>NW_025814823.1:189799952-192199952 GCF_022079265.1 Lynx rufus
CAGTGAGGTACCTACACAAGGAGAAGGGCAGAGTGTTCAGTGAAATCAGAACAGCGTGCATAAAGATCCAGAGGCAACAAAGCGGTTGGCAGGCAAGAAGGCAGGCAAAGCAGCAGTATAACTGATAAGAGATGAACTTTATTTTCTGTATGTTGACTATGAAAACATTTTAATATGTGCTCTTAAAACTGTGTATCAGTCCCAAACCAGAGATTCTGAAACATCGCAGTTGAAGTTTGTCATCAATGGACTCATTAGACCACTGATAGGTTAATACTGAACTCCAAGCTAATCAGTACCTACAGAGCTTCTCTAACACTGCAGAGAGAGCCCTTCAACTATTTTATTTGGTTTTGTAAGCCTGTTTAGCATCAATCCATGAGACCCAATCTGAACTTCTTGAAGAGAAGTCACCATCATAGTCCTCTTTGTGGCCTCAATCCCTTAGAACAGTACACGGCACATAGAAGCTGCTCAATAAAGGAGGAATAAATGACTAATAAATTATAGTGCCCTGGATATAGCACAGATTAATGAATGAGAAAATCCGAAGGAAACAGTAGGGAAGAGCTTATTGTATCCCAGTGTTGGGGCCTGGGGTTCAGGGCAGAGAGTCACCAGTGGGAGCTGGGTGGGGGATGAAATTACTCAAAGTTCAAGGTAAACATCCCCTCACCTATCCACGGACTGGAATTATAGGAGTATCGCCTTGGTTTTCAGTTTCCCTCTGCCTGGAGAGAACTGTGTTTATGGACCTATTCAGCTGCTGGGAGTTCCAGTGGGAGATGACTTCAGAAGTGTGATATTTAAGAGCGGGAGGAAGGAACGGCTCCATAAGGATGCCGAGCCTCTATTTATTCCACTCCGTATGCCAGGCTCCAAGCCTTCTCGGCTGATTCCCATTTGTCTTTCTCCTGTGGAATATTTCAGATTTACAGTGCCATCTGTTGAGGAGCACAGGCCCAGGACGTCACGGTTCAGCCTGCAGCCCTTCTGCCGCCCAAGGCGGGGAGGCGGCCCCAGAGTGCAGCGGCTGGTGCCAGGCTCGTGACTTCCCTGCCCGCACCAGGCTGAGTGATGGATTAGGGCCCCCGCCAAGCCCCCTCCTCTTACTTCTGTATCTGCATTGGTGGCCTAGGCTGATTTCTGGTCCTCCTTGTTCATCTGAACCTTACATTCATATTCATTCTCTCTCTCTCTCTCTCTCTCTCTCTCTCTCTCTCTCTCTCTCTCTCAAATTTTCCCTCTCTCTCCACATTGTCTCCTGGCTTGGATCTGGGCTCCCTGGGCCTTTGCTCTACTGCACTGTACATTAACTCCTCTCCATTCTGGCATTTTCAGAAACTGCCTTTGCCAGGGCTCTAGGGGGTGGCTGCTGAACTCTACGACTCTGACTAAGGAATACTGTCACAAAATTGCTAGGTATCAGTCAGACACCAAAGGGCACAATGCTTCAAACATTTGGATGCTCTTTGGGAGGATTTGGGGTCTATCCATTTGTCCTATTTCACCCAGGAAAGCCTCTTTATTTCCAAAGCAAAACTATCTGCCTGGAATTGATGCATAAAAATGTACCCCAGCTCCTTTTGCACTGCAGGCACCAGTGCAATCAACAGGCCACATGCATGCCCTAGAATTTGCAATTGAGCCATCTCCAGCTACCCAGACTGGAGAAGTAACAGGCAGAAATGCAGGATTGATGGGCAGGAGCCTGCTCTGTCATTCAAGGTGCATCACGTCCTGCCTGAACAGCACATTCATCTTTTCAGAGTGACTTTCTTTGTCCATGCGTCTTCTAATAAGATCCCATAATAACCCTGGGAAACACACAGTGGGCCTCATCACTCCCACTCTCATCTGGCTGATGAGATTCAAGCAGGATACATGATTTGCCCAAGGTCACATATTTTTTGTTTTCTCCGTTTGTTTTGATTTTGTTTTTGTTTTTGTTTTTGTTTTTGTTTTTTGTTTTGTTTTGTTTTTTTTTGTGGCACATCTTCCAACTCAAAATCCACTGTTCTTCCCTCGGGATCAGATTTGTACTCCTCATTTTCACTTTTCTTACCCATAAAATAGTCATGCTTACATCGGTACCGCTTGGTACATAACCAAAAGCTTGACTTTACAGTATACCTTTGGGGATCTCAGAGCCTTAACTTAGGAGTATTAGAGTAATTTTAGTAATCTGCACAGAACCAGGTTACAATCATATGAACATGGACTGGTTCACTTTCTTTTAAACTAAGTCTGCAAATGCGGGTGCTAAACAGTTTGCTAAAAAACAGCAGTAATAATAGTAGTAACAACTAACATTTAATAAGTTTTAACCCTATGCCAAGAACACTTATGCCTTCCATGAACTTAAATTTCAAAATGACTCTACATGGTGGGTAACAGTCTCTTTACCATTTTACAGAGAAGAGAACTGAGGCAAAGAAGCCCAGTAGCTTGCATAAAATCTCAGTTAGTTTGTAGTTGAGGCAGGATTCGAACTCTTAACCACAGAGGCCATTCTCCTAATCTTTTTCACTACAATTTAAATAAGAAGGTCAATGGAACAAAGGGAAATTGAGGAATCAGATATTTAAACAACGGAAGAAAAAATATCAAGAACTCTTAAACCAGTCTTCTGTACATGATGCACTATGTATAAAGAATTCTCTGTTCTTTAAAGCAAGCCCTGGAAAATTATATCAGATACTCTCAAGTCAGAGAATATTAAAGAAATTCCATGATAAAATCAGAAAAAGAGATTAGGGGATTTTTTCCCCTAATCAGACTAGTACTACTGAATTATTGTGTTACTTTTCTCTACTTGGATTCCCACCATACTATCAGCCTGCCTGTCATCCAGGATGTATTCTATATTTTATAGCAGCTGTGTAATAATAGATAAATCCCATCACACAGTCTGTTTACAGGATACCTCAGTACCCTCTCTATTTGCACGTCCAAGATTACAATTTTAACACTGCAAATAAAACATCATGGGCTTGGAGCACATGGGTGGCTCAATCGTTTAAGAGTCAGACTCTTGATCTGACTCTTGATTTCAGCTCAGGGTGTGATCTCCTGGTTATAAGATTGATCCCCATGGCACTGGGCTCCCGGCTTAGAGTCTGCTTGAGATTCTCTCTCCCTCTATCTCTGCCCCTCACCTGATTGCATGCGCACGTGTGTGTGTGTGTGTGTGTGTGTCAAAAAAAAAAAAAAAGAAAAAGAGAAAGAAAAAAATCATGCGCTAAAAAAGCCATGAGATGTGATTAAAAGCCAATGGGCCAAAAAAGGCAAATATAGCAAAACAAGTTGCTCACTTCCATGAAAACAAATAAAAAAATGTTAAAATGTAACAAAGTCAGCAATTTCTTTTAGTGGCAGCAGAGATCACCTTTCCTACAACAGACCCAACTACGTGAAAGCCTAACTCTGAGCCATACAGCTATGTCTGAAAACAGTGGAGCCATGGTATGGGAAGAGATTAAAAGGGTAGCCAACCATAGCTCTGTAGAAAATCTTCAAAATTCCTAACAATTCACCAAAAAATGCAAATAAACTAATCATCAGCCTAGTCCTAAATTTAAAAGGTTCTCTCCAAACATATACTTTATACATTTTTGCTGAGATGTGAATTAATATCTTCTTTTTTGTCCTTAATAGAGAGTAATGAACACTTAACTCAAGATAATGTCTATGAAAATACTGGGGGAAACCATTGAAAAGGTTTGCAATATCATGTTCAGATCTTTGCAAAATTTCCATTTTATTTTCACATTTGCCTCTCTTTAAAGTGAAAACAGTTAATCCAGAGAAAAGCAGATACAGTTTATGTGAGATTACCTTTCTTTAACCTATTCAACTTTTAAAAAAATTTTTTTTTTCAACGTTTATTTATTTTTGGGACAGAGAGAGACAGAGCATGAACGGGGGAGGGGCAGAGAGAGAGGAAGACACAGAATCGGAAACAGGCTCCAGGCTCTGAGCCATCAGCCCAGAGCCTGACGCGGGGCTTGAACTCACGGACCGCGAGATCGTGACCTGGCTGAAGTCGGACGCTTAACCGACTGCGCCACCCAGGCGCCCCTCAACTTTTTATACTAAATCTCTTTGGGGAAAGGAATGATGCTAAGGATAGAGGGCTCATTGGGTTATTTAGAGTGATTCCAAGGTAGGGAAGATAAAGTATCCTTCTAGAGTGGATAAAGAAAATGGTGCCAACCAATTCCAAACACAACATGAATTTGTGGCCCCACCCATGAGGCCCAAGTTCCCAATTATAAAGAAAAAGAGGATTGGAGAGACTTATTAAGCAAGGTGACTCAAAATCCAGCTTTGATGACTTAAGCATAAGTGCATCAGCAAGCTGTGGATTAAATTTCCTTTAACATCCATTAGGTTTAGGAATACTAGAAAAAGGAGATTAAGGGGGAAAAATGTGCTTTCCATTTCCTTCTCCCAATGCTCGAGTAAAAAGTGCCTGAAGACATTAAAAATCAAAACACACAACCAAAAATTTACAAACCTCAAACAGATTTTGTTCTTAAAATATCTGAAAGCAAAGACAGAAGCATGAGAGAAAGAGAGAGAGAGGAAGAGAGAAGGAAAGACAGAAAGAGAGAATAGGAAAAAAACCTTAGAGCTTCATTGAAATCCTACCTTGCATTGTGAAAGCAAAGGAATTCTGACACAGTATAATGTTTTTCTCTGTCATCACCACAAATCTATATTTCAAGCTCGGAACCAGCATATTGTTTCCATTGAGTGGGATTAGCAAAATTTGTTTCCAGGAAAACTTTAAAACTAGCCCCAAGTTTAAGTCTCCATCAGTTAGGTCATAAAGAGAAGCAATCACTCCCAAACTTTGATGGCTGTTCATAGTGTCATTTGCTGCTTCACATCTGTTTAACTCGGAAGTGACGTCCCCAATTGAGTGTGTTTTCAGCAAGTTCCCCATGAAATGACTTCAGTTTTATGTATAGATCATTGTGTACATTTCACGAATTCATAGAGAGCTAAAATAAATAGACACTTTCAAGCTTCACAGTTTCCAATCTGATATTTTTCCAAATACAGGAGAAAAAGAAATGGGCAGGGGGGAGAAGAGAGAAATGATTGAACATTGTGCCTTTGAAGAAAATACGGCAAAAAGTAGAAAGGATTATTTTGAAGCTGTAAAAGTTCTGGACAGATTCCCTTTACAGGTCATTATAGCATAAAGTATTATTGTTCTTTTTACAGAGACTGGCTCATTTTACTCTCTCCTATAGATGGTTCAGCTGTTATGTTCCAGAAGTCCCCAGTTTCACTGCTTCCTTGGCCAGCCAGGGCAGATGCTATAATTCTTCGTTGCTTTCCTATACACAAAGGTAGGACTGTCAGCCTTTCACCAACAGACAGGAGGGTTGTCTTCACTCACGGGTTTTATCATTTCTGCACAACAGTGAATTGATTCTTACCCCACTCCAGAGCTGAGCCTGGTGTGGTGGGAATTCCAGGTCAGAGGTAAAAGCAAATGTTTCTGGAGACGCTGGAGAAGGGAGGGGGAGTTTAATCTCAATCCTCCTGATTTAGAGTCCTGGGGTAAATGCCACTGTAACAAGGCTCCAAACCAACAACAGGATGACATAAGCTCTTCCATTTCTAACCCAGTTACCCACCAGAACCCAAAGCATCCTGAAGCTCATGATGTATAAATTTAATTTCTCTTTTATGGCCAGAGCAGTATTTTCCATGATTTATAAATCATTTGGCCGGTGATTTCTTTGAAATCTTTGCCTCATTTATGCTCTTGACCTCTTGACCTCCTGATACATTTATTTATGCCAGAGATCTCTCTGCAGTGGTGCAGTTTAATGTCATTTGCCTGAGACTGGGTGGCTGAGAGGCAAAGAAACAAAGACAAACCTTTACAGAGGTTTGTGATGCAAAAATGTGTGTTTAAAAAAAAGGATAAACAAAAGAAATTGTGAACACTTAAAACGTATTATTCCTGCACTATTGATTTATTTCAGGAACCCTTTATTTATTGAATACTTTATGGGTATCTGATTATATGGCAGTTGATGGGGCAATGAGAGAACACTGATCCTCACAGCAAAAATATTTGCTGTAAATGTCATGACATGCCTTGTCTATAATATGATTCTTTCCAGATGGTTATTTTTCAAGTTTCAGAAATGGAAAAATATGCCTTAAGACAAGCGTACATAAAAATAATGCCTTTCTTCTTTGTCTCTTTCTGATTTTCATTTATTAATCTTTGCTGTTCACTACGGAGCAATGTGCTAAAGAAATCTGGTCAGAATGACATCTGATTAATTGGGCAGGGCACTTCCTACATAGCTCTTTGCTGATAACCCAGCTGTCCAAGAACCATTTCATTATAAGAGATGCAGAGGCAGGCGACAGTCACAAAACCACTGGGAAGCTGGGTCTGCTCTAACAGATTGGCACAATTTGTATCACTGGTGCTCAGAACCTACAGGGCTTGCATAGCCCAGAGCCAAGGACAGGCTCTGCCTCTCGGGACAACCTGTATTTCTCTATGCCATTTACTCATTATTGAAACGCTGTGAAGAAAATGGCTCCTCCTCAACACCCCCTACTCTGGCTTTATATATATACTAAGACGCATACCCACACACACATACACACACATAGCCAGATACTGTTTTACAGACATATTCTAGAGATAAAATATAATATTCTGGTAGCTGTCACAGCTAAAGTGAACAATGCACTAATGTTGAGCAACTGATTTTCAATGTTTTGGAAAGCTAAGTGTTTTAGCAGCCGTGGCTGCTCCGTTTTCCCAAGAAAGTATGTCATTTGCACATTCAATTACATGAATTCAACCACTGTATATGATCTTGGTGGGAAAAATAATGATAGGGAAAGATATAAGAATCACATACACAGCGTGTGTGATTTTTGCCCTCCATTCCTCTCCAAAGACACAAGTAACACAGTGACGGTGAATCAGGCAACCTGAATCGGCGGTTCTCCCTATCTCTGGTTTTGGTTTCCTCGTGGCTCTCACATTGTGAGCCTTTTGCTGCACTGAACCTGGTTCAAGGATAAAGCTGACGACATCATTTTCTCCCCATATATGCTGATGCTACACTTGAGTGCTTTAAAATTGGGCTAATTGCAACCCATGTCAAGCTAGGATTCCTGTGTGAACAGGCAGAATGAAAGGTACTGAAAAACATCAAGTAAACCAGAGAGTAAAAAGTCCAAAGGCAAAACAGAGGCACCAAGTAAGAATCAAGTTCCAGCAATCAGAAACACAAAGGTCAAAGTCAGGAGAAGGTGACAAAATGTTAGCACCAGTTATTTCAGAATAGTAGCTATTTTCTTCTTCATGTATTTCTCCATTTTACAACTTGTCTGCAATAAGCATGGGTTGGTTTATGATGAGAAGAAAAGACACTGACGATGAAAATGAAAGTGGATAAAAGGACAGAGAGATTGGAATAACACAGCCTGGACCTGGAAAGTACAAGGGTTGGGAAGCCACAGAATAGGCGCTGAAAAATCTAGGTTCATTTTTCTATTTTCCTTTTCTTTTCCTTTTTTAAAAAAATTTACCAACTCTTCCCTTTTTATTGTTCACAAAGGAGTTTGCCTGGCCCAGGTTTCTAAGCCTTACCGGCTTGACTGCTAAATTTTAGGAGGCCCTCTTTTCAAGGTTCCCTTCCCTTTTGTATCTAGGAGAAATAGGAGTGGAGGAGGGGCCCTGTTGGGGAGAGGAGGTGTCAATTACCTGACTTTCCCTGCAGCCTGCCTCTCCTACAGTTCCAGGAACTTAGGTCTCTACTTCATCACAGTGGTTTCAGAGGGAGAGCAGCTGTGAGTCTCCCCTCTTCAGTCTGGAACTCTCAAAACCGACTTCCTTATTATAGTCCAGTTCCTACAGCCATGTCTCCCAAGGAGAAAAGAAGTGGCTCCTCATTCCAGACCATAATCTCCATTCCTAATAGATCCACTCTTTACCGGGCTGACTGACAGAGGCTATATCATTCCCACTCAGAGCAAACCCTACTCTCACCCACAAGAATGTGGCCCCACACTGTGGTCCCAACATGAAATTAATATAAGAGAACAATAATCCAGAATCAGAGCACTTCTCAAAGTCTGGATTACCAGATCTCAAACAGATCATCAAAGGTCCAGTCCAGCCCCTCACCCCAGCCCAGTCTGGTCCTCCCAGAATGAAATGGGAGATCGTGTTTGCTTATCCTTCCCTGGGAGGCAGCAGCTTCAGTAGTAATCTCCAGGCCACCCCAGATACTGGTAACTGCATTTAAGGCACCGTGCAGTCTAAACCACCTAGATAAAAGAAACATGAGGAACTCTGGCTCATACATGGGCAACAAATGTACATGACCATACAGGGCATTCGGTTTCTCAGTCAAGAGCATCTCTATGATTTTACACCGCCCCCATCCCAAAAAGAAGAGTTAGTTTTGCTTTACAGTTGGGTTACATACAGACAATTCAGTGCTTTTCCTAGAACAAAAAGCCGGTCTGAATCAGACAAGTTCAGAAAGCTGACTTTCTCATAAGGCAGAAAATCTTTGCAGCTCTTAAATGACAGGATTTTTTTTTTCATCTTTTACTCATAAATGTTTCAAAATCTTCAGACACATTTTTAGTTAGGTCATCCTGCTACACTCATATAATTTTTACATGGCTATGATCCTACTGCAGATAAAATATTGCATTTGACCTTTCTTAATACGATGCATACATATTTTCATGTCTCATCTATGTTGTTTAGAATTAAAATGGTGATGTGAGTGTTATAATAATAGTGATATTAATAGTGAAGAAAGCAGAGTCTCCAAGCGGAAAGGGTGGAAGTCAGTACAACCTTAAGCAAACTCTGTAAGTATATCATTTATTTTTCAGGGCTAGTCTCCTCCCTTCTGAAACCTCCATGTGAATAGGAGTGTACATCTCCAGCATTTGGTGCAATGCTGACAGCAAAATAATCTTTGCTGTATTCAATAAGTCTTTGTTGGATAAATGAACAACTGAATAAAGAAGTGAATGGGATACTGTGCCCCTCTGCAATGGCTACTCCGACTTGCCTTACTATAGTGTCTCATGCCTTATACCCATCTAAGCACTTCTTGTCATCAATATAGCCCCGTTTTGTGTTCTCTGCAATTTTAAATTATTCCCTAATAAAAGCAAATTTTACAACCTCATCATTTTAGGAAATATACTGGATCTCTAAGGAGGGCCTTCACCAAAGAGACCAATGCTTTTTGAAGAATCAGTGGCTTGCTTGACCTGGGAAATTGTGGCTAGCAACATATTAGCGTCAAAGTTGTTCCAGGTCTGTGTTTTTCATTTTCTGTTCTCCACGCTCTTGCTCAATATTCTCCTGGTTTCTCAGAAGACATGTTCTCTCAAAATAATGAAGAGGGGCATGAAAGGCCTCAGTGAAAGCACAAAAAGAGTGCGGTATAAAAACACAGTGGTTAGTTAGAGACACAGACTTTGGAGCCCAGAGGACCTTGATTCAGTTTCTAGAGAATGAGTCCCACTGTCTTCATTTGTAAAATAGGAATAAATAATATAATATGTGCAAAGTGCAAGTACTCCCTGGCAATACATATTAGTTCTTCTTTTTTTTAATAATAATGTAGGCCAAGCAGCAAATAAGAGGTGATTGTTTTCAAGTACTTCACTAAAATAGTGAAGAAGTTATTTGGGGGGCAGGGACGGCTTTTGCTACAGCTCAAACCATACAATTTACATCATGGATATCAAATATACCATATCTTGCCACAATTTCCTCCTCCCATGCCTGTGACAGGTATCATTAATCAAACCCAGACTTGGCCTCAGTCATCTTCTCAAAGCTGACTCGACCAATCAGTATGGTCACAAGAAAGGAAATCTTTTGCCATTCCATATTTATCTGGTTCCCTCCTTTGACTGTGCTAATTTAGCGCAGGGAAGAACACTCTTTCATCAGACAATTGTATTAAATTTTTTTTTTTTTAAATAAGGAAGACATTACGCTCAACTACTCAGTTGAAAGCTTCCATTCACTTCATGTTATAAAGTTACTGAGTGCCAATACTGAGAGCTAACAAACTCATGTTTTTGTCCCCAATGCAGAGCATCAATCCCTTACAATGAGGAGATCTTCAATGAATAGCTGTTGGATTTCATGCTGTTTCAAACCCCAAAGCTGGAGTGTATAAACTCACCCATGTTCAAACTTAACTCCCTTTGTTTTCCTTTCTCTTCACCACTTCTCTAAACATTCTCTTTGATTGTCATTCACTAATTTCCCAAATGAAGACTAAGTTTCAGGAACTGTGTCTATTTTCAGGCTGGACAATGCCTTTTTGAAGAGCAACCTGACATTTTATTAGACCATTCTCTGTCCCAAGATGGGGAGCAAGTGAAATAATATGCCAATTCATTCTTTAACAATAACACCAGTGAAATAGCTCAAATTACAGAATAGTGTTTTAAGGGACTTTTTTTTTATTGATATAACTCTTTTGAGGTCACAACTCAAGGTCTTTTCTTCAGGTTATAAAGGAATCATTTAGCTGAGCTTGTGTTTTCTTTGTCAATTTTATGCCAAATAAATACATGGTCCTAAGGCACGGTGGCAAGGGACAAGATGATAAACACAGCTTCCAGAATTCTCTTTAAGAACTTCCATCTTACCTCTGCATCCTGGCATGCCAAGGCATGTGCTGGTACATCACAGCTGTGTTTATACAAGAAAAGTGAACTGGAGAGTTATGTATCCAAGCAGTAAAACCATTCCAATCTGGCTAATTGGGGTTCCTAACTTATCTTTCCTCACTAATATTTATTTTGGGGGAGGCTGAACACTTTTGAAAACTGCTGTAATTATATTATCCCTATAAACACAGCTGAGGCGACCTGTTTTGACCATGCCTCAAGACTAATCAGTTATTTTCTCTCTTCTCACCTCGGTTTCTTTCATTGGGTAAGAAGATATAAAGTAGTTTCAGATTCCCAAAGTGATAGAAAAGTTTCATCCTTCTTCCTCAAGTACTTGTGCATTCCTAAGCAGCAGGTAACGGACATCTGGGAAGAGTGCAGGTCTTGGGACAGTGTTTCTTACTTGGAGTTTTGCATATTCTCTTTTTGCAGCAAAAGGAAAAAACAATTTTTTTAATGCATAAACATTTCCAGACAATGCTTTAAGCCTATCCGCTACATCCTGCCATCACTTGTAAGTGAACCATGGAACATGCATTCTGAATGTAAAATTGCAGAGGAACCATGCTGGCTTTGATGTATGCAGTCCTATGCTTTAGCAACCCCATATAACAGGCCGACAAATTATGTTCCCTCTCCCCCTCTGTGCCTTGCACAGTCCCAGGAGGATTGCACCGTCGTCAGCTGAAAACCCCCAGAGTGGCTAGCTGGGAAGTAAGGGGAATGGCATAGCAAGGAATAGCAAGAATATTGATCGTAGGGCCACCTCTCTACTTAAGGAAACACGAGGGTTGTGATTCTGAGGAGCTTACAGCACCAATTTCCCAAATCAGCCTGATGTACTTGCTTTTCTACCTGACGTCCCCTGAGAGACTCCCAAAGACTTTGTCTTCCGTGCAAGAGAAACCAGTGTTCTAACTGCACAAGGTCAGTTTTCCATTTTGACTTCTGAGTTTGGGTGACACATACCAAGACTTAGTGTTTCAAATTGCTGTTCCCAAGGCCCAGGCAGGACACGTTTGAGCGAAGGGGCAGAACCAGTTCCACCTAGTGTGGGTCTTTACTTTGTCTACATGTTTCACTACAGGAAGACCACCGCCTTCCGGCCCAAAAGAAAAATGGGATGATTATAATCTAGGACAAGCAATATGGCACAGAGGTTAACAGTACAGTCTCTGGAGTCCAAGACTGGCATGTTACAGTGCCAGGTGTTCTAGTTACTAGCACATTTCTTAAATCCTCTGCTCTCCACTGTTCTTACATGTTATGTCAGGATAATAATAGTACCTGCTTAAAATTGGGTTCTTGAGAACTGAATAATATAATTCATGTAAAATGCTTCTATGACCATCTAGTAAATAGTAAGTGCTCAAAAATGCTGGCTGATAACTAATCATCATTGAGTGTATTGAGCAGGAGTATAAAAGTTATCTAATGAGATCAATCATGAGCTTAGTTTTGCTAAACTGGATAATTAAACTGCTGAAGAGAAATGAGGTTTATTTGGCCTGAAATTATATAATATTATGGCCAAGGAATGTTGACATACCCTAATCTTACCCCAAACTACAGGTGTCCTCTCAAATGCCTCATCCATGGGATTTATATGCTCAAGGAATAATGGCGGATGGAAATCGAAGTAACGCTATCAGTAGAGACTTTGGCTCCAAACATTAGTGCAGAGAATTCAAGTGGACTGGACTGGACCATGTGGAACACTGCTTTTGTCTAGTTAGACAATCAATCCATCACACCTGCCAGCTCCAAAATGAATAAACCCAGACATCCACAGTCTACAAAAGACAGCATGCTTGCTTGCAATGCCCAAAATTAAGCTGGCCTGGGCTGTGGTCAGTGAAGTCGCTCGCAGACTTGTTACATGGGAGAAGAAACTGCAGAGATGACTCATCTTGTTTCTGAGGAAAAGATCCTGGCCATGCCACTACTTTGGCTGCATGGAAGGAAGAAGCAAAAAAGAGGAAAGGCAAGAGGAAATAAATAAGCACAGAGACAGAGAAAGGAGTAGGTACAGACACCTTTTGAGAGTAGCCTTATGACTCCAGTGAAGATAATTACCTGGAAAGGTAGAGAAAGAGAATCCCCAACTAGTGAGTGACCTGTGCCTACATCACTATGTACATAGTGACTCCACATTAACACTCTTGGTCCAATCATTATGCTTAATTTTCACCAAGCCTCACCGGAGGGAAAAGAAATAAATAGGCCTGAACATATTGAACAAAATCAGGGGGATTTACTGAAGCGTCCCCATGGAATAGAAGCCAAAAACTCAGTGTGATTCCACTTGTTCTGGCAAGCAATTTCTTATTACTATCCCAATATCTTCAACTCAAGGCCATTTCTACCATTCCTATAGAGCAGAATTGTGACTTTTAAAATATTCACACTATTTTATCAAGCCATACACACCACATCAGGGTTTCTCGACTTTGGCACTATTGATATTTTGTGCTGGATGTTTCTTTGTTGTCTGTCCTGTGGACTGTCCTGTCCATTGTAGGATGTTCAGCAGCATCCCTGGACTCTACCCACTGCATGCCAATAGCACAACCCCCACCCCCCAGCCCCAGTTGGGACAATCAAAGATGTCTCCAGACACTGTCAAATGTTTCCTCAGAGGCAAAGTTGACCCCTGGTTGGGAATCACTGCACTGGATTATGCTGTTATAACAAACAACTGCCAAATCACAACTAGTGATCTTTATGTCTTGCTCACACTACATGTCCATCGTAGGTATGCTGGGAGCTCCGCTTCAGTATCAGGCTAATGGAGCAGCCACCATCTGGAGTATTGCTATTCAGCAGGGCAAAGGGAAACATAGAGTTTTTTGTAAACCATGCACTAGCAAACAAGGCTTCCACCCAGAAATGACACATCCTCCTTCCACTCACATTTCGTCAGTCAAAATAAATCACAAGGCCACACATAGTTCCAAGGGCGAGGAAAATGCCACCCTATTATCCCAGGAGCAGAAATATTTGGTGAATGGCACTTGTGACAATCACAGCTAGCATGTGAAAAAGCTCAAGCTTCCTCCTACATTAATTTTTTTTTATTATTTTTACTAGTTACTTGCTTCTATAATGTCTTTATTCTGATCATTTTTTCTAAATTATTTTGATTGATTTATTGATTTTAGAGAGAGAGAATGCAAGCAGAGAGGGGTAGGAGGAAGGAGAGAGAGAGAGAGAGAGAGAGATACAGAGAGAGAGAAAGAGAGAGAGAGAGAATCTTAAGCAGGCTCCATGCTCTTCACAAAGCCTGATAAGGGATTGGATCCCACAACCCTGGGGTCATGACCTGAGCAGAAATCAAGTCAACTGACTGAGCTACCCAGGTACCCCTGTTTTTCTAACTTAAATGAGATGTTTACTTATTAATTTCTAGTCTTTCTTCTTTTCTATTATAAACAAATATAGCTTTGAATTTGCTTCTAGCACCATCTTTCTTTTATATCCCACAAATTTTAATATGTAATGTTTTTGTTATTGTTCAGATCCAAGAATTTTCTAATTGTCACTATAGTTTACCTTTTGATACAAGTTATTTAGAATTATGCTCTTCTTAGTTTCTATACATCAAATATTTTGGGGGGGAGATTAATTTTGTTTGTCTTAACTATGGTAAGAAAATATGAATCAGTCTATATGAATCAGTATCCACATGGCACTGATTTTTTTTTTTATGATGATTCTTAAAAAATTGTTGGGATTGGTTTATGGCCTAGTAGAGTCAATTTGCATAAAGTTACATGTGTCTTTGAAAATGATTATCTTTTCATTGTTAGGTTATAGAACTACATGTGATACATAAATCAATGTTGTTAATTTTATTACTCAAATATTCTCTACTCTTACCAATATTTTATCTGCTTGATCTATCAGTTTTTGAGAAAAGTTATATTTAAGTTCCCACTATGATGTTTGTCAGTTTCTCTTTGTAATTCTTTCAGTTTTGACTTAATATAATTTGAAACTATGTTATTAGGTACACACAAATTTAAGAACATTATCTTTCCCTAATGAGTTGAAACATTTTCATTTAAATGGCAACACTCTTTATCTTCAGTAATGGTTCTGTCTTAAACTGTTATTTCATTGGATATTAACAGAGCTCTATAATCTTTCTTTTGTTTGCCAGGTATACCTTTTTCTATCCTTTTATTCTCACCCTTTCTATGCTCTTATAATTTTAGGTGGATCTCTTTCAAAAAATAAACAACTGGATTTATATATGTGTTGGTTTCCTTTTTTCTCCTTTCTCCTTCTCAATTGCTTGTGTTATCTCATTCAATTTTTTTTTCTAAAATTATTTTCCTTCCTTCTGAAGCCCATCTTTTAGAAGTGATTTTGTTAGGAATTGTTGGTAGCTTATAAACACTTTTAGTTTTTGTCTATACTCAAGTTTCTTTTTGTTTCCAACCATTCTTTAAAGATGGTTTACTTGGACATATAATTCTAGGTTGATAGATTTTATGCAAGTTTCTTTTTGTTTTCAACCATTTCTTAAAAAATATTTATTCATTTTTGGGAGACAGAGAGACAGAGTGCAAGCAGGGGAGGGGCAGAGAGAGAGAGGGAGACACAGAATCTGAAGCAGGCTCCAGGGTCTGAGCTCTGAGCTGTCAGCACAGAGCCAGATGCGGGACTCGAACCCACAAAGCACAGGATCATGACCTGGGCCAAAGTTGGATGCTTAACCAACTAAGCCACCCAGGCACCCCTGTTTTCAACTATTCTTGAAAGATAGCTTACTTGGATATATAATTCTAGGTTGACAGATTTCTGCTTTCAGTCTTTGAAGATATTCTGGACTCCATTGTTGCTACTGAAAGTCAGTCTTCATTGTTTATGTTCCATTTGTAGAAATTATAACTAAGTGTATAGAGGATCTGGAGGTCTTTTTCTAATTGCTGTTAACATCTCTTTGTTTTGTTATTGTGTTTGGCTACAGATTTACTTCTATTTATCTTGTTCATTATTCTTTTTTAATCTGAGAATTTTATTAACTCCAGGAAATTCTCAGTTATTATCTACTCAGATATTGCCTCCTTTCTTATTCTCTTCTTCTGGAACTCTGTTTAGACATAGTTTAGACACTCTTACTCTATCACTCCGTTTTCTTAACATTTTCAATTTCTTCCTCTGTGTTGCATTCTGTGTAATTCCTGCAAGTTTATCTTCCAATCCACTAATTTGCTTTTTAATTGTGTCTAATCTGCAATTTTATCCATCTATTAACTTTTTATTTCAATAATTCTGTTTTTTGAAGTTTTATTTGCTTTCTTTTTCAAATTCACCCAAGAGTTTTACAGTCTCT
The DNA here is from genome assembly GCF_022079265.1 of Lynx rufus. NCBI lineage: Eukaryota > Metazoa > Chordata > Mammalia > Carnivora > Felidae > Lynx > Lynx rufus. Next base: position 189,816,016 of record NW_025814823.1, read on the forward strand.
TATTTATTACTTTCAGCATAATTCCTCTCATAGAAGATTAGCATAAAAAACAGTCATATGTAAAATATCTCATAATAACAACAGTAATCAAGACATGATACTCCTTATATAAACAACTGCAAGGCAAATCCGCCCCCCCCCACTCCGAGTTCAAATTTAAGGAATAAAAGAGATTTTCTCTTATAATGCCATCTTTCATTGGATAATAATACTTATGCAGACACGTTCTCCTTTGGTCCTAAGTGTTTGAAAGCTTAGAACCTATATTTATCCTCAAGTACTATAGCTTTCCTCAGTCTAGACTTTTTGATTCAACCATTCTTCTTTCCATCTTACTTCAAAAAACAAAAACAAATAAACAAAACTTATATCCATGTATTCACTTTTATTATATCTGTATTTTCTATTATAAGCCTACTCAGATCTTTGGAAAGTATGTGAGGCAAAAGTAATCATAATAAATGTCCCTGGGCCTCATTTTCACTATCTGTCAAAGTAAAGGTTACACTAGATGATTATTCTTTGGTGCAAAAAAGAATGAAACTTCTAGCAAAACATAGTTGAAAATTTATGGTAAGTCTTCTAAATGAAGACTTTCAACCTAAACTATTAAGAACATCTTAATATAGCAATATATCTTAAGTTTATGTGGGGGAATCATTAAAATAACCCAGCTTCAAGAACTCTGCAACTCCTATAAAGAAATGGAATCTTTCCGGGTGCCTGGGTGGCTCAATCAGTTAAGCATCCGACTTTGGCTCAGATCATGATCTCGTGGTCCATTAGTTGGAGTCCTGCATTGGGCTCTGTGCTGACAGCCTGGAGCCTGCTTTGGATTCTGTGTCTCCCTCTCTCTCTTCCCCTCCCTCACTCATTCTCTGTCTCTGTCTCTGTCTCTCTCTCAAAAATAAATATCAAAAGAAGTAAAAAGGAAATGGAATCTTTCTCTTCAACCCTTGGATCTTCACTGGCTTTGTGATTTGTTTTGATCAGTAGAATGATCAGTTCTAAGAATAGATGTTAAGAGGATTTGCCACTGTGTTCTCATATTCTTGAAATAATCCCATCACAATGTGAAGAAGCTCAAGTTAGTCTCCTTGGAGATGAGAGACCACATGGAGGCCCATCCAACAGTCAACACCAACCCCCAGATGTGTAAATGAGGCCATGTTGAATCACTAGCCCATACTAAACCACCAGCTGATATGTGACCACAAGAATGAGTCTAGTTAAGACCAGCAAAAGAACCCAGTCCAAATTGCTGAACCACAGAATCATGAGGTAATAAATAATTATTGTTTTAAACCACTGACTTTTGGGTGGTTTGTTATACAGCAATAGCCAACTGATACAGTTATTATAATCACTATCATTTCATGTGATGCTCTTCACAACTCTGTGAAATAAGCAAGATAGATAAGATCCCCATTTAAAAAATAAGAAAATAGACTATTACTTTCCTGTCACAGTGGACTCTCAAGTGGGATGTGTGGAAAATGACTTAAATGGATATAGAAACAGTACAGCCTATATTTATCATTATTTTCTTTAAAAAAAAAAAAGAAACAAGTAGAACTTTTCTAATATCAATATATAGCAAGTAACATGTATATAATTTATAACAATTGTGCATACATTAGAGATGCATGCTCAAAGATGTTTTAGTGATAGTGATGTGACATGAAAAAGTTTGTAAACAATTGCTTTAGGCAAAATGGTAGAAGAGAATAGTTTAGAATACAGCTCTGTGAATACTAGTATCCCTAACTAGACTATAGGACCCCCAAACCCAAAGAACAGGAAAAATTGAGCAGAATTTAAAAATGAATAGAAGATTTGCTACAGCAAATAAAAGAAGTTCCAAAGACTAATTGCTTTCCTTTGAGGAATTAGGCGTGATAGTTAAAAATTCAAATTATATAGTTTTCTAAAGCATAAATAAAATATCTCAGTGTGGAAGGAATGCATTTTTTAAAAACAGAATAGATTAATTTAAATTGTACCCTGGTGGGCATTTCATAATTAGGTTTATATATGATTGCATCTGGAAAACATCATTCTTCTCAATAGGAAAATTATACAATACGTATTATATTGTGGGAGAATCACATGAAATTATTTTGTTTCTCCCATCAGCATGAAGGTCCCATCTTGCTTCAAGAATAATTATGAAACTATCTTATCATGTATGTTATATGGAATAAAAATGTCAATGGTCCCAAAATTCCATATACAGCAGATAGGAACAAAATTGTTTCTTGAAATTCAGTTGATAATTCATTGAACCTAAACCATGTTCTCTAATAATGTCACCAAGGGAAAGACATTGGAATCCAGTTCTGTGATCAGCTAGCCAAGGATTTTTACATGGTTGTGTTTATCAGGAATTATGAGGATTAGTGAGTTAATACATCTGAAACTCTTACAATAGTGACACAAAAATTGCTCAGTGCAGGTTAAAAATTATGAGTATGGGAATGGGAATAAATACGTCATCTTTGGGAAACCTTTGGACTGGCCCGTCTACTTGCCTTCACATTAACAACACTACTTCCAAGTAGGAGCCATTGTCATCCTGGGTGCCTTGGAAGTGACCATTATCTAAGGCAATCTTCCCAGAATCCCTAATGAGGAAGCAAGCTCAAGAAATTAAATGAATTGCCCATGAAAACTCACATCAAAGTCTAAAGGTCTCCTAAGCCTTTGCTCTCTCTATATATCAGGCTGCCTACACCCATCATTCTAGGACAAATCCAATTTTATATTAGAGCTAACGTCAATCTCAGAGGTAACCTCATGGATGCTTTGGAGTCTTCTCCCTTCTTCTAGGTTCCAGGATGAGGGACTTTCCCAGTTTATAACCAGTGTGCCATGACCCAAAAGCCCTGATACGATATGACTCCCTTGTTCACACACACATAAATACACTGAAGGGGCTTTACGAAAGACCCCATTAAAACTTCACCAAGAAATACCTTCACTTATAATAAGCATAACAAACACACCATCAGTTCATACACACTGTGAAGGGCAGGCAAAATAAACCATCTTTCAGAGGTCAGCCCAGTTTGGGCTTTCCTTTAGTACAGTGGCTTTCAACTGGGGGTGATTTTCCCCCAAGGGAACAACTGACAATATCCAGAGACAAATGGGAATGAAGGAGTGTACTACTGGCTGCTGGTGGATAGAAGTTAGGGGTGTTGCTAACATCTTACACAGCACAGGACAGCACCCTACAACAAAAAATAACCCAACCCCAAACCTAGCTATTGTCACCATTAAGAATCCCAGCTTTAGTACCTATGAAACTAAGGTGCCTCCTGTAATAGCATACACACTTCTAGCTGACATTAGGCAACTTGCTTTAACTCTCACAACCTCTTTTTGATTTGTCAATAAAATGGGGGTAATAATAATACCTACCTTACCAAATCATTGTGAGGATTGAACAAGAAGATCTATGTGAAAGCCCCAGTATAGTGTCTGTCTTGCAATGAACATATTAAACATATGAACATATTAAACAGTTGAATCTTTCATTCAGTAAATATATATTGAGTCACAAGATGCAGTGAACATAGCAGTGTGTAAAACCTTTATTGTTTCTGTGTTCAGAGAACCACAATCTACAGGGGGAGACAGACATTAATCAAAGAGTCACACAAACATGGGGCGCTTGGGAGCCTCAGTCAGTTAAGCGACTGACTCTTGATTTTGACTCAGATGATGATCTCACAGTTCATGGGATCAAGCCCCACGTCAAGCCCATGTCGAGCCCTGTGTGGGGCTCCGCAGTGATGGCACAGAGCCTGCTTGGGATTTTCTCTCTCCCTCTCTCTCTCTGCACCTCTCCCATTCACACACACACTCTCTCTCAAATTAATAAATAAACATTTAAAAAAAAGTCACACAAACAATAAAAATTGGTTGTCATTATTGCTGTTATTATTAATAAGAAAATTTCTTCCTTTTGTGGACTTCTCCATGCTTCTACTCCTAAGCCTTTTCTGTGATTTTTCTGATATAATCCAAGAAGGGCTAATACCAAAGGTGAGTGGGCTAAAAGTTTTCCATGCCCACACCAGGATGGAAGAGGAGAAAAGCTCTTTGCTCATCTGTCAGCTCTTCGGCCTCTGAGAAAAGCTGCCCCCAACTTCTAATTGCCTGCTCCCAACTCCACAGTGTCTGGGGAAGGGCACGTGATCCACAGGCAGCCCTGACACCTTGCTGTGTTGCTATAGTAAGGATGCCCTTTATTGATCAGACTTGCCTGGAGTCATGTAACTCCCCAGACTGCTGCTGGGCTCCCCAAGGGGCAGTTGGCAGGCAGCAGTGTCTCTCTGGACCAAGGCTGATCCCCAGCCCTGCCCTTTCTCCCACCCTGGACACATGAAGGCTACCCACAAAAGCACCTAATGCTTCTTTGTAGTGTCTTGTCATTCACACACTAATTTGAAGTCACAGATCAAAACCGGTTGGAGACACCAGGGAAAAGAGATTTAAAGATTCCCCGTCTTCCCTAAAGCGATACTGCAGTCCTGCATCAGCAGCCAACAAACCCCATTGTTTTCCCCAGAGGATCTCTCTCCTACCCTTTAATTTCACCACTTTCTAGAGTCTCTCCATCTTGCCAACATTTTTATTATAGGCGGTTTGACACTGTATCTTAGAAGAAGTGCAATAGGTCTGCTACCGATTAGAAAGTTGATGCCCCAAGAGGTTAACAGGCTTGCTCAAAGGTCACAGTTCTGGTTAGTAACTACATAACCCAGAGACACACCCCATTTCTCTAGTACCCTCAGAGAATTAGGCAACCAGAAGGCGTTTTCACATGGACCTTCCATTTTTTTTTTTTTATTTATTAGCTTTTTAAAAGCCAAGTTTAATACTTTTTTCCTATAAATATTTGCATAGAAATATAGGTGAGGGGTCATTATTTCTAAAAATATGGCATTAAAGTTTTCTTGCTTGCTCATGAACTCCAAATGTCATTGAATATTCATGTTTATCTATTGAACATCCACCTCCACCCCCACCCCCACCCCCACTGCTCATGTGTTGGTGATCTATGAGATCACTGTGGGTACTTGTTGGTGAGGGCGCTCAGGCAGAGTGTTCACATAATTAAGTAAAAATCATATAACAAGTCAGCAGCACTGCCAGAATCTGGGGGTTGTTGTTAATGCAAAATTCTTTCATCCCTAGAAGAAAAATATGCAGGAAGTATTCTATAGTGCTCTAGCCCATACCAGTGGAAGGCATCACTAATCAATCACAGTACACTTTCCTTTCAAACATAGATTCAGTCTCAGAATCCTTCTCAAGACCATGGTCCAAGAAGCTGTTCCCCCATCAACAAGTCCAACATAATATGTGGTGATATGGGAAAGCCTCTTGAAGCAGAGTCCATTACACATGAGACTTAAAGATAGGAGATAAGACTTAAGCAGGAGATAAGGTGGACTAGGTAGGAATTTAGGACATTGTCCCTTATCATTCACTCACCTCCTAATACCTTAGTGTGAATTAACTTACTATATTAATATGTAGAGGATAACACAAAGGAGAAAAAAAGTATAAGAAATTTCCCCCAAGGAATTATGTTTGAATAGAGGATCTGGACACCAAAAAGAAGACAGTGGGCACTGAGCACTTTGCTAGAAAGAAAGAATACTGTCAGCTAGATGAGGCTGCTGACAATCAACTGTATCAGTCAGGATTCAGTCAGAGAACTAGAACCAAGAGAAGGGATATGTATGTATGTACATATGTATATGTGTATATTATACGATGTATTACAGGAATTTAACTTTATACAATTGTGGTAGCTTGTTAAACAGACTCTGTAAAGCTGTGGTCTTCATATCTCATGCTGGATCATGGAGTCTGTAAGGCAGGCAGTAGGAAAGGGAAGATGGGCATAAAGTGAACAAAGACAAAGCTGGAAGCCACTGCATGAAATGGAGCCCACAAGGAAGAACCAAAACCTATGTAAGTTCTCATTGCTTCTGACCTACGTGGTGTGGATTTCCTGCAGAAGCACAGGTCTTTCATCATGGATCTAAACACACACAATGCCCAAGAGCTGGAAAAACTGAAGGAGAGTCCCCAAGAAGAAGGAATAGTTGGAGACCTGCCTGACTGCTGCCTCACGCAAAGGAGGCGATCCTTCAGATAAGGTACGATGTGTGAGAGCTACAGAATGGCTACTACTTCATCTCCAACCTCCAAACCTCACACAAGGAACCTCTCTGGCGGCCCACCACAACTGGATACAAAACAGGGAGGAGATTTGGGAACACGAGGTTCAACCTAGTAAGTTGTTATATTACAAAGCCATCCAACTGAAAGATGGACTAGTAATGCCAGTTCTTGCCTACTCACCAGCACCCCCTGCTACTCCTCTCCCTTCTATAACCCCACACAGCTGTGGCCATCTCTAGATACAGATGATTGGACTAGGAAAGACATTTGACCCAAGGAAAATCAATCCATGGGCTCAATGAACCATCAGTTATTCTCTCTGTCTCTCTGTCTCTCTCTCATTTGAACAAAGCACACAGAGACTCCACTGGTTAGATGTCTGAGGGGGTTTACAGAGACTGAGTAGAAGTTGACATGTCCATCCAGACCCTGTGCAAGCAGGGAGAGCTGAAGCAGAGAGGCCAGCAATAATGAGAGAGATTCTGTGACACTTGAGCAACACAAAGGCCCCTCAGTTCCTGGCTTTCTTTGAGGGGCCCAACTGTACTTTGCTTTCTGTGTAAACACATAATGGCCAACTGTAATAAAAACTCTACTTTCACCTTTATTTTTGCCAGCGGGGCTCTTTCTGGGTTTTGCAGACAATCTGTTCCTAAGTCAGAAAACCAAGGTTGAATTCAATTAGTACCTGCTTCCCAATTACCCAATTCCTCCCTAGTTATCGTATTCAGTGACACAGATAACACAAGTTAGAAGTGCTTCAATTCACATTCACAAAGATGCACCATGAAATCATAGTAACTTGGAGTAAGTGGCAGAAAAAATGAGAGCCGAAGGAGTCACGCAAACATCTCCCTCTCGTGCTGAGTGCTGGGCACATCACGTCATGTCAGCAGAGGCTTCATAAGGTAGTGAGAGGGGGGCAATTTCAACTCACTGCTACTCCTAAAGTGTGCACTTGAGAGATGGCGCTCTTCCCAGAGCTGTCAATCTTCCAGCATTCACGATCCTGAAAATCGATTTAATAGAACATTTTAAAGGAACTTTTTCAAAACTTTATGCCAAAAAGAAAAAAGAAAAAGAAAGAGCAAGGTGTTAATTGCACTTTAGAGCTTCAGGTGCTTTTCAGTCCAGGATCTCAAAGTATTTGATGAACTCTTATTTCACAAAGCCTTGCTTTACCCCTTAGTGGGAACAGATCAGTATTGTTGAGTTCATTTTACAATATGGAGAAACTGAGGCCCTACTCAAAAAAGACGAGAATGTCACTGCTTCCAATTTTTGACTTCAAGAGGAATTAAGGGGAAAATGTGGCTCATTTAGATCATAGGCTTTGTAATTGCCTCAGATTAAGATATCATGTCATGCATATTTCAGTTGCAAATACTCTACTCAAGATGTCAAGTTTCACTGGCCAGTATGCCATTGCCACAAGATTGGAAACATGCAGGCAGCTAATAGCCCACATCCTTACAATTCTACAAACAAAAATGGAAAGAAAGTGCATTTATCCAAGCTTCTTTTTTCTAAAAATCTCAAGGAAGAATTCTGACTGAGTGGTTTGGGTTTGCATGCCCACACTGGACCAATTGCTGAGGTTAGAGAGATGCATACTGTGATTGGCCAGGCCTAGGCCACATGTGTCACCCCTCATGACCAATGGGAGCATGGAATACCACCAGAAAAAGAAGATTAGCCAAGATATAACCAGCAGAGGAATTGCGGCCTGAGCAGCCATCCCAAACTGTGTCTTCAATAAACCTTCTACCTCAGCAAAAAGAGGTAGCCAAATGCACACATCTTATCTTCTCCCTGTCTTAAGCCCTCTAATATAAAGATGACTTGGCCCTAAATCTTTGTGTGTGCACACACTTGATATCTTAGGGTAAAATCTTAGCAGAGGCACACCTGGGTCAAATGATACTCACATTTTTTTAGGGTTTTGATCCTCTTTGCTGACCTGCTTTTTGGAAAGGGGGTACAAATTTACATCCCTACCAGTGTGTGGATGTATTATCATTATTATTTTTATCTGATTCCTAAAGAAAAGTCAAACATACCATAAAATGGCCAATAGGAGACAGAAAAGAGTAGAAGGAAAAGATCCAAATAAATTACCACTTAAACAATCAAGATTAGAGCTGAGAAATGTTTGTCCTGATGAGGTATGAATGAAATCTGGCAAAAGATAGATGATGCTGGATCCTTATCTATGAGCAACGGCCATGACCTTTCAGAATCAGGCAGCAATGTGAATAAGAAGTGTCCCTCATGTCAGGCAGCTGAGCATTTAGAAGTAGCTGGCCATGCATAGCTTACTTCCCCAGTCTCCTCTGACAAGAAAACCAGATGAACTCCCGGCAGCATGCAGATGGGATTATGTTTCTCATGTTTCTCAAAGATCACAACCCATTGAAGCCAGGGCAACGCACCTGTCAGAGGCAGACTCTGCCCCATAACTGCCCCGATGAACTGTGGGCTAATTGCCACTGGCAAAAATAATCTCCACAGATTCCAGCAGGCATCATAAATAACAAGGGGCTCTGTGACAGTGCATTATGACAAGGTCTCAATCGCTCTTATCTTTTACTAGAGTGGAGCTTGTGCATTTGTGTTACTAATGAATCTTTCTCATTTGTGCAAGTGATGTTTCCATTTGACAATGACATGAACATAAAGCGGAGGTTTATGGAGGTTAATTTACTCCATTGTGAGAGGTTCATTATTTAACCTGACGTTGAGGACAAAACAATGTAGCTTAATAGATGACAAATAGAAATTAGTTGTGATGAATTTTGCCATTTAATTCTAGCAGGCTTACTGACTGTTTGCCATAAACATGGCAAGAAAGCAGGAGTTAAACTCTCTGTGGGCGGGGTTTGCTCCCGCTGCTATTTTCAGGGTACCATGCAAGGATCAGGAAACCTTCATTGGGAGGGTCTATTGGAAACAAGTGATGTCCAGTTACACAAAAGACTCTGGAGCCCTATGGTAATGCCCTGTCATTTGGTCATGTTTTACTGGATTGCTTTTCTTTAACACCAGATAAACAATTGACCTACAAGCCTAGACACTAGAAGTCGTATTGAATTTTGATAGATGTTAGCATTAGCATCTAAAGCCCTATACTTGTGCCTTTTTTTTCTTTCACATGAAGGTAGCTGAGCAATAACAGGAATGAGCTATAATTCTACAGTCAGAGCTTATGTTTGAATTCCAGACCAACCAGTCAGTAACTAGATGGTTTTCCTAGTTAGTTATTCAGCTTTTCCTCACCTCAGTTTCCTCAACCATAGAATGAGAATGATAATAGTATTTACCTCATATTATAGATCAGGATGGGATTCTGGGGTAGGAGAGGTACATACAACTTGGAATTTATATGGAGTCAATGTTCTTGAATAATGGTTAGAAATTCAGCCATTTTTTATTTTTTTCCCCTCCATCAAGACATACTATCTGCAAGAAAACCAGGATATGTCATTTACACCATCATACAATCAGTGTGCTCCATGCCCCAAAGGTACCTGCATTTGTACATGCCTTTTCACCATAGAGAGAAAGACTGTCCCCAGGTTAAGGAATTTTAAGTCCAACTGATTGGGTCAAGAGGGAAAGAAAGGAAAAGAACATTTTAGGCAAAATGGACAGCCTAAGCAAGGCTCTGTATTAGTAAGGAGTATGGGAAATAAAGAAATTCAGTATATTCAGACCACAGCAATCCAGAAGGTCATGTAGGAGAAATAGGCAGGGCCAAGACTTTGCAGACCTTTGAAGGCCAAGGTGAAGAGTTCTTGTCTTCACCCAAAGAGCAATGAATGACTGGAACGCCAATGTCCTAACCAGAGTTATAACCTGTTTAGACCTATTTTAAACAGATTAACTCTGGAATTATATGCAAAATAGCTTGGGAAGCAGGCAAGAGTAGATGCAGTCAGACCAGACTGGAAGGTATTGCAGTGGCCCAGACAAAGATGACACTGACTTTAGATGAAGTGCTGGTAGATAAAGAGAAGTAGAAAGATTTGATAAATGTGTAGGAGGTAAAATTAACTGGAATCGGCAATGGATTGGATACGGGGATAAAGAAGAAGGGGGTATCCCTGATGACTTGCATGAGTCACTGAGCCCAGCACCCTCATTTAGAAATAAAAGAATGAGCCTCAAGGAGAGTGCATTGATTTTCCAAAAATCAACATATGCCTATTAGTGACAGAGTTCATAACATGTGCTACGTGTATATGGCATCTATACATATGATACATACACATAAGAGAGAAACAGAAAAGGTATTTGTGTGTGTACTCTGTGTTGATACACATGTATCTAGGATATATTTATATAAACTAAAACTTTGAGCACTATTTTATCTCTAAATAAAAGTTAGAAATCCTATGCTCACCTCCTATCTCTATAAACTGCATCCCTGTGACATATTACTCATATTCTGTGCTTGTTTTTCTAAGCTGCAGAGTATATATACAACCCTCTATATACTTTCTTTTATCTATCCACTGTGTGGCCACCTCTTTTTTATTGTTATTCTGGCTTCTATTCAATTTATTAGCTTGTGGTCTATGAAAGCATATTTTAATAATTTTGAAGGAATCTTTTCATCATGGAAGCTTGTCTAAAGAAGGCCTGGAATAATCAGTATTTCAGATTTTTAGTACACTCCAGCCCCTTCCCCCACCACACACACATACTCATATATGTTTTGCTATTTTAAAGAAAGAGATTTAACAGCCATAAGGCACTTTTAAAAATAACATTCACATCTGGGCTGACCACCTGTATGCCAAAATTTAGCTTGATGTTAATTAAAACAGGCATGTTATAAACCTCAGGAAATGGCAGCTGACCCCTAACTATGAATGTAATGCTATAATAATACGTAGTAAAAATAAGACATTTTGAGGCTGTTGCCCAAACCACTCATGCATTAAAATTCTCACCACTGTATACTCTGCGAGAGGACGGGTAAATCAACTGCAGAAGTGGTCCAACCAAAAAATAATGATAACAATTCGAAGAGTAAGAGCCATTCATTCATTCAACAGATGGCTGTCCTGGACAGACATCAGAATTCTGCCTCATGAGGAAGATTCTGTGTGGAGTTTGGAAGATTGATTGGCTCTATCCTGCCAGATACAATAATAGTATCAATTCAGCTGGTATTTATTGAACACTTTACTACGTGTCTTAACCGAGATGATTTCATTTAATCCTAACCCTCCAAGGTAGGTGCCATGATTATCCCCATTTTACAGATGATGAAACTAAGGCTTAAAAGATTTATTTACCCTCAATGGGTGGTACAGTGGCAGAGCTGGGACTGGAATGCAGGCCATATGATCCCATGGCCACAGAAGCCTGCCCTCACTCCTGCTTGGACCTGTTCCATCTGTAAACTCACCCCATTCGTTTCATACCCACCCACGACTGACCTCCTGCATTTTCTACCGCCTCCTTTCCTGATCCTTTTTTGTCACTTTACTCCCATGTGACCCCAGAGCCTCTCCCATTTCCTTTTCACTCTCCCATCAGCCCACTCATTTGAAGCCACTTCTCTTAATTGCCTCTGACACCCAGGCATTTGACAACTCAGCTTTTGCTCTGCTTTTCATTTGATCCAGCTATTTGCCACTGCCTCTGAATGCTAAAATTGTCCTCTTTCTCCTTGCACCTTAAATTTTTGCTTCATAAAGCAGGGTATTGGAAATTTGCATTTTAGGACATGTATATATAGAATGCAACTAGGTAGAGTAACATATATTTATCTGCAACTGGATATTAGAATACACAGACACTGGCACTTAAAAAACAAAACAAACCAGGATTCTCTATTGTACAAACTACATTGTCAGGAGTGCCCACTGGCACAGTCATGAATAGCACTTGAAGTGGTAAGTCTAAGTTCATGTCTAAAATTTCCATATTCTCTTCCAAATGTGAACTTTAAAAAACTTTAGGGGCACCTGGGTGGCTCAGTCAGTTGAGCATCCAACTTCAAGTCAGGTCATGACCTTAACAGTTAGTGGGTTCAATCCCCACGTTGAACTCTGTGCTGACAGCTGGGAACCTGGACCCTGCCTCAGATTCTGTGTCTCCCTATCTCTCTGCTCCCCCCCCCACTCATGTTATGTCTCTCTCTCTCTCATAAATAAATAACATTTTTTAAAATAAATAAATAATAAAAAGATTTAAAAACAAACTGTGAAATTCAACTGTATTGCAGTTTCTGAAGCTATAATCATGGTTATACAAGGTATACAAGAGTCACTGAATCCACTGGATATACAATATGCAACAAGATTTGACCAAACTCTGTCCCATAGGACCTCTAAGGCTTTAGGTATACTAGTTTGGATGCCAACTTTGAGTCAGAAATATCAAGGTTTTGTTCACATCTCCACACTTACTCACTAAGTTAATTTGGACAAATCATTTAATTTCATCGTGCCTTGGTAAATAATCTTTTTTTTTTTTTTTTAATTTTTTTTTTCAACATTTATTTATTTTTTTTGGGACAGAGAGAGACAGAGCATGAACGGGGGAGGGGCAGAGAGAGAGGGAGACACAGAATCGGAAACAGGCTCCAGGCTCTGAGCCATCAGCCCAGAGCCTGATGCGGGGCTCGAACTCACGGACCGGGAGATCGTGACCTGGCTGAAGTCGGACACTTAACCGACTGCGCCACCCAGGCGCCCCTTGGTAAATAATCTTAAAATGTGAATGATTAAATAGAACCTTCCCTGTAGAATTCTGATGAGAATCAAATGAGAGAATACATTTAAAATGCCTAATCTAGGATGCACACAAAAAATGGTATCATGTTGTTATTAATACCAACTCTTTACAGGGGCACCTGGGTGGCTCAGTTGGTTAAGCGTCTGACTTCAGCTCAAGCCATGACCTCACAGTTCATGAGTTGGAGCCCCACATCGGTCTCTGTGCTGACAGCTCGGAGCCTAGAGCCTGCTTTGGATTCTGTGTCTCACTCTTTTTCAGCCCCTACCCTGCTTGCACTCTGTCTCTCTTTCTCAAAAATAAATAAACATTTAAAAATTAAAAAAAAAAATAGCAACTCTTTACAGTTGTTGCTCTTATCCTAGAAGTAGCTGCAGTAGTGTTTGCTGCAACAGCACATCCAAGTTCTGTACTTGGGAAATTCTGACTACTCCTTCCTTCTTCAGCCATACCAAACTGCAATTACCCCCAAACACCATAGTGTTTCACGTCTCCTGTGTCTTTTTATATATTATTCTCTTTTCCTGGAAATTTCAGTCCCCTATAAACTGGCCTAATGAAGTCCAAATCACTGTCTGAATCACAGATCAAATATTTGCAGTGATGTGAAGTTCACCCCAACTCCTCAAGACAGCCCTGAATATTCCTTATCCCACTTTTCTTAGAAGTGTCTCCCTACTAAACTGAGCTGGTGTAGAACAGGGACTATATTTTATTTTATTTTTGGTGCTATATTTCCAACACCCAGCATAGTGGCTGGTGTACTGTAGAGACATATGTAGAAGCTTTGGCACCAAGGAACAGAACACCGCACCTAAAGCTGCCTTAGCATTAAGGAAGCATGTCGTCTCATACAACATCAAGTACAGAGGCAGGGTGGGACCCAGGGCTCATTCGATGACTCAACATCCACATCAGGAACTTGGCTCTTCCCACCTTCCTGCTGCCATCTCAATGAGGCAGCCTTGCCTTATTCATGGGCATAAGATGGCTGCCCTACTCCAGGCTTCCCATCCAGGTACAATAATGACAAAGGAAGAACCATTTTTTTTTCCTGTGTCTTATTTAGAGTAGCCAGAACCCTGTCTCCAACATACTTCTGAAATTCCATTTCCCAGGATTAGGTTTTATGTTCATTCCCAAATCATTCATTTGCAGGGGAAATGAGATTACCACAATTGCTGTAGGCTAGGGATCAGCAAAGTTTTTCTGTAAAAAGCCAGATTGTAAATATTTTAGGCTTGGAGAACCATACAGTCTCCATTGCAACTATTCAATGTGCCCTTACAGCACAAAAGCAGCCATAGACAATGTGTAAATAAATGAGTGCTGTTATGTTCCAATAAAACTATTTACGGATACTGAAATTCAAATTTTATATCATATTAATGTGTCATGAAATAGTCTTCTCTTGAATATTTTTCAACTACGTAAAAAAATCTTGAAACCATTCTTTGCTCAAAGGCCACATAAAAACAGGCAACAAATCAGATCTGGCCCAAGATCTATAGTTTGCCAACCCTTGGCTTACATTATTTGGAGTCAAATGTATGTTTAAGTGCCATCCACCATAATTTCCAAAGTGCATTATAAATACTTTAAAAAATTTAAGAAATAAATGATTAAAGAGAACACAGTTCTTGCTTAGGAGAAGTTCATAGGATATACATGTATATGATTTCCCCCCAAATATTTTTGAAAAAATTGCTTTCCCTAATGATGGTAGAGTTAGCAGGACTAAACAAACAAAAATTGTGGTTTGTGACAGCTTAGATACTAAACTGTGAAAATGGAAGGTAAATAATTTTTTGTGTTAGGACGTGTGGGAAATACAGATTTAAAAAACTCTCCATGAATCTAAAGTCATAAAAGGTTTGCTTTGATGGTAAGTAGGTGAAAGAGATTACTTAATGGGTGTGTTCTATGTTAACATCTTCTGACTTCACAATTTTCCAAACATAATGTTGCATGTATCCTGATGCAGGCAGGGAAATAATTATAGAGTAACTGCTTGCACTCAGTGTAAATTAATCAAATGTAAATTAAATAAACTGTAAATAGAAGAGATACTCCTTAGCTGATACAGCTAGTGAATCACCTCCATTATAGACTCATTTTTGCAAAATTACATCTAATCATAGTATTTTAAGATAGTGTTTGGCAAAACATCTCTAAATCTGTCAACAAAAGCAGCGATTACTTCTTTGCAGCTGAATACCTTTGCCAACAAACACCCATCTGTCTGGAAAGATTTATGTATGATTCTGCCTAAAGGCAGGGCTAAAATCTCAATGACCTCTGGAGTTTTCTTTCACCTTTGTGCTCTGAGAGTCAATAAAAATTCATTTTAGACTAATCGTACTACGATCCTTAAAAAGACTACAAACCTAAGATGTAATCAAGTCTGTTCCAAGAATCCCCAAAGTAAATATTCTTCTAGGTAATTATATAACTTATTTTGCTTGGTCAACATTTTAATCTTGCTTGTCATTTGCTGCTTTAATAGAGTCCAACTCCTTAATATGGCTCATAAGACCCATTATAGCTGCAGTTGAAGTCAGTGCTGTTCTTTATGCTCCACTGGTCTGATTTTCTCAGTTCTTCAAGCACATTGTGCTTGCTTCCAGACCTTGGCCCATGCAGGTCCTTCTGCCTAGGCCACAATTCCACTCTCCTTATCTCACTCACCCCTCAGTGCAGTTAACATTTCCTCTTCCTTCAGGCCTTTGATTAGCTTGGAGGATCTGGAAGTCTCTGCTCCTCCCACCCCATCATGGATTAGGTGGACCTTTTATATGTATAGCATCCTATGCTTGCCTGGTCCTTTTGTAGTATTTATAATCGAAGTACTTTTCTGTGTATTTGTTAGTCTCCAGAGTTGAGGACAAGAACTGTGACTTACAATAATTACAATAAAAAATCATAGTAAAAAGTAGAGGAGTCCAGGTCATAAAGGGATTTATACGCCCTGCTAAAAAGTTTAGACTTTACCCTGAAGGGTTTTAAAAGAAACCATTGGAGACATTTGTCATGCTCATATATACCTTTTGTAATGATAAATTTGAAGAAATATCAGAGAATAGACTTCCAAAGAACAAAGGGATGGATGGTAAAAGATCCACACTAGAGGCAGCAAGACCACTTGGGAAGGGGTTACTGTACTCCAGGTGAGAAAGGACAGAGGTCTGATCTATCACCACGAATATTGTGAATGGAACATAGTGGCCATTTAGTAGGTGGAAATCTATACAGTGTGACCACCTGTGTATGAAAATGAAGGACTGGAAGGGAGAGAAATCAAGGCTTGGACAAGTAAATAGAGGATAGAGCTAGTCACATCAAAAGAAATCTAGGAGAAGGAGCAAGTTGAGGCTGGGGGGAAAAGAAGATTAATTCCATTGCAGACATGTTGATTTCAAGGAGCCTGCAAAGTATCTAGGAAATGACCAATAGACATCTAGACCAATAGAAGAGAAGTCTAGACCAAAGGAAATGTGAAAGTCATCAGATTATAAAAAGCATTGAAGTCACAAGTGTGTAAGTTACTCAAAGAGAATGTATATTTAAAAAAGAAAAAGTAGAGGAGAGCTTGGCCAGAAGCTTGAACAATACCAACACTTCAAAGATAGGGAAAAAGAAGGGAAGGGAATCTCATAAAGAAAATTGAGAAATAGCCAGAGAGGAGGGTAAAATCAAAGGAAGTATCATCAAAAGAAACAGTAAGTTCCAGAAGGCAGATATTATTAATCAGCTATGATTACATAACAATCACAAAATCTCAGTAAGAAAGCAAAATAAGTATTTATTAACTTGCTCACATGTTCAGGTACAATGGCTCTTCTCAGGCTGCAGGGGTACATATTGGCTGGGACTGCTCTGCTCTATATGTCTCTCATTCTTTTGGGACCAGTAAGCTGTCTAGGTATAGTCTTTTCCCAGTGATGGCAGAAGCCCAAGAGAGCATATGGAAGCTTACGATGCCTTTTAAATCCTAGTTTAAGACTGGCACTCTACCACTTCTGCCCATATCAATTGGCCAAAGTAACTCTCAAGGCTGAGCTCCACACCAGTGAGTGGAGAAGTGATTAATAGGGACAAGAATTAGGACTGTGGCCGAAGCAATTTCATAACAAGCTTAATATCATCCTCAAGTAAAAAGTGACATTGCTAACTCAGATGAAAATATTGTTTTGTGTGTTTTAAAACACCTAAAGCCAGTGACCTGATTGGCCCATCCCTTTTGAAGACGCCAGGATGCCAGGGTCAGCCCTGACAAGTCATACCCTTATAAGAAGCCAAAGAGCTTTCCAGGAGAAAATAATCATATGTTGTATCAGTGTTGGGTAGGTGTGAGGTCAGTCTTCGGTATCAAGAAGAATTCTCAGTCAAGTAAGCTCATGGAAAGGAAAGTTTATTATAAGTATATATGTCAAGTAGAAATGGGAAGCCACCAAGAATGGAGTCATATCCACACAGATCGATGGAACAGAATAGAGAACTCATAAATGGACCCACAAATGTATGGCCAACTAATCTTCAACAAAGCAGAAAAGAATATCCAATGGAAAAAAGACAGTCTCTTCAAGAAACCGTGTTGGAAAAACTGGACAGAGACATGCAGAAAAATGAACCTGGACCACTTTCTGATGTCACACACAAAAATAAATTCAAAATGGATGAAAGACCTAAATGTAAGACAGGAAACCATCAAAATCCTAGAGGATAAAACAGGCAACAACCTCTTTGACCTCAGCCATAGCAACTTCTTACTAGACATGTCTCCACAGGTGAGGGAAACAAAAACAAAAATGAACTATTAGGTCCTCATCAAGATAAAAAGCTTCTGCACAGTGAAGGAAACAATCAACAAACTAAAAGACAACCAACAAAATGGAAGAAGATATTTGCAAATGAAATATCAGATAAAGGCTTAGTATCCAAAATCTATAAAGAACTAATCAAACTCAACACCCAAAAAAACAAATAATCCAGTGAAGAAACGGGCAAAAGACATGAACAGACACTTTTCCAAAGAAGACATCCAGATGGCTAACAGACACATGAAAAGATGCTCAACATCACTCATCATCAGGGAAAAACAAATCAAAACCACAATGAGATACCACCTCACACCTGTCAAAATTGCCAAAATTAACAACTCAAGAAACAACAGATGTTGGCGATGCAGAGAAAGGGGAACACTTTTCCACTGTTGGCGGGAATGCAAACTGGTACAGCCACTCTGGAAAACAGTATGGAGGTTCCTCAAAAAATTAAAAATAGAACTACCCCACAACCCAGCAATTGCACTATGGGGAATTTATCCAGAAGATACAAAAATGCTGATTCAAAGGGACACATGCACCCCAGTGTCATAGCAGTACTATCAACAATAGCCAAATTATGGAAAGAGTCCAAATGTCCATCAATAGATATAGAATATAGATAAAGAATAGATAAAGAAGATGTGACTCACATACACACACACACACACACACACACACACACACATACACACACACACACACACACACACACACTGGAATATTACTTGGCAATCCAAAAGAATGAAATCTTGCCATTTGCAACAATGTGTATGTATCTAAAGTATATCATTCTAAGCAAAAGAAGTCAGAGAAAGACAAACATCATATAATTTCACTCATATGTGGAATTTAAGACACATAACAGATGAACATAGGGGAAGGGAAAGGAAAATAAGATAAAAACAGAGAGGGAGGCAAACCATAACGACATCTTAAAATACAGAGAACAAACAGTTGCTGGAGGGGAATTGGGTGGGGGGGATGGACTAAATGGGTGGTGGGCATTAAGAAGGGTGCTTGTTGGGATCAACACTAGGTGTTATATGTAAGTGATGAATCACCAAGTTCTACTCCTGAAACCACTACTACACTGTATGTTAACTAACTTGGATATAAACTTTAAAAAAGAAGAAGAGGGGCGCCTGGGTGGCGCAGTCGGTTAAGCGTCCGACTTCAGCCAGGTCACGATCTCGCGGTCCGGGAGTTCGAGCCCCGCGTCAGGCTCTGGGCTGATGGCTCAGAGCCTGGAGCCTGTTTCCGATTCTGTGTCTCCCTCTCTCTCTGCCCCTCCCCCGTTCATGCTCTGTCTCTCTCTGTCCCAAAAATAAATAAATGTTGAAAAAAAAAATTAAAAAAAAAATAAAAATAAAAAAAAAAAAAAAAAAAGAAGAAGAATGGAGTCATATCTAGGGGCTGAATACTTTCCCCAGCTTTCACACAGGTCTAATGGTCTTTTTCTCATATTATTTTAGCTACTCTTTGCATTTCTGCACCATTCTTCCCATCTATCAACTGGCTGCTCCTTGTACTCATAGTTTCTGTTCCATTCTAAACTCTACTTCCATATAATTCTGGATGACCATGACTAGCTTGGGGCATTTTGTGTCCCTACTAGCAAGTGACCCTGGGCTCTCCAAGTTTCTCAGTTTAAACTTCTAAAAATGAGATTCATATTTCTTCAGCTCATTTCTCACACTAACATGTTTAATAGGCAAACTTATTAATTGGTCACCCTTGTGTCCCGTGGCCATCCCTAATCTATTTGTGACCCACTGCAGGAAGGTACAAAGAGTAAGAATTTCCCTCAGGAAGTACTGTGAGCAGGAAGGTATCAGCTGAACTTTCTAGTACAGGGAGGTTCCCATAACATTGGGATTAGAATTCAAAGAAAATCAAGTAAAATGCCTACCTTCTAACTATCAGGAAAGTACCCAGGCAGAAAGTTCATCCTGAAGGAAGAAGGATTGGAGATGTTGTGATTAAACCCCAGGTCACTGATCTATTATAGATATAAAAAGAGATTTGTAACATGTTACATAATTGAATGTTTTTTGTGTATCTCTCAGTCCAATCTCATTTACAGAAACTTACCCAAGACCCTTGAGATAAGAACTAAAGAAATAAATTGAATGCAAAATTGTAATACTGGGAGAGATATAAGAAAAACTAAAGCCACACTGTTTGGAATCCTCATCCAAGGAATGAGATGCCAGTTGGGAGAAGGTCCTTCTCCAACCTCACTGGGAAGAAAGATATTAGGGGAGGAGGGATGAGGCCATGGCCATGTATGATGGCTGGTAAGATACCAAGAGAGCCAGGATGGCTATGGTTGTCTTTCCTACATTACCAAAGAGTAGAAACAAGCCTAGAATAATAAGTAAGAGTTCCTGGATACATCATGGCCCTTCTAAATGGAATCATTTGATGGCCTCCAAATTCCATTGCAGAAGATCAAATTTCCATCCAGGTACACAAAGAATAGATATCCATAGGTCTGGTGGTAGGGCTAGCACTGCTCTTCCCACAGAATTTATACAGAGGCATCCTTAGGCAAACATAGGAAAGATTTGCTTCTCTGTTCTTGGAGAAGTTATTCAGTGAACACTGAGAGTTTATTTTCTAATCATGGGTTGTGTCCCTACTCCCAACCAAGGATGTCTCCAAGTACTCAATTGGTTTTTTTTAAACTGCATATCTACTCTGCTTAGAAATGAGTCATATCTGAGGAGAATGATATCACTGGAGATAAAGAACATACTAGAAGCAATTAGAGAACAATAGAGAACAGCATACCGCCAAGTGCCATACAAAAGAGTACAAAAGACAGTTCAAAGAACGCAAGGTTAAATTAGCTAGAATCATGGTAATGGGGTCAGGGATAAAGAGAGGATTAAATTTGAGCTAACTCCAAGGAATCAACTGTTATGGTCATTAAAAAGTCTCCAAAGTATTTCCGTCTTCCCTCACCCTCAAAAAAAAAAAAAAAAAAAAAAAAAAGAAAGAAAAGAAAAGAAAAGAAAAGAAAAAAGAAAAATAATAATAAAAATGTATAAATAATTATTTACTTTAATTTTTTAAATAAACATATGCCACACCTGTTACTTTTAAAAGGGGGGACAAAGGTGTTAGCAAATCAAACCATAAGGTGTCACAAATCCAAGAAGGTTGGAAATCACCACATTCAAGTCCCCCTTGGGTTTGGAGAGATTTATGCTTCTTAAGGGCATTCAGACATTAACAGCTCAAACCCCCACACTGTACCCTGGCTTCATTTAAAGGACCCATAGGTCAGACCAAAACACAACAGAGCTTTATATGCCAATTTTTCTTGACTCTGTGTAGGTCAGGGGAAGTTAAGCTCATGTAATTAGGGGATAAAGACGGAGGCTGGGAGTGGGGGATGGAAGCATGATGAAAGTTCCAGAGTTTAAAGGCTCAGTAGGAAGCCAGAGGAAAAGTCGATAAAGTCATGTCTTTATGAAACATGTGTTTTCCATGGTAGAGCAAACGCATTTGCCATTAAACCCAGGGAATCTCTCTCTGTGACTTGGCACTCTCACCCACCTGTGGGGCAAGAACAATTCAAAATCATTACGATGATTGTGAGGCCATTGTTATCTCGAGCTACCTTCCCAATTATAAAATGTCGATTCAGTTACATTCAGTCTAATATCAGCACTAAGTACATTACATTGCATTAACTTTATTTCACAATTGATAATCCAAGTGACTTTTTGTAATTCTCTCTTAAGTAAAATGGTTCATTAGTTGAACTATCCATAAATGATGCCAAAGAACAAAGAGGTTCCTCAAAAGTTCAGTCTAACATGTAATCACCAAAAGAGGTCAGTAAGCAATGACAAGCAGCAATAAAAACAAAGCAGTGAAAATTAATAACAGCCATAACTGAGAAAATAAATGAATAAAAGCCCCTAATCCTCAGAACAAATGCATGGAAAAGAAATTTAGGTAGTCTCAGCAGCAAACATCAATACTCATATAAATGACTAGATCCCAGAGTTAGTCTTCTGGATTTCATCTGTGCTATTAACAAACTAGTGAAGCCGTGACTCCTTCAGACTGGAAACCAGTGTTAATGGACCTCATGAGATTCTTCTGAAAAATGTAGTCATATTGATGACTATTTACAGTACATACTTCCATGATCCACCAGAACTATTAACAATAGTATTCTTATGACCACATAAAATTCTATGTGATGAGCAAACAGGGTTTGTCTATAAGAAATTTTTGTTACCTATCATTACAAAAAGGGGAGATAATGTCCATAAGCTTTTTCAGTCTTTATTCATTATCCATCATCTATCCATCTTTCCATCCATCTAATCTTTTCTCATTCTTTCTTTTTTTCTCTTTCTTTCTCTCTCTCTCTCTCTCTCTCCCTTTCTCTTTTTCCTTCCTTCCATCCAAAAAATGTGTACTGAACATTTGCTAAATGTTAGGCAATGTTCTGGGCTTTGGGAAGACAGTGGTGAATGAGAAAAACAAGGTACTTCCTCCAGTGTAGTTTATTTACTACATTTACATTTACATTACTACACTACATTTACTACATTTACATTATTTACATTTTAGAGAGGGCAGGCAGACAACAAAAAAACAAAAAACAAAACAAAACAACTAGTAAACAAATACATAAAGAAAAAAAATTCAGATAATGTTTGGAGCTATAGCAGAAAGAGAACAAAGTAATGGGAGACAGTGAGGCTGCTTTAGAGAAGGTGGTGAGAAAGGCCCCTGTCTGAGGGAGAAGTGACATTTGAGCTAACAATTGAACATGGAGAAAGCTCAGCTACAACTCAGGGTTTCTCAATTTCAGCATTGTTGACATTTTGGACTGGATAATTCTTTGTTGTGGGGACTTATCCTGTGCACTGTAGGATGTTCAGCAGCATTTCATGTTTTTCCAGCCTCTGCTCACTAGATACCAGTAGCAACCCCAACTCCAAGTCATGATAATCAAAAATGTCTTTATGGCACAAAAACAGACACTCAGATCAACGGAAAAGAATAGAGAACCCAGAAATGGACCCACAAATGTATGGCCAACTAATCTTTGACAAAGGGGAAAGCAGGGGAAAATATCCAATGGAATAAATACAGTCTCTTCAGCAAATGGTGCTGGGAAAACTGGAAAGCGACATGCAGAAAAATGAACCTGGACCACTTTCTTACACCATACACAAAAATAAACTCAAAATGGATTAAAGACCTAAATGTAAGAGAGGAAACCATCAAAATCCTCGAGGAGAAAGCAGGCAAAAACCTCCTTGACCTCAGCCGCAGCAACTTCTTATTCAACAGGTCTCCAGAGGCAAGGGAAACAAAAGCAAAAATGAACTATTGGGACCTCATCAAAATAAAAACTTCTGCACAGTGAAGGAAACAGTCAGCAAAACTAAAGGCAACCAACGGAATGGGAGAAAATATTTGCAAACAACATATCAGATAAAGGGTCAGTATCCAAAGTCTATAGAGATCTTATCAAACTCAGCACCCAAAACACAAATAATCCAGTGAAGAAATGGGCAAAAGACATGAATAGACACTTCTCCAAAGAAGACATTTAGATAACCAACTGACCCATGAAAAAATGCTCAACATCACTCATCATCAGGGAAATAGAAATCAAAACCACAATGAGATACCACCTCACACCTGTCAGAATGGCTAACATTAACAACTCAGGCAACAATAGATGTTGGCGAGGATGAGGAGAAAGAGGATCTCTTTTGCATCGCTAATGGGAATGCCAACTGGTGCAGCCACTCTGGAAAACAGTATGACTGTTTTTTCCTCAAAAATTAAAAATAGAACTACCCTACGACCCAGCAATTTCAGCACTAGGTATTTATTCAAGGGATACAGGTATGCTGTTTCAAAGGGGCACATGTACCCCTATGTTTATAGCAGCACTGTCAACAATAGCCAAAGTATGGAAAGAGCCCAAATGCCCATCAATGGATGAATGGATAAAGAAGATGTGGTATATAATATACAATGGAGTATTACTCGTCAATCAAAAAGAATAAAATCTTGCCATTTGCAACTACGTGGATGGAACTAGAGGTTATTATGCTAAGTGAAATTAGTCAGTCAGAGAAAGACAAATATCATATGACTTCACTCATATGAGGACTTTAAGATACAAAACAGATGAACATAAGGGAAGGGAAGCAAAAATAATATAAAAACAGGGAGGGGGACAAAACAGAAGAGACTCTTAAATATGGAGAGCAAACTGAGGGTTACGGGAGGGATTGTGGGCGGGGGATGGGCTAAATGGGTAAGGCGCATTAAGGAACCTACTCCTGATATCATTGTTGCACCATATGCTAACTAACTTTGATGTAAATTAAAAAATAAACAAATTAATAATAATAATAATAATATCTCTAAACACTGACAAATATCCCCTGGGGGACAAAATCACCTCTGCTTAAGAACCATTGGACTCTATGAAGACCTAGGGAAAAATCATTCCAGAACAAAAGGACCAGCAGAGACAAACCCTATGATGGAAATGAGCCTGTTGCTCTGGCAGAAAAAGAAAGGAGGCCAATGTAGATGGAGTGCAGTGAGCAAAGCTTAGACTAAAGCAAGGTGAGATTGGGAAGGGGCCAGCTCAGGAAGGACCTTGCAGGCCATGGTAGGATTTACACTTAAATCATGAAAACACATTCTTGATAAGGAAGCTTTTAGTCTAATGGAGTAAAGCATAAATGTGTGAATCCAGATTTTGGAATGTCTATGCTTCAGCAATTAACCAAGGATATCCTTGAACTAATGTTCCATAGTTTGAGGATTCCTCCTGTATCCAAATGCCCATACCTATGGCAACATTAGAGAAGAATAACCTGGAAGAATCACAATCACCTCCATTCTGGTAATTGTCTCCACAGTTAGGTTACTGTATTACATTAATTCCCCTTCATAAAAATGTTCAACTCATCTTTTAACAAACAGCTTTGCATGAACATCTCCAGTACTAAGTGAAGAAGTACTTAATTTATCACCCTGTGGACAGGATCGGGATTGTCAATGGTGAATAAATTGTATGTCACATTTGATTTGTGTTTGGTTTACATGTTATTGTATCAGAGGTTAAAAAAAAGCCTCAAGTTGCCAGCACAGGAATATCTTTTGGAAAGTTTATTCTGAGACAGGAACAAAAAGATTCTTCTCTTTCTATTTCCCCCAAAGAGAGATATAATTAATGATAATACTCTTGCACATTGAAATAAACACACCTTAACATGGTAAGTAACACAGAATTTCTCAGCTGGGTTAGATCTGAGAAAAGTAGTGCTGGAATCTGGAAGACCAACTCTTCAACACCTTCCA
This sequence comes from Lynx rufus, assembly GCF_022079265.1. Classification (NCBI taxonomy): domain Eukaryota; kingdom Metazoa; phylum Chordata; class Mammalia; order Carnivora; family Felidae; genus Lynx; species Lynx rufus. The sequence goes on from NW_025814823.1 coordinate 189,841,161, forward strand.
AATCTCAACTAAACAAAAGTTCCTTTCAAAATTACTCAAGCATGATTAATTGAGCTGCAGGCTAAGAAATTGACTATATGTCAGAAATAACAATAAAAATAGAGTGTGGAGCAATTTGTAAATGGTGTGGTAGATACAGACTTCAGGTCATATAAAAAAAAAGAGGCAAGGAGATTTTGCAAATAAGCAATATTGACAAAGTGAATAGAAGAGCAAAACACCTGTATCCTCCTTTCAGCTCAATAATCATGGAAGCTATGTGATCCCTCATCTAGGGAAAAGTGTTTGGGGCAAGGAAACAGAGTTTCTAACTTGGATGCCACTAAGCTATGGTCTGACTTTGGCAAATCTCCATGCTCTGCCTCAGTTTTCTTACCAGCTGAATGGGTGTAACAGTAGCAAGTGTACTTACCTCACAGAGTGGGTCAAATAGCATAACATCACAAATATGCAAAAGTTACATATAAAGTATAAAACCTTTTAAATATGTAAAGAATTATGGCCAACAAATCACCTGGGGTTTTATCCGATGAATAGTCTTTTTTGGATGAAAGGAAATTTCAAGTATAAAATTTCATTTCAAATGGCCCACATAATCCACAGATCCAGATGAATGGCGGAGAATTCTAAGTTTGTTTCCGCTGCATGGAAACTGAGATACAAGAATGAGACACAAATTAAAGGTATCTTCTGTAGGCCTGATCTCAATATTTAATTTCATTTACTTACATGCACCCCTCTCCTCATGGAGAATTAAATTCATTCATTCATTCATTCATTCACTCATTCAACAAATAGTTATTGGATACCTACTATGTATAGGGACAGTGATAGGTCCTGGGATATGAAGAATAAAACTAGATCCTTGTCCTTGAGGAGCTTACCCTATGGTTGACACACAAGAGAAGAGGGAGCCCCTAACATTCATTGAACATAGGATTATGTCAGCTACTTTCAACATGGTCGTGTACACTTTAGGACCATTTTGTGGGTGACAAACTGAGAAATAGAATGTTTAAAAAATACTTTGCATAAAATCACAAAGCTTCTAACTGGGGAGGAAAATCTGAGCCTATTCATGCATTCATTCACATTATGTATTTACTGAGCACCTAATACGTGTCTGACACAATGCTAGGCACTGGGGATACAATAGGACATAGACAAAAATCTCTTTCTCATGGTGTTTACATAACTGTGCATACATGCAAGTCTGCCTAACACCAAAAACCCAAGACCTTTCCACAAGATGCTTCCTATGGGTCACCACTATGTGGCAACAACAAAAACAACAACAAAAAAAAACAAGAGGGAAAATACACACACACACACACACACACACACACACACACACAAAACAAACCCAAATTAATATCCCCAGTAAACCAGAAATCGAGAAAGAATAAACCCAGATAAAAGAGGTTGCCAGACACTAAAATGTCCTCTTCCAAAATCTAAATAAAAAATGTTTGCATTTGGTTTGAGTGCCTGGAAGCCCAAAGGCAGGCAGCTCACAGACCACCGACAGCACAAAGACAGTGCCTGTCAGGGCACAAACATGAAAACCAGCTCTCCACCAGAAGGCCTGAGGTTTACAGGAATTAAAAGGCCTGGGTCCCTGGCTCTTGGAGATGGCGAGACAAGACAGAAACATATGCCTGCCCGCCTGGCAACAGCTCTCCCTGGCCTGGAATGAGTATGTCTACAACGTCCAAGGGAAGCTGGCAGCCACGGTGGCCTCGGATGGAGAGAAGCCACTGCCAGCCAGTACCAGCACGGGGCTTCCCTACAGGCAGCTCTTGCTGAAACAAAGAGGGATGAAGGGAAGAGCTGTGGATGTCCAGCCTCCAGGCTCAAATCTAAAATCGAGAGCAGCGCTGGGCTAATGGAAGGCCGGATCTGCTCCAAAACCCTGACACTGTGTCTGGGATGCAATCTGAGTAATTTCCTGATGACTCTTCTCTGCATAATGGATTTGAGTTATAAAGGAATTTATGCCCTCAGGACCAAATTACCCAGATAATTGAAGATACAATGAGGGAGAGGGGGGAGAGTAGAAAAAGAGAGAAAGGCCTCAATTACACGGGTTTCTCCTTCACTCTGAATGAGTTCAACATCTGAATTCACCGTGGTGTTTAATTTTTAAAGTCACTTTACATCCATAAACTGCCCTGTCTGGAGTATAGTGAAACTGCATCAAGGCCTAATTTAACGTAGGCCTGCAGACTTTATAGCCTGGACCCACCACCGTCCACCACCCTCGTCCTCCAGGATGAGACTCCACTTCCTGGTTTAAGCCTCACAATCGCAACTAAATCTATGACACTGCATTAAGGGTAGAGAGGCTTAATATTAAATAAGGTCTGCTAAAACCTATAGGCAGCCAGGCTTGCTTTGGGAGCTACAACCTATCCCCCAGTCACAGCTAAGCATCTGATGGTGATTTTAAAGACAGAATGGTTTGAATTCCTCAGAGCTGGACACCTACCCTGCTCCTGTTCCTTTCTGCAGTCATTCTCATACTTGAGGAAACACAAAAATTTCTTGTGGAATTGGAAGCACAAAACCACTAATGGTCTTGTATGAGTGCATTAAGGGATCTTCAAAGAGATTGTCAAATTCTGTCACCTCTGTGCTGACTTGACACCCAGGCCCAAGGAAACTGTGTGCCTAGAACATCACTTTCAGGCTTACCTCTGGGACTAGTGCCTATAAGGCAAATGCCAAATCTTGCTCCATTCCACACTCAGTGGAAGAAATTTTGAAATGTCAGTGTCTAAAAAAATGACACCAAAGACCCCTTATCCACATGCTTCCTGTGTCTAGGTTCCCCTCACTGCCACAGAATGTGGGAAAAGAGACACAGAGAAACTACTTTTTTAAAGTTTCCCATGATTTAGTCCAGATTTATAGAGAGATTAAGGAATCTTCATTATAGAGTTGTTATTTACCCCAGCACAGTATATTCTGTTTATTGACAGAACCTCATTTTGTCAATACATACAGAATTGGATGGACAAATGAATAAACACAAAGGCTCTGAAATATGACTGGAGTTCTGAAACCCCAGAATCAGGGCTATAACAAATGGTGGCCCACATAAGCAAATTTGGTAAGTTATGCATAGAATTTACCAGGCACCCAACACTGGCCTGCTCAAGTAAAGTCTGCCATGAAGTGCCAAAGGGCTTGGGAGTGGGGGTAGGATAGAGGTGGTGAGTAGTCTATAACAGGTGTTAAACCACTTATTCAAGCACTCCCACGAATGGCCTGAAAGATTTTCCCAGAATCCCCCTGCTCTCTATGAGTCACTGTGGGAATAGCAGTGAGGTTTGGAGTTGAGTTATAACCATTCAGTGAAGCATTTCCCTCCAGACTGTACAAAGGAAAGGGGCTATGTTAGTAAATTTATTGACTATTTCATTAGATCAATATGGAATATGATTTAAAAGGCTCCACTCAGGCTCTTTAAATCTATTTAATCAAACCAATTAATAAAAAAAGTAAGAAGTTGAAGCATATCCTGTAAGGTGCATCATAAATATATTCCCTTACTTGGGCTTTTGATCTCACCCAGGTAATTAACAGCTTTAGTTAAGTTCAGTCATTCCTTCATGCCTGGCTCTGGTCATAAAACCCCCAAGCTATGTGTAGCTCTTGGATTTATTATGTTTTTCTTAGTGCAAGAATGTCTCTCTCATTCCGTTTTCTCCCCTCCTTGAGAAAGTTTATGTAGCCATTGCTTTTGCAGCTGTCATAAAGGCAACACTGGCTAGTGAGCTTTGTACTGCTCAAGAGGCTGCATTCCCTCAGCTGCTGGTATCCAATTCAGTAGCTTCTTCACTCTCATCCAACAATTCCACACTAATTCCTCTCTAGGAATGGAGAGATAAAATCATCTCAAAGGCCTGACTTCTCTCCCATTGTCTATCTATTCCCAGCTACTTTTCATGAGTGAAATGACTTTTCCCTGCTACACAGAATATGGCTTTTATTACAGGATTTGGAGCAGCCTGCTTCCCTGTAACACTGAGGATGAACCATTCTTATCAGCGGCTCAGTGACCTCACTCTCCTCAAACTTCCTTCAAATCCTTCTCCTACCAGGTCCCCAGTTCCATCTACCTGGCTATGAAGCTTTGAGATGCCTAGTCAAGCCGACGTATCAACTCAAGTTGGGAGGGAAAGTTCAGTGTCCCTCCAGTGACAGAGTCCGTGTCAGCTTGGGTCTATGAGGCTGAGCATGTAGCTTCATTCTGCTTTACAAGCAGAGAAATCTCCATTTGGAAGGGCAGCAAATGTTTCCCCCAAAGCTCTCCTCTGTCTCCATTTGAGAAGCTTGGTAAATATAATTAGCTGGGTAACTGCACCAAGGTTCTTCCACAGCTGAAAGCAGAGTCTGAGAAAATAGGGCAGTTAGCTATAAAATCCAAACTGTGTGTCAACAGTAGATCTTCTTAAATAAGTCACAATTCTTTGTGCAAAAAGTGGGGGAGATAAGATTCTCTCTTGATATGACCAGCTTTCCATGGGCAACCAACTTCTGTTTCCATGCACTGGAAAGCTGGGAAGGCTCACAAAAATTCTACAGGAGGTCTTAAATCAGAGCCATTGCTTTCTTGGTTTAAGACCAATAGCAGCCTATTTCACTTTTGCCTCCTTCTACTTACTTTGGTCCAATTCAATACATATTTACTAAATCTCCACCATTCTAGACATACTCAGAAAAGACACAAAAGAAATACAAACCACAGAGGGAGCACAAGGGTTTTTTTCATCTTTGTAGGAGACGAAAGCAGGCAGACGTGAAATGCTCATGTTTAAGACCATATTCGCCTTAACCAGCCCTGCAAACACCTGTTGACACAAACTTCTGGCCAGCATTCATTCAACATTTCTTGAGCACCTACTCTACACTATACACCAGGCTACAAATGGTGTGCGTATTGTGTGTGATAAAAAAGTAAGTGAGAAATTACTGATCCCTATGGGCTTACTGTAGAATAGAGGAGGTAGAAGATACCTACAAATAACATCAAGGCTCTTTATACCATGGAATTTATATGAATAAAACCCAAAAGAGTTTAATTCAAATCCTCATATCATTTTAATACAGTCTAAACTGCCAATTCTATTGTACACTGAAACCCCACCAATTTTTTCAAAACAGGTAAAGGCCCCTTTGATTTAAGTAGACATCTGATTTAGAGAACCTATTTAGTGAAGTAATATTTTAAAACTTGTAGTAATTCAAATTAGTATTGACAGTATATTTAGCAGAGGGTGCACTTGGATAACTACTTGATAAAAATGTATGATTTCTATGTCGGTTGCTTGAAAGCAGGGTTTATAAGACACATAAGGGGAGTTGAAAACTATTCTGCGTTGTTTAACCATTGCAATCATATTACATCATTGTCTTAAAGAGAAAATTTTTTTTCCAAGTAATCTTCCTTCCTAGACTAACATTAGTGTAAGTAGAAACATCCTCTTCTAATAACATGATAAATTTTAGCTCAGCCTCTGTGTAAATAATCACTAATACTGACTTGCAGAAAGAATAGTCATCATAATTCCTAGAACTTTTTGAGCCCTTGTGAAGTGTCAAATGTGAAGCTAAATGCTATAAGCGCATAATCTCACTGATCGTCACAACAACCCTACAAGGAAGGTTGTCTTATTAGCTCTGTTTTGCAGATGAAAACATTGAAGCCAAAGGTCCCATAGCTAGTGAAGACTGAATTCAGAGCTCCTACTTTTAAATGAATCCAAAAATCAATGGAGTTGTGTCACATATATGCAGTTCAGGGTTAAAATAAGTAAGTAGGTTGGCAAAAGTCCCAAAAATATCCACAAGCACAGAGGGAACAAATGTGATTTTTTTCTCTACCAATTTCCTTTAAACCTCCTGATTTCTAGAGGGACCGTTTTTGCTCTGTGCCTCCTGTTCTTTCACCTGCTCTCCAATCAAAGATGCTCAAGTGGCCAAATCCACTTAAAATATTTTTTTTTAATGTTCCTTCCTCTTGCTTCAGGTGCTTGTCTGTATGAGGTGACTCTGGGATGCCTGGTGAAGAGAGAGCTTGGAGAATGGCGTGTAATTCCCATCACTAAAATTAAATTATTAATTTTTTATCAATTAATTGGATGAGGATTGGTGCAAAAGACAGGCCCTCAGCTTGGCAGAGCTCTACTGGGTGCCAGATAAAACAAGAAATACGCCTGGGTGAAATGGGTAAGAGGGGACGAAAAGCCACAGTAGTAATAAATGTGAGAATCCCCTAGTTTCAGGAGAGGGAGAACAAACCAGCTCCCAGGAGGAGAGACGCAGAATCACTAAGATTTCTCCAAGGGGGCTTTGACGGAATCAGCCCTCCAGGCCTTGTGAAAAGAAACTCTACTGGTTGCCCAGGAGTTGCTTTTCTTAATTCTCCCCCATACTGAGGAAGATCAAATCCCAGAGAAGAGAGGTTTCGAGCCCCCCTTTGAACAGATGGAAACTGTTCTTACTCAAAAGACTGTCGTATTTTTTTTAAATAAAAATAGTTCATATTTTCTGGATATATAAATAAATCACACTCATTATAAAAAATATCAACCGATTTACAACACACATTTTTAAAAATGCTTTTTTTTTTACTTGCCATTCCATTACCCCAAGTTAACCATTGTTAACATTATAGGAAGCATCATTCCATACATCTCTTTTTGCTTATTGGTAAGTAGTGGACAGCTACGAAAATCCAGTTATTAGTTTTTTGAACAAATATTTATTGAATACATACTATGTGCCAGCAATCATAATTATAATGGTATTCTTTAACCTTTTTTAATTCAATATTATGATGTGAACTTATTTTCATATCAAAGAGGTCTGCATAATTATTTTGAATCATTTCATCAGGTTTGATCATAACCCCAATGATGAGTCTTTAAGGTTTTTGTGACTTCTTGCTATCAAAAACAATTATGCAACAAGAAAACTTTCAAGATGTCTTTGAATATGTCCTCCAAATAAGTCACTGGGAATTCAAAACACCTTATATTTATGTAATAGTTCACTATTCAAGTTAGTGTCATATTTATAGCATGGTTTCTGTAAAACTCACATCAGAATTGGTCTCATTCACAGTTATATTGCATAAATTCAGCTTTCCCTAATAAGTTTGAGAGCAAAGTTTGACAGAGGAGGAAACTGAATTACAAAATATATGTGTGTATGAAACAGATGGAGAAAGACAGGCCTAAAGATAATTCTCTGAAACTGGAAAATATGTATCTCAACAACACCAGGGTGAAGTATAGCATGTGCATATCGACTGGACCAAAAGAAGATTCTAGGAGCCCCACCAATCTTCCAGATAAAAAGTTCCCTGAGGATCGAGGTTTTTATCTTACTCACCAATTTATTTCCAGTGCCTAGCTTAGGGCTTGGAATATGACAGGTACTCTATATAATAAATAGTTCTAGATCGAACGAACAAACCACAAAACAGGTCTTCATGGACTGCTGCAAACCACAGTCAACCTCCCACCCGTGTGCCCGCCCCCCTCAACAATGGGAACTCTGAAATGAAGCAAAGATATTCAGAGCTAATTATATATAGCTCTTATCCTACCATAAATTTCTCATTCTGAAGGAGCTGTGAATAGTAAGTCTCCTCCAAAGCCATATCAAATCCTTTAACTGAAAGACTTAAGTTGAGGGAGACTGGTAAAAAGTAAATGGAGAAAGATTCTCCCACTGAATGCTTTATTTTGCCCTTTCTGAAAATTTCCTTCCAACTACTATTAGCAAATTTCATTCATCTCCCCCATCTGTATCCCTCCTCTTCTTCAACCCATAATATTACCTCACCCTCTGCCTCTTTGTCAGAAATCCGTCTTGTGTACTAATTCATATATACGTACACTGCATATGTAAAGGAGCATTAGCAAGTGGGTGGTTCTTGAAAATCAGCCATTCATCATGCATATTGATCACTGGGGTAGTATGGTATGAATCAGAGAGCAGCAATCATGAAATCAAAGATTTATACTAGCAAAAGAGCACCAAAGCAATTCATCAATTCCATACCACCCCTGGTGATTAATTAGGTTCCAATCTGACAGCTTAGAAGCTGGTTCACAATTAAGGCTATTACAGTTAGAGGTAGGTTTCTTTTCTTTTTTTTTTCCTTCCCTTTAGGAAGAAAAAACAGTGGGGGAGAGCACTAGTCTGTTGGCTTTATGGCCTCCTTTAGGAAGAAAAAAGGTGGGGGAGGGCACTTTTCCTTCATAGTATACTTACCACAGTTATAAATAGTGTTATCAATGGGGTTATATGTTCAAATTTTCTCTCCCCATTAGACCATATGGTCTTCAAAGCCTTAAAGCTTCTAAAATAGGGCCTAGCACATAGTAGGTGCTCAATAAATATATGTTGAGCAAATGCATTTATTAACCAGATGTTTCTGATGCTTCAGCCCAGATGTAGCATAACTTACAATGGGACTTCCAATGTTTCCCACCAGGTCTTGTCCTCTAAAACACTAAACTAAATTGTTGTAGACTGGAAAACTATCCTAGAAAATTGCCAGCATCAACTAAAGCCAAAAATATGCATTCCCATGACCTAGTAAGTCTAATCCCAGGTATATACCCAATGGAAATGTAAACAAATATTCACCAAAAGGCATGTCCAAGAATATTTATAGAAGCATTGTGGGGCATCTGGGTGGCCCAGTCAGTTGAGCATCCAACTTCCACTCAGGTCATGATCTCGTGGTCCACGAGTTTGAGCCCCACATCAGGCTCACTGAGGTCAGCCTGTCAGTGCAGAGCCAGCTTTAGATCCTCTGTCCCCTTCTCTCTGTCCCTCCCCTGCTTTCACACTCTCAAAAATAAACATTAAAAAAAAAAAAGAAAAAGCACTGTAATTAATAGACCAAACTGGAAACAACCTAATTGCTCATCAACAGAAGAATGGGTAAATAAATTGTATATGGTCATACAATGAAAAACATGAAAAACTACATAGCAGTGAATATGAAGAAAGCATAGCATTATGCAACATGGATAACTCTCACAAACATTATATTGACGGAATGAAACCCGTCATGTGTCCTTCAAACACAAGGAGTGCATGCTGTGTGATTCCACTTATATTATGTTCAGAAATGGGCAAAACTGAAGTCAGAATAATGATTGCCTTCGAAGAGTTAGTGACCGGACAAGGGCACAAAGAAGGCTTCTGGGGTGCTGGAAAAGTTCTATTTCTTCCCTGGAAGACGGTTACAACATGTGTATTCACTTTGTGAGATTCATAAAGCTATTTTCTGTTGTTTCATTTTGGGAAAACAGAGCTATATGACTAGCGCTCTTTTCTGTATATATGTGGTAGTTTGAATAAAAATCATTTTTTTAAAAAAAAAAAGAATTAACCTGGTTTGTTTTTCTCCATGTGATTGAAAGGTGGTAAACATCTTCATATATACCCCAGCCCCAAATTCAAATTTCAGACTTGGTGAGGATTCCAAAGAAGGAAGTTAGACTACTTGTCCTTTCAAGTTCCTTTCAATCCTAAAATTCTGTGATAACTAACCTTTTTGAACATTGATAGAGAACTCAGTGTCCAGTTGGATTTCTTGTGCTAACCTCGGCCATTCTCAGAAGAGTGAAATGAGGCAATTAGAGAAGACCATCTTTCTGTCTTAGAGTCATGAATCTGCATCACCTTTCATAATGTCCACCTGCAAAGCAAGTAGGAACTTCCTATAAGTTGTGATGGTTTAGAAGAAATGGGTGTGGTAAAGAAATACTGTGGGTTTAAGAAATTCAGAGATTTCTGGGGTGCCTGGGTGGCTCAGTCAAGCGTCTGATGTCGGCTTAGGTCATGATCTCGTGGTTTGTGGATTTGAGCCCCACATCGGGCTCTGTGCTGACAGCTCAGAGCCTGGAGCCTTCTCTGGATTCTATGTATCCCTTTCTCTCTGCTCCTTCCCCACTCATTCTCTCTCTCTCTCTCTCTCTCTCTCTCTCTCTCTCTCTCTCAAAAATAAACATTAAAAAAAAAGAAAAAAAAAGAAGATGCTCAGAGATTCCTGAGCATTAGACCAGAAAACCAAGATCTAGATTTATAATAATAAAGCCTTCCATTTTTTTAAGGCTTCCTATATACCAGGCACTGGGTTTATTTATATATATTCTTTTTCACATATTCTTTCATTTAATACTTAGAACATCCTTTGAGATAGGTACAGACTGCCTCATGGTAAAGATGGTGAATCACATTCTCTGTCTGAGCCTCAGATTCACATCTGTTACCACTGGGAATAAAAGCCCATGCCCATATAGCAGTGGTTATGAAAATAGGCCCTGGAACAAAAATATCAGGGTTCAAATCCCAGCTAAGTAACTTATGAGGTATGTAACCTTAGTAAAATATTTAATCTCTCTCCAAGTATATCCTCTGCAAAACATAATTATTAATAGTAATAATCATAACAGGATTATTATGAGAAGTACATGGCTATATATATATATATATACACATAGTATATATATATACACACATATAGTATATATATATATATATATACACACACATAGTATATATATATATATATATATATATATATATACATATATATATATATACACTATAGCATTTAGAACTGTGCATGGCACATAGTTGGTCCTCAATCAATGGTAGGTGTATATTAATGTAGATAATTTTTATATTATATATACGTATACACGTATATACTCTTCGTAAGTGCTATATAACCAGTAAATATTACCTATTCAATTCACATAATTTTTAGTAACACAAAACTGTCAGTAATAGTTCTCTACTGGTTTAGAGTCTATTGGGGATATTTTGGTCTAGATTCCTAAAACCTAGAAGAAATAATTGTTATATCAGACTCCAAACTTCTTAAAATAATCTTTTTTACTTTTTTTAAAATTTATTTTTGACAGAGCACAAGTGGGGGAGGGGCAGAGAAAGAAGGAGACACAGAATCAGAAGCAGATTCTAGGCTCTGAGCTGTCAGCACAGAACCCGATGTGGGGCTCGAACCCATGAGCCATGAGATCATGACCTGAGCCTAAGTTGGTCACCCACCCAAGTGAGCCACCCAGTCACCCCCAAGCTCCAAACTTCTTGAAAGCCAGGATCGTGTCCATCTTGCTCATTATTACATCCCTGTAGCCAATCACAATGCTTGACACACACTTACCACCAAATATTTGAAAAATGTTTTATTAAATACTTCCCCACTATACCTACCTAATCTCCTCACTTTGTATCTATCCAGAAGAGGCCTGGTTATTTACAGAAATTTTCTTTCAACCATAATAACCACAGATATTCCCTTTTTTTAAAAAAAGGAACAATTTTATAAGATAAATATGTCTTTTCAAGAGGATTCACTGTGTGTTCTCAATATAACAAAATTTGACTTATTCTTATTTAAAATTCACACATTCTCTAATGTCAGATATGATAGAGACTTTCATCCTTAGAACATAAACTTCAAATGCATTCATTTGTTCTTTCATTTATTTGTTCATTTAGCAAGTGTTTATTAAAGACCTTTTATCTGTGTTTAGTGATCTCAGTTTTAAATTACAGAAAACTCAAACCGATTTAGTAATAAGGAACCTATGGCACATAACAGGAAGTCCACAGGTCCTTCTGCAGTCTTCTTACTTGGTTTGATTCAGCAGCTCATTATGTCATCAAGGACCCAGATTCTTTCCATCTGTCCACCCTGTCATCCTTGGTGTTGGCTTCATTCACACTGTTAGCCTGATGACAATTGTTGCAGGCTGTGGCCAACTCTCGGTTACACTCTCTCCCACTTCTTCCTTTCTAAGGAAGCCCAGCTTTGTTCAGGTATCAGGCATCAGTGTACTTCATTAACTCCTCCTAAATCTGGTTGTTAATTATCTAAGCCAATTATGGGCATTCCATTTGTCTTCCCACAATTGTTTGAAGAACGCACATGTAACAAAATCTTGGCAATGTAAGGGGAAGTCAGCCTTGGCCCTTCTAATGTTTTCCACACTCCTACAAAGGGACACAAGTCAGGAACTTTCCCCATTTCCTGCCTCAAAACATTCTTTACTCTCCTGTGTGAAATGATTCCCGGAGCTGCTATGACCATCTTGTCACCACAAAGAAAGCTACCAACACACATTACAGAAATATGGAAGGAAATGTGTACCCCTGTAATTAACCAATGTTGGAACTGTCCTACCTCTGAACTCATTGCTATGTGATAAATTATAAAATAAACCCATAAAGCTGATTTTAGTTGGGTCTTCAGAAAATTATAAAGCACTATGAGATATATATAGTTATCACTATACAAACACAGCTATTTCCAGAGGAAAGAAAAAAAATCTAAGGATTTCTTTTAAAATAGAATAAAATTAGGGGCACCTGGGTGGCTCAGTTGGTTAAGCATCCGACTTTGGCTCAGGTCATGATCTCACAGTCCATGAGTTTGAGCCCCAAGTCAGGCTCTGTGCTGGCAGCTCAGAGCCTGGAGCCTGCTTCGGATTCTGTGCCTCCCTCTCTATTTCTCTACCCCTCCCCCACTCATGTTATGTTACTGTCTCTCAAAAATGAATAAGCATTAAAAAAAATTTTTTTTAAATAGAATAAAACTTAACCTCTCTCCTTCCTACCCCACTTTCTCTCAATTCTGATTCGCCAGTAATGAGTCATATGCTTACAGTCAAACCAATCACAGGCTAGAGGAATTGGATTACCCTAAATCCATTCAGACTTCCCCCTGTGGTCTGGGACTGAGATCAACTGTGACTGAGGTAGCTGGCTGCATAGGGGAGGGGTTACTGCCTGAATAAAAGTGAGTTCTGTTAGCACGAAGAGGTGGGATATTAGGTATTCATGTGCTGTATCCTGCTTATTACCAAATGCACACTGTGTACTGTGTACCGGACTTGGGACTCCTCAGTGATAGGAAACATTTAGCACAGCTCTACTTCAGTAATCAAATTAAAATCTGCATCCTTCTTCAGGACCCTATTTTTGGAATCTTAAAATTTCTTAAATCTAAGGCAAGTCAAATCTCTAACAACACTGCTTGGGCTCAGTCCAAATGTGGATTTTGCTAACAGATTTTATTTAAGTAAGGTCAAAGTAGGTTTCTTCCTACCTCCCACTAATTTTGCAGAGCTGTAGAAACAATTCTTAAGCATATTGCTATATTCAGAAGTACTAACTTGCTTCTAGGCACATTTCTAATACTCTCACTTCCGATCAAACTTTTCTCAATGTAAATTATATGACTTCCTGGAGCTTAGGAAGCGATTCCCCAAATTGGAAGGAGCTTCTTTTTCTTCTTTGGAGGTAGTAATGGTATAGTGGTTAAGAGGGGTTTCAAATCCCTGCTCTTCCACTAACTAGGTGGTCCTTGGGCAAGTTGCTTAACCTCTCTATGCCTTAATTTCCTCAACCATAAAATGTAAGTGATAATCATAGTTCTTACCTCATAGAGTTGTAGAAAGTATTAAATTAGTGCATGGAAAGTGCAAAGCATAGTACAAGAAAACAAAATGTTATCTCAATAAGTATTAACTATCCATAATGTTTCTCTCTTTATCTCCATCTTCTCTCGCTCACGATATCATCACAATTAGCAGAGTTAGTTGACTGACCTTTCTGATTGGGTGTTGTCAGTCAATCAAATAGCTTGAATTTCTTTTTTCCCATTTGGTTAGACAAATTCACTATTTGGTATTATACTTAGGTTGGCCAATTAAATGGGAAAAATATATAACATTTATATGGTAATTGTCTCTGCCCTGAGCTTTTTGGGAGGTCGTAGGACTGAGCCTTTCTGGACCAGGCCTCTGGAGTCGAAGTGGCTTCCTTCTCTTCAGACTACATTGCTGGCTTTGAGCCAGTTTGTCTCCACAGTCTCAAAAAGCCCAAGCTCCGAGAGTGCCTTGGGGATTCAACTTCATTGACTCGCAAAATCAAAATATACAAATTCCCCTTTTAAACCATGATATATAACTGGGAGAATATTGCCTCTCCACTGCATTAGGGCCCGCCCTATTACCTTATGGAATTACCCACAGTGGCAGAAATCCATTCACCTGATCCACTGACACCCTGGGGGCAGCTCAGATAGCATAAAGCCAATTGATAGATGTATATTTGATATATATTTTATGCCTGGAATTTATGTCTTCTGCATGTTTCATTTGCCATTCTGACTCACTTTATGCCACAGGAGAACTAGGGAAATTTCAAAAGGGACTGAGAAAGAAACGCATGGAAGAACAGTGTGGAAATCAAAATAACAATTTATCTTTCTGATCTAGGACCTCACACCTGAGCATCCTGATCAGCTTTGAAGCAAAGAGGATGTATTCCCTTCCCCCTCCTCCTAGGAAAGGATTATGAGAAGGAGAAGAGCCAAACCTAAAAGAATGGGAAAATCTTTTTCCTCCAAACCAGTAGCTGAGCCAGGCCTCCACTACAAAGTGAGGACATTGGGGTTAAGGGAGCAAAGATATAAACAATAATAGAACTAAAGGTGTGCATTTTATTCTATATAGTTATCAAGACCTCACCACATATTTGAGCTCATTTCACTCTCAAAGTAGTCAACATTGGTATTTTCAGCCCCATGTTACTGATGTTGGAGAAAAGAGAATGACTTGCCTAAGATCACAGCTTATGGCAAAACTGGAACTCAGATCCACCCTTCTACCCCTCTAGTGTGTGTACAAATTATGACACATAAAAATTTTAGAAGACTTCATAAGCTCCTATATATAGGGAGAGAATTCATCATCATGTGTACTATTCAAAGTCCTATTATGTGTCCTATGTTTTCCAACAGCTTAATTTAAAAAAAAAAAGAATTTATACCAATTTATAACAGCTTACACACACACACACACACACACATACACACACACACACTAATTCAATCCTCATAATAACCCTATGAAAGTAAAGCAAGGGAATCTGACTCTAGGAACTGTGCTCTTCACTACTCCACAACACCACTTCTCTGTCAACTCATGAATGGAGAAATGGAAGGCTACACTTAAAAGATCTCCTATTGGCTCAATACCTGGCATATTAAGAACAGGGCTTAGGGAAAGACAAAAATCAACTGACCCAGTCCCTTTGATTAATTTCCTTTGTTCCATTGGAGCTAAACTGCTCCATTGGCCTTGGCTACCTAGGATGGCAACCATTCATTTCACTTCACCACATAATTATTGAAAACAAAGCTCTGTGCCTGGGTCTGGTAATTCAGTATGAACAAAATAGACAGCCTCATCCTCATAGAGCTTACAGCCTGAAGGGTAGAGTAGATACCAAGCTAGTATTAAGAGTGAAAGTAGTGAGGCAGCTAGCCTTTTTCATAGACTCTCCACTGAAAGAGAATGAAGAAGTCATATATCTGGCCCAACTGATGCAGAAATTTTTCCTACAGTCTCTCCTACAGATGGTCATGCAGCCTCTGCTAGAATCCTCAATTCCAGAAAGCTCCCCCTTCCAACAGCAGTGCATTCCAGTTTAATCTACAAAGCCTTTTCATATATTGAGTCTACACTTTCTGCTTTGTAATATCTGCCATTGTTTCAAATATATCTTCTGCATCCCACAGAACAGGATCTATCCCTCTTCAACAGAGTAGTCCTTCAGCATGTTTGAGGATTGCCAACAAGTGACCCTCAAGTTTTTTCATTTTAAAACTAAACTCCTTGGGGCACCTGGGTGGCTCAGTTGGTTAAGTGTCCAACTTCGACTCAGGTCATGATCTCGCGGTCTGAGTTCGAGCCCTGCATCGGGCTCTGTGCTGACAGCTTAGAGCCTGGAGCCTGCTTCGGATTCTGTGTCTCCCTCTCTCTCTACTCCTCCCCTGCTCACGCTCTGTCTCTCTCTCTCACAAAAATAAGTAAACATTAAAAAAATTTAAGAAACAAAACAAAATGAAACCCTCAAACATTATGTTTTAGGCCATGGATTCCCAAACTCTTTTCTACTAGGGGTTCTATCAAGTCTGCCAATAACTAAAGTAAAAACCTACAAAGAATACTTTAAATGGAGTCTGACCAATAAGGTAAAGTAGAACCATGACCTACCTTGACAAGGACCCTGTGCTCCTATTAATTACTGCATTTATTGTTTTTGTTTCAATACTCACCACACAGAATTGGCTCATGTTGGACTCAGCTAATTACCCATGTTTTCAAAGTCAGGTGCTCCTCAAACCTCTGTTTGGACAACTAATCTTTTTTTTTTTTTTTTTTTTTTTTTTAACGTGCATGCAGGGCTTTGCATTTCCCTCTGTTAATCTTGCTGAAACTCAGATCACAGTGTCATCTTTGTACTCATTGAATAACCTGTCTTAGCTTCACAAAAATGATTTTCATAAGAAATCTTTTCAGACTAAGCATTTGATAAATTGAATAGTCTTTTCTTAAGACTTCAGAGTTGTGGAGAAAGATTCCATTGTATGGCACTTCATATGAAAAATCTTTTCTCTGAAACTCTCTACTCTCCTCACTACCAACTCTAGGACCTGTGTCTCAGCTTCCCCTCACAGATCACAGCTTTTCTAACTCCTGCCCACCTGACCCTTCTCCACCATCCCAACTCCAACCAAATTCTTCTCTCCTCTATTATGACAACAATACAGTTCACTCCCAGCTCCAACCAAAATGGTATCTCAACATGCAGAGTCAGAAAATAAAATTAAATGTAAAATCTCCCTTTATGTAAAAGGTCTACTCTCCTTAGAAGTAAATTCATGTAGATGGATGGTAATCAGTATTCAGAAAGTATTTATACTTTGGGTCAGGCACTGAGCTCCTGGAAGGGTACAATATCAGACACAATCCCGGACTCCATGGCACTTACCACCTAATAGGAGAAGATAGATAGCAATCAACTAAACATACAGTCCGTGTAAATTACAGTCATAACAAGCTCTGTGAAGAAAAGACAACTCCAGATCATTGAAGGGTTTGGTGTAGTCAGAGGGTCAGAAAGGGATTCTCTTAGGAAGCAGTGAATGACCTGAGACTGGGGAAGAGGGATTAACAAGAGTATTCATTGTCACTTATTTACAATGCTGAAAAACTGGAAGCAACATAAATGTATCTATAAAGGAACCATTGTGACATTAATTTGTGGAACATCCACATGATAGACTATCAGAAATCCATTAAGAATTAAATTTTTGACAGCTAAAATATTATAAATAGAAAACATGCAAACCAACCTAACTTTAAAAATATTAATGTAAAAAGTCCTAAATAAAACATTAACAATGAGAATCCTGAAGTACATTATGCATATTGATTCATTCCAGGAATTCAAAAGTATTTTAATCTTAGAAAATCCATTAATGAAATTCATCATACAAATAGGTCAAAGGAGAAAACTATGATTACCAAAAAAAAAAAAAAAACCTGTCAAAAGCATTTGATAAAATTTAAATCCATCTCCAAGTTAAAAAAAATTACTTTTTGAAAAAAGACATACATGTCCCCCCAAATTAACAATCATAGTAACTAGTGAGACCCAAGAAACATCCCCATTAAAGCCACCAATATGACATGCAGTGTTCTTTTTTTTTTTTTTAAGTATAGTTGACACACAATTTTATGTTAGTTTCAGGCATACTACATGGTGATTTAGCAAGTCTGTATGTTATACTTAAGCTTACTACAACTGTAGCTACCATCTGTCTCCATACAGTATTATAATATCATTCACTATATTCCCTACACGGTATCTTTTATCCCCATGACTTAACACAAAAGAATAAACAAAATATAGGGGTGCCTGGATGGCTAAGTCAGTTAAGCATCCAACTCTTGATCTCAGTTCAGGTCATGATCTCACAGTTCGTGGGTTTGGACCCTACATCAGGCTCTGCTGACAGTGCAGAGCCTGATTAAGATTCTCTCTCTCTTTCTCTCTCTGCTCCTTCCTCACTCTTTCTCTCTCTCCCTCTCTCAAAAATAAACACTAAAAAATTGGTTTCTAAAAAAATAACAAAAAATAAAAGAAAAACATTAATAAAGTGGTTGTTTACAAAAGAAATACACAAAAATCCATACTATTCTTATAAACTAAAACTCTAGTAACTTAAAATTTTTGATGCTAAAATTAAAAAAAAGGCAGACAAATGATATAGACAAGATAGAACAGAAATAGGCTCAAATATGCATGAAAATTTAATGTGTAATAAAGAACACACTATGGTGATCATTTGTAGAAGCTATATATGTCAGAATTTATCAAATACAACTAAAGCAGAGATCTGTAGTAAAGATGAAAGAATAAAATTAGATTAAATGACCAAATCAAAAGTTTGAAAAAGAACAAAAGAAACCAAAACAAAGCAGAAGGAACAAAACAAATAGCAAAAACCTAATACTTTAGAAAAGAGGAAAAGATAAAACTAATAAACAAATTAAAAAGCTGGCATTTCAAGAAATCCATAAAATAAACAAACCACTAGCTCAGTTAATCAAGAAAAAGAAATGGGAGAAAATACAAGTATACAAAGTAAGAAACAGTGAAAAGCAAACAGAAAACTGAAAACATCATTAGAAAATACTTTGTATAATTCTGTGTAATAAATTTGAAAACCTAAATAAATGGACGATTTTAAGAAAATACAACTTACTAATGTGATCCCAATAGACAAAATTTAAACAGACCAATTTCCTAGAAGAAAAAAAAAAGAAATTATCAAAGACCTACCACAAAACAAAACGACAAAACAAAACAAAGCAACAAACAAACAAAGCAGCAGGCCTAAATAATTTCATATAGAAACTGGACCCTCAAAGAAAACATAATCCCAGTGTTATTTAACTTCTAGAAAATAGAAAAAGAAGGAAAACTTCTCAATTCCCTTTATAAGACAAGTATAACATTGACACTTGAATCTGGTAAAGATTGCACCAAATAACTACAGACCAATCTCACTTGTAAACTTGGACACCAAAATAAATCAAATATTAGCGAACACAACCAAATAGCTAATTAAAGTAATGCTCTGGCCATGCAAGGAGAGTTCAACATGAGGAGATTTATTAATATAATTCACCATGCTAATAAATCAAAGGGGGAAATCATAGAAGTATATACACTGAGAAGGCATTTAACAAAACTCAAATTTTTGTGAAATTTATAAAATTGCAAATTAAAAAAAAAAACTTAAAATACGGGAACCAATAAAAATATTGGTATTCCTGGCCTGCTCCTCCTGAGGACAAGGCACACTCCCTCCAGCAAGGAAGACAGAAGTAGCTATGACAGAATGCACTGTATGCAGGTGGGCATCTGCTGCATTAGGGAACACGCTGCAAAATATCACCCCCACAGACTACTTGCAAAATGCAAAGGGAAAGGAAAAATATACCTTTACAATGGAGAAATCTGGCCAGGTAGTTTCATGTGTATCATCTAATGTAATCCTTCTGACTACCACCTAAGAGATAGGTAAAAGCATCTCTACTTCAGAGATAAAAATTTGAGGAGCAGAGATGTTTAGTGGCTTACTCAGAATAAAGAGGTTGGGTTTATATCCAAACTATTCTAGTTCTAGGTCACTCTCCTCCCTCTTTCTTTCTTTCTTTCTTTCTTTCTTTCTTTCTTTCTTTCTTTCTTTCTTTCTTTCTTTCTCTTTCTTTCTTTCTTTCTTTCTTTCTTTCTTTCTTTCTTTCTTTCTTTCTTTCTTTCTTTCTTTCTTTCTTTCTTTCATCTTTCTAGCTTTCTTTGTCAGGGATCTTCACTGGCCAAACCCAAAAGTAAGCCAGAGGGCAGGTGGATGAGAAGTGTAAGGTACACACTTGGAGGGGCTAATGCAAGATGACGGGCATATCCCATCTCTTAACTGTAAGATGAGGATAATAAGAGCCCCTGCCACAATAGTTGCTCAAGGATTGAATAAGATATTGTAAACATCTCAGCACCTCCTTGGCATTGATCAAACTCTCAACAAATGTTAGCCATGTGAAAGACTGTTATTAGCTTGCATTGGTTAAATGTCCTGAATCAAATAGACATCATTTTTTAGTAAGAAGTTTGGCTTTGATACTTAAAGAACCAAAAGCTGCAGAGAAATGACAGAGCTGGCTCCATCCATCAATATCAAGTGAAAAAACAGTGAAATATCATAAATAAACCAACATCTAGGCAGAGAAGGATGCCAATAAAATGAGCAACACCGATTTCCCCTCAAAACAACACTTTAAATCTATTTTTAAAAGTTGTGCCAATGAGGAGTCTTACTAAGGGAATATCTTTTTGAGCTGTGGTCTCATTCTGAGAATATTCTCTGCCCCGTCTTGTAAATGGTAAAGTTCATACTTAATAATTTTGGTCATAAATGACCACCTAAATATGTCAGAAATAATCTTGCATCTGTGACCCTTAGAGCTGAAAATATAGATGAATGTAATTAACCTACTTCCAAAATTGAAAAAAAAAAATCTGCTCTATTCTCTCCTGACTTGGGAACATATGGTGTCAGATTACATGGTTGGCACCTGGCTGACTGCTGGGTCCATGTGTCGCATTCTAACACAAACAGGCAGAGACGCAAAGCCTGCCCAGAAGAGTCACCAGCCAAATCCAAAATGGGCAGCTCAAGCCACAAGCTTGGCCAGAAATTGCTATTAACATCCTGGTGGAGGAAATAGAGCTCTCAGCACCACCCTCTGAGCCCAGTTTCCCCTCTTGCCCCATGACCTCCTTCCATAAACATCTTGAGAAGGATCCATGAGGTTGGTTTCTCCGTTGACGCACATCATCAACACCCCTGGCTCTATTTATCAGGGAGAAATTGAATTGGCCTCAACTCATTTTTGGGGTTGACTCTCTTAAGTTAAAGCATTCTGAAGCAAGTAAATCCAACCAAATGCTTTCCATACCAATTAAAGGTGTGCTTGTCATTCTCCCCACCAAAGCTCCCAACTTCTGGCTTGTTTATACTGAGTGAAGGACATTCACCTCCAGCCTAGTACAAAGAAAGCAAAGAGTGTCTGTGGCTTCCTGGTCTCACTTTTCTGTTCTCTCTCCATCTTATTGTAGTCCCCAGCTCTGTCTCTGTAAATCAATTCAAACTACTGATGCACCATGAGATTGAGTATGCTCCTTTTACACTCCAGTCCCCCAAATTGCCCATTACAATACTGAATGTCATTAAATTATATTATTCCTTCCTGCTTATGATTATTTTATTCCTGTTTTTTGCTTCTTTTTTTGAAATGTGCCCACCTGTTTCGGGCTGAATCATGGATAAAGAGCTCACATCTGCTTTGGGAATCAAGAAACCCCAAGGAACTAGGTGGAGTTAGTATAGTAAGAATGAGAAGGAGCCTAGGGATAGAGACCAAGGGCGGCAGATGGATGGCTGTTTTGGCTCACCTGAGTCATTCCTTTACAACAGGCTGGGAGGTAGAAGACATTAGTGACAAGGAGGAAAGGTCACTGAAGGAATTAAAAACTGGGTCTTTTCAACAAGCTGGAAGGATCTCGAAAAACAAAGAGAAAAGGCCAGCCACATGCATTAGCAAGAAACATAACCCCCCTGTCCTCTTTTCAGTATATATTTTCTGGCCAGAACAAGATACTTGTATGGAGAACTGTTCTCTTCTTTCCATACCCCGGTCTTGGTAGTTGTGGTAGACATCTGCTGTTCCTCTCTGCGCAGAGTCTGTTTCCCATTTCTTCTCTTAATAACACTTCCTTCTCCTCAATGGAAGGCTCCTTTCCTATTCTAGGTGATTGTTATGGGACTGCCAATCCTAACATCTTGTCCCCCCACCTGTCATCCCTGGCCACAGGGATAGGCATTGGACCCAAGTACATGAGACAGTTTCTCATTTTGCTGGTATAAGTGAATTAATCCCAAGAAATAGGCATGTAACCCAAGCCAGGTTAATGAAAACCTTCCCTGAAATTTATATAAAACAGGTGTCTAGGAGAGAAGCATTCTTTTTCCTATGGTGCCATCAAGGAACATGTAACATGTTACATGGGAACATGTAAAATGCAAGCTGCCTGTGCCATGCCCCCTGCTATGTAGAGGAAACCACTACACAGTCTCTATGAAGAGGTCCAGAGATGGGAAAGGTATGGTGGAGAGAGACAGAAATGGGGTAGAGGAAAAATGAGTTGGAAGAGAGACAAGAGAAAGACAGATGAAAGAGAGGTTGGGGAGAGAGAATGAGGGGAGAGAGATGGAAGAATAGAGAGAGATGGAGGAGAGAGAAAGACAAAATGGGAGACAGAAAGATGGAGAAGTGGGTAGAAATGGGGTGAGAGAAGGATGAAGGAGAGAAAATGGAGAGAGCACAACAGGAGAGAGAGAGTGGGGAGAGAGAGAAATGGAGAAGAGAGAAATGAAATATAGAGTGATATGGGGAGAGAAAGATGGGGAGTGAGGGATGAAGGGAAAGAGATAAATGAGGGAGAGAAAAAAGTAAAAATAATCAGTGAGAAAGAAACAGGGAGAGACAGATGTGAAGCAAGAGATGAGAAGTGGGGAGGGAGAAAAGACAGAAGCCTGATGACATCGCTTGAGGTCCTGCTTACAGTCCACCCTTGAGGTCACCTGAATCTTCATATGTTCTACTTTATAACAAAGTTTGAGTTGGATCCTATGTTACTTGCAACCAAGAGTGATGACCACTCTAATGTCCTTAATCGAATACATTCCTGTTTCAAGCTTAGCTCTCAGTGGCTGTGTTCTAGAACTCAAAGATGAACCAAAGGTTTCACTGATAACCTTAAAACATAATCACTCTTGAATCTATCTAGTTGACTTCCATATTTCAAATAAGTGAAAAAAAATATATAAGTTCCTTTTCCCTGCCTGCAGAGAGCATGTAAAGATCTTCATTTTTTTTCTTCCTACTTCCTATTTGGGATCTGGCTATTAGAAACCAATCCTCCACCAAAAATACAAAAGAAACCACTTGGAGGTTAAAAGCAGCATTTAGGAGAAAATCATGTTGTACATCATACCAAAATTTAATATGACTTTATGCAAAATAGTAATGTGTCTAGTAATACAAAGATTCTTCTAAAGTAGGTTAATAACAATCCAATATTATTCTCCTTAAAAAAAAAAAATGAAAATGTATGTCAAAAAAAAAAAAAAGTCCTAAAGTAGCTAAATCTTGTACCCATTGATGGAGCTGATTTACATAGATAGCATTTAACATTCCATCATCATTATCCTATCAGTCTCCTGTCTAACATGCAAGCCTAAAGACATTCAATGTGCTTAGAGGTTAAAAAAAATAAAAAATAAAAAAAAAACCTATATCCACCAGCCAAAATGGTGGTAAATGACAAAAAAAAAAAAAAAAAAATTTAGGCAGACAGATGAATATCAACTGGATGAGAAAAAGACTGTCTTCTCACTACCTTCTGTTCCAATATAGTAACCTGAAAGATTGAATAAAAGAAAACTAAATATTTAAGAGTAAAATGTGGTTATCAAACGGGGAGAAGGGGAAAAAAGGAAGCATTATGATAATGGTTGAGTCTGCCTCTGCTAGAGGAAGCAGCTTTGAGTGTGTGCACCTTGACTTAAATGGAAAACAAATGTAAATGAAACACAGTTCATCCTTTGGAGTCGATTGTGTGAATATTTTCAGATGTTTTTTCTTTTAAAACGTTAAGTGAATTTAATTCTGATGAGAAGAACCAGAGAGAAGAGAGACTCTGGGGAGACTCACTTGTCTGTCTATGCACAATACGGAGAGGGGAAGCAGAGTTACATGTGTGTACATCTTCCTCGTGTTGAGAGCTCCTTCTTGACCATGTACTTGACCATGGCCTTGCAAACCCGATGACCTGCCCTGTTTAGTGCCTCTGCCAACATAACAGGAAGGCCAGAGAGATTAGAGGCAAAATGGAGCCTGGGGGGTGTTGTAAAGCCATTGACCTCCATCATCCTAACCACTAGGTAGTTCTGTACTATATTTAGACTAGCCCAGAACTAGCCCTGAACTATATTTAGACTAGCCCAGAAGTGCCATTGTTATGTCAGATGTGTGCAGCTGGATTGGTGTGGGAGGTACCCTTTAAATCAGCTGAAAGAGTATGTGGAGGCAGAGAGAAGAAAAGGAGAAACAATGGAGCATGAGAAGAAAGGGCAGGGAAGTAGAAGGGAGAAAGGAAGGCCATAATGAAAGAGAAGATTATAAAGAGGTAGAGAAAAGATTAGTCAAGGGAAACAAAAATTTTCTTAGCTTCCATTCATCTGGTTCCTTACCTTGAACACCTGAACTGAGGCCCAGGCTTTCAACAGTTGCTCCAAACAGATGTTAAAAGTCCCCATACCCTTGCCCCTGGGCAGCCATCACTAACACTGCTCTTTCCTACCATGCTGAAGTACACATTAGAATCCTTTCTAACACAACATTCCAGACAGTCACTGCTATTCAAGAGGACTATAGCCTTGATATATAAGTGCCATCCCTAGAGCTTTTCCTCAGCCTTAAATCCAGACTGTGTGCCTTCTAGCAACTGTCCACTCAACAGCAGGCCATGCCTGGGATTGTTCCTGACAATGGTGAATCTTATTTACAAGAAAAAAAGAACAGAAGTCAATTAACAGTATTTGATACCAAGAGTAATATGCAGAAACTCCCAAAAATCTTTTTAAAAACTAACAACCTTGGGCCATGTCTCTTTTTGTCCTACCCCACAGTGTGACAAGACTAAACCAGACAAACCAGGTTCTCCCAGCCAGCAGTCTAGTCTACTAAAGAACAAAGATAAAATAAAGTGACAGCTTTTGAATATTAATAGGGCATATCAGCAAGGGTGAGCAGCAAACAGTGGAAGTCATCCACAAGTTCTAAAAGCAGTTCCTAAAAGCCCGAATTCATCTCATCGCTCCCCACTTAAGAATTCCACTAAGAAAATGAATCTTTATTTCAAAAATAAACTTCTGAGATGACTAGAGATAAAAGCAGAGAAAGAAATACTGAAACACCACAGGACCATCCTTCACTCATCTTCTCTCCCTGGGGCCCATCACAATCACAATGCCAAGTACATTACAGATGCCCAATAAATGTTTGTGGCATGAATGATGTGAAAAGAAAAGGAATATTTTAAAAATCAACTTCAGAATGGGAATGGGCTTTGAAAACAAGCTAGCCCCAATCAGGATCACAGAAATAGAAAACAGAGTTTGAGGTCACTGAGATCTACTCCGGTTATTACCTATAGAATCTTCGGGGAGTTTTCATTTCTAAAGAAAAGTAGAAACAAAGTTTTCTAGAGCACATTTCTATCTTTTTTATTCACTCGCTCACCACTCACTCAGTTCACTCACCCACCTACTCATGCACTGATCCAATCATTCATTCAATAAATGTTACTGAATGCCTATGATATGCCAGGCGCTATGCTAGGTTCTGGGACTCTAGTGGTAAAGAGAGACAAGAAAGGGCCAACTCTTATGGAACTTACATTTGCTTTGTTCCTTCCCCTCACCCTAAATCTAAGCCTTACATGCTTAAGCCATTTCACAACAGCCTGAACTGCCTCCCTACCACAAATGTCCTCCACCCCTAATTCATTGTTCACCCATTCTGCATTAATTTTCTTAAAGATTACTGTCATCATGTTGTTCACCTGCTTTAAAATGTCCAATAGCTCCCTATCATCTTTAATTCACTTTAGGGCCCATTTATCAACCAGGCACTCCATATCCTAGAACAGGACTAAAATTATAAGATACAGTCTAAACTCAACATAGCACTGAGGACTGCACTCATTATTTACCACTGTATAGCAAGTTATCCCCAAACTTGGCAGCTTAAAACAATAAACAAGTATTATCTTCCAGTTTCTGTGGTCAGGAATCCAGGAGAAGCTTGGCTGTTAAAATGAGATTGCAGTCAAGTTGTTGGCCTGGCTACAATAATCTGAAAGCCTAACCAAGGCTGAATGATCCACTTGCTGAAGGCTTGCTCACATGGATGTTGGCAGAAGGCCTCAATTCCTCACTAGGTGGGTTTCTCCATAGGGCTTCTTGAGTGTCCTCACAAACTGGCAGCTGGCTTCCCTCGAAGTGAGACCCGAGAGAGATAAATAGGAGGAAGCCACAGTGCCTTTAGGAACTAGTCTTGGAAGTCACACACCCTCACTTCTGCTGTATTCTATTACAAGTGAGTCCCTAATCCATACTTAAGGTGAGGGCAACTAAGCTCTATCTCTTGAAGGCAGAAATATCAAAGAATCCATGGACTTAACCTAAAACTGCCACAAATCTATTATCAGATTCTATGCTATGCTATGCCATGCCATGCCATGCCATGCCATGCCATGCCATGCCATGCCATTCCATTCCATTCACCACTAACTATAATCAGACTCAACCCTATTTACCTATTTTCATTATTTTCTGCTGGTTACAGTATTAACCTCTATACTCCAACCCAGCTGGCTCTCCTGAATATGCTGTACCCATTATAAATACTAACTCTTTCTTCATGTGTTGCTCACACTTTCCCCCTATCCTCTGCCCTCCAAATTCCTTACTCCAAGAGAGGTAGCACTGTAGTAGCTAAGATTTGGGAAACTTGGGCTGCTTGGGTTCAAATCCCACCTCCTCTTTTGGTGAGTTACCTAAGTTCTATTTACTGGGATTTCCTAACCTATAAAGTGGTGACAATATTGTCTACTTAATAAGCTTGTTATGAGGATTAAATGATTCAATATTTATAAATTACTAAGAATAGTGCTTGGCGTGTAAAAAGTGCTTTATAGTATTTGTTAAATAATATAGATATTGCTCTTCTACATCCAGTTCAAGTTTCGCATGATAGCCCATAGTGAACTCATTCCCTGCACTCCTAATGCTATCACTGTGACCCATCTTAATCCTGGTCAGATCTACAAATTATCACTTCATTACCTCACTTGTAGAGGTTTTGCCTCATCTCCCAATTGTTACTTCCTGATGATCTTAGAGTGCCTAGGAAGAGTCAGCATTCAATTCAAAAGCAAGAAAGGAGGGAATTAATTTACATTAGCTCCTAGGGAAAATATTCATGCTGCTAGTCTAGTTTCCCCAAATACCAATAAACCACACTCTCATTATTTCCATGTGATCCTGTGATATCACAAAGCCAACCCAAATTAGGCTTTCCTATAAGACCAGCCATGTATGGACCCCCTTCCTCACTAAGGGAAACATGCAACATGGAAGAGGTGGGACCTCCTTAGACCCAATGGTGGGGAAGGACAGGCATGAGCATCGGAAAGAGGGCCCAGGTACTGCTATAGCCACCGGTAAAGCCAACTTCAACCTTATGGGATTGTGAAATTCTCAAGAGACTAGCATTTCAAAATCATCCCCAGCAAATGCTCCTTCTCCATCTCCAACTCAAACACAATGGAATTTTAGACTCCCCACCTACACTTTTCCTCAAAATGGTAGTATTTCCTCCCCAAGAGCTTAAAGTTTCTGGTATAGGCCAAAACCTGTGCTGAGCCATTTCTCATATTTGGAACCTGCTACTTCCAGGTGAACATACAGGTAATGGCAATGATAGGTATAGGGGGCTCTGGGGAAAATGTTCCCTGCCCTCTCCATTAGATAGAAGATTCTAGTGGTCCTGATTTAGCCACAAAGAGACTACCTTCATTTTTAGAGTCATTGCTTCATTCATTCCTTTATTCAACTAATCTTTATTAAGCATTTACTAGGAACCGTAGGTGATACCAAGAAACAGAACACAAGTGCCTGGGCTTCAAGTAAGTTACCTGGAATAAGTCACCCTCTCTGGCATCAATTTCTTTGTCTATAAAATGAGAAGGTTGGACAAAGTCTCTAGGGTTCTTTTAACTTAAAAAAAAAATTGCTATTTTTCTGATTCTAATGCCTGCTCTGCTTTGCCAGGCAGGGTTGCTATGAAGATGAAGTTAGAAAATGTGCATGAAAGTGCTTTGAAAACTATAAAGCACTGCTCAAAATGTGAGGCATTATCCTCATTGTTGTTGCCATAGCCCCAAAAATCCCTAGAGGAAAGTTTTCAAAGACCTGCTTGATAACATCCCACTGGGATCCTAAATAGGAAAAGCTCTTCCTCAAGTCTCACTGGGATCTCTCCTGCTGCTAGAAAGTCCACAAGGTTGTTTCTGTACATTAGCAGCTTCTCATAGCAAATGCTTTTCAGAGATTGCAATTGCCCCCAGGGGGGCGGAAATCATTATGTGACCTAATCCTGAGGTCTAGTCTAAGTCCAGAAGGAAAAAGGCTGTGATCAATTAGTGATGTCTGCTATGGGCTTGGAAAGAAGTGGTCATCAGCTGATTGACATTCCTAGACAAGGTCCTTTTGTAGCTCTGAGGTATGAGCCTGAATAATGTGCCCTGCATGTTACTAAGTGTTTCATAAGAATTATCTCATTTTTGAAGTAAGTACTAATATTAATCCCATTTTACAAATGAGGAAACTGAGACCCCAAGACACTGACTTGCCTAAGATCACACTGCTAGCAGGTGGTAGAGCTAGAATTACAAACAAATGATGAACAATCACAAGGCCAGTGTACTTTATGACATTACACTGAACTTTAGCTGAGATCCTAAAACAGCATACAAACAGGTAAACTAAAGCAACTTCCTTACATTTTTTCCTGCATAAGTGAAATTAATATCAGCTCAAGGTTAGAAGGTATTGGCAGCCTTCAGCTCAGCACAGGGATTGAATCTTTAAAGTAGCAGTGTGTAAACTTCTTTGATTGCATATTCCATTAGTTAAAACAAAACGTTGTGTCATCCAATCCAATATATAGATATCTATTTATATATGTGTGTATTTATTTTCATATTGCATACATATAACACTAATGTAATAGAGACATATTAAAACATATAAAAAATTAAAATTTCTTAAGTGAGAAATCTATACAAATACAAATTCTAATAGTTTCTACCCAACCCCAAAGGGATTGTTGTCCCCAGTCTCTGAGGCACACATAGCCACTTCTTACAACACAGAGAAAGAGTGATGTGTTTTCCTTATTTTGCCTTGTTTCCTCTTTGGGCTCAGCTTCAGGGCTTGCCCTGGGCAAAATTCTCAGGAACAGAACCACTCCCTCTTCCCACCCTCCCCTATCTACCTCTACACCCCATACCCCACTCTACACCTCCATGCCACCTACCCCTTCTTCTCAGCCTTCTACCCAGGCTCCCAGGCACACAGATAGCTTCTTGTTTTTCATACCCCCTGCCCAAGTCCCCCACTTTGAGTTCTTGCCCAGGTTTGGCATCTCCTGCTATGGCCAACAGCCAAGCATTTATACATTCATTCATTATTACAACCTCTAAACACTTAGTAACCCTCTATTATGGGACAACACTGTAGGAGCTCAGAAAATTCAAAGATGAACCAGT
The DNA here is from genome assembly GCF_022079265.1 of Lynx rufus. Taxonomy (NCBI): domain Eukaryota; kingdom Metazoa; phylum Chordata; class Mammalia; order Carnivora; family Felidae; genus Lynx; species Lynx rufus. Next base: position 189,870,597 of record NW_025814823.1, read on the forward strand.
CCCAGGCATATCCAGACCAGAAAGGGATTTAATACACACACATAAATCAACATGATATTAAGTTAAAAGTAATACATTTGTTATGAGAGACATGAGAGAAATGATTTTTAGGTGAAAAGATAAGGAAAATGTACATGAATAAGGAGACCATGAACACAGGTGGGTGGCACTCAGAAATGGCAGGAAGTGCACTTTATAGACTCATGGGATAATGAGGGGGGAAGGCAAATAAATAGGGGATCTTCCTAAATGGAACAGAAGATATGCACAAATGATGATCCAACAGGTGGGGAGTTGATCTTGTGTTATATGAACTGTGCAGTCCAGGCAGAGACCACAACATCCACAACAAAGTAAAAGAAGACAAGAGTAGAATGGTTGGAGTAGGCAGGCTAGGGAGTGCAGAATTTGATGAGGCTGAGCCGTGCACCTGGCTCAAAACCTCAAAGGCTCACAAGGCAAGGCTCACAAGGTAAGTCATTGAGAAGACAGTGTAGGGAGCAGCCCTAATCAGATCTACCTTCAAGAAAGATTGTTTTGGCTGCAGTGCACAGAACATATTGAAGACAGGTAAGGGAAGGTCCATCACTAAGGGAGGGTACACTGGCCTCCCCCGGAATAAACACATCACTCCAGGGTGTTCCCTGAAACATCCTGGTGGGGTAAAAGACTTCTGCACTGCAAAGCACTCCCAGCCTATTCCCAGCTTCTCTGGGGCCAGCCTGCTATCAGGATTAACTACAGAACACAGGCTGCAAAAAGATGGCAGAAGAATGCATAGTCCACCCCTGTACATTTTGCAGGCCAGCCCATCTCTTTATGGAGACTTTGGGAAAATATTTCCAGCCTCTGGGCTCCTTATAGCCTGGCAGGACAGATTCTTCTCTTGGTCAATCAGAAGCTTGGGAATCAGATTTCCCATTCAGTTTCCAGGGTGCTCCAGCCTGAGCTGACACACTGCCTCTTTAAACACATTATGAAGATTATCAGCAATGTATCAAGGTGTCTTTGCAGAATGGTATAAACTTCGGCTGCACTACTTATTGCCATAAACCACACTTTCAGGTTTTTATTTATATGCGCATTAGTTCAATATGATTGGATCTGTAGGCAGCAGAGGGGATTGGGGTAATTTATATATATATCAATAAAGGTCTCCAGCCAGCCACTGGGTGCTCTAAGGGGAACAGTAGTTCCATTTAAAACATTAGGAACTGAAGAAATTGAAAATAACTCTCTATTTAGAGGCCAAGGATTAAGGTATTTTGCAGGGAAGGTCTCAGTCCAGCCAGGCTATGCTAAAAAGGCTGTTAAAATGTCATTTGGCTGATAGTTAAGCCACAGAATTTACCTTAACCCCTTCATTTCAATTGGATTGTGTGTGTGTGTGTGTGTGTGTGTGTGTGTGTGTGTGTGTGTGTATGTGTGAAGCATTGACCCTAAACACAGGGACAGCACAGTATGGTGGAAAAGGTGGCTGAGTGCATGGGTTTTTGTCATTTTTTCCTCCTAACATGCATTTCACTTTCTATGGTAGCATCACCTCAGTGAGATCTACCACACCCAGTGAGTGAGTTCTTCCTGGAACTGTTGGTCAAGGTTCCCTGTGATCCCCAGCCAAAAGACCTCCTTGTCCAGGCTGTACCAATCAGACTTCCCCCCCCCCCGAGATTTTGACTACTGATAAAGTGTCACAAGGACCAACACTGGTGGAAATTGACTTTTCCTGGTAGTGGTATCCTGAAAGCACTCTGTTGATTCCTGCCATCTATTTCAGTGGAACTTCCCTGACTCCTGGGTCTCGTGCTTTCTCTTCCATTTTATGAACGATGAAATAGCCTTCTACTGGGTTCTTTTGCTTGTGTTAGCTAGAGTTTCTCTTGCTTACAACTAAGTGAGCCACCAGGAGCCCGCGGGATGTTTGGCTTGGACCCATTGTTGCTGTGTGACTGCGGGGACAAGTAATCTCCCTACTTTGGATGTCAGCTTCCTCACCTGTAAAATGAAAGCACTGGAAGAGCCCAACAATTCTTGAATTGTAGAAAATGTCAGAATCACGTGAGGATCTTGTTGAAAGTTCAGATTCTGTTTCTGTCATTTTGGGGTAGGGCCCAGGCATCTGCTTTGTAACCAGCAGTGATTCTGTACCTATTAAGCTTTAAGAGCACATTTTCAACTTACGTTCTTAGGATCCTTAGTCCTGGAGAGGATCCACAGAGATGGTCTCTGGTGCAAGAAAAGTTGACAAAGGTGGCCCTCTTGTTTCAACTAAAGCAACTCTCCTTTTACGTTTTATATATTGAGGCTCTACATTAAATTTCCTCTCTAAAAAATGATCTACCACTGACAATAAATAAATAAATAAATAAATAAATAAATAAATAAATAATCAGTGAACTAGGATCACTAGATAATCTGCAAGGAACTTTGCTGTCTGATTCTAAGAGGCACCTCCTACATGGCTTCCAAGGGGAAGCAGGTGTCAATCCCTCTGGGGAACTGACCACTGTATTTATTTTACTTGAACTTCAGCTTAGAGAAGCAAAACGAAGACCTCAATACTGAAATTATCTTCCTAACAAACCCACGAACAGTTTATTTACCCCACTGGTGATGATGTAGCAGCACAGGCCTTGAATGACTTGCCTGGTGCGATGCAATTAGATAACAGCAGACCCCACTGACCTCTCAATCATATGGCAGGGTTCCTCCTACAGTGCCTCTTCCTGCTGTGGAATTTGAAACACCATAAAACTGGAGCCAGAGGAGATCCATAAACAACACAGTTCTTATTTTTTACTTTAGAGTCCCTATGTGGCTTCATTTATTTTCAAAAGAGCATGTGACATGTTCGTTGGCACCTTCTCTGCCATAAAATATCTGTTGACATTTGTGGTTTGGGGCTGGGCTGGATTAGTTGCTGTTTCATTCCATTCACCTACTGCATGTAGTACCAGGAGAAACACCCTTCTACCCTGAGCCCCTGTTACACCTTCTACCCTCTGAGAACAACACATGTGTGCCCTCTGCTGAGTGGAAAGACTAAAAGATCTACGCCATCTTTTATCAGGTATGCAAACTTAGACAAGGCATGTAACCTCTGACTCCACCTCTTGGCCTATGTGAGGTTTCTTATAAGGATAATGATTAAAAAAAAAAAAAAAGGAGGTTACTGACAGTGGCTAATGTTTTTCCACTACCACTTACCATGAATCAGACACTAAACTACACTGCTTTACTTGAGTTGTCTCAATTTTTCCTCTCATAAGCCTACAAGGTACTCATGACTATCATTACCCCATTTTACAGAAGGAAAAATGGAGGAGTGAAAAAGTAAAGTAACTTTCCCAGGGTTACATAGCCAATAAGTGGTGGAGTAGGCTTCAGTTTCAAGAAGTCTGACGCCAAAGATGTGTGTTTTATTGCAATACTATCTTCGTGGTGCTTCTCTGTGCCTAGCTGAAAAGTTTGGAGAAGTGCCAGCCTCCTATAGTATGTTGAGAGAATCAGAGGGAGGGTGATTTAGTGTAAAATAATGCAAAGTAAAAATATGATTCAATGGAAAAAACACCAACCTAGTCCCAACTGGCAGTGAGATTTTGTGTTACTTGCCCTCCCAGAGGCTCAGTCTTCTCACCAGCAGAATGGAGATTTTTCCTATCTCATAAGGATAACAAAAATAGCAATGTGTGCACAACCACCTACCAACTACTCAGTAAAGGGAAGTGATGTGATGTGTGTGCCAGCATTCCAAAAAGCTAGTTGAAAGCAAGACATTATTATTCATATAAAGTATTAATATATGTTAGAGTAACATAGAATCATTTCCAAGATTATAAAGCTAACCTAGAGGTTTTTTTTCCCCCTAAGTTAAACTCACAGAGAGCTTGAGTCAAAAGTCCATAGAGTTAAAACAAACAAATTTGTCTCCATCTTCCACCAACCCAATTTACCTGGGCCAAAAGCCTTGAAATTCCTACAATAGGAATGTCAGGGCATTACATATGAAGGACAATTTAGGTATTATCCCATATGGAAAATAATCTCTTTTACACCTGTCATCCAGATAGAATTTCTATTAATAAGTTTACATAAATCCTTTTAGATATGTTTCTGTACCTATACACATTACACTTACAAAAATATTTTAATGAGAACATATTACAGATGCTAAAATTGAAATCTATTTTTCCTTAAAAATATGCCATAGACATCATTCTATGCCAATAAATACAGAAACACATCACCATTTTAACGCTGTCCTTAATATTTTGTATAGATTTACTATGATTAACCAAGTCAAAATTTAAATGGCTTCCAATTTTTGCTATCATAAATAACGTTGCAACAAACGTCCATGTACATGCATCTTTGTGTATTTATTCTTTAAGGACTTAGGATGAATTCCTGGATATAGAATTGCAGAGTTATATATACACACATATTTAAAACTTTGCTGTAAGATCTTCCAGATTGGTGAACACATCCACATGCAAAGAGGGAAGTGCACCCCAATTCCGTGGGGACAGAGCTTCTCCTCTAGGGACTGTTGAAGACCTCCCTCTATGTATTTCTTCATTGGGCTGTTCATCTGTATCCTTTATAAAATCTTTCGTAATAAGCTGGTAAACATGGGGCTGAGAAAATTAATGTGAATAAGATCTATCACTGGTCAAGTGCAGGGCTGGCCTTGAAAACAAGTTTGTTGGACATCAAGCCAAACGTCCTTTCTGCTCTTGCTGGACCTCTTCATGGCTTGTTGGTCCAAGATTCAGGTCCTGGAATTTGGCCTAATGAGTACAAAATTGCACGATGAGGAGACTGTGGCCAGTGTGAACAAATTAAAGATGCTGAGTGGTTATTAACTGACCTGATTGGAACAATATTGTTCACAGTGATGAAGACCGTTGATTAAAGATGCCAAACAAACATTTCTAAGACCACTAAGTACATGTTTAGACAGGAAAAAATAGCTGTGGAATGTTGGGAACCTAAAAAAGCATTAGAAGATAAATATTAGACCTGTGGAGGAGGGATGAAAAACTTAGGCTTTCTTAACGTGAAGAAAACAGGAGTGGGTAATAATTCAATAATGACTCTATGATACATAAAAATTTATTCTGTGGGCTACAGTCTGAATCCATGATGTGTACATGGCTTGATCTGTTACTTTATACATAATTCTCAACACTTGCTCTTGAGAAGGTTTTATATATAGTGCTTTCACATCTAAAAAAAAAAAACCTTGCTATGTATTTCTAAACTATTTTTCTTTTTTAAATATTTTTAATGTTTGTTTTTGAGAGAGAGAAAGAGAGAGAGAGAGAGTGGGGGAAGGGCAGAGAGAGGAGACACAGAATCTGAAACAGACTCCAAGCTCTGAGCTGTCAGCACAGAGCCTAACATGGGGCTCGAACTCATGAACTGTGAGATCAAGACCTGAGCAGAAGTTGGACGCTTAACAGACTGAGCCACTGGGTGCCCCTAAACTATTTTTCTTTAGAAAGATAGTTCCACCTTAGCTTTCTACTTACTGTTATGAGTAGAGGGACTTAACTGGTAGGCTGAACCTATGAAATTGTCCTATTTGTTGGGCAAAAGTGGTTGAACATTGGTAAATTCACACAGTTCAATCTAATAATTCATTCCTAATGGGAATCAAACATTGCCTTTCCGTTGCAAACACTATGTTGGCCATTAAGAAAAGGGCAAGTAACATGTTTGTATTGTGCACCTTTTCACGAAGGATGGGAGGAGGAAATAAATAGATGAAGATTGTTTTAACTGCCCCTCTGACAATGTGCAATTACTTGAAGAACTCCTACTTTCTAACCTGGAAACAATCTGTTCTTAAGTAAGGTAAGGCATTGATCCTGAGTCACAGGATGGTGAAGAGTGAGTTAGTCCTCTACCACCCCTGTTTTGTCAAGGGATAGATTTAATAAAACTTAAAACCATCTCCCTAAATCTGGAGGGATGTCACAGGCATTCCTGGATTGTGTTCTAGGGAACATCAGTCCTGCAAATTCTCTGAGAATAAAAATGTCCATGGTCATATATGTTAGGGTAATAGGGCATCCTCTTTAATTTAAAATTTTTAATTTATTAAAATTAAATTAAATTAAAAATTTAATCCTGGCAAGTCACAGTGTACTGAGAAGTCGTACAGTAAAGAAGCCTGCTCCTTTTATTGAGCTCTGTGTTTCTCACAGTTGTTTGACCACAAATCCCTTTGATCATATAATATTTGGTACCATTCAGTGGGACAGACTTGCAAAAGTGTCCCAAACTCCCATTTTATTTGAGACTATCCTGAATTATGAAGATTACACAGTAAATCAATGGCAGAGCCATGAATAGAAGTATTATCTCAAGCCATCCAGCAGACATTTATTGAGTGACTACTATATACCAAAATCTGTGCCAGGCACTGGCAAATGTAGTGAACAAGACCTAACCCTTGACCTCAAAAAGGTTATAATCTAGTGGGAGGAAAAGGCAAATCAACAGGCAATTTCAATTAACTGTAACTTGTAATAATCTAGAACATGTGGCTATTAAACACTTATAATGTGGCTTCTGAAACAGAGAAACTGAATTTCTTAATTTAATTTAATTTTAATAAATTTAAATTTAAAAACTAAGGCAGTGTAAAATATTTTTCTATTAAATGCAGCTTTGTTGTTTGGAAGGACTATATTTCACTTTAACCACTGAAAAGTTAGCATCTAAATTGAGTTGAACTATAAGTATAAAATACACACCAGATTTCAAAGATTTAGTTCAAAAAATGTAAAATATCTCATTAATAACTTTTGTATTGATGATATGTTGAAATGCTAATGTTAATGTAAATAAAATGGATTATTAAAATTAATTTCATCTGTCCCTTATTTAATTTTTTTAACATGGCTACCAGAAAATTTTAAACTACATATGTAGTTCATTATATTCCTTATGGATAGAGCTGATCTAAAAGACTTAGGGTGCTCAGAAAACAGAGAGCAAGATGCCTAACCAAGATCTAGGGAAAGCTTCCCAGGAGATGATTGTTAAAGTGAGATCTGAAGGAAGAAAAAACATAAGCCAGAAGAGAAGGGAGAGTGCTTTTAACAGAGGAAAAGGTTGTGCAAAGGCCCGGAGGCCAAACACAGCAGAGCACCTAGCTCTAGATGGGTATCATTTCCAGTGTGCTACAGCTTCTCTGCTCCAAGCCAACAAATGCTCCCCCTACAGATCACTACCTGTAAAACCACTACTGGCTCTTTATTTGGGATGAAATATCTCTGAAATCAGATATCAGGGGCTTGAAAAAGAATAATATGTTCACATTTCATGTAGATGAAAGCTAAATGGAGATTCCACTCTTGCACAGGCCTCTAATTCATTCAAGCTGTGCAACAATTTTATGTGTGCTCAGAGGAATCTTCTTTATAGGAAATAGCTCCCATCAAAGCAAACATCATATTATTCCCAATAAATGTAATTGCAATTGGCTATTGTGAGGGCAGAGAGGAAACTCAGCCGCAATCGTGGCTGCAGAGGGGGCCACTAGGAACCATGTAGCACAGTGATGAGACCTCAGGCTCTGACAGCTCCACCACTTACCACTGTGTGACATCAGACAATGCCACAAATACTCTGGGCCTCAGTTTCCTCATTGGGAAATGAGGGAAGGATCAGCATCTACCACCAAGTTGCCCAACTATTGACATTTGGGCCAGATAACTCTCCATTGTCATGGTGTGCTTTGTGTACTGCAGGGTGTGAAGCAGCATCCCTGGTCTCTGCCCGCTAGATGCCAGTAGCACCCCTCACCCCATATGTGACAGCCACAAATGTCTCCAGACATTGCCACATGTCCCCTGGGGGTGGGGGTGGGGGAATCACGGCTTACTGAGAACTACTGATCTACCTAATAAGTTGTTGTAAGGATTAAACAGAATTCTGCAGGAGAGGCGGTGGCATAGTGCTGAAATTCGGCAAATGCTCAATAAACATCTGGTAAATAAATACAGAAAGGGAGGACAAGTCCTACAGGGATGACAATGGTGCTTAGCAGATCTGCCATTTTGTGAATTTAACCAGCCATCATGTTAGCCCAAGAACTTTCATCTATTCCCTCTCCTCCTCCCACCTAGAGAAGCCAGGCCCTGAGTCTCCCGGGGAATGTGGGCAGAAAGGCCCTGCAAATGGGACATGACTGCCTCGATGGATTTAATGGTGCTTTTTAAATGTGGATAATTATAGGGCCTCTTCTAAGCAAGTGCACCAGTGGCAGGAGGCTGTGGGCTCTGGGGCACTGTGGGCCCGCATAGCTCAGCTCCGTCGAGCTCATGGTAATGTTATTAAATGTGCTCTCTCCTTTTATTAGGCATCTTAATAACCTCTAAGTTGCACCCAGGAGAGTTGGTGCAGAAAAGGAATTCTGGCCAACCTAATTTGTATTTGAAAATACCCCATAGGCCAACGGAACAAGATTCAGATGAATTTCACAGGCAGCTGAGGGCTACACAAGGCAAGTGTTTCCAAATTGTGCTCGATTACTGAATGCAAAATGCGTGCCTCTCTGCCTTCCCCACCCCCATGCTTTGCCCTCCTTCTCTGCTAATGCTGCTGTACCCCCCCACCCCACCCCACATACACATGAATATACAACCCACACTCCAGCCACTGGCTAACTAAGAGGCTTAATGTGGGTCCTCCCTTGTCCACAGGGAAATAATGATAGGCGCTCATACTTATTGACCATTTATTATCCTGAGCCAGACCCCAGTGCATTCCTTAGAATAACCCAAAAGGTGACTACAATCGGTATCCCATTTTATAGTTGAAGAAACTGCAGTTTGAAAAGGTTAGTATCTTGCCAGAAAGAATTACACAACAAGATAATTACAGAGCATGGATATAAACCCAGTTCCATGTAATTCCCAGACTGGTGCTCTTCACCACCCAACTAACATTATTCACTAGTCGAGTGGTGACAAGGAGTAAGTCCAATTATTAACTCACCATATTTGGGTGACCATATGTTCCAGAACTGTATGGAATATTAGGAGAAGACACTGCCCCTCTCCTCAGAGATTTTGTAATGGTAATTACACACAATGGAAAGAACATTTTAAAGGAATCAGGAAAGATGAGTCACAACTCACATTCATTCAACAAACATTTCATGAAAAGTTATTATATGCCAGGCGGTATGTTCTAGCTACTGGGGATATTGCCACAGTTACAAATAAAGGGGGCAGATTTGAAAATCATTCCAGGTATAGAATGACTGAAAGGTTAAGGAACAGAGGGAAAGCAAAGGAGACTTCGATCTTCCTGGTGCAAGAGACTGTAAGGATGAGCTAGCCATTAGGTAAGGGTGGCGGGTGGAATTTGGAGAAGTAGTGAGTTTGTCTTCAGGATTGTTAAGTTAGAGTTGTCCTAAGGCATTGTATTAGTTTCCCATTACTGCTATAACCAATTACCACAAACTTAGTGGCTTTAGACAACACCAATTTAATTTCTTCCAGTTGTGGAGATCAGAACCCCAAAGTGAGTCTTATGGAATAAAACTACAGGTGTGTGCAGAGCTGGTTCCTTCTAGAGGATCCAGGGGAATATCCATCCCTTGCCTCTTCTAGATTCTGGGAATTGCCAGCATTTCTTGGATCCTGGGCACATCATTCCAGTTTCTGGTTCTGTCATCACATAGTTCTTCTCTGTCCTCCTTCATCCCCCTTGTAACCACACTTGTAATTACAACAGATCCACTGGGATAATCCTGGATAATCCCCCCATTTCAAAATGCTTAACTTAATCACATCTGCAAAGCACTTTTTGTCATCTAAGTTAATATTCACAGGTTCCAGGGATTGGGACATGAACATATTTGGGGGGCCATTATTTAGCCTACCACAGACATTCAGAAAGAGATGTTCTATACACAGAGAGGTAAGTCTGGAACTTGGGGTAAATGATATTTCTTCATCCATTCAACCATTCAATAAACATTTGTTCAGCAGTGAATATGTGCTATTCTGAAGACAACATTTTGGGGGGAATGGACACATTTCTGGAACAGACAAGAAAAGGAAAACCAACGTGAACTTGTCCAGATTTAAGACCTATCATGCAGCACAATTTGTACAGGTTTTTTTGTGTAAATGGGTGACCATAGTTGATTAGATAGATATAGATAGATGATAGATAGGTAGATAGATAGATAGATAGATAGATAGATAGATAGATAGATAGATAGATAGATAATAGAAAGAATATGATCTCAAAATATACTGTCTGGTGGCAGGAAGGTGGGGGGGGGGAAAGAAGGGGAATTCGGGTACATTCTTTCTTGGGCCATGGCATCTCTGGAAGTTCTATTCTCCAGCCTCTCATCAACACTAGTAACTATGGTTCTGGCCTATTCTTTTCTTCTCCTTTTCTCAGCCAAGTGCAGCCATTAAGCACTTCACATCCAATCGCTACAGCCTGAGCTCTTGGCTGCCCCAGTAATGGAGGCAGCAAGAATTTAATCCATGGCAGCCTCAGGTGCAGAAAGATGATACTAAATATTTCATTCCTGGGATGATGGGAACTGGAAGCCCCTGGAGAGGATCTGGCTGAATCTTTTAAGTGAGCCCTTCCAGGAATCCATTGGGTAACTGTGCTATTGGCAGTAATGATTGCCACTCGGGCCTTAGCTCCCCAGTGGGAGGGGAAGCAGCATTAATGTGCAACAGTGTTAAAAGGCCAGCTCCAACTCTGGTTCTAGGAAATTAATTTAATTTTTTTTAAATTCTGCTTTCAGAGGTTTCCTGTCACCTCTTTGGATCCAAAATACATTTGTCACCCATTTTTCCCTTTTTTGTTTTCCACAAAGAGCCAAATGAAAGGAGAATAAAAAGATCTAACAAAGAGAAATCATTTAAGGTACATTTCTTCTCTTCAGGAAATTACCTGCTTTGGCTTACATCTTTAACTCCTCTCAATCTTTAATAGCAAGCACTGGAAGACAGTAAGTGTTAGAATGGACGAGAGAAAAACAGATGCATTATCTTGGTGAAAAATTGTATAGATTGTATTGGTAAGTAAATACCACTTGTTAAGCACTAAAGTATTAAAATGAAAAAAAAAGACTATTTTTCCTTTAAAAATTAAGTGTTTTGAAAAACTGGATTAAATTTTTTTGTTATTCTTCACAAAACTAAAAACAAAATGTATACGCTACAGACTGAAAAAAAAAAAAAGAAAGTAAAAAAGGTCAGTTTCAGTGTAATGCAAAGGGGAGATGACCTGAAATATGACCCTTTTGCCCTTGAGACTTGAATTTGGATCTGATTTGTGACTCTAGGCCAGAGCTGCATACACTGAAGGAGTGGGGTGCAAATTGGAAGTTAAAGAACTATCTAGCTGGAAACTGGGCTCCTAAGGGCACTTGGAGATAGTAAACACCTCATATCTCTTCCCTAACCCTGCCACCCTGCAGGAAACTCTACTATCCGGCCCAGTGTCTACTGCCTCTTATGAACTCCTTCCTTGCTATCTGGACCATCCCTGTGTTCATAGAGCTTGCTTCCCTCAAAGATAGTGTGAGCTCCTTGAGGGACAGTTGAATGGAAGCTATTAAGAGCCTGCATGGTTCATTTCCCTCTTCCCAAACTATTGTTTGCTTCACAGAGTACCCTGAGGTTGGCTTTATACGCAGGTAGAGTGAATTTTTTATGTATCTTTGTATCCTCTGTGTTTCCTACGGAGTGATAAGTGAAGTAAAGGTAGTGTGAAAGATGGCTTTAGATGGTAGTAAGTGGATATTCTCTAAAGGGAAAATATCACTAAAGAGTAAACATTACTATATACTAAGTAGAAAGCATTTTCTGTTGATATCAATATTATTTTAATGTGTCTTAGAAATATACACATTAAGAATTCCTCAAAACATCATGACAATGGAATATAAATATATAATAGTTTTCAAAAATGAACTTATGTAGAAAAATATTAAGTCAAAGTTCACATGGAAATTAGAAATGGCAAAAATCATGAAGACGATTCACAAAGACTGAAGTGTTGGAAAATGCTACCCTATGCCATTTAGCACAATACTTTTTATATCACCCAACATATATTTGTCAATTGAATGTATCTCAAATGCTATTGTTTGCTTATCATCCCAGTAGCTTTTTTTTTTTAATCCTGAGAAAATATCGAGAAGAAAATCATTGGACAAAACAAATAAATAAGTAAAAGCTTTCATAACCACTGAAAGCCAAGGCAATGAACTTTGGAATAACAGCAGACCACTGTTTAAATTCTGGTAATGTTATTTTCTAGCAGAACTCCTAAATGTAAATAATTATGTGTTCAGTGCCTCAGTGTTCCTATTTGCCAAATGAAATTGATATGAGGAGGAAAGTAAATAATGTTTTCAGTGTTTAAATAACATTGTTTAATAATAACAATAACAATAATAACAATGTTTAAATAATGTTGCTAGCTTGGTGCCTGGCACCAAGAAGAAAGAGCCCAATGTATAGTAACTGTTATTAACAATAAGGGCATCAGCAATAACAATAAAAATTGACATTTATATGAAAATGCACATCTTTTAAATGGCTTTTATCCAACCATTAACATTTATCCAACCCATCTACTAGGTGCCAAGCACTGTGCAAGAGTTGGGGATTCAACTGTGGAACAAGAAAAGCATGACTGCAGGGTAGGTAGGGTAGAGAAATTGAGCATAGAATCGGGTGGCCTATTTTCAAGCCCAAGTTTTGCTGCTTCTAGTTGTATGGCCTTGGACAAGTGACTTACCTTTCCATACCTCTGTTTTCTCATCTATAAAATAGTAATAATAATAATAATCTCGTAGCTTTGCTGTGATGATTAAATAAATCCATGGACATTATCAGAAAGGTATCTTTACATAGTACACTGAGTTTATCTTAGTTTTTATTATTGTAGTTCTTGCCCTCACAAGACTACCATATTCCTCCAATGGCAGCTGCTTTCCAAACTTTGTATTTGCCACAGATTATACCTAGCCACTAATTCAGAGACAAAGGTGTAGCCATATAAGGATGTTTGACGTTTCTCTACTGAAAACATTTTATCACTGAATCAAATCAATTACTTAATATAGATTCAGATAAAGCCAGTCTTATAGTTAGAGTAGAAGGTTACCTACATCATACATTCTCCCAACCACTAGGAAAATTTCCATCATTGTCTTCTACACCTAGAGACTAGAGCACACAAAGATAGACACACACACTTTCTCATTCTGTGAAAGTTTATTGTTAATGGAAATACCAAACAAAGCAACTGCATGCTTCACTCTTGAACCTGAGGTCAATTTGGATCAAGCACTGACCTAAAGTCTTCTGTAGGAACAACTGGCTATCCAAATGCAGCTATACCATCTGTGTAAGAAGGGATATAAGAAGCCTGATTTTTTTTTTTTGATCCAACAATTTTTTTTTCTTTTTTACCTTTATAGAAAATCCAGACAAGTACCTGAATGGCTAGATTCAACATGTAGATAATGAAGTTGCATGAACCCAGCTCCAGATAGTGTCAGAACATCCATTCTTTTGACAAGTGAAAACAGCCAAGTCAAGACATTCCAGCCAGAGACTGTGGCTTCTCCCTCTGATGAAAACAACTGCTTCAATCTGGGCTGTGCCAATGCAGCCCCAGACATAAAGGTGATGAAGGGCTGTTTTCAAAGCCCAAAGTCTTGCCTCAGGACCATTTAGAAAACACTGCTGGCTAGGGAGTCATCATACACATAAGTCAATGAAATATTACCCCTAATTGAGTGGGCCATTTGAGAATGCAACCAAGAGCGTGTCCAAGGAGTCAGCACTCCCCTTTACAACTCCCCAAGCCCCTCCTGGGTTAGTATCCATTTAAAGAGAAAGGAAAAAAAGACCACTTTCATCACTTAAGTGTAAATGAATCAAAGTATGATATGGATAGGGGAGCAATCAGGTTCCCCTGATGACTGATCTATTAAAGGGAATGAAGGGTGATTCATTCCGGATGTGGAACTCCTGAAACACACTACTGGGTCATTGATTCTAAACTCTTCAAACCTCCACAAATACAGAGGGATATTTAGAAGGTCAGTTGGCATGGACATAGGAGAATTGGTGGCCTTGAAAATGAAACAGTGGGGCGCTGAGTGGCTCAAGTCTGTTGAGTGCCCAACTCTTGATTTTGGTTCAGGTTGTGATCCCAGGGTCGTGGGGTTGAGCCTGTGTTGAGCTCCACAATAAGTGTGGAGCCTGCTTGGGATTCTCTCTCTCTCTCTCTCTCTCTCCCTCCCTCCACCCTCTTCCCACTTGTGCACTCTCTCTCTAAAATAAAAAATAAAATGAAAAGGCTTTGGATGCATCAGATTTATACACCAAGGGCAATCCAACTTAGTCTCTAAATCACTCTTGAAAACTCCGTTAAGAAGTCTCCTGGAGGAACTAATCCCAAAGCCAGTTTTGAAAAGCTAGATATCTCCCAAAACTGAAGAGGCATATTAAAGTCAGCAGTAACAAACTGGCCCATTTTCTTTAGCCCAAACAGTGCTTTGTTATTTTCATTTTAATTTATTGTCAATATTTTTTTAAAAATCAGGATGTTTAACTCAGATTTTGCATCTCTTGAAGATCATCTGACCTTCTGTTTCCACATGGTGACTAACAGCAGGAGTTAAATAATGGCTACATCTTCATGCAACCCCCATAACCTCTATCTGGCTTCCTGGCATGTTATGTTAACCGTTGGCCTCTTCAGGCAATGACTTGCAACTGCTGTCATGAAGTGCCTGTATAGAGAGAAACCACTTCTATTCCCCTGGTACTGACAAAGAGTCTATGTTAAGGACTGAATATGGGCAAAGTCAAAACCATCTCCAATTGGCTTGTCATGAAACCCGACCCAACAGATGCCTCATGCTGAGTGGTGACAAACTGGCTGATTTAGATTCTTTCTCTTGAAAAGTATGACATATCTGTGAAGCGGCTTGAAATAGCTGTCAGTTTTCCATAAGGTCTGCCATATATCCCAGTTTTGAAAGTATCAGAATCCAGAACATCGTGTCCACAAAGGGTGACTAAAATTCGCAACAATGCCTATTTCTAAAGATAGGCTAAGCTTGTCTCTTTTTAGAAGTATTAAAGACAAAAATTTGTTCCTTCTGCATATCTCAAAGCTCTACTGTCTCTACACTTGCATCCCTATGGAGTAATGTTGCGTTAAGAGGAAGTATAGCAGAGTGGTGATGAGCAGAGCCTCTAAGATCCAAATGCCTGGGGTTAAGTACCTGTTCTAGTCCTTGCTACATGATTTTAGGCAAGTCTCTTTACCTCCCTGAGCCATTGTTTCTTCTTGTGCAAAATGAGATTTAA
The DNA here is from genome assembly GCF_022079265.1 of Lynx rufus. Classification (NCBI taxonomy): domain Eukaryota; kingdom Metazoa; phylum Chordata; class Mammalia; order Carnivora; family Felidae; genus Lynx; species Lynx rufus. The sequence goes on from NW_025814823.1 coordinate 189,885,992, forward strand.
AATAGTACCCACAAAAATTACTTACTTACTTAATTAATTAATTAAAATAAAATAGTACCCACATCGTAGTACTCTTGCAATAATTAAATATAACAACACATGTAAAACACAGTGATTGCCTATACAATATATATTCCATAAACAACAGGTTAAAAAAATGCAAAATCTACAATGTGAAACTTTCACCTATATCTTGTTTAAACCTTTTACATTAGCCTTCCTGTTGCTCCTGTAGACTAGCCAAATATAAATTGTATAGCCCCGCATTTTACACTTTTGTCCCCAAAACTCCTCTCTTGCTTGAATACTCTTTTTTTCTATGTATTTAATATACTCTAACCCATATAGTAAGGCTTAATTCAAGTTCCACTCTTCCCACAAAGCCTTCCCTGACTAACTCAGCTACAGCATAAACTCCCACTCTTCTGTAAGCCACGCTATCAAGTGGTAGATGTTTCAAAACTACCCAGACATTGCAATGAAAGTGATCTTGTTGCACACTAACACAACAACCTCAATATAGCAGAGACAGAATGATGTGCAGCTTTTCCTCCTGCAGTCTTTGCCATGTGGCTCCATATGATATGGTGAATGTTTCATAATTACCCAAAGGCTTAGAGGGATTTCACCTCAAAATTCCCAGCAGTAAATTCTTTGTATTAGCAGTTAATGTCTGCATCCTAGTCATTGCAGATACCAATCTTGGTATGATAAAAGTCAAATAATATTAAAATACAAGGTATTTATCACTGATGGGGGAGAAACTATTTGAAAGGAGAGCCAACAGGACTTGTTGCTGGATTAGTTTGGGGATGTGAAGCCAGGAGCAATCAAGGATGACTCCTAGGTTTGCGGAGTAAATGAGTGAGTGAATGGCAGTGCTCTCTCCTGAGACAGGAGACACTGAGGAAGATGTGAGAATTGTGTCGGGTGTGAAAGGAAAATCAAGAGTTCTGGCCATGTTAAATTAGAGATGCCTATTACAAATCCAAATAGACCAATGAAAAGGGAAATTGTGGGAGTCTGGCTCTCAGGAGAGATATTGATGTTAGAATATCAATTTGTGAGTCATTACTATAGAGATGATATTTAAAGCCAAGGGATTGAATCAGATTACCTAGGGGATGAGAACAGAGAGAAAAAAGAAGGCTGAAGAAAGAGCCGTAGGGGCAACTAACCCCACTGAGAAGAGAGAGGCAGTGAAATAGGAGGAACAGCAGGAGACAGTGACACAGCACAAGTCATGTAAAGAAACTTTCAAGAAGTTTCTTGAACTGTGGTCAACTGTAACAAACATTGCTGACAGGATGAGTAAGATGAGGCCTGATTATCAGTCATTGAATTTAACAAGACGGCAGACATTGTGCCATTGACAAGAAGGTTTCAGTGGAGTGGTAAAGATTAACATGATTAGAAAGAAAAGAGAGCGTAGTAAATACAATATAGTAAACTCTTTTGAGATGTTTAGTATAAAGGGGAGCAGATATGTGTGTGGAAATTCATCCATAAGAGTAAATAGAAGCAAGAAGACCAATGGGAGGCTATTAAAATTGTGACAGAACAAGTGATAGAACAAGTTGACCCTTCAGAGGTAAGATGGTTATCCAATTCCACTAAAACCTAAAAAATAAAGTAGCTATACTGCCAATATTCTGGCATAATGGAGGAGTTGATTTTTTTTAAGTTATTATCAGAAGTATTAGAAATAAAGAGAACCCCAGATCATCTAATCAACCTCAACTGCCACTCACCTGACATTTTTGAAGTAGAGAAACTGAGACTGAAAGAGATGAAATCAGGTGTCCAAAGACAGAAAATTTATCTGTGTAGAAATAAAATTAGAAACCGGAATGCCCAATTTAGTACTCTCTCTTCATACTATATGTGTGCCTTGTGTGGAAAACTATAGTACATTAAGCCAAAGTCAAAAGGGAGAAATTTTTATTTCATGCAGAAAGACATTTTAAAGTAAAGGTTAAAAATAGGGGCACCTGGGTGGCTCAGTTGGTTTAGCATCCAACTTTGGCTCAGGTCATGATCTCATGGCTCATGAGTTCGAGCCCTGCATCGAGCTCTGTGCTGACACCTCAGAGCCTGGAGCCTCTTTCAGATTCTCTCTCTCTCTCTCTCTCTCTCTCTCTCTCTCTTTCTCTTCCCCTCTCTCTCTGCCCCTTCCCTGCCATACTCATGCTCTGTCTCTCTCTCTCTCTCTCTCTCTCAAAAATAAATAAACATTAAAAAATTAAATAAATACAAATAAATAAAGGTTGAAAATAGAAATACCATATGTTCCAATAATTCTACTAGTGAGTATTTACCCAAAGAAGACAAAAACACTAATTCAACACTATCTTTATTGCAACATTATTTACAATAACCAAGATAAGGAAGCAATGTAAGTGTCCACTGATAGGTGAATGGATAAAGAAGATGTAATACACACGCATGCACATACACACATACACACATACACACACAGTGGAATATTACCAGCCACAAAAAAGAATGAGATTGTGCCATTTCCAACAACATGGATGGACCTAGCAGCTATAATGCTAAGTGAAATGCTAAGAGAAAGACAAATACCAGGTGATTTCACTTATACGTGGAATCTAAAAAACAAAACAAATGAGCAAACAAACAACAATAAAAAAAAAACAGACTCTTAAATACAGAGAACAAACTGGTGGTCACCAGAGGGAGGTGGGTGGGAGATGGGCAAAATGTATAAAGGAGATTAAGAAGTACAAACTTCCAGTTATAAAATAAATAAGTCTTGGAGATGAAAAGTACAGCATAGAGAACATTGTCATTAATACTGTAGAAAAAAACTAAAGGTTAAAAACATAAGTTTTAAGCTGCAGTTCTGACTTGGCCAGTTATTATCTACATGACCTTAGTCAAGTTACTTGCCTTCTCTAAACCTGTTTCTTCATTCATAAAATGGGATAATAATAGCACCTGCCTCACAGGGTTTTTATGAGGATGAACCGAGATGATGTGCATAAAATCATAATGTCAGGCATACACTAAGGACTTAATAAATGATACCAATTAGTACAATTTGTTGCCTTTTAGTAGTTCAGGTATGAATCCAGAGGCTAAAGTCAAATTCTTGTGAAGAATCTCAACAACTGAGAATGACAGGGAGAGAAATTGCAGGCAGAGAGATTATGATCAAAGTCATCAAGGAAGGGATCACAGATCACATTTAAGGAAGAGTACAACACAAAATAATAACAAAACATCATTTTGGGGCTCACATCACAGAGAGTCAAAAGGAAATTCAAATTCACACAGATAAGGAACTTAATTTTTTTTAAATGCTAGTCTATTACGTCTGGGGACTTCTGTGATTCATAAAGCACAGCCATGAGCATTTGATTCCTCAACCCTGCCAGATAAGCCAGGCAATTACTGTTATTATTATGCCCATTTTAGAGATAAACAAATGAGGCTAAGAGGGATTAAGTCCATGAAATCTAATATGTGCCAGAGCCAGGACTACAGCTCAGGTCTTCAGTATTTCCCATTTAGGTGTCTCATTACATGGGGGGAGTCTAAATACAGCTTCTGTAGCATTTGATGATTTTATGACGTGCTTTGGGATTTATGGATGTTATTTTGTTGGTACTTCTCCACCTCATAATCCACAATAGCAGTGTCTGCCTTTTGTCTATGAAACATATAAAAGTACCCAGAGGTTGTTAAGTGATGGGTGCATCCAATAAATACATAAATCATAAAAATACAAAGAGCATATGATGGCTGGTTTCCTTTCTGACAAATCTGTTTCCTTCCTGACAAGAGATGCTGCCCTGTGGTTCTTCATGTGGGGAAATAAATGTCATAAGTTATCAGCCATTTAGTATTACGCTGTGTATGCACCTAGAGTCCTATGGGGATTTAAATTTCAAATTGAGGCACATCATTTATGAGGGCTGGCCTAGGCTTGTATATCGGCAAAGTCAGTGGATCATTTTAAGAGGTTATTTGAGAACCTTCAAAAGTGTCTCCTCTGTCCTCAAAATTATTTCTCTGTCTTGCAACAGTCTCTAAAATTTCCACCTTTATGCAGTTCTTTGGTTTAAGTTATTAAAGGTTTTCCGAGTGTTATTCAGGTATATATGTTGAGCTATGAATATTAGCTATGACACTGTTCTCAGTGCTGAAGATGAGGCTATAAGCAGAATAGATAAAGACCTTACCATCACAGAGCTTTCCTTCCATTATGGGATGGAAGAATAGACAAATGGAAGTGTTGGGAAATAGGAAATAAACAAAAGTAATAGAATACTATTAAAATACTTTCAGTCAACCAATATTAATGAAGAGCCTATTATGTATAAAGTCAGCATAGGTCTTGAGAGAGGTTATCCGGGAGGTCATTTAGAGTAACTTAATTTGTTAGATGAGCCAGCTAAAAACCTCAAAGAAATTCACATAGTGTCAAGCTCTCTATAGTTTCTTGACTCTCTGTGTCTCCCTTCCCTGCACCTGAAATAATTTGGTTTAGCTCCATCTCTAGGACCAGTCCTCACCATATATGAACAGGAAGGATCTAAGCAATGCTAGTCACCAATTCTTTCGAATTCCCTCCCAAATTATACTGATAACTGAGTTTCTTTCACTTGCTCAAAAAACATTCCTGTACATTAGATGTTAGAGCTACAAAGATGCATGAGGTAATCCCTGCTCTAAACACTTCACAACCGCTAGCAAGAAGAGGAACATGTAAAAAAAATAAATGAATTGTAGCCCAGATGCTGAAGCCCTATTACTACTTACAGACTTCCCTGCTACTCCTTCTAGATAAATTCGCCATCTAGAATTCCCACTGTCTAGAGAAGCACTACCTAACAGAACTTTCTGCAATAATGGAAATGTTCCATATGTATGCTGTCCAATATTATAGTCACTTGCCACATGTCAAATTGAGATATGGATAGTACAACCAAAGAACTGAATTTTTTGTCTTACTAAAAAAAAATTTTTAGTGTTTATTTATTTTTGAGAGAGAGAGAGGGAGAGAGAGAGAGAGAGAGAGAGAGAGAGAGACTAAGTGTGAGCGGAGGAGGGGCAGAGAGAGAGGGAAACACAGAGTCTGATGCAGGCTCCAGGCTCTGAGCTGTCAGCACACAGCCCAGCACGGGGTTCTAACCCAAGAACCATGAGATCATGACCTGAGCATGTCAGACACTTAACGGAATGAGTCACCCAAAGTGCCCCTGTCTTACTTATTTTAATTAATTTAAATTTAAGTCTAGTAACCACATGTGGCAAGTATCTACCATCTTGGACAGCACAGGTCTAGAATTAAGAATGTTTCCAGGAGAGACAAGTCTTGAGAAGAGATCTCAGAACTCGGGATCTGTGAGGTTGTGGTGTCCTGGTGTCAGACTCTCCAAAATTTTGCCATTGTCCTGAAAGTTTGGACTTTCCTAGTTGGAGGGCTTTCTCTTTCTCCATGTGGTGATTCAGGACCCAGGCACCTTCCTCTGATAGCTTTACAGCATCCTGTAAAATTTTGGTGGCCACTGTGTTTAGGCAGTACATGGAAAGAGAGAAAATAGAAATGTCACACTGACTTCTTAGTAAACTCCCCCCTCCCCCCTCAAAAAAAAGGTTCCTTCACATTCCACTGGATATAATGGGTGCAGGGAAATGTAGTCTCTGACTAAGCAACTGCTTCCCAGTGATAACTACACACCATAAAAAGAGGATAACAAATTTCTGGTGGACAGCTATCCATCTTTGCCACAACCAACCCTAGCCCTCTGTTGGGATTCTAACATTGAGCTAAGGAAAGCACCTAATACATGGCCCCAAGTAAAAGCTACTGCTCTGTCAGTGAAAATAGGAATAGCATTAATCAAAGTGTCACTGAACTCAATTCTCCAAACAGGACATCAGAGGGTTAATTCATGGCAGAATGCCCTTCGTAGCCAAGGAGAAAATGTCTCCTTGCCTGTGGATGAAAGAAATCTGCCCTGTTTGCACTATTCTTTTTCACACATTCATTAAGTGACCCTCTAACAGTCCCCATCTCTCAGCGAGTTGGCTGATAGGCTGAGCTGTGACTCTTTCCCCATCCCCTTTCTATTCTCAATGATCAGCTTCAAAGTGTGCCCAACCATTTGACAACCTAAGTCCAGCTGGAAGGGAGAATTTAGGAGGTGTGAAACAGGAGGTTCCTTTCATCTCAGTGGCCCTGAAATGCTAAAGTTGTACATGTCAGAACAGGAGGAAGAATTTGACTATTTGTGATTTATGGCTTTTATTTTTGTTTTGGCAGATTCAGCTTCAAATTCAGGTTTCCTGGATGGTGAGACCACACAGAATCCATTGCTCTGTTGTCAGGATCATGAATTATGGTTGTATTGATGACACTGGAACAGTGTTATATGAATATCTTTCCACAAATAAATACAATGTAAGCCCCATATTTCTTGTTGTTCATTAGAATGGCCTGAATCACTAAAGCAAGAACATTCCTATGCCAGACAATTCTTCCCCTTGGAATTCCATTGTTCCTTTGCTGCAAGAACAATTAGATTATCAATGGATACAGTCACTGCTGCAATCATGTTAGAACTACAAAAAATGTATAAATTCACATCAAATCTACATTACGGAAAATGATCAATGATCCCATTGCCATTACTCCATAAATAACAGAAGCTACCTCCTAGAGTTCTTAGAAAGTCTAAATGAAATGTTGTATAAAAAATGTTTTGTACTTTTCTAAGATACAATAAGTACTTAGTAAACATTAGCTCTAATTATTATAATTTGGCTATGGAGAACATCTGTTATCCATTTGGATACAAACAATCCAGTTTTCTTTCAAAAACATTTCTACACCAATATTAACCTATAGGATTGGGAGTGGACAGCTGTCACCATCTCCAGGCCCCAAAGGTGACCCCATAATCTAAGCCTGAGCAAATAACTGCACAGTGCCTAACCAGTTCAGGGATGAGTAGGTGACCCAAGCCAGGCCTGGTGACAAAAGCACTCCCTGGAGGTATGCTCACTGGGGCATCTGGGAGGCTCAGTCGATTCAGGGTCCAACTCTAAGTTTCAGTTCATGTCATGATCTCATGGTTCTTGGGATCAAGCCTCACGTTGGACTCTGCACTGAGAGCATGGAGTCTCTTGGGATTCTCTGTTCTCTCTCTGCCCTTCCCCCTGCTTGTGCTCTCTCAAAAATAAATAAACTTTTTTTTAAAAAATGAAAAACAAAACAAAACAAAACAAAACAAAACAGAAAAAAGTGGTCTCAGATTTTTGTTTCTCTTCCAAGCTGGTAGAACATAAGCTTAGAGCAGGCAGGGGCCACCCTGTGGAGAGGGTGTAAAGTCAACGGAAGGGAAGAAAGAGCTGAGACAGAAACAAACAATAAGACTTCATGATAACATTTAGAACCCTGGGCCTGAACAATTCTCCACCCAAACCCATATGCACCATCCCCCCAAATTCCCCTTTTTCTGTAGACCTTATGTGAGTGGTATTCTGTCTTTTTAATTCTTTTTTTTTTTTTAATAGGCTTCATGCCCAACATGGAGCCCAACATGGGACTTGAACTCACAACCCTGAGATCAAGACCTGAGCTGAAATCAAGAGTCCAAAGTTTAACCAACAGAGCCACCCAGGCACCCTGGGATTCTATCATTTGCAACATAAAGAGGCAAAAACAAGAGCAATTAGGAGAATGTGACAACAACCAGACATCTGTTGTCAGTGAGAGAGTATGAATATGAATAAGTTAAAATATAAAATATAAGTTATTTTGAAGTTTACAAAGAACTTTCATAGTTATCACCTATATCAGGTTATTAATACAAGCTGCTACAACAGATAGACCCTAAAGGTTAGCACCACAAAGGTTTATTTTTCATTCACATCATAGTCCATGGGACTTAGGTGACTCTTCTCTACTTTGTTGCTACAATTTTGGAACACATGGTCCCTGTGGCAGAAAAGGAAAGGGTTGGGGGAATCACACATGAAAATTTGAAGGTGCAGTCTTGGAAATAGTGTACATCACATCGGCCCACATTGTATTAGCCAGACTCAGTTACATGGCACCAACTTAGCAGCAAGGGAGGCTGGAAAATGTAATCTCCCTGTAGGCTCACAAAAAGGAAACAATGTGGTGAGTAAGATGTTATCCTTGCCACACCTTTTGTTTGTTGTATTCAGTCTCTTACCAGACCGGCAGGAGCCCAGGTGTCTTGACCCAAGTTGGACTGCTGGGTCCCAGGAGCCTAACTGAAGTATGGGGTCAGGAATTGGCTACAGAATATGAAACTGAGGTGAGTGTTCTGAGAGGCAACATCCCAAGGTTGAAACTGAAACCAGCACCAATCTAAAAGCAATCAAAGAGGGTGAGAGAAATCACACACAAGTTCATAGGATGGATCCAGAGAAAACAGATCCTGGTTAGAAGAGACAAAGTGGAAAGTCAGGGAGCAGAGGCTGCAGGAATGCCTCAGCTATGAAAAAAGAGCAATAGACTCTTTGTAAAGTGCTAACAGCCTCTGCATAGGCAGAGAGACAGGAATACTCAGAATATCCCTTTGATATAGGCAAAGCAGACATTATTAACCCTGTTTCACAGGTAAGGCTCAGAGAGGTGAAATGATTTGCCCAAGGTCACACAGCTAGTGACACATAACAATAAGATTGAACTTAAGCCTTCTGACATTCAGTTCATGGTTTGTGAGTTAGACTACTAAACCTACTTAGCCTTCTTCATTCTGCCCTCAGCAAATCCACATGCCTGTTGATAAGCAAGAAAGGAGACATCTAATTCAAAGTACCCAAGTTTCTACTAAGCAGGAAATGCACGGATAGTGTGCAACTGTGTTCCCTCTGTCTCTATATGAAATGGTGTGTGAACCTTCACTGTCCCCAAGACCTGGGGGCTAAGTTGGATGTATTACCCCTATGTCCTCACTGCTCTTGTACATCCTCTTAGTATATATATGTTACCATGTGCTTTAATGGCTTGTTCACCTGTCTGTATCCCCCATTTGAATGTGAGTTCTATGATGGCAGAGACTATGCTTACCTAAAACTCCCTGATGTCCCCCAGATGTAGCACAGGGCCTGGTACGCAGTAGAGGCTTAGTAAGTATTTATCAAATTAATGAATGAATAGATGAACAAATATCACTTCTCATACTGTACTAGAATTTCCAGCTGTACTAGAATTACTCAGCTCTCTACATAGATTTTAATCTTCATGAGGGCAGACACTCCAACCGCCAGAATCTCGCTGAGTATCATTCTCATTGCCCAGTCTCTGGAATAGGAAAGACACTCAGTATATACATTTATGGAATACACAAATGATAAAAAAAAAATAGTTATAGCAATTTTTATATCAGTTTTATACCTAAAGTCACCTTTTTTGAAAATAAGGCCTACTCATGCCATCTCACTTCTTTAAACTCTTTACTGGCTGCTCGTTACTTTTAGTGTCCAGACAAAACTCCTTAAAATTAACTACAGAGCCCTGCCTGAAGCACTGAACAGGACAGTCCTCTATCTGGGGGTCACAAACCCTTGAGATGCTGCTGAAAGCTATGGTCCTCTCTCCCAGAAAAAAAGTCATATGTTTATGAGGATATACTTCTGCATGCTGTTTTATAAGGCTGATATGGAACCCCTTGTCTAATCCTGAGCCCTCCTGCCCTCCTGGGACATATAACCCTAGGCTGGGGGCATCTCAGTGGCTCACTTAATCTGTTCTCAGAGTGAGGAGAGAGGTCAGATCTGCTAAGGACCTCTTTGCAGCTCTTCAAATATGAGGAAGCCTACCCCCACTTGAATGCCAGCTCTCTGTTAGTTAGCAATTCAGAGTGATTTTTCAGAGTAATCCCTCAGTCTCCCATGATACTTGTCTGACAACCCCTTAATCTTGGCAAGAGCTGCATTAAACCAACCTGTCATCATTGTCGCTGCACAGAGCAGTAGCTCTGAGGGAGACACACACACTCACTTAGAAGCAAACTCCTTAACCCGTTAGAAGAAATTAGAATTGGGGCGGGGGGGGGGGGGGGAGCTATTGCTCCACAGCCAGCACTCAAGAGCAGCCCGAAACGGCATGGCAAGAGGGGCCCGGCCAAATTCAGGTTTAAAGTGAGCTGCTTCCACCCTAGGCTGTGTCAGGAATTGTCAAAAGGAAGGTTTAAACAATCACTACTCTCAGAACCCAAGTCCATGCCCCACTGGATTAAAACAAAGGAATGGAACCATGATATGAAAAGGTATCAGGGGAAATTTGCTGAGAATGGAATTTATTTTGACAAATTCAAAGAGCCCTATGGTTACCTTGGTTCTGGAGAAACCGTTTCATCACTTACTTTTGTGACCTGTGAAATTTTAGTTCTTCTTAGAAGGAAAAGTGGCACTATGTCCAGCTGACACCCCCAATATATTTTGAAAATGTAAAGAAAAACAACAACAATAAAAATGCATAATAGGTCAAAAAAGTATGTATGGTCAAATCCCTCTCTTGGGTTAACACTTTTACAAAATCCATTGTTTATCAGATAATTATTATAACTGTTTTGACTACCATTTTTTATTTTATTACGCTTTTCTTAACCATCAGGGTTTTTTCTTTAATTGAAGTATAGTTGACATACAATATTGTATTAGTTTCAGGTATACAACATAGTGATTTGACATTTATATGCATTACAAAATGCTCACCACAATAAGCGTAGCCACCATCTTTCACCATACAAAGCTATTACAGTATCATTGACTATATTTCCTGTGCTATACTTTAATCCCCATGACTTATTATTTTAAGTTCGTACCTCTTAATTCCCTTCAACTATTTTGCCCAAAATGGTGAACTACCATTTTTTGATCGTTTATCATGCCTAACCACTTTCAAATCCTTTTTTCCAATATTTATTGAGAGTCAATTGTGGTAAATTGATTGCATATTGGCCCCAATCTTCACCTCTCCTACGCTGGTCCAGGTGACCTGTCCTACTCCCTGACTCCTTGCCCAGGCAATGATTTGGCCAGTGAGGTATTAGCTGATGTGAAACAACCAGAGGCTTGAAAAAGCATTTGTGCATTTCCACTTGCACTCTAGTACTCTAACATTACTATAAGAATATGCCCAGGCTGTCCTTCTGCAGAAGGAAAGATATGTGGAGTATAACCAAGTTGTCTCAGGTACCCTCGACAGCTGACCCTCAGACCCATGAGCAAGCCCAGACAAGATCAGCAGACCTATCTAGATAGAGTCGAAATGACTCGGTTTTTTTTTAAGTGAAGTGTAGTTGACACACAATGTCACATTAGTTTTAGATGTGCAACATAGTGAGTCAACAAGCTTATACTTAATGCTATGCTCACCATAGATGTAGCTACCACCTGTCACCATACAATGCTATTACAATATACACTGACTATATTCCCTATGCTGTACCTTTTCCCATGACTTATTCACTCCATAACTGAAAGCCTGTATCCCCAATCCCTTTCACTCAACCCCCTAACCCCCTCTCCTCTGGCAACCATCAGTTTATTTTCTGTATTTATGGGTCTGTTTCTTTATTTGTTTATTCATTTGTTTTGTTTTTTCAGATTCCACATACAAGCAAAATCATATAATATTTGTCTTTCTCTGACTTATATCACTTAACATAATGACCTCTAGATCCATCTATATTGTCAGAAATGGCAAGATCTCATCCTTTTTCTTTTTGTTGTTGAGTAATATTCTATTGTATATATGTTACCATTTCTTTTTTTACCTATTCATCTATCAATGGACTTGGGTTGTTTTCATATCTTGTTCATTGTAAATAATGCTGCCATAATCATGGGGATTCATATATCTTTTCCAATTAATATTTTCATTTTCTTTGGGCAAATACCCAGTAGTTGAATTGCTGGATCATATGGTATTTCTATTTTTAATTTTTTGAGGAACCTCCATACTGTTTTCTACAATGGCTACACCAATTTACATTCCCACAAACAGTGTACAATGGTTTCTTTTTCTCCACATCCTCACCAACACTTGTTATTTCTTATCTTTTTATTTCTAGCCATTCTGACAAGTGCAAGGTGAAATCTCATTGTAGTTTTGATTTGCATTTCCCTCATAATTAGTGATACCAAGCATCTTTTCATGTGTCCGTGTGCCATCTGTATGTTTTCTTTGGGAAAATGTCTACTCAGCTCCTCTGCCCATTTTTTTTTTAAGTTTATTTATTTATTTTGAGAAAGAGAGACAATGTGAGTGCGGGAGGGGCATAGAGAGAGAGGAAGACAGAGAATCCCAAGTAGGCTCCACACTGTCAGTGCAGAGCTGGATGTGGGGCTCAAACTCACAAACTGTGAGATCATGATATGAGCTGAAATCAAGAGTCAGATGCTCAACCAACTGAGCCACCAAGGCACCTCTCCTCTGCCCATTTTTAATTGAATTTTTCTGATGCTAAGTTGAATAAGTCCTTTATATATTTTGGATAAAATCTCTTATTGGATATAACATATGCAAATATCTTCTCACATTCAGTAGGTTGCCTTTTCATTTTGTTGATGATTTTCTTCACTGTGTAAGAGTTTTTTTTTTTTTTTTATTTTGGTGTAGTCCCAGAATTAATATTGTTAAAATGTCCATACTATCCAAAGGAATCTACTGATTAAATGCAGTCCTTATCAAATACTAATACAAAAAGTTGTATGGACCCACAAAAGACTCTGAACAAAGAAGAACAAAGCTGGAAATATCACAATTCTAGATGTCAAGATAAACTACAAAGCTGTAATAATCAAAATAGTATATTATCAGCACAAAAATAAAAATAGATCAATGAAACAGAATGGAAACTCTGGAAAGAAACCCATGCTTATATGGTCGATAAACCTATGACAAAGGAGGCAAGAATATACAATGGGGAATGGACAGTCTCTGTTATAAATGGTACTGGGAAAACTGGACAGCCACATGCAAAAGAATGAAACTGGACCACTTTCTTACACCATACACAAAAATAAACTCAAAATGGATTAAAGACCTAAATGCGAGACCCGAAACCATAAAACTTCTGAAAGGAAACATAGGTAGTGATTTCTTTGACATTAGCCATAGCAACATGTTTCTTTGTATACCTCCTAACACAAGAAAAACAAAAGCAAAAGAACTGTTGGGCCTATATCAACTGACTCTTAACATAAAAGCAATAATATCACATTTTATTGTCTATTACTATATACCATTTGAGTTTTGTGGCTAGTTATTACATGGCATTTTGGCAATGGATAGCTGATATACCAACCATATGTCAGGCACTGTTCTAAAATATGGCATAGGGCAATAAACAAAATGGGCAAAGCCCTTCCTCTGTATTCCAGATTATATTATCTAATTCAAAATGTATAATAATTTTATAAAGTATGCTATATTCCCATTAACACACAAGGAAAGTGAGGCACAGAATGGTTGCTTGCCCAAGGCATTATAGCCAGCAAATGGAGCCAGGCTTCCATCTCAGGCTACATGATGTGGTGGATAAGTCACTGCACTCAGCCATGACTTCTGCATCTGAAAGATATGAATAATAATAGACTGCACACCCCCAAGAATTACTGTGAGCATTAAAGAGCATCATGCATGTCAAAGCACAGCATAGGGCTATGTACACAGGAAATTCAAGAAAGTTTTGCTGTACATTATACTATTTCTGTTATCATTATTATCATGGCTGTTGTCATGATGCTATCTGAACTCAGAGCCTAACTACTTAATTCTTTATTATTTTATTGCCTCTGGTCTAGTTTCCTGTCCTCTCTACCTGATCAATGTGTAGATAGAACTGATTGATAAGCCTGGTAAATGTCACTGCTCCTTTTCATAGGGAAAGAATCAACTTTCAAAACCTTTATACCTCTGACCCTACAGTGAGCAACAGGTCATTTCTGAGAGGTGCACTAATGAGGGGTTAATATACACTTAGGCTAGAATCAGATAGATCTAAAGGGAAGAATCAGATACATAAATTGCAGGAGGCATTATAAAATAAAAATACAGGGCCTCTTGTTCAAATATTATTAAGAATTTATACCAGAATTATGGTTACATCAGGGTATTGAACAAAACATGGGGCCATTCTAAGTTAGTGCCTTCCTCATGGAATTGTTTTGAAGAATAAATGAGATGAGTACATCCAGTCCTTAAAGAAATGTCTAGCAAAGAACAAATACTCAATAGTAGTGGTGTAAGTTTTTACTGTTATCATTATATGTTTGTCAAAGTAATGAAGGGAATCCCAGTCGATGTGTAAGCCCTTTTCAAAACTCTCAGGCAGCCATTTTCTCATGTGGCTTTTGTAAACAGCTCTGAGAAACAGGCGGAGTGGAGCCTTCTCTGTCCCACAGCTAAAGAAATAAAAACTCAGGGAGTGCTTGGGGATTTCCAGAGGCTACACAGTAAGAGTGATTGAAGTCAGCCATCTGGGGTCCTCCAGCCCTGTAGTCTTTCCACCAAGTTCTCCTGGCTCCAGCTTCATCTGGCCCTGACAGAATTGCCATGCAGACAGCAGTTACTTATTTGGTGTAGTCAGGACCCAAAGATCAGGGGGAGATTAAAGATTTACTTTGCAAAAATATCCACACCAGAGGCTCCTGATAATGTTCCCTCGAGGCACTTACCACCCTCTCACTCGCATTATAATGTTACTATGTCTTCTGAGCAAACCATAGCCTGCCCAAGAAAACAGAGACTGGGATAATTGTTCAGTAGATGATTAGCACACAGGCCCTGGAGTCAGATAGGGAATTTGAATCCTGGCTCTGCTACTTAATAGCTTGGGCAAGCGCTTAACCCAGATTATCTCAATATTGACATTTTGGGCAGGATAATTCTTTGTTGTAGGAAGACACTTTGTGCATTGCAGGATGTTTACAACAACCCTAGCATCTATCCTCTAGATGCCAATAGCACACCTGACCTCCTCCCTCACCCCTGGCTGTGTGTCCAAAATGGCAATTGTCCCCTTTGTCAGCAGCGAGGAATGGGGGGGTATCACTACCAGTTGAGAACCACTTGGAGAACCATCCCCAAGTTTCAATGACTTCAATATAATCTAGAGGTAATAATGATAAAAATACCATCTTCATCAGGTTCTGAGGATTGAATGAAATGATCAATCCTCATTGATTGAGGATCAATCAATGTGGCATACAGCCTGGCACAGTTAGATGGTCAATAAATATATGCTGCTATTATTGCAGTATTGGCCAAGGAATGGGGATCTTTGCACAAACTCCATAAGCTTGCTGGATTTAAGGCTGAAAACTCATTTCAGCAAATATGTATTGAGGATCCATTTCCAAAGGCATTTTCTCAGGTACTGGGAATTAAAGTTTGAATAAGATTTAGACTCTACCCTCAAGGAGCTAGTCTACCTAGTAGGAAGCTCTCAGCCTAGACCCAGTTCAAATCCTATCTCTCCAACTTGCATATGTGATTTAGGACAAGTTTGCAGCACTTTTCTGAGTCTCTGTTACCATATCTGTACAACGGAGATAATAATAAAAATCCCTAAGGGACTTAGCTCTTAACCAGTCAGTTACACTGTCTCCCAACAATACCCATGGTTCCTGATTGTTGAATTCCTTTCCCCTCACCCCACTGCCTGCAGCACAGAGAAAAGTCCATAGCACACCCCAGTGAAAGATGCTACTGCTTCCCATGAACATTTATAATCATCCAGGAAGTGATTAGGAAGCTAAATTATGGGGTCAGATGGACTTGGACTCATGGCCTTGCCCAAATCACTTCACTTCCCTCATTCATCAGTTTATATACCAATGCAATGGGGACAACAATGGTACCTTTGCCATAGGGTTCTTGGGAGGATAAAATGAGATCACTCATGTAAAACATCGCACAAAGCCCAGCACTAAGGAAGCACTCAATACCCTATCACCATGGCAATAAAGGTGTTGAGAAAGGGGAGAGGACACTGACCAAGAAGGGAAAGAGGAAGATATGGCTCTCCATGGCCTGATCCAATAGCCTTTAGAGAGCGGATGCAGGAGTCCAGAACTCAACTCCCTCCCAGACTGAGGGACATAAACTGCAAACCTTTCAACACCAAAACCTCCTCTCCACTCCAGCCCTTCCTGGGCCAATTGTAGCAACTTCTTCCCAGGCCCCCACCAAACGATTCAAGTGGATTAAAATATGTATGTATATATTTATGAGGACAAGAAAGAGGAAAAGCGTAACTTCTAGTCACAGCCTAAATTTCCTGCCTCCAAAGCCCAGCTGGATAGCACGAGTTCTAACAGAAAACAGCCGCACAATTAGCTGGAGTTCTGTAGCTGTCTGCAGCAGACTGCTTACGCCGATGTCTCGATAGGTGGTCTCCCAGTTCATCAGTTCATAAATAAGTAATTTGAAATGTGTTCCTGAGGGAAATTTTCCTCCTGCTCTCCCCAACAGACTGTACTCATCAGTTTTCCCATTCTCCAGGTAGCTGCCGTCCTCATTTATAATGGCCAGAGGAACTACGCTGTTCTAATTCCTGCTTCATTACATTGTCTAATGCGAGTTTTCACCAGCCTCACAACTCCACATTTCTTTATATTGATAAGAAAAAAAAAAAACTTTGCATATATTATTTATTGGCACTTTGGAGGTAGCTTTGCTACAGGTTTAAGTGGAATATTTTTTACATACAAAGCAAGATGGCCAAGTTGAGCTCTGGACAGAGGTTTGGAAATGTTGTGGATAAGCTCTCGAGTGGCACATACGTGTGCACTGGGCAGGCATGCACCCCCAATGCACAAACGAGGCATACCGCACACCCTACACAAACTGCACAGTCCACACACAGGCCAACCATCACCCCCTATTTTACTTCCTTTCCCTTGATTCCTACCCTTGCTGCACATGTAGACTGGCAGATATTTTGTACACATCTTGATGCATTGTTCCAACCCTATATTTTTCCACTCGAGAAAATGCCCAACCAGATCAAAAGCACCTGGTGACTTAGGAAAACCAGAGTCCCCCACTGGTGAAGCTAATGGAGTCACTAATTTGCCTGGCCAATAAAACCAATGATTTCTATACTAAAAGCCTTTGAGTGAAGCCTCCGGGGCTTGCTCCAGGGGTAATGGAGGGGGCTAGTTTCCTCTTAGCCAATAACCTAATTATTTTTTTAAAGCACTAACTGTACCTTTCATTATAATAATGCATATAATTGATTTTACTGATTATGTCTTTTATGGCATCTATTAGTCACTGGGAACTATATTTACTTCTTTTTGTTGTTTTTATGATTGTTTAGCTTTGGGGTCTCATAATAGGTAATTAATAAAATATGTTAATCTGAGAGTAATTTACCTAATGAGATCTCCAGGAATGCTTTTCTCTCCTGATAAAGGAATTCCTCAGAAGGCTTTTATGGAAGAAAGCTTTCCCGTGAAACCTTGGCACAATCTGGAACCTAAATTCAGATTTATTTTTGTTTTCCTGGAATCTGGACAGCCAGAGAATTTCATCAAAAAAATTTTTAAGTGAATGTCAGGGACTGTCCTGTTTCACAGGAAATTGTCCTCTTCTCCTGCCTGGTGGCAATCATCAACACCCTCTCCCCCAGGACAACCATTCAGGTAGCCATCAGTGAAGTTGGCCCTCCAGCTACTTGGACGGCTCTTTAAGAAAGGGCTATAGTTTTGAAGGAGAGCTAAATTATTGCAGTCCAAGAAAAGCCAAGCCAAAAGCGTAAGGTAAAAAAACGAAAGAAAATAAAGGGGGTAACAGGGACAACGTTTACACTACAATGTGACTTTTGGCAGAGAAACGCACTATCTGGTAGGAGAGAACAACAAAATCTAGACCAGTTTCTCCAAGGCAGGAACAATTCATCTTTATCTACAAGGGGTGCCAGTGTATTGAGTGGAAATAGCTCATTCTCTGGGATGCTGGTCAGACGTAACTAAGGAGGTCTGCAGCACAGAAGGCTGTTGAAAACACAGTGTCTGGAAGCAGATGCATCTGACTCACACGCAGTCCTACACCTAGGACTTAGTGGACTTGGTCACGTCATTTCTTCCCTCCATATTACCTTTCACTTCCAAATGAAGGAGGATGATGGTACCTAGCCCATTGGATCTGTGAGATTAACGGACACTTGCCTGTAATAAAGGAACGCAGAGCCTGGCATTCACCAGGGTTTCTCAACTTCGGTATCCCTGACATTTTTTGCTGGGTGGGGGAATGTCTGCGTTGCGCTCTGTTTAGCAGCATCTCTGCTTCTAGCCATAGGAGCCAATAGCACTCCTCCCCTCCCAGTTGTGGCAACTGAAATTGTCTCCAGATATTTCCAAGTATCCTTTGGAAGGGGAAGGTAGACGTAGTAGGCAAAACTGCCACCCCTGAGAACCACTGGTCTACGCTAAAGACCCAAAAAACACTAGCTCAGTGTTAGGATGATCTTTTCTGAGAATCACCTAGCAGGAGAAATGAGAAAGCTGCTTCCGGGGGTGGGGGTGGGGGGTAATACCGTAGGGTGTCCCACAGTGAATTCCGCCAGCTCTTGTTATGATCACTGGGAATAATTCCAGGCTTTAGTTTGAGTGTCTCACACTAACATGCAGAAACCTCTTTCCAGAGGTGCCAAAGTCTCCGAAGTACATCGGGAGCAAGTAGGTGTAAAATGACTGCAGGTTATGGCTTACAGACCAAGACATGCAGGCGCCATCTTACCTCCAGTTCCTGGAGAGACAAACCAAGCCAAAAACCAAAAGCCACCAATATAAAGTAATGTAGGTCTGTATGTGTCTATATACATAGATACAGATATAGACAGGGGTATATAGATGTATCATACACACAAGTTTATAATATGTAAGCACAGAAAACTACAGTGAACTCTGCTGATTGACAGAAAATTGTAAGTTCCTCTACCCATAAAAAGCAAATTATGAAAATGTCTAAAGCCTAAAACTGACCTGCCCCATCTTTGACTCCTATGACACACAACTTTCTCTAAAAATTCAGGTCCCAGATGCTTTTAGAACTCAGACTATTTCAAGTTTAGATTGAAATTCATTTAGAGTGGCTCTCTCTTTTACTTGGTGAGAAAAAGTAACCTTCATGCACTGAATACAGGCTGTGTGCAAGACTCTTTTACAAACGTTATTTCATTTGGCAAACTAGAGGCTGCCAATTTTAGCAATCATTTGATAGTCTCACTCTAGAAAAAGAAAAGAGAAAACTGCATGTGTATATATACATATTCAACCAAAAGAAAAAAAAAACCAAAAAAGCAAAAACAAAAATAAAACATATGCACTTAATACCATAGAAAACCACATAAACACAAAAATAACAGACAACTGCCCAAATGTGTGTTCATACAACCCTCTCATGCACCCCCTCAAAAATAAGTACCCGATGATGACATGAAGTAATATACTGGATTTCCCAATAAGCAGAAAAAGCATGTACCTCCTGTGAAACAGGAGCACTCAAAATAAAAATTTTAAATTAAATTTGCTACTTGAAAATTACCAGAGTAGGGGCACATGGGTGACTCAGTCAGTTAAGTGTCCAGCTCTTGATTTGGGCTCAGGGCATGATCTCACAGTTCATGAGATCGAGCCCCACACTGACAGCGCAGAGCCTGCTTGGGATTTTCTCTCTCTCTCTCTCCCTCTCTCTCCCTCTCTCTCTCTCTCTCTCTCTCTGTCCCTCCCTTGCTTGCACACACGTACTCTTTCTCTCTCTAAATAAATATATAAACATTTTTAAAAAATTATCAAAGTAGTCATCATGGGAAAAAATATTTATTCTACTTCGTTATACTTCTGTTATAGCTTTGCCTTGTTTTTATTTTCAATCACCTAAATTGGGAATGGAGAGGTAACCACAATTTTTGAGTTATTCAGATCTTTAAAATCTTAATTGAGCCCTGAGACACATGCAAACATTCACATCCAAATTTATAAAACATGGAAACCCATGCCTGTTATCCAGGTGCCTCTTAGCATGACACTTGGGAAGGGCAGAGGGACTCTGTTCTGGCTGCCAGGGGACCTGTATTCTAATCCTTGCTTTCTACTTACTCCTCACTGATACCTCAAATCTCAGTTACTCGATGTGGGGGAGAAAAAAAAAACCTAGATGGTGGAATTGACATGACTTTCAACATTCACTTTAGCTTTGACTGCCTGTGAATCCCACCTCTTGCCCAAGGTCACCCTCAGCTGGTGGCCACAGAGACAGAACTGGAGGTGATTCCACCTCCTAGTTCAAGGCCTTTCACACAAACGCTCCTATCCTTCTCTCTCCTCCCTCAGTTCCTTATTACTATGCACTTCCAATCTCTTCTCCTTCTCCTGTGCAGTCAATCCACAGCCCCTCCCTACCCCCTACAGCTCTGCTCAGCAGGTAGTGCAGGAAAAGATAGCAATGGGGAAAGACAGCCAGGCACACTGAAGGGGTTACTTTGCCCGGGGACCCCTTTATCTGAAGTTGTCCTCAAAAGCGAAAATGAGTTGATTTGCATTTTCCCACTGAAGCATGCAGAGTAGCTGAGGAGTGTTTCTCGTTACTAAGTATCGTCTTCTCTGGTTTGCCTGAGGCCTTCTCTGGGGCTGGAACAGCTCTGAAAACACCTGTATGCTGCCCATTTAAATACATGCTTCAGACAAATCTTTTCAGGGTTTCAAAAGGGAAAGACTAATGCTTTCCCTCCCCAGCATACATTATCCTTCCTGTGAATGCTGAAGGCAGAAATTAACCCTTTCCTGACTGGTTCCTTTCTTGTCTGTCCATGCAATGCCTGCATTCACGTTCATGGCTAGAGTTAACAGCTTTCTCCTTTACTAATTCATTCATTCAGTTGGTCAGTCAGTCAGTCAGTCAGCAAGTATTCACTGAGAATCTGCTGTGTACCAAAGCACCATGTTGACTGCATTTAACCTACAGAAACAACTTTGCTAAGGGTCTTGCTCTGAAATTGCTCACAGTCTAGCCAAGGCAGTAACATGCCTGGATGTACCCAAATATACCCAGATATCACCTGGGGGCCTCATCCACCTCTGAAATTGGTTCAGACAATATCATGGCTTGTTGGAATCCATGGCTGGCCCTATGAGCTCTGCAAACCCCCGGCCTTCTTTCTCTGCTGTGCATTTAAGCCTCTTGCTGTGATTGGGCACCAGCATCTAATGACTTTGGTAATTCTGTGGAAGAACTGAAATGAGTGGAGAGGGGTGGCATCAAGCACCACATGGTCTTCTGCCATCTTGGTGGCTCTTTACCTCATTCTCCACTGGCTCCCAAAGTCTGGGCTCTCCAGGAGATGGCCTGCCTCACCGTGCACATTCCCCTGAAGTTTAAGCCCACCCTGCTCTTCTCATGGCTAGCACATCTCACAGACCAGTCTTCCTTCCCTGGTATCCTGGGAATTGGGGGAATAAAGTTTTCTCCATCATTTTATTCAAATAAATATAATACAAGCAGAAAAGCAATGGAAGCCATAAGAGTACACTTGGCCCCAGGCAGGCAATTAATAAATATATTGAATGAACATACTTGTTGAAGGAGAGGGTTGGAAAAGGACTATGGATGTTAAGGGGAGGGGAAAAAATGGCTATCATAAAGGATTCAAAGAAGGAAGGCTTTTCTGCAAAAGCACATAGTGGCACATGAGCAGGCAATATTTCAGGTTACATAATCCTTTCTGACCCTCATCAATATATGTTTCTTCTCCTCTTTTCTTCGTTTGGGCATCTATGGAGCTCTTCATGAAATACTAGCAGACAAAAGGATCTTGGAGGTCTGAACACAGGACTCAGGAATCAAAAAATCCTAACGGGTCCAAGCAAGAAGAAATTGTGGAGCTCATCTATCCCAATTCATTTGGTTCATAAAGGAGTAGGCAGACTTTCCAAGGTCATGTCGCATGTTAATGGATCATAATGCACTCAACCCTCTCTCTTCTGTAGCAGAGACATCCAGACAGACCTCTGATGTGTTTTATTTGGCTGGTACAGTGTTTTCCCCAAATCTTAATTTGAAGAGTGATCAGCATTTTAAAACGATGAAACTTCACAAAATAATCCAGGAAAGAAATCAATGGTCTGCCAACCCTGGGCTCACACTCCAGCAATGGTTGGAGTTGGGTGACATGGTCTCCTGTTTGCACAGTCCCCTTCACTCTCAGTTGCCTAACATTCAGCTGGCCCCACTCATCTCCATCACAGTCATGGCCCTATGTCTTTACACTGAGAAGCCCTACTTTTCAGCAGGCTTCTTGCCCTGGCCAAAAGAAAACCATTTAGCATGTCCAGTCTCAAGCAGCACTGTAAGTGATGTGATTCTAGAGGAACTGTTAAATTCAGTAATTTCTCTCACCTTACCCCTAACCAAAACCTAATAATAATAATAATGATAATAATAATAACAATAAATTGCAGGCAAACAAGCACACAAAAAAGCCTTTCTCATTTTCTGGTACTGCCTGAAATCCCACTGTAGCTTGGGTTAAGTATTGTGGTTCTCTAACATCTTGGATTTGGAATAACAGTGATGAAGAAGGAAGTGGTTCCTAGCACACACGTTCATCTACTTTAATATTTTGCCTGAGGGCAATTCTTTACTAAGAATGCTCAGACCTTCTATGTGTACATACACACAATATACAGTACAATACACAATTCCTTCTCTCATTTTCCCTCTCTCTCAAAATCAGCCACATGCCCAACATTGTTGAAATCTGACCCAATCAACAAAAATGAAATTTTCCCCTTAAAAAAGAAAAAAAAATACAATAATTTTCATAAAATTAAAACACAGAGCAAATATACCTCTTTGAAGAGGAAAATGTGATGGTTTCCTCTGGAGGGTCAGAGAGAGCATGAACCAAAGGAATAGACTTCAAGAGCACAGGATAGCACATTTTGATTATGTAAGTGTGTGGACTTTGAGAGGCAGAAAGTATAGGAACACAAGGCAGAAAGAAAGAGAGAAAAACTGTCATTTTAGCAGTGGTTACTTTATTGCGATTTCAAGTTAACAGTCGGGTAAGTACCAAAATGCTATGTCCAGAATTTCAACACGTCTTCTTCCTTTTTCTCATTCCCATTGTGAGTTCCAGGAAATGGAGAGAAAATATAATGAAGCATATTTCTTTTTAAGTGGCATGTAGCTGGCCCCTATGTGGATCCTGTTTTCTGGCATCATTTTAATTAGGAAAGGCGAGAAAGTTCCCAGTGTTCCCCCCACCATCCTTCCCTGTGTCTAAGTGAGGGTTTCACAGAGAACTGGCAACCAACACAATTTTGACAGAGTGAACTTCTTTCTCTCATAAGCATCCCTCCAATCCCTAGATAATAACCCTCATTCCTCCCACATTAACTAACACACACAACTTTCTTCCTCCCACCCTCCCCCAGCCCACACTTCTCTCCAAAACGTATAACATAATTGTGAAGGCTAATTATCAAATAATGCTTAAGCCTTTGGGAGCAAGATAGAGGGTTCTAGAAATGTTTTAAAAAGTCCCCAGGCTGCAATAGAAACGTGATTAACTGAAACAAAAATGCCTGGTGAAAAGTTTCAAAACTAAAATCAGTTTAAAAAATTCTTTTATATGTACATGTATTATACACACATATATACATAATAATGTGATATGTAATATATATTGCATCATACATAGTATGTGTGTATATATGTTTATATGTGTGCATATAGATATATGGTATCAGTTTTTTAATAGGTCACAGAGACTCTCTGACACTCTAGGGCAAGTCCTTAAAGAGAGAAATAATTTGAAGTTGATCCATCTTTTTCTAGATACTGGGATATCCACCCAGTGGGTAGATTTCTGCCCACTCCCTCCGCCCCCTGAAAGAGGTCCTCTCAGCTGACTCTGGAGGGAGGGAGGAGAAGTCTGCTTCTAGTAAGAGGAAAAGAGAGAGCAATTCTGGGCAATATAATTCTCTTCCTGACCCCAACATGAGCAGATAGAGGCTGACAGATGTAGCCTTTATCATGGAATAAAACAGGCTCACAGCAGTGTGCCACACACATGAATGTCACATTTTATGAATTGCCGTATTGCTGCACTACACACTGCAGTAAAAGCAGAGGTGGGTAGACCAGGAGGTTGAGAGACAACAACTGGGCCTCCTGCCTCCCATGCCCCCTCCACTCCAGGCACAGGTATTGGTCTTCTGTCTATATCCTCAGAGAGGAAGAAACAGACTGTGGATGCAACGGTGTGGGGGCCAAGTCCTCAGCTGTGCGCAAAGAAGTTAAAAATAATACCCCAGATGGTCCAGTTTCAACTGTCCTGGGACCCTGAGCAGTTACAGAGCAGAAGGGGCTGGGGGGAGAAGAGTAGGAAGGATTCAGAGAAGTGTGCATAATAACTATGCATGGCCTATCATGCAAAGAACTGCAGGACAGAAAAAAAGCTCCTCCCTCTCCTTTAGTAGAAGTCAAGCCTAGAATGCTGATTCTGTGCATGACAAGTCCTGTGACAGGCAGGAGATCTCATCCATGAACTCTGGGTCAGGAAAACAAGGAAGGTCCATTCTGAGACTCAATCCACAGATGAGCATTCCATGAGAATCAGCTCTTGGCTCAACACTGTAGAGTAGATGGTATCCATGATCTCCTGGGACTCACTTTCTAATTGAAGAACAAGTATGACTTGCCATCTTTACCTCATGCCCCACTGAGACTTCCTGCCTCATTCATGGGACTCAGGCATGATTGGGGATTCTGAACAAGAGAAAATCAGAATCTATTGGAGATCCTCTCCCCACCAATTATTGGGTTAGGCCTGAGTCAGTTGTAGTTGAGGCTAATGACACCTCTTAATTTGCCCTCTTTCCTATGGTGGGATGTCATGCCATCCGAATTAGATACGGTTCCTACTATGGTGTAATGTGGTATTCCAGAGTCCTTACAGCCATGGAAGAATTATGGCACATGTTCCCAGACCGATTTTTCTTTTGTTGCAGAAAATTATGCTAGGGAGATTATTCTTATTAGGAAGCAAGCATACATGTAGAGTACCCTGCAAAACTCAAATATTTTTAAAGTAAAATGTAAGTCTTCAAAGAAATTGCAGGCTTCCAGGAGACTATTTTGAGCTTCAATCTTATCACCAACCTGGAAATGAGTGTACTTCCCTCTGTTATTAGGGATTCTCTGGTGCAAAACTGTTATGCATATGGTATGCTAAATAGTGGCCGCCCAAAGATATCCATGTCCTAATCCCCATAACCTATGAATTTTACCTTACATGACCATAGGGACTTTGATTAAGTGAAGGATTTTGAAATAGGGAGAATATTGTGAATTATCTAGGTGGACCCTATATGTAATCACAAGTGTCCTTATAAGAAGAATGCAAAGATGTGGCTGCAGAGAGAAAGTGAAGTGATGAGGTAGAGATTGGAGTGATACACTTTGATAATGGAAAGAAAGGGCCACAAGCCAAGAAATACTGATGGCTACCTGAAGCTGAAAAGGGCAGGGAAGCAAATTCTGCCCCCAGTCTCAGAAGGGTTCCTTCTGAGGAAGGAACACTTGATTTTAACCCACCTCAATTTTAATCCATTTTGGACTCTGCCCTCCAGAACTGTATGAGAATAAATCTGTATTGTTTAAGTCACTAAATTTGTAATTCAGAAACAAAAGTCCAGGTCATGTGGACCAGCAACTTCACACTATTATAATGAGTGGTTTTTCTCTGAACCACACAGAACACAGGATGTTGGAGGACAATTATTTTATCCCTTCTCCATTAGAAAATATTCTATTAAGCCATAAGTCATGTTTTGCTCAGACTGGCTTCCATGCATTTGTTCATATCAAGAATAGCCTCGAGAGCCATTCTCATCATTGCTATTTTGGGTTCTATGGTGAAACAGATAAGTGAAATCTTCTTAAATTTATATGCTTGATGAAAGTGAGGTTTTCTGTGCCCCATGGGCATTAGTATTTAGAAAAAGCAAAGATTTCTAATCTCATAAAGATAAGAGGTACGAATCTCAGATTTTTAGACTGCATGGTCTGAGTGAAAACAAAAGTCTCAGGACACCAAACTGTCTTTTCTACTGGCCTACTATTCTACTGGAAATGTATACTATCCATTGGGGATTACAGCTCAGTTTTTCCAGTGTCCCCCCTCCCGCCCCCGCAGTAGGAAGAAAATAATATAAAAGACCATGGTCAGTCATTATCCCCAAATCACAAATCAGTTAGGAATAGGTGCACATTTGCCCAGACCTCTTATGAATTATGGTAAAATCCAAACAATAGGAGTTTACATTAAAAAGAGTCAACAGGAAGATAGGCAAAGAGGATCCAATATACAACTACTAGGAAACCCTAAAGAAGAAAGCAAAGGAACAGAAGAATCCCAAGAAAAAGAGAACAAAGAAAATACCAAAAACTGTAATTCAATAAAGTTTTCCTAATATAATAAAGTGATTTGAACTATATGTTGAAAAAACATACACTGTACCTGAGAATATTGACCCAGAATGACAAAAACCAGGACATATTCCAGGAAAAAAAAACTGTATTTAAAAGAAAAGGGGGAAAAAAAATAGGTATTTAAGCAAAAGGAGCATATAACTTACAAGGGAAATCAAATTAATTTATCCTCAGATTTTTTTTTGACAGCAAAGCTTTTTGCTAGAAGAAATTAGAGTAATGTATTTAAAATATTCAAGGAGAGAAAATGTGAACTAAGGATTTTTTATCCAGGAAATCACAAGCTGCTAATAACATGTAAAGACTCAGAGAATATTATTCCCATGAGCCCTTCCTAAGGAGTCTTCTAAAGAACAAGTTTCAGTCAGGTACTGCTGGTGAATATCAGATATATAGTTACTTGTAGATAAAAAACTAAATGAGGGTTGAAAGGTAGACAGTCTAGTATATGATTCAACTGCAAATATACTACAACTATAAAAATTGGGGAGATGATTAGCATATGCAAAAAACATTTTATCTGCTTTCACTAAAAATAATGTCAGTAATAGTACAAATATTATTATTCTGAGGATGTTGTATATATAAAGTAGAAAAAAGCTAATGCTAATTATGGGACATTCTAATTCTACCATCTCCCACGCCTCAAAGGATTTTTTAGTTAAAGGAACTATGTAGATAATATAAGATGTTAAATAAACAATGTAGATATGAATCTGAATTAGACATATCAGTATAAACTCATGGGGTATTTGTCTATTCCATCTCTTTTCACTAAAAGGGTTTAAAAACAAAGTCAACCCAACAGCAGTGCTCATCTCCAGCATTCAGATTTGATCTTCAAATGACATAGCCCATTGAACTAAACCAGGATTTCTTGGAGAAATGGCTAATTCCAGGTCTAAGGCAGGAAATGTTTATGATGAGTTTGGAACATCCTGACATGCAGTTAGAAGGAAGCTATCAAAAACTACTAGGGTCGTGTCAGAAGATCTCAGGAAGCACCTTGAAGAGTTTTCCACTGGCCAAAGATTTGAGCTTTACAATAGATTGAAACTAATCAAATATAAATATATATAAATCCAAGAGA
Organism: Lynx rufus; assembly: GCF_022079265.1. Classification (NCBI taxonomy): domain Eukaryota; kingdom Metazoa; phylum Chordata; class Mammalia; order Carnivora; family Felidae; genus Lynx; species Lynx rufus. Next base: position 189,913,603 of record NW_025814823.1, read on the forward strand.
TTATGACATATATCTTAAAAATAATAACTGGTCACCTTCTGAAGAAACAATGATCCAACTGTCATCTTGAAAACTGGGTAAATAAAAGGAAATAATCAAACCTCATCCTAGCTATCCTATATGAATTATAGTACTATGTTACAAAATAGTAGATGAGGGAAAGTGTCTCTTTATAAAAGTATGCCAGGTGATAATTAAAAGGACATATAAAATTAAAATATTACTATTTTTCAACTCCCAATGAATTAACGGATGTAGACATTGAAGATCTGCTAGGACTAACATTAAAGAACAGCGTAAACCAGACACAAAACATAATACTACCTTAACCTTGTTAAAGGCATCAGACCTGTGTCAGGACAAGCCTCTATATTCAGCTCCCAATTTGCAGGAAATAGAGAAGACAGAGGAACACACTGAACTGTACCATGAGTGAGCAGTCAGCAAATCTGACTGTAGGAAACTTGACAGGCTAAATGACCCAAATTTGTTACCAGATAAACTATATGGAAAAGAAAGATGTGGAAGGAGGAAACCATAAATTAAAAGAGACCTAAAAAACATATCAAGTTTTAAAAAATGGGAAAAAATAAACTATAGGGTTTAGGGATGCTCAGTTGAGTGATAAAACCATAAATAAATGCAAATAAGTAATTATTATAAAAGTCACAATAGTGATTACTTCTGGAGATAGGAAGGGATTGTGTTGGGATGAGGCATGTGAAGGGGTTATAATAGGGGTGGCTGGCAATTCTATTTCTTGATTTTGGTGGTAGTTATAACAGTGTTCACTGTATAATAATTTCACTAAGCCACACATTGGTTTGGTTTGGGTTTCTGTGTCTGTGTTTAATTTTACAATAAAAATATTTTTTTAAAAAAAGAATTAACTGTAGTGGTTATTTGTATTCCTTCTCTCTGGGTTAAATATTTGGTCATGATGAATTAAGAAGCTCTCCCCAAAGCAAGGGCTCCTTTGATTTCTGAAGGAACTAGGACATAATAACTAGTGTCCAGCTATGATCATTGAATTAAGCACTTAGGAGGGCTCATTAAGCTCTTGTTGCATGAAATCAGTGAATCAGTGAGTCAACAGACAATGCAAACACTCCATATTCAAAGTCATTCTGCAGACTTCTACTAGATAGCTCTCCCTGGCTAGAAAAATCTTCAGGAGCTCTTTATTACCTGTAGGAAATGCTTATGCTTCCCAGCTTCACATTCCAGCCTCTTTTCCAGAAACCAGTCTCAACCAACCTTTCCAATCTTAGCACAGCTAGTTTTGCAAATGCTATACTCCAGTCAAACAGGTCTACTTTTAGAATTCTATCTCCTATCTTTCTCATTTCCCCTGCCCCCATCCCTTCCCTGGTACCTTCCCCCTTTCTTTCTACTTACAGAAACTCTACTCATCCTTTAAGGTCTGGCTCTATTCCCATATCTTCTCTAAGACAGTCCTGATTACTCTTTCCCTGTTGTGCTTCCTCTTTCTTCTGAACCTCAACAATGTCTATTCTCACTTTTGGATACTTAGCCCTTACTTGCACTAGTATTATTGTGAGAGAATTTTTTATCTTTTTAATTTGTTTTGGGCCTGCAAATACACTCGATATTTTCTGAAACTATGTGTGACATTTTAAAAAAATGATTACACAAAACCTATCACCACATTTTGTGCATCTCCAATCAGCATATGTCAATTAACTGTTAAAGTGGGTGGGCGGATGAATGGGTGGATAGGCAAAAGAACAGATCAAGTTATCACATATTTGAGAGCATTCAGTGGGTACGGGCAGACACATAAGTTTATATACTCAATAGGGGTAGAATTACAGGGGTCTATTTGACTGCAAGGGGTCTCTGGTGAACTACAGGCAGTTACAGATGTTGGGTACCTGGAGGCTGAGATGCTGAAATGTAAGAAGAGAACACTGAAAATATATGGAAGAAACTAATAATAAACTTTTTTTCACTCACAGCTTTGTCCACATCTAGACCTATCTGTGGCAGTTCATGCACTTAAATACTGAAACTTGAAGCAAAAATTTTAAGAGTCCCACTCTATATACTTTACAAAATCACTTACGGGAAGTTTGGGGGTGAACAGGACTATAATTGAGTTTGATGAGAGTTCCCTGTGACCTAAAATCCAGGTATGAATGGTTACGTGAAAAATTAGAGGCCCAATCCTTCAGTTATGAGTATGAGGATGACTTCTGCATAAAGAAGGAAAGTAAGGTCCCTGAAATGTGTCAGCTGTCCCAGGGAGCTCTGAGCTGAAAGAAATCCTTGTCCTAGTCAGAACACTAGGTCAGCCGAGTAGCATAGTACCTGGAGCCTGATCCTTCTGGTTCGCTTCCTCCAGCTAACCATAGACCTGCCCTCCTTTTGAAGCAATGGCTCCAGGGAGAAATCTGCAGACAGATTTGAAGGGATAAATGAATTGGAGTCTGTGAGCTAAGATGTAAGCAAATATAAATAAACAGAATTAGAGGTGGAAAGAATGGAAATCCCAGAGCCAACAAACTTCTTTTCCCTCGTGCTTTGGCATTTTCCCTTCAAGAAAGCCAGGAAAGAAGAGAAAGGTTCTACCATGGATTGGAGGCCTCCTGTGTAATGAGAACTATCCTAGCTGCTTTCAAACATGTAATTTTATTTAATCCTCCCCCTCAACTTGTGTGTCATGCTTGTGCAGGGCCCATGCTAATCTCTGTATCATTCCAACTTTAGTATATGTGCTGCCAAAGCAAGCACCACCTCAACTTGCAAGGAAAGAGTTACCTTCCATGTTTTACTGAAGATGCAAACCCAGATTTAAAGAGATTGAGAGACTTGGCCAAGGCCACACACTTAGAAAGTATAAAAACCAGGATTGAAACTAATGTTTATTTTCCTCCAGAGCCCTGCCCACTACACCTCTAGTGGAAACAGAATTATAGCCTGTTTTAACTGAAAGATGACCTCACCATCATCCCCATTTCACAAATGAAGAAACCAAGGCCAGAAAGGACAAGCAACTTGCCCAGTTCACACGGTCAACTTGTAAGAGGTTCTCAGCTGTAGCCCACACCTTCTGATTTCCAAATAGGAGCTCTCATTATTTGTATCCTTCGAGGTCCTACAAGAATGGCACACTCAAATGGGAGCATTAGTGGGGAGCTTAATGAAGGGACTGTTATGCAAGGGCACATTTAAGGGAAGCCAAATAAGGATGGTGAAGAAATCCAAGTGTAGGAGCTATAAAGGGGGCTATGAACACCCCTGTGCCTGAAGGGACAAGGCCAGGGCCCTTAACTCACTCTGAACTTTGGTAAAGAAAGGCACTGCCAGCCTGCAGGCTGGCAGGGAGCGAATCTAGGCCGTAGTACTCTGCTCTCCCTCTTTCTCTAGTCTACTTGTGTCCTAGTGGTGCCTCCCATAAGCTGTACTGGCATTCTACCAAATGCCAGAAGGTGAGGGGTTTCCAAGGCAGCTTCCAGGGCTCAGAGCAGGATAGGAAAGGAAGAAGATTGGACTGGGAGAGGCAAATTAAGACTTCTGAGTGCACTACTACACAGGGATGCTTCTCTGAACCTCAGTCCTTGGGAAGAGTCCTGCCTCCACAGGTCAAAGACAGCAAAAAAACAATAATAAGTCTCTCATGCCAGTCAATGTGGAGCCATGAAGGCATGGCACAGGGAAATAAAGTGCAGCTCACAGCACAGAGCTGAATTTCTCACTACCCACTGCATGAGTGTTATCCTAGTCTGGCCAACTTGTGTATGATAAAAGGGGGCAGACAGAAACTCTGTTCCAATCACCTCAGGATCAAAGGCATTGTGTTGGGACTTTTCTGCTTTGGTACAAAGATCACTACTGGAGTTCAAGCAGAGAGTTGCTGGTGTTTCAGATGAGTTTTTGTGGGTCTTTGAGAATTAAAAACAGAAGGGGGAGGAAGGGAATGCATGTGTGCAGGAGCATGTTTGCTATTTACGAGTTCTTAGAAATCAATGCCACTTTTCAAATAAAGACAATCCCTAAGTGAAGGCGGCTTGGCCATCCTGCTAAGGCACGTCCCTCCTATCTATGCCCTGAGCACAGGCATCCTTGCTTTGGTCCTAAATCTCTCCCCCAGGGCGGAGATGCCCCAGTAGGCTTCTCCAGCCCACCCTAGCCTTCCACCCCAGCCTTCCATCCCTGCCTGAAGTTTCAACTTCAGCTTCCACTGAGCCCCCATCGTCTCCCTGATTTGGTCATATTTCCTACTTAGTTTAAATCAACAGTCTGATTTTATCAACAATAATGCTTTATGGAGGTTTATTTCTTCAAACAGACTGTGCTCCTCTTTGCTATAAAGTTAATTTTATGTTCTTTGTTCACTTTCCTAATCTGCAAATTACATCCTCCTGTTCCCTGATTGCTTACTATTGGAAAAACAGGCCCTCTTTGCTTCCAGTTTGAATATTCTCTGCCTTATCTTGATGACCCTAATCTTTCTCCCCGGACCAGCCTCTCAAGGCAGCCATGAGTAACAGGCAGGGTGCAGCCTGTTCACCAGCACAGACCTTGTGTGGCTGAGTGGGCCAGGGCTGCATACCTCCCTCCTCTGCTGGCCTTTTTTTCTTCCCCAATCGTTTTTTTCTCAAAGTGTGGGAAGAGGGTCAGTTGCAGCAGGAAGGATTAGAAATTCTGGGAGCCACTCCATGCTCTCAGAAAGTCCTAGTGGGAAGACGGAGAACTTCCGACACTCAGAGAAACAAGGACAAACGCTTCGGAGGCTGACGCTCCGCTGATACCACATGAAAAATGACCTGACTCTTTTGTTGGAAGTGCCTGGAGGGGGAGGGGCTACAAAAGGAAGAGAGATCACTGGGAATGGTGAAGTGGAAAAACAGAATCAGTTCTTACATGATCAGGATTTTTAAAGAGGATGGGGAAGAAATTACCCTGCTATCAGAAACGTCAAAGAGAATTAAGCATGTTCCGCATAGAGGGAAGGAAGGAGGGAGAAACTGGCCAAAAATTAAAAAGACAGAGCTAGAAGGGACCTTAGCAACCCCCATGCTTTATGGAGGAGAACACCAGGTTCCCTCAACCAGACCCTGAGTTCCAATAATAGCAACAGAGTCACAGCATTGATGATAATAATGATAAGTGATATTTGTTTACTGTTATTTACCAAACCAATCCACCATCTTACTGTTGCTTACCATATGCCATGTTCATTTCCATCTCCAGGTCTCTATCTTCTCAAAACTCTAAAAGCTAGTATTTCTTGTGTGTTGTGCACTGGACGCTGTTTAAATGCTTTACATGTCTTATTGCATTTAATCTTCCAAAAACAATTCCAGGCGGTAAGTAGAGTTATCATCTCCATTCCACAAGTAGGGAAACTGAGACACACAGAGGTTGATAACCTGGTGATGGTCACAGGTAGGAAGAAAGAGCCAGGATTCAACCAGGTCTGTCTGTCTTATGAACCCACATTCAAAAAATATTTAGGGAATCACTATGTGACTCTTGAATTGGTATATTATTCACACAAACCTCATTCCTGCTTGAGTCTCAATGCTCTCGTTTTCTGGGGACATTGCTGTCTGTCTAAACCCCTCTAGGCTTCCCAATTTGGGGGCAGAGTCTTCTTTTGATACCCTAGGCCAGACCAGGCCAAAGGTGGAGTAACTCTATAAAGGGCCAGATAGTAAATATTTTAGGCTTTGCAGAACACATATGGTCTCTGTCACCATATTCTTTGTCTCTTTGTGTTCTTTGTTTTCATTTTTGTTTTTTACAATCTTTCAAAAACATAAAAAGTCATTCTTAGCTTGAGAGCTCCCTCTGACCTTGTCCTGTACCCACAAACCTTAGAGTCATGCTTTAAATGTTCATTTCCCACCACCTGTCCATCATAAATATCTTTAGGTTTGGGCTGCATCTCAAAATACCCCCTAAATTTTTTCCAGCTCCCCCCATCCCCAGTCCAGTTCCTTACTATCTCATGCATGCTCTGGTCACCAAAATGGTCTCACCTACTCCCCAAAGCAGCATACCTATCACTGTTAGATCTGTCCTCACAAGCAATCATTCCCTTGCTAAAATACCTTCAAATCTAAGCCCATGACTCTGCATTCAAGGGCTGATTCTCCAAACATACACACATACATACACACAGGGTTATCTGGTCTTTAACAATAATACAGACAGGAACAGTTAACATTTAGTGAGCATTAATACGAGCTAGCCACTCTGCCAGCAACATGCATCATCTCATTTAGGTCTCAACAGAACCCTGTGAGACAGGTGTGATTATAAGCTCAGTTTTACAGATGAGGCTCGGAGACATTAAAGAATATATGCTAGTTCACACAGTCAGATGGTAAAACTAGGAACCGAATTATGGCTGTCAGACTCCAGGGGCCCTTTCCTTAACATCCATCTTTCACTGCCTTTAACATGTCTCCCCCTCTGCCCTCCCACGGCCAGTCCCACCAAGAAACATCCTCAAAGGAACCCTTGATTCAGGAGACAGCAAGCAAGTCACCCACATGATACACATCTCAGCTCTTGCCCCCCAAAGGGAAGCAAGTGCCCTGGAAGAGAAGCCGGTGCCTCTGAACTTAGAGCACCATAAATCGAGCAGGAATGACCCTGGGTACAGACAGCAGGTTCCATCTGATGTCCCTAGTAGCAGTCTGCCTGCCAACAAGTGGGCAGCTCAGAGCAGCTGCATTTCAAAGCAGCAGACCAGGGCAAGCTACCAATGTGTGGACCAACCACTCCACAATTTGCCTAAAAGCCACACTGTGTTTCCTGGACTATGGCCACAGGCCAAAACACACACATTCCTGTTTTTATGACTATAAGGTAAGCATTCTTTTAATGGTTCCTTCCCTGTTCCCTCACTCTCACTTGTGTTGCTTTGCTTCTTCCACCTCCTCGCTGCTCTGCTCTCTGCCTCCCTTGCTTCACCCTCCTGCTTCAAAGCTTCCTCACCACTGTCTCACTCCTTGCTTTCCTGCAATGTCCCCATTGCAGTGGCTTTCCCTTCCTTTCAGGCCCTTGGTCAGGTTTTCTCTAATTACTACACTTCCTCTCCTTCTGTTTTCCTGTTTGCCTGGCAGAGCGTCCTTCCCCTGCCTGTGCAGATTCCCGGCTTTAGCACAGACTTGAAAGCTCCACTCCAGCTTTCTTGTCTTCCCCTTTCCCTGCTTGGTCCACTCTCTCTCCTCCACTGCAGCTCCTCTACATGGCCCTTCCCTTTCTTTCTGGACACCTGGTCCCTCGTGTCTCTCTTGCCCTTCCCCACCCTCTTCACCCTTCACCTCTGGTCTTTGTTCCCTTGTCTCCTGTCTTTCCTCAGCCCTCCCCTCCCTCCTCTTGGGTCCCCTCCTGGTTTCCATACTCCCCCCCCCCACTTATCTTTGTTTTCCTTCCTTCTGGCCGCTGATAGAGTGGGAGTAGTTGCAGGCTGCAGCCCTGATTTCACAGGCAGACCCGGATGGAGCCAGCTAACATTGCCCAGAGAAAGGGAGTCTCAGTCCCTACATGCAGTTCCCACCCCTTACACACAGATTGGAGCTGAACTTTAAGGGTTCAGTATAAAGAAAGTACCCGGAATTTGAGGGATACAGCTCAGCTAGCAGAATGGAGAAAGGACTATTTTTCCCCCAACTGATCTCCTTTAAATCAAGGTCAAATACCAGAGCCAGGACACGTCATTTTTAAGCTGCAGCCTTAGGGTAGAACCCCAGTGACCATCCCTACACACACACACACACACACACACACACACACACACACACACACTTCACTTCTTATTCACTTTTATTAGGAGCAAAAGACCCTGTGACTTTTCAGATGAAGTGTGTGAAACACCCATACAGCAAAATAAAAACTATAAAGGAAACCAGAACCACCACAAAAGGAGATGTTGCTGCCCCAGGGAAAGGACCCTATTCCATCCCTTCTACCTCTTCCCCATCAATTCTTTTCAACTTCAGTTGTTCCTGTTTCCTGGACTGAGTCCCCAGTGGAGCAGAGCTAGTGTCTTTCCTTAGAGGACAGCGCCATCTAGCAGGTGAAATGCCAAACCCTTAGCTAGGAGCTGAGAAGAAAATCACCTACCCCAGGCTTCCAGCTTCTCTTTCTAACTCTCAGCCAGTCAAACCCCAACGATCTGAAACAACAGTTTAACCTTTGGCTTTGTTGGAGCTTTTAGTCCATTTCCAAGCATGCCTATTTCTCCAGTACCTGATTTAGTTTCAGTTTGTGGCCTTCGTTCCTAGAAAAGGCAAGGAAGTTCTAGGTAAACCAACAGGCTCTGCCTGATGCTGGGGAACTGCAGGTGACTTCTCCAAAGCAAACAAATTGGAACGTCTTAAAGATATATCTGCAGAACTGCTCAGGCCACCTCTGGAATTCTGTGGCAACATTTGCTATTCTTTCCTTTTTTTCCAATTGTTTCTTCCTCCTGCCTTCCTCCCTTCCTTTCACATGTAGTCAGTGCCTGCTGTATACCTGGCACTATGCTAAGTTAATTAAGAGACAGTTCCTCCCTCAAGTGTCCCACAGTCCAATGGACTCAGATGTTAGACTCTCAGATTTGCAGGATGTCTGACTCGGGATAAGGACTTTGTATTTCTGGCTGTGCTAAGGGTCTATGGAATAGAGAAGAGAAGACAGGCTTAAGATACCCACCCCCTCCCCCCCCCCCACACACACACTTCTACCTCTATCAGAGCAGCTTTATTTTTATCTAGGTTTTACTTATTCGATGTCTGCCTAAATTTTATTTGAATAAAGAATTTTGATGCTTGTGAAGAAGTTTGAAAACATCTGCTTCAATCTAAATGTCTCCCTCTACAGATGAGGAGCATGAGGTCCCAAGAAATTCAAGGACTTACCCAAGCCCATAGAACAGGGGAATAGCTCTCAACATTCTCCTTTCCTAGCTCCATAACAGTAAAATCCAAAACTCAGCAGGTCTTCAAGGCCAGGCTTCTACAAAGCAAATGAGTACAAAAGTAAACTGGTCTGGTTATTTTGTATTTTTGTTTGTTTCTCGCCTGCCAGATTCCGTGTAGGCAAGGATGGTGTATGATTCTGCTAGGGCTACCACAACAAAATATCCTTCAGTGGATGACTTTAACAGCAGAGTTTCATTTTCTTATAGTTCTGAAGGGTAGAAGTCCAAGATCAAGGTGTCAGCTGGGTGACTTTCTTCTGAAGGCCATGAGGGAGGGATCTGTTCTAGGTGTCTCTCCTTGCTTGCAGATGACCATCTTCTTCTGTGTCTTCACATCGTCTTCCCTTGTACATTGTTCTGTCCAAGTTTTGTCTTCTTATAAGGACACCAATCATATTGAATTAGGGCCCGTCCTATTGACCTCATCTTAATTTAACTACCTCTGTAAAGGCCCTGTCTCCAAATACAGCCCCATTCTGCAGTACTAAGGGATTCAAATTTCAACATGAAATTTTGAGGAATACATAATTCAGCCCATAGCAGAGGCAAATGGTTTTTATTTTCCTTGCAAGCCTTGATCAACTGGTAGTGGCTGCCTGGATACCCCTTGCCAAAAAGGCTGAAAAGGACTCTAAAACCAAGTCTACACAGGTTCCACATTGCTAATGTAAGCTACAGGCATGGGAGTGGGGAATAGAAGTGTGAATGTCCACATGCATAAAGACACTGCCCCCTAGGAGCAAGGACGTGCCATATCTCAACATAGCCACACCACTGAAAGAGGGTCCATGGCAATCATGCACTCCTCTCAAGCCCTTCATTTTACAGGTGGGGCAAATGATCCAGGGAGGTTATGCCTTGCCTAAGTCACTCAACTCCTTTGTGACAACATTAGAGCTAGGTGCTGACTTCATATCTTTGATCTGGTGTCTTTTCCAAGACCTCATGTTACCCCTAGTGACATCCAATAAATATTCAAACCCCTATATTTCCCAAGGATTCCCCAAGTCCCCTATTCCCACAAACCTAAGAAGGCACCATGTAGAGAGAACTAAGCTAAAAATTAAAGGTCTCGGTTGGCATCTATGGCCAACTCCATGATTGCACAGACCACTAAGTATTAAAGGATTCTGAGGCTGTATCTAGGCCTTTCCAGAGAGAACACTGCCATCAGTTAGTGATGTCTGCCATTGCTGTGGGCACAGGACTGGGGAGTGGGAAGATGAATATTACATATATGCTAGATTAGATAATCTCTAAAGTCCCTTCCAGTCCAAAGACTCTATGATGAGAGCGTTGGGCAGATGCCATGGGTTTCTTCCTTGAACTTAACTAGAAAGTTGGGTTAAGAGATATGTCATGATGATCCTGATGCCCAGACACAATTATGTGACTTAATCCAAGGGCTTTCTGCACAGGCGCCTTCTTTGTCACTTCCTGACCCAGAAGCTCTAGCTACCCAACCATAGTTCCAGTCTCACCGAACTTATCACTGGTATTTCTCCCTGTAGAATCTCCTTTCTGGAGACCTAACTCCTAGTCCTGACGAAACACTGGAAACTTCCATTTACTTGATGCAGCAACAGACAAGGAATGTTTGCTGAAAAGTGATCCCTCAGCCACTGCAGGTGAGGGCGCATGCAAAGGTCAGCTGGCTGGCTCATGGGCCTTGGAAAAGGTCAACTACAAGAGAATAGATACTATTTTTCAAAGGCTTTCCAACATGCTACAACCTGATATGTGGCTGAGCCATGAGGCTGCTCAGGGAGAGGCACTTTGGAGGAGTTGAAGACATTTGCCTCTTCATACAGAGAAAAGGAGCCTTTTTCAGGCTCTTCTGTTCCATTCAGCTCACAACTCCCCTGCTCCCTCTTACTTATCCCTCTTGGCAGGCAAGCCTGGACAACTTCTGAAATAGGTATTTATCACCTGGAAGAAAAAGTTCTATGTGAATGGGTATGAGAACCTGAAACTGGCTAAGGGCTCAATGCTGAAGATAATAAGATCTAGATTTAAATCACAGTCCTGCTACTTTCTAGCTGTGTGACCTCAGAAAGTTACTTAATTTCTTTTATTCCCTAGACCTCAGTATCCCTGTCCAAAAAATGGGAATAATTATAGTTGTCATAGGGTTGCTGTAAGATTAAATGGGGCCATAGTTACTGGCACCATTATCAGTATAATTAATTCAATAGATATTTAGGGAATACCTACTCTGAACTGATTAGGATACATATATGCATAAAACATTGTTTTTTATTTTACAAAATTTGTAGTCAATCATAATTCAGTTCTAGTATAACATCAAGTGTCTCACAAGATATTTGTCCAAAATACAAGGCAAGAAGGATTAACTCAGCCTGGGGAGCTGGAAACTTCCGTTTACATAGTCAACAATATTTGAGCAGGATTTTGAGGAAGGAATAAGATTTTACTGCAAGCTCTCACCAAAGCATCAACATATGCCAGAGGAACAAAACCTCTTGTGGAAATTTTTGCATTTGGGCTGTTCCTAGAGATGGTCAAGTCCCTGGATTTATTCTCTTGGGTCCAGAAGGGAGCACCCCTGAAGTCAGGAGATCTGACCTGATCCTGGCTTGCTGTGTTATCTCAGTCAGGCCACCTTACTTCTCTATGCCTCCGTTTCTTCAACAGTCAAATGAGATTGATTTCCCACCAAGAGGTTCTACCAGGCTTGAAATTTTAAGTAAGAGGTGTATGAAAGATTTGGGGAATTAAAAGAGCTATCCAAGCAAATAATAATAAGTAACAAGTGTTTGCTAATCACTTACTACATGCCAGGCACTGTGTCAATCATCTTATCACAATCACCATTACCATCGCCACTTTACAGATTAGAAAACCTGTAGACAAGGGAAGTGACTTGTTCCAGGTGACAGAACTAATGTCGATGTGTAAGTGAGGGCAAGGGAGAGTGCTCCTCCTCTCCACCTCTTGACATGCTGTAACTATTTTCTAATTATCACGGGATCTGGCTAGACACCGTGAGAAATGGCAGCACCAAGTAATGCCATGTCCACAACTGGATTCAGAGTGCAAAACAGTGCCCTTCTGGAGTCTAGTGGCTTGCTAACCCCTAAAGAAGCACAGAGAATTCTGGGTCCCTCTGTCCTTTACCAGGGAGATCATAGCCATAGCACATCACTCTTCTTTGACCAGTGGGTGCCAAGAAGAGCTCAATAGCCAAATGCCAAGTTTTGTTGAAACACACCCTGGGTCACTGCCTGGACTGGCAGGAGTCGGCGGGGGGGGGGGGGGGGGGGAGGGGATTGCGGTGGGCAGGAAGCAGCAACCAGAGCACAGAATACATGTCTGATTCCTGTCGCTATGTCACTGGGATCATCACTTGGCCATAGGCCCCAGTCCCACAAGACACCCCACTGGAGGGCCCAAGGCTCCTGGAAAGAGCTCCCTTAATCCCTACAATGATGCTTGGCAGAACAGAGCTAAGGGAACCAAGACTACCAATGCCTCCATACCATAAGCAGGAAGGATCAGCTGTGAGAAGCTGACTGGGAGACTGGCTGGGGTTCCCAGAGCAGACCTACTGGAGAGAATGTGGAGGATGCATTGGGCTGCCCAGGCGCAGGGATAACTGAAGCTTCACAGATGAAAAGGTCAGCTTGGGGTGTCAAAGGAATGTTATCCACTGAGAAAACCAGGAGGTAAAAGCTCCCAAGGCAAAAATGGCACCCACGATGGTCCAGAACTGGGAGAGAACTCTGGTTACAATTCTTTTCTGCTCTTGAGGAAAAGAAGGAATGGGGAGATAGCTGCTGGTACATAAAATAAGAGTAGAGTAGGGTGCTGGCTGTCTACCTGCTACCCCCTCAGCATTCTAGCCAGTTGTCCAATTTTCTTTCTTTTTCCTCCTCTTTTTCCTCTTCTTCCTCATCTCTTACTACTACTTCTAGATAAAATTTATTGAGTACTACCTCTGAGGCAAGTTAATGTTAAGTGCTTTATATGCATCATCTTATTTAATCTGCATAACAACCCTCTGAGTATATATAAAGATTTCAGAGGAAGAAACTAAAGTTCAGAGAGGATTAAATAAATTGCCCAAGGTCACAGATCTGACACAGCATCCAAATCCAAAGTCATACTCTAAACTTTGCACAACCTTGTCTATGAAGCCTGTTTGTAGAGAGGGAGCCCATCAGACAACTGCCTACCAGAGACTGAGCTCCAGCTAAGTTATTTTTCTTTCTTACCAGCTGTGTTACAGTATAAATCCCTGAAGGGAACTTTCTTTAAAAGGGAGATGTTGTGAGAATACTCAACTGTTCTCACATAGGGATGTAATAAACTTTCTGCCTTTTGAGGGTTTGAGAAAGAAGCAGTCCCACCCCAGGGGAGGGGGTCAGTGAAAAGAAAGTGAGATCATTGTTCTAGGCTGATGAAAAGGTAGACTTTGAAGTCAGCCCCTAACCAATGATACTATTGACAACTCTGACATTGGAGCAAGTGAGGACAAGCTAAGAGAGCCTAAGTTCCCAGTGCAATCATGACCAGACTTGAGTTGAAGCCTCCCCCCAAGAATGGTGCAGAATTATGCTTTACCAGTCACACCATGGGCCAGTGAGAAACCACATCAGTAGAAGACTGACCGTACTCCAATTCCCTCCTCAGTAAGTATCCAACAAAGACTAACCACCCTTCGGGCTAAGTAAGCTAGCCCTGGGATTTGGGATAAGTTAAGGGGTGGTGGGAGACTCTGGGTTTCCTTTAATATGTCATGTGAGGATTTCAAGCAATTACATGGAAAAATAAGAAAACTGATTCTATTTACATACTGAGGTTGCTCCACAAGCAGTGATATTACAGAGTTCTTCTTTGGTGTTTCTCCTATTAGTCTTTCTATTCTGTTGGCAAGATATGACAAAGGAGTAATTGGAATAACTTGCTCAAGAGAGTCATAACTCACCAACACAAGGATGGTTTCTCTCCTCCAATCAAATCAGGGTCGTCATATATGGCTACTCAGGCTGTACACTGCTCAACTCCAAGGGGCACTATTCAAATAAAGTGTGATGTAAATGGTTTCTCCTGGAGTTATTCAATGAAGAGGCAATAAACTTCACTCTCCCATATTTTAAGGATCAAGTCAGATACATCCTTTTCCACTCAGCCTTCCCTCAAACAGCCCAGCTGACAGGAATCATTCCCTCTTTTGTATACAGTGTACTCCCACAGTATATTCTCTACAACAAGACACTTCCTGCCTTGTAGTTACTGCTTCATGTGAATAGCTTATCTTTCCCACCAGACTATGGTTCTTAACCCTTGGGAGTCCTGGGCCCCTTTGAAAATCCTATCAAAGATACAAATATTTCCCCAAGGGAAAAAAGAGTGCACAGACACATGTAATTTTGTATCCAATTTCAGGAAGTTCATGGATGCCCTAAAGTCCATCCACAGCAATTTAGTATGTGGCTTCCACTAGAGCAGAGACAGTATCTGTCTTATTTACAATGGTATCCCAAAAATTAACACAATGCTTGAGACATAGTAGCATAATAAATGCCTGTTGAATGAAGAAATGATTGAACCCTGGAAAGTCCTCGAGTGCAGGGTCAGTGTCAGAGCCATTTCTGTGGCCTCAGGAGAGTTTCCAAGACAGTGGACCCTCAACCACCCTGACATAACATTCAAAAGGCCAGCTGATAAATCAATGCTCAGTCCCCCTCAGGCTTGGGCACCTCAACCAGCCTTGGCCCTTCCAGGCCCAGACAGACAAGGAAATTTTGCCAAGCTCCAGAGTCTCCACCATGGAAAGGCAATGCCCCCACTTGGTGGGAGTTTTAGGTGCTGAATGGGAAATCTAAGCTGACACAATGACTTTTTGGCCACAAATTTACGTTTCCCTTCCTTTCTGTCTAAGGAGATAGCAAAGTTTGTTTAGTGAGGTGAATGAGAATGTTAATAAAAACAATAACAGTCCTTTATATAATTTGCAAATTAAACTGTCCTCCACATTTTCACACATGTGACCTCATCTAGACTTTGCACATCATCCAGTGAAATAGATATTGCCTTCATTTTACAGATCAGGAAGTCAAGGCTCAGAGAGGCCAAGTGACTTGCCCAAGTCACAGTGTTTGTCAAAGGCTAGAACTAGCTTCGAATTCTGTTTCTCTAGAATTCTTTTGCTGACCTCAGGCTGCTATCTGAGCAATTACTGAATCACATATTAAATGTCTTCCATATGCAGACGTCAGCATACACTGAGTTTAGTCTATCTGGGCCATGCCCCAGAGTTTTTCTGCATCAAGCTAGCAAAGTTAATCTGCTCAGCAACTATCACCTGCCACAGGCTTCCAGCTGCCAGAGGCTGGGCTAAATCTGGCCAGGGGCTGCCACTAGGATTCTCTTAAGTCAACAATCAGCAACACAGTGGACCAAAATGGCCCACCCCTCCTCTATTACCAACTGCTGGCCACACCAACTTCTCAACCACACCTCCTCTCTGCCAAGAGTAGGCTAAGCATGTCCTCATTCTTTGGCCACCAGACATGACAGAAGTTGAAGGACTGGAACCTCAGCTTCCACAAAGAACAGTACAAATGACTGAAGGAAAGAAAATGAGATTGGGAAATGAGTCAAAAGACCTCTCAGATCAGGGTCCCCTACTGGAAGGAAAAGAAATCTGTGAGAGGCACTCCACATGATCTTTAAGTACACAAAGGTACATGTCTCTGTGGATGATTTAGACTCTCTTTCTTCTGTCTGTATCAGAAGTAAAGAAAGGTAAGAGCTCCCACTGCAACAGGAAAATTTTAGGTTAAGTGTGAAGAAGGACTTCCCAAATGCAAGAGTGAATGAGGCCATGGAAAGCCCACCCCTAGAGAGCTCCAGAGTAGGATTTGCAACCCTTAGTATCAAATTGCTTAAGGGCAAATTACCTTGCATTAAGATAAAGGGGTATGTCAGCTGACCTTGATAGAGGCCTCCCTTCCAAATCTGAAATTATGTTGCCACTGCAAATCATAGTAATACCTTACAGCTGTATAGACTTTACAGTGTTCAAAGCCTTTTATGGAGATTGGATCATCTTTGACAATTCTGGAAAGTAGTCTGGGAAGAAATTACTATCTCCAGTTTATAATGAAGAATGAGATCTTGGGACCCTGACAGGGCAATGCTTCTTCCATCAAGCTGTGGAGAGCCATGCATTTTACCAGCTGGGATTTCAGCTCTCAGTAGCTCAATAGACAAGGTCTGAATCCTTATGCCAACCACTTGGATTTCTGAGAAAGCCCAGGGAAGCTCTACACAGACATTGAGGGCTGGGGGTTGGACAGCTGCACAGCCACAGCAGCCAAGAGTGAGAAATTACAGTGACACCCCTTATCTGGCCGGAGCTGCCTGAAGATAAGGTAGAAAATAGTGCACGTCACAGTTACTTCCTGGGTTTGTGTTCAGACAACCACTGCCCCATAGTCCCATTAAAAAAGACTCCAGCCATGAAATGCTCCTCTCTTCCTGTCTTTTTGTCTTCTCTCTGTTCTTTGCTCTCTCCCCAAGTCTCCTTCCTTATCTTACCGATAAGATAAGAGGCATGCTAGTCCTCACCTCTCACCTCTCACCTCTCACTGCAGGGCAGAGAAGCCACTCACATGATGACAGGTGCTGGGAAAAGTCCCTTGCCCCCAAAAATCTCCCTTTTGCAAGAGTTAATGTTCCCAAAATGAAGGGCAGCCTGACATATGTATATTGATTAGTTAAATCTCTAGCAACTTGGTGGGAATTATTTTATCACAATGTCTCCCTTTGTACCAGGAGTGGATCTAGTGATGTATCTAGTCTACAATGGTGATAGGCATAAAGATACATGGCTCCAGACCTCCTGGCACTCATGGTCTGATACACAGATTCCCTCAACTCTGATATAGGAGTGCATATCCTAATTCCTCTCAGTCTCCAGGCAGCTGGGCAGCAGATACAAGGGCAGCCTAGTCCCTCATACGAAGTTCTCATTTGTCATTTTCTATGTGTGCTGCATCATGAGAAAGGCTGAGCGCTGATCTGGTGGACCTACAGCAGTCAAATCCAAGGCTCCTAGAGAGAGGAAGGGAAGGCACTGAAAGGGAAACACAACCCCAGACCAGAGAATTGGAGAGCCTAAAGATAACTGTTGCTTCACAATAGGTCTGGGATTTACTCAACTCCCCACTGCCACCCTCAATCCATTCACACACACACCACAACCCAACTGAAGAATTCCTATGGACTGTCTTTTAACAGAGGCTGACCTTGAGATCAGGGCTCTTGAGAGCCTCTGATCTCCCACTTGCTTCAATTTCCAAGCCAGCTATTTCACTCTTGTTTTGGCTCTCCCAAGATCTGAGGGGTAAAGGGTCCCAAGACCACACAGCATGTAAAAATAAAGTGAATGAAAAGTTAGATCAGGCACCAATGTACCTGAATTTGAATCCTGGCCCATCACCTACTACTAATCCTGCAACCATACGCTTATTACTTAACTTGTCTACCTTCCCTTATCTGTACAATGGGTATTTTAATAGTACTTACATTGTTGTAGTCTACTGAAGACTAAATGAAATAGTACAAGAAGATGCTTATTGGAATATGATAAGCATTCAACAATATTAGTAGCCAGGTCTGGAGGCTTTCCCTTTGGATTTGCAGTACAGTTTTTGTTTTGTTTTGTTTTGCTTTGTGTTTTTACCAAATTTCCCTTTGTGTCATGGAGAGGAGCCTGAGATACTTATGACTCAGTTCCTGATGCAGGGGAAAGAACAACCCTTTGAAATGTCACCAGAAGTGTACTTTGTCCTTGCTGCAGAATTTTGTACCTCTCCACATCTTCTGTATTTCCTAGTAGAACAAAGCAGACCCAAAATCTGAGGTCTCCCCACCATCTCTCAAGACCAGCCTCTTGAATCAAATTACAGAAGGATCATCTTTTCAAATGCAACTTTGATATCAGACTAGCCAAGAAGATACAGTGCTCTGGTCTTAGTGACACAATTCTTATCTCACTAGTGATTCTTGCAAAGAAAGATATGAAAGTCTCATTCTTCCACAGAAGAGCTTGAGTAGAATTGAAGATTGTGCAGTTCGGGGGAGACTTGCTATATAATATCTGAAATCACTAGACATTTGAAAGCAGAAATGTCTTTCTCCTTTGAGTATTGCATCCTAACTGCCATCCAGAGATGATTTATATGTGCTCATCCTTATTACAGACTACACATAATAAAGGCATGATAGAAATCATATCTGCATAGATTCAGGCAGCTCTGGGAGAGAGGTTGCCAGTTTTGTTTGACAAGACACTCAATCAAGCAAAAAGGTTTAAAATATTCCAGGAGGATCTCACTGCCTGCTCAAGACTGTATATTTTTATCCAGATAACAGAAATCCTAATTGAACACAACATTAGTACTCATTTTTCCTAACTCTTTCTTGAAATAAGAAGCACCAAAGGAAAATTATGGAAATGCTCTGCTTTTGCAGGCTGGGGTTATGAAAGAGGAGAGTTCACCATTTGGCTGTTCTCATAAACTCAGGCATGGTCACTTCTTTGAGGGCTTCTAAGCAGAAAGTGAGGTCTGTGGACACCGTTTTCAGCAAGAAACACACACAGAGCTGACTTTTTCCCTACATTTTTGACTCACTGCATAAAAACCTGCCTTCGGGATTTCTTCATATGTTTAAATCCCTTTAAAAGTCTTCCCTGCCCTTAGATTTATAGGAGGGTCTAAACCAGGGGAGGCAAATGAGACACTTACCCAGGTGCAAAATTTAAGAGGACACCAAAAACTCAGGAACCAAAATGAGTAGTTTAATGCATTTTTTAAAAAAAATTAGAAATGAAGGCCAAAAAAAAAAAAATCCACAGTGAACAAAATACCAGAATTTTAAATAAAAACAGAAACCCAGTCTATAGTTGTACAATGTCGTCTCACTCACTTCAGCCCTGGACCCACAAAGATTCATTTACAAAAACAGGCCAGCTGGTCTGCAAGTTATATTTCACTGATTTTATTTCTTAATATCACATTAAAATATTATTCATCTTGATCCCTGAATTTTTTTTGGTGCCTACTTAAATTTCACCCAGAAATAAAATGTCTCACTTGCCTTATCCTACTCCTAGCCCCAGAATAGACTAAGATGCTCCAAAACCCTCTAGGAAATTTAAAGACCCCAAATCTACTTGTTTAAATACCCCCTCACCATCACACCATCCAACGGCACCAAGGACCTTTAACCCAGACTAAAGGTAAGGAGGTGGGGAAAAAGCCATCATCCTAGCTTCCAAAAAGAATCTCTTTTCTAGCCATTACGAGGGCTGACAGGTTGATAAAATGTTTCAAGGCATAATGTTCAAACAGAGAAAAAATTAAAAATGTAATAATAAAGTTAAATGTAACTGTTTTAATGCATAATTCTTTTGAGAGACGAGTTTTATGTTGGACCAGCATTTGAAGTAGCAGTAGTCATTATTAACGGGAACCTCCGAGAGAGAAGATTTAAATCACCAAAGTAATAAAAGCAGAACCAAGGACTAGCACCTTGAAAGGCACTTGGAGAGAAGATTGCATACAAATGCAATTAAAACGATGCTTATAAAATACTAAGATGTTAATTGGGTTCAGTCCCAGAAGCCCCAGCAGTACAGTATGTCAGAAGTTAGCTGGTTTGAAGTTTAAAAAGAGTAGTTTAATTTGTACACCTTGTCCTAATTACAGAGCTTTCTGCAGCCCACGTATCTGTATGGTTTATTGTAGCTTGGAGCTTTGTAAAACAAACACACACACCAGTTAATTGGGTTATTGCGATGGAAAATTGGGCTACAGAACAGCAACCTCTCTTGCTGGCGTGCCTTTACGGCTGGTAATGAACGCTCCAGCCACGTCAGGGAACCCTGATTTGTAAGGTGTGCCGTTTACAGCTTGGTGATTCTGTTGGGCTGAGGAATAGGAGGTGATGCCGTGAAAACAAAGAATCACACCAGATAATGTTCCCTCACGACCATGCTCCCGCCCCAGCTGGCTTGTTTAGAACTTTTAGCACTGCCACCCCACTCCCTGGTCCCTGCCCTTTCAAACATCCCAGCCTGTCTGACGGCCACATTCTCACATTAAAGCCCTAAGCCCCTGGCATGGAGCAAGAAGAGGGCTCCTCCAGTAGCCCTGTTTTTAGAGCACCTGCAGGGAGACCTTGTGAGGTGGTGGTTTTTCTCCTAACCAGCAAATAAATACGTAATACTATCAAAATAGGATCATTAAATCGGATTAGGAGTGAGTGTGGCTGAATCGTTTTCCAGGAGTCCTATTGGAACGTGCTTCCCACGGTTGGGATTTGGGCCATTTCATGCCTGAGACTGGCAAGCTTCCTTCATGAGAGAGGCCATAAAGCTGTGACATATCACGGGTTATGGTCTCTCTCAGTCACTCTCCCAGTCCCCTTCTACCTCTAGTAGCTAAATGTGAATCTGAAATGAAGTGGGATGAGAGTATTGGGACTTTTATTCCTATGCCAGCTAAATTATTCATCTCTAGGAGGTCCACAAGTGAGCAACGAGGCAGCAGCGAGTGTGGAAAACAACAAATGCAAGATCCCCAGCCCAGAACCCAGCTAGTCAAAAATATAAGAGGGCCCCCTTAGTCTTTTCCATGACTGAAGAAGAAATATCATCCTATGCCACAACCCAGGGCAGTTTTTCAGATGGAGTCTGTGGTCCAGGCCAGCCAGGGGTGGCCAGCACAAAGCAAACTCAGACAGTCAACACCTAATTCCAACTTCTCTTCTACCTGGGTACAGCGACTGGCTCCTCACAACAGAGAGGAAAGTGATCTGACAAATGAAGGCACCTGAAGAGTTGATGTCTCAAAGTTTTCTCCAACCAAGAATATTTGCAGCTTAAAGGAGACTTGCCATGGGCAGGCCACGCTTTACACAGATCGGGAGAGGAAGGGCTTGGGAGTCAGGGCTCTCACACAGGAGTTCATCCATCATGCAGAGTGGACTTTAAAACTCTCTCAACACTGAGGATAAACTTTTCAATGCTCTGGGGGCTGTAAAGAATCTTGAAATGCAAAGTCTGTCCAGCCAGTGAGTTGACATTTAGGAGAGGCAAAGCCCAAACCTGCCTTTAAGGTACAGGGCTGGTCTGGAGGTTGAGTGGAGTACGGATAATTATCTGTACCAACAATCTCCCTGGGCCTGAAAGTGTGGACTTCAAAATGTTTACTTTGGGTTAATCAAAATCCTAAAGGGAAAATTCCCCTGTCCCAAAGCCTGGATTTGTCAGTAAGCCTGGTTATGCTTACTTCCACTTAGCCTGCAGGAGCAGAGGCTCAGCCCAGTGAATAATCCTGGCTCACTCTTACTAGCTTGTGGCCTGGGGCACACTCCTTAACCACACCTGCCTCAGTGTCCACATCTGTAAGCCAAAGACAATTATATTACCTTCCTCGTGGGGTTCAAGGAGCCAATGTAGGTAAAGCACTTAGAACACTGCCTGGAACACAACAAGCAAATAAATGTTACCTATTATAATTACTACTATTAATATTATTCTTGCCTTACAGATGAGACTTAGAGAAGTTGAGTAATATGCTTAAGGTCACACACACACACACACACACACACACACACACACACACACAGAGGTGAAAGAGCAGAAATTCACATTCAAACCTAGGCATTCGTACCCCTAAGCCCAGGATCTTAAATCATTATGGAGGGCAAGTCTTCCTGAGGGGATACCTCTCACACCCCAGGACTCATTTAGTCAATCTGGGTCTTTTCCAACCTATAACCTGGAAGAAAGGGGGTAAACTGGGACATTTGAGAACAGCATGGTGCCTGAGATAGGGTATATCTGAGGAGAGAAAAAAAAATTGCAGATCTGAGAATCCCAGGTCACAACAGACACACCACCCAGTTCACAATCTTACCAAATGGGTCTCAACACTGGGAATCAGACTTAAGGACGGTGGCAAGGAGAAATTCCTGCAGTGCAAAGCTGCTATGGTTTCTGCTTAAAATTGACTTTGAAGTTGTATTAAGAAGCGAGAAAGCGTCAGCAAACCCAACCTCCCTGGCTCTGACAAGCCCGCGGCAGGCAGGTTATTATTATTATTTATTATTTGTTGATGGATATTCAAAGCCATCAGTCAGGTCTTCCCCCCGGGCCAGGAAGCTGAGGAGAAACAGCACTGGAAATCTCGCGCTTGGTTTCCAGAGCTGCTCGGGAAGAGAGAGTTATTAAAGTACACTTTGCTATTGCCATCTGCTCTGTGGGGTGCTTGACCCTACATCTGACTGCAGGCTTCTCCTGTCCCTGCAGTACAGGCAACAAAAAGTCATACAAATTGCAAAGAGAGACTCCAGGGAAGGGTGAGGAGGAACTGACGGGAAGGAGGAGAATGCAGGAGCTTGTTGGAGTGGGGATTTCAAACTCTTGTTTTGTACCCTCTCTGCCTTAACTTTTCATTACTCCATAACCACCGGACTTGGCAAGACCAAAAGATGAAAAAATTGCCCACAGAAGGATGGATGGAGCTGTCAATGGCAATAAAAGTC
Source organism: Lynx rufus (assembly GCF_022079265.1). NCBI lineage: Eukaryota > Metazoa > Chordata > Mammalia > Carnivora > Felidae > Lynx > Lynx rufus. Next base: position 189,936,131 of record NW_025814823.1, read on the forward strand.
CATGTAATAAGAGAAGAGTCACTTGCCACATCATGCCACAAGGGTGAATACTGACCATATTCCTCACCAGGGCTTTCCAACTTTTTTGACCCTGACTATGACCCACAGTTAGAAATGCATTTTACAATATGCCCCAACCCCCCATGCACAAACTCACAGGTGAAACAAACATTTCCCTGAAAAAATATTCACTTTTACCACACGAGATGGTAATTCTTTCTATAATCTTTTAATTCTTTTTCTATTTTATAATTAAAATTTTTTTCTAATGTTTATTTATTTTTGAGAGAGAGAGAGAGAGAGAGAGACAGAGACAGAGCATGAGTGGGGGAGGGGCAGAGAGGGAGACACAGAATACAAAGCAGGCTCCAGGCTCTGAGCTATCAGCACAGAGCCCGATGCAGGGCTCGAACTCATGAACCACGAGATCATGACCTGAGCTGAAGTCAGACGCTCAACTAACTAAGCTACCCAGGCCTCCCTAATTCTCCCTTTTAAAAAAAAAAATCTTGGTAAAGACCCATAAAATTAATTTCATACCCACTGTAGGCCTTGGGAATAAGAATCCTCGGAGAATGAAGTCAGGAGACCAACATTTTAACAACAAGCACACTAAACTGTGCCTTCAACCCTCAGCTGCCTCAGCTTATCTTCTAAAGGAACTATTGAAATCATCCAGGAATTCTCAAAGTCTGGAGGTGGCATGCTCTGTCATGCCTATTTTAGGTCTGTGAGGGTTAATTTTATGTGTCAACTCACCTAAACTATGGTGTCCAGTTGTTTGGTCAAACACTAGTCTAGATATTGTAAAGGCATTTTGTAGATATGATTAACTTTTACTATCAGTTGACTTTAAGTCAAGCAGATTATAGATTATACTCCATAACATGAAATAGCCTCAGCCAATGGGTTGTGGGCCTTCAGAAGAAAGACTAAGAAGACTAAGAAGAATTTCTTCCCAAAGAAGAAATTATGCCTCAAGACTATAACAGAAATCCAGCCTGAGCAGCCAGCCTGCCAGCCTGCCCTACACATTACAGACTTGCCAACCCCCACAATTTCATGAGCCAATTCCTTAAAATACATCTGATTTAATGCATTATATATATGCATGTATATATACATATATACAAATATATATGCATATACCTATAAAACTCCTAGAGGTTCCTCCTTCTGTTTCTTTCAAGGATCCTAACTGACACAAGGTCTTAAGTCACATTTACTACTATATAAACTTCTTAAAATAAAAAAAAAGAGAATGTTTACTCTGGCCACATGGTGGAAACTAATACTAAAGAGTAGGAAGAGTAGACAAAGACTTGAAATCTAGGTGAGAAACAAGTACCTAAGGTTGAGTAGTGGGAATGGAGAGAATAGGGTGTGTTTCCAAAACACTTATGAGCCATGGTCCGTGAAATTAATAGTTAATTTCTTAAAAGTTTGAAGGAGAGTAAGAAGTACAGAATGACACCCAGGTTTTGGCTTGGTTTGGCAAGTAGAAATAAAAAACAGAGTGGGCAGTTTGGGAAAGAAAGATGATTAATTGAAATTTATACATATTACATTTGTGATGTTTCCAAAAACCCGTAGGTGAATATATCTAGTAGGTGACTGCTACATATGTCTGGAGTTTAGAATCAGATCCAATCTAGAGAGAGATTTTGGAGTCATTCACTTCATAAATAGGATTTGAAGACATGAAGGGTAGATATGTATATTAATTAAGACATTAGTTAAGACACAAACTGAACCAAAAAAACGTTGGAGTGGGGGGGGGGGACAGTAGTATTTATTGGCTCATGTGTTTAAAAAGTGCAAGAATATGCTGGCATTAGATACAGAGGGGTAAGGATGTCCAAATGTTCAAATATCCAAATGTCCAAATATTACCACTAGGAATCAGTCTCTCTCCACCTCTTATCTTAGTGTTTCTCACCTTTCAAGGTGGGATAGTGGACACCAGCACTTCCAGGCAGACATCCTACAAGTTTAAAGTTACCTCCTTGAAAAAAGACCACCTCTTTCCAAATAGATCCAGCAAAAGTTCCAGGGCTGCAAGTTTGGGCTATTTTCCAAGCTCTTACCTAGTTCACTTTCCCTCATTCAGGTCTGAGCTCAAATGTCAATCTCTAGTGAAGACTTCCCTGACTCCACCGTCTAAGATAGCTCTCTGCCTCACTCATTTAACATTTATTCTACTTTATTTTACAGCACTTGTCATTGCCTGATATCACCTTGTTAATTAATTTATGCACTTAATTGTTTTTATTGATCTTCACAACTAGAATATAAACACCACGAGCACCAAGACTATTTAGGTTCTATTCACCTTCAGGATTCCCAGTACTAAAAACAGTACCTCTGGTACATATTTGGTGTTTGATAAATATGTCTTAAATAAATACGCTCTGAGCATGGTAGGAGTATTTACACCAAGGAAATGTTAAAAATCATGGCTTTTTCCCCCTGAATGTTGATTGTTAAAAATTCACCAGCACACCAGAATCACATATACTGAGAGTGGGAGAGGTTTTGCTTTTTCCATCACAACAGAATAATTTGCTTTAACTAAAGGAAGGGTGGGATGGATACTGGGAGGGCCAAAACAGCAGATGGCCACCATAATAAAGTTGACCAGGAAGAGTTCATATGCCAAGAGAGATATATCAGAGATAAAAACTTGTAGGGTACCAACATTAAAAGATATGTGGTTAAGTAGAACCCACAGAGCATATATTCAGAAGAAGCCACCAGAAATGAGAAAATCAAGTCATGGGGTGTCATAGAAGTCAAGGAAAAATTGAATTTCAAGGAAGAATAAATGAAACATTCTATCTTATACTGCAAAGATCGAGGGAGCCTAAGGTAGTAATTAAAATTTCGGATCCTTATTTGATTGACAAGATGGCAAGATTCTGACATTGACTGGTCCACATTTCTCTATTGGGCAGAATTAACATGTCAAAAGTTATTGAATACAAGACACCTGTCTCTTTTTCTCAACTGTTGGGGTTCTCTGTGCCTACAGAGTAAAAGCGGGCTCTGCACTCTATGTGGCTCATTGGAGTACCACTGGCGTAACAGATCTTACTCTCCCCTTGAGTGATATCACCTTAAAACCCCAATTTGGTGGGGATGGAGGAGAAATGGGTGAAGGGAGTCAAAAGGTACAAACTTCCAGTTATAAAATAAATAAATCATGGGGATATAATAATGTACATCGTGGCAACTATAATTAATAATATTGTATTGCATATTTGAAAGTTGGCTAGGAGAGTAACTCTTACAAGTTCTCATCACAAGAAAGAGAAATTTTTGTAACTATGTACGGTGTTTAGATTAATTGTGGTAGTCATTCCACTGTATATACAAATATTAAATCATTGTGCTATACCCTGAAATTAATATAATGTTGTATATCAATTATACCTTTAAAAAAATCCCAATTTGGGAATGAAGGAGAAAAGTAATAGTGATGCTATGGAAAGACTTCATATCAAGTTTCCAAACTAAGTTTTCAGCTTAAGCTGGAGACCTCCATCTGTATGGGGGGGGGGTGAGTTTTGGGTTATTTGGTTTCTGCAGAACTACTGAGTGGAAAAAAGAGGAGTACCACTTGATGCAGGGCTGAGTTTGCCAATTGCTCCCTCTTTGCATGCCTCATCTTCTCACCCAGATTCCAAGAATTTGATTAGAAACCATAAATATCACTGACCTAGGCAAAAAGACCTAGGTCATAGGTCCCAAAACATAGACTTACCACTATGCTTTGTGATCCTACTTAAGTCACTGAACTGTACTGAGCCTCTGTTTTCTCTTCTCTAAGAATACGAAGGGTTGAACTACACCACTTTAAATGTATCTGCCAGCTCCAAATTTCTGTTTGTGTATCTTGAACTTCTTCTCTATTCCCAAACATCTACCATTATGTGTAGTGCTCTCATAAATATCTCCTGAAGGACTGAAGGGTAAAGAAACAATATATTACCTAGCCATCATATTATCACCAAAAAGGAAAGAGTGAGGAAAACAGAAGGCAAGTTATAACCAAGAGAATTAACATCAGACCATGAGTTAGAAATTCATGGATTCAGAATAAGGGCACTCTGCCTTGGCCCCTATTTGTAAATGGTTTATTACCGTAAATTCTAGAAGGCCCTCATATATCAGTCTCATTTACATCATGATCCTACCCCACAGACAGTGTTGTAACAAAGCAACAAAATGCTCCTTTCTTTCCTTCAGCATTTCACTGGCCACAATTCTCACTGGAATGCACCCCATCACTGGTATTGGCTAAACTGAAGAGATGATTTATATCATTTAGCACTTTCTGGTGGCAAGCAACAGAAGTTGACTTAAGGGATAAAAAAGCAATTATTGTAAGTCTACTGTGCAGCTTGCGGAATAAAAGGAAGAGCTGGACAAAGCACAAGAAGGACAAGAAACAGGCAGCTCAGGGATATCAGTCACTCATGTTTTCTCAAGAGCACTGCTATCAGATGACTCAGCTTCCTCCTGTCTCTATGTATCTCCGCTCAAGATTCAAATGCTGGGAGGAGAAATTGATTTTGCCTGTTTTGGGCCATATACTTACCACTGCAATCAAAAAGAGCAGTGACTTTTCCCAGCAGAATAGTGTTCATATGGTGTATGTATATGTGATTATATTTATATGTGTGGTATAAGTATGAATGAATATGTATGTGTGTATGTGCATATATGTGTGTATATGTATAGCTATATCTGTATGTGGTATGTGTGTATGAGGCTATACATATGAGATTGTATGTATACATGTGTATTATGTGCATATATATATATATATATATATATATATGACTGTGCACATGTGCGAGGACATGCTGGGAAGATAAAGTCCACAATATCAGATATTTTTTGGCAAAGTCTTTAAGATGTTTTTGAACTCCAGTAACATTCCCTACCAGCTATGTAACCAGCTACATAGCCCATTATCTTTAAACATTAGTTAATCCCCTTTATAAAATGTGAATACTAGTACTTCCTTTCAGGGTTGCTCCAAGGATAAAATAAGACAATGCATGTATGCAGTAGTGGTACAACAGGTGCAATAACCCTCATAAATAGGAGTTAATATTCTTACTATCTTATTATCTCTGATAGGCTATGTTGTTCACAAATAGGTCTAAATCAAGTCCAAAAAAAAAGGTCTTATTCAATCTCATTGTTTCTGCCCCAAGAGCATCACATCAGGAAATTCACTCTTGTCCCCAAACCATAGGAGGCTACTCCCTCAATCTCATCTCGGGCCCCTTGCTAATGTATTTCTTTCCACCTGGATATCCACCTTTCTTGAAATCCCACTACTAAATTTTCCCCCTTTTTAAAGGCTGGGCTTCAACCCACCACTCCCATTTAGCCTTCACTGGCCCCTCCAGACCTCCTCAATCTCCTGCATGAAAACAACACTAACAGGACAGATGGTGACTGTATCCACCAGTTGTGGCCACCTGGGGTGCTATGTTGAGAAGGATTCTGAGACTGAAACCATGTCCAGAATCAGGAAGAAAAGAATTAGAGTGTTTGGCATGCGGTGCAAGAAGTAGATACTGTGAGCTACGTGGTATATGGTTGGGATGCTTACCATATTAGTCTTTGATCATGTAAGGTGTTACACTGTTCACTTAATGCTTCATGTGTGTTCCTTCCTTGAAACCAGGGACCTCATTTCATATTTTTTTATTTATGCCCACTCTAACTAGTGGAGTGCTGAGCACAAGGCAAGGAATCAATCAAGGCTGGTGGGAGGATTAATTCATTCCTTGACTGGTAGCCAAAAAGCATGAGGTCATGTACTATAAACTCAGATCATCTGGGGACAATGAGCAAATACAATCCCACAGTCTCCCCAGCAGGGACCATGGGGACAGTGGTGTGATCATGGTTTTTTGAGTAAGACAAAACTGAGCTAGACTCCAGTCTATTGATTAATTGGGTGGCCTAATGGCCAGGTCATGTAACCACACTAAATGTCAGTGTCCCTCCCCATAAAGAATGAGGCTAATAATAACCACATTGTAGGATTATGGAGAGGATTAGAAAAGATCACACATATAAAAGTTTTGGCCCAGTTCTGGGCAAAAAAGAAACATTCAGAATATCTGAGTTTCATTTTAAGATATGAATAATAAATTTGAAAAGAATTCAGAAAGTCATCATCGTGTGGCAATCTGGTTTCCCAGGAAGACAGTCCACACCAAGTCCTTGAATCATGCCTTTGGGCGGCATTTATGAGGAATCACCTCTTCCCTCCCACTTAGTCTCCTAGCCTACTACCCACCTTCTACACTCTAACCACCCCCTTTGTAGGTGATTTGGAGCTCTTCTCACTAGCACAACAGGCTCTCTTTATAAAGGAGGAGTGGGGACTGGAATGCTCAAACACGTTTTCCACTGAATCAAGCCTGTATTTCTCAGGCAGGAGCTAAGCATACTTAGACATGTGGAACGTCAGCCAGGATCAACAGAGACCCTGGATTACCCTTGCTTATGTAATTTTCTGGGGAAATCCAGGGCATTAAAGTCACTAACCACCCTGCTTCAGTTGAAATAGTGTCTCCCTCTAGAGCCAAAAGTCAATCTAGAATAAACCATACATTCCAACCCATAGATGGAGCATTTATTTTTGAAAACAGCTACTATTTACTGAGTGCTTACTATGTGCTAGGCACTATGCTAAGAACTTAATAGACATAGCCATACTTTACCCTCCCAACAAACTCAAAAGGTAGTATGAACTACTGCTTCTCCTTAAATCTATATAAACCCAGTCATTACCACTGTTTCAGTGATAATTAAAATGCACAGAGATATTACTGCCCCCTGGGCTATATCTCTGCCCTGCCAAACACTCAGCACAATCACCAGGAATCCAATGGAGAGAGATGCCCAGGGGCAAAATTCCCAGTCTTGCTCCAGAGCCCCCAGAGATTTCCTCCTAGAACATCCATTAGCCCTGGCGGGCGTTGCTGGTGTAAATCACCACCCAGCACTAGATGAGAATATAGTTATTATAACAATTGCTGCATTGCATGATGCTTGTGCCATTTGGAAATGTAGGTCTAATTAGCTCTAAGCTGTAGAAGATTTGACTATGGTAGTTTCATTTTGGCTTAATGCTCGGTGCCTGGTGTAAAATCTGAATTTATTACTCTTTTTTTAATCATTTCTGCATGGCTCAACCAGTCGTATCAAAACTACTGCATGTTATAGACTTTAAAAAGTGATTCCCTGTAGGCATTTTAAGGTATAGGATCTATTATGGGAAGATATATATTTGACAGCATTCTGTTTATTACTCAGTTCCGCTACATTGTTCACGAACCCAGTGAAAGATGTTCACAGTGGTAAGTAACACTTTATTCCAGGAAGAAGAAACGCAGGGCAACTTCCTTCGGTAAGTACTAGAATCAGTGTGTGGTGCAATTACAGGACTAATGGGCAAATGTTTCACACACTCCATCAAGATCCTCAAAAACAAGAAACTGCTTTAGTGCTCCATAGCCCCCTAGATTTTGTCCAAGAATATTTTTCCATTAAAAGTAGTGTGTCTCAGCAATGGATAATCTATGGTACATTTCTGAACATTTTAAAGGACAAAACCCAGGTAGTGTCATCCTTCCTAACCCAGTCCCTGAGAATAGCTGTGTGGAAATAGGAAAGGAAGACATCCTTGTTAGTCTTTATATATATATATATTTCTTTATTCTATTTGTGCCATAACTAGTCCAGAGTTGGGGCAAGCATCTGGGGAAGGTAACCCAAAGGTCTGACCTCACCAAGCTACCAAACCAACCAACCCTGGCACTTCCTACCTCCAGAATTCTTCTTAATGTGCAATAATCCTATTGTTTAAACCACTTTCTGTTGGATAGTCAAAGCATCCTGATTAATCACTAGAAATAATACAATATTCCATCCTCAAACTATACAAATAGGTAGAGAAGAAAGAAAATGTACTTGACACATAGACCTAGATGCACATCTTTACTCTGTTGGTAGCTTTTTTATTGATTTATCTGTCTCCCTACTATACTGTAGGCCTCTTGAGGATAAGGAATATGTCTAGTTATTCTTTATCTAGAGAATGTACTAGTCTTTTACAAACTCAAACATCTTGATTGCAATCCAGGCTCTGCCACTTACTAATTCTGTGATCTTGAGCAAATGATTTAATTACTCTAACAACAACAAAAAAAGTAACAAAAAAATAGTACCATAACACCTACTTTATAGAATTGTTGTAAGATCAACTAAAATAATCCATGTAGCAAACTACTTAGCCTGGTATCTGACACAATGTAAGAATTTTTTTCAAAAGGCAGTTAATAATACTAGTTTTGTATAATTACCACCTACCAATTTGATAAGAAATTGTTGAATGAATGAGTGAATGAATGAATAAATTAGTGAATAAATGGATGAATGAATAATAACTTTGCTTATGTTGCTTTGAGTGTTCCATGAGGCATAAATCTTGGAGTCTTGAGACACTCAAAATTAACTTGGAGTGTGATATAACTTTTTAAAGTTATATTTTATATTTTAAAGATATATTTTTAAAGTTATATTCAGCTGGTTTGTATCAAATTTAATGGTTCCATTTTTAAGAATCTCTAGGAAAGATTTGCCCAAAAACAACATGTTCCCTTCTTAGGAAATATTCTCTCTTGATCTTGTTCCCAAGGGCATAGAGCAAAGATGCCTCCCACTCTCTTGTCCGGTATCAGCTTTCTAAAGCTCAAAAGCCAGCTCTGGCTTCTAAGGCTGGTCCTCTGCTAACTCTGCCTATGTCCTCTGCATTTCTCCACTCTATCTCCTGGCTTTAGAAAGCAAATATTTTAGAACATCAGTCACATTTCAATCACACATAGAGGATGCTGTGGAACACCACCCAAACTGACATATTCATTCCCATAGTTGCTAGGAATATTGGCTCCTTCTCTGGTAGCAGCCTACATCCAATGACTGCTCATTTCTGCAATGCAAAGGTCTAGCCCCCTTGCCTCAATTCAGCACAACCCAAGGACTATACCAGTCCTGAGGCCACAGTCTCTGCTGTAATTACCAATTCGTTCTACATCCACCTCTATCCAATCCTACTACCTCACTCCCTCACAGGTGTTGCTCCTGCAAACACATCCCCGGAAAATCTCTTGCACACTAGTTTCAAAGCCTATTTTCAGGAAATCTGATCGAAGACAGAATCATTCTAAGTGCCAGAGATGTGGCAGTGCATTTTTCTGGAAGCTCTGTTACACAGGCATGGTTAGTTAAATCATTGGTGATTGACAGTTAAACTCAACCTCCAGCCTCTTTACCCACCCCCCCGGAGGTCAGAGGTGTAGGAGTGAAAGTTCCAACTCTCTAACCACATGCTTAGCCCCATAGGCAACTGGCCCCCATCTTTAGGTGCTTTGGGTGCATTCCAAAAGTCACCTCATTAACCTAACAACAGACACATTTATGTTCTCATCTCTTAGGAAATTCCAAGGGTTTCAGAAGGACTATGCCAGAAACTGGAGCAAAGAACAAATATATATATATATATTTTTTTTTTCTTATTATAAACCGCAATATTATCCCCTTCAATTCTCATTTCTGAAGACTGTCAGCTGGAGGGAATTACTTTCTCCCAAATAAGTTGTCCACCCAGCAGGTATTTAACAAAAGACCCAAGGACAAAACAACGGTAAGGGTGGTAAGAAGTAGTTAGATTCCAGATACATATTTAAGATTTTCTGATGGATTATACATGGTTTTGAGAGGAAGGAAGGAAGGAAGGAAGGAAGGAAGGAAGGAAGGAAGGAAGGAGAAGGAAAGAAGGAAAGAAGTAAGAAAGGAAGGAGTCAACAAGGACATCAAGATTTAGTATGAGCAACTAAAATAAAAGATATTACAGGGAGAAATAGGTTTGGGGGATAAAATTAAATTGTTACATTTTAAGCATGTTAAGTTTGAGTCACCTAATAGACACATAAATGAAACTTTAAATAGGGAGCTAGGACTCAAGGTCAGAAGAGGGGTCCAAGCTAAAGATATGATTTGGTCATTATTGGCATACAGATTGTATTGAAGGCCATGAAACTGATGAGACCATCAAGTGTAAGTGGAGACAGATAAGTCAGGGTCTGAGGGCACTCCAGGATTTAGAAATCTAGGTGATGATAAGGAACCAGGAAATAATACTGAGAAGAAACAAGGATGAGGTAAAAGGAAAACCAAGTGAGTATGGTGTCCTGGAAGCCCAGTGAAGAAGTACTTTTAGAAACAAGGAGAGATCAACTGCTAACAAGCTGAGCAAGATGTACCCTAAGAAGTGGCATTTGTTCTCAGCAATATGGAACTGAATCACCAGTAACTTTGACAAGAGTTGTTTTTGTCAGTAGTAGAGATGAAAGCCTGCAAAAAGGGTTCATGGAAGACCAATAGAACAGACGCTACTCCAATGACACAACTGCCTAGAGCTCTATGCTAAGACCCTGAAATTAAGCTGGAGTTTAAAGAGTGCTGTGCTCAATTAGTGATGTCGGCCATGAGTGCGAGATCGGGAATTAGTGGTATATAGGATACATTTTTACTATTTTTAATCCAGGACATAGAGTGGCTCATTCCATATCTTTTTTATTTTTATTTATTTATTTATTTATTTATTTATTTATTTATTTATTTAGCTATCCATATCTTTTTTATGCTATCACCCATTTGGGGCACTCATTAACAGTTAATTCAGTATTGTTCCATTAAACTTCAGCTTTTCCAATGTCCCAATATTCTTGAATAGAAAAAGATGTTTTATTAAATTCTACACCCTAGCTGGATAGTTTTAAACCAGTTGCCGGTGTGCCATTAAAGTGATTTATGAGAGTCCTGAAAGAACTCTGTGTGTCTTAAGAAGATAGCACATCTCTCTGAATAACTAACTTACTAAGCAAAGAGCCTTCAAAAGAGTAAAAAAAAAAGAAAAAAATCAACGTTTGACTATGTGATGCATACTTCCATTTCCTGTCTCCTTCTTCCCTGGGAGTCAGAACTAGATAAGAGAGATTTTCACATATTGATGTATTTTGTACAGTTATTCTTTTTCATTGAAGGTCAAATGAGGCTACTTTATCAAATGGGCACAATGTACAGTAAGAGAAACTGAGAAGAACAAGAGGTGTACAGAAATATTAAAATTTAATTCAATGGCCAACTGATTCCCAATATGACCACACTTGCTTCAAGTCTTACATTTTATCCTAGTCTCCAAAAGCAGTTCTTTGTTACTCAATCCCTTAGGAACATATTTCCTAGAAGGGTATTTTCTATGGTCTTCAAAAGTTAATTTCCCTTTAAATTTGCACGCCTGCATTCTCACAAATAACTGCTCAGAGTTGGAAAGTGTCTTGAGTTATCTTGTTCAAATATCTACTCCCTATGTGAATGAATCCTAAGTGCACTATCCCTGACAGATGGCTTTTGAATCTCTGGTTAAACACCTCTGGTGATGGACAACTCACTTCCTCGGGAGAAGGCAGTTCCCTCTAGCTGTCAGACTTTTGAAATGAGAGTTGAAGGAGAATGTGCACATTCAAATAATTGAAGGGTTATGCACGTAGGTGAGTCTCTTTTCTCACACAATTGACAAGTTTACATAACAAGATGCTCAGATTCTTTGGTTACCTGAGGCTGACTTATTTTGATGCCTCTCTGATTTCTGAGACTCCAAGACAGAGTAAACATTCTTCATTTGTCAAGTAAATGCCCCCCAACTATGCCCAGACTTAAGAAGGTTCCCATTAAAATGAACTCAGGACTGATTTTTAAATGTCTTTTGTTCCTGGGCTAGCAGAGAGGCATGTGGTTGGGAGGGTGGAGGGACAACTGGAATAATGACCTCCTAGTTCTCTAATTATGGCACCAATAATTCCCTTTATATTCTGGTGTTTTGTAGCATGTTTATGGTTTTGTCTTATTTCATCTTAAAGGCCAAACAAAAGCTGACTCCAATTGCTACAAACTCATGAGGCCCCAGCCACAGGCCTCAAGCAAGGAAACAAACAAATAGAATGCATGGGAACCCAGTTTCTTAGATTAAATATGACAATGGTGTAGAGTCCATATGTCTCAGGAAAAAGGGGACACTGAAAAAGTCTCCAGGGTGCTCTGTCAAATAAGGATCATCCAGGACCCAAGCAATTGTTCATTTTTCATCCTCAGTGAAATGTCATATGGATTCCGTCCCTCACTTGTGCTTAAAGATGGATGGCCTATTGTTTAAGCCTGGTGTTTTTCATTAATTAGTTCTCTGCCAACAAAGCTTTAAGTAAAGTCATTTAATTTAGACTTTGCCTACTGGATTATAGAAAATCAGTATTTATTACTATTTTTCATTAATTTTTATTTTCCATAGGACTCAGCCAGTCAAAGAGACTAGGGTTTTGAAATTTTACAAACCAATTCCCCATAGATAACAGAAAACATTGGATTTATTGCCCCAAGTAAGCAATTTTGTAATTTGTGCTGAGGTATGTCCAGAAAACAACAACAACAATAACAAAAAAGAGCAAGAAAACGAAAAACAAAATTCGGCTTTTTCCACCTGTGGAGAGATGAACTAAGAATGTGTTTTAGTTAATCTGTGGATTCTAAATGCTTCTTTCCAGACTCAAATATCAAAATGACATTCTCATTCATTCTGGGGATGGTGGGAGTTTGGTAAGGAGTGATTTTTTTTTAAAGGCCAGCAAGGCAATCTGGTAATATCCATCATTACCCTTAGTTAATGACCTACTTGTTAGTTAGCAGCTGCTGTTGCCAAGGAAAGGTACCTGGTTTCTAACAGTAGTACCTCATTGCTAGTTGGAGTGAGAGTAATCAATGGCCTGTCTCAGGGCCATGTGGGTGGGTGAACCTAGCCTGAAAAGAATGCGCTTTTCTTCAGTTACCTAGAAGGACTGTAGGTCTCTCCCTTGGAAAAAACTTAGAAAAAGAGCAGTCCACGTATAAAGTTATCCTAAAACTGGGCAGAATTATTTGATAGAAACAAGGTTATAATGAAAGCATTTCTAGGGTTTACATTTCCTTGGAAAAGAATATAAAATATAATTTTGACAACAAAATGCCAATTATTTTCATTTCTAGTGAGAAACTAATCATTGAGCAAAAAGAAAATATTCATACCGGTATGATTAGGGCATTCTCCTCTTGTCAAGCCACACAGAAAGTCAAACATGAGGATCAAAAGGGGCTTGGAGTTCATGAAATCAGAAGAGAAAAGAATGGATGAATGGGATCTTTACTAGCATCCATCTGATGGTGACAAAGATGTTGACAATTGGACCATAAATTTTCAAAGTCCCTCAGCTAGAATTCTTTATATTCATTGCCACTAGCCCTAACCTGTAACTAAAGCTGAAAATAAATACAAAACTAAAATCAAGCCTCTCCTACTGGTCTTTGAGCAATCCATGGAGAATTTGGTTGCTTCCTTTCCAGGTGATTTGGAGCCAGGGAGATAGCCAAGTTCCAAAGCACAAACACTGACCCATGTATTCCAAACATTAAAGACAATGGAAATATAAATTAAAAATGCAGTCTAGGAACCCATCAATTAATGCTCAAGTCCTTGAATTTATAGTGATATTTAAAAAAACTAATTGGTTACCTTCAGAGGAGGATAGGAACCAATTTGTCATCTTTATGGTAAATAAGGAGAAACAATTAAGCATAGCCTCAACTGTACCACTGGGTAATCAAAGAGTAGATGAGGGAAAGCATCTGCTCATAAGTTTTCTAGCTAATAAATGCAAGGGAAATGGTAGAATTAGACATCACCATTTAGTAATTCCCAGTAAACTAATGGATCCAGACATTGAGCATTGGGTGATGTTAACATTTTAAAAAGAGCAAAAATTGGACACCACGTACCTCCTGGTGAAACAACTCAATGCCACCTGCCAAATGAACCTAAAATTAATCATGTCTCAATACAATTCCCAACTTGTAGAAAATACAGAGGACAGAGGAACATATTGAACTGTATAACGAATGTATAATCAACAACATCCATATCATAGGAAAACTCTACAGGTCAAAAGGTAAACTGTAAGAAAAAGAAAGGCCTAGATGAGAAACATATACATTAAAGGAGACTTGAAAGACATGTTATTTTTTTAATGGCCAAGACTAAACTTGAGCATCTTGGGATGCTCACTTGGATGATAAAACTATACAGGACACAAGGAAGTGTTTGTTATAAAAACCAGGATAGAGGTTACTTTGGGGGTAAAGGAGGGGTGAGATTGGATGGGGCAGATAGCCTTCTGGGGTGGATGACAAAATTTTATCTCTTGACTTCAATACCAGTTAGAAGGGTGCTGCCTTATAACTTATTAAACTACATAGCTATTTTGTGCAACTTTTCGTATCCGTGTTTGATTTAACAAACTGAGCAATCTACCCTTCCTCTTTCACTTTGGTTTTGTTTTACGAGTACTTGACCTGAGGAAGACATCTTACCTCTATAAGAAACTCAGAGCACCTGGGCCACTCAGTTGGCTAAGCATCCAGCTCTTGATTTGGGCTCAGGTCATGATTTCATGGCTGTGAGACTGAGCCCCATGTCTGGCTCTGTGCTGAGTGTGAAGCCTGCTTGGGATTTTCTCTCCCTCTCCCCATCTCTTCCCTCACAATAAAGAAATAAACATTTTTAAAAAAGAGAAAGAAAAAGAGACTCAGCCAATCAGCCAATCATTCAATCACTGCTCAATGTCATGATATTTTGGAACAACTGTGTGATGGGTTATGCCCTTTTTAATCTGATGATCTGGATTTGACTGAAACCTCTTGAACTAATCTGGCCCAAAAGCAACATTTCTAAGAGGCCTTCCAGAAATGCAAACCCAATCCAGGAGCCCTAGTAGGCTATCTCCTAGTGGTGACAAATAGGACTGATAGTTTGAGATGGCCAAAGTCATTCTCTTGAATAGTCATCCCTCCCACGGACCAGTGTGTCTCTTGGGAAAAAGAAGGTGACTTCAGCATCTTAGCACATTATCAACATGAGAAAAAAAAAAGAACTTCTCAAAGCCAATCAAGAAATTATACACTGTTTAGGACAACTGCTCACAGTTATAACCAAGTGACAAAGCTACAAACAGTTCATAAAAGCCTTTCAGGGCATGTAGTAGGGTGGGGGAGACAGGATGGCTTCAACTGTATCCATTTTTACAGATCCTTCTCCAGCCCCCTTCTGCTGCCTGAACAGGTCTTGGCTGTATACGTGCCTACCCTGCCTAATAAAATAAGAGCTCTGGCACTTTTCTTGGATGAGCCCATCTCATTCCCAGGAAGTTTTCAGTGAATGCCTGGATAAAAGAAAACTGGTGCCTTGAAAAGAGAAGTGAAGACCTCAGCTTCAATCCCACGAGATCTCCCTAATGGTTTTTTTAGCTCCCTGACCCAAAATCATTTCTATTATTTTCAATAATAATGATTATAAATTATTTTTGGAGTTCATGACTCAAGAGCACTTGAGACTGGTTTATATTAAATTGGCCAATAAAGCGTCTTGAGTTGATTCAAATTGTGAAAGGATGCAGAAATTTGGGAGTATGGCACATGGGAGAAGAGGGAGCTATTGAAAAAAAATCTCCAAGCACAAAGCACTTTATAAGTTTTCAAAGTACTTTTAAAGTCAATCTGATATGTAAGTAAAAGCTAACAAAACTACACATATATATCCCTCACCTAGATCACATTCACATTGGGCATGTAAAATCCAAGATGCAAGATTTTATGGGAGCTGGAAGCCATAATGTGTCTGCATCTCAGGAAGCTGATGAGACAAGACTTTTGATGACCTAAGCCAGTGGCACCCTGGGGCATAGACAATTGCTTTGACGTATCCAAAGCCCTGTAAGGAAGTTTCAATTCCATTCCTTAAGGGGAAATGTCCGTGGATAATAATCCTTGCATTAGAAGCCCATTTGTCCAATATCCTCAGTTTATCAGTGGAAGAATTAAGGTCCAAGGAGGGACATACTTGCTTAAGGTCATTGAGGTAAACACTAATTCTATCCTCCTCTTCTTCTCCTTCTTCCCAGAGGGCAATTTTTTTGAGTAACCACTTGCCATACAGCTATGTATTCAGAAAAGGGGTCCACTGCTACCCCCAAAAGGAATGAACCATGGCTGACCAAAGACAATCACAGCCACATCACTGCCTTAGTAGCAGTGACTGGTTAGACACAGACATGTGACCAATCCTAGGCAATGGGATCTGGGGATAGTTTCCAGAGAAATTTCCAGTAAATACTTTCCTCAAATAAAAACAAGGGAAAAACCAAGTGCCTGGGTGGCTCAGTTGGTTAAACGTCCAACATTGGCTGCTGTCAGTGCAGAGTCCACTTAGGAACCTCTGTTCCTCTCTCTGCCCCTCCCTTGCTCATGCACACATGTGCACACTCTCTCTCAAAAATAAATGAACATTTTTTAAAAAGAAGAAAAAGAAACACATAGGAAGAAACACTCTTCTTCTTCATGGGATACTATGTCTGCCTATGACACCTGAAACTTCTACATCCACCATACAACCATGACAAAAAAGGCCAAGCAGAAAGATAGCAAACTCTAAGTCCCCAGTGATATAATGAAGCTGTAAATCTGGGCTGCCTGTTATGCATGATAGTAAATAACCTTGTTTAAGTTACTTTTTTGCCGTACTTTCAGTTTCTTTCAACGTAAAACATCCTCACTGTTACAATCTCTCAGAAAGCTCATGGTAAAGCTAGGATTAGAACCAGACATCATCATTTCCAGGCCAATGAAAGCCTCCATGTAAGGCGTGGTGAAGTCCGTTAGCAGCTATATCCGTCTAGGTTATGTGGCAGTAAGAAACAACCCCAAATCTCAGTGGTTTACTACAGCAAGGTTCTATTTCTTGCTTGTGTAACATGTCCATCAGTGTTGGCCAAAGCTCTGCTCCTGGGACCTAGGCCAATGAGTAAACTCTTTTCTGAAATATTGCTGATTTTGTGACAAAGAGAGAAACAAAGCATGCCAAACCATGAACTGGCTCTTAAAGCTTTTTCAGAAATTATGTGTATCACTTTCAGTCACATGCCATTAACCAGAGCAAGTCACAGAGTCTAGCTTGATATCAATGAGGAAGGGAAAAAGAACAATTTCTTATGTAAATATTACACTTAGTCTGTATTCAATTCTTCTAAGAAATAGCTGAGCACCCTAGGGTTAACTAAAGTGGGTACTGAATTATTTTGATAACATCTCTAAACTTCAGGATATTTTAGCAAACACAACTGCCATGCCTTTTTTATAATAAACTCCTTTTAAAATATCTTTTGTTTTAGCATGATTACATGCCCATTAAAACTCTTTCCATAGTGTATTTTGTGTATACACTGTATTTGTGTGTAATAGTGTATTTAGCAAATATTGCTAAGAGAGCAGATCTTAAATGTTCTGACCACAATAAAGAAATGGTAATTTTGTGATGGGAAGAATATATTAGTTAAAGCTATGGTCGTTATCATTTTACAGTATATAAATGTATCAAATCACCTTATACCTTAAGCTTATACAATGTTACATGTCAATTATATCTCAATAAACCTGGGGGGAAAAAAAGAGAATAAAAAGGTCCAAATCAGTGAAAGATTAAAAAAGATAAAATGTCTTGCTTTCCCAATTCTACCCACCATAGATAAATCACTAATAATTTGGTGTATGTTCTCTAGTCCTTTTTCTATGTATGTTCGCATCTGTATACATATGTAGATTTATACATATATTTGTGGCTTATTACAAAGAAAAATACCATTTTACACAATTATACATAATGTCATAAACATTTTTGCTTGTCAATATATGGCTAATTACTTTTCTTTTTGATGATTGCATAGTAGTACACTGTGTGTATGTACCATAATTTATATCATAATTTCTTTCAGGATGGACGTTTGGTTATTCTCACATTCATCATCACAAATAAGTCTGTACAGAAGTACTCATTAGGAGTATGCAGATATCTATATCACTCTTTTATATATTGATATAGATATCTGCATACTCCTATGAGTACTTCTGTAGAATAAATTCCAAGAAGTAGAATTGCTCGAAAACATAAACATTCAAAAACTTGACAGGTATTGTAAAATGGTCCTCCAAAAAAAGATTATATCAATTATACCTTTAAACTGGTGGGCCTACTAAATCCAGCCAACAGTGTTTTAGACAGTGATCCTTACAGACACACACACACACACACACACACACACACACACACACAAAGTGCTGCGTTCATTATATGTAGTCAGTATAAAAAGATTCTGGACTATTTATAATGGACCCCTCTCCTCAAGGAGCTTAAATCTAGTGAGGGAGAAAACAGAGACATATGAAAATACTAAAAATACATAAATGCTTAGTATAAGAAACTGAATCAGGCACAGTCTGAGACAGCTGCAAGGAAGCAGATGTGATAAGAGAATGTTCAGTGAAGTGAAGGGTGTCAGTGTAGGGACAGAAGAGCTTTTCAGAAAAGAAGCAATGTCATCCATTACAATTGACAGAAGGGGGAGCTGAACCTTGGAAGACTGTTGCAGATGGGGTTGATGACAGCACTGGGAGAGGAAAGAATAGCTTGTATGGGCAAATGAGCTCACAGGGTCGGTGTGCTGGGCAAATCACATTAGGGTCAGAGTCTCTTTTCAGGCCAAGATTTTACATAACTAGATCTGTCCTGGGTAATTGTCTGTAGACTCTCTTAGCAACAGGGAACTGGTCTGAATGGCCAGTCTAAATAAGTGAGACTAGAAGAGTTCTACCTTCTTGCTTAGAGTCCCTAAGCTATAAACAATCACTATACCTCAGCCTTTTGATCCCCTGGAGAAAAAAATAAATCCATCAACAGGATAGAGCCAAATCCCCAAAGGATCTGAATTCATAGTCCCCTCCTGAATACCTTAACCTTTAGCTTGCACAATAAATAGACTACTGGGGGTATCATTAGGTCCTCTGTGAGCTTGGTTTCATGGGAGAGACCAGAACCAAGTTCAAGCTTAGGGGTCAGGACACAAATGCACGAAGCAAATGCTGCCACATCCTCCCTTCAAGCCCAAGACATCTCTGATTGCAACACTCTTTTCCATTAGATCTAGAAAGCCCTCAGAATCCTTCTCAACACAGCCTTCCAAGCAACTATTACCAATCAAATGGAATGGGCATGGGCATTGAAGCCCATTTGTCATCCCTGATTTATAGCAACAAATTAGTCCTTTCTTCACCAGTGTTTTCTCCCACCTATTACTTCACCAAGCATAAGCCTTTCTCAGAAGAAACCATAGTCATTAGGACCTCATACAGACCTAAATAGCCCACACCAGGAAGGGGGGAAGCCACCTTTACCCATTATAGCATCCACTGCTCCAAGCCCCCACATCCAAGAGGAGTTCCTTCAAAGATATTAGCTTTTCATCTGTTTTTACCTCTGCCTAGAGGTGGTCACTTCCACTCATTATATCAACAAATATTTACTTGAGCACCTACTATGTTCCAGGTCATGTTCTACAGACTGAGGCTACAGCAGTGAACAACATACACAAAACCCCTGTGCTCATGGAGCTTACTTTGAGGGAAAAGACACAGATGAGAAGCAAGTGGGCTGATACAAATGCTAAAGGGGCCCCAAAAATGCAGGAAAGGGGAACAGGCAGCATTGGATTTAGGGGGATGGAGAGAAATTTTAAAAAGAAAAATCTGAGCCTGGGTGGCTCAGTCAGTTGAGTGTCCAACTTCAGCTCAGGTCATGATCTCATAGTTTGTGAGTTCAAGCCGCACATCAGTCCCACTGCTGTCAGCACAGAGCCCACTTCGGATCCTCTCCCCCTCCCCAGCTCATACTCTCTCTCTCTCAAAAGTAAATAAAACATTAAAAAAAAAGAAAACTTTACTTGGGAGATGAAATGTAACTAAAGACCTGAAGAAGGTGAAGAAGCATGCCATTCAGATATCTGCGGAAGAGCCTTCCAGAGAGAGGTTCTGAGGCAGGAGCAGGTCAGGAACAGTGAAGAGGTCGATCCTAGTGGACAAATTGGGGAGTATAGAAGATGAGGCAGAGGATGAAGAAAGGGGGTAGATTTAGGGGATCAGGGTTACAGATCATAAAGTGTTTCATAGTGGGGATCAAAAGAAAATCTCTGACATAGATGGTTTCTGCCTTCACCAAGTTCCTATTTATAATGGAAGATAAAGAGTAAATACAATATTATAAATAATTCACTCTAAATGTAACAAATGTAGCACATTTGTAAAGGGGGGTGGGTGGGTTCAAGGTGCCATGGGAGATATAACAGGACAACTGATGGCATTTGGTGATCATGGATGGCTTCCTGAAAGATGGACATCTAAGCTGAGTCCTGAAGGGTAAGGAGTTTTCCCAGAAAAAAAAAAACAAAAACAAACAAACAAACAAAAAAAAAACAAAAACAAAGGAAGAAGAATGTGCCAAGCAGAGGGAACTGGGTGTGTTCAAGGAGGTTGGAGGTAGAAGGGCTATGTCCTCAGAGCACAGACAGCAAAGGGCAGATGGGTATGCTATCAGTCTGAAGAAGCCCACAGGAATCAGAACCCTCAGGGCCTTGCAATGTTTAAGGGTCTTCAACTTTTAAGCAAAAGAGGAAGTTTTTGAAACGTTTAAAAAAATTTTTAACATTCATTGATTTTTGAGAGACAGAGAGAGACAGAGCATGAGCAGGGGAGGGGCAGAGAGAGAGGGAGACACAGAATCTGAAGCAGGCTCCAGGCTCTGAGCTGTCAGCACAGAGCCCGACATAGGGCTCAAACTCACAAATGGCAAGATCACGACCTAGGCTGAAGTCGTATGCTTAACCAACTGAGCCACCCAGGCACCCCAGTTTTTGAAAGGTTTTAAGTTTAAAAATTATCAGTCTTACCTTTTTTGTGAAAAGATCTCTCTGATTACCATGTCACCGTCCATACCAACCTCTTAGATCCTTGAGATGACACAATAAAGCAAAATTGTTTTTAAAAATTGCCCTTGCTTCTTTTCTAATTAATTAGCACCTTGAAAGCCCACTTTTCCTTTCTGAACTCCCTTCCTGACCAGTGGAGGTGACCAGAGATCAGAGGAGCAGCTGCTCTCCCATTCATTCTTGTAAAACAAAGCCTTGGCCACTCCTTACCTGTCCTGAGACAGGTAAGTCCCCACAGACGTTTTCTAAAGCAAGACAGGACACGCATGTATGAAAATACTTCTCTGAGAATAAGGAGAAGAAAAATCTGGTTTACTCTATTTGCTCCAGGCTTTTTCCAGACAGAAACTCAACAGATCAAAACCACTCCAAACTGGGATGAAACCATATGGTTTCCAGAATCACACATTGTTTTACAAAGTTCAGTGGTTGAGACTGCCTTTCTCTATTGGTGGAAATAAAGCAGACTTTTTCCATTTGCTATTCAGGGTCAATACCTGCAGGTTAATTAATTCATTTGTTCCCATGTAGACAACATGTAAGGTGCCACAGGTGATCTGGAATATACAAAGCATCAAAGACAAGATTCCTTCCTTCTGCCTGCAATCATCTTGAGTTCTGTTTTTCTCAAAAAGCCGTGAATTTGTAAATCTTCAAGCAGTGGGAACATGTTGTTTTCTTGTGTTCTTTGTATTCTACAGTCTTGGTATATTCCATACTCTAAATTAGGCCTCAAAAATATTTCTGATTAAAAATTTATACAGCTCATGACAGCCTCTTTCTAGAACATAACCCCTAACTAATTCATGTTCACTTACCCTGCAGTTTTCTATTTATAATATTTTACAATTTCTGTGTATTTGTATTATAAATTATTAAATGACATCAAGGTTTTTATTTTGATGAGGGAATTTTTGATGAATTTGACAGTGTAATTACTTCAGATACTGCTCTGGATTGCTGGGAAAATATTTAATTTTATTTACCACGATGAATAATTAAAGCATGCGAGTGGTGGGCTCTCTTGCTGTGCCTTCTAGCTCCTTACTTCCCTTTGCTCCTCACTAATTAAAATAGTGATGCTTATATGTGTAGTGCCTTAAAAGACATAAATTACAACTTTGGGGCAGTGGGGAAGAAGTGGGTATGGGATAAGACTTGAGAAACATAAAGTAAAGAGGAAGGAGGGAGATGATGAAAACTTGGCTGTGTTTAATTTCATATTTTTCTAGTAAAAGTAGGGAGAGGAAAGTACAATCTCCTTGTTTATTTGGTGAACTACCCTCCCAGTTCTAGAAATGTCTTATGTGCAAGCTTCCTTGATTAAAACAGCAGAAATGGTAATGGAAACAAAAGCAACAAAGAACACCACAACTTGCATTTATAAAGCCCAGAAGATTCCTGATTATAATACGGGATATCATACTGGGTTCATGGATTACATCTTTATATGATTTCCATTTGGTTATCACAAAACCCTGTTATGGTACACACAAGGCCAATCTTAATAGTCCTACCTGGGGATGAGAAATTTGAAGTTCAGTTTGATGAACAGCCTAGTCCTACATCACTCACAAGTACAAGGTCCCAGGTTTCCTGACTCTTAATCCACTGGGATTAAGAAATCAAGGAATAAACTTTTTCTTACCACCTGATCTTAAGTTATCCAAAATACTTGTTAAAAATAAGACAACATTCCCAAAATAGAGTCATTATGCTAAGCTCCATGTCACCAAACCAAGACTTCATTACAATTTTGGCTCTCCCAGAGATGGAATCTTAAACCAGTCAATCAGGAATCACCTGATCAGCATTAGTTAGGTAATCTGCCCAATTGATCCCTGCCATCCGGTAGAGGAAAGTTACCTTGCAATAACCAATCTGCTTTTTTGCATCCTTGTTCCTACTCTCTTCTGCCTATAAAAGTCTTTCATTTTGTACAGCTCTTCAGAGCCCCTGTCTTCTAGAGTGGATGCTGCCTGATTCATGAATTTTTTAATAAAGCCAATAATATCCTTAAATTTTACCAGTTAGATTTTGTTTTGTAACATAACAAACATGTTACTAGGCATTCAGTATATTTTACCAAAAGACAATTTACATATATATACACGTGTATACCCATACACACGTGTGTGGGTATGAATTTCAAATGCCAAAACACTTGAGACATCAGTGGAAATAATACTAAACTGTTGATCAGTACCAATCACTCCTCTACTCTAGATCTCAGTCTCCTCATCCAAAAATGGAGACAATATTGGTATCCATCTCTTAGAGTTATAAATGTTTAATAGGTAGTGCAGAGAAAGAACTCAGTAAATACTAGCTGTTCCTAGTTTTCAATGGCATATAGAGTTAAATATGGTACCAGGAGCACCAACCACATCTTAGCCTTCTTTGTATCACAACCTCTAATACGTCGTGGGTTATTCAGTAAATGACGTGGATGGATGGCTGAGGGGTTTTTGGCTATTCCATGACCAGACTGAAGGCTCCCAATTACATCATAAGGTCCTTGAGGGCAGGACATTACCTTGTTCTTTTCCTCCATTCAGTATATTGCTTGAACACAGATGATGCTTTAAAAAAAAAATGTCTGCTGAGTTTTACTGGAATAGAATACTCGGTATCATCCACACACAGCCGAGAAGGGTTTGGCAGCAGCTTTTCCCAGGAGTGTTGCCTGAGGCAGGGGCTGTAAAAATCCTGGAAGTGCTGAGGCCACCTTAGTAAAGAACAGGGCATTGTTTGGGGCCAGAACCCCTAGTGAGTGAGGTCTTTTCTAATCAAAGGCCCAGTCACTGGCGTGTGTTCCACAAGCCCCTGGGGCCCAGCTCTCATTGTGTGGCAGGGCCACTGGAGGTGGGGACGCCCACCTCCCAGACTGTATCGATTAGCTGCTCCATCTGCCACTCTGCAAACAAGCTGTACGGTCCCCCATTGGATGAAAATGTCACCCATGGTAACAGATCCTCACAGCTGGCGTCTGACCACAGGACCCTCAGGGAGGGAATAATCAGATCCTGAAAAGCAGTCAGCCCACACCAAGCTAAATGCAAAATGAAAAATAAATAAATGTCTATTGTAATCTCTTCCCTCCCTTCTCAGCTCCAAGCACCAGATATTATTCTCAAGTTGCACTGCCACAGCAGGGGACTGTTGGCCCTCAAGGTAGGTTGCTTGAGGGTCCTATGTATAGTCTGTGGGAACTATAACTCACAGACCTCCCCTGGCTGGTTCTGGAGCTATAGAGAATGCACTGAAATCCTGCTCCAACCACTCCAGATTTCAGTTCTTTCCTAGGAGATCTGTCTCTCTTCAATCTCTCTCCCCACTCCCATCCCTATATCTATCCCTGCCCTCTTCCCTCCCTCCTCCTTCCCACCCTTCCTCTCCTCTCTTTGCTTTATTTTTCTCTCCTACACCCAATACTCCCTCTTCTTCCTGTCCCCTCTCTCCTAATTTTGTTCTTTTTGCACAGGACACTCTTCCTCGTAGTCTTTCCTGGATTACTTCTACTCCTTTTTCAGACCTCAGTTTAAACATCTTTTCTTCTGGGCATTCTGACAATAACACTCCCCCAAACAAAGTGAATATCCCCTAATACTATGCCCCTCCCACTCTGTGCTTCCCCTCTTACTCTTCAGCTGTCTCTTTGACTAGGAGTGGTAACCTTGTCTGTCAGTTGACTATTATGTTCCCAGCACCTAGTACAGTGCCTGGCACATAGAGGCTGCTTAATAACTATTACTTGACTAAACAAACAATGCCAGGTACAAAGCAATTCTTATAGGGCTTCTGGATTTTTTGAGACTCTGAAGATATCAATGCCATGAGATTCTCTTTGTCAGTTTCCAGTTACTGAACTAGCCTAAGTTGAAAATCAAGAAATTTGTCAGAAGGCTCACAAAGGTAAAGGAACCATTGCCATTTTGGACTAGAGTATTCTTTATAGTGGGGGGCTCTCCTGTGCATTGTAGTTCTACCCACCGGATGCCAATAGCACCTTCTGCCCCCACTTGTGACGATCAGAAATGCCTCATGCCGTAAGGTGAGGATTCCAGAATAACAGGAAAAAGGTTCAGCTGCTCATAGCCAGAAATAATGACAAAAGTCCACTACATTTTTCCTGTTAGACCAGTGGTCCCCTGGGAATGATTATGCCTGCCTCTACTAGGGTGTATTTACAACGTCTGGAGATATTTCTGGTTGTCACAATTAGGGGCAGGGGATCCAAAGCTCCCCCCCTCCACAACAAAGAATGCTCTAGTCAAAAATGTCAATAGTGCAACTATTAAGAAACCCTGATCTACATGGATACGATAAAGTTTCCACTAGATATTTTAACTTTTCACTTTAAAGCCTGAACTATCTACTTCTTAGTCTTAAATTCCAAAGATACACCAGGCTCCTTGCTTTTTTTTTTATGCCAGCAGATACTCTTTCATCCTGTGGATAGTTCCTGGCATGAACATAGCAGGCTGTCAAGAGACCCAATGAGGCATCTCTGGTAGACAGCATTATGTAGTGTGGTTAACAGTATTGTTATCAGCATTATTAACAGTATTCTTTTCTGGTTTCAAATCCAAAGTCTGCCACTTTCTAGTCATGTCCTTGGACAAGTTACTTAATTTTTCTGAATCTTAGTTTCCTAATCTATAATATGGAATGATAATATACCCACAGATGATAATCCAAGGAAAGCACATGACACATTACTTAGCACACAGAAAGAATATTAGCTACTATTTTATTCATGTGACAATAAACAATCGAGATTTTGTAACAGAGTTTTCACTGACTCATAGTTACTTTCCTTTTTTGACAAGTGCACTGGCTATTACTATTTGAACTATGACTAATCCATAGCTGTAACGGATGCTTCTGTATAGATGAGTGTTGCCCCTGGGCACAGAGCTGTAGAGGTATGAGAGGGCAGGGTGTATTCTGGCCCAGGTGAGGTTCCTAGCACAGGAGGAGCTTAAAGTGCATGGGTGTGGGGGAATGGAGGTCAGCAGAGCTTAGCCATACACCGAGGACAGATCACAAAAGGCCCAGCCAAGGGGTTAAAAATTGATTTCTTGGGGATCAGAGGCAAACAGGGACTTTAATTAAGCAGGTGAGTGGCAATCAGGTCTGTCTTTTAGGAAGCTGCAATGGCAGCATATTGGCAGTTGTTCACTTCCCTCATTGTAAACCCTGTTTTACTCTCCTAATGGTGGCTCTTCATGTTCAATTGGAACAACTTTGAAGTGGCCGAGATGGGAAAATGCCCACCTCAATTACCACCCCTAGTACTATAAATAAATGCCACCTTTCTGAAGGCAGTTTGGCAATGGGTCTTAGGTGTCTTAAAATAGGCACACCCTCTTACCCTAAAAATTCCACTTCTAAGAATCTATCCAGAGGAAATCATAGAAAACGTGCACAAATATCTACCTATAAGAAAACTCATTTTCAGCACTGTTTTTAGGAGTAAGAAGATGAAAACCCTAAAAGTTCAAAAATAATTAATTGGTTAACTAAATTAAGGTAGAATGACTTGCTATAGAGTCATGAAAGCTACATTACTGACATGTGGGAAAATAGGTTACAAAAGACTGCATAGTGTATGATGCCTTTTCAAAGTACCTACTTACACACACACACACACACACACACACACACACACACACATACACACACTTGTCTTTTCATGTTACAGATATCCTTTTGTCCCAGCAAATTCTTTCTGGCAATTTATCCTTAGGAATGAATGAAGGTAGTAATAGCGACATATGTAAAAGTATGTATATATACACATAAACCTACATATATGCACACAAAATAGTCCAGAAGGGTAAAGATACCAAGGTATTTAGTGCTTGCTATGGATGAGGGGATTATGGGAGACTATTTTATTTTCTTCTTTTTGCTTTGTCAAATTTTCAAGTCTTTCTAACAGCATTTATTATATTTATAATGGACTTTTTTTACATTAAGAATAATAATAAAGGCAAAGAAAGGTCATCCCCTATAATTATGCCCAGAAAAATTTTATAGAATATCTGATCATCCTGTAATTTTTGAATGACTAGAGGGAGACGGGCTGAGCTATACTTTGAAAATTGTTGTTGATTCTCCTTAGATTTCAGTATAAATTAAATTTGTTGTCTACTGAGTTTAGTGTGGACTGAGCTGCCAATATCTGCTTAGCTACATCCTGAGTGATGTGCCACTACAATGAAAATGGAACCTATATGATTCCTTTCCTCAAATTACTCATAGTCGATCCAGGATAAATGATATATGTGAAAGAGATACTAGGACTAATTCAAGGCCACTCATGGTAAAGTGCTAAATCATAAGGGAGAGCTGCTGAGTTATACAGAGGTTCAGAGAAGGAGAAGATAATTATGTATTGGAGGGGTCGGGAAAATCTTCACACACAAAGAAGATGGGATGGCAGAAAAGAGAAGAGCGGCAGCATCAAAGGCATAAAGGCAGGAATGATCAGGGTGGGTTTCAGAGACAGCAAGAGGCCAGCTTGGCATAAGCACCGAGTTCTAACTGAGGGCCGAAGGTAGTGAGGACCAATTAAGGAGGAGCCTCCGTGCTGGGGTCAGAATTTTGGACAATAATGTATGTGTAATAAGGCTCTGGGTTAAAACATAACATGGAGATAGTGACTTAAAAATACCAAATATGAACAAGATGTTGATAGTTTAAGCATTAACCCTCTAGAAACTACCTAAAAGAAGAAAGTAATACAAGGAAGGACATTATAACCTCTTTTAAATGAGCCCCCAAAACCCACTCTAAAAATATGTTTTGGGAAAAGGGGTAATAGTGGTCCTTTCAGTAGGAAGTAGGCTTTATGAATCCTCAGGAAGTGGCAGGAGAGAACTGGGCTTGAGAAAAGGAAAGTTCATGCTGACAAACGGTGGTTGAGAAATTTGGATGAAACCCTAAGTGTGGAAAATGTGTTTCAGTCCCCAAAATGCAACTTCTGTAATGAGTAAAATTCATTATCTTAAACTTTTGGCTATGATGTGTAATTGTTAACCTCTACTGCTTTGGTTCAAGGCTCCCTTCACTAAAATATATTGTTTGCCATCAAAGCTGATGTGGATTAGAAGCTGAGCATGTGCCCTCCCTTTTAGGTTATATTAATATACCAAAATCGATAACATGCCATAGCTTTCAGAAGTAGTAATAAAATACCTTAAAATATTCCCAGAATATGTCTATAAATTATTTGTTCAATGTACTTATGTTAAAAAGGTTGTCAGTTACAATGCTCTGGAAAACTCTAAAATTACAAGCCATCGTATTTGTATTTGATAAAGCTCTTGCTGTTTTGGGTCAGAGAGGGTTATGCTGTGGGGGGAAAAAAATCATTATTTTCCCTAATAAATAAATTACTTGCCTATATTTCATGTATCACTCAGGCCAGCCAGTATTGAAGGTTTAAATAATAAATAACAAATAGCTCCATTCATTTATTAATAATGATGCATCACGTGTGTGTGGGTGTGTATGTGTGTGTGATAGTATGTGTGTCTGGAGTACATGAGTTTCCCTTTAGAGCCTTGGGGTGACAGATTGAACAGTAGTCATCCGAAAGGACAAAAAGTCATGCCTCTGAGATCATTACCATTTTTCCAGGTTGAGGAAATCATCTAGTGATAACAGACCTTTCCACTCAGTCAGTGCCTAATGTAGAGGACTGTGCTGGGATAAAGTTCTTGAAAGGCACAGAACCACCCAATGCCTTTAGCCTAAAATTCCTTAAAGGGCTCTCCTAGTATTAACTCTTCTCAATTGGATCACCAAGGCAGAGTTCTAGGGGAAAAAATAGAGGGAAAAGAAGACAATCAGACTCTCTTCAAAACACTCTCCTTTTATTTAGTAGAAGAAAGGAGGTTAGCCACATCTGCTTCGGGCAGTTTACATCACCATTAGTCCCAGTTAATTAACTGACCTCACAGATGTAAGTATCAATCTCCACCATATTGTCACAAAGTGACCCTCACGATTCCCTGCGATGCTACTCCTTTCATTTGAAACAGACAGAGGCAGGTTGAGCCAGGGTACCCAGTCCCACAAAAAGCCAGCTAAGAAATATATTGCACTACATTCCATTCCCAAAGGAATACCTGGACCAAGGAAACGACTGGAAACAGCTGGACCTTGCAATGAGTTACTGTTGGCACTAAGCCAAAGCAAAAGCAATCAGCCTTGCGGTGAATCCTAAAACAGATGGATCCCCTCCGTTTGTCCTTCCCTTCTTCACACACCTAGGGCAAGCACAGGGCTTGGCAGGAGCTCTGGGGACATGCACATATATTTAAAAGGACATAAGTCTTAGAACTACTCTTTTAACATAAATTGCATACCTTTTTTCTACATTATTTAGCTCAAGGGCAAAAGATCTTTCACCTCTGAAAATACATAAGAAAAATCTGGCCTGCTCCAGTGACCTAGCTAATTGGGCCCGAGAATGCTGGGTGGAAGAGTCAAGTTCTGACTACTGTTTGGGGTCTGTTGCTGATTCCTTTTGCCCCAGGTAAATCGCCTCTCATTCTTTGCTCTCTTCTTTATGTGACCCTCACCACCAAACAGCAACACAGAGCAGGGCACAGCAGGCTGCCACACCATCATCCTTGTTTAAAGAACAAGGTCAGCTCCTTGCTGTGAACAGATTTTCCTCTGTGGAAACAGGTTCATGTTTATCTTTCAAGTTCCAGCAACAAACTCAGGGTCGCCAACATGTGCCGCACAGCTGCTGCAGTGCCTGATTTATGAACAAATCTGCATATAATTGTGTTGGTTCTTTTTTTCCCCCTGGCCTATATTTTTTCTTTAAATAAAATGGCTTAGTCCAGGCTGCAAAAAGCCCCAATTCTAAAGCCATATAATTTTATGGACAAGGGATGGGGGTAGGAGTAGGGGAGTTCTTTTGTATGGCACCTGAACTCATTAAAATCCTAAATTCCATAATTTTACACTACCATGTGCCACAACTGAACAGCCTAATTGCTTACCGTCTTTATGAGAACCACAAATGGGGCAAGAAAACCAGGGAACAGGTGGGAAGGCCACACTGGGGTTTGGGTCCAAGCCCTGTCAAGAGGTGGTGACCAGACTAGAACTGGATGATTTTGTATAGTAAGAGACTTTACTCTTTACAGAGGCCTGAATTTAGCCAAGTCAGTGGTGGTGTGAGGTATGTGTCAAAATTAAGAAATTCCCAAAATTAGACATCTCCTTATAGTGACCACACAGTTGGGGTTTTTAAAGAAAGAGAACTACAGGATAGGTAAGAATCAATGGCTAATAATATTATCACTGCAGGTTCCTGGACACAAATAAAGACTGGATCTTACAATTTAGAAAAAAAAATGATTTGGACTTCAAGAAATCAAGCTCCTTCCCTGGCCCCTCATGACAGGATATGGTGATGTGGAAGTTATGGATATGAAAATTCTTTAGCATCTGTTCTGTAGATAGTAAAAGCAACTGATGGGCTAGAATGACTGGTATATTCGGCATCTTGGTTGATCACTTTGCTTTCCTCACAAAGGAAACTAGTCCCTTTGAAGAGAATATTATAGTTTGGGGATTGTGGAAAAGGGCCCAGAAATGTAAAATTAGGAAGAAATTTTCAGCATTTTCTTATCTGCCAATTGATAGCAAAGAGCAGGTCACCCAAGTTTCAATTGTCACACCCCATTCTAAAGACTGGACAAGCAAGCTTATTTTCTTCGCTTAAAATGAAGGAAAAATTCAACATATTTCCAAAATTCAGTACTTCTTTGAAGCCTCTAAAAGCTTCACCTCTGAAAATTAAGAGTGCTAGTGTTAGACTAGCAGCCTAGGTAACCATGAGATATGAGAAAGCAAGTTGATGAGATCCAGAAATGTACTAAATTGAAAGAGGTTAGAAGATGACAAAAAAAAAAAAAAAAAAAAAAAAACCAAACAGGGAAATTGACAAGTCCATAGAGGTTAGCAGTGGAAACTACAGTGAAGACTTTTTCAGAACCTGAGAAAAAAGTCTAATATGAATAAAGTAAGCATTAATGGTAAGTGAAGGGTTCAATGGATGGATGGATGGATGGATGGAAAGATAATGAGTTAAGAAGAAAACTGCTGATGAGATACAATCTCAAAAAGGAGAGTCCTAGAGGTGAGAGTGGAAAAGGAGTAGCCATGGGAATCCTGATGATGATCACAATCAGAAGTTGTTGAGAACACTGCTAGTGAATGCTGTCACCTAACTAAGAGATTGAGACACCTTACCAGAGATCTAGTAAGGCCTAGAATTAGGGGTAAGCTCTTACTCTCCAAGGAAACTTTCAGAGTGAGCTCCTAGGTCTAGCCAAAGCTCTGGCCACTCAGCAATATTTCCATAAGCACTGCCAACTTCTTCAGAAATGTGCAGAAAGATCTTCTCTCTAAATCAGAGGGACAGAATGTTTCAGGCTAATCCTCTGCAGAGGCCTAGGATCTCACACCAAGAACATAGTGTTTTGCATTAGGAATTCACTGAGACAAAGTGAGGTCAGATGGATGTCTGGTATGCCAGGCAGTCTGTGGGGGTACAGAGGTCTCTTATTTAAGCACACTGATTAGAAAGTAAGACTGATACAGGAGAAGAAACATTAGACAGGGAGTCCTGCTTCTAGCTTTGCTAATTCCAAAATTAGGCCAAAACTACGAAGTAGGACAATCTTTTTGTTCACTTTCCTTCCACACCCCTCTCTTTCTCTTTCCTTCATTGCTCTCAGAATCTGTTTCCAGGTACTTGTCCTCACTAAACATCCCAGACATTCCTCACCATTGACCAGTTCAAAACTATGTAAGAACTTATTTACCATTAAGCATTTTGCATTCATTGCTTCATCCAACCTTAATGACAACCTGGTAAGGTAGATACCATAATTATTCCCATTTAGCAAATAAAGAAACTGAGGCTCAGCAAAATCATATGATTTGATTAAAGGTAACCTTGTCAATGTAGATGTTTCACATCTGCCTTCCCTACTTGTCCTTTGTTCTTATGGATCTCCTCGCTCCTAAAAGCCGTGACTTTTTTTCAGATACAAGGTTTTTGTTCACCCAGGAATGACTCATGGCTTGTTATACTCTGCATAATGGTAATGACTATGAAAGCATTTCATAAACCATAATAGCGTGTGTGTCTGTGTCTGTGTGTTGCATCCATTTCTGCTTCTGTTTGGTTTCTGACTTTGCCTTTCTCCTGGATGCATTCACCTGAAATTCAGAGTCCCCAACCAGAGTAATGCCCACCTCCTAGACTAGTCTTCATACATCTGCAGTATGACTGAGTGTTCCCAATTCTAGTTCCTTTCAAATTTGGAAATGACCTGGGGTCATTTCTGTGCTAGACTTAGTGGCAAGGTGCTGGCTTGCTGATTGAAATTCTTTATGAAGCAACCTCTTTCCTAGCATTCTATGGCTGTCTCATATGTCCCTATGTCCTTTGCACTGATTTGCACTGCCCTTTAAATTGTCCCTATGTACCATTTTAAAAAGCTTGATATAGCCTTTCCTATCATATGTTTATATCGCCAACAACAAAATTCTATTGTGTCCAAGGAAAATGGACACATAATCATAGCTAATACTACTTGAGCATTTACTATATTCCCAGCACAGGGCTAAGCATCTCACATACATTATCTCATTTACCCTCATAATATCTCTGTGAGATATATAGAATTGTTATCTCCATTTAATGGATGGCAGAACCAAAGAATGTACCTAAAATCACACACAACTAGGGGCACCTGGGTGGCTCAGTTTGTTAAGCGGCCGACTTCGGCTCGGGTCATGGTCTTATGGCTCATGAGCTCAAGCCCCGTGTTGGCTATGTACTGACAGCTCAGAGCCTAGAGCCTGCTTCAGATTCTGTGTCTCCCTCTCTCTCTCCCCCTCCCTCCCTCTCAAAAATAAATAAACATTAAAAAAATGTAATAAAAAATATAATAAATAAAATAAAATAAAATAAAATAACACACAACTAAGATGCCAAGCAAAGGTTTATTTTTTTTTAATTTTTTTTAACGTTTATTTATTTTTGAGACAGAGAGAGACAGAACATGAACGGGGGAGGATCAGAGAGAGAGGGAGACACAGAATATGAAACAGGCTCCAGGCTCTGAGCCATCAGCACAGAGCCCGACGCGGGGCTGGAACTCACAGACCATGAGATAATGACCTGAGCCAAAGTCGGACGCTCAACCGACTGAGCCACCCAGGCACCCCTCCAAGCAAAGGTTTAAATTGGATCTCATGTGTGTCTCCAATGCCATATGCTCTTAATTAGTTAATACAAGAGATACTTTTGTTATTGTTGTTTTTGTTTTTTGAGAAAGAGACAGAGAACACCAGTGGAGGAGGGACAGAGAGAGAAGGTAAGAGCGAATCTCTGTGCTGACAGTGAGGGGGCCCCACCCAGGGCTTGATCTCACAAACCTTGAGATCATGACCTGACCTGAAATCAAGAGTTGGATGCTTACTGACTGCCACCCAGGCACCCTAAGATAATTTGTTTTTATTCTTTGAAATGAATGAAGGCTTTCCAACTCCAGATTCACCAGAAGTCTCCTGGCTCCCAGATCAAGCATATTCCCAGAGGGGAACTACACATAGGACATCTTGTGCCTACGCTTTGTGTCAACTGGCAACTTGGTTCAAGGTCCTGTGAAACCACTGTTTTCTGGTCACCAATCCATGAATGTTGACATACAGCTACTGTCAGAGATTAGACAGCAAGAGAACTTGTTAATACAACTCAAAGAAAAGAACCAAATGCAAGTGGATCTCCCACATAAAGGAGAAGACACATTGTAGGTTGTTTTTGTTTGTTTGTTTGTTTGTTTGTTTGTTTATTAGTCAATAGGACTCATCTGCTTTCTGGATATCGGAACCCAATATTTAGAAGCCGGAGTGTCCCATTCTAGACTCCTGTATCCATTTCAGTACTCCTTCTGCCCATCAGTTTACTCCTTAAGTGGCAGAGTATTTTAATAAACCCATTCATGTCACAGAAACAATATACAGTATCTGCATCTAACAGTGTTTGCTTCAATTCAACTGACACTTGAGCAAGTGTTCTGAAGTCTGACCTCTTAGGTTAAACCCCTGCTTCATCAACTTTTTAAATCTCCCTAAGCCTTAGCTTCCTTAGCTGTCATGAGTATCCAATGAAATAACACATGTAAATTACACTCAGATGCTAAACTAAACCAAACCAAAAATAAGAATAAACCAAGAATAAACCAAACCAAGAATAAGTAAATCAAGGCAATGAGAAGGCCAAAGTGATGCTGGGTAGCAAAGCTGTACTTCTCTAATTTTTCTGCCACAGCCAAAGGGAAATTAAAGGGCAGAGAAGAAATAAAGCTCATCTTTCCCTAGCCCTTCTAAATGGCGTTAGGACTCAAAATGGAGTTTCTGTGAAGGGTTGGCATGTCTATCTCCTTGTCCCTGCAGGTCAGTGAAGCATAAGCCCTTCAGGCAAGGAGGGAAGTGTTTCAGCCATGGTCAAGAGCCAGGTCTTATTAACCAAATTCCTCCCTCTTTTAGAGAAGGGAGCTCAGGAAGGAAATGAATAAGTAAACAGGAAGGGACGGGGTAGTATGAGTTAGTGGAGAGTGTGAAAATTCTGATCTGTTTTCAACAGAAAGCCAATCTTTCGGCTATACATACCAGACATCGTTGTCTTGGATGTGAGTTAGGACAATCGTGTTGTATAAAATAAACAAGGGGAACAAACAAATCCAGAGCTGTGAAACATCCTCTTCTGGAGTCCACGAACATCTCCCATTGCCAGTTCGGCAGTGGCAGAAATCAGCATTTCACCGTTTAAGAGCCCATGAAACCTCCAAGTAAGAACAACTCGTTTCCTGGCTCTCTTTATTACAATTCCTTCTAATTTAAAATTTATAATGAATGCGAACAATAATCAGTTTGTAAATACTGTTTTTAAGTTCACTAGAGCTTTGCCGAGATATTCCTTCTAGGTAACAAGTATGTGGCTCATTACTCTCTCATTAGCAAGATAGAAATAAAGATGCAAAAAAAAAAAAAAAAAAGGGAAGAAAGAAAAGGGAAAAAACACCCACTCCAAAGATACTGTTGAAGTCTAATTGCCTGCATGGAATTCTTAATAATGTTTACTAATGCCTTTTCAGCCTTGCCAATTTTAATGCTCATTCCAGATTCCAGGTGTGACGTCTGTGGTCCCTGCTGTGATCTTAGCAAGTGAGTTTAGACACCTAGAATAGCAGCTTTGGAGAGTTTTTAGCCCCATCTTATGTCCCCAGAATGCAATCACACCCAATGGGGCTTTAAAAAGGAAATCTCAAGCAAGCTCTGGCGTTTTTATTTAAAATTAAATCTCTAATTGGACAAGGCCTGCCCTTTACCTAGATAAGACACGATGACATCTCAGCCAGTCTCACAGAGGGCAAAGCTCCAAGAGTGAACCTTGTACTAGCCATTGCAAGTGGCTAAGCATTTCCCCCCCTTATCTCCTAGAAACTCTGGGCATGGTAGATTATACTCTTTAGACACATAGATCCTTTGTAATCTCATTTGGCATTCTGGAAGTCAAAAATCAAATGGAAAATATTCTACAGAGATGAAGAGTTATAGCAAAGATTAGCTTCTTGAATCTCACCGCTGTTAAAGCAAAGAATAACAAGAGGACTTTCAGTAAGAAACTATAGTAGTTTGGGGTGGGGTGGTGTTGGGGGAAGCAAGGCCTATTGGTTTGTGGGTTTTTTTATTCTAAACAACAAGTGAGTTATTTAGGAATAAAATTTAGGAAATAATTCATTGACCCTTGCAAGAAGAACTTTGCATGTGAAGAAACTAAGGCAGGGAATTTGTAAGTTCACTGCAGTTTGGATCATATCCACTGGAGGTTTATCCTCACGATTCCATCCCGGCCACCTTTCTGCCTCTTTCTCCTGTCCTCTAAGAAGGTGAAATGGACTTCCTAAGCCCATAGGATCAGGCTGAGTGTGAGGCTTTCATTTTGGGGGCTAATTTGGGGATGCAAATTTAAAAGGAACTTACTCCATTTCCTTTATGCCGGTGAGCCTTTCTCTTCCAGTTTTATAGTGAGAAAGGAAGGAGGAGAGGAGAAAGCAAGTCCTAACTCCATCAAAATTCCTTGTAATTCTACTGTTTAAAGAAAAACTTTTGGAACTGACATTTGCAGGAGTCTGCTGTTGATTACAGGGGGGAACTAAGCAGAGAACTGTGAATAAGGTCCTGCAACCAGGTTCATAAAACAAGATTGAAAAAGTTATAAAAAGCCATAATATCAAAACCATCATGCAAAACATCGGACATTGTGCCCAGATATAGAATCCATTCCTCAAGCAGGCCAAAGCCTCCAAAGGGCAAGCAAAAGCCCCTTTCAGCCCAGGATGGTGAAACAGACTTGGGCTAAGGTTCTGCCATCAACTAGCTGTGTGATCCTCAGCCAGGTGTTCAACCTCTCTGAGCTTCAGTTTTAGGATCTATAAAATGAAGAGGTTTAACTTGAAACCAGGTGAATTCTGCTGCTCACGTTTGAACCCTGGCTCTGCTACTACTTAGCTGTGTAACCTTATGCAAGTTATTTAACCAGGGTGTGCCTCAGTTTCCTAACTTGTGAACTAGGAATAACTATACTACGTCCCTCACAAGGCTGTTGTGAGGATTAAAGGAAAAATAATAAAGGTAAATGGCCTATAATGGTGCCCGGAATGCAACAATCAATAGACACTGGGTGCTGCTGCTACTAAATGTTGTAAAATGGCTGCAACTCATTGAAACTAACAGATGCAAGAAGGACAAAGCAGTAATCTAAGCTGACTTAGGGTGAAAAGCTTCTGATTTCCTGATGAGTTGGCCTCACCACTAATTGACTCTTCCAGAGACTCAGAAATGCTGATCCCTACCTCCACGAAGAGGCATTTTTACCTGCTCCTCTTCCAAAACACATCTGCAGATACTAACGTTTGTTTTTTTTAAGACTATAAGTTTTTTATTTAAGAAATTTTACCTGTGATTCCTTCCACTCCCAATCACCACAGTTGCTCCAAAGTCGGAATCATAACCTTCAAAATAGCCCTTTTATTTTTTTAATGTTTAGTTATTTTTGAAGGAGAGAGAGACAGAGCGTGAGCAGGGGAGAGGCAGAGAGAGAGGGAGACACAGAATCCCAATTAGGCTCCAGGCTCCAACCTGTCAGCACAAAGCCTGATACCGGGCTTGAACTCACGAATGGTGAGATCATGATCTGAGCCAAAGTCAGACACCCAAACGCCTGAGCCACCCAGGTGCCCCTAAAACAGTCCTTTTAAAACGAACTTTCAGGGAACCTGGGTGACACAGTTGGTTAAGCATCCAACTGTAGATTTTGGCTCAGGTCATGATCCCAGTTAGTGAGTTCAAGCCCTGTATCGGGCTCTGTGCAGACATCATGGAGCCTGCTTGGGATTCCCTGTCTCCCTCTCTCTCTGCCTCTCTTTTGCCCTGCCTCTTTCTCAAAAATAAATAAACACACAAACAATTTTTTGAAAAGAAGAACTTGTGTTCAATCCAGTTGTCACTATCAGTCCAGAGTTCTTTTGGTTGGGCTTCTTTGATCACCACTTGAATATGGACATACTTCAAAATTCCCCACCTGTGGGAATGCAAGCTGGTGCAGCCACCTTGGAAAACAGTATGGAGGTTCCTCAAAAAACTAAAAATAGAACTACCCTACAACCGAGCAATTGCACTACTAGACATTTATCCACGGGATACAGGTGTGCTGTTTCGAAGGGACACATGCAACCCCATGTTTATAGCGGCACTATCAACGATAGCCAAAGTACGGAAAGAGCCCAAATGTCCATCGATGGATGAATGGATAAAGAAAATGTGGTATATATGTATGTGTATATATATATACATATATATACACACACACACACACACACACACACACACACACACACACACAATGGAGTGTTACTCGGCAATCAAAAAGAATGAAATCTTGCCATTTGCAACTACATGGATGGAACTGGAGGATATTTTGCTAAGTGAAATTAGTCAGTCAGAGAAAGACAAAAACCATATGACTTCACTCATATGAGGACTTTAAGAGACAAAACAGATGAACATAAGGGAAGGGAAACAAAAACAATATAAAAACAGGGAGGGGGACAAAACAGAAGAGACTCATAAATATGGAGAACAAACTGAGGGTTACTGGAGGGGTTGTGGGAGGGGGGATGGGCTAAATGGGTAAGGGGCATTAAGGGATCTACTCCTGAAATCATTGTTTCATTATATGCTAACTAATTTGGATGTAAATTTTAAAAACTTAAAAATAAAATTAAAAAAAATTTTTGAAGGTGAAAAAAAAGATATAAATCTTTCCAACAAACCTACAAAGTAAGCATATAATTACTCACTTTAAAAATAAAGAGGGGCAGAAAGAATCTAAAAAAAAAAATTCCCCACCTGTAATCTTTGGGATCCAATTCCTTTACTTTAAGGCCATATTTAGGGTCAGAGTAGATGAATCTCCCCGGTTTTTAATGTCAGACGCCCCGTAAACATGAATGAGTTCAAATCATATTCACCCCTAAACTATCACACCCAAGAACTATACAGATTGTTGAAACACCCCAATACCTAAGATTTAAAAAATCTGACTATTAGATCTTTCTCAGAGTGTCAGCAGATAGATGTCTTGTAGTTCTTTCCCACAGATCTAACACATAGTTCTGTGAGTAAAGGAAACCACACATATCCTCTAGGAGGCGTTTCCAATGATGTAGGTCTACAGAAAAAGCCCCCTCAGGATAGACCTCAACCAAAGTTTAAATTCCAGGTTCCCAAACCACACTGGGCAAACACCAATTCCTGTCCTGGTATAGCTGCCCTCAAAGGCTTTCTGCATGCTCCTTTCATAGAGAAATGTCTAATTCCAAGCTGGCTTTTTCAATTCATTAGCTATATGACCTTGACCAATTCATTCCATTTCTTGACCAATTTCTTTTTCTGGGGAAAAAAAAAACCACACACACAATATAACATCAGTATCTTGCATGGCTTTAGAGATGAGCAAATAAGGTAATTAAATGCTCACAACCACCATTTATTGAGCCACTACTAGGTACTAGGCACTGTACTAGAGATTTTACATATGTTATTTCAGTTAAATAATCCTCACAACAATCCTAAAAGGCAAGAATTAAATAGCCCTGTCACTTACCAGTTGCTCAGGTCAAAAATCTTAGAGTCATTTTTGCATCTTCTCTATTACATTCTATACCAATCCATAAGCAAATCTTGGCTCTACCTTCAAAAAAACAGATTCAGACTAATTCTCACCAATTCTATCTCCACCACTCTTCCAGGAGAACTGCAATAGCCTAGTTTGCTACCATGTTTGCTTGGCCCCGTTTCACCTGCTCCCCACCAGGAGTCACAGCAGTCGTGTTAAGAATGTGATGCACCTGGTGGCTCAGTCAGTTAAGCATCCAATTTCAGTTCAGGTCATGATCTTGCTGCCTTGGGTTCAAGCCTCGCATCGGGCTCTGTGCTGACAGCTCAGAACCTGGATCCTGCTTCAGATTCTGTGTCTCCCTCTTCCTCTCACACTCGGTCTCTCTCTCAAAAATAAATAAAACATTAAAAAATTTTAAAAAGAAAAAAAAAGAACCTAAGTTAGGTCCATAGTTTACAGGTTAGCCTCTGCTAACATTTGCAGGAACCAGGGCAAGAATTCAAATGAGGGTCCACATACCATATTTAATTTTTTTAAGTTTTAAATCCAGATAAAAAGTGTTTTTAAAATATTTTTTTCTAAAGAGATTAGAGTGGAAGAGAGCCAAAGCATACGAGACTCTTAAAAACTGAGAACAAACTGAGGATTGATGGGGGGTGGGAGGGAGGGGAGGTTGGGTGATGGGTATTGAGGAGGGCATCTTTGGGGATGAGCACTGGGTGTTGTATGGAAACCAATTTGACAATAAACTTCATATACTGAAAAAATAAATAAATAAAAATAAATAAAATTTTTTTCTGTTATCTACTTGATAAATACATAAAATGGCAAGATCTAAAAATATATGTAAATCAGGGTGCCTGGGTGGCTCAGTGGTTGAGTGTCCTACTTCAGCTTAGGTCATGATCTCATGGTTCATAGGTTCCAGCCCCGCGTCAGGCTCTGTGCTGACAGCTCAGAGCCTAGAGCCTGCTTTAGATTCTATGTCTCCTTCTCTCTCTGCCCCTCCCCTGCTCACACTCTGTCTTTCTCTCTCAAAAATAAACATTAAAAAAAAATACATACGTATACATATATATATATATATATATGTAAATCTATGGCCGTTAAAATGACTAAAAGTATAAATCTATGATTAAATGCCTAAAAATTGTCAAAATATCAAAGATTATTCAACTTAATTGTTATTATGAATATTTGGCTGTTTGGATGAATAAGAAGTAAATATGTGGATAAATTATGAATTATTATGTATTCACTCCATAAGTTTTTCTTGTCTTAACTTTAACAAAATTAATCATCATGTCATAATAATCTAGATTTTCACATCATTATGTTCTATTGATAGCAATAATCTAAAG
The DNA here is from genome assembly GCF_022079265.1 of Lynx rufus. NCBI lineage: Eukaryota > Metazoa > Chordata > Mammalia > Carnivora > Felidae > Lynx > Lynx rufus. The sequence continues at coordinate 189,976,828 of NW_025814823.1, forward strand.
TATTAAAAGGTAATTATATTGAAAGTATATAATATTTGAGTAAACTTTCATTTAAAAATTTAATTAATATAAATAAAAAGAACAAAACAGTTAAATTTTTGTTCACAAAAATGCTGTTTTTATCCTGAAATATTCAAAATTATTTACTAAAATTAAAAGGTGTAAGGTTAATTATAGTAATTAATGTCAATATTTTAAATCATTTAAATGAAGCTGAAATCTATTTTTTGAAAAATTAATTAAATCTATCAAATATTATTATTAAAATGAAACCATTTGTAGATTTGGCTTGAAAGGTCATCTAGTCACCAGTATAAAGACTCAGAATCACTCTATGTTTCACGCTTTTCACCACTATATATAAAAATATAGATACAAATTTAAAGTAAGAGTAATATGGATTTCTTACTAGTGCAAAATCTTCCTCAGCTACCCCATGCAACTTTCCCCTCCTTAGCCACACCCTTTTCTCTTATAAGAAAATTGAGGTCGCCTTCCATCTACATTCCTTTTTTCCTTTTCCTACCACTTACTGGATCATCGAGCATATGTCAACCACTGTGCTTAGTGCTTGCCATGTTCTGCTTCATTTAACCTTTACATCCACCTATAAGCAGCTGCTATTGTTATCCAAATTTTACAGATGAGGAAGATGACATTCAGAGAGAGAATAACTTCTTTCAAGACTAGCAAGTATAAAGCCAGCTTTCTAAAACAGTTTTGTTTCTCCCTGAAGTCCATGCTCTTAACTACTATAACTTCTGCCTCCCCAAATTCACTTAGATTCTTCAATTCAACCAATATTCACCAGAACCTTCTAACGGAAGGATGAGGTAGTTGCTACGGAGACACAGGATAAGACATAGTCCATATCCTTAGATCTAAAAGGAAAGGCAGGATTTTTCACATGCCAAACCAAGAACAAAGACTACAGTATATGAGTTCTTGGAGACATGAGGGTATGGATAATAAGTGCTCTCGGAAGATGGGGCAGGGTGGGAGGGAAGAGAACATAGCAGCAGACTTTAGTAAGGTGGAGAAGTTAAGAGGGGTTAACATTTGAACCTTACCCCCAAAATATGACAATACAGTAGAATATGCCTCTATGTGCAGAGATACATGTGAGGATGATGTTTTCACTTATTTGTGCATTCATTTACTGCGCAAGATTTACTGATGTCTTATCAGGTGCCTGGAAAACTGCTGGGTTCTTGGCAGACTAAAATAAGTGCTTTGCAGGGGAAAGAGAACAGTGCTTGGCCAGTGAAGAGAACAGATCTGGGCTCAGTGAAACATGGGAGGCTGCCTTCCTGGCTCCAAAGATCCCATTAGAAAAAAAATGTGTTCAGCATTCTTTCAGCATACTACCCAGAGTATAAGAACATTGTGTCATCAGGAACCACTAAGTGTACCCTGGAGACCATCCATCCAGTACCAGGTCAGATTTCAGAGGTTCTTTTTTGGAACTGCCCTGGTGAGACAAACTACAGTAGTCAAAGGAGCAGGTCTGAATTTTGACCTCAAAACATGAGTTCTGTGTCTCTAGGTGAATAACTTAACCTTCTTGGAGCCTCCTTTTCCTCAATTATAAAATATAGAAGGTAATTCTCACTTCACAGCGTTGCAGTGAGGATTACATGACATAAGATCTATAAAAATGCTGGCACATAATTGGAGCCCCAAAACTTAATAGTTCCTTTCCCTTCTCCATTTTCCTTAGAAAATAGTTTCTTGCTTTCTGAGCAAGGAAGTGTAAGCAATTGTGGTCTGATTTTTTTCTGAAACTGTAAGTTTCTTGATTTCACCCACCCCTGCTAAGTGATTCCAACCATTTAACTTCCTTTGCAGGGTCTTACCCTCCCTGAGCTCTCTCCAACATACCCCTAGCCCCCAACCCACCCCACTTACCTTCATCTGTCTCCTACATTCAAAGCTTCAGCTTCCCTACCCAGGGTTAGAATCTGCATCAAGTGTCTTAGACCTATTTGAGCTCATGTAGCAAAATCATTACAAAGGGTGATCTCCTGCTTTCCCTTGTAATAATCAGGCTCCCTCATTGGGATAAATGACTTGGCCATCAGGTTTATAGTTTACCCATTTGGGAACTGGATTATTGCTTCATAAAACTGTGCTACATGGTACTATTATCATTTAATTATATTGCCTAAAGAAAAAAAATAAAGATTGCCTTTTTGAACACTACTCTCCAGTACTCCCAAGTTTTGTGGGAGCTGACTCCTTCAGCACATTTCCTGCCCTCAAATATCTTTACAGGTAAAAGGTCATTCTGCTTGGCATGCTCTTCTTTGCTGGGCACCTCTCCTCAAAAGAGTAGTTTGATCTCTTTTTTAACATGCTATTTCAAATCCCCCAGAAAAATGTGCTAGACTTTATGGCAACATTTTCCTTCCCAAAAGCATTATGTGTCTCATGGCTCACACACACACAGAGTCCCAACACTCAGTGCTAGAACTGAACTTCCTTGTATGTTACATGATTTTTAAAAAAGCACCTATGGAAATTGTTTTTACTGGTAAAATGCCAGTAGTTCCCCCTTAAAGATGCATTCTTTTGGGTTAATTTATTTTGTTTATTACAATTCAATTGCAATGGAAGATGTCTTAGGAAGTGTGGAGTGGGTGGGAGTGCAAAAGAACCAGGATCTGCTTTTAGTTGATTACTGTGGAACCTGGTGGTATTCCCCAGCTCAATATCTCTCCACTATCAATGGATTTGAAGTTTTTGAAAAGCTGTTACCCTGGGAGGATTAATAGAGTTAGTTTGATTTCCATTTTAGTATTAATAAATTTATCATGTCTGATAGGATCTTTCAAGAGACAACGCAAGTAATGATGATGGGGAAGCAAAGATGAAATGCTTTATGCTCAGCTCCACAAATCCTGCCGTGGTTCAGTGCAACTGTGGGTTATACACCATGGAGCAGTAAGTAAAATGTGGACCCATGGACTGAGTAAAACTTTGGGGAAGAATGAAGTCAAGAAGGGTTTGAATACCTGGTCACTTCAAGGTGCTTGAAGGAAGAGGAGAGTTTGTATGGATGTAGGGAGAAAAAAGAATATTCCAGAAGAGGGAAATGATGTAAGGTGAAGTACTAAGAATAAACACGAGCTGTGTCCTGGATGGCTTCCTAACTGGTCTCTTGCCCTCAATCTGGTCTCCACACAGCAGTCATAGTAATCTTTCTAAAACACATATATGATCTTCTCTTGACCCTATTAAAATCCCTCGTCATCTTCTCGTTGCACTCAGAAAAAAGTCCCAAATTTCTAGTACATGGACCAGGCCCTGTGCCTGGCACACCCCTCTCTCTAGCCTAATCTTGCACTGTTTTCTCCTCACTCTCTTCTCTCCACTCATAAATGCCAGAAAACAGAATAGCATCTTAATAATGGCTCTCTCGGGGTCATCAGCTTATGGGTAATTTCTGTATTTCTTTTTGCTTGTCTTTCAGTTTCTAAATTTTCTACAATGAACCAAGATTATGTTTTTAGTAATAATAGTATTTTTTTTAAAGGGAATGGGAAGTGGCTTAGGAGGCAATTTTGCCAATAATACTGGAAGCTTTCACGAGGGCAAGTAGGATAAAGGCTAACAGAATACAGGAGACACAGAGCTGCAACAATGAAACTGTCTAGAAGTGACAGAAATCAGGGAAGTCCTGGGGGCAGAACACAAAGTAAGGCAAAACTAAAAGAAAGGTAACATATAACACCTATTCTTCAGAAGAGCATCTGGAAACATAGGGGAGACACAGAGCAGTGGTTTGGGAGGGAGGCAGAGTTTAATTCCTTTTTTTGTTGTTGTTTTAACTTGATTTGAAGATTCTTTTCCTGTTTAACTTCTTTAAATTTAAAAAAATTTTAAGTGTATTTTTATTATTTATTTTGAGAAAGAGAGAGAACACATGCACGCACCTGCTAGTCAGGGCAGGGGGCAGAGAAAGAGAGAGAGAATTCCAAGCAGGCTCAGCACTGTCAGTGACATCCAACTGACTGAGACATCCAAGAGTCCCTGATTTGAAGATTCTTAAATATGTCTGCCCATTAAGTGAAGTGCTCACCAAAAGCACTCCCCGTCTCTGCCTATATCACATGTGGCTTCTCAATTGTTGTTTAGGGGATGATCTTCAAAGGTTACAAAATATTTTAAACAAACTTTGTTTTCAACCAAATTCAGCCACGTTCCATTTATTAAATAAATAAATATCTATCTGTAAATGAAACTATCATAAAGATGAAGGTGGTTGGAAAAGGTCCATCTATTATCAACAAATGACTCAAGTCTCACTATGTCCAGTCTGCTTTATTATTTGTTGTTTCTCTAATTCCTTTCAGCCTCCGGATCTCTGTATTGATACTAATCCACAAAAGTGATTCCCAGTGACCTCTGGAGGCTTTTCAGTCCAGCTCACAGAGATTCTATGAGTTAGGGGCTGGATAAATACATATTTGCAAAGAGCATTCCCCACCGGCCTCAGGAGTTGGAAAGGGTTATTTAATTACATCACAAAGAGGCTAAAGAAATAGATGGTTGGTGTCTTCAAACTACATGAAAACTCCAAGAGCTAGCTATTCCAAATCTTACATTTAGAGCAGGAAGCTGAAGCCATAGGGGGTTAGGATCTGTCCACTGTCCTCCACAAAATGACAGGTGAGCCAGTGTTTGAGAACACAGATATTCAATCTCTCAACCCCAATGTTCTTTCTATCGGCCATCATTTTTCTGATAGTGCTCCTGACCAAAACAAACATCTCTCTCCTAACTCTCTAGAATTCCAGAGTTCCTGGAGAAATGGGCCTGATGGAGTTCTCTTTAGTATTATTATTATGGGGCGCCTGGGTGGCTCAGTTGGTTAAGCATCCACCTCTTGATGTGGGTTCAGGTTACGATCTTGCAGTTTGTGAGTTCAAGCCCCACATCAGGCTCTGCACTGACAGTGCAGAGCCTGCTTGGGATTCTCTCTCTCTCCCTCTCTCTCTGCTCCTCCCTCACCCCAATATAAATAAATAAACTTTTAAAAAAATCTTAGAAAAAAAAAAACCTGCCTTGGAAATGATAAACATGGCCACAAGCAGAATAAATTCCCAGCATTGTTAGAACCAGAGGCATCCCTTAGTGTTATCTGCCTATGTCCTATGTGATGTATATCAATGAGACCTCTACACTTAATGGACTAAAATGGAATTACACATTAATTAAATGTTTTTAACAGTCTATTGGGCAGCACAGCTACTTCTGTGGTTGGTTGGTTGGTTGGTTGGTTGGTTGGTTGGTTGGTTGATTGGTTTGTCCAGACCCTCAGAGCCAGATCTCATGCTCAGGTACAAACAGCTGGCTGATGGATAGCCATCATGTCCATGTGCCCAAGTGTAGTAAGAAGAGTTTCCTCACTGCAAGTGGCAAAATCCTGCCTGAGGACCCTCCCTAGTTCCTTTCCTTGGCCCTCTACAACTGTTTCTAGGCCCCTCCATAGACCCTCTATATTTGGTCCTGCTTCTTAGGAGCTAGTCTTCTTAACCTCTAGCATCTTCTCTGATGACCAAATGACATCATGAAGTCAGCACAGGCCATAAAACTGCACAACTAACTCCAAGGAAGCAACCCTGAGCTACAGAAGAGCAGAAGATTTGCACATCCTAAGAAGAATGTGATCTGATTTGGAGGGTAGGGGATGTGCCTTGGCTTTGTGCACCTTTTTCTTTTCAATTGGTCTTGTTATGACACAGCCCAGGCATTCAGTCACCAAGAAGAGACAACCTAAAAGTAATGTGATGAAACTGTTGTCTTTTAAAGGGTGAGCAAATGCATTTAACGATTAAGTTACCAAGGCTTTGATGAGACAGCACCAGGACCTCAAGGGGAATATGGTCCCAAAATCATAAGCAGGACTTCCAATAGGTTAGCCCCATCCCCTGCCACCTTCACCCTTTCTCCTCCATGAATTCAACCAATTCCAAAGCCCATAACCCATGGAATGGAGACTGTGGTTTGGATAAAAGAGTCTGAACACTGGAAAGTTCAAAAGTCAACCTGTGTCAGTCAATTACAATAGACGTAAGTGGCATCAAGTCTCCTAAGCATAGTTAAATCTGACTTTGGAGGACCTGCCACCAGGTGCCAGCTCACAGTATATCAGGACAAATAATCAAAGATCTTTAGTCATGGGGATGGTGACCTCGTACTCCAGATTTATCTGATTTCATGTAGTTCTATTATTTTCAGTAAGTCAGTTGATTCCTAAATTATATCTCATGTGTATGCAAACGTGAACCAGAAACCAGAATAGTATAGTGATCAAGATAACAGATTTGTGAGTCAGAAAGACAAATGTCATTTATAAGCTTTGACTCTGATTGAGTCTCTTAACTTCTCTAAGCTTTATTTTCCTCATCTGTAGAGTAAGATATTCTTGATATTTACCTGACAGGATTGTGGGAAAATTAAAGGAGAAAAATCACATAAAAACTAAAAACAGTATTTACTCAATAAATATCAGGTATCATTATATAAGTAGACATGATTTTATTTTTAAACCTTTATGAGACCTTGATTAAAAATAAGTTCACCTGGGTGACCACCTGGGTGGCTCAGTCGGTTAAATGTCTGACTTCAGCTCAGGTCATGATCTCATGGTTCACGAGTTCGAATCCCACATCGGGCTCTGTGCTGACAGCTCAGAGCTTGGAGCCTGCTTTAGATTCTGTGTCTCCCTCTTTCTCTGCCCCTCCCTTGCTCATGCTTGATATCTCTCTCTCTCTCAAAAATAAATAAAAACATTAAAAATTTTTAAAAATATAAATTCTCAAATCTAATAACACTTTGACCACAAGATCTAATTTTTGATTTGGAAACTAGTCATAGTAGATAGAGATAACTGGAAGAATCAACATGTAAAATGTAAATTAATCAACAATGCTCTTCTCTATTAAGTACATCATTTCTGTAGGACTCTAAATCTATCCATCAATTGCTTTTCCTCCTTATAAAAAATGCAATGCCATAGGGTTTAAAAACAAATCAACAAGGAAAGATAATAACTGAACACAGGTCAGGAGAACTTAACCCAAGTCTGGCTCTGCGATTAGCTGAATAACCTGTCCTTGACATACACTGTGAGATTTGGTGGCCTCTTATATAAGATAAGGTTTTGGGAATATACCTGAAGGTACTTTCCAGCCCTAAGGTTCCAGTGATCACTCTTTCAGTGATTCAATAAGATTCATAAATGGTAGTAAAGGGTTCTGACATCAGTGATTGACTTCTCCTCTTGGCTGTGCAGAAGGCTACAGGCCAGATGAAAAACAAGTATCCAGACAAACATGGGATGGAGTAAGGCAGCACTGACAAACTCTGCAAGGCGTGCTATTCAATTACCAGGATGGCAGTGTCCTGGGCTGAGTCTATAAGGCAGTAGTTACCTCTGCAGCTAGTCCCTCTGTCCCCAGGAATGGGGCCTCCACATACCTATCAAGAAATTACCCATATCCTTCTGGCACATGGAGTATTGGCAGCAAGGGAAATCCTGGCTCTAATCCAGGCCATGAGGCAAACCTCATCAATATGAGAGTAAGCCCTCAGCTTATCCCAACATCATTGTTCCTGGAAATAAAACTATCATCAAAATGTCTTCAAATGGAGTGCAGCCATGATGCAGTCCTTGAAAGTATGGCAAATAAATGTTTCTCCAGATGCAGTGCTCAACCATGAACCAATAGCAATTATCATTAGTTCATCACAACACCAAGAACCCATATGAAGCCTCAGAAGTCTTTTAAATATCAATGAATTGTATGTGCATCAAATTTAAAGCCTACTTGTCATAGCTAATACAATTATAAATTTTATATAAAATAATATATATACAAACATGATGTTAGCTATGCTTTTTTTAAGTTTTTTAATTTATTTTTAGAGAGAGATTGAGAACACAGCAGGGAGGAAGAGAGAGAGAGAGAGAGAGAGAGAGAGAGAGAATCCCAAGCAGGCTTCACACAATCAGCACAGAACCCCATGTGGGACTTGAACTCACAAACTGTGAGATCATGACCTGTGCCGAAATTGAGTCAGTTGCTTAACTTCCTGAGCCACCCATGTGCCCCTAGCTATGCTTTTTTTTTTTTTTTTTAATTTTTTTTTCAACGTTTATTTATTTTTGGGACAGAGAGAGACAGAGCATGAACGGGGGAGGGGCAGAGAGAGAGGGAGACACAGAATCAGAAACAGGCTCCAGGCTCTGAGCCTTCAGCCCAGAGCCTGACGCGGGGCTCGAACTCCCGGACCGCGAGATCGTGACCTGGCTGAAGTCGGACGCTTAACCGACTGCGCCACCCAGGCGCCCCCTAGCTATGCTTTTTAAAACATGATAAAATACTAAGATTATCTCTGGGTGGTAGAATTACAGGTCTTTTTTTTTTTTTTTTACTCATATTTTCCAAATATTCTGCAACTGACCTGTATTACTTTTATACTCAGAAAAAAATAAGAGTTTAACAACAACAAAATCACCTTGACTGTTCTTTGACAATGTTTAAGAGAGACTACCAAGCTTGTCCATTCATTTGGGAGACTAATTTGAATGAATTGAATGCTACATTGAATTTGATCCTTTGAAATGTCATTCCTATGACAGACAGTTTAAATCAAAGAGTAGTGTAATATTGCCAGAAAAATAGAAAATCAGAAACCCTAAATCCTACTCCTAGTTCTGCTCTCTAACTAGCTTGAGATTGTGACCAAGTGACAGCTTCTCTGGGCCTCAGAGTATGGGACTAGAATCAAATCACCCATGTCCAAATCCTGCCTCTTCTGCCTTCTACCTGTGTGACCTAAGGCCAGCAACTTAATCTCCCTGAGCCTCAGTTGCCAATTCAGAAATTGGGAATAATAATTGTCACTGCTTCCCAGGACCATTGTAAAAATAAAATAAGAGAGTCTATGGAGGCCTTTAGCCTCATGCCAGGCACTCTGGAAGTGCTCAGGGAACACTAGCTGGAATCATTATTATTACCTTTCCTGTCCCAAAGCAGAAGGAAAGCAAACATGTTTTTGAGGGGGGCCTTCTGTGGGAGGAACCATGTCTCTGCTCTTCAGTGCTTTGCCAGAGGCCTAGCCAGTTCTTCCCCACAGAAGCCCAAACTCTCCACAATGACCAAGTTGTTTTTGCCTTCCCTTGACACTCATTTATTTCCCACTCTTCCTCCTAAGCAGCTTCTGAGATCACCAGGTTTCCCTGGGGGACAGGAAGGGGGTAAAAGAAAGCATGTGGTGCCTGCTGACATCCATAGAACATCAAGATGACCCCTCTTACCTTTAAAAGAAATGGTTTGCATGTGTGGCCCAAGACAAAGGGAGTAATGTTGACTTTTACTTGTTAGACACTATCTCGGATCTCCTGGGTTTGTTTGATGAATTGTTTTGGGTAGATAAAATATCCCTGTTCCCACTCTCCCCGATTCTGCCACTGGGAGCAGATTAACAAAAAATGTGCTCTTCACATCGGAAAATGCAGCCCTACAAAAACAGTTCTTGAGGGAGAAAATTTTTTTTGTCTCTGCTGATAATGTTCCCACGCTTTGTGGACAGCCCATGCTGGCCTGAACTTGGGGTCACCTTCTCTCATTTGGAAGTGTCAGGAGGAGCTTAGGGTTGAAGACCCTACACACAGTTTGCAGCTAATGCTTCAACGGATGGAAGACAGGCCCAGGAAATCCATGGGGAATGAAGAAGACCAACCCCTACCCTCTGTGACTCATGAGCCTACAACAGAAAAGGAAAGACGAGAGTGACCTTTGGCTACAGGAAAAAAGAGCTTAGAGAAAACACAAATAACAGTTGCAAGAGGCTGTATAGCCCAGAGGTTAAATGCATCATGGGCTTTGAAGTCCAACAGGCTTCGGTTCCCATTCTTGACACTGCCCCATACTCAGGCAGGCAACTTCGCTGAAGCTTAGCCACATAGGGGAGAGGAAGATTGACCCCATAGGAGTTGTTGTGAGGCCTAAAGGAGTTGATGGAGACCAAGCACCTGGAGGGTGAAACTGGTGGCTTTATTAATAATATGTACATCTTTGATAGAGGTCTTTCTCTAGAATAGGAAGCATTTTCCCATGACAGCAGATAGGGTATAAACAGGGCCATGGAGAACCACCACAATGCTTGCACATGGTTTTCACTCTGTAATTGTAGCTGATATTATATTAAATTATAAGGGCTGGTGGTTATTGAGCAGTACTATGGACGAGGCACCATTCTAGGTGTTTACATGCATCCTCTTATTTGATTCTTAGAGAAATCATTATAATAACAAGTGTTACTATTATTACCCCCATTTTATAGAAAACCAAGACTTATAAAATTGCCCAAGGTCACTCAGATAGTAGATGGTAGAGCTGAAATTACCTATGCACATACATGATCCATTTCATGCATCTTATTGGTTATGGTCACTAAAGACTTTAACTCTTTTCTTTTCTTTTCTTTTAATGTTTATTATTTTTTGAGAGAGAGAGACAGAGCATGAGCAGGGGAGGTACAGAGGGAGAGGGAGACACAAATATGAAGCAGGCTCCAGGCTCTTATCTGTCATGACAGCACTGAGCCTGATAAGGAGCTTGAACTCACGGACCACGAGATCATGACCTGGGCCAAAGTCAGATGCTTAACCAACTGAGCCACCCAGGCACTCCAGACTTTAACTCTTCTCTATAGAAATATGTTGGGGTGACCTTTTATCCCATATTAGCCCTTCATCTATGACCAGACTCACATCCCACATTTGCACCACGTCTTAGGTTGGGATGCTGTTAGCAGTGGCTGGAAATTATACTGAAAAGTTTCTCCAGCCAAGCCCTCAAAACCTCTTAATCTGTACAAACATTTAATGGTACACCCCCAAAACCCTCACAGATCATCACTCAGTGCCCTCCCCCCCCTTATAAAAGAGAAAACAAGGTCTGGAAAGGTGAAGTGACTACAACAAAGACATACAGCCAGCTCCTAGCCTAGCCAAGTCTGGAAGAATTCAGCTCTCCATTCTTTGCTACCATTTCATGCTCCATTACCTCTAATATCACAGTCTTCCTTGCAAATGAAATGTGGGCTTTCACCAGGGTTAATGATAACAGTTGTTAGTCCACTTTCTATCCCTCGTTCCCAACACATGTGCCCATGTGACAATAGGGGAGCCTCCACCATAAATCTGACAAGCTGATACCTGCCACCATGCCAATGAGGATGCCCATTTGACAGTATCACAAATCTATCCTAAGTATAAGGCATCCCTCTCCTTCCTCTCACCCATTTCCTGCAGCCCACCCTTGTCTTCTTGCTGCCTTGTTGAGACCATGCTTAGCCGACATGCTAAAGCATAAGTCCATTGTGAACGTTTCCTTTCTCATCTACAAAGACGTTTGTTAATGGGTTCTAGGATGTAAGGAGCATGAAGAGGATGAATGCTCACCCATTCATTTAGTAACTAAATAAATATTTATTGAGCACCTATTATGCAATAGGCATTGGACCTGAGTGCTGGAGTATAGTAAACAACCAGACGTGATCCCAGATCAGAACCTATAGCCCAGAGGGTGACACAAATATAAAATAGGCAACTACATCAACAAGCAAAATGATAACATGCAATGAAGGACAACAAATAAGGTGCAGTGGAGAGAATAATCAAAGAAGCTCAGCTAGGAGCAAGGACTCAGGACAAGGCCTCTCTGAGGAGGCAATCTCTGAGTACATGCCCAGGGAATACTTGAGCTCTCCATGAGAACATCAGAGACTTCTCTCATAATTCTGTCCCTAGCCACGCTTCCAGGTTTTCAGCTTGTCTCAAATCATGTTTAATATTTTTTAATTGTAAAAATAAGATGTATTCATTGTAGAACATTTAAAAAATCAAAAAAAGATAAAAGAAGAAAAATTGTTCACAAACTCATACTTCCATTAGTGCTATATATATATATATATATATATATATATACACACACACACACCATTATAAAAAAGAAACTTTCATTATATGGACATGGTAAAAAAAAAATCCAAGGCATGAAAAAATGTCTAATAAAAACTAAGTTCTTCCACTCTATTCTTCCACTGTAGCCACTACCACCCCCAGTTTTATTCCCCAGAGTATCAGTTTTTTGTGTGGACTTGAAATATATACATTTTTTACCTAAAGTGATATTATTCTATAGAACCTATTCTGCTTCCTTCTTTATTATTTAACAATATATCCTGAAGAAGCAAGTATATATAATTTTATTCTTTTTTAGTAACTATTAATGCCTATTTTTACATAGCTGAGACCACATCGTATAATAATTTTGCATCCTGCTTTTTTCACTTAATATTACATCATTAAAAATTCTTACTTCATTTAAAATTATTTGTAAAAATTAAAAAAAAACATTTTAATGACGGCAAAACATTCTCCTATATGAGTAAACCATAATTTACATAAACATTACCTAATTATGCATGAAGCTGCTGCTGTGTTTTTTTCTACTTATAGAATCTTGCATTCATTTCTATAAAAATTTATTGAGACCTCTTATGAACCCAGCATTGTTCTCTAGTCTACTACAATATACCAAAGATGGATATGATATGCATATTAATATCCTTAAGAATACAAAGAATATGCACTGTGCTGTATACAACAGCTCTCTAGATGGTCCCATCTGCCAGCAGCCTAAGTCAGCTCTGCTATAGGCAGCAAGACTAATGCCTGTTTCTTGCTATTTTTGCTCTCTGACTTACTCCTCTCACCACTGACCTTTGCTTACCAAGAGTAATAAAATAGAGTCAAGGGCTCAGAAAAGGAGGCAAAGGAGACCTCTTTGCCAGTTTACATTCTAGACCTCAATCTTCTTCGGCTTTAGGCAAAACATGTCCCCCATGTGGCCCAAAGGATTCTACATAAGGTGTGAGGCTAAGCTCAAGATGGTAATAAAATGTCCCTTTGAATGGCTTTGTTATGGGCATACATCTTTTAAGAATTTTGCTGAGGAATGGCTGAGACCAGACAGAATTTGGATGCCTACAATACCTCCACTAGACAGTTCCCTATCTATTTGCACATAATTACCGGCTCAGTGTATATGACCATGGGTCCTGGAGCCAGAGGGCAACTACTTACTAGGCTAGTAATTTGACCTTTCTGCGGCTCCAATGACCTCATCTTTAAAATGGTGATAATAGGGGCACCTGGTAGCTCAGTCAGTTGAGCATCTAATTCTTGATTTGGGCTCAGGTGATGATCTCACAGTTTGTGGACTCAAGCCCCACATTGGGCTCTGTGCTGTCAGTGTGGAGCCTGCTTGGGATTTTCTCCCGCCCCCCCCCCCCCCGCCCCTCCCCTGCTCTCTCTCTCTCACTCTCTCTCAAAGATAAATGAATAAATGTAAAATTTTTTAATGAAATAAGTAAAATGGTGATAATAGTAGAGCCTACATTGTTGTATTAATGTGAGAATTTCATGAGTTGATTTCAGGTAAGTAATTTAGAACTATGCCTGAGATACCATAAGCACTTAATAAACGTTTATCATTAGAGTTTGTAATAGGTGAAAAAAGAAGTTGAGTGCTTAAGTTTAAAGAAAAAAAAAAAAAAAAACAACCCTAGGGGCGCCTGGGTGGCTCGGTCGGTTAAGCATCCGACTTTGGTTCAGGTCATGATCTTACGGTTCTTGAGTTCGAGCCCCACGTTGGGCTCTGTGCTGACAGCACAGAACCTGGAGCCTGCTTGGGACACTGTGTCTCCCTGCCTCTCTGCCCCTCCCTGAGTCGCGCGCGCGCGTGTGTGTGTGTGTGTGTGTGTGTGTGTGCGCGCGCGCGCGCTCTCTCTCTCAAAAATAAATCGACATTAAAAAAAAAAAACTTATTAGGGGCACCTGGGTGGCTCAGGCGGTGAAGCGTCCGACTTTGGTTCAGGTCATGATTTCATGGTGTGTGAGTTTGAGCCCTGCATCAGGCTCTGTGCTGACAGCCTGGAGCCTATTTTGAATTCTGTGTCTCCCTCTCTCTCTGCCCCTCCTCCACTTGTGCTGTCTCTCTTGCTCTCAAAAATAAATAAAACATTAAAAAAAATTTTTTTTAAACTCATTAAATTCCAACAGCATTACAGAAGAAGTCCAAAAGGAATGAAATACTTTACAAAATCAACTGTAAATATTTAACATTCCTCAACATATATTTAAGTATGGGACTAGGGGGAACATGGCCAGAATAAAGTAGTAAACGCTGCTTAATGTGTTGAATTGTTAAGATCAAGGACTAGATCAAACCATATGAACTTCTTTTCAGCCATCACATGGACTTATGATAGAGGAGATAGTATGTATCATTTCAACCATCCAATCATCTAATCATTTCAATTATCTGATCTTATTTTTAACTCCTCTAGGGAAGAATTAGAGTATAAATTTCTCTAAAACGCATTCCAAGCAGAAGGAATCATATTAGACAAGCATAAAACCATGGAAGTATACTGTGTGCCCAAAGGAGGACAAATGGCTCACTGGAGACAATATTAGAGCATTTTGCGTGGTTGAAGCCAGAATCTAGCAGAAGGAGATGATCCTAGAAAGACTGGAATTGGGTCAAAATATTCAAGGCCTCTAAGGCCACAAAGAAGTGATTGCATTTATCCAACAAATGTAAGAAAAAAGGTAACTCTTCCTATTTTCATTTTAAATAGTATATATGGCCATATAGAGAATGTATCAAATGGCAGAAAAATTAGAGGCAAAAAGGCTACCTTAAGGTTGCTAAGAATCTAGGTCAGAGATGATAAAAAATATGATGTCAGATGATAGAAAAGTCAAAAGGGAGAGAAGAAGACATCAAAAGACATTTCAGGGGAGCCTGAGTGGCTCAGTTGGTTGAACGTCTGACTCTTGATTTCAGTTGAGGTCATGATCCCAGGGTCATGGGATCAAGCCCCCTGTTGGGCCCCGTGCTGAGCCTGGAGCCTGCTTGGGATTCTTTCTCTCTTTCCCTCTACCCCTCTGCCCTCTCCCCCACTTGTGGTCTTTCTCTCTAAAATAAAAATAAATAAAAATAAAAAGACATTTAAGAGATAGAAGCAAAGGGTTTTAGTGACTGTTTAATGTCACAGGCAAAAGGAAAAGAGAGAAGAGTTAAAGTTGTTCCAAATCATCATGTCAGAAAGATAAGTGATTAGAGAACAACACAGTGAAGTGTTGGTGGTTAGGAAGCATTCATCATGAGTGGGAGTATAAAGAGGGTCACATTCTGGTGGTGTTGAGCAGAATCCCTGGGCATCTAAGTCACTGGTTTCCCCTGGGATCAGGAGACACCTGACGTGGAGAGAGTTGTTGAAACAAGAGATTGAGGATGTGCGAGAAACAATCTTTACCCATTTGACTATTGTGCCAAGTGGTCCTGCCAATAAGAATCTCCCTTCATTGCCTTCCAATGTGGTGACATCCTCCCAAACACTCCACAGCCTCTTTTTGCTTCCTACCAAAAATGATGTGTCATTCCTCTGTAACTCCATGGTACCCAGCATGTATCACCACACAATATCATAATTATCAGTTCCTCTACCTATTTTCCTCTAGACTATGAACTTCTTATTGGCAAGAAATATGTCCTATTTATCTCCATAATATTTATACCTAGCACCATGTCCAGCACACAAGCTATAATCAGAATTCTATAAGGCAGAATCCCCTCATTGCCTCATACACAAAAATAATCATATGCAGTTGCATTTGTCCCTCACAGATAGCTGCAGTGGTAATGTTCTTTGACCTGTTGAAATTGATAGAAGGAGGTGTATAGTCTGACAAATTTTAATCAAGACACTCAGATGTTGTCTGCTGCACTCTAAATGCACTATAGACCCATCTGCCTTTTCTTATATTCCTGCTACAACCATTTTGTTTCTCTATTTCTGGAGTCCCGCAATAAATTTTTTTTAAAATCTTTACCATACCAGTACCCAGAAACATAGCAGCAAAGAAAGGAAAGACCAAATTCAAAATGAAAAGCTGATGACAAGCAATATATTTTTCTGTTTTAATTATTTTATTTATAAACCTGTTAGAGATCTGAATGGATTGTAAAGAGTATACCAGGATTTCGAGATTTAATTTGGGTTTTACAAGCAGTGAAAGCAAATGAGGCATTCATCTCAAAGCAATTTCTCAACTGGAATTATTATACTCGGTGCATTGACAAGGAAACCAAGACATAGAATAAAGAAATAAACAGTCCAAAGTCACAGGCAGAAACTGGGGACAATAAGAAATGAAATAGAATTCCTGATTCTGAGCACAGACCGGTGGCTCTTAACCTTAAGTAGGCAGAAAAATCACCTGGTACTCTTGTTTTAAATGCAGATCCTTAGGCCCCAGCCCAGACCTGGTGAGTCACACTCAGGAAGCTACACTTTTCCAGGCTTCCCCAGTGGTTCTTATGAACACTTAAACTTGAGTGCCACTGATCCAATGGTTAGGGGTCAGAAGCCACACGTGGGAAGCTACTACACTTGACTCTTCAAATGGTTCTGCTCTATTTGGCTTAATCAGAAAGCCACACTGGCAAGAGTCTAAAGGAAGTCGGCAAGAAGGCATTATGGGAGGCTCCTCCCCCAAAGCCCTTTGGATCGCTACCAGACACACACATACCCACTTCCACTCCCCAACGCCACTGTGTAAACATGGAAACTTTCTCTTCAGTGCTGCTTCTGAAGAACTACTGAGACGGGACAGCTCCCCTTTCCCAATCCTTCCTGCAAGGTTTTTTGGTTCTTTTTTTTTTTTTTTTTTTTTTTGTTCTCTGTACAATTAATTAGCTAATAATTTTTGCTTCTGATCCATTCCTCATTAAAAAGCTGAATCCCCAAGTTGGAGCTGTCGGAACAAAGGTGGGAGAATTTATGTCTTAATTTTGGTTCATTATGGCAGGAAGCCTCTTGCTCCCATCACTCTCTCTCCTCAGCCCCTCCTCTCCCAAGCTCTGAAGGCTCTGTGACCCTAAATGCCTCTCGCGCAGCAGCCGCCATGGAGGCACTGTCTCTGCCCTTTATCTTCCGCCGCCTCATTAAGAGAAATGAACCTGAGTCTGAGAAAGACGACACAGGGGAAATAAAAATGTAATCCCTTGGTGCCACCTATAATGAATTGTTATGAAAACCATGAAAATATCTGTCTGCGGATATTGTTCTTTGATTTGAAGTCAGTGTTGTAAGCGGTAATTTTTGTCATTAAAGCTGTTAATCTGCTCAGCGCTCCTCATAAGTTTTTATGAAGAAAAACAGCCCTGCTGCCTCCCTGCTCATCGCAGGGTACTTTGGAGGCCAACACACATGCAGAGCACTGTGGAATAATTAGCTTTAATTATGGCTGATACTGCTGTCTGTTGAAAGTGGAGGGACTTCATGCTGCTAGTCCTGGGGATGCGGCCTGCCCGGCCTTCGCAAGGCTGGAGGAGAAAGGCCTCCCAGCTTTGAATCTGGGCTCCCAACTGCAGCCACCATTGTGCACCACACCCCAGGGCAGATGCACTCTAGACACCACATGCTCACACTCAAGCATGAACACACATATCTATGTGCACACACACCCATATACATACATACACGTACATACTCACACACAGCCCTCACAACATACGCACACTGGCAACTTCATCTCTCTCTCATCCCCAGTCCTCATGCCCAAAGTCAACCACCACAAACACCAATACCATCCACGATCCACATACACTTCTAATCACAACTTACGTATACCAAGTCATGACAAGATATGCGCCAACTAAGGCACCACAAAAACTTAGCATACCCAACCAACTACACCAACATAAACATTCATCTATATCACAGGCATATGCCCAAGCCCTCAGCCACAACCTACGCCAACCAGAACACACATTCACCCTCCATGACATATGTACCTTGATGTATAAAGCAACCCAAATCAGACACACACCCAACTATGAAGCACATACCAGTGCATTAGCTCTAAGAGACAGCCAGATCAATCTCCCACATTATGTGAAAAGCCTAGTAATAAGCTGTGGAGGAGTAAGTGTTCTTGATCTCAAAGAACTCACTATATGATCAGAAATAAGAATCTAGACCACAAGCAACTGGCAATTCATTTAGCATCTATTAATGCACGGAGCATTGATTGTGTGTCAAGCACAGACCTAGGCACTATGGGGATTTCACCAGTAAATAAGATACGGTCTGTGCCTTAACAAACTTGTGGTAGGCACTGACTGCCTTTCAAGAAAGAATTTGTCCCCCCTGCTGGGAGTGCTATGTGCAGAGATCCTTTAGCTGCCCCCACTGAGGGGAATATAGCAACTCCAGAGAGCTGCCTTGCCCAAGACCACTCCCTGCCCAAGGTGGCCACAGCCAGTGACTGATAACCATAGGAGTGTAAAAGCTTGGCCATTTTAGTCAATGCCAAGCAACTCTGGCTGGTCATAGCTCCCCTCGTCAGTGGAGGTTCTAGTAACGTCTACCTACATCTCAGGTCTGTTTCTCCCTCAGCCCACTCTTTCATCTCCCTTTTACAGTTGTTAGTCCAAAGGGTAATCCCTAACAAACATCTTGCCTTACTCAAGCCCACCTCAAAATCTGCTTCCCAGGGAACACAGCCTGTGGCAGAGCTAAAGTCAACACCATCAGGGCTATGTATTAAGTAAGAGCATCAGAATGTAAGTGCTAAGGGGAGTCTTTGGAAAGAGGGAGGAATTAAGCAGTAAGAGAAGGATTTCTGGAGAAGGTGAGATTTAAACTTGATCTGGGGGGTGCCTGGGTAGCTCAGTCAGTTAAGCATCCAACTCTTGATTTCACCTCAGGTCAGGATTTCAGGGTTGTGAGATGGACGCCCGTGTCAGGCTTCACGCTGAGTATGGAGCCTGCTTAAGATTCTCTCTCTTACAGGGTGCCTGGGTGGCTCAGCTGGTTGAGCATCTGCCCTGGGCTCAGGTCGTGTTCTCACGGCTCCCGAGTTCAAGCCCCACATCAGACTCTGCTGTCAGCGCAGAGCCTGCTTCGGATCCTCTGTCCCCATCTCTCTCTGCACCTCCCCGACTAGCGCTCTCGCACACTCTTTCTCTTTCTCTCTGTCAAAAATAAATGAACATACAAAGTATTCTCTCTCTTCCTCTCTCTCTGCCCTCCCTTACTCGTGTGTGTGTGTGCATATGTGTGCACGTGTGTTCACACAGGAGCACTTGCACACTCCTGGAATGATAATTAGCATTACATAGCTGGGGAAACAGAGCTTTTTAGAGAGAAGCAACTTGGGCAAAGGCAAAGGAGCAGGAAGTACAAAGTGTGTTCTTACCTCACGGAAATGGTAAGATATAAGAATGAAACCAGACTGTGGGTGAGCTTGAATTGAAATTTTTTTCAGGAATTGCATTTCACCTGTTAGCCCAACTGAACTCAGTGCTTGGCACGGCAGATTAATCACAAAGGTTATGTGCCCCAAAAGTACATCTAGCATGGTTACTATTATAATCATGGAGTGGGGGGACATTATAAACTGAGGAATATTTAAACACGTAGAGAGCAGGTTATGGTCATATCCAAAAAGGCTGGCAACCACGGCCATATTAGAGTTCTCTCCCTGTGCTCCTCCAAGTCATCCATCCAACCATTTTTCCATGTCTATTGGTAACATACTATGGATGAGTCACATTCCAAATAACTTCCCTCATTGAGCTTAACTGCTAGTTGTGAAGACAGATAGTAAACTGAGAAATGTGCAAACATATAGAAATAATTTTGTTTCAGTTGGGATAGTAATGTGAACACAGTGTGTAATGTGAACCAGTCAGAAGATTCAAATTGACCTAAACTGGGGTAGGATAGCAGTCAAAGAAGTTTTCCCTAAAAAATTAAACTTTTAAATCGTGGGACCATTTTAGCACTGCAAAGGTAAATAAGACCTGTCTTCTGAGAAAATGGAAGGGGGCAGAGATGCAAAACTGTAGGACTGAAGACATTTTACCTATTTCTCAACTTTTTCATAGGAAAGCACCTACATGGAAAAGTAACTAATTTCATTTGCTTTGTTGTTATGACAAGAGGTAGGGGGGTGGTTACAGATGAATTACATATATAAGTGTGTGTGCAGTTTATTTATCCTTCCTCAAGAATATATTCTAGGAAGTGACGGCTTGAGCTGGATTCCTAATACCAGACTGACCAAGGTTCATATTCTACTTACGTCCTGGGGTGATGCTGGAGTAACACTGCAACATCAGAAGTAAGAGCTGGAGTTCTGCTGCCATTTCCGGAGTCTGGCCACACCAACTCCAGCAGTATGCCTCCTGTTACCAGGGACTTTGCATGGATGAAGCATTTGTCCCAGCAGACTGAATTTAGAGACATTTGAAGTTCTCCCTTTGTTCCATTTCAACAGTACTCAAAAATATATAGCTTTGGGACTGCTTTGAACTAATTTCCTAGGGAGTTTTAAAAAGAAAAAAGACCTTTTCTTTGACTCTCACTCAATTAAAAAATAACATTTGGGTTTGGTTTGAGAGTTCAAAAAAATTAGTCCTCATTTTTGTCAGTGATTCATTTAATCCGTTTAGTTCCAGTTCCTACAGTTGGCCTAACTTTGAAAAATCTATACAATGAGGCATTGTAGCTGCTTAAGATTGACCCAAACTTTCCAACAACTCCCTCCTAGGCCTTGGCTTATGGGTCCAGGGGGAATGGGATGATGGCCCTAGTCTGAATAAATGAGAATAGTGACTTCTATTAAAGGGAACAAACAAATCAAACTATGAACACTTGCTAAGCTAGAAATCAAGGGAAACTTTCTTAACATGGTATTTAAAATATATATCAGATAGTAACAGTAAACTTATGTAATGATGAAAGACTAAGGATACCTGTATTAAAATTAGGAATAAGCAAAGATGCCAATACCACTGAGATTTGTTCTGGAGGTCTTAGCCAATGCAGTAGGATAAGAAAAAGAAATATGAAATAAATATTAAAAAGGAAAAGACAAAATTATTGTTTGTAATAATAATTATCTTCCTAGAAAATCCAAATAAATTAATTGAAAAACCATTTAAGCTAATAAGGGACTTCAACATGGAGTAAGATAAAATATAAATAAACAAAAATTAATAGCTTTACTGTATGTCAGCAAAAATCCATTAGAATATTTCATGTTAAAGAAAGATCCCATTTACATAGAAATTAAAAAGGTAAAATTCCTATGAATCACTTAACAAAAAAAAATCAAGACCAATATCTTTGTAATCTTTTAAATAAACCCAGGCATGATTGAAAAGCATCAAGCAATCTGAAGCTCAAACACATAATGCTATAAAGGGCTTGTAGATCTAAACTCCTTTCTGTCATTAACTTTTATTCTTGGTGAATTCTTTACATGGAAATAATGATTTTGTTTCACTAACAACCAACCATTTCTGGGTTATGGAGATCAACAGAATGCAGTTTTAACTTTTGCCTCTGAAAGCCAATCAAAGGATATGGTTCTGAGATTGCTGTAGCTCTGACCAACAGCACAGCCACCTAACTATTCAAAAACATTGCACTTATCTGAGAAGCTTGGAGATAAATACCATAGAATTAGAATTTATTAATGAGATTTTATATATAATATAAACACATTAAGTATTTGTTAAGTGAATAATTCTTACTAATGTCCAAAATTGTCACATCTTTATTATAACAATAAAATTACTTAATTCAACACAGCACCTTCACGTGCAATATTTTACTTCATCCTCACAAAACTCTATAAGGTAAGTTGTGCAAGTTTGATTTTTAAACCAGTATGTAGGAAGCATATATCCTGTTTCATGGCATATACAAGCAGTGTGCAAAACATTTTATACACAATAACTTACTCAATGTTGTCTTATGACATCATTCTGAGATTGGTGTTGTATTGATGCTTATTTTATGGCTAAGAAAACTGAGGCTCAGATAGGTTAAAAATCTAATTACAGAGCCAATAAATGGCAGAACTATGATGAGCCTAGTTAATTCTGACCTCAAAAGTTCACTCTAAACCCTTAGAGTATACCTCCTCTGATGGTGGCAGTTTTATTGTGACTCATCACAATCTCCAGCAGCAGCAGCATTATTACCTATTGGATTACTTTGCTCAGGCCTCCATAACATAATAAAACAGAATTAAAATACAGAAATTTAGGGGCACCTGGGTGGTTCAGTCAGATAAGTGTTTGACTCTTGATTTTGGCTCAGACCCAGATTTCATGGTTCATGAGATTGAGCCCAGTGTCAGGCTCTGCGCTGGGAGCCCTCTCTCTCCCACAAAATAGATAAACTTTTTCTAAAAATTACAGAAATGTACTTTCTCACAGTTCTGGAGGCTTGAAGTCCAAGATCAAAGTGCCAGCAGGCACTTAGTTTCTGGTGAGGCCTCTCTCCTTGGTTTGCAGGCAGCTGCCTTCTGCAATTTTAAATGATACATGTAAAATTCCTCACCTGGCCTTTCCTCTGTGCATGCACATCCCCGTACCTCTTCCTCTTCTTATAAGAACACCAGTTATATTGGAGAAAATCTCGACCTTATGACCTCATTTAACCTTAATTACCTCCTTAAAGGCCCTATCTCCAAATAAGATCATAGAGATTCAATCTACAAATTTCAGTCCATAACAGCTATACTTAAAGATAAGAAAACTGAGGTTCAGGGAAGTTAACGGACTTGCTAAGGGCACACAGCTATAAAGTAAAAGAACTTAGGCTCAGACCTAGATGCATCCAAGTTTAAATCCCATGTTCTTTCTACTTCCCCACAGTAATTATTCACACTGTGGGAAGGGAAGTGCTATGTAAACAATGTAAATGAACAGATAATACAAAACTCATTCTCATTCAGCTTTGGAATACTCAGTTTACATTTTCAAACCCCATTTTGTCTTCATCATTATTTCTAAACTGCTACTAAAATGAGTTTGCATTGCCTCATGGTGCCCTCCCCACTATTCCCAACCTGAGAACAAAGAGAAGTAGCCCAAAACCAAATTGACATGCATTGCAAAGACAGCAGGACATTAAAAATCTACCATAGCTAACCACACACATATAAACCAGAACTGACTGTATGTACTTTGATATACTTAGAGAAAAAGGGCTATATAAATTCAAATTGCTCTCCTACCTAGATATCTAATTCAACTTCACAGGGTCCTAGGATGCAGGTACAGTATTATTTTCCAGTTACATTCATTCATTTATTTATTCAAATAGCATTTACTAAGCAGTGTCCACCAATTAGTCAATCCCAAATGAACTCATTTAGTCAAAGGATGACAGTTGCTGTTCTCAATTTCCCACAGACACAGACTCTAAAGAAATTTTTGTTGGAATCTCCCCTCAGTGTCTCTACCCATATCCTTCCACTCCCAACCCCAACACCCAAAATAATGTAATTTATCTCTGGAAATAACAATGAGGTCTTGTAACTGTGTTTTATATAGATAGAAAAACTCAGAGGGATGAAGTTCAATGTCATACTACCTATAAGTACAGTGTCAGGATTAGAATCCAAGCAGCCTGATACCAGAGTCTACACTTGTATCCACTATGCTATATTTCTTGATATGCTATATTTTTTAGTTTATCAACATAAGAACAGAAGGAAAATTTAGGCTTGCAAAAGAAATTCTTAAGTTAGAAAAGTAAGGCCTAAGAAGTCAAGGGATTTATCCAAAGCCACCCATGAAGAAGGAGACAAATAGTGCTCAGAACATGGATGTCCTTCCATCCTTACCACGTGACTCCATTTTCATAGCATCCAAGGGATCTGGTGCCCCCATAATACTGGGACCATGTTCTGGAAGGTAAGAGGAACACTAGCTCATGCCCACTATCCATTGTTCACCTGAGCTAGACATCCCATCCATGAGTCAAAGTAAGCAGAGGGAGGGCATCATATCTGGCATAGCCTCATTATAGACAACTTCCCCTGTTTCCAGAAGACTGTGAATAAAAAATAAATTTAATAGATGAATTTTTGTATAATATGTACTATGTAACTAGTATGGTCAGGATAGGCTTCATCAAAAAGGCTACATTTGAGCAAAGACTTAAAGGAGCTCTCTATGCTGCTGTCTGAAGAATCGGCATTCCAGACACAGGGAGGCTCCATGGCAGGTAGACATAGAGAGATGTGTTAGAAGGGTACCACACTAACCCAAGCTAGAGATGACAGTGGCTAGAGTAGCAGCAGTAGAGATGAGAAGGGGTTAAATTCTGGATGCATTTTGAAAGCCAAGTCCATAGTGTTTCCTGCAGCTTTGTTGTGGGATGTGAGAGACAAAGTATTTGAGCATGTCTCCCCACTTTGTGCTTGATCATATGGAAGGATGAAATGCTATCAGCTGAGAAGGGAAAATTTGTGGATAAGGCAGGTTTGGGACAGAGGTGAAAAGGAAGGTCAGGAATTCAGTTTTGGACAAGTGGAATTTGAAATGTCTATCCAGTATGCAAGTGAAGAAGCTCAGTGTGCTGCAGAATGTATGAGTCTGAGGTTCAGGAAAGAAGTCTGACTGAACATATAAACTGGAAAGTCACCAGTATATAGATGGCATGTAAATCCAAGTGACCAGCCAAACTCCCCAAAAGAATGAATGTAGATAGAAAAAAGAGGAAGACTAGGGAATGGCCATGGGGCACTCCAATATTTAGATGTCAGGAAGAAGAGAAACTAGGAAAGGACATTTGGAAGAACCAACCAGTGAGGTAGGAGGAAAGCCAAGCAAATGTGTGATGTTCCAGAAGCCAAAGGAAGAAAGCATTAAGGAGCAAGTATTCAGCTGGATCAAAAGCTGCTGATAGGTCACATAACATGAGTTCTGAAAAACAACCACTAAATTAAGCAGTATGGAAGTCACTTGGTAACCTTAACAGAAACTATTTTGATGAGGGATATAGGAGCAAAAGGTTGAGTGGGGTGAGTTTAAGAGAGAAAAGGAAGGAAGAAAATTAAGACAGCACAGGAGAGAAAAATAAATGGAGTCACAATTAGCATAAAAGGCAGAATCAAGAGAAGATGTGAAAACTAACCACATATTTAAATGTTGATGGAATGACCTCCTACAGAGATTGAGGTGGTAGGAGAGAAAGGGGAGAATTGTGAAAATAATGTCCCTAAGTGGCAGGATGTCAGGATTTAGGGTACAATTAAAAGAATTTAGCTTTAGATACATGAGTAATTCTTATTACAACAGGCTCAAAACTGTATATGGGTGCAGATACTTGTAGATAGGGTAACAGATAGGTGCTTGAGAGAGGGGCTATCAATAAATAAAGACTAGTGAAGGAGGCAGAGCCAGACCATGAAGGATCATATAAATTGCCATAAGTGGTCCAGACTTCATTCTGAGTGCAATACACAGATACATTAAATTTTTAGGCAGATTTTCACATCGTAGAATTTATTCACAGAAATATGTAGAATGGACTTTGAGGTGCACAAGGGTACCTAAAGGAAAGGAGACCAGTTAGGAAGATGTTGAAGTTGTCTACATAATAGAAGAAGATGAGTTAACATAAATAATGGCAGTAGGAATAAAAAGAAGTTGACCAATTTGAAATTTTTGAAGCAGTGGACCCCAAAGGACCTGATAATCAATTGATATGGTGGGAGAGGGGTGGGAGTCAAAAAATAACCTCAGTTTCCTGGCTCAGGTAACTAGAAGGATAGACATGCCATTCACTGAGCTAAGGAACTCAAGAGGACAAACACGATTGGGGCAGAAGATGATAGTTGGTTCCTGGACCTCGATAGAGTTCTCACAGTAAGGATGTCTCCAAGGTTATGGTTTATGTAGAGCAGGAGCTAAAGAAAGAACTCTGAACTGGAACTAAAGACCCGGGAGTCATTCCAAACAGTTATTGCTGAAACATGGGCAGGGTCGAAGGAATTCATTGATATGTAATAGTGCTATCTGCTCCTACAGTCAATGGTCCAGACCATTCTGCTTTCCCAGGACTCCTTCCTTTGACTTTAGTTGTCCCCATGATTCTACAGAACTTACTTTAAATCTACCTTTATTTTACATTTACTCTATCTGTATAAAGGCATGAAAGTAGCTAGACCTGCAGAATAAAATAATGGACCTTTGTCACAGCAACTCAGAGACATTTTCTATTTTCAATTTTATGGATAAATTCTTGTTAAGGTTTTAGATAAAATGATGCTATTATAAAATGCATTTTAGTTTTTAACTGTAAACAACTTCATCATGTGCTACTGTAAATGATATAAGCATTGTCTGTCTCCATCTACAAGATTAGCAAAAAGCTAATTATCTAAAGCAGTGTTTCCTAAAATGTGGACACATATCCCTCCCTGTACCCTGAAGATGCTTTTAGGTGGTACGGGAAGTGATTTTAGATGGTACATGAACATGGCCCTATGATATGTCATGGTGTTGGCCTGTTTTTGTTGATTTTGAAGGGAGTTCTCTGTGCCTCTTGGACTTGGATGCCTGTTTCCTTTGCCAGATTAGGGAAGTTCTCAGCTATAATTTTTTCAAATAAATCTGCTGCTTTCTCTCACTCTTCTTCTTCTGGAACTCCTATGATATGGATATCATCTCATTTCATGGAATCACTTAGCTCTGTAATTCTGCCCTCATGGTCTAGTAATTTCCTTTTGCTTTTTTTTTTCAGCTTCATTATTTTCCATAATTTTATCTTCTATCTCAGCTATTCTCTCCTCTGCTTCTTCCATCCTCACTGTCACTGTATCTAGTTTATTTTGCAACTCATTTACAACATTTCTTCTTTCATCGTGACTATTTCTTAGGTCTTTGATCTCTGCAGCAATAGATTCTCTGCTTAGCCTTCTATGCTTTTTTCAAGCCCAGCTATTAGTCTTATGTTATTTTAAATTCTTGTTCAAATATATTGTTTATATCTGTTTTGAGCAATTCTCTGGCTGTCATTTCTTCCTGGATTTTCTTTTGAGAAGAATTCTTCTGTTTCATCATTTTGGTTAGGTTTCTGTCTTTTATGTGTTTTAAAACTTGTTATGTGTCCTTGGGGCGCCTGGGTGGCGCAGTCGGTTAAGCGTCCGACTTCAGCCAGGTCACGATCTCGCGGTCCGTGAGTTTGAGCCCCGCGTCAGGCTCTGGGCTGATGGCTCGGAGCCTGGAGCCTGTTTCCGATTCTGTGTCTCCCTCTCTCTCTGCCCCTCCCCCGTTCATGCTCTGTCTCTCTCTGTCCCAAAAATAAATAAAAACGTTGAAAAAAAAATTAAAAAAAAAAAAAACTTGTTATGTGTCCTGAACTTGAGAGTACTACCATATTAATACAAAGTCATACACAGGTCCAGGGCCTGGCACTTTAGAAGGTGTTTTTGGACTGTTGCATGCACTCTGCTGTTGCATTTTGGCTGCTCTATCCCACTGGTCAGTCCTCTACAAAGCTCCTCCTTTTTGTAGTGGTGGAGTGTTTGGACCTTCCAACAGGTGTGCTTTGATTTGTTCACTGAAAAAAGAAAGGAAAAAAGGAAGGTGGGGAGCCTGATCCCATACAAAGAGAAAAATGAAAGGGGCAAAAAAAAGACCAATCAGAGAATCAAAAAGACTGTAAGTCTTAGTCCAGAGAGAGAGAAAGGAAAATAAAGAAGAAAGAGATATAGAAAAGGTGTAAAAAGAATAGAGTAAAATTTTCTGATTAAACAAACAAACCAGAAAAAATACATTATATATATTTGTTGATTTTGAAGGGAGTTCTCTGTGCCTCTTGGACTTGGATGCTTGTTTCCTTCCCCAGATTTTATATATATGTTAAAAACTGACCAAAATCAAATCAGAAACTATGAGCCTGGTTCCAAAGGAAAAAAAAAAAAAGAGGAAGAGGGTAAAAAGAAAAAGAAGAGAAGAGAAGAGAAGAGAAGAGAAGAGAAGAGAAGAGAAGAGAAGAGAAAATGCAAACAGACTAACAGGCAAAAACACAAGACAGCTGTCTGTTGGTTCCTGGACTGGTGGCTATGCTGGTCTGGAGGGGAGGCAGTCTAATTCTGTGTCAGTCTTGTTCCAGTAAATAAGCAATTACCAGGAAGAGGGGGGTTGGAGTTAGGTGTAAGCAGGTCCTGCCTCCATTCGGGGCCCCTGTGCTGTTTCCTGAAGCTCCACTGTGACGGTGATGGGGAGAAAAATGGCAATACCCCAGTGTCTCCTCCCTGGACTGGGTGTCTCAAACCATGCTGTTCAGGCCGTCCTCCCGGATCAGCGCAGGCAGTCCGCTTGCTGGGCTCCACAGCCTCCCGAGCCTTCTATGTGCTCTTCTGGGATTCAAAACCCAATGTCTCAAAGGGCCCTGCACCGCCTGGACCCTGTTCTGGTGTAGCGCCACTCAGCCTTGCTGATAAAAGACCTTTGGCTGGCGCCTGCAGGGTCTTCTGTCCTTGGGGAGGCTATAAACCCTCTTCCCACAGTACTCGGGGAAGGGGACTGCTCTCTCCCAGTGCATCCCTGAGATAGCTACTGTACCTGGGGTAGCTCCCTGCCCCGCCCCACCTCCAAGATGAGTGCACAGGGCAGTGGCTTTGGTGCAGAGAAAGTCTTGCACTTTTGAAAACTCTGATCTTCATCTCCTGAAAGTGTTTGCAAAATAGAAACTGGCACTCTCCGTATTTCTCCTTCTCCAGTCCATGGTCCGTAGAGGTTTTTCTCCTATACTAACACAATACTGTAATTCCACAGCCTGTCTTTCCCCTTTGTCTCTCCACAGAAGGGGTTCCTTCCCCCCTGTGCCTATCCTGTTTTATCTCCCCCAATTCACATACACGCACCTCGGTCTGCCAAGCTGTCTCTTTCCACCTACAGAGATCCTTCTGCCACGCCACAGATTGATTTCCTGGGTGTTCCAAGTGATCTGACCTCAATATAGCTGTGTTTGAGGGAGGAGGGAAATCCTGGTCCCCCTACTGCTCCGCCATCTTAACCCCTCTCTGAACATGGCTCTAAGTAACACTGACTCTCATTGTAAGAAAGTTCATTTCATTTCCATTTTCTTTTAATTCTTCTGACCCGGCCAGTGCAAGAAGAAAGATGCATTTTGATGTTAGAGTGTCCTTAATTCCCGCTAATATTCATTATAACAGAGATAAAGCAGGCCTTGGCTTCAGAGCGCCCACAAACCATTTCTAATTAAAACTCAATAACATTGTTCTATTTTCATTGTATTTATTTTTTATCCTTAAATCTTATTTATGGTAAATAGTTTCCATTTGTAGTATGGATACCAAATGTCCTTGTAAAATACATTAAGTATTTTAAAGTGAATTAATTTCAAGAAAGATATTAAGTAAAAGATAGTTCTTGGTTATGTCCAAAACATATGAAAATGGTAGTGTTAAAACATATTTTCCACCAAAAAAGTAAAATCATTATAACCTATACACACATAAAATAACATGTTAAAGATTTTATTTATTATTTAATAAACCAAACGGATGATATAACCAGTTCAAACGTAAAAGCACAAATTTGTGTTATTTAAAAAGAATGTTAAAATGTGAAAATGGACACAAAATGACTTTTGCATGGCTGTCCACCAGACAGAATTCAATTGCATATTTCAATTGCATATCAAGAAACAAGAATTATTTTTGCCTTGCTATCTGTTATCTCTACTTTACAGAGTAATAAAACACTTTAAGGGTGATGAAAGGTGAGAATCAAACAGCCTAAAAGGGTATGCCCTAAACAATGCATAGTTTTCTATTGAAGAAATGGTTAAAGACCATTTGTAGTCCAAATCCTAAGGAGGCAACATTGAAAAGATAAAAGGTATATAATCATGGAAGTCTAGAAATCTGGAGTCTTGACCTTGCAACTGTGTAACCTTGGGCAAGGAATTTCTCACTTTGGGCCTCAGCTTACTTATGTATAAATGAAGGACCTGGACAAGATATTTTCCAAGGGTCCTACATGTTAGGAAATTCTCCTATTCATGACACTTAAACTCTCAGGACTTTAGCTGCCTAAGAGTGGAATTTTGAAACAGTACCTCTTACTTATAAGGTTGTCAACCTGGAATTGGCCTGCTCACCAACCTTCCTAGAGCAGAAGCTGGGAAGCTGTCTCTTCTTCTCAGACCAGAAGTATAGTCAATGGGCAACTAATTAGTGATCACCATTCATACACCAATGCCTTTGTTGGAAAGAGGGTGTCTTTGTGTTCATCTTTCAATTAAGATTCTGCTGAAATCTAACAGATACACTTCATTTATCATCATCCTTATTACTATCATTAATAACCAGAGTAGAAATCCCAGCTTCCACTGGCTACCACGTCACATCACATCACATCACATCATTAACGTCCTTCTCCCTGAACTAGTTACAGGTCCCACTCCTGCTTAGAAAGTTCTTGTGCATGGGAAGCTTTAATACAGTTATTTTAAAAGTAATTTGATATAAAAATTTCAGAGATGCACAGTTCAATTTTTGTACCCCCTTCTGAGTTTTTCTGGACCACCATTTTGAGGAATACAATTTGCATTGAGTCCAATTCATTCTTTCCTCAAACAACAGCAGATGGAGACAAGGGAAGAGGTTCAGAGAACTATACTCCACGACCTTACACCAGGGAAGAACTCAGGGAGGAGTAAATACTTCCTTTTACTCCTCACACACTACTCCTGTATCCTGCCAGAGTTGGAGTGAAAAACTAAGAGGGTGGGCTTTGCTGCCTGAAAGTCTTGGATCTGCTACTTAACTCAAGCAAGTGCATTCATTTCTCTGCACCTTGGTTTCTTGAGCTGTTAAAGGAAGTTATATAACAGAATCACAGGTTCCTGTGAGGCTTAAAAATCAGGCATGTAAAACACTTAACACGACGCCAGTAAGCATGTAATAAATGTTACCTGTTGTTGTAGTTGTTGTGGCTGCAATATCCCTGCCTCAGTGCACTTAGAACTGGAAATCAGAGGTGACCACAATAATGAGCATTCTTTCATCCTGTCGTTCAACAGTCATTTTCTCCCTTATGCATCTTAATTATCTTCTATCATAAAAACTGTGAGTAATGCAAGTTTATTAATATTTGAAGTCAGTATTGGAAAGTATATACACAAGGTATTAGCAGTCATTTCTAAAGTGCGGGAATAGGAGAATTTCACGTTAGACTTGCAACACTATGGGATTTTATTAAATTACAAATATATTCCATTATTATAAATTTTTTAAAGATTTCCATTTTGAAAAAAAATGCAAGTATCATGAGTACATGACAAGTCGCAAAAAAAAAAAAAAAAAAAAAACCAGAAAAAGAGAGAAGACTCATCCTCCTACTATTCTAGCTATCATTGTTCCAGTTCTCCTGAAAACCCAGCTATGTTTGGCTCCTGCAGAATGTTAATAAAAAGATCATGGATACAAGTGTAACAGTGCTGGAAAGCTGGAGTTCTTAAAATTTGGAAGGACTGAGTATCCGAGGAAAGCTGTGGACCTTCCTCTAAGGAATAGTGAATACACAAAACAGCTACATACAATTACAGGACAGTCCTACAACTCCTGACATTTGTCAAAATACAACAACTCTCATAGTAATGTCCATGGTATACCATTAACAAGATCCTTCACTATCTACCTATTTGATTAAAAGCATACCAAGAAGGTCCCATGACCAAAAATATCTTCCCCACAGGCCTGATTCTGACACCCAGTATCTTATTATTAGGAATTCCTTTGAATCAAGGCATTATTACCTATAAAACTGCAAGAGAGCTATAAAACCCTAAGATATTTAACATGTTAAGGTTGTATCATTTGTTCATTTTTCCCACAAATCTTTATTGAGCATATACTATATACCAAAAGACAGGATAAACAAGATAGTTCTCTTTGAACTCAGTCTAGTGTTTAGAAGACGGGGGGGGGGGGGGAGGGGAAAGATGGACAATAAACATGTAAACAAACCAATTAGTGCTGTAACTAATTAGTGTTAATGATGAGTTCTATAAAGAAAAGAAAACAAAGTAATAGAATAGAAAGACTTGAGGGATACAACTTTACATAGGGTGCTTCAGGAGGATTTCTGAAGACCTGCCTGTGAGAACAAACAAGTACATGAGTACCTAACAAACAACTTTTTGTTTTGCTCACTTGATTTATTCCCCTCCCAGCTCTCTGAGGTAGGTTCCGCCATTGTCAGAACAGTTCTTCAAATTTTGTGATAGAAGCAGGGAAGGTGGATAAACAAAAGAGCGCAAAGGCTACTAGCACTGGAGGTGAAGCTTTCCTGGGAATGTTATAAAAATTGTAGAAAAGGAGAAGCCACAAGGTATGACGGAATTAGATGATTAGGTAAGAGGGATACTTTTAAAAGAGTTATTGTGGCATATGTATCCCTTCTTAATGTTTGAGCAATTTAAACAAAGAACTTGAGTTGTTTGATATTAACATTTCTTTAAACTAAGTTCTTTGACTGCAACACAGCTCTGAGACTGGATTATGTGAGTCCTGTCTTCAGTAGGGTTATACACTCATCCACAAACACACAGACACACACAAACAGCAAAAGCTCAACTACTCTTGGTAACAAGGTTGTCATGATCAGCTTCAATGTTAACCTTGTCTAGGCATGTCAGAAGGAAAGAGATTGGAATTTTTTAAAGGTCATTGACCTCTGGTTTACACTAAAGTTCAAGCCATGAACTCTGTACTATAAATCATTATTATTAAAAGCAGCTGGGGTGTAGTAGAAAAGTCTTGGATTTATGAGCAGGAAACATGGGCTGAAGTGCTGTTCCACAGCTCACTAGCTGAGTGATCTTAGTACATTCCTTAACATTCCTTTAACATCTGTAAAAGGGGCATAATAGTACTTGCTTTATTGGTTAGCACAAAACTGAATTCCTTGAATATATGGGCTTATACATGTAGAATATTCCTTATTCATTTGTGTATCCTTAAGACAGTTCATTGGTGGCAAATACACAGCCCTAATGCTGTAACTCCCTGCCCATGGAAAACAAAGTGAATAAATAATAGTAGTTTGTTCTACTAAATCCAGCATATAAAGGTACCAAATAAGTCAATATGTGTTGAATGAACTAATGGAGTGCTCCAAGCTGATCAGAGCTGGCTCTTGAGATGAAGCACAATAGCTATTCCTGGTTCTAGCCTTTATTCCAGCATTATCACGATGTATATAGTTGATCGCATGCCCATGCCCTCTAGACCATGGATCTACCAACTATTTTTGCAAATAAAAATGTTTTGGAACACAGCGACACTCATTGTCTACATATTGTCCATGGCAGAGTTTAGTAGTTGTAATAGAGACTTTATGACGCACAAAGCCTGAAACATTTACTATTGAAGCTTTTACGAAAAAGAAATCACCAAATTCTGCTCTAGACCCTTGAAGATAGAGGCTGTGTGTTTCATTTTCTTATCCCCACCACCTTGTGAAGAGCAGATAAATGTTAACTGAATTAACATATATTGAAGATTCCAAAAAGGATGCTGGTTGACCTGAAATCATGAGTCCACTAGAATAGCCATTCCATTTCTCATCAAGACTCTCAGGTGAGGAAAACAAGACAGTCTCCTTTCGTTAGGAGAAAGGCTGTAGCTAGCAGCTGAGACCCAAAGACAAACTGGCCACTGTAGTGGCCAAGAGCACTTGGGGTGAGGGTGGAATTGAAGGTGATAGAAGAGTGGAGACCAAGAGCAGAAGAGCATGGAGAAAACATGAAGGAGGAAGTCCAAAGTCAAACATGGTCTCTCACCTACTCTGCTAAAAACAAGCACTGTCTAATAAATATAATTTAGTGAAGAACCTTAAAGTGTTGTTTGTGGACAACTTAAATCATAGTCACCTGAGGAGTGTGTTAACATAAAATTATCTAGGAATCATCCCAGGCTTAAGAAGTCATGAATTCTAGGGGTGGGGTCAAAGAATCAGCATTAACAAGTTCCCCAGGTGCTTTTTATACCCACTAATTTTTTTTAATTTTAATGTTTATTTATTTTAGAGAGAGAGAGATAGCATGAGCAGGGGAGAGGCAGACATAGAATCCAAGGCAGGCTCCAGGCTCTGAGTTGTCAGCACAGAGCCTAACGTGGTGCTTGAACCCATGAACTGGGAGATCATGCCCTGAGCCAAAGTCAGACGCTCAACCGACTGAGCCACCCGGGCGCCCAATATACCCACTAATTTTTAGAACCACTGACGTAGATAGAGAATATGCTCTTTTCCCAAGTGAGAGTTCCTAATAAGTATTTATCTCAGATGGCTCCCTTGTCACACATATTTTCCATTTAAAGACTTTAAGATCAATGCATTCTTACTGAACATTTGAGTATTAACCTGTTGAGAGATACTTGTGTTGTGTCCGCACAATGCCAAATTCCTGGTCTACCCAACCAAAACTACTGGATAAATCTGTGCCTCAGTGAACTGGACAGTCAAAACTTGATTGATGATCCAAGAGTTTCATGGAGACACAGGCCCAGAGAGAGACAAGGACAGTGCAGGGGGGGACATGTGACAGAATAACTACATTTTATTGGAAAGTATCTTTATCCCAAAATAACCAAGATAAATGGTTTGTGACTGTGACATAGGACAAAGAATTTCATATAACAGAGTTGACTATGGAAAAAATGCAGCCAGTACAGTAAATCACTCTATGGGGAAAAACAAAACGGAAACAGTTCAGAATAAGTGCCTCTAGAGATAAAAATCACCTCTATGAGATATTTTTGTAAAAAACGTCCTTAGAAATATTAAGGAATAATTTATAGTAGAAAAAAGCTATTAAAAACCAAATGGCCTTCCAAAATGATAGCAAAGTATATATTTAACATGGGCTCATTATACCTTATTTACTATCAGTTCTAACTAGGTTTTTTATTTGCTGCCAAAGTTTGGCACCAAGAGTGTTAACTCTAGCCAACCCTTTCTTCTCAAGGCTATAAACATTATGAAAGGGGTTAAGAAATGAAGATAGACTCCTCCCCCACCTCTACCACTGGGACTCATTTCCTGACTTCTCAATAGCAGTCATTCATTATTTGTGTACCTGGGAAACTCAACCTACCTGCCAACTATTCCCACTCAGATTCTGGAATCAGAATTCAGAAACAGCATACATTCCAAAGAATTCTTATTTATTTTTTTAAAGACCTGCAAAATGAGTAAAACTGTATTGGGAAAACTGAATAATAATCTGGGAAAATAAATGATGTTTGATTACTAAATCATTCCCTACACCAAAAGGCATTCCAGATGAGCAGCCAAAGATTAAAGTGCAAAATATGAAACCATAAAGGTTCTAGAATATAACATTAAGGGAAAAAGCACTCCTGTATATAACATAAAATTCAGATGTCAAAATGAATTATAGATGAATTTCACTACAAAAATTCTATATGAAAGAAAATCAGGGGGAAAAAGTCAAAGATAAATAAAAAACTGGAGAAAAGCTAGTTTGCAATTCATATTGTAGACCAAAGCCAATTTTCATTAATATACAAAAAGCCATTAGAAATCAATAAGAAAAATCCAACTACCAAAGGAAAAAATAGGCAAAGACCTATACACTTCATAGAAAATTAGTTAGGGGCACCAGTTCATGAGTTCGAAGCCCTCATGAGGCTTTGCACTGATGCGCAGAGCCTGCTTGGGATTCTGTTTCTCTTTCTCTCTGTTCCTTCCAGACTTGTGTGTGCATGCTGTCTCTCAAAATAAATAAACTTAAAAAACGGAAAAAGAAAAAAAAAGCTAAAATGACTTATAAACATATTAAACTTACACAACTTCCTCACAATAAGAGAAATGAACATTAAAAACTATACTGAGATACCATCTTACACCTCTCAGATTGATAAAGATTTTTAAAAATTATAGCAACTTGCTTTGAAGGTAAGAAAACAGATACATTTAAAACCTGATTGATAAGAATGTGAAATGATTTAACCTCTGAGAAAGGTAATTTAGTAATGTTTATCAAAATTTAAAATGCATATATCTTTTAAATCAACAATTAAAGTTCTAGTGATTCATCTTGAAATTTACCTAAATCTGTATACAATAACTGGGATTGTTATGGTATCATTACTTATATTAGCAAAAAATTAAAACATCCTGAATGTCCATCAACAGAAGGCTGGTAAAAGAAATTATGGTAAATACATAAAGTAAAATATAGTTAAGTTTAAAATTAAAGAGAGTGCTCTGTATTATTATGTGAAAGAAGTTAAAAATAAGTATTAAGCAAAAAAAAAAGTACAGAATAACATACTGTGTTCATATATGATTATCATGCACAGAATATTTCAGCAGGAAACACAACAAACAGGTAACAGTGATTGCCCCTGGGGAGAACTGGTAGCTAGGAATAAGGTTGGAAGAGTGACTTTTCATGATATATCTTGTCCTTTGAATTCTGAACCGCAAGCAAGTAGTACTATTCAAAAGATTTCTTTTTTTAAAGAGCCAGAGAAAGAAAATTGGATAAATATTCAAATTCTGTCATCATACTCTAAAGAGATCCTGAAGACAAGTCTCTTCCTGCATGATTTCAGTATTACCACTTGGCAGGAAATATCTTTAAGATATGAATTAGTGAGGAGCTTGGTTGGCTCAGTCTTGGTTTCGGCTCAGGTCATGATCCCAGGGTCACGGGCTCTGTGCTGAATGTGAAACTTGCTTAGGATTCTCTCTCTCTCCTTCCGCCCCTCTCCCCCACTTTCATGCTCTCACTCTCTCTCTCTCCCTCTAAAATGAAATAAAATAAAATATAAAAAAATTAATTAGTATTCTGCTTTATTTTTCCTTCCTCCCCTTTCCCAAACATGTGTTCAGAGCCTTAATAATTCCTTGCCTTAGAGAATTCTACAGGATAGAAAACAGAAGCTGCTTAAGTCAATGATTCTATCTTTTGTAAAAGCCCCAGAACTTTGAAGAGATCATGACAATAGACCCAAAGAAGAAGAAAGAGGTGTGCTTTTGAGGAAAGGAGTGGAGAGGGAAGAAGAAAGTTTCTGTAATAAGAAAGAAGTAAAGGTCAGGCAGCACCAACAGTAAAGTTCATAGGGATAGATATTTGGTAGACTAATGGGATCTCAACACAGAACAGAAGGGTTCCCAGGCTCATCAGGGTCCAAACCCCAAGAGCCAAGCCCCAAAGGGCTTATAGAAGCACTGAGAGCTAACCTATATGGACCAATGTGGCCACTTCTACCCAGCACTGAGAAAAAGCCTAGGACCTTGGCAAATCCCTGGTGGAGTGTGGGGGGAGCAACAGTGGTGATTGAAGGAACTCCCATAATGATAAAGGCTGGGTTTCCCTCCAACCATCAGGATTCAGGGCTTATAGCTGGATTTAAATTGACTTATTATATAGCTTATTTCCTGGATGAAGAGTCCTCTCCACTATACAGCAAGGTGCATTGTAAGTAAATCAACTGGTATGTAGCAGACACTCAACATATTTTAGTCCCACTGCCCGATGTCTTTTTTGATGACACCACATGGAAACATTTTTCTTTTCTTTCTTTTCTACCATGTTTTGTTCCTCAAATCGTTCTATGTTTCTTATACTCTACCTTTGCCTTTTTCCTATCTTCCTCTCCTGCTGCCCAAGATGTAGACATAATGAAGGTATGAGCAAGGATAACTTAAGGCAAACTGAATCACTCAAAGATGCTCTCTTGAGCTTACAGAACTCATGGTCAGAATGTAGGGAAATTGCCTCAAAATGGCTGCCTCTTCTGCCCAGATTTCTCCATGAGGCTGGAGAATATGTTAACTTTGAGGCACACAATGAAGCTGACTCTCTGAGACTTCACAGGAGCCTTAGACAGGGCTAGTTCTGTTTTAGCTAAGTGTAGAACTGGTCTCTGGAACAGGCACTGAACATAACAGTGCATTTGAACAGAAATTCGGGGATCTGTTGCTTCTTGGGTCCTTACAAGGAGGTAGTATGGGACTCCTGAGAGATCCCAGCATCATTAATCATCAAAGAAATGCCACTTGGCTGTCTGAAGAAACATAATAGAAAAATGGGGAGAATTAATAGGGAACTGAGACCTTGGGGGTGTAGGGATTCCCCTGAAGTGCTTAATTTAATGGACTCTGAAAGGCCCATTCCTCCCCAGGGCCTAAAAGTTTCGAAAACATTTTTCAACTATGTGTTTTCATTTCAATGATAATTTCAAAAGAAAAAAATTAGCAACTATAAGACCAAAATTTCTCTTTAGCAATGATAGTTTACAATTGAAAGTTTAAGTCAGTGTTTTCCAAATAGGGTTGTCTTCTCTAGAGTTGAGAGAAGTTTTTTTTCTTTTTTGGAAGAGGGGTCCAAAATTTAAACATCACAAAAATTTAAGAAGCCCTGGTTTTAAGCACTGTCTTTTCAGGAAAGTGGGATAAAATGTGAATGCCCTCATGATCTCCCATCAGTGTCTTGGCATTGATTATGTAACAAGCGCCACAACTT
Organism: Lynx rufus; assembly: GCF_022079265.1. Lineage (NCBI taxonomy): Eukaryota > Metazoa > Chordata > Mammalia > Carnivora > Felidae > Lynx > Lynx rufus. The sequence continues at coordinate 190,015,330 of NW_025814823.1, forward strand.
TGGAGAGCAGGGTCCTCAAGGTGCAGGGAAGGCTTGGAAGAGGAGTGATAGAGAATATGGAGTAGCCAGGTGACACATGAGGAGCAAGGGAAGGGTAGGCACCAATGAGCAAAGGAGAGCCTTACAAAAGGTCACTGAAGTACCATCCAACATAATGTCAGATGTCAACCTAATACATTGGTCCATAAAGAACCCTGAACTTGAGTTGTATCCAGTAAAACAACCCTCCACCACCACCAGGGTTTTCCAACTGCTAGTGTGTACATCAGCATCTCATAAGCCCAAAATGAAGACTACTCTGGGGTCCTGTTCTCCTCTTTCTAAACCCCATCTACTCTTCAAGGCCTCACCTCTCCCTGACTTCATGCAACATATTTTTTTTCATCTGTGCCACATACTTTATTACCCATAAACTGTTTAAATTGCTCACTGTTGATCAAGCTATATTCCTCTTGTCTAACCAAGAATTCTGTAGGATCCTTGTAGGTAGGCCCTAGAAAAGCACCAGCCCACAATAATAATTCCTACCATTTTCATCAACTACAAAACACTTTTTTTGCATAGTCCCTTATTTTACTAAAACATGCATCTTATTAGGCAAATTGGACAGGAATTACTGTAAACTTCTATTAAGAAAAACAAAGAACTGAGTCCCAGAAAGGTACAGTGACTGGATTTGAACCCATTATCCATTAAGGAAACTCACAACATACTACTAAACTCTTTAGATAAGCCATCTCCATACTGATCCGGGAGTCCTTTTGATGTTACATGATTTCTTTTAAAACTATTCTTCAAATGCATGGTATGCTACCAATTTCACTACCTTGCCTTCATACTATTTGTCTGGGTTGCAAATCTATAGTTATTTTGTGATCATGAGCCAGATCCTAAGTAGGTGTTTAATAAATATTTGCTACTGAATGGATTCTACCTCTTCCACTAGACCGTAAGTTCCCTGAGAGTAATGACACCTATTTTGCTCACTATCCTATCCTCAGCTTCTAAACAGTCCTCAGCACACAGTAGGTCTCCATTAAATATTAATTGATAAACAAATGAATCAATTAATCAATGCCTAAATGCCCTCCTGCGAAAAGCACTCATGGTGCCCACAAACATATTTCCTTTAAAAATCTAGTTTATGTCAACCCCCAAACCAGGGCACTGAACCCAAAACAGAATAAAATTACTTCCAATAAAATGAACTGTTCCCCAGTTGCAAATTGGCTCTGGATGCTGCTGCTTCTCTCCCATTTATACTCTTTTCAGGCAGCTATTTCAGGTGATGGCATTATCATCGATGGAATTCAATAAAGCGACTGGCTTTCCCCCCCTCGACGTTTATTTTCTATAATCCGTCTTACAGCGGGAGACCATTATCCAGTCAAACAACGTTCAATTTCATCGGCATTACCGCTTCAAGGAAACATGCAGCGGGTTTGCACAAACGGGTGTGTAGTAAATTTAGTCTTTTAATAGGTTCATTCTTTATTAGGTATTTATTTCGGGAGGCGAAGTCCTAATTAGATTAAGTGGAGAAACTAAAAAACTATGGAAACACACAGAGAGATTCCAGAATTAGATGGATTTGGTTTAGGTTTCCAGTTTTCCTTTTATTTTCTTGTCTGCAGATGGCTGGAGAAATCCACACTGCAATCTCCAGCCCCTCGGATAAGAGTTTGTGAAATGAAACCCTGCCAACATTTTGTGTGAGGAAGTCACATTTGTCTTTCTCCTACGCAAAGTTATTGTGGGGCCAGAATCTAGGAAAAAGCAGCTCCCGGAGCCAGTGGTGAACCCAATTTACTGTGGCAGATGAATATAACAAAGGTGGTGGTCTAGATGTTTGGCCTCAAGGCACAATTCAATTTTCAGCTGTTTCAAAGCTATTATGTCAAAGGCTGTTTGCATAAACATAATGTTGCCGGGTAATCTTGGGTAGGCAGGAGTAGAGACGTCTGCCCTCTACTGCCCAAAATGGAAATAGCGGCTGGATGTCCCTTCAACCCGGAATTAAAGGTACAAAAAAGTCTACAGCCGCCCCAACTAATGGGCCATCTCCAGAACTTTCTGAAATTTTTTTTTCTCAAGCTTTGAGATCAGAAGTGATTATTTTGGGGGAGAAAATGAAGTAGACTAAGGATGTGATGAGTTGATTGATGATGTGGGAACACATGAGAAAGCTATTTCCCTTCTTAGAATTTAAAAGAAAATTCCCTTCACCCTTCCATCCACCCACACATATATATTTATATTATCACAATGATATTTAATATGTTTTTTTTAACATAGAAAGAAGAAACAGACAATGAGTCACAGGAAACAAATCAATACATTTCAGAGTGGGCTAAAAATGTCACCATAAAAAAGTTTCATTTTTATGAGGGCAAAAGTGGGAAAGGATATCTGTTCAGTTTCATGTAAAATTCTAACTCTTTCTTCGGGTTTCTTCTCTCTTTTTTGGTTCTTCCTCTTTAATAAAAACTGTGTCACGCTCCATGTAAGCACTTCATACCCTCAGAGAACCACTGTTAACATTTAAATGTTTTCCCCTCCAAGTACAATTAATTTTTTAGTAAAATAGAGGATGGGCCACTTCTGGGGAGGATTTTTTAGGTTGGGTGCTATAGCAGAGGGTCTCCAGACAGAGAAAGTTCATGTGCAAATAGATGTGTTCCAGAGGACAGTCACCTAAACCCAAACCTGCAAAGAGTCAGTCTTGAACCAAACTTCAAACAGAAAACTGCCCATCAGATGATGTTGGTCCCAACCAACAAAGAATTAAACCTCAACTGTGTTTTGTAAACTAATATTCCTATACCTAGAGTTGTCCTTAAGTGTTTCATATTCTAAAATGTCTGACCCTTGTTCAAGTCACTAGACACAGATATTCCTTCTGCATGCCAAGGTATCCAATAAGGCTATGCATCAAAACCAGACAACATAAACACATACATGGAGTTCACAGACTAATAGAGTTTACAGCCTAGAGGAGTTTATAGTTTGGTGAAAGGGACTGCCATTCATCAGATAACACAATCAAGTGATTAATTACAAAATGAAGATTTTTTTTTTGAATAGTGTTCATAGGGCATGTTTAATAGGCTACCTAACAACACCATCCCTATGGTGACAAAATGTTTGTCTGTAATAATAAAAATATCTACTACTTACTGGAGTTTTTCCTCATTTCAGGCACTATATGAGGTCTTTACAAGGTTTTTTCATTCACTCTTCACTATACTCCATGAGGTAAGCATATTATTGCCCCATTTTACTGATTAATAAACTGAGATTCAAAGAAGTAAAGTAACTTGGCCAAGGTCATACAGCCAATAAATGGCTCATAGCAGTCTACACCCTTCACACCTTCCTCCTTTTCTAATTATCTCAGCTAAATATTCTAGAAAATTTAGCCAATGAGTTTAAGTTGAGGACCAACAATGTTCACATTAGGCAGAGCTACTGTATTCATTTTCTTAAAGCTTCAGGAGCAAAAAGAGTTACCTATTTTTAAACAACAGGGGAAGGGAGATGACTTCCCAGGGTAGTTAGTAGATAAGTGTGTTTTCTGAGGCCAGACTGCTCGGATTCAAATCCCAGAACTACTAATTACGAACCGTGTGACTTTAGAGAAATTTCTTCCTCTTCCCATACTTCAATCTCCTTACTTGCAAGACAGGGATGATAATAAAAGTATCTTACATCATGGGGTTGTTTGTAAGGATTAAACAGATAACCCAGTGTATCTGAAGCACTTAAAATAGTGTTCAGCACAAAGCACTCTATTTTGGATTCAGAATGAAAGCACAGGTGATGGTTTCTTGAGTTCAAAGGGGTTCATGAAAAGCTTAAACAAGATAATATTTGTAAAATGCTTAGAACAGTGCCCAGAACCAAGTAAGTACTTCTTAACTGTTCAGTGAAATCCCCTGCTGGCTGCCCATGACTGAGAGGAAGGGGGCTCCCGCAGCCAACGTCATCCCTGCATCAACAATCACAGCTTTGAGATGAATGAACCATGTGTGGGTTGCCAGATGTTTGAGGCCACAGCATTTACCAAAGGCTCTGGTCTAACTGAAGAACAGTCTTATGATGTACATTCATTTGCATTTGTTAGGGAAGCCTCAGTGTTGGGATTCTGCAGAACTGCCCTATGTGGAGAAAAACAAATTAATTAAACAAAGCAAGAGGTTCTTTGGTTTCTTTCTGCATTACCAGTGGTTTGCCTCACTCCCCACAAAGAAACAGGAATTCAGGGATTGAGTAACTTACATCTTCTCAGTTGGTATATTAGAGGATAATAAAGCAGAATAAAATTATAATTAAGGACACAGAAATTGGAGTCAGGCAAAACTGGGTTCAAATTCTAGCTCCATCCCTCACTTACATATGACCCTGATTGAGTAGCCTACACTTTTTGGATCTATGGATAAAATGGAAATAAAAATAGTATTTTCATTATTATTTGTTGGAAGAATAAAACATGATAATATGAAAAGTGTTGATCATTAAAAAGATAATATAAAAATAATAATATCCAGTATTCATTTAGCGCTAACTATGCCAAGGACCTACTATGTCATATTTGTGTCTCACCACAATCCAGCCTAAGTATTGTTCTTGGTCCCATTGTACAGACAATGCTTGAGATAACTGAGTCACTTGCTGGCATAGTTGAGATTTTAAGTCAAGTCTGATAGAGTGTAGGATATAATGTTCTGTAAATGTTAGCTGTTACTTCCTTTTGTATCACTGATTCCTCAATGATTCAAGCCATTAAGTATTTTTTACATGCTTACTTTTGTGAAGCCAGGGTCTGTGAGAAAAAAAAAAAAAGCAGAATAAGGCATAATTCTTACCTTCATAGAGCTTTTAGTTTTGTTGTTTAAATGAGACACCGGCACCTGATGAGTTATTGCTCCCATTTCTTTATCTTCCTAGAAATAACCAGAGTCCTCCACATAAAATACTCAACTTTCCCCCCCATTTTGACTTCCCCAAACCATATCTCCATTCCATGAAGTTAACATTTTTCACCATCAGCATATTAATTAGAAATTCTGAAGACAATCTGATGTATTTGGGATACGATGGTGAAAACTATATATTTACTAGTCTACTCAGCATAGACATCTATTATTTTTCCACCTAGCATCCATATATCCTTCTTCAAATAACAGCGTCCCAACTTTGCTCTGGTACCCTCATCTCTAACTCTCAGTCCATGTGCTTTGTGGGGAGTTGATTCTACTCTGGTCTCCAACAGGCCCTGTCTGAGGGGGTGGGGCATAAGAGTGATGTTAACGCAGGTTTAGCTACTCAAAAAGCTGCATTCTTCAAGCCAAGGGACTGGTTTGGGGATGGGCTTGTAATCTAATCAGAGCCAGAAAGGTTTTCCTGGGACTGAGGAGAGAAAGGCATCATGTTTTCCCATGGGTCTGCTAGCAGCAGAGAGAATTTGAGTCTGGAGCTTCCAGGGCCATCACAAGAAGCCTGGGAATGAAGCCAACATGGCAAGAGGCAGAGCTGAGAAATGAAGAGACACCAAGTCCTCATGACATCAGTTGAGCCCTTGGACCATGTAACTCCTGAAGCATACCACTGGAGAGAGACAATTTTTCATTCTTCCACAAAAATCCTTTCTCTGCTTAAGCCAGTTTGAATTAAGTATATATCAAATTCAGCCAAATTAATCAGGACTGATAGAGGGTTTCATAAATAAAAATTCATTCATGAATAGTAGTAGAAATTGGAATCAATTGTGTACATTCTTCCACACTTCTCATCTTTTGAGTCATTGGCAATATCCCTGTGAAACATCTCTCCAAAGTTGGTAATGCTGTCTACAAAACAGAATGAACCAAATTTGCATTAAAAACTAGAAATGAACCAAATTTACTTCAATAAATCTTAACTCCAGCAATGCAAAACATAATGTTGACTTTAGAATCAAGTAGGTATAAACTCTTTCTATGTTCATAATACAAGATCACTCACAACTAAGTGTATCATGAGTGTGTGAAATTTACGTTGAACCAAAAATTGGTTGACTTACTAACCCCCAAGCAAATGATTTGAGAACAGCAAAGCGTAAGACTTAAAAAAGACTTCTTTTCAGGAAAGCAGACCTTGTGAGTCAAAGCAGTGCATTCTGTAGTAGGACAACTGTTTGAGAAATTCATTTATGTGTTTTTCTTTCCTGTCTTTTACTTTTACCTTTCCCCTGTATCCAATCAAGTACCAAGCCCTGTGCTTCCCTGAGAGAAGGTCTGTGACTGAAACACTTTCTTCCCTGACTTTTGTTCTCAAAAGCCTATACTAGCAATGGCAACCTGATGGCCCACGGACAATCTACTTTGGCCTGCACAAAGTAATTTTAAAGACTTCAGGAGACATGTAGGAGATTGCTCATAAAAATCTGGATTTTAGCTTTTCTTGAAAAATCAGAAGATCCAGTAACACAGGGCACCATGAGTGACAATAGCAAGCCAGAACTAAGTAGCAGCTTCCCCTTTAGACAGACTATGTGCCAAGTCCTTACCAAGATGCTTTACTCACTTCTATTCCTATCCAGCCTCTGTAGGCATTTGAGTTTGCAATTCTTCGCCTGAATGTACTGACGAGACTATGCCAGGAGTCCTCAATGAATAGGAAAGTAAGATTGGAAACTAGAGGTAATTCATTTGATAGAAACAAGAAAAACAAATTATCTCAAGATTAAGAAGGAGATTCCTAAAAGCAAAAGACAGCCACATTTTCCCAATGAGTGGCAAAAACTTGAGGAGGCTGTCTGGTAGTGTTCTGGAAAAATAACAAGACTTTAGCAAGGAATGGCTGTGTAGCACTCTGCTTTGACAACAATCTTCTTGGTCCTGTTGTGGCACAAAAGCAACAGGGCAGGAATCACACCATGTGAGCTGAGTACATGGGAATCTCAGCAAACAAGGCACATTGATGGCTGATGACCTGGGGCCATCTCCAAGAGATGGTCCCCACAACTCAGCAAAGTTGAATCTCTAGCCTGTAAGTGAGATGGGCACTTAGGTTGTTTCAGAGAGGGAAAAAAAAAAAGTGCAATATTTCTTGAAATTGAGAACTTCTGTAATTTCCAAGTGCTCCAAGAAGTCACAAGCATACACAACCCCTCCCCCTCCAAAAATTACTTCTCCCTTGGTTTTGTTCATTGTTGTTGTTGTTGTTGTTGTTGTTGTTGTTGTTGTTGTTGTTTGCATATATCTGGGAAGGTTTTCTCAGCTGGCCACTCCTGTTTGTACTGTTCCTATGACTGCTGCAGCCTTGGCCTACAGAGGCCTGGGTTTTACAGTGTCATTAGTCCCAGAATGTTTGGGAGTTTTTCTCTGCTGCTCTGACCTGGACACGATGATCCTGAGATGCCACAGCAATCTGCACGTTCCTCACATACTGGCATAAGCCCAGTGGATAGATAGCCTCTTAGCTGCAACAGACTTCAGCTCAGGCAAGTCTGAAAATGGGGTGAAAAGATACTTCCTGTGGTCTCTCTAGAACTGAAAGAAAATGTGTAGCCTTCCTTGATTGCTCAGAAGGCAATATTTCCACATGGTCATTAAGAGTACCAGCTTTAAAGCCAGACAAATCAAGTTCAAATCCTGGCTCTGCCACTTATCAGCTTTTTTTAAAAAAATTCTAAGCAGCCTCAGTCTCCTCAAAATAATAGTGCCCATCTCACAGTTCTGCTGGGAAGATTCAATGAGATAATGCATAGAAAGTGTCTAATTCAGTACATACTCATAATAAGAACTCAAATAAGGATTAGCTACTAAAATAATAATAATTATTGTTAATGGAAAACAGTCCAGGCCCCCTGGGAATTCAGAACCCAGATAATGAAACCAGCTAAATGAGTGATTTCATCCATGCAACATATATTAAAGAAAGCATAGGATACAGTATCCGCATGTGGTTATTCCAGCCTCTGCCAAATCCAGCATAAAGACTTATTTGCCCCTCAGTGTCCTTAGGGAAGAACCAGAGCTTCCCTGTGCTCAAGGAAAATGGAAACCAATACACATAAGACATATGAGAAAGAAATTTCACAAGGTCAGTTGTCGACCATTCCACTGAATAGAAAGCAGCCAAGGTCAGCCAGTAGAGTCAAATGGTCAAGGCCAGAGCCATTAGACAAGACTGTGAAAAAGATCAAGGTGTTATTCAGCTCTTTGTTATTCCCGTTTTTTGGTATCCTCCCAAGGAGGAACCCAGTGTGTGATGTTGCCTTTTTAGTGCCCAGAGTCTCAAAGTTAGCTAAGGTTCTTTCTCAAGTACACTCATGTACTCTCAACCTTCAGATAACACACCCCCTAATCAAAACCCACCAAGTGTTCCCTTCCCTTGAGACTCTACTCTCTTTTCACTAATTTGAAAAATTAATTCATTCTAAACTATTATGGGTGGATGGAGGTTTCTTCCATTATCACTTTTATCAAATCTGCATTTTACCAGGCTTTTAATATCCTAAGAGGCAAGCATTAGGCCTACCTCATGAGTGACTAAAACGTGGCGTGGAGTAAATAGGATCGGAATTATGGTTTGGTTATAAACTGTGAGGTACTCCATAAATATGGCAAGGTTTGAGCTTTACTGAGGGAGGCTGTTGCACATACCAAGGCAGGATGGTGATACCTTTCAGATCTGGGCAGATAAAGCCTCCTACCTCTTTTCTCACACCCCAATCTCCTCAGCCAAGCTGAGCCCCACACATAGAGACTGAGAAGAAGACAAAAGTGGCTGAACAGGTAGATCAGGCCTAACAGCATAGGGAGAGAACTTACGGCCCACAGAAAACACCACTTGTAAAAATCACCTCTCTCTGGTCTTTATAACATACAAACATCTAGGAAAAAACACAGGAGAATTTCCTTTTGAATTAATATCTAAGCCCCTCAAACACATTTATTTCTCTGTCATGTCATCTGGGACTTCTCTGACTCTTGAATTCTCAATAGAATTACCTCAAAATTTCAGTCCTGTAGTGTGGGAGAAGCCTACATCTTCCTATGATACCTGTAGTTTCCTCAGACTTACTCAGTTGCCCCCTCTTCCCTGACTACTGTGTTGAGGGAGTCTTCTCAGTTTTCTACTGAAGACACCCAGATGTGAACTTCAACTCCTCAGGTTGCCCCCAAAGAATCCAATTGCAGAGAGCTAGGAACAACAATGAGCAAACAATGGATTTTACTGATAATTTCATTAAAAGACAGCACATGGTCTCCATTGAGGTACATTAGAGCTACTGACTGACCTCTATCTGACCACCCACTGAGTTGACCCAAGCTTCCCATGACCTACATACAACTCATAACTGATGCCCAAAGGTTGTTATCCCCAATCTTGTTTGGGACAGTTATACTGCTATTGCAGTTATGTAATTTAATTAAATACAAACAGATAAAATATAAGTATAAAAATACAGCTCTCATCTCTATCAAAACTGAGGTAAATGCTTTATATAGAATTGATAAAGCCGCACTTTTAGAGAAGTTACTGTCAGGTTCAATCTTTGAGAAAAAAGGTCACTACAAAAGATGGGGGTAGAGTAAACCTCTGGAAAGACTCTGTATTGATATTACTTGCAAAGTTGTTTTTTTTTTTAAGTTGATAATCTAGTTTTTAAAAATAAAAACTAGAATTCACTGATGATGCATTATGGAGCACTTGGTGCAAGAAAAGCAAGGAACTTCAATAGCAGGAAACTTGGCCAGGAAACAAAGGCCTTCGCCAAATATCAAATGATGAGGAGATGAATATTTGCTTTATGTGTCTTACATTAAAATAAAATGTTTAAACGTGTTTTTAAGTGATATCTTGATTTAACCTTTTTTTTTTCATTAACTGCACAACTGCTTCTGTCATATCAGATTAAAGGACTTCTGCTAGTCTTAAGAACACACAGTTGACAGTGCTGTTGACATCCCTGGAGTGTCCCCTACCTAGCCCTGTCTCTACCCAACACCCAGCAGCCCCTGTCATTTTAAATATTCTCCCCTCAGCAATGCAAAATAAGCCAGCACTCTATGAGTCCCAAACTTATCATTAGAAACCTTTAACGTGGGTTTTCACTCAGCAGAAAAATAAGAATAACAGCTCATACTTGTGTAGTGCTCACTGCATACGAGTCACTGCTCAAAGTTCCTTATACCTATTCACTCAACAATCCTATGAGATAGCATTTTCCAGGTGAAGGATTTGATGCACAAAAGGTTAATTGGCCAATAGTCACCAAGCTAGTAAGCAGCAGAGGTTTTTCTAACCTAACCTGCTCTGCCCTTCAATGTAAAAGGCAGTTTTTAAAAAAACAGCAACCACAATAACTCCATATTATACAAAATATTTATGTGTAAGTATACTTATATATTAATATTTATTGAACATCTACTATGTACATCAGGTGCTGTGCTAGCATCAAAGACAGAGACAGACTCCATGCCTGGCTTCCTGGAGCTTACAGTCCAGTCAGAGGGGCAGACACTGAACAAGTAGTTTAAATATGACAAGCACAAGCAGGTAACAAACCACTCTTCATAGAGAGTAGCAAGAAAAGCCAAAAACTAGGAAGTAATATTTGCAACATATACAAGCAACCAATCTAAGCAATAAAAATAGAAAATTGGCAAAAGACGTGAATAGGCATCTTACACAAAAAGAAACAATGAATAGCAATAAACATATGAAAAGACATTCAGCTTTATTTGTAATAAGAAAAAAAAAAGTTTTCACCTCAATGAGACACTATTTTGCATCTACCTGTAGACAAAAAGTAATGAGTCTAACCATACCAAGTGTTGGGAGAGATGTGGAGTAATGAGGTTTCCATATACTGCTGGTGAGACTGTGACTTCTCTAAACACCTGGGGAAACAATCAGCATAGAATGGAAGCTATATCTGTTCTCCAACCCAAAAATTCCACTTCTAAATGTACACACTAGAGAAACACTTGTCCTTGTGTACCAGGAAGACATGTGTAAGAATGTTGATAGCATTGTTTGTAACAGGAGAATAAAAGAAAACTTGAAACAACCCAAATGTCCTTCAACTTTATCATGGATAAGTAGGTTAAAATATATGTACTCAATGGAACACTGTACAACAGTGAAAACAAAGGGCACACAGATGTCTTCAAATGATTGATGATGTTCTAGTTCTTAGGCTGGTTGGTGGGTACGTGGTTGTTTATTTATTATCACTCTTTACACTGTCCTTGTTTGTTATTTTCAGCCAATTGTGTGTATATTACATGATAGTTTCCAAAAGAAAACAAAAACTAATAACTTCTACAAGGAAAAAGGAGTGAAAGCTAGGTAAGTATATTCCTTTTTCATAGCTTCTGTATGATATCTCCCAGATTCGGATGGTTCCATGACCTGCCTTAATTCTTCATATGGTGAAATAATAAATATGAAAGTTCAATCAACTCAATCAATAGAGACCATCAAAATGGATCACTGTGACCTCAAAGTGGATTTAGAAGAAGGCTTGAATTAACTAAGTGGATGAATTTCAACACAGAGACAACCTCATCTTATGCTACATGGACATAGGCACTAATCTTTCCTCTATCAATCAATGTACTAATCTACTGAAAACTCATTTGGAGGGTCCTCAGGTCCCTCACCACCTATTTCCTGAGTCTCCTCAAAATATATTCACAGTTTTTGCCAAAGAAGAATAAGAAAATTACCTTCAAACTCAGATGATTTTTCAGAGCCTACATTCTTAACCAGGAATTCAGGGGATGGGCTTCAAAGGGTCCAAGAAATTCCTGAAAACATATGCAAAACACTGCATTCATATGTGTGTTTTTAGGGAAACAGTGCATTGTAACCATTTGAGTTTCAAATGTGATCTTCTAAAAAGCAACCAGACTGCTACCTTAACAGAATCACCAATTATGCCCATGTGACTGTCCTGATTTTAGACTGAAAGTCTTGTGTCCCAGGAAATCCTGCAGATTCTGCTGCTTCATCACTCTAATATAGGATTGCCAGACAATATGCAGAATGCCCAGTTAAATTTGAATTTCAGATTAACAATGAATATTTTTTTAGTTTAGGAATGTCCTGAGAAATATTTTTGTTTATCTGAAATTCAGATCTAACTCAATTTGTATTTTTATTTGTAAAATAAAATGCTGCTGTATTTTTATTTGTAAAATCTGGAAACCCTACCCTAACAGAATATTTAATAATAATAGTAGGAATAAGAATAGTAGTAGCAATAGCAGTAACCAACAATTATTGAATGCTTCCTTCATGTCAGTCAGTTTCCTCTTTAATCCTAACCACATCATAGGAAATTGGGAATGATTATGATCATTCCCTTTTATGGATGCAGTAATTAAGGATTAAAGAGGTTAAATAGTTCAGCCATAAAAAAAGAATGAAGTCTTGCCATTTGCAACATGGGTGGAGCTACAGAGTATTATGCTAAGCAAAATAAGGCAGTCAGAGAAAGACAAATACCATATGATTTTACTCATGTGTGGAATTTAAGAAACAAAACAAATGAACAAAGGAAAGAAAGAGAAAGAGAGAGAGAGAGAGAGAGAGAGAAATCAAGAAACAGACTCTTTGGGGCTCCTGAATGGCTTAGTCGGTTAAGTGTCCGATTCTTGACTTTAGCTCAGGTCATGATCCCATAGTTCTTTTTTTTTTTTTTTAATGTTTATTCATTTTTGAGAGAGAGAGAGAGAGTCAGTGAGTGGAAGAGGGGCAAAGAGAGGGGGACAGAGGATCCAAAGCAGGCTCTGATCTGACAGCAGCAAGTCTCATGTGGGGCTTAAACTCACAAACCATGAGATCATGACCTAAACCAAAGTCAGACGCTCAATCAACTGAGCCACCCAGGTGCCCCAATCTCAGGGTACTTGAGATCAAGCCCACATCTGCATTGTTAGTGCAGAGCCTGCTTGGGATTCTCTCTCTCCCTCTCTCTCTGCCCTAATTCTACTTATGCCTGTGTGCATGCTCTCTCTCTCTCTCTCAAAATAAATAAATAAAAACTTTAAAAAACAGACTCAACTACAGAGAACAAACTGATGGTTACCAGAGGGGAGGTGGATGGGGGGGGGGGGAATGGGTGAAAGAGGTGATGGGGATAAAATTTGCATAGAACCACAAAAGACTCCAAATAGCCTTAAGTGGTCTTGAAAAAGAAAAGTGAAGCTGGAAGCATCACAATTCTGGACTTTAAGTTACATTTCAAAGCTGTAATAATCAAAATAATATGGTAGTGACACAAAAATAGATCAATAGAACAGAATAGAAAATCCATAAAAAACCCACAATTACATGGTCAATTAATCTCTGACAAAGCAGAAAAGAATATCCAATGGGGAAAAAAGACTCCCTTCAACAAATGGTGTTGGGAAAACTGGACAGCAACAGGCAAAAGAATGAAAATGGACCACTTTCTTATACCATACACAAAAATAAATTCAAAATAAATTAAAGACCTAAATGTAAGATTTGAAACCATAAAATTCCTAAAAGAGAACACAGGGAGTAACCTCTTTGACATTGGCCGTAACAATTTCTTTGAAGATATGTCTCCTGCAGCAAGGGAAATAAAAGCAAAATTAAACTATTGGGGCTACATCAAAATAAAAAGTTTCTGCACAGCAAAGGAAATAGTCAACAAAACTAAAAAACAACATGGGGCACCTGGGTGGCGCAGTCAGTTAAGCGTCCGACTTCAGCCAGGTCACGATCTCGCAGTCCGTGAGTTCGAGCCCCGCGTCGGGCTCTGGGCTGATGGCTCAGAGCCTGGAGCCTGTTTCCGATTCTGTGTCTCCCTCTCTCTCTGCCCCTCCCCGTTCATGCTCTGTCTCTCTCTGTCCCAAAAATAAATAAAAACGTTGAAAAGAAAAAAAAAAAATTTAAAAAAAAAAAACTAAAAAACAACCTATGGAATGGAGGAAGATATTTACAAATGACATATCTGATAAAGGGCTAGTATCCAAAGTACATAAAAAACTTGCACAACTCAACACCCAAAAAACAAATAATCCAATTTAAAAATGGGCAGAAGATGTGAACAGACATTTCTCCAAAGAAGACATCCAGATTACCAACAAACACATGAAAAGATGCTCATCATCATTATCATCAGGGAAATGCAAATCAAAACTACAATGAGACATCACCTCACACATGTCAGAATGACTAAAATCAAAAACACAAGAAACAACAGGTGTTGGCAAGGATGTGGAGAAAAAAGAACACTCATGCCCTGTTGATGGGAATGCAAACTGGTGCAGCCACTGTGCAAAACAGTATGGAAGTTCTTCTAAAAGTTGAGAATAGAACTACCTTATGATCCAGCAGTCACATTACTGGGTATTTACCCAAAGAACACAAGAACACTAATTCAAAGAGATACACGCACCCTTATGTTTATAGCAGCATTATTTACTAGCCAGATTCAAATTCATCAAAATGCATGTTCTATAAAAGGAGAAAGGGAAAAAGCTATACCTGGAGATGCCAAAGGTGCCTGACTTTGCCACCAGGACTCCTGCCCCCTACCACTCCCCTTCCCACTCCCACTCCTTGTAATCAGTCATTTATCTCCAGGCTCTGAACCCAGGCTGTGCATCAGAGGCTGCAGATTCAAAGCATTAGCACCATGGCTTGGCAAGCATCCTGTTTCCTGAATGCTGCTCTAACTCCCCCACTTTTCTCACAGGCTTTATCAGGCAGACTTCCCTTAAGCCTTTCAACCCACAGAAGTTGACAGTGACTTAGATCAGCAGCTGATATTCACTTGCCTCCTTGGGATGCTTCCTGTTCTCCAAAATCTATAAACACTTGGCCCAAATATTCTACAGGTTGGAATGGGACTTGCGCAGAGGTGACCAACTGTCCTGATATGTCTGGACCTGAGATATTTCTAAGGATGCAGGACTTTTCAGTACTAAAAATAAAAAACTCCCAAGAAAACTGAGACAATTGGTCACCCTACCTGTTGGGCAAATTAACCATACACTTTGACTATTATTATCTCATTTGATCCTCAGCACAACACTGTGGCTGAACCTATTTTACACATGAGGAAACTAAATCACAGAGATATCCAGTAATTATTAATGTGTGCAGGGTTGTAAACTGCACAGCTGAGCCTGCGACATGTGCCTCAACTCCAAACTTGGGCCAAGAAGTGGTTTAATGACCTGGGCTCTGAAGTCAGACTGTCCAAATCCCAACTTCTGTATCTTTAAAAATAGGAATGATATTGAAATGTACCACCCCATTCTGTAAAGATTAAGTGAGATAATGCATTTAAGTCACCTAAAACAATGCTTGGTGCTTAATAAGTGCTTACTAATGGAAACTCTCATGACTCCATCCTGTTCCGAAAAGAATGACATACAGAAAGAGTTCTGCCTTCTTTGTATTAATCTCAAAGGTTGGGAATATCCTCAAAATGTCTTTCTTTCCCCTCATACCCAGTTATCCATTTAACATTAAAGTATTTTCCTAAATATTATTAAAAGCTACATTTTCAGCTTTTACTATGTCTTCCATGTCCCACATTCTGATCACAAGTTATGTCGACCAGGGCTTCCTTTTATTCAACCTACATTTAGCCATATATTTCACAAGCTCAAAGGGAGTAAAGGTCAGTCAAGGTCTGCTTGAAAAACAAATCCTCCTTGATCCCACCCCAATTGACTTGGTGAGCACAGGGACCGTATCTGTTTTATTTACCTCTGAGTTACCTCTTGTGCCCCAATGAGTTCAGGTTCCCAATACGTGTTTATTGAATTAATTATTTGGTCAATATCACTCCCCATTATCACCCATTCTTGCTACTCTGTATCTGGAATAAACCACTCCATTCTGAGTATTGCTTTACAACAATTCATCATCCCCATCTTACAGTTGCTAATGTTCCAAAATTTACAGTCAGAAAAACCCAGTCACAAGAATAAAATTGCTCAGACTACACAAGAATCAAGGAATAAAGGTAGGGTAGAAGGAATACCAAACCAGAAGTCAAAAGAACTGGAATTCAGGTTTGCCATTAATCAGCTCTGTGTCTTTGGGAAGAAAGAAAAGGCAACAAGAGAACACTTGTATAGTCCTTGCTGTGAGCCAACTCTGTGCTAAAAAACCTCTCTACAGATTTTTTTCAGTTTAATTCCCCTTAGAAGGTACTTCTATCCCAGTTTTAAGAGTAAAGTAACTGAAACTCAGGAAGTTTGTTTTTTTTTTTTTTTAATCCAAATTATACCTAATACAAAGTCAAGATTTGAACCCAGGCCTATTGACTAGAAAGCACAGATTCTTTTCAATTTTTTCATCAAGTTGCCTCCCATAAGAAATTGTAACAGAAAATTGCTCCATTCAATCAGTTTCTAGTTTATGGGCCCAACAAGATTCCCTTGAATCAGATCATGTCATCTATTTAAGCCTTAGTTTTCCTCCAGGTAAAATGAGAAGGTTAACTAAATGATGCCTTTCACATTTTAAATCCTATGACTTGGTGCCAATGTGCTGAGGTTGACACTGAAAAAAGAAACTGCTAGTTGGAGCACTCAGAAGAAGGCAGCCTATGTGCTCAACCATCCATCCTTCCAGAATTATCAACCTGCCACATTGATATGCTAATTGCAAGGGAAGAAATGTGGAACTAATTCCATGTTTCATTCAAGTAAAGGCATCCAGGTAGCACCAAGATACTAGAGAATCAAAATCAGCATGATTGCACTGACTTGGAGTGTGTCGTGGCAGGAGAACAGGAATTGGGTTCTTCCATCACACCTCCTTAACATGTTCATTCCAAACAGTCCAACAGAAAAAAAGGTCTTCTCTCCGTTTTCTTCTAGTGTTGGAAGTGCCCAATATATAAGTCACACTGGCAGCCTCCTCCAGCCTTCCAGAAGCCCATCAAAAAGTAATAACCCTGATGCCTTGGGGCTGGGTAAATCTGTTGCTCTCAGAGTCCCCACCCAGCTTTGAAGCATTGGCTGACTTGAATAGATGGGCTAGAAGAATGTTCCAGTTGGCTCTTTCAGAATCTTGACTAATCGAACCATCTGGTGGAGGGCAAAAACCATGTCATTTGGGGCATGGTGATTTTAAATAAGCTGCCAGCATGTGCAGGATAAAAAGGATTGGTGGCATGTAGGTGATCCTTACAGAGGAACTTAGCACATCTGTCAAAATGGGCCCCGACAGAACTTCCTAGATGCAAAACTACCCTTTTTTCTTCCTTGACCCGTGCTCTGATACATAAAACCAAATATATGATTAGATTTTTTTCACATCCATTACCCAAATAAGAGCATTCTTAGCTTGTTTTTTTCCTTCCTTTACTAAGAACAAACCTAACACATTAAAACGTAAGTCACCTACATGGCTCAATTTTCAGCGCCCAGTAAAGTACCCCTGTCTTCTCTCCTACACTACCTACCCACAAAAGAAAAAATAAAGTGTATTGAACACTAGTTTTATCTAGTGGCTGATATTCCCTTTGTATACTTCCTCCATATTAAATGCTTATGTATCTCTCTAAGATATGGAAACTTAGTGTGTTAGGTGGAGCTCCTCAGAAACCGACTCTGGGAGGATGATTCAGGGGCAAGTGATTTGTTAAAGAAATGTTCCCAGGAGAAATCAGTAAGGGAGAAGCAGAACTGGGGAGAGAGACAAGCTAAGCCAAGGCTTGATTTCTGGCAAATCTCAGGAAGAATAAGTTCCCACAGGGAACTCTGGAGTGTGAATCACATACCTCAGAGTTTGTCTCAATTTGAGGCAAAGAAGGTGGGTTTTTGTACTCCTACACAAATTGGTTGTTGGCTAAGAGCAGCCCTGGGCAAGGGCAAATAAATGCCAGGTATTTCTACCCCTCTGAGGACTGGGGTGAAGCCATTCCAATTGCCCTAGAGTGTCCTTCAAAAACACTCACAAGGGCAGGTCAGAGAAGAAAAAGCTCCCAGGGGAAGATACGTGAAAGAGATCCAAGAAGATCTGGGTGGAGCATGACAGTGTCTGCTAAGCACATAAAGATTTTCTCAGCCATCAAAGGTTTAGTGCAAAATGGGCAGGCTAGCCTTAGAAAAGAAAAGGATCCAGGAGGAAGGATGCAGATGTCAGAAAAGTTAAGGGACAAGAAGTGAGGAGGTGCTCCTGAGTAAAAGGAGGTGGGGCTCTGTGAAGGGGTGTGCAGTCAAAAACACTTGAGAGCTGAAGGAAAGGATGTGGAAAGACATGGAGATGTCTCCAAATACAACACAAACATCCATGGAAACAGCTACTGAGGAGTGGAAGGGAGGGAGAAAATAAAAAACAGACAAAGTGTACCAGATCAAGATGGGGGTTCTACTCATAGGCCCCATGAACTCACTGTGACTTTGGATAAGCTATTTTTCCCTCCTTCATCTCAGCTTCCTCCTTGGTAAAATGAGGGTTAACCAGATTAGGACTTTCCAATGCCTATTACAAGGAGCAGTGGAATTTCATGAGCTATTAATAAGTGTTCATGGAAAAGAGTTCTGGAAATATAGTTTAGGAAACACTATTAGAAATCCACATTAGCATAGTAAAAGTACCGCCTTGAAGAAGTTGGCTCAACTGTTGAGCTCTTTATTTACTTGACCACAGGATTCTTTGGGGTCCAGATATCTAGAATCTTCTCTCAGGGCACTAATTTTTGGGAAACTGAGGGTCCTTCTTGCTCTAGTATTGAGTTCATTTCACAACTGAACAATTCTTGCACTCAAAACTTAGATGAAATAAAAATATGTGAGGAAGACTCATGGCTCTCAAAAGGCAGCCAAGAAATTCAGTGATAATATTTACAACTATCAGTTATCGAGAAGTTAACCTATGCCAATCACTGCAGTAAGCACTTTGTATAAATATTGTTTGATTTGATTTTGATAGGGACCTTGATGAATACTTTTATCTCCATTTCCCAGATGATGTAACTGAAGTTCAGGTAGGTTAATAATATGCCTTGGTCTCACAGTAAGTTTTAAAGCCAGACTTAGCAGCCTAATACCATGCCTTGTTCATCATTACCCCAATTCTGTGCTTCTCATCCTTTCAAGCCACTCTTCATTTGTTAGACCCTTTGTCTTTTTGTCAGTTCACTCCTGATAGATGATCCATAAAATGGAGATAAGAGTACTGGTCAACGTGTATAATTGGAAGCCCTCACAAAAATCATTTTGAAGTACTTTTCAAATAAAAAATACTCTAATGTTATCTCCCTGCTAGAGTAGTGATTTGAAGCTGATATTAAAGACAAAAAATAAAATTCCATATTTAGCTGTATGACTTTTGAGAAAAATGTTTTAATGAATCAATCAGAGAAATTATGTCAGCATTATAGGGGAGAGACATGATGAGTAAGCAATGATACCATCTGGGGGTAAGGTAAGAGCTAATTTTGCCAAGGTTCTGTTATGCTTTCTCTCACCCTTTTCTTTCTCTCACCTTCTACTAGACTACCTTGTACCAAGGTCTAGGAGATCTTTCCCTGCCACTGTTTGTATTATTCTAGAAATGCCCCCTTGTTACTCCTCCACCTATCCAGGTTTTAAGACCCTATTTAGGTCCTGACTCCTCTGTGATGTTCACACTATAGGTCTCACTCTCTCCTGTGCAACCTTATGGTTCAGTATTACTCAATATTGCCATTGACTATTCACACTTGTATTGATCTGGTTTGTCAAACAAACTGTAAGTGCCTGTCTTTGTTCAGGCTGCTATAACAAAAATACCGTAGATTGGGTAACTGAAACAGCAAATCTATGTTTCACACATTTCTGGAGGCTGAGATGTCGTCCAAGGTCAAGGTGCCAGCAGATTTGGTGTCTAATGAGACCCCACTTCCTGATCCATAGCTATCTTCTCTCAGTATTTTCACTTGACAAAGGGGTGAGAGACCTCTCTGGGGTCTCCTAATATGGGCACTGAACACATTCATGAGCTTCCAAGCCCATGACCTAATCATCTCCCACAACCCCATCTTCAAATACCATCACACTATGGATTAGATTTCAACATATGAATTTGGGACAACACCTACATTCAGGTTACAGCAGAGCCTCAAAGGGGAGAAGTATGCATTACATGTGTCTCAGATCCTCCACATGACCTGAGCCAAAGTTGGACACTTAACCAACTGAGCCACCCAGGTGCCCCAAAATATAAAACCAAAATTTAAGTGATTTTTCTTTTTGTCTCCTTGAGGGCAGGGATATGTATGCTTTGCCAGTTTACCCTCAGAATCTAACATAGTCTCTAGCATACAATTAATTCTTTAAGAAGAATTGTTGAATAAATAAATGATTAATTAAGTGGGAGATATTCAACTAATAATAATCATAGAAACAATGACAACATTCATCAAGTGTTTGCCATATGGCAGGGTTATATTTATATAATCTATATTATCATCTGTGTAATATTTAGTCTCATCTGAGACTCACAACAAACTGTGATGCTGGTTCTGTAATTAAGCCCACTTTAGAGATGGGGAAACTGATGCACAGACAGGTTGAATGACTGGCCCAAGGTCACACAGCAATCAAGGATGCAAACCCTGTCAGTCTAACTCCATGACCCAAGCTCTTAATAATGAAGCTAATATTAATATTTGGACATTCTGACCACCTTTATAATGGCCCTGAAGATGAAAAGCATCCAGAAAGAATTTCAGGTTTTTCAAGTGATCAAAGGCACAAAATACAGGACTAAACTCTCATAAGCTGGCCCTCAATGCAGTTGACTGGTCAATATGCTGCCTTATGAGACATTGATGGACAAGAGACAATGAAGGAAATTAAGAAAGTCACCATACAAACAGAGAAGCAGACAGGCAGAATGTGATGCCAATGCTGTTTGGAGCTTCTGCCGGAATTCACTCAACAAAATTTTATGAATATTCACGTGGGAAATACCTGAGTATCAGAAATACCCCAATGAGTAAGAGAGTCAAGGTGCCTACACTCATGAAGCTTCCATTCTACTAGGAGAAATGAAGCATAATCCAGTAAACCAACCGAGATAATGTAAGACAGTGACAAATGCTAGGATAGTAATAAAATGGGGTAATAAAATAAAGGAAAGCCTTTGCTAGGGGGTATCATTGATGCAGAGACTTGAATGAAGTAGAGAACATATACCCATGAAAAAATCTGAGGGAAGTTATATGATCGCTTTTGTTTAAAAAAAAAAAAATCAGTGGAGGAAGAACTGTTATTGGACAAGAACAGAAATAGACAAGTTAAAAGGCTTTTCTCAAAGACTAAGGGAGATGGTTATGGCTTATTCTTGGGTGGCAGAAGTGGAGACGATGAGAGAGAATGGATGTCACTTACTGTGCAGCCCTGGGAGGTGCCTTTGGGGGAGAGAGAGTTATGGGATCCCAAAACTACCTTTTTAATCTCTGTCTTCTTCCCTTAACCTGCCTGTCTGTCCATTTCAGGAAATAATGAAGATCATCAACATCAAAAGTCAATATCCAAATGCATCAATAGCATAAAAGACCTTAAACTCTTCTAGTCCCAATGCTATCCTTTCCAGACTCCAAGTCCAAATTCCTCTAGGACAGGGGTCAGCCAATTTTTCCTATAAACAGCCAGAAAGTAAGTATTTTCAGCTTTGCAACCTCATGGTCTCTGTCAAAACCACTCAATTTGTACAGTGCAAAAGCAGTCACAGAGCATAACTAAACAAATGGGTGTGCCTATGTCCCAATAAAAATTTTAACAAACAATGAAATTTTGATTTTGTATTATTTTCCCATGCTACAAAATATTCTTCTTTTGATTTGTTTTCAACCGTCTAAAAATGTAAAAACCATTCTCAGCTCATAAGATATATGAAAACATGCAGTATTTGGCCTAAGGGCCAGAGTTTGCAATTCCCTGCTCTAAGAGGATGCTGGCTAGCACAGGATCTCTAATAGCCCCTCCCCATTTAGTTTCTTATGTGGCATCACTCCTATGGGCTCAATATATGTCATACTCATATCTTACATATAAACATAAGCCAGATTTTTTTTATTCCCCTCCATGGACTTCCCCTGGGGACTCAAGGGTCTAATAGCCAGAGTGAGCACATTTTGCCAACAATCCTCACTTTCCATAATGGAATTTAATTATTTGGCCTGAAAAGCATTTAAGCTTCACTATACAGAAAGAGTCAAATAAATAAATAATAAAGGGGCACATTTTGATAGCACCTGCCTCAAAGATCTTAAAGGCACTGTCATGCCTGCTTTAATATTTTATGGTGTAGAAATGTGACTGTTACCAGGTCATAAAAATATACTGCTTTTTATACCAGGTCAAAATCTAGGGCCAGCAGTCCTGTTTTGTGGTAGGATGCAGAGAGCCAGCCAGAAAAGAGGATAGTGTTACCTTTTTTGAAATCTGAAGAGAGCTATTTAAAGATGATGGACCAGATAAATGCATATTGGGTATTTTTTTTTCCCTCTCCTGCATCTCAAAACAGAAGGTTTCAGAGTCTGCCAGCAGCTGGTGCAACATTCATTATTTACCACTGAAAAGCCAAGAATCTCAGCCTCTGACCCTCCATTGTTGTTTAGGCATATTCTGGAAAGCCGAGGGGCAGGCAGGTGTTTCCTGGAGCCAGTAACACAGGGTATCTATGCAAACACTCCAAATCTTCAAGTTGGAAGTGACACTAGCAATGATCTACCCTGCATCCTACATCTTGGAAGAAAGACTCACAGCATCGCTGACTGAGGATGATACCGTCATGGGACAGGAAATTTATCTGCTCCCTGGACAGGCTTAGTCATCACTGGAGACAGAAAAATTGTTATTTAATTTTCACAACAATCTGAGAAAATAAGAACCATTTTAATGTCTGTTTTAAAGCAAAGGACACTGAAGTAACCTAACCTGCTCAAAAATGACACAGTGAGTAAGCGCCAGAGCTGGAGTTTGAACCCCAGTTTCTCTGGTTCCTCAAAGAGACTGCAACCAGCCCTCTCATCATCCTCACCTCCCACCTCTCAAAACCCTTTCGTGTAACAAAATATACAAGCTGCCCAGAATTCCTACCTAAGGAAAAAGACAATTTCCAAGATGGAGATGAAAAGGAAAATGAGAGAGACAGAGACAGAGAGAGAGAGAGAGACAGAGAGAGAGAGAGAGAGAGAGAGAGAGGAGTTCCCCAACCAGTTAGGTACTATGACAAAGCTAATAACTGATGTACAAGCAAACAAATGCAGAGAAAGGTTTCTGGCACTATAAAACAGAGATTAATTAATACTAGATTACAATGGAATTCCTATAGAATTACACTTGATCCAGACCCCAGAGTAACAAAGGAATTCAACATGATTAATGCTTTGAATAGCAAGAGATCATCAGAACGATTTACCTCTTATTACTAAAAAGAGCTGCCAGATTGCTTTAAAAAGCTTGGCTAGCACAGGATATTGCTATCTCCACTGCAATCAGCAGTCTGAGTTTACTCATTTGACAGGAGCACGGATTCTTTGCCAAGTCTGCTTCTGCTTCAGTTTTCCATATCTGTTTTTCTTCCTTCCTCCCCCTGGCCCCACCCTCTCTCCCAGTTTGGAGGAATTCTGAAATCCCCAACAAGCTCAGCTTGGGTCATCAGCTGGGTGTTCAGATGAACCAGTTGCAGGCAATGGGCAGCAAAAGCAAAGCCAGCCTGGACACAGGTACCAGCTGTTCTGCCAGCTCTGAAGGGGCTCTTTTATTTTATCTTCTCACTTTTCCTGTTCAGAAAAAAAAATCTTTGCTGGTGAGTCATTTGTGGCCATAGGTGTTTAAAGCATTTATACGAGGAGAAAGACAGATTGATGCCTTTAGCACAGTCTGCCCTCTCTGGTCTAAGGAGAGGTCAGGAGGATGACAAGAATACTAAAGCTTAAGACGACAGAGTTGGCGCCAACATGCATTTAAGCAGAGACTAAGAGTCCAGAATTCCTGGACATCATAAAGAATCTATTATCATTGTGGTCACTTTCAGCAAGACTGATTTCATTACCATCTGTCTTCATCCACCACTGCTTAGTGAATAAATATTAAATATGGAACTTTTCCTGGACTCAAGTCACTGAGGCCGAGAGGAAAGCAGTTATGTAACCATGTGATCTCTGCACACCTCATAGATAGAAGGAGAGCAGATGAAGCAAGGGGGTCGAGTGGGGGTGCATCAGGGGAGGGAAGCACTGTGGAGTAAGATAAGATCATTAGCTCTACTGAGTCGAAAATAAGGGTTCAGTTCTCGGTTGAGTAATAATTCTCTTTTCAAGGTGGGCAATATTTAAGCAATCATCTCTTGAAAATTGGTCATTACCACCAGCTAATAACTGATTTGTTAGTTAATAGCCCAAGGTGAAGCCAAGGGCAGCAAATGCTCTGGCATACCATTCTTTGATGACAGGATTAACAGATTTCAAGGGCATTATTGCTATTATGAACCATGTTCATTGATTTATAACAACACTAATATGTTTTATAAAAAGTGGGTGCAATGTCCTGGAAAAATTCATCATTGTCTGGTACTCTGAATAGCCACCACGCCATGTCCAAGAGAGACACCCTCTGGTCCAGTTCTGGGCATCATCAAGGTCTAGGCTCACCCTGGGTGTTTTGCACAATGTGGGATTAGGGAATCCAGAGCAACATCACTCAGAAGGGCCCAGACTATAGCTTTAATTACAAAAATGCCACTTCTTCCCCTAAATTTGTCCTGATCGTGTATTTTCATTAAACCTGCCACCATAGAGTCTAGAAGGAAAAAGAGTAAGATTTTATGACTGGCTCATCTGACGAGTGGGATTGGCATGGGAAAAGAGCAAGACTCATTAATTTTTTATTTTAGAATTTGTTTCCTTTTTGAATGTTTAATAAAGTTAGCTCAAAAAAAATCTTGAAGTCAAAGCTTTCATAAGGAGCCTGGAATCTTGTCTCTTTTACTTATTATGAAAATCCTTTCTCCTTCTTCCTTGGGGGGCACAATTGTATGCTTCAAAGAAGGCAGGACCCCTCCCAATTCCCAAGAGTAAATCTTAATTTATCTAAACTAACCACAGTAATTCCCATTCTCTCCCAGTGACTGGTTTAAGAGTGGGCCTGTGATCCAGTTCAAACCAGTAAGATTAAGGAGAGATTGGGAGAGGGATTTCTGAGAAAGGTTTTCTTGTGCCTAAAATCAAATGTGCAAAAAGACAGAAACCCATTTTTCCACTCTCAGTTTAGGGGGTGAGGAGGTGATGCCTGGAGCTGCTGCAGCTTTATTGCCATCAAGAAAATATGTTAGTTCAAGGACTAAACTAAATAGGGTAAGGATGGCCGAGCGAGAAAGATGGAAATAACCTAGGAATTTCACTTGGTTGATCCTCCAAATGAACCAACCATGCAACTGCCCTATCTTCAAACTTATTATTTGACATGATAAAAATGTCCAGATTATTTACACCATTTTTCATTGGGTTCTTTCTATTTACAGATGACAACACACAATCTGATACACTCCTGTAGCCTGCCCCCAAGAAATATAAGACCCACAGAGAAGAAAGTGAAGTCAGCATGATGACACATGCTGAGGATGCAGGGTTTAGAAATCCAGAGAACTTTTTAGGAGAGTTCCATACAACTGAATGACTCCTTGCATCCTAAAAATTAGGTGCGGTCTTTTCTGTGACAAACACAAAATGAATATGTACATGAGCTAGAAAAAATAACAGTTATCTGCACCGGTCTTTTCCATGACAAACACAAAATGAATATGTACATGAGCTAGAAAAAATAACAGTTATCTGCACCAAAGCTCTCAAAAAAAAAAAAAAAATCAGAGTGCAGCTGCTGGAAATCAATTGGCATACCAGTGAAAATCCATCCACAGCTAACAAAGTTAGAGGGCTTTACCTCTAAGCCAGGGGTACTGGGAAGAAGGAACATGGTGTTAAGCCAGGTCCTGGAGTCAGGCCTAGAAGTGGCATACAACACTCCAACCCACCTGCTGGTGGCCAGAACTGTCGTATGCCCACCTAACTGCAGAGGAGGCTAGGAAATGTAATTTAGCTACGTGCATGGTGACAAAGTGAAAGAATATAGTGAGCAGTATCTTCCACATCCGGAACCCAGAAGGCTGAATGCTGTACACTCACTCATATAGGCCCATGACTGACCGCTGGCTACCGCAGACTATATCTGACCAGACTCAAGACTTTTCTAAGAGCTTCCTTGGTGGGTTTCAGTCTGTCACACTTGACAAAGATCCTTTGCTTGACAAAACTTTAGTCAGTCTCCTGAACATTCTCCTAGGCCCAGCTGTGCACTTTCTTGTAAAATCTAGTTTTAGCAGAAACCCTGCCAAATCAGTTTAACCAGAATTCTCCACCCTGGATATCTGATCAGGTTCCTCAGCCTTCACCATCACCCAGGTGATGTCTGATCACCTTGGCCTATCTTCAGCAACAATCCTGTTAGGTTGGGTTAGTCAGGACCCCTCATTACACCTGATGTTTTCTCTAGTAATTTTCCATTCACTGATCTCCACCCTGCTCCTTGGCATTAAATTCCCACTGGTCCATGCTATATTCAGGGCTGAACCCAGTCTCTCTCCTCCACTGTAAAATCCCATTGCAGTCATTCCTATACCTATTGCAGTGGTCCTGAATAAAGTCTGCCTGAATATTTTTCTTTAACAGACTAAAAGCATGACCCTTGGGGACATAAAGACTGGAGAGTTGGATACTCTCAAACATGACGGATTCTTCTGGAAAATTATCTTCAGTTTAAGAAAAATTATACATCTTCCAGGATCTTTCACCTTTCCAGAAAAAGCGATTTTTCCCTTTTAGGAATTTTCTGTTCCATTTTCCAAAAAATACACCCATGAATATATAAGGGATAAACTCCATACTGAGTTAAAATAGCTTTCTTTAATGTGGACCCACAGCATTTCCTTCTGGTTGTCCACTCCACAGAAAACTACAGTCAGAGAAGTCCTAATCCAAGGATCGTAAAGACTCTTTGATCTAGGGATCACTTCATCAAGGCATTCACCCATTCATAGTCCAAGTTCATCCACGTCATCCTCAGAAAACCTTCCCAAAGTACCTGGCAGGAGATTCACTGCTTTCAATTAGACACCAATGAGGTGATGTCTGGTTTGTATTCAATAGGATAATTATTAATTCAGTATCAAATTATTAATTTATGCCAGAAACTAAAGAATGGATGCTGTCACATTACAGCATGAATAATAGAGGAGAACAGCCCTTGGACCACACTTTGAGAATCTCTAATATAATTGATTGCCATTCCAAACTGATCCCATCTGGGCAGAACCGCATGACCAGTTTGCTTTCTCAATCTGAGCAACGCTGATTGAAAAGGGAAACTTTTATTTGGTGAATGATCAACCTCACTTGAAGCTGACATTTTTAACATTGAAGGTAAAAGCAAATGTTGACTAGTGAAAATGTTACAGGCAAAAACTTATATGTGTGTGTGTGTGTGTGTGTGTGTGCGTGTGCTTTAACAGGAGTCTTTTTATCCCATAAATTCTTTACCCTTGTAATCTCTAGATTTATTGAGTACTTACTATTTGCCACAAACTGTTCTAGAAGGCTTTGCATGTTTTATTCCATTTACTCCTCAGAATAATCCGATGAGGTGCATACAATCCCTGTCTTTATTTAACAGGTGAGGAAAATGATGCATTTATCTAACATCACATTAATACCTCATACTTGTATCAGATACTGCAGGTTATAAAAATACTCTTACTTGACTTATCTCATGTGATGCTTATAACAACACAGGAGGTGGACAGAGTATGTCATATATTTCCCCTTTAGAGACAAGAAAATTGATGCTAAGAGAAGTTAGTTTACTTGAGTAACATCTCTCAGGAAATGTTGGGGCCAGGATGCAAATCTGGATAATCTGACTCCCAATCTCATTGCTCTACATCACAAAACTCAATTGTAAAAGCACCCACAGACTGCCATTTCATGTTAAGAGAACCAAAAAATTAACTTTGGAGTATATCTTCATACTCTTTAGTAGAGCCAACCCAAAAGTAATATGAAAAGAAAACATAGATGCAAAATACTGCCTGAACAGTGGTGTTGAAACACCTTTCCTTTAGTAGAGAGAAGACAATGTTTGTAGGAGAATCAGCTCCATCATGTCCACCTACGAGGACATATCAACTGGACTGAAGATCCATAAGCATTGAGTCAAGAGTAAACGCAGGAATACATTTCAAGGCCCAGAGGTATGAAATACTGAACAAAGTCCCCCTCCTCTGGGAAGTCCCTCCCAACCTCCTCAACTCACAATGATTCTTCCTTCTTGTGAATGTGTCTTTCCCTCACAGTCTATATCACAATGTAGTGCCTGATGATATCTGGGATTTACTATCTTCTATGTATTACAAATACATGTCTAGCCATTTGACTTCTAGAAAGTAGACACCACATCTTCCTTTGAATTTTGCATCCACCAAAAGATTAGCACCATTCTGGGTCCAGATGAATGATAACTAAAACTTGCAAAATATTTTTAATGATAATAGCCTTTCCACTAAAACACTAATATTGTTTGATAAAACTATTCATGAGTATATCACATTGTATTGAGATTTCATTCTGTGATGCTATATTTCAGTGTACATCATTTGAACCATGTCAAATATTATGTATCGAGAGCTACACAGTAAGAGGCATATTTAAGACAGTTTCCCCACAGTTGCACAGATAGAGATGGCTGGTTAAATATTTGGTATTTATATACAGTGTATGTAAAACAATCATTGTAAAGATACATTGTAGCATTCCCACTCAGCAATTTTAATGAAAACAAGCCTTTAAATCTCTATTACTGTTTAGAGAAAAATTGAAGTATTTTCACAACTCAGATACCTAATGAACTGTACGTATCTTTTCCTTTGTCTTAAAGGATGAGCAGAAATGGGTAAGAGAGGCTATGCTTGGCAATGATATTACCAATTATTGGAAGATCTTTTACTACTGCCTTTACTATACAGACCTCCAGTGATTTACACACCAAATTTGTGAGCATCAATATATAGGAACGTATAAAGTAGTTGACAGCATAAAAAGGTTGATGGTCAGGAACAGCCAGCAGAAAACCTTGTTCATTGTCATTTATCATGCTAGGAATGGGGGATAAGAATAAATAATAACTCACTGTTTTTTATCTCTACAGAAACACTTCCACATTATCTCCCTCAGTCTGAGAACCAAGGCTATGTTCCTGGACACAAAACCCCACTTACTTAGGCAAAACATCCTGGGCAATAAGAAGCCTGCTAAGCTTTTGTGTAGATATATGCCTGCTACATGCGTATTTGCCAAGACCATAAGAATGCCTATAACCACCTAATAGATGTGGCCACACATTAAAACTACTGTTTCCAATTATGCTCAGTAGCATGAAGAATTATCCATAAGCTGGTCCATGAGTGCAGTTCTTGACCTAACTAGTCTCTCTGATTCATTGGTATCCATGAGCTTGGGTGCATTTATGACTATGATCTAGAAAAGCAAGTGGGTGGAAACATAGACTTCTTCACAAAGCCAGAACAAATCCTAAGTCTAAAGACAATGAAGGCTGCCTGCCAGTCAGCCCTAGGGAATAGTACACAGTATCCAAGACCTGTATTTGCAAAATTGACCTGAAAAACAACTCCGGAATCTGCTACCTGCTAAAGCAAATACTTAGACAAAGATAAGTGTTGGAGAAGATTGGCAGCATGTTTGGACAATTATAGGACAAAATGCATTTCCAACATAGCCTTGAAATGCTTGATCCATGGAAAGAAGGAAGAAAAAAAATCCCCGAGTATAGACTCTCGTTCTAACTGCACAGACAGCAGCGTTAAATAAGATGACTGAAACTTTCTGGACACGTGTTGTCTCACCATTCAAATGGTGATGAGACTATAGAATCATCTACAGCAGTAATTTACTAAATTAAAAAAATTGAACAATTACACTTATCGGCTATCTTGGTTTGGGCTGCTATAGCAAAAATACCATAGATTGGGTGTCCTATAAACAGCAGAGATTTATTTCTCATAGTTCTGGAAGCTGAGAAGTCCAAGATCAAAGCACCAGCAGATCCGGAATATGTGAGAGGCTGCTTCTCAGCTCAATGGCTACTTTTCATTATGTCTTCTCAATGTAGAGAGCTAAGAAAGGAAGAAGCAAGCTCTTTCATGCCTCTCCTTATAGGGGCACCAATTACACTCATGAAGATTCCACTTTCGTGACCTGGTCACCTTCCAAAGGCCCCACCTTCTAAGGCAATCACATTGAGGGTTAGGATTTCAACATATAAATTTTGAGGTAATATAAACATTCAGTCCATCACATAACCAAAGGTTTCACAATTTTACCCATAGATTCCTTCAAATTTTTGAGGTGGATGCTATTGAGTCCTGCAAGTTTTTATAGCTACATTAAGCCTTTAATCTAGGTGTTCTGAGACAGCATTTCCCAAAGCATGTGCTATAGACTGCAAGTTCCAAAAACAATCCATAAAGAAAAAATTCTACGATAAAATAAATTTGGAAAACACAGAATACCATAACCCCAGGGATATTCAGTATCTATATTAGTATGTTAAAGGCACTTAGAAGTCTTTTTTTTTTTTGTGGCACTTAGAAGTCTTAAAGGAACTTTTGTTTTGTTTAGCTCATATCCCTTGATTCCTACTGCCTTCCACCGTCCCTATTTGCACCTCTTTGTCTAAGGTCTCTCTCTCCCTCCCCTCCTCTCTCTCTCTCTCCACTCCCAATTCCCACCCCAAGCCTCAAAAGACTGTTCTGCCTGCTTGCAGAGCTGGCCTGAAGTACCAGGAACTCATACCCCAAGAGCAGCCCCTCAACCAATAACTGCCTATAATTATCCCAGCCCTCTGCTGTTTGGTTGGGATAACTCTGAAGTATGTGCTTTATACTACCTCCCTTAGCTTCCCCCATAGGATTAACTTCTTGTTGCCCACAGTGGTTGCTGGCTTGATGAGGTGCCAGTTATTAGATGCCTTCTCTTCTTCACTATCTTACTTCCCCACTTCCCACTTCCCAAATAAACTACTTGCACACAAATTTAACTGTAGGGTCTACTTCTGAGATAACTCAAACTAATATTCCCATGGTTTCCCACACATGTTTGATGACAGATCAATCTTCACAGAACACTTTTTCAATTAGACAAACCTCTTGGTGGCAAGTGAGAGAAGCCCAGTACAAACTGGCTAAAACAGAAAAATTTATTTAAATCCAAGAATAGGCTGGCTTTAGGCCTAGAGGACTCAGGCTCTTGGACAATGTCATGTTGACTTGCTCTGTCTCCATTTCTGGGCTCTATAGTCCTTTGTGTTGGCTTCATTCCAACACGCTCTCTCCACAAGGTGGAAAGATGACCATTAGCACTGAGCTTACATTCTCTCTTTTCAGCAACCTCAATGAAAAAGGGGCTTCTCCTTCCCAGTAGTCCTAAAAAGGGCCCAGGATGAATCTCACTAGATTGTCTTTAGTCACATGGTCATACCTGCACCAATTCCCAAGACAGCTGTGATAGACTATGCTGACTGAACAGTCCTGGGCCATCAATCCACCTCTGGACTCAGCCACACCCAAACCACTTGTACCAACAGCAGGGAGAAGTAGTTCCTCGAAGGCAAATCAGGGTATTACTACCAGCAGAAAGAAATGTGAACAGATAACCACTCCACTCTTTAACACTCTACAGAACTCACTTTGGGAGATGCTGTTCTATAGCACTCAGAACTACTTCTCCAAAATTCCTCAGAAAGTCTTTCTCAGAAACAGCTGAAAACACACTTTAAAAAGAGTTGAGTCTCTCTGACAATTTCATGTCAGCCCAATACACCATTTATATGTGACCATTTATACATGACCACTTTACCGGTGTTACCAGTTTTCTACTTGGCTTTATGGCTTGGATACATTCAAAGAAGTATTTATTGATAATCATCTTTGGCATTTCTTGTCAAAAGAAATTCATTTCCTTTCCATCAATCTAGAGCCTTATGATAAGTTTCTTTACCACTCCTATCAAAAAAAGGTGGCCAAATAGCCTTAAGCAAATGGGAGAACACACTCACAGCAATGAAAAGACTAATAAATGAATAATGGAGGTTAGAAATGTACTCTATAAATCACCTATCCACTAGTGGAGTTTTTTTTTTCCTTTCTTGTCTTTCCCATAGGAAAAAAGATTCAAACCCCAAAACAAAAAACAAGTAGAAAAAAAAGAAACACAGAAGTATTTAACTGCACACTTGTGGTTATACTGGTTTTCCTAGAATTTACTACAATGCCAGAAATTAATTTATAAATAATGGCAAGCATGGGATCTCAAACAACATCACGTGAAGAAAAAGAAAACACCTCAAGAATGTTCTAATTGGCAAGGAAACACTCATCTGTGGCTGGAATAGCCAAAAGAGAAGGGCAAGTTTCACATACCAGCCTTGAAAAGCATTATTGGTTTTCAAATTCTAAAAGAATATAATATTGTCTTTCCAATTTTTTTCCTATTTCTTGTCTCTGCCCCTAAACTCTGGAGGAATCTCACTGAAATGGGGAGACTCATCTACATTTTAAGAAGAGCCATCATGCTGCTTTCTTTGATCTTGTTTTGATCATTCTCCACTTTTTTTTTTTTTCAACGTTTATTTATTTTTGGGACAGAGAGAGACAGAGCATGAACGGGGGAGGGGCCGAGAGAGAGGGAGACACAGAAACAGAAACAGGCTCCAGGCTCTGAGCCATCAGCCCAGAGCCTGACGCGGGGCTCGAACTCACGGACCGCGAGATTGCGACCTGGCTGAAGTCGGACGCTTAACCGACTGCGCCACCCAGGCGCCCCTCATTCTCCACTTTTTAAAAGAAGAGTCCTGTGTCATTCCTATTTTATGAAGCTTCCTTCACAAATATAACTACTGATGTTTATCATAAAAAAATGCACTACATTCAAATCATATGATTCCAAAGTTCCTTGGTCTACCAATGATAAGCAGATTTTCAAATATAGAACAGTCCCTCTCTGACATTTCGTCTGTGGTATCTACTATACTCATGCACGCACGATCTTGGAGACAGGCATGGATTAATTCAGTGCTGCTATTCATGCCCCAAGTGGCTACGCCCCTCTCACCAAGTGCACTCATATGGGCACACTCCCATTTCATGAGACTACTCTCCCCCAGGTATCCCTGGACATCCTCAACACTAGGCCTCTGTAACCCAAGCAAGAGGGAACTTAGCTATGAAAACATGAAAAGACTCAACATTAGGAAGCCAGGAAATGAATAGTGAAGCATCAATTTCATTCAGCTATTAAAAAAAAAACATTCTTCCAAAGGATATTAATGATGTGGGAAAATGCCAACAATAAAACTTTTTCTAAAGAATGAGAAGAAATATACTCAAACATTAATCAATAACATTCTGTCTCTAGATAAGATTATTAGTAGTTTTTTTCCTTAATATTTTTGTTTTTCTCATGTTTTCTACAATGAATATCTGTTACTTTTTAATCGTGGGGCAGGGGGTGGGGCAGGGGGGATAAAGGATAAATAGTGAAAAGTACATAAAAGCCTCTGAGAAAAATCTATAAAATGTTGGAGTAGAGGTGGTGGGATCAAGTAGATCATTATTACAAAAGTCAGCACCCTAGATTCCCCTCTATTAAATGCTTGTCATTACCACCTCATTATATATACTTATATACTCCACAACATTGGAAATTCCTAGACTGTCAGTGCCACATCTCAACTTCTTCACCTGCCCAAAAATGCACAAGATAGGTGCTCAAGAAATGTAGTGTATACTGATTTATAAGAGCACTGCAATTACAAGATGGATGTGATCAGGCAAGGACCATCAGGGGAAAGGAAGAACTAAGGGTCTGGGTGCTCCGGAGCCTTAAGACTTAAGGTAAATATCTGAAAACAGAGAAACTGACAGATGAGTCAAAGGTCCAAGAAGTCAGGCAGAGTTTGAGGGATTAGGGTGTTTTAAAAAAGCATCTAGGAAGTCAGTTGAGTCAATGGCACTGACAGTCAAGACAGCAAAGCACCATTGAGTCTGCTTTCAAATTTCTTTTAAGGAGGGTGGTCTTAAGAGCAAGGGTGCCATGTGGTTGACTGAAAACAATTTGGCCACAGAAATTTAGTCAACTGAGAAATTTAGGCCAACAACAGAAGATTCATTGGAACTACCTAGTCCCACAATAGAATGTCTTTTAAAATATCGTTTATTGGTTTTCAAAATTTCAAAAACAATGCATTCTCATTAAACTAACAAGGATATCAAACTTAAAATGTCCAAAACTGAGCTCCAGGTCTTGCCTCCCAAATTTCATCTTCCTGCAGACCTCCCCATCTCATTAATGCAGTTATATTCTAGTTGCCCAGGCCAAAAAATTGGATTCATTCATGACTATTCTCTTTATCTTTTATTCGAGTTTACTGTTCCTTCTACTATCATGTGTTTGCCCCAGATAGATATCTGGTTCACACCCTCATCTCCTTGAGATCGTTACTCAAAAGCTACTTTGACAAGTGAAACTTCCCTTGATGACCTTATTTACAATTGGAAACCTCCCCAACACTCCATCCCCCTTCCTGGCTTCATTCTTTTTCCATAGTACTTTTCACTATCAACCCTATGATATATTTGACTTGATTCTTCTGTCTACTCTTTCTCTCTTACTCTTCTGTACCTTCTTGAAAGCAAAACTTTCTTGTTTTTCTTCTTTATCACTTTAGCCCCAACATAGAGTTTAGAAGACATTTAGAAGAGTTTAATAAAAATTTTATTGAATGGATTAACACAATACAAATAAGCAGAATAATTCCACCCAGGCAAACATTACTCAGACTTTGATGTATAGTTGTTCAAATACTTATCTATACATTATTGTTATCTTATGAATATAAAATTATATCACATATAATGTTGAACCTGTATGTTTATTTTATCAGACTAAGAATTATTGGATATTTTGGATGTTTCAACTAAATCCTATTATCCCAAATTTCCACTTCAACAAATACCAAAGAATAGGAATAATGGGCTGGAAATGAATTTGAAACATAATAATAAACATATAGGGAAATACTGAAAGTTAAATTTTAGAATGGACAGAAATCTTTAAAGATAAATAAAGGATGCAAAGCAGTCACAATCATGGACCAAAATTATCAAGGAATAGTGTCTGGAGAACATTCATTTTATATTTTTCTTTGCCAAATAGTTACATTGATCAGCTTATTTTTGACTAAATTGTTTTCAGTAGAATAACCTGGAGCTGGTGTTGGCAAAAGTCGACAGAGACATAAAGAGAGCCAAAAGTTCTCAGTGGCATCCCGATTCTGCCAGAAGTGGGATCAGAGGGCCTAGAATCATGAGAAGATCATCATTAATGTTTTCTTTGAAAGACCTCAGGGCCTCAGACCATGGAAATTACCCTACACTTCAATTTCACCATCTATCACATCAACACAGAAATGCCCTTCATCTCTCCACCACTCCTCAAGGATGGACAAATAAAGATAAGCCAGACATCTCTGAAATTTCAAAGAAAAGTCTTGGCACAGCTCCGTGGGCTTTTCCAGATCCAAAAGCCAATGGGATTGGTTTCTGGAGTCCAGTGACCCTCATTCTTTTTTTACCGCATGGAGATTCTTACGGGGGCACTGAGAGGATCATTGTATTTGCTCCACATCCATCATCCTTGCTGACCACCTTGGTTCCTAACTGCTACGCATCCCTTTGAAAACCATCCGGTTGGGGCGCCTGGATGGCGCAGTCGGTTAAGCGTCCGACTTCAGCCAGGTCACGATCTCGCGGTCCGTGAGTTCGAGCCCCGCGTCAGGCTCTGGGCTGATGGCTCGGAGCCTGGAGCCTGTTTCCGATTCTGTGTCTCCCTCTCTCTCGGCCCCTCCCCCGTTCATGCTCTGTCTCTCTCTGTCCCAAAAATAAATAAATATTAAAAAAAAAAAAGAAAACCATCTGGTTAATGGAAATTTTGAGAGCTTAGGCTGACTTCCGATTGTCTGAATAAAGTGGATGACATGACTTTTTTGGTTTTTTTCTTTTCTGAGAAAATGGGAATCAGACCCTCTGTTTTGTATTATCAGCTCAGCTGCTGAATCGAGATGTCACCAGCAGCAGTACTG
This sequence comes from Lynx rufus, assembly GCF_022079265.1. Lineage (NCBI taxonomy): Eukaryota > Metazoa > Chordata > Mammalia > Carnivora > Felidae > Lynx > Lynx rufus. The sequence continues at coordinate 190,051,584 of NW_025814823.1, forward strand.
GGCTTTAACCACATATAAAAGGGGACTGCTGAGAGGGAACACTGGGTTGGCATCTACAAAGGACTCAGTCTTCATGTAAAGGGAGGAGAGAGACCAGTCATCCTTCAGCAGCTCAATTCAGGGCCCATCTTGAAGAGAAATGAAAAGATGAAGAAAATAATATTCTGAACCTACTATGTGACATGCCCTGTGCTGGTGCTTTCACATATGCTATCTTAGTTAATCCTCAAAACCATCACATTAATAATAACTACTTGCGGGGGGAGGAGCCAAGATGGCGGAACAGCATGGAAGCTTTTCGTGTGTCTCGCATCCAGGAAATCTAGCCAGACCAACACTAAACCATCCTACACATCTAGAAAACCGATTGGAAGATTAATACAACAATCTGCACAACCTGAACCACAGAATTCAGCAGGTACACAACACAAAGAGCTGAACGTGGGGAGCAAGAAGCCCTGAAAGTTAGGGAACCCCTTTTGCAGGTGGAGACTGGGGAGGGGGAGAACATACGGGAAAACACCCTTCCCCAAAATCAGCTGGAGAGAAAGTGGAAAATTGGAAACAGCCGTAGGGACTAAACTAAAATGGGAGAAAGGAGAAAGGAGAGGGTTTAAATTCCATTAAGACTGTAAATAAGGGGAGCACAAAGGCTGCAACTCCGCAGCTCGATACCTGGCGGTGTTCTGGTGGGAAAGGTGAGTCCCCAGGAACAGAATGGGGTCCAGGAGGTTCTCAGGCCACACAGGGAAAAGCGGTTCCACTGCTGGAAGGACATTTGGTAGAGACTGTTGAAGCCACCTGGTCCCAGCAGACCCCGGAAGGCAGCCACATTCGCTGGTGCTGGGACAAGGTTGTTGAGGGTGAAGCCTGGTGCCAGATGTGTGTTGCAATTTTCCATGGTCCCTGAAATGCTGAGGCTACACTGTGTCGCGATTTTTGGGGGGAGCGGGCTGGCACCTGGCCGCGGTCTCAGGGCACCGGCAACAGCAGGGTCCAGCAAGCGTTCCTGGGTGCAGCTGACATTTGGCCATTGCTCACTCCGCCATTGCTCAGTGAGACCCTCCCACAGAGGGGAGGAGCAGGTCAAAGCCACAGTCCTTCAGAAGTAAGGGGCCGGAGAAAACAGCCGCATCTGAGACAAAACTTGGGAGAGAGGTACTGCCTGGGGCCTGGTCACAGAAGAGTGGAAAAGCGGGGAGTGGACGAGAGCTGAAGACGGAGGACCGGTGTGCGACTGCTGAGCCAGGAGAACAGACTGGGTGGCTGGGTCGCACCATTTTTCACCGCTCCTGCGCATGCGCACCGATGAGCACCGCAACAATCCACCCCAGTAGGCTAGCAGCGCCATCTAGGGGAGAGCGGAGCTGTTACACCAAGCCCTGCCCAACTGGGCCAACTTCGCTCTTCAAGAACACAAACCTCACCACCAGTTTAATTTATGGACTATAAAGAGCTACATGGACTGACTTCTAGGGGAAAACAAAGCAATTTCAGTCCTACTTCTTAGGTTAATCTATTCAATTTTTTTTTCTTTTTCCTTTTTCTCTTTTGCAATTCTTTTTCTTGAATACAGAAAGAGAGAAAACTCATTTTTATTTTCAATTTTTATTAAAAATATGTGTTTGGGGCGCCAGGGTGGCTCAGTCGGTTGGGCGGCCGACTTCAGCTCAGGTCATGATCTCGCGGTCCGTGAGTTCGAGCCCCGCGTTGGGCTCTGTGCTGACAGCTTGGAGCCTGGAGCCTGTTTCAGATTCTGTGTCTCCCTCTCTCTGACCCTCCCCCATTCATGCTCTGTCTCTCTCTGTCTCAAAAATAAATAAACGTTTAAAAAAAATTAAAATAAATAAATAAATAAAAATATGTCTTTAATTTTTATTACTATATTTTTTACTTCGGTGTAAATTTTTTCAAATTCTACTTTACTTCCATCATTTTATTTTAGTCTACTTCAGTGTACTCAACTTTTCAAATTTTCAAACAAATATCCTTTTTTTTCTTTCTTTCTCTTTTTTCTCTTTTTCATTTCTTTTTCTTGAATGCAGAAAGAGAAAATCTTCATTTTTACTTTCAATTTCTTTTTAAAATATCTTTATTGAATTATTATTATTTTGCTTTTATGTAAATTTTTTCAAATTCTATCTTACTCCCATCATTTTATTTCAGTCTACTACAGTGTATTCACTTTTTCAAATTTTCAAGCGATTTCTTTTTTTGTCTTTTCTTTTTTCTCTTTTTATCTTTTTTCTCTTTTTTGTTTCTTTTCTTTTTCTTAAATACAGAAAATGAAAAAATTCATATTTCTTTTTAATTTTTATTAAAAATATTTTTCTATAATTTTTTCTACTATATTCCCTACTTTTGTGTATTTTAGTCTACTTTAGTGTATTCATTTTTTCAAATTCTCAAACAATTTCCTTTTTTTTTGTCTTCCCCCCCCTTTTTTTTTGTTTGTTTCTCTAATCTGTCAAACCACTTTCTACACCCGGACCAAAACACACCTAGGATCTAGCATCATTTATTTGATTTCTGTGTGTGTGTGTGTGTGTGTGTGTGTGTGTGTGTGTTTAATTTTTAATTTTAATATTTTTTTAATTTCAAATTTTCTACCTCATTAATTCCTTTTCTCCCTTCAAAATGACAAAACGAAGGAATTCACCCCAAAAGAAAGAGCACGAAAAAACAACAGCCAGGGATTTAACCAACACAGACACAAGCAAGATGTCTGAACCAGAATTTAGAATCACAATAATAAGAACACTAGCTGCAGTCGAAAATAGATTAGAATCCCTTTCTGCAGAGATAAAGGAAGTAAAAAATAGCCAGAATGAAATTGAAAATGCTATAACTGAGCTGCAATCACGGATGGATGCAGCGGCAGCAAGGATGGACAAGGCAGAACAGAGAATCAGTGATATAGAGGACAAACTTATAGAGAATAACGAAGCAGAGAAAAAAAGGGAGATTAAGGCAAAAGAGCACAATTTAAGAATTAGAGAAATCAATGACTCATTAAAAAGGAACAACATCAGAATCATAGGGGTCCCAGAGGAGGAAGAGAGAGAAATAGGGGTAGAAGGGTTATGTGAGCAAATCATAGCAGAAAACTTTCCTAACCTGGGGAAAGACACAGACATCAAAATCCAGGAAGCACAGAGGACTCCCATTAGATTCAACAAAAACCGACCATCAACAAGGCATAGCACAGTCAAATTCACAAAATACTCAGGCAAGGAGAGAATCATGAAAGCAGTAAGGGAAAAAAAAGTCCCTAACCTACAAGGGAAGACAGATCAGGTTTGCAGCAAAACTATCCACAGAAATTTGGCAGGCCAGAAAGGAGTGGCGGTATATATTCAGTGTGCTGAATCAGAAAAATGTGCAGCCAAGAATTCTTTATCCAGCAAGGCTGTCATTCAAAATAGAAGGAGAAATAAAAAGTTTCCGAGACAAACAAAAATTAAAGGAGTTTGTGACCACCAAACCAGCCCTGCAAGAAATTTTAAGGGGGACATTCTAGGGGAGAAAAGATGAAAATATATACATATAAATAAATACATACATACATACATACATACATACCAAAAGCAACAAAAGATTAGAAAGGCCCAGAGAACACCACCAGAAACTCCAACTCTACAATCATCATAATGGGAATAAAATCATATCTTTCAGTTCTTACTCTAAATGTCAATGGACTCAATGTTCCAATCAAAAGACATAGGGTAACAGAATGGATAAGAAAACAAGACCCATCTATATGCTGTTTACAAGAGACCCACTTTAGACCTAAAGACACCTACAGATTGAAAATAAGGGGATGGAGAACCATCTATCTTGCTAATGGTCAACAAAAGAAAGCCAGAGTAGCCATACTTATATCAGACAATATAGACTTTAAAATGAAGACTGTATCAAGAGATGCAGAAGGGAATTATATCATAATCAAGGGGTCCATAGACCAAGAACACCTAACAATTGTAAACATTTATGTGCCAAATGTGCAAGCACCCAAATATATAAATCAATTAATCACAAACATAAAGAAACTCATCGATAGTAATACCATAATAGTAGGAGACTTCAACACCCCACTTACAGCAATGGAAAGATCATCTAATCAAAAAATCAACAAGGAAACAATGGCTTAGACTGACACCCTGGACCAGATGGACTTAACAGATATATTCAGAACTTTTCATCCTAAAGCAGCAGAATATACATTCTTCTCCAGTGCACATGGAATGTTCTCCAGAATAGACCGTATACTGGGACACAAATCAGCCTTAAGTAAGTACAAAAAGATCGGGATCATACCGTGCATATTCTCAGACCACAATGCTATGAAACTTGAAATCAATCACAAGAAAAAATTTGGAAAGGTAACAAATACTTGGAGACTGAAGAACATCCTACTGAAGAATGAATGGGCTAACCAAGCAGTTAAAGAGGAAATTAAAAAGTATATGGAAGTCAATGAAAATGATAGCACCACAACCCCAAACCTCTGGGATGCAGGAAAGGCGGTCATAAGAGGACAGTATATAGCAATCCAGGCCTTCCAAAAGAAGGAAGAAAGATCTCAGATACACAACCTAACCTTATGCCTTAAGGAGCTGGAAAAAGAACAGCAAATAAAACCCCAAACCAGCAGAAGACAGGAAATAATAAAGATTAGAGTAGAAATTAATGCTATCGAAACCAAAAAAAACAGTAGAACACATCAATGAAACCAGAAGCTGGTTCTTTGAAAGAATTAACAAAATTGATAAACCACTAGCCAGTTTGATCAAGAAGAAAAAGGAAAGGACCCAAATAAGTAAAATCAAGAATGAAAGAGGACAAATCACAGCCAACACAACAGGAATAAAAATAATAATAAGAGAATATTATGAGCAATTATGTGCCAATAAAATGGGCAATCTGGAAGAAATGGACAAATTTCTAGAAACATATACACTACCAAAACTGAAACAGGAAGAAATAGAAAATTTGAACAGACCCATGACCAGTAAGGCAATTGAATGAGTAATCAAAAATCTGCCAAAAAACAAGAGTCCAGGACCAGATGGCTTTCCAGGGGAATTCTACCAAACATTTAAGGAAGAGTTAACACCTGTTCTCTTGAAACTGTTCCAAAAAAATAGAAATGGAAAGAAAACTTCCAAACTCTTTCTATGAAGCCAGCATTACCCTGATTCCAAAACCAGAGACCCCAATAAAAAGGAGAACTATAGACCAATTTCCCTGATGAACATGGATGCAAAAATCCTCAGCAAGATATTAGCCAACCAGATCCAAAAATACATTAGAAAAAATTATTCACCAGCCAAAGGAATTTTGAAGAAGAAGACCAAAGCAGGAGGCATCACAATCCCAGACTTTAGCCTCTACTACAAAGCTGTCATCATCAAGACAGCATGGTATTGGCACAAAAACAGACACACAGACCAATGGAATAGAATAGAAACCCCAGAACTAGACCCACAAACGTATGGCCAACTCATCTTTGACAAAGCAGGAAAGAACATCCAATGGAAAAAAGACAGCCTCTTTAACAAATGGTGCTGGGAGAACTGGACAGCAACATGCAGAAGGTTGAAACTAGACCACTTTCTCACACCATTTACAAAAATAAACTCAAAATGGATAAAGGACCTAAATGTGAGACAGGAAACCATCAAAACCTTAGAGGAGAAAGCAGGAAAAGACCTCTCTGACCGACCTCAGCCGTAGCAATCTCTTACTCGACACATCCCCAAAGGCAAGGGAATTAAAAGCAAAAGTGAATTACTGGGACCTTATGAAGATAAAAAGCTTCTGCACAGCAAAGGAAACAACCAACAAAACTAAAAGGCAACCAACGGAATGGGAAAAGATATTTGCAAATGACATATCGGACAAAGGGCTAGTATCTAAAATCTATAAAGAGCTCACCAAACTCCACACCCAAAAAACAAATAACCCAGTGAAGAAATGGGCAGAAAACATGAATAGACACTTCTCTAAAGAAGACATCCAGATGGCCAACAGGCACATGAAAAGATGTTCAGCGTCGCTCCTTATCAGGGAAATACAAATCAAAACCACACTCAGGTATCACCTCACGCCAGTCAGAGTGGCCAAAATGAACAAATCAGGAGACTATAGATGCTGGAGAGGATGCGGAGAAACAGGAACCCTCTTGCACTGTTGGTGGGAATGCAAATTGGTGCAGCCACTCTGGAAAGCAGTGTGGAGGTTCCTCAGAAAATTAAAAATAGACCTACCCTATGACCCAGCAATAGCACTGCTAGGAATTTACCCAAGGGATACAGGAGTACTGATGCATAGGGGCACTTGTACCCCAATGTTCATAGCAGCACTCTCAACAATAGCCAAATTATGGAAAGAGCCTAAATGTCCATCAACTGATGAATGGATAAAGAAATTGTGGTTTATATACACAATGGAATACTACGTGGCAATGAGAAAAAATGAAATATGGCCTTTTGTAGCAACGTGGATGGAACTGGCGAGTGTGATGCTAAGTGAAATAAGCCATACAGAGAAAGACAGATACCATATGGTTTCACTCTTATGTGGATCCTGAGAAACTTAACAGGAACCCATGGGGGAGGGGAAGGAAAAAAAAAAAAAGAGAGGTTGGAGTGGGAGAGAGCCAAAGCATAAGAGACTGTTGAAAACTGGGAACAAACTGAGGGTTGATGGGGGGTGGGAGGGAGGGGAGGGTGGGTGGTGGGTATTGAGGAGGGCACCTTTTGGGATGAGCACTGGGTGTTGTATGGAAACCAATTTGTCAATAAATTTCATATAAAAAAAAATTATTCACCATGACCAAGTGGGATGCAGGGCTGGTTCAATATCCACAGAACAATTAACATGATTCATCACATCAATAAAAGAAAGGACAAGAACCATATGATCCTCTCAACAGATGCAGAGAAAGCACTTGACAAAATACAGCATCCTTTCTTGATAAAAACCCTCAAGAAAGTAGGGACAGAAGGAGCATACCTCAAGATCATAAAAGCCATACACGAGTGACCCAATGCTAATATCATCCTCAATGGGGAAAAACAGAGTTTTCCCCCTAAGGTCAGGAACAAGACAGGGATGTCCACTCTTGCCTCTATTATTCAACATAGAATTGGAAGTCTTAGCCTCTGTAATCAGACAACACAAAGAAATAAAAGGCATCCAAATCAGCCAGGAGGAGGTCAAACTTTCACTCTTTGCAGATAACATGATACTCTATATGGAAAACCCAAAAGATTCCACCAAAAAACTGCTAGAACTGATTCATGAATTCAGCAAAGTTGCAGGATATAAAATCAATGCACAGAAAACAATTGCATTCCTATACACCAGCAATGAAGTGACAAAAAGAGAAATCAAGGAATCGATCCCATTTACAGTTGCACCAAAAACCATAAAATACCAAGGAATAAATCTAACCAAAGAGGTGAAAAATCTATACACTGAAAACTATAGAAAGCTTATGAAAGAAATTGAAGAAGACACAAAGAAATGGAAAAAGATTCCATGCTCCTGGATAGGAAGAACAAATATTGTTAAAATATCAATACTACCCAAAGCAATCTATGTATTCAACGTGATCCCTATCAAAGTAACAGCAGCATTCTTCACAGAGCTAGAACAAACAATCCTAAAATTTGTATGGAACCAGAAAAGACCCCGAATAGCCAGAGCAATCTTGAAAAAGAAAACCAAAGCCAGAGGCATCACAATCCCAGACTTCAAGCTATACTACAAAGCTGTAATCATCAAGACAGTATGGTACTGGCACAAGAACAGACACTCAGATCAATGGAATAGAACAGAGAACCCAGAAATGGACCCACAAACGTATGGTCAACTAATCTTTGACAAAGCAGAAAAGAATATCCAATGGAATAAAAACAGTCTTTTCAGCAAGTGGTGCTGGGAAAACTGGACAGCGACATGCAGAAGAATGAACCTGGACCACTTTCTTACACCATACACAAAAATAAACTCAAAATGGATGAAAGACCGCAACGTAAGACAGGAAGCCATCAAAATCCTTGAGGAGAAAGCAGGCAAAAACCTCTTTGATCTTGCCCGCAGCAATTTCTTACTCAACACATCTCCAGAGGCAAGGGAAACAAAAGCAAAAATGAACTACTGGGACCTCATCAAAATAAAAAGCTTCTGCACAGTGAAGGAAACAATCAGCAAAACTAAAAGGCAACTGACAGAATGGGAGAAGATATTTGCAAATTACATATCAGATAAAGGGTTAGTATCCAAAATCTACAAAGAATTTATCAAACTCAACACCCAAAACAAACAATCCAGTGAAGAAATGGGCAACAGACATGACGAGACACTTCTCCAAAGAAGACATCCAGATGGCCAAACGACACATGAAAAAATGCTCAATATCATTCATCATCAGGGAAATACAAATCAAAACCACAATGAGATACCACCTTACACCTGTCAGAATGGCTAACATTAACAACTCAGGCAACAACAGATGTTGGCGAGGATGAGGAGAAAGAGGATCTCTTTTGCATTGCTGGTGGGAATGCAAGCTGGTCAGCCACTCTGGAAAACAGTATGGAGGTTTCTCAAAAAACTAAAAAGAGAACTACCCTACGACCCAGCAATTGCACTACTAGGCATTTATCCAAGGGATACAGGTGTGCTGTTTCGAAGGGACACATGCACCCCTATGTTTATAGCAGCACTATCAACAATAGCTAAAGTATGGAAAGAGCCCAAATGTCCATTGATGGATGAATGGATAGAGAAAATGTGGTGTATATATATATATATATATATATATATACACACACACACACACACACAATGGAGTATTACTCAGCAATCAAAAAGAATGAAATCTTGTCATTTGCAACTACGTAGATGGAACTGGAGGTATTATGCTAAGTGAAATTAGTCAGAGAAAGACAAAAATCATATGACTTCACTCATATGAGGACTTTAAGATACAAAACAGATGAACATAAGGGAAGGGAAGCAAAAATAATATAAAAACAGGGAGGGGGACAAAACAAAAGAGACTCATAAATATGGAGAACAAACTGAGGGTTGCTGGAAGGGTTGTGGGAGGGGGGATGGGCTAAATGGGTAAGGGGAATTAAGGAATCTACTGAAATCATTGCTTCACTATATACTAACTAATTTGGATGTAGATTTTAAAAAATAAAAAATAAAGTTAAAAAAATAAAAAACAAAATATGAATAAATGAGGCCTAAAGAATATGGGCTTGCAAAATAAAAAAATAATAATAACAATAATAATAACTACTTATGATATGGCTTTCATTATACCAATTATACAGATTAAGAATATGTGGCTCAAAGAAATTACATAATTTCTAAGAAGCAATGCCAAATTTTGGAATGTTCTGAAAACTTCTAATTCCTAGTTCATTGCCCTAGTCTAGCCCCTCCACCACCCTGTATTTTTGGTCTTCAAATTTAAATGAAATAGTGATATCTAGAGTTAAGGGAGATGGGAGGAATAAGTGGTGACTGCAAAGAACGTTAAACTTCTTTTGGGGGTGATGAAAATGTTCTAAAATTAGTGTGGTAATATTTGCCCAACTCTATGAATATACTTAAATCCATTGAAATATACACTTTAAATAGGTAAGTTGTAGTGTATGTGAATTATATAAAGTTGTTAACAAAAAATAATATTTAATGGAAGGCTTTCCCTGCTTTACCAATGAAGTCACAAATTTTTAATAATCAATATATCCTGAGGTTCAAAGGCTGTGCTTTATATCTCTTCATAAATTTATATGGCAGGCAATAAATCAGTGGTTCTTGATAGAGATGATAAAACAGATCTGAACTTCTCCACTCCAATTGGTGGGGGAAATGCCCAGTTAAATGCAGCTGAATGGAGGTCAAAACCATAATCCCAAGTAGAAATAAGACAGTAAAATTTTCTCTAGCATAGTCCCTCTCCCATTTCAACAATCTGTCCCTACTTTCCTCACATTTCCTCCTCTTCCATCATCACCATCATAATCTTGTGGTTACATAGTTTCATTCAGGGTCAAAATTAGAAATTAACTAAAGAAGCGATGGTATTCTCCTGATTCTAAGATTTTATCCTTTTAAGATGAATCATCAAGTTAGTAAAAACTTTCCAAGAAATAAAAATGGAATATCACATGAAGTACATACACCATACACTAACTGAGCATTACAGAAGTGTTCAAATGTGGGAGAAAACGCACCTTAGAATCAAAGAAATGAAGTAATTCCCACAAAAGTGGTAATCTAGTTAAGGTATGATTTCTCAATATCTGAAGAAAAACAAGATGCTTTTTTAGAATCAAAGTGGTGATGCATTTTTAATGATGGGAATATAAACCTGAGGGGGAACCTGGGTGGTTTAGTTCGTTGAACATCCAACTCTTGATTTCAGCTCAGGTCACGATCCCAGGGACATGGAATTGAGCACCAAGTTGGGCTCTGCACTGAGCATGGAACCTAGTTAAGATTCTCTCTCTCTCCCTCTGCCCCACTTCCCTGCTCGCGCTCTCTCTTTATATACATAAAAGCGAAAAAGAAAAGAAAAGAAATATAGAACTGAGACTACAGAAAAAACAGTGGTATTTATTTATTGCTGGATTGAATGGACAGCTTTCCAGAACCTATCAAATGATCAAAGGCCATGCCCTACTCATTCATTTTGTCTGGGATCAGCCTTCATCCTCATTTTGCAAGGGTAATAGAGGAAGTGGAAAGGGGTGTGGCTTTGGGCATACACACTGAAATCTACATGTTCTCAGAGGCCTGGAGAGGTATGCATACTTGCTGCGATTTCGTGGCCAGTGCCAGTGCACTGCAGAACTTTCAACAAAGAATTAGTAATTGGACCACCCAAGCTCTGAAGAACTGTAGGGCCTGGTTTCTCATTGTCCACAAAAATAAATAAATAAAAATTTAACATATTAAAATTTTTCAAAATTAAAAAAGACTACTTAAGAGAGAGCAGAAGGAACCAAATCCTGCCCATAAATGAATGCTTTGGCTCTGTAGTATTGGTCAGCCCCTTGCAAGGACGACTTGAGTTGGATCTCTGCCACTGGCTTAATCATGGGAAAGATTTTCCCAGCCTAGCACCCCTTGATTCCTTTCTGCCTGAAGAAATAAGACTTGGGACCTCCCCTACCACCTTAGTGAAAGGGATTAGGCAGGGCAGAGTATAAATCTCTGTTGTGCTGCTCTTGCCAACAACTTGGATTTCTTGAATTCTGGACTACCTATACTCCCTGCCTATTCCATCCCCTACTGAATTTGAGCCTGCTAAAACCTCAGGTATTTGCTTGGTGGGAAACCCAGGAAAACTCCCAAACCATCCATATATCCATATGATGAAGTTTCTTCATGACTTCAAAGGCAATGCAAAATTCCATCTACCTAGTGATAATATAAGGCAAGATTTTCAATAGTGAGTTCCATAACGGCAGAAATTACCAGACCTGATGGAATAGTGGTTGCATATATACTTTGCATAGAGATTTTCTAAGGGAAAAAAAATTAATCACATTATTACATATGAATTAAAAGTAACTCTAAATTGTAGTTGCAAAAGATAAAATTATTTTGTTTATAAATACAGCATATTATATACTGGAACTCAGTAGGAAGTTATATATTCTGGATTTCCAGTAATATGCTATTTGCTTTGAGAAAATCGTAATTCAAATGGCTAGAAAATTGGTATCAGTAAATATAGGCACACAGCAGCGCTATGGTAAAGAAGTTCTCATATTCATATGATTAAGACTGGTAGTTGGCCAAACAATTTTTTTAGGTCAATTGGTAATAAATAATTACATACAATAGCACTTACTATTTGTTTTTTAAAGTTTTTATAGTTTGTTTTATAGCTTTAAAAAACTTTTTTTTTAATGTCTATTTATTTTGAGAGAGAGAGACAGAGCACGAGCAGGGGAGGGGCAGAGAGAGAGGGAGACACAGAATCTAAAGCAGGCTCCAGGCTCTAAGCGTCAGCACAGAGCCTGATGTGGGGCGGCAACCCACTAGCAAGATCATGACCTGAGCTGAAGTCAGACGCTCAACCGACTGAATCACCCAGACACCCTGATTTTGTTTTAACTTTGGATATATAAATGTGCATTGTTCCCTGATTCACACATTCTTGCTCATTGAGAATAGGTATGGTGATTGAAATTGGTCATTTTATTTTTTGCATACACTAAACTCATAATGCAATGTCTACCATTTCCAGCTTAGGTTTCCTTAAAGAGTGATGAAATCTTAAAGACACTTATGAAGAAATCAAATGGGGGCACCTGGGTGGCTCAGCCAGTTAAGCTCAGATCATATCTCGCAGTTTGTGAGTTCAAGCCCCATGTCGGGCTGTGATGACAGCTCAGAGCCTGGAGCCTGCTTCGGATTCTGTGTCTACTTCTCTCTCTGCCCCTCCCTCACTCATGCGCTCTCTCTCTCTCTCTCTCTCTCTCTCTCTCTCTCTCTTTCTCTCTCAAAAATAAAGAAACATTTAAAAAAAATTTTTTTAAGAAATCAAATGGATACAGAATCATCCATGGTTTTTACAACATTGTTATACCAATCTTTTGCAATTATTTTTCACACTCCTAATTCCACAGTTATATACATATTTTTAATGACCAAATTAATAAGCCTTTAAGTATTCAACCTTACCCTTACATGTACACTAACTTTATTTTTATGCACATATCTTATTGGATTTCTCACTAGTACACATGGATAATTTGTCTGCATTCCAGGAAACAGTGCATTATAGTAGGAAAAGAAAGGGCACTTATGTGTCAACTATATCTCAATAAAAATGGAAAAGACAAACAGGCAGGCAAGCATACCAACAGTACTTTGTAGTCCTTCCTTATAATAGGAAGGAAATATAATTAAACTGATACATGTGGTTTCCAAAGAAACTAACAGGAAACATGTATAGACTTATGTGTTAAAATAGACATGACAGCGTGAAGTAAAAGAAAATATAATAAATTTAGCAGGTAGAACAAAACGAAAGAGCAGAATGCCCAGAAACAGAAGACCTAGTTCAAGAGTCTACTCAACCTCTTTCTAGCAGTATGACCTTGAACAGCTCACTGCAGCTTTCTGGAACTTGGGTTCTTCCTCAATAAAATGAAAGGGTGGTCCAAAATCTAGAATTTTCAAACTATAAATCTAAGAGTTTTGTGTACCCATTCCCAGACTGATAGGTACTCTGTCCTAACAGAGGAAGGTGAGGCAAAATGCACCCACATTCACACACAGTCTTTCATACCCATACCCACATGTACACACCCTCCATACATAGTGGCTCAAGGCTATCTGCTTTACATATCAGGCTTCTGGGTAATATCTTATTTGTTTCTGGCCTAAAAATAATTAGAAACCACTGGAATAGATAACATCAGAGTGCACGCCAGCTCTAACTTTCTCTGATCCTTCTTTCCATACTGCCATTTGTGCAAAAGGCATTCAAACAGATGTGCGTTACTGATGGTGTCTGTTGTGAGTACTGTAAAACTGAACACTTGACTCTTAAGAGGTGCTGGAATTAAGCTTCTCTCTACACACAAGATCCCTCACAACTCTGCACATGTTTAAGATTTAAAATGTGCAGCCTAATTAGCAGAGAAAGAAAAAAAGTTTAAAACCTAGCTGCTTAACTTTGGCATGGGCTTCAAATTATATTCCCATTTGCAAATTACCATTGGATTTTTTCACATATATTTGACATTTTATTTCCCTGTTAAGGCTAAATTCAAGGGGCGATAAAGGGAGGAGGAAGAAAAGAAAAAGAAAGAACCAAACAAGCAGCCATGTAGGAGGCTAGAAGAGAACAGCTTGATAAAGATCACCGGAAGATTGCTGCCTCTAGAAAGTTCGAGAGCCCTGTAATAAAATAACCCTGTATAATTCTAAAGAGGTCTGAAATGTTTAACTAGTTTTTAAATGTGAACAAATACACATACACCCAGCAGTCTAACATGCTTTAGCTTCATGTCCTGAACACTATAAAATTGTCCTATTATTGGCATTCACAACACTTTAACAGCTTGGATAGATTATGTTTCTTAGGAAAGAAGGTAGCTACAAGGTAAGGTTCAAATTCCTAAAGTTCAGATAGTTTTAGGACATTAAAAAAAATAACTTCTCATAGGAAGAATTAATTTCTCTCAAGCAAAACACAAGGAATGGGAATTTTTTCAATTAATGTCATGTTTTAGACAGAGCCAGTGGAAATTATCAGTCTCATAGGTGACTTTTGCAGAAAGGCTTAAACCAGCATTTTCCCAAGAGGCTATATCCAGGTCTGTTAGAAGTATATAAGCATGAAAATATGGAGGAGATTTGCATATTCATTGCACAAAGTTTACATGAACTGACAAAAGTTCAAACAATATATTCTCAGGCACTTTTCAAGTTCACATTTTATTGCTGCTATGTCTAAGTCAGTTGGAAAGTTCACTCATCTGTATTCCTTCTCACTCAGCTAATATTACTGTCTTGGGTCTCATGAGGGGAGGTACATTACTTATTTCATAAAATTGGAGGTAGGATTATGAGATTTGAGCATTGAAAGGGTTTTGTTCCCCACCTCTCTGACATACAGAATTAGGGAAATAAGGTAAGGTCATCTGAAATTTTCCTGTGGCCTTCAAAGTTGAACTTCTGGAAAATTTGATGAAACAGTTTAGAAAGCATTGAGCAAAAGGGGGAAAACACAGAAATCCACCTAAGAGTGAGCACGTAATATGGCCTTTGGAGTCAAATAATAGTGGGTCTTTGTCCCAGCTCTACTTTTCACTAACTGCGATTTGGCAAGTTATTAAACCTTTCAGAGGCTTTATTTTCTCATCTATAAAATGGGAATTAGACTGTTTCATAGAGTTTTGCAAATTTACAAAGATGCCTGTAAAGTATTTGCCATAATGCCTAGACTTAGTTCATTATTGTCTTTAGAACCATTAACTCTGTCCTTTGTTGCATAACTTTGATGTTTAAAAGCATCAAAAGGTCCCTACAGATAGAGAATTTCTCTTGAGTAAACTTCTGTAACTAAACCTTTTATATTCTACATTAGCACAAGAACTAAGATTATTCATGGAATAGGATTCATATATCCTAAAAAAATTTTTTTTTAGTAAACTAAGATTATAGGTCATTAATCCAGTTGCCACATAACCAGCTCCACCCCTCATAATTCTTTAACAGTGAACTAAGGTCACCTTGCCCTTGTGTACCACTTCAAAGACCCCTAATACTTTTCATGGTCATTACCCTTGTTTGTATCCACTTTTTAAAAACAGCCATGTCTGAACCGTTTCAGGAACAAGGGTACAATTAGGCATTGATTGTTTTCCCCCTTTCAGTTCTTCCATGTTAAAAAGAGGGGATAAAGAAACAAAACTCAGCAACTCCTAGAAAAGAGGATGTTAGACCCAGCCCTTGGCTGAATTTAATTTGAGGCATTTCAGTATGGTTATTTCTCAGAGTCATTGAGGGCTAATGGTGCAATCCGATTTTGCCCAGATGAATTTCCCATGACAAACGATATTGGCTCATCATTTGTGGTCGTGACTGAGTGCCAGTATTTTTCTTCCCCCAAAGCTCGGGTAGGACAGCATGGAGCTCTTATGTTCCTTGGGACATTTGTTTCCAATTTTGCAAACACTATGAATGTGGTTATTTTTGTAGCTCTGTTAGGAAAGTGCATGGCATTTGGTTTTTCTTGTTGGAGTTAATTATAAATCATTAGGGCTCCAGTGCCCACAACAAAGTCCTTGGACCTTGAAGCTCAATCACTGGTGATTGCAATAGTCCTGCCCACAGCCCCCCTACCTCTTGCTAAATCCTCCATTTCTCATTATAGAAAAGAAGGGAGGAGGGGGCGTTATTTTAAGATGTTTTTATTGGCTTCTAAATGTGAAGCTTTGGTTCCAAAGTCTTCTTTTTTCCCAGAGCAAGATAAACTTTTTTGGGTTGTAAATCATGGGACTTTTGTATCACTTGACAGGGTCCATGTTTAAAAGCCATTCCAATTGCCTCTCTGATGACTTACGAAGCAGAAAGAGTTGCCCACGCATCATGAAAAGGACCCTTTCAGTAGCACTGGGCCTACACCCAAATCTGTTGCTTTAGGATGATAAATCATTCTATTTTCACCCACTCCCCATCTCAATCTCCTATTTATAAAAAACACCATTGTGACCTGACCAGTAATTTTAGTACAAACTACTGGCTACATTGAGAGGCCCCGAGATGGAAAAGCTCAAGATAAGGGCCAGTCCTCCACCTCTGAACTGACCACTTTTCCTGCCCACAGCCAGGCACCCACATCACTGAGCTCTCCCAAGCCCCCTATAATTACCCACCTCATCTCACTCTCCAGGAGAGCACCCATAGTCCCAAGTTTTTCCCATTAAAATATCCCTGCCCCACATGTCATTTTCCCATAGGGCTTTGTTTTGTGCTAGAGAGTAAATGGTTAATCTAATTAAAAAAAAAAACTGCATTCATGTATAGGTGCCAAATAGATGATGAAAAGAGGATAAGACTAGTTTTATTTTTTTTTAACCTCCAAACTCTCTTCATTCAAGGCCTTCTTTGGTTGAATCAGAGCAGGCAGTTGACACTCCCTTGTTTACCTCTGCCTCCAAGACCTGAAAGAGTACCTGGCACTGGGTAAGCTTCAAGAACCACTTGATGAATGAATGAGGCCTCATCCAATCTTTCCTTCCTTCCCCCATCCCTGGCATACCCTGGGCTTGGAGCAGAGCTTACACACCATGGAGTTAAAATATATTCAAAGGGCACCCTAGGTGACCCTGAAGACCACTAAGTCCTGCCTTGCCACTTCATAGATGAGGAAACCCATGCCCAAAGAGGGGAAGTTTCCCTCCCAAGGTCACACAGTGAGTGACTGTAACAGAATTTGATTCAGATCCCTTGACTCCCAGGTCAGGGCTCATCCCCCAACATGGTTTGCTTCCACTTTCTTTATTTTTTTAATATAAGCCTTCTGGAGAAGAATAACATGAGACAGATGTTTTCAACAGTTTCCTAAAGAGGATTTACTTTTAATCACACACACACACACACACACACACACACACCCCAAGACTTCTGATTATGAAAGGAGCAGAAGCTTTTGGTCCAGAATATCCTCTCCTTCCTTTCCACCCACAGGAGTCCCCACAAACCATAAATACAATCATGACATCAACTTGAAAGCAAAAATGAAGAGCTTGGAGATCATTGTAGTGTGGCTTCCCCTCAAAAGCAGACCCCAAGATAGAAATCCTAGGAAGCATTGTGAGGAAATGAGGGAGAAGGTAGGCAGAGAAGGAAGGAAAGCCCATTAAGGACTCTTTTTTTAAAGAATGTTTAAATATTTATTTAGTTTTGAGAGAGAGTGAGAGACAGCATGAGTGGGAGACGGGGAGAGAGACAGGGAGACACAGAATCTGAAGCAGGCTCCAAGCTCCAAGCTGTCAGCACAGAGCCTAACTCAGGGCTCAAACCCACAAGCTGTGAGATCCTGACCTGGGCTGAAGTCAGCCACTTAACTGACTGAGCCACCCAGGTGCCCCCATTAAGGACTTCTCGAGGCACAGATCACACACAGCCAGTGAAGGCTACTGGGGCTTCGGTCCTATCGAGAATCCTCTTAAAGGCTGTGTAAACACACCTCAGAGTAGTCCACTAAAGGGTGAGGAAACTCTAACTCCCTGTCCCATATTAGTAGAAAACCAGTGAGAAGCATTAAATCTCTGGTGCTGCTGGCTTCCCCCACAAGACCCCCATAGTGTCTGCAGCCAGACAGCCCATGTAGGTGGGGACAGGACCTCAGCCTGCAAGGCAGCTGTCTACAGATGTCCCCTGTGCAGGCACCAACAGCACCTGCTGCAGAGAACAAACAGGTGATCAAAAACTACCACTATTCCTCCAAAAAAGTGACCTACTCTTGAGAATGCCCTGTGCAGGATTACAGGTGGAGTTTTAGCAGCACAAAGAAATTGTATGAAACCCAGTAGGAGGCTGACCTCTTCTGCAAATAATATCCTTATTTCTAGAAGGCTTTTCCTCTTGCTCATTCTTCAGGTGTCAGCTTCAAAATAATAAAGAAATAAAGTTTATTGGGGAGGTTTTCCCTGCTTTGCTCTCATGTCCTTCCCCTTGGTATTTATACTCTTGCTTATAAATATGTATTCGGTATCCATCTTTCCCATAGATTCTATGTTCTGAGTGCAGGAACAAGTCTTTCTCACTTACTTCTATGCTGCCAGGACCTAACACAAAGCCTGAACACAGAAGGGGTTGAATAAACATGTTATGTTTGTCATTTGCAGGTTCTATTTAATGCAGCTTTGTCGTGGGTCATATTTGCTTAGCATGGATGGATTGAATTAAGCCTCCTGGCTTGTTTTTGCCTCTTTGTACTTGGTCAACTGAGCTTCTTTGGTGGATGGTAGGTGAAGCTATTTCCTCAAAGACGCTTAGGTCAATAAAAACTCAGGTGAGAGGATCTCATTAAGTTTCATTAAAGGAAACTTGCTAAAACTTCCTCCCTCTAACCTCTTTATTGTCAGGACCCATTTATAAAGCACGGGGTTACAAATATAATGGATTTAATCAGATTTCCTCTCTTCTTGAAAGGATGAAAGTTTAGCTTCCTTATAGAGTAAGCTGTATGATGTTATCACTACCTGTTCTGAGAAAGACAAGCCTACACCAATTAATGACTAGCATTTTCTCCGGATTTTATATTCTTGGAGACTTTCACAACAGTGGACAACTGTGAATTGGCAAAATAGCTGCCCCCAGAGAATGGAGGGGAAAATGCATAAATTACTCTTGATGGATCATCCTTCAATTTTCTGCTAATGTGTTTTTGGTCAAGACAAATAACAGTAACTCACTTATAGTAACTCAAGTAAAGGGTGGAGGTAGTTATTGTAAGACTCAGGAAAGACAAGAAACAAGGCATCTTTGGGGGTTGGCCTCTTAGCTCTCTCCTTTCTTTCTCTTCCCCCCACCCTTTCATTCTCCATCTTCCTCTGACAACCAACTTTCATGATTTCTGCTTGAAATCATGTTCCACTTTTCATACATTAATATTTTAATTCTAGCTCCTACTACTAAGCAGCAACCGGCTCTTTGTTTCTCAATTCCATATCCCCAAATGAGGAACATGACCTGCCCTGCTATTTTGAATTGGAACAAACTCCAATAATAAGTCACAGGTTATTGACAAGCCCATAGCACTGCTAACTTTGAGATGAGTTTGGAACCTGGTCCAATCAGTACGGTAGGAAGGAGAGTGGGAAGAGAGAGTTCCAAAGCAAAGAATGAAGACACGCCCACTCAAGGTGAAGGTAGAATTTCCTAAGAAAGGAGCATAGATGGTACCAATGATCCAAAATATTAACTACCCTAATCTTCTTTCAACATGGGCGGGTATCTGATGGCTAAGGATGCAGAAACTTAAAACGTTTTAAGACAGTTGTATCAGCGCCTCTCCTCCACTGTTCCTCTGTAAGCTAACCACTTCCAACTATAAGCATCTTTGACTGTCTGCGTGGGGCTTTTCTTAGCCATAGGTGCACACTCAAAGAGAACTAGAGGTGCCTGAGTTGATGGCACCAGAAGCAGCATTTACTCAATGACAAACGGAACTTCATAAATACCCCAGACACTTTGGCCCTTGGGTGGGACAACTCTGAGTCATATTCTCCACTTTTTACCAGAGGTCCAGACTATAAGTGAGCCCACAACCATAAGTTGCTCAATAACATGGAATTTTCCAGATTAAGAGTTGAACCAACACTTTCTCTAGATCGGTCTTCCAGATCTTCTTCTCCTCCCTCTGTGTCATGATCTCCTTGCTCCTATTCTATGAGGCAATCACCAAAAAACACTTAGGGACAACAAGGCAATGATAAAATCCATAAATGTATCATTTCCTACAGTAAGGTATGTTTGCTCTGTGTGTTTGTTCATTATAACACAGATCTTCTCAATTTGTGGAACAGGTTGTGTCTCAGCAATTAAAAACAGTAATTTACACGAGCTTAAGAAATGAACCAAGTGGCCCAGGCTCAGAAAGATTTTCACAGTTGGAAAAATTCAGTCAATAAGCAAAAAGTAATTTAAAAACAACACAAGTTCTTCAAATGGAAAGGTATATTATGTCCATGCTTAAGAACTCAACATCAACTTGATAAAGATGTCAATCCTGCCAAGTTAATGTATAAATTTAATGCAATGCAAATAAAAATTATCAGCAGTATTTTTGAACTATTTTCACATGGAAAAATAAACAAGTAAAACTAGCCAGAAAAATCCTATTAAAAAAAGTAATGAGGTCAAACTAGCCCTGCCAGATATTAAAATATGATATAAAGCTGTATTAATTAAAGCAACATAATAGTGACCCATAAATAGACATATCAGTAGAATATTCCAGTAATAGACCCCAAAACATAGGAAACTAACATTTGATAAAAATGTATTATTAAAGAAATGGTATTCATACAATGGGTAGCCATTTAGAAAACAGAAAATCGAATCCATTCCCCTAACCTCAAACAAAATAAATTACAGATGGAGCAAACATTTAAATGTAAAAACTGAAAACCACAAAATTATTAGAAAAAAAGGGCAGAAAGCTTTCTAAGCATGACATGTAAATCAGAAGTCTTGGAAGAGAAGACTGATAAATTTGACTACACAAAAATTTTAAAAATTTGTATAGAAAAAACCTCCATATATACAGTCAAATGAATATCTTTTAAAAATGAGATAAATCTGTGCAATTCCTATCATAAAGAGCTCAGTTCCCTAGCATATAAAAAGCTCCTAAAACTTATTATGCAAAATCAACAACTCAGTATTTGCCAACTGATGTGCCAAGATTGCCAGCAGACAGTCCATAAAATAGGAAGTACAAATACTCTAAAAACATGATTAGTTTCAGCTGCAATCAGTATAAAAGAAAAATACATTCCTCTATGTCTCTCCTTTACTCTCATACTACTTTATTTCTAAAACCAAAGGTGTGGATCTTCCACACATCAAGCAATTCTGCAACCCCAGCTGGGTGCCCTATGATTTAACTCAATTCTGCCACTATCTGAAGATCGCATCAGATCCCACAGGTTAAGGGTTCAGTCCTACAAGACTGTCACTTCAGAGGTGAATCACAAGTCCAGATCGTTATCTGTGCTTCTGATTCACTGCCTATAAATGAGAGGTTCCCAAGATCCCCTCCTTCAGATCATTTAATTTGCTAGAGAAGCTTATAGAACTCAGAAAAGTGTCACTTGCTAGATAACCAGTTTATTATAAAAGGATATAATTCAGGAACAACCTGATGGAAGAGATGCATAGGGCAAGGTATGGGGAAAGGGGCACAAAGCTTGTGTGGCACTCTCTTGGCACCTCCACATGTCCCCCACCCAAGAAGCTCTCCAAACCATATTCTTTTGGGGATATGTTGAGGCTTCATTACTTCATTATGTAGGCATGATTGATTGATTGATCCAACCTCCACCTCCTCTCCCAACCATCTTGGGGACTGTAAATTCCAATCTAATAATCCTGGTTGGTTCCCCTAATAACTAGCCCCATCCACTGGGGCTTTCCAAAAGCCACCTCATTAATATAAACTCAGGTGTGGCTGAAAGGGGTTTGTTGTTAATATCAAAAAATATTTCTATCATTTAGCGAATTCCTATCATTTAGCAAATTCCATGGATTTTAGGATATTTGTATCAGGAATCAGGGACAAAAAACAAATATATTTCTTATTATAACTAATACCTAAAACTAAATCTTACTACTAATAACATAAGTGCAATTAAATGATAGTGAAATACCATTTCTCACATATCAAATTGGCCACAGGGAAGTTTGATGTCACTCGGTGCTGGTGAGGATACTGGGGAAGAGGCAATCTCATATATTGCTAGTGCAAGTATAAAAGGCAAAGGGCAAGTATAAAGGGCAAAATCTACTGAAATGTATTTTTTTTATGTTTTATTTTATATTTGAGAGAGAGACACAGAGACAGAGACAGAAAGTGAGCAGAGGAGGGGCAGAGAGACAAAGACAGAATCTGAAGCAGACTCCAGGCTCCGAGCTGTTAGCACAGAGCCCTCTACGCAGGGCTCGAACTCACGAACGGTGATATCATGACCTGATCTGATGTTGGAGGCTTAACAAACTGAGCCACCCAGGCACCCCTACCGAAATTTAAACACACATATGCTTTAATTCAGCAGTTTAATTTCTGTGGGCAATTCAGGACCCTCTCTAAAACAATCTGGAAGCCACTTGTAGGCAACAGGTTTGAGCAATGGAAACTTGAGCCAGGCAAAGGGCCCACAGTGACCACTGAGCTGACACAAACAGGCTCATTAAGCAACACACCTCAAAACAGCCAGAGGCCCTAACTGACCAATTTCAATCAGGCACCATTTCTACCATAAAAGGGAAAATTCCATATGTCCCCACACTCTTTACTGCACCCTATAACTGTGGCCCGTCACTACCACTTCATGGCAGACAGTTTCTCCTTTGCTGCCCTCCCTGCTGCTTCCTTGCAGTGTATTCAATAAACTTTTTTTTATGGTTTGTTTTTTTTTTTTGAGAGAGAGAGAGAGAGCACACGCGTGAGTGTGTGCATGAGCAGGGGAGGAGCAGAGAGAGAGAGAGAGAGAGAAGCTGAGAGAGAGAATCCCAAGCAGGCTCTATGCTGTCAGTGCAGAGCCCCGATGCAGGGCTCAATTCCACAAACTGTGAGATCATGACCTGAGCCGAAATCAAGTATTGGACGCTTAACCAACTGAGCCACCCAGGTGCCCTTCCACAAACTTTTGTCTGATTTTTCTGCCTTCAGTGAATTCTTCCACGACCTGCCTTGCCAGCCCCCATACAATCAGGACGCCCCACACAGAGTCAGCAAACTTTTTCTATAATGGGCCAAATAATAAATATATTAGGCTTTGGACCATGTAGTCCCTGTCTCAACTATTCAACTCTGTTGTTGTAGTATGAAATCAGCCATAGACAATAAATGAATGAATGAGCATGGCTGTGTTCCAATAAAACTTTATTTACAAAATAGCTGTGGGTGTGATTTGGCCTGTGGGCCACAGTTTGCCAACTCTTGCTCAGAACACAGTAGAATACAGTAGAACACAGTAGAATATGAAGGGCTAGGCACAGTCTCACTGTGGCAGAGACCATTGCTGTCCCCAAGCTCCATTTCTCCCCCATAGTAAAAGATCTGCAGCTAGGACCTGGATGGCCAATCAGGGATTTCATTTCTTAGCCCCCTTTGCTGCTTGGTGACTGTGTAACTAAGTTCTCAGTGATGTGTAAGCAGAAGTTCTATTTCCAACCTCTGGTTCATTTGCTTAAGACAAAATCTCTGTTCTGACAGTGACCAAAAGGACATTAAAGCCATATACTAACAATGGAAGAGCTGTCATCAGCCAGGTTCCTTAATGACTGGATGGGACAGAGGGGTCCGTAGTCCCACATAAGAAAAATTGTTCCAAACCTGGTCTGAGGACAGAAGCTTTTTGCTTCACAATTTCTTTCTGAGAAGTTAGCATTCCTGATAAAATGCTTAAACAATTTCCTGTGAACTTGAATGGGATTAAGGTTTGCTCTGGGAAACCAATTACCCACATGCCCAATTACCCACACACTCAGTTGCCAACTGTCAATCAAAGATCTAGTGACCTTTAACCAGACTTACTTTTCTTTCTGTGTCTACTCTAACAGTGATTATCTAACTAAACCCTTTTCCTACCAAGGTTCTCTGCCAAAAGTGAATTTGGGAAGCAGCCTTCTAGGGTGATTTCTCTTATGTGCATGACCATAATAAAACTCTGATACATGCTTATAACTAAATTGTCTAAAAAGTTTTCTTTAACACTTGGAATAGTCACCTGACTCTGTAACAAGAGTGAGAAATAATTTTTTTTCTTTGAGCCATTAAATTTTGTTCTCTATTGCAGCCACCCAATCTACCTTAATACATTCACACTTTATAAATTAGTTTCATTTACTAAATGCTTACTATATGCCAGAGACTATACTAAGCAGTTCACATGCATTATATGTTACCAAATTCCATTTCTTCCCCCATTGCAAATATCTGCAGCTAGGATTGGATGTCCACTAGGCTGTGTCCTGGGATGTAGCTATGCCCATGAACACAGGGAAAGGCTCAGATTTGCAGTCTTGAGCCAGAGCTCTGTGCACCCATTCACCCCGGCCCTGAAGGAGTGGAAGTTTCTTCTTGGAGAGCTCCTATGGCTCTTTCAGGTGAACCAGACTCTTGCGACTGTGAAGAATTCAGCTTCACCAGCAGCACAGTCTGGCACAAAGAAAGAAAAAAGGACTAGATGCCCCACTCACCGTTGAAGACTAAGAAAAAAATCCTGCAGTTAATAGAAATGTTCAGGTCATGGAAGTCTCAGGAGAGATATTTGGAGTTCTTGTGTATGAGGAAGAGTTTAAACAATCTACTGAAAAATCAACCATCTATGTATCCATCCTTGCACTATGAGTAGATCTAAAGTTCAGTGTTCTTATCACTAAATAAGTAGGATGGGAAGAAACTCTTAGAGGTGGCAGATACATTTATGGCATTGATTTATGGTGATAGTTTCATGGGTGTATACCCATTTCCAAACTCACAAAGTTGTATACTAAATATGTGCAGCTTTTTGTATTTTGATGATTCCTCAATAAAAAGGTTTTCAGGGGCACCCAGGTGGCTCAGTTGGTTAAGCGTCCAACTCTTGATTTCGGCTCAGGTCATGATCTCAAAGTTGATAAGTTCGAGCCCCACACTGGGCTCTGCACTGAGCTGACAACACAGAGCATGTTTGGGATTCTCTCTCTCTGTCTCCCTCTGCCCCTCCCTTGCTTGCTCACACTCTCTCTTTCTCTCTCTCTCTCTCTCTCAAAACAAAATAAACAGAAAAAGGAGATTTAAAAAAAAAAAAACTAGCAATACAACAGTGAACAGGACATCATTACATTTGTACCCTGTAGTGTGGGGCAGTTCATACAAGCCATCAAATACAGAATTATTTTGTAATGTCAAATGTGTTCTTTTCAGTTGACACTTGCATTCCCCCACCCATCTCACGCAGTACATCTAGCCCTCACCCAGGGGTAGGGGCATCCATGTATAATCATGGTTATATACAGCCAAATGCTTGCCTCATTGGCCTGCCCCTAAGACTGTAATTCTCCTCAAGGAGTCATTTCTCTGGGTTCAGACTGTGCAAATGTAAAAGTCCCCATTTAAATGCAAATAGTCCTGCAGCCATGATACATTACATCATTGTCATTCATTAACACCTTTCAAGTATAACAGCAACCAGGTCTAAGAAATCCTGGAGAGGGAGAGAATCTAAGAGAGTGCTTCCAGGAAGAACAAGGCTAGCTGGCCAGCCTCAGCAGGGGGATAAGAAGGGAGTTACCAAGAGACTGAAAAAAAAGTTAAGTAAGGACAAAAAAATCCACTTGGAATGGTTGAAGGACTCTTTTGAAGGAGCAACCAGGGGCAACAGGATAAATAGTAACAAAGTGAATGATGTCTGGTATTGGACTATGTAATTGATTACTCAGTATTTACATACATCTGAATCTCTTAATGGTTCACAGTCATGTTTGGAAGTAGGCAGGATATACCTTAATAACATTATGGAGAAAAATCTTTACTGAGCAGGAGAAGCCATCCACCCAAATAATTTTAGTTGGATGAATAACTAAATTGAAAGCTTTGATGAAGGAGGAAGCCTTCAGGAGGCAATAGAAGACCACTCTGAAGCTAATTCCAGGGTTTTGTTTTGCTGAAGGGGGGTCTGTAAATTGAGGACATACACTGAGTAACTTGCATAATAAAGGAGTCTTCAAATACTATGTGGAGTAAGAGATGGGGAATGACAAGTTTGCTGGCAGAGGACAGAACAGGGATGAGATCTTCATTAGCTATCTATTACATGGTCTATGGTAGAAATCATCTTCCCTGTTTCTTCCTGAAATCCTCAGTAAAAAATGCATTTTTGTTTATGTGTCCTAGAACTGGGGGTTCACCAAAGACCCTAGAGAATAGAGAATAGCAGGAACACCAGCTTTCCTCAGGAAGTCTGCCACATCCGGATTCCAATTAAATTATCTAAAAAAAAATTTTTTTAAGTTTATTTATTTTTGAGAGACAGAGACAGAGCACAAGCAGGGGAGGGGGAGAGAGAGAGAGAGAGAGAGAGAGAGAGAGAGAGAGAGAGAGAGATTCCAAAGAAAATTCCAAGTTCTGAGCTATCAGCACTGAGCCCAACGCGGGGTCAATCCTGATGGCAAGTCCTGACCTGAGCTGAAGTTGGACGCCAAACTGACTGAGCCACCCAGGTGTTCCTTCAGTTACAATTATTTAAACACCTCGAGTTACACAGGATCCAATGCATGGAGCCTTCTGCTTAAACAGGGTTATAGATTTGAGGATAGGATTTTTAAATAGCGGTGAAAAGGTCTGGGTATTCAAAATACAGTGCTTTTACTGGTACCACACCAGACATTGTTTTGTATTCAAAACCAGTTCCCTACTTTTTAAAAATGAAGATCCTAATTCTCAAAGCCAGGAGAACATAGAAAATTTCCCATTTTCAGGAGAGATGTGACTTTCACTGGACAAGACTAGAGAATTCCACCAAAGTCACTTTTCCCAACAATGACAAGAATCAAAGAACCTGGCTCTCCACTGAGAGACAGACATAATCCATGGAGCCTGGGAGCCACATTTGAGCATAGAGCTTCATGAAGCTTATCTCCTCAAAGTAAATTCTATTTTCTTCTCTATCAGAAGGCTGCTTAGACACCATTGGATGGCACCATTGCTTACATTTTAAAATTCCAGACAGTCAAGGCAAGTCACGTTTCAAACCCAGCAACAGAAAGAATAGCAGAACATTCTCCAAAGAGCCTAGAACACATCATCCCACCAAGGTGTATTACCAAGACAGTTCAACTACAGAAGGTTCAAGGTAAGTAAAATATAATGTCTTAGAAAATAACCCAACTCATATAAAAGACACGATCTACAGATTCAATGAGCATTAGCAATCTCATTACAATTTCCATGTAATTTGACATCCTAAAGAGCTCTACTCTTGGTTCGAGATGGATTACCAGCAATTGCCACTCACTTCTGTTTAGGGGCTAATGGGGGAAGGCATACTGTTTTGTGGCTTTTGCTTTCCACAAACATGCTTAAGCCTTGGTTAGTCAATTACCCCCATGACTCCTATATCCATTTACAGTAATTTCTATTAAGAAAAGTTCCACCTCTTGCACTAATGGGAGCTTTGATGATCAACTCAAGGTCCCTAGCTACTATGTTTAGCTACTATTCCTGCTTGAACTTGCAAGACCTCTCTCTGAATTATAGAAAAATGGATCTTTGAGAAGTATAATGATTCTGATTACTCCTCCTCTAAAACCCATCTCACTAGCAGACAGAAATCAGCATGGGTGACAGTAAGGAAATCAACACTAAAAACAATTGTTATAGTTGTCATTGTCTGGCATAACATACACAGGCATACATGTGCCACACACAATGGAATTTTATCCAACAGAGCAATCCTGTATTAATTATATGTTAATACTCTTTCACTAATTTAAATAACTCTTTCCATATTGCTTTCCCAGAGTAAAACCAGACATGTCCACTGCTAATTGTATTACAATGAAAGATTCCATTATCACAATGAATTACATGTGCCACCTTTTTTCAGTGGCACATTCCCAGCTCATGACAGCCAGCAGAGCCACAGGAGAGAAGGAAAAACCAAAAACATAAGTCATATATAAAATAGGAGGAAAAAGACAATAGAGAATTAAACCAAAGTTTGATGCAATGACTATGACTAGTGGTGGGGACCTGCCCCATTCAAGCCTGGCTTCTAAAAAACTGAAAAGAAAAAGCTCCAAAGCAGTGATTTTAAGCAGAGTCATCTCCTTAGTGCTCAAAGTGTGGTCCACAGGATAGCAGCAATGGCATCACCTGAGGGCTTGAAATGCAGAATCTCAGGCCCTACTTAGACCTTCTGAATCAGAGTCTGCATTTTCATAAACATGCAGGTGATATGCATGTTTGAGAAGTACTGCCATTGTCAACAGTCACCAACATAGGATCAAATGTCCCCACTCCAACTCCATGACACCACATGAGCCCATCAGTACTTAGATATCTTCTAGAGATAAGGAAGGAGGGTAGAAAATACTGACTTGACTGACTATAGCTAGAATAAACTAGTATTATGTTTCCGAACATCAAGCAGAATGAAGTCTCAAAAATGAGACCAATTTAAGCTATCAAAAACTAAACTGACTTTTTTTGCACAGCTAATTGTTAAATCCACACCTTTACTATTACCAGCCTTCAAGCATCAGTTCACTTTTTTTTTTAAATAGGTCGGTTATTTAGTTAAGTTCTTTGTAAAACAGTTCACATTTTGGTATCTTCCATGAAGTCCTTCCCGATAGGCCCACCAGGCTGCGTTATTCATTCAGTACACATCATCTTGCATTGTCAAGGTTTTTTTTTTTATTTATACAGCTTATGTCCCCAATTAGACTGTTACCTCCTTGAATTCATTAATACTTGAATCCACTAATGCAACCTTGTTTTTAGACCACTGTATAGGCTTAGAATTGCTTTCACCACAAGTAGCAATGCATACCTAATAGTTGCTTGCAAATTTCACAATTCAAGTCTCTTTCTGGAAGTTTCAGGACTGATACAGAGGCTTCACAATGTCACCTAGCACCCAGACACTCTCTACCTTTCTGCTCTTCAATCTTTACTTTTTACATGTGGGTTTCTTGCTTTAGCAATATGACTGCCTCAACTCCAAACATCATAGCTTCACACAACCACATTTAAGACAAGAAAAAAGCTAATCTCCTCGCCTATCTCATTTTACTCAGAAGCAAAATCCCTCCCAGAAGACTTCTTCTTACATCTCACTGGCCACAAGTTGGTCACATGTCCACCCCTAAATCTCTGGAGCAAATGGGGAATGCAATTACTAAACTAGGTTTAGACCCTGTACTCAGGGGAATGGTCCACATTCCCAGATCATATTGTAGCCTGAAAATTGGGGGGTGTATAAACTTAGGAAGAAATGAGGAACAGCTGCTATGTAAGCAGCCAATAGTGTCTGATGCAACCACTACGTTCAAGGCATCCTTCTAGTCACTGTTTAGAATACAAAAATGAGGATGCCTGGGTAGCTCAGTTGGTAGAGCATGTGACCCTTGATCTCAGGGTCATGAGTTCCAGCACCACATTGAGCATGGATCCTACTTAAAAAAATAAATAAAATAATAGAATACAAAAATGAATCAGGCAACTATAGGCCTAACTCAAAACATTGGTTGTTTATACTTCATAGACACTGAGTGCACTTAACAAGCACTGGAACCCATGCAAGGTTTGATCTCTGCCCTCCCAAAGTCCCCCCTTTCTCCATCCCCAAGCATATGCCTCAGAGTTAACCACTCTTCACAGTTTGATGTATACCTGTGTACAAATATTTTTATTAAATAATGCTTTTTATTTAATAAAATAAAAATAAAATTTTATTTAATAAAATTTAATGATATTTTCATTAAAATGTTATCATAGTCTTACCAAACACTTACTATATGCCAAGGTCTATTCTAGATGCTTGAAATAAAACAGTGAATGAGACACATTCTTCACAAGAGCATGCTTCTGTTCACATTAAAATCTGCTTTTCTCTCATGATCGTCTTAAAGGTCTACTTCTTTCTTTGAAATGGTTTTCTGTATCACATTCTATGCTTCTACCAAAACATATATAACTATTCCCTTTTTAACAGACATTATGGTTCTAATTTCCTACCATTGATAACATACAAGATCTTGATGAACTTTCTTTAAATGTCTGAACACAGACAGGAGTTTTTCTCTTGGACAGCTTTCTGAAGTAGCTTGCTATAACATACTTTTTTCCTTTGTATCCTCAACACTAGGCACAGTATTTTACACACAATGGGCATTTCAACAACATTTACTGAATGACCAGTCTCCGCATCATCCCCACCCAATCAAGAACCCCTTGAACTTTCGACATGACTTTTTTTTTAACATTTCAATAAGAAACTGAATTCTTGCATTTATAGTACAGAAATAAAAAACTTAAACCCTAATTCTGTTTTGTAGATTTAAGCTATAATTCACTCTAGTTTATTAAAAGACCGCTTTTGGACTTTCCCAGCAACAACTTGGCATTTTTAATATGTTCTCATTATTAATAAAATTCTGTGTTTTAAGGAACACGTTTTCAAACTGGCTTTTGAAAGGGTCCCTAGAGAACTGCTGTGGATAGCTACTGACGTGAAGAAAACCCAACATTCACCATGTGAAATTATCATCTGCATATCCACAGGGCCCCTTCCCGGAGGCTGTCTGGGGACTAGAGCTCCACATTGCAGTCGCACTGTGTGACAAACAGCAGGGAAGATGTCTTCTTCCACATCTCACCCATCTGATGTGGGTGCCAATAAGTGACAAATGAGCACAATTATTGCTTGTGTTGAATGGGATCGATGTGGGCTATCATCTATTAAAGTGTTTATTAAATGTGCACATTTCTTGTCATTTAATAACCAAGCAAACTATGTACTTGCGGATTGTGAACAGAACTTCAAAGGCATGCAGCACCAAATTTGGCACTCACCAACCAAATCTTAAAAGGGCATGTAAGGTAAGTCAGGGATGACTGTGAGGGAGCAAAAAATGTACTTCAGGGAATTTGTGATTTGTGAATTTGAAGGATGAGAGGAACATCTCCATATTTAAGAATGCAGAAACTAACAAGGACCATTTAGGCACAAAGAAGTTCATACATAAGGGGGAAAAAATGAACCTGCGAGTAGCTTAGTGCAACACTTTTCAAAAACTTTTGACTGAGACCCACGATAAGAAATATATTTGGGGTGGCTGTGTGGCTCAGTCGGTTGAGCGTACGACTTCGGCTCAGGTCATGGTCTTGCAGTTCGTGAGTTTGAGCCCCGCATCGGGCTCTGTGCTAACAAACAGTTCAGAGCCTAGAGCCTGCTTCAGGTTCTGTATCTCTCTCTCTCTCTCTCTCTCTCCCTCTCCCCTCCTCATGCTCTGCCTCTCTCTGTCTCTCAAAAACAAATAAACGTTAAAAAATATTCTTTAAAAAAAAAGAAATATATTTTACATCATGGCAGGGCAGACACACCCATACATGCCACACACATGTAACTGAAATGAGAGTTTCACAAAGTAATACTCTTACTACATAACATTTTCCATTCTATTCCATTCTATTTCAGTTTCTGATGAGGTTTGTGACCCACTAAATTGATTTCAGAACTCATTGATTAGTGGTTTTTATCACTGATGGTCAGCAGGTATCCACCGCAATTTTTTAAAAATCATCTTTATGAAAGACAGGAAACTCAGGCACATAATCATCACATACTGACAGTTTTAGAGTCACCAAGACCTGGGTTTTAATCCCAGCTCTATCACTAGTATATAACTTAGAAAAAGTGCTTAAATTTTATAAACTTTAGTCTCTCCATCTGTAAAATGGAGAAATAACAGTATTAATCATATAATGTACTCTTAAAGGATAGCTACTATCACCAATATCAGGAGGGGGATGACCATGGGGATTTACTTGCCCAAAAGATGAAAAAATTCATCAATAGATGAATAGACAAACATAATAGAATATTATTCATCCATAAAAAAGGAATAAAGTACTGATACATGCTATAACATGGATGAACCTCCAAACCATCCTAACCAAAAAAGCCAGACACAAAAGTCACATACAAATTTTCCTTGCTATGAAATAGCCAAAATAAAGAAAACCATAGAAACAGAACACAGAATGGTGGTTGCTCGGGACTAAGAGGTGGGGAGAGAGAGAGAATATGTTTAATGGGTAAAAGGTTTTACTTTGGGGTGATGAAAATGTTTTGGAAATCAAATGGTGGTTGAACAACATTTTGAATATACTTAATACCACTGAACTGTTCATTTTATCTTTTTTAATTTTTAATTTTTTAATTTATATCCAAGTCAGTTAGCATATAGTGCATTAATGATTTCAGAGGTAGATTCCAGTGATTCATCCCCTATGTATAACACCCAGTGCTCATCCCAATAAGTGTCTTCCTTAATGCCCCTTCCCCATTTAGCCCATCCCCCCACCCACCTCCCCTCCAGCAACCCTCAGTTTTGAACTGTTCATTTTAAAATGGTTTTCTGATATGTGACTTTCACCTCAATAAAATATTTTTCTTAAATGAGCAGGCATAGTACATAAAAAGAAACCCAATAATTATTAGTAAGTTTTATTATCTTACCAATAAGTTATTTTTAGCCCCTCAACAAAATATAAAATCACTATGACATCATTAATAGATGTTTATTGATATGATAATTAATGTTTGCTAGACTTTCATCTAAATTTTCCTTGTTACAACCCACATACATACTGTATAAGACTCTGAAAACTGAAGAGTTTGGGGAAGGAGCTTGGTCAGCTGCTTTCTGTCTTTCTAAATTGACATTTTCTATGGTGACCCCACTGACCAGCTTCACTCTTCTACCCTCAGGAAACTTTCTAGGCAGGTCAGGTTCTACAGCCACAGACAAATGCATTCAGGTGGGAAGGGACTGTCTTGGCCTTGGTACTTAATACCTACAAGCCTCAACCACCTCATATATAAAATGGAGAAAATAACAGGCCCCCCCTCCCCCCTCCCCCCCCAACCACTCCTGAGGTTGTAATGCACAAATGAGGTAATGCGGGTGAGAACTGCACTAAGAACACATGCTGGCCCCTTGCACATGTTCAATAATGGCAGCTACGTTCACTGTTATTTTTTTCTTTTTCAAGTGCAAGCTATTTTGTGTGAAAAGAGATCTAGTGAATCCTGTGGTGAATTCTGTAAGGGATTTTAAGTGAATTCTTACATAAAATAATACATCAGCAATTATAGCAGTCCACAAGTGGTCCAGAGTGCTTTGCAAAACAGAGTTCCCATTTCATAGGCATGTGTTAAAAGCTGTGTTCATCTGTCAGGGATGCCACAGGATATTTGCTATCATCTGAACATAGGCAGTTAACACCTACCTCACAGGATTATTTTAAAGAATAAGAAAATCACAAAGGAAAAAGTCATGGCCCAGTGTGACATAGCAAGGTGTTCGGCGGGGGGGGGGGGAGGGGGGGAAGGGTTATTACTATTGTAATTACCTCTGACACCAAGTCATTATTAGAGAAGATTCTAGCCCAGAGTAGATCAACCAGAAGACTCCCTTCCAACTCTTGGTGGCACACTTTATAGGAAGACTCATTGTTGAGTGTATTTTCCTGTTTACTCAATAAGAATATCTGCCTCGTTAATATTTCAGAAAGAAATACAGTCCAGGGGTCCTAAGGGCTGAGATTTTTGAGGACTCATAAAAATGTTTACCCTGAGATATTCCTGGAAGCATTGTTTATAAAATGTTAAGACTGAGAAATAACTAAAACACACAAAGTTAGAGAACTGGATACAAACAATGGTGCGTGATTAAGAGCACAGGCTCTGGAGTCAGCCAGGCAAGTTTAAAGCTCCACTCAGCCTTTGGCAAGTTAACCTCCTCCCCCACCCCCCGCCCCCGCCCCATGCTTTCCTCTGATTCATACAGTAATTGTGAGAATTAAAGTAAGTAAAGCGTTTAGCACAGTGCCTGACGCAAGCCTCCAGTGATGATGATGATGACAATGATAGTGATGATGGTGGTGATGATGCCATCACCATGACAAATAATGTTGTAGGTCTATCTTTTCCTGCTTCATAAATAAATTAATATATGTGGCTATGTTTTTACACTAGGTCATGCAATAGAGAAATCATAATACCTTAATCCAGTGATGGGTTATTGTCTCCTTTATATCTTTCTTTAGTGTCTGCAGTTTTCTTTTACAGTGACTTTAGAATCTAATAAAAACAAAATCTTTTCTATTTTAGCAAAATAAAAAAGGAAGAAAGGAAAGAGAAGGTGGAGGAGGGAAGGAGGAAGGAAGGAAGAGAAGGAGGTGAAGATTTGCTCTATAGGGCTAATTCCAGTTTCCCCTACAGCTGAACTCAGTGCCTTCCCTGGACCATTATAACTGGTATTATTTGAAGACTTGAGAATTTTTCCCCCTGAAAAATGAAAAATTCTTTTGTAGTGCAAATGGTCTTTCTCTGGTATATTTGTCCTACAATTTGGAGATTGGAAGTTTTTTAAAGGCAGGGCAAACATGAGTGCCCATCCAGATAATGGTAATCTTTCTTCTTTTCTGAACCTAAATTTTGATCATTTTCAAGCATTCAAAAGTTGAAAGAATAGTATGAACACCTCTGTAGCCACCACTTAATTTCAGTACTGATTAGCATTTTGCCGTGTTTGCTTTCTTTTCTTTCTCTAACACACACAGATATACTTTTCTTTTTCTTTTATTTATTTACTTATTTGTGTGTGTATTTATTTATTGCTGAACCACTTAAGTGCTGACATCATCCCACTCTGCCCCTAAACACTTCACTTGAGTATAACTTGCTGATGAATAGGGCATTCCCCTAGATAACCACAATAGTTTTGGCTAATGGCAAGTAGGTTCTCATGCCAGTAAAGATTGCCATGTAGCTATTTATTCATTCCACAAATATTTATTGAGAACTTACTATCACCCAGTGAGCTAGAGTGATGAGCAAATAAATACGATCCTGCTCATAGAGAGACTGACATTTTAAAAAATCACACTGATCACTATACAGTATATAATAACAAATGTGGTGAGGGTCATAAAGTGCCCCAGTGTATTTACTTCAAACTCACCCTTGATTACCTACTACTGTTTTGATGATAACAATGGCCAGTACTGATTGCATTAATTAGGAGATTTCCAGTTGCAAGTGACAAAAACCCTACTGAAACTAGCTTAAGGGTAAAAAGAAAATTTATTGGCTCACTGTAAGCACACCCAGAAGCAGGAGATGAAATGATAACTCCCTTTGAATTTCCAGACCCCCACCTTCTTCCTCAGTGTTGATTTAATCCTCAGGCAGCCTCTCTTCCATGTGGCCAAAGGAATGGCTACTGGCAATCCGGATATACAGGACCTATAAAATTCTAGATCCAGGAGTGTGAGCCTTCTCTCCCAGGGTCCCTGTACCAACTCCTAGAGAAGACCTGATTTGCCCAGTTTTGGTCATGTGCTCTTTCCGGACCAATCCCTGAGGCCAAAGGAATGGTGCACTCCCATTGGTCAGGCCATGTCCTGCACCCACTCCTTGTACTTGGGCTACATGCAGGATTGATGCCATCCATACTCTAAAGAAAGGTTCTTGTACCAAAATAAGAGGTATTGGATGGTCAAAGTCACCCAGCCACCCCATGGCAGTGTCTGATATTGTGCCTCTCCGCAGGTCCTGGAGGTCTTCAAAATACTGTGCAGTGCACACTCCAAGCCCAATACCAGCAGGTGGGGATAGGAAGCAAAGGCTTCCAGTTTCTAGCCTGATCTGTGTCTTAACAGGCCGAGTCCACCAGAGGTCAGGGCAGAGCGCAAAGCAGGAATCGTCCTGAGGCTGGCTCTTCAACGCTGCTCAAATCAGCAACTCACGCCAGAGATCCCGGGGCACGAGCAGACTGCAGCAGCCAGAAAGAAAACTCAGGCTGGAGCAAAGCGGCCACGTTTCCTTAAGAACTGCCTTCCTAAGATACAGGTCTAGACTTCAGAGCAGGGCAGACAGAATCAGGGAAGTGACTTTTAAAACACTGTATTTTGGAACTGCGCATGTTCTGCTGAAGAAACAGAAATGTCAGGGCCTCAGAATCATGCAGAGTGAGATACCAAATGTACCAACGTGGAATTGGCCACAAAAACTGGATTCTCTTCTCTGCCCCTACCTGCCTCTCTAGACTCACCTTCAATCACCCTTCTGCCTGCCTGTTCACAGTCAGCCACACTGATGGCCTTTCTGCAACTTAATCATGCCAAACTGATTCCCACCACAGAGCTTTTGGAAAATCCTTTTCCTAGATCTTCCCTATTGAACTCCTTCTTGGTCCAGTAGTCTCTTAGGAAATGTTAGTACCACATCTAAAATAGTGCCCCACCTAATAGCACTAACACATCACCCTGTTTATTCCTTTCATATCATTATCATCTCTCAACTTACCTGTTAATTTGTTCTTTTGTTTCTCCCACCCCACAAAAAAAGCACAACAGACTAAGGGACTTTATTTTGCAGTTTACCACAGCACCTAGAATAGTGCCTCCTCAGACCACGTGGGCTCGGAAACATAATGAACAAACAAATGAATGAGTCCCAGTTTCCCACACATAAAATGAGATGGATAGATTATATAATACTAACAATGGTAAAATACATTGAACATGTACTGCGTGTTGGGCACAATGCTAAGGGCTGTGGGTAGCACTGTAGATAACTGCCTTTGTATTTTTTCAGCCCTGACAAGATATCAAATATTCTCAGGACTTCAAATATCTAAGATGTTTTTGATGCCCAAATTCCTCACTTAGCCATTTATTCCTTTGGTTTTGTTCAGAACCTTTCAAAATACTTTTTGTTACAGAAACATTTGTTGAAGTGAAATTTTACCTAGAAGTCCTATAGAAAAACCTGGGAGGGGGTGGGGGGAAAGTATGTGTATTACACCATTAAAAACACCTCCAACAAATTTCGAGAACAGGAATCAAAGACTGTCATCTCGGACCACAGGTAATTGGGTTAGAAATTTACAATAGATGAGGAGACATTTCTCTTCGTAGAAGTATTCCAGCTAATAATTGAACAGATAATAGAGTATTTTGCTACCTGTCATGATATAATGGATCTAGGCAATAAGAATGGAAGCCAGTTAACATGACAAAGAGACCATCAGACGCCATGTACCTCCTGATAAAAGAACACAGCACCCATGAAGGAGTCTCACCAAAAAGATCACGTAAAATCTGATTAAACCTCAAGACTGAGCTATCAATATACAGGAAATACAGAGGAACATGTTAATCTACACCACAGGAATACAATCAGCAAATCCAAACAGAAGGACACTAGAAAACTGAATTCCTCCAAAATAAATTATGAGAGAAAGAAGGAGATGTAGCAAAAACTGATTAAAAGACGCTTAAGAGACATACCAACCAATCACAATATGGACCTGTTTTGGATCCCGATTCAAGTGTACAATCTGAAAAACAAAAGATTTCAAAATATATGAGAAAAGTTTTAACACTGAATAGATAATATTGAGGAATCATCATTCTTATAATGGTATTTTAGTTATATTTTACAAACTGAAATATGAATAGAATGAAGAAAGTTAACAAAAAGAGAAATTAAAAATCCCCACCCATTTGGGCATTTAAAAATACTCTTAGCCTAGGGGCGCCTGGGTGGCACAGTCAGTTAAGCGTCTGACTTCAGCCAGGTCACGATCTCGCGGTCTGTGAGTTCGAGCCCCGCGTTGGGCTCTGGGCTGATGGCTCAGAGCCTGGAGCCTGTTTCCGATTCTGTGTCTCCCTCTCTCTCTTCCCCTCGCCCGTTCATGCTCTGTCTCTCTCTGTCCCAAAAATAAATAAACATTGAAAAAAAAATAAAAAAAAATACTCTTAGCCTAAAAAAATTATTACAGTTTTTTAAACTAGAAATGAAAAAGCCACTGAAGCATCATACCGTTTTCCAATTCTAATAATATCAATAAATATAATGTACATGAACAAAAAGCTATTGGGAGTTCTCAGCAATTCTTTTTTAAGACAAATAGATTTTTTAGACCAAAAAAATGAGAAAAAACACTGTGGATGATCACCAGCCAAGATTGGTCCGTTTCTTGCTGTGACCTCACAGCAACCATTATTATAGAATTCCAAGCACCTATATAAGCCCCTGGTTGGGCTGAGATTTGCTGTGCTTCTAGTTCAGGAAGCTGGTTTTCAATGACCTGAAGGACATTTGACTAAAGTTAGCTTGTTTTCTCCTTGGCATTGTGGGTTTTTGTATATTTTGTTTGTTACTTTTTTTCCCTCACTTTCCCATTTTCTTTATCTTTTCTCACTTTCTATTTTTCTGACTTTTCTTTTTTACTTTTACTTTTTTCTTCTTTTTTCTTTCATTTTTAAAAGTTATTCTTTTTTCTCACATCTTTTTTTTCGCATTTTTTTAGTATTTGTTTTTAGTTCATTTTTAGTCTGCCATTGTGTTTTGATTCCATCATAAAGATCAGTTCATCAGGTGGTCTTTGGAAGTGATTTTTTTTTGAGGTGACCTGGCCAAGCTTCTCACCAGCTTATCCCGAGCTTAAATTCCCAAGCTTGCTTTCAAGCCCAGCTGTTAATCCAACATGTTACAGGGCTTCTCAGCCATCTCTGCTTAGGAGAACCATGTTGGCAACAACCAACTCTTCAAGACCATCAGCAAGTGTACCTTTGTCGTGGTTTACTTGGCCTGACACATCCTGACTAGGAAAAGGTAGCCATAAAGATCACTGATAAGATCATCAGAATTCCTCCACCCTCCAGAGACTATCCCGAAAAGTAAAAATCATGAAGGCTTTCAATCATCCCAACATAGTGAGATTATGTGAAGTGATGGAGACTAGGGACAAGCAGCCTTGTCATAGAGTACACTAATGGAGATGAGTACCTAGTGGCTCATGAAAGTATGCAAGAAAAAGAGATCAAAGTCAAATTCTGCCAAACAGTGTTTGCTATACAGAACTAGCACCACAAGTTTATTGTCCATAGAGACTTAAAGAAAGAAAACTAGCTCTTGGATGCTGACATGAACATCAAGATTGTAGACTTTGGTTTCAGCAACTAATTCACCTTGTCAACAAGTTAGATAACTTTTGGAACAGTCCCCCTTTATGCTTCCCTGGAACTCTCCCAGGGTCCAAAGTATGAGGGACCTGCCATGGCTATGTGGAGCCTGGCAATCATTCTCTATACATTGGTCAGTGGATCCCTGCCTTTGATGGACAGAACTTTAAGGAACTGCAGGAAGAAGTGAACAGAATATACCATCTTCCTTTTGACTTGTGCATGGAATGTGAAAACCTGCTCAAGAAATTTCTCATTCTCAATGTCCTAGCAAGAGAAGCACTTTAAAGTAAATGACGAAGGATCCATGGATGAATATGGGTCATAAAGATGAGGAACTAAAGCCTTATGTAGAGTCAGTCTCTTGAGTACAAAGACCTCACAGACTGAGCTGATTGTGTCCATGGATTACTCCGTGAGAATATCCAGGACTCATTGACAGGCCAGAGGTACAAAGAAGTGATAACCAGCTATCTGCTTCTGGGATACCAGAGATCCAAGCTGCAGGTCTACACCCTCACCCTGAAGTCCCAGCCTTCAGCAGATCTGACCAACAGCAGCACTCCCTCCCCATCCTATGAGGTACAGCACTGGGTCTCTGCCAATCCCAAGCACTGAGTTTCAGTGAACCTGTCATTCCTATCTTTAGTTGCTGTATTAGTCAACTAGGATGACCATAGCAAAATGCCACAGACCGGGTGCCTTAAACAACAGAAATTTATTTTCTCACAGTTCTGAAGGCTCCAAGTTCAAGATCAAGGTGCTGTGAGGGTTGGTTTCTAAGTGAGAGATATCTTCCTGGCCTCCTCTCTATGTCCACACATGGCCTTTCCTCTGCACCTGTGTAACTCTAGGGTCTCCTCTTCATATGAGGACACCAGTCATATTAAATTAGGGCCCCAGCCTTATGACCTAATGTAACTTTTATCACCTCTTTAAAGGCCTTATGTCTAAATAACATTGGGGGTTGAGCTTCGTTACATGCCTTGTAGGGGAAGGGAGGCCACACAATTCAAATCACAACAATTGCTCCTCTAGGAATACTCAGAGGAGCAAGGCAGATTTTGAGAGGATCAGGAGACAAGGCAGAACACAAGCAGCAAAACTATCATGCCTACCAGCCCCCTATCCTGCCTAGAGAGGAAGGAGATCACCCCTCACCCCTCAGCAAACAGCAATCTGTCTACCAGCACAAACGAGAGCAGGAATTCCCCACTTCGGGAAAGAGCCAGCCTTGGCCAGACCTCCATGCAGAAAGGTAAAGATAACCTAATGATGCCAAGGCCCCAGCACCTCTGGGGCTTCTGTTTCCCCTGCAGTCTCCCTGGCCTTTTCTTGCCAATGCCAAGCATCCAAGACAGCCTGGGTGTAACTCAACCAGGCCTCTGGGCCTCACCCCATGTTGGGTTACTGTAAAGCGCTACAGCCCAGCACAGCCCTCCAGTGTGTCCCTGTGGCCTCCCCTTCATCCCACTGCATCAACAGCAGTGCTAGAACCTCAGATAATACCAATTTCCCCCAGGTTGAATCCAAACTAAACTCCATACACACTGGGTGGCTCCAGCAGGCATGGAACTAGCAGATTTTGCCCCAGTGTGCCCCCAACCTTTCCCTCTTGTAACAGCCACAGCCAGCAGTGGGCCACTGGAGGCTGCTTCAGCAGGTGCTCCTTCAAGGGTACATGGAGGCCTCTTTGTTTCTGATTTGATGGAATGAACCTGAATGAACCTAAAAGCAAAAATCAAGTGGAGATGCTCAAACCTGGAGAGGTCAAGCCACACTCATTGCACTTTATGGGGAATATGACTGTCACAAGCTCCATAGAGCCCAACAAGATGATGTGAGAATTCAGCAAGGTGCCTGACACAAATAGCTGCCCGTACAAACTGAACAAGAAATGGTGCTGTGCATGTGCGGCACCCCAGGGCCAAGAAGACTTCCTGCGGTGGTAGGTGGAGGTGTGCAGACTCCCACGGTGGTCTCCCAACAGGGTTCATTTAAATGCATACCCAGCATCTCCATGCCCCACAAAAACAAAATAACCAAAGCAGTTAAGCTTTACAGGCTGCCAGATTTTTAGGGCAGTTTAAACTACTCTATATGATACTATAATGATGGATACATGTCACTACACATTTGTCCAGACTCACAGAATGTCCAACACCAAGAGGGAATCCTAATGTAAACTAAGGACCTTAGGTGAAATGATATGTCAATGTAGGTTTACCAGTTGTAACAAATGTACCACTCTGGTGGAAGATGTTAATAAGTGGAGGAGGGTGTGCAAGAGTAGGAGTAATATATGGGAAATCTCTGTACCTTCCTCTCAATTTTTCTGTGAACCTAAAATTGC
The DNA here is from genome assembly GCF_022079265.1 of Lynx rufus. Classification (NCBI taxonomy): domain Eukaryota; kingdom Metazoa; phylum Chordata; class Mammalia; order Carnivora; family Felidae; genus Lynx; species Lynx rufus. Next base: position 190,092,977 of record NW_025814823.1, read on the forward strand.
TCTTATAAAAATCGCCTTAAAAAAAAAAAAAAGCTGCCAGGAACCACCTGGGAGAGAAGAGGCAGGGCCAGCCAGCCCCATCTGCTAGCCTGCCACTCAGCCCCACCTCAAAGCCAAGACTGGACTGGTTTGCTTCCCTTGGGGGCACTTCTCCCCTCCCCTATCCTTCTGTGTCTTTTCTTCAGGGTTTGTGAGAAAGCAGAAATGGTTCTCTAAAATGAAGACAAAAAAAACCAAAAAACAAAAAACTAAACCTCTTCCTCCTTTATCCTTCCTCCTCCTTTCTTTCCCTGCTACTCCCTCACCTCTTGTGTTTTCAACCTACACAGCAAGAGTTTGGTTACATATAGGATAATGGAAAACAGGGTTCTCACTGAAATAAGAAAGTTACAAATATGGAAAAGGGGAGGGGCACCTGGGCGGCTCAGTCAGTTAAGCGACCGACCTCTGCTCAGGTAATGATCCCACAGTTCATGGGTTCAAGCCCCACATCAGGCTCTGTGCTGACAGCTCAGAGCCTGGAGCCTGCTTCGGATTCTGTCTCCCTCTCTCTCTCTCTCTTCCCCTCCCCTACTCACACTCTGTCTCTCCTCTCTCAAAAATAGGTAAATAAACATTTTTAAAACTTAAAAAAAATTTTTTTAATTTTTTTAAAAAAGGGGAAAGCAGAAATAACCCTTATGGTATTGGATTGGAATTGGAGGTATTAGTGTGAATTCAATGGTTTTAATATAGATACATATATGTATGTTTATGTCCATTCTGTTCACTAAGACTAGAAGCATAATATACCAATAATAGTACCCCTAGATCTTGGTTTCTGTAGATCACCCTCCATGTGAGTAAATCAAGTCTCTTAGGAGAAATGGCTGATTGCAGGGCTGGGTAGGAAAAATACAAGATAAACCTCCAACATCTTTTTGCTCCAGAAAGTAAGGAAGAACTCAAAGAATGATGCGGACATACCAAAAAGACACAGAAGTATCTATAAAATAGAGCAATCGTTCTAAATGGGAAAATGCTAGAATCTTTCTTTTTAAAGAATGGAATGGATCCCGCTAATACCACTTCTACTCACATTGTTAAAGGTCTAAGCCAGTATGATAAGATAAAAACAAATGAGTTCTAAGAATTAGAAGAAAATATAAATCCATAGTTAATTGCATATTATATGATTATTTAAAAATAAAACTCAAAGGGCACCTGGGTGGCTCAGTCGGTTAAGTGACCGACTTCCGCTCAGGTCATGATCTGTTAATTCGTGAACTGGAGCCCTGTGTCGGGCTCTGTGCTGACAGCTCAGAACCTGGACCATGCTTTGCATTCTGTGTCTCCTTCTCTCTCTGCCCCTCCCCTGCTCTCACTCTGTATTTCTCCCTCTCTCCAAAATACATAAACATTAAAAAAATTAATAAAAATAAATAAAACTCAAAATAATACTTTTAGATAAATTATTAGAAAAAAAAATTGTTAACGTTTATTTATTTTTGAGACAGAGAGAGACAGAGCATGAACGGGGGAGGGTCAGAGAGAGAGGGAGACACAGAATCTGAAACAGGCTCCAGGCTCCAAGCAGTCAGCACAGAGCCCGACGCAGGGCTTGAGCTCGTGGACCGCGAGATCATGACCTGAGCCGAAGTCGGCCACTTAACCGACTGAGCCACCCAGGCTCAGATAAATTATTAGAAATAAGGTTTTACATGGATGGAACTGGAGGGTATTATGCTAAGTGAAATTAGTCAGTCAGAGAAAGACAAAAATCATATGACTTCACTTATATGAGGACCTTAAGAGACAAAACAGATGAACATAAGGGAAGGGAAACAAAAATAATATAAAAACAGGGAGGGGGACAAAACAGAGGAGACTCATAAATATGGAGAACAAACTGAGGGTTACAGGAGGGGTTGTGGGAGGGAGGATGGGCTAAATGGGTAAGGGGCAGTAAGGAATCTACTCCTGAAATCATTGTTTCACTATATGCTAACTAATTTGGATGTAAATTTAAAAAAATAAAACAAGTTAAAATAAAATAGATAAATAAATAAAAATAAATAAGTAAATAAATAAAATAATTTTTTAAAAAAAGAAAGAAGGTTTAGGGGTGCCTGGTGGTTCAGTCAGTTAAGTGTCCAACTTTGGTTCAGGTCATGATCTCATGGTTTGTGAGTTCAAGCTCTACATCAGGCTCTGTGCTGACTGTGCAGGGCCTGCTAGGGATTCTCTCTCTCCCAGTCTTTATGCCCCTCTCCCACTTGCACACGAGTCTCTCTCTCTCTCTCTCTCTCTCTCTCTCTCTCTCTCTCTTTCTCAAAATAAGCTTTTCATATATAACATTAAAAAAAATAAAGTTTAGCAAGTAAGTTGGCTACAGAATTTTTTTATGGTGAAAAAATTTAGATTTTAGTAGCTGGACTGTTTAGATCTTAATTTTGTTGGCAATATACAAAGCATCATAGTCAGGAGCCAGTCAAATTATGCCTCTAACTAAGCCTGATGAGGGTGTTGACCTTAGCCATGTCAGTGTCACAGAGCTTCTTCATAGCCATGCTGATTTGGTGTCATTGGCCTTGACATCCACAAGGAACACAAATGGGTTGCTATATTCTATCTTCTTCATGACTGGCGTGGTGGCCAGGGAGAACTTCATGACATAGTAGAACTTCATGACCTTGTTTCTCCTGATGGCACTCTAACGATATTAGAGTGGCCTTCTGAGCTGATCCTGGAAGGTGGGTGATGTGTACATCTTTTTTCTGTGGCTGTGGACATCTTTCAGCACAGCTTCTTGGCCTTAAAAACCTTTGCTTAGCAATAAACAATTAGAAAGTGTAGTTTTAAAAAAAATCCATTTACAAGGGTATCTGGCTGTCTCAGTCAGTAAAGCATGAGACTCTTGATCTCAGGGTTGTAAGTTCAAGTCCCACGTTGAATATGGAGATTACTTAAAAATGAAATCTTTAAAAATAAATAACCATGTACATAATACAGAGAACATCAAGATAGGAAAACTAAGAATCACAGAGGAAATTATAAGACTTTGTTAAAATATTAAGACCCAAATAAAAGAAATATCTAAGATGTCCATGATTAGAAAGACAATATGGTGGAGATATCCATTCTCTCCAAATTTATCTACAGATTTCAACATAAAATCTCAACAGGATTTTACATGGAACTTGATAAACCAATTCTAAAATGTACATGGAAGAGGAAAGGACCAAGAATGGATAGGATCATCCATACAAGAGCAGAGCAGTTTGTAGGTCTTGTCCTACAAACTATCAGGAATATTATGAAACTACAATAATTAAGACAGTTATATTTGTGCAAGGTCAGGTAAATGGACAAGTAGAGTGGAATGGAATGGAATGGAATGGAATGGGCTATGTTAGGACAGGATAGAATAGAGTAGGATAGATTAGGAGTCAGACAGTACAATAGAGAGCTCAGAAATAAATCCACACATTTATGTAATGTTTTGATAAACGACAGAAGTGGCATATCACTTCAGTAGGGAAAGAAGTAACTGTTCAATAAATAAAACTGTCATAAAAAATGCAATCTATATAGAAAAAAAATGGATCCCTGTCTCACACTATATCCAAAAATCAACTCCAGATATGTAAAAACATAAGTATAAAAAAACAAAACTTGTATTTTTAAACAGAAAGCATTAACTGGGTATTTTTTTACCTTGAGCAAGGGAATGATTTCTAAACAATATAAAAAGCATCGACTGTGAAAAACAAAATTGAGAACTTGTTTATCATCAAAAGACACCTTAAAGAAAGTGAAATAAGACATTAGCTAGATGTCCTACAATTTAACTCAATTCTGATGCAGTGTTAGCCTGATCCTACAGTATAAGGGCTATTAATTATAAAGGATATTAAAGATGCAAATGAACATCCAGATAATCACTACAGGTGATAAAACCAGAGATAAAGTTGAGGTTTGGAAGGAGCTGAGCACAGTACTTTCTGTTCCCATGGAGTTTGGGGTAAACCACCCTCCCAGAACTTTCTTGTTCACCAACCTGGAAGCTTTCTGAACCCTCCTGTCCTTTAGGGGTTTTACGGAGACTTCATTACATAGGCATGATTGAGTAAATCATTGGTCTTTGGTAATGGAACTCAATCTCCAGGGGTGTGGCTGAATGTTGGAACCCTCTAATCAAAAGGTTGGTTCCCATGGCAACTAACATCCTTAAGGGTGGTCCAAAAGTCACTTCATTAACATAAACTCAGGTGTGGTTGAAAGAGGCTTGTTATGATAAAAAAAAAGACACCTTTATTGTTCACCTTACTTGGGAAATTCCAAGGATCTTAAGAGCTCTGTTGAGAATAGAGGAACACCAAATATATATTTATGATAAATCACAACATCACAAGACCCTAGAGAGCTCCTTTACCCATTCCACCATGTGAGGACAGAGCAAAAAGATAGCCATCTATTAACCAGGCTCTCACCAGACATTGAACCTGTCAGCTTCTTAATCTTAGACTTCCCAGCCTTTAAGACTGTGAGAAGTACCTATTGTTTATAAGCTACCCAGTCACTGGTGTTTTGTTACAGCAACCCAAACAAAGATAGGGTGGCTTCATTCACATGCTGGGTGGTTGGCAGAATAGGTGGTATAGGGGCCTCCCCTGGGACCCTTGTCTTTACTCCCTCTGTTTTCTCATCTTCTAGCAGGCTGTTCTGAGCTTCCTCGTGTAGTGACAAAAGGGATCCAGCAGCAAGAGAGGGCAAGCCCAATGTTTTTGTTTTTTAAGCCTCTGGCTGCATTACATTTCTTAATGTTCCTTTGACTAAAGCAGGTCACATAGCCAAACCCAGATTTAAGAGGTAGAGAAAAAGACTCTATCTCTTGATGGAAGGACAAGAAAATCACATGGCAAAGAGGAGTGCAATCTGAGATGGGAAGAATTTGCAGCCATTTTACAACCTACCAAACTGTAAACATTTAAACAAGGATGTGAATTCATATTCTGAGTAGTCAGTGACTTAAATTACTAACCTCTCATCCTAGCCCTCTGTGGTTTGATTCCTCAAGGAAAGCTTTTCCACCAAGTCTATAGAATAGTCCATGTTTTTGCTTTTCACAGAGCTCTCCTGTGCAGATCTCTTGTCCAAATGGGTTGGCTGAGACATTTCTATGAAAATACTATATATATCAATGATTCCCAAAGAGAACAAGCATTCCCCCCACCCCTACCAAAACTCCACCCAGAGAGACTTACCAGACATGGTGGGGGGGGGCATATAATTTGAAAACACTCAAATAAATGACATAATTTTATAGTTAGAAAATGAAATATATACAGCTATTTTTATAATACAAATTATAGAATGCATCACATTTCTAAAATGGAGGCATGGGTTTTAAAACTTGAGAAGTGCCAACCAGATACTAAAGAGATCCCAGTTTCCAGGTATTTCCTGAGCTCAGTAGAAGCCATTTCTCTTCAAAAGAGACCCTGTGGTCATAGGGTCCAGTTAAAAAGAGAGCATCCCTGGAAAAGTCACAGGAATATTATTCTCCCGGCTGAATCCACCCTGTGGCTAGTTGGCACTTGGCAACCTGACAAGTATTTTACATTCAAAAGGTCAGACTCTGAGTGAATCTGCCCAGAGACTCTGGTACCACTCACGCCTGGATGCCCAGGCCCAGCGTCTGTCCCCTGCCCCTGCTATTCTGACAGCTCTGGAGGAAGGGACCCAGGTCCCTGGTTTGGGCTGTCAGCACAATGACGGCAGCCCTTTTACTGAAGGTCAAGCTCTAATTCTCACTCCAGGGAGCCTTCCCTCTCTTTCTCTCTTTCAGCTTGTTTATCTTCATAATTGTTGGTATTTTTCTGCTACTTTACATTCTTCAAAACATTTTCCCTTTCACATTCTCATTTGATTCTCTCTGCTAGGAAGGAGTATCAGAGTAAGTAGTTTCCCTTTTGTAAAAACAAACTGAGGCCTAGAGAGGCCAGGCAATTGAGGATTGGAAGAAAGTAGAAAGTGGTGATGAAGAACAAAGGCTCTGGAGTTAGAATCCTGCCAGTTACTAACCAAGTGACCTTGGGCAAACTACATAAGCTCTCTCTGACTCAGTTTTTTTCTCATTTCACAAGGTTTTTCAAAAACAAAGCATCATAAGTAAAATGCCTGGCATATAACAATAGCACCATAAGCCATCAGTATATTCCTATTATTTATAGTGCTTCTGTTGTCATATAGATAGTGAATGGCAAAGTGAGGACTAGAACACACATCCATGGGCCTGAAAGCCATACTACCTGTCTCCATCTTTCAATAAATAGAGTGGCGGTTCTGTTCTGCTTTCCCAAATAAGAAGTAAGCTATCTCATGAAGGAGTAGTCTAGAGGTCTCCTTTAAACCCATCTTTTTATTTATTTTTTTTAATAATTTTTTTAATGTTTATTTTTGAGAGAGAGAGAGAGAGACAGATCATGAGCAGAGGAGGAACAGAGAGTGAGAGAGAGGGAGACACAGAATCTGAAGCAGGCTCCAGGTTCTGAGCTGTCAGCACAGAGCCCAACACGGGGCTCAGACCCACAAACCACAAGATTATGACCCATCTTTAGAAAGTGTTTTGGGGGTACCTGGGTGGCTCAGTCGGTTAGGTGTTGGACTTTGGTTCAGGTCATGATCTCGTGGTTCGTGAGTTCGAGCCTCATGTTGGGCTCTGTGCTGACAGCTCAGAGCCTAGAGCCTGCTTCAGATTCTGTGTCTCCCTCTCTCTCTGCCCCTCTCCTGCTCACAATCTGTTTCTCTCTCTCTCAAAAATAAATAAACATTAAAAAAATTAAAAAGAACATATTTTCTTATAGTTTACTAAGACTTCAGAAAAGAATCCCAGCTCTACTGATAATCAAAGTTCTTGCTTCTAGCCAGAAGTTTCAAATTCTTCCCAATGAACCTTTTATCACATTCGCTTAAAAATCACTAAATTTTAATTGCTTGAGTTTTTTTTCCTCCTTCACCCCTGGGTGATTATTAATAAATATGTTGGCGAGCAGGAAAAGGTTATAAAATTGGCAAGAGAAAGAAGAAGATAAAAAATAAATAAATAAATAAATAAATAAATAAATAAATAAATAAGAGTCACATTACCTGATAATCAGGTTGCCTTTCCCTGAATAACCCACAATTTGACTTTGCCCACCATAAAGAAAATTAGAAATGTGTAGTTACAGGATGCAAAAACAAGCAAATGAAAGCTTAGAAGCAGAAAAGAATTAAATTTCAAATGTAATAGTGATGATATTAAAAAAAAAATCAAATGGGGAAAAAAAATGAAGTGAGTCTGAATCCCCAGGAAATATATTAAACCATGGCTGTGAAAGACAAAGAGAATGGAAAGAGAGAGAAAAACAGCATAGAAATCTACCTTCATTACACTGTGTCCGACCAAAGAACAGTATAATGAATCTCCCACTACCATTAAATTAAACACAAATTGCTTTTGTTTCTAATTAACATCTGCCTTGCCAAATGTGATGTGTGAAAGTCTCCTTTTTAATGTCTTTCCCATGCCACAGAAATATTACAACCAGAATGAAAGCTTATGGATGTTTTTCAATAGCTTCCTCTAAAGTATAGGCCAAACCTTGTGGAAGGTATATGTGAGAGTCATTTGAATTCCAAATGCACTTATAAGGACCGGCTCTATTACAGTGCATAGCAAATGAATACATAATGAGGAGATATTCCAGACCAATTGTTCCAAATTATGCTTTAGATTATCTTCATTTCTCTTTTGAAAATATGCCTTGTTATTTTTAGCATAACATAAGAAACCCTTGACTTTTCTGGCATCAAATTTCACCCCCAGTTTCTATAATTGCTCTTTCTTATGCTTTTACACACCAGCCTGACCTCATTGGACTTAGATTCTTGGCATTTCTCATAAACTCCTGCCATTCTTCAAAGTCCAGCTCAAACCTCCTGCCCTCCTACCCTGTGTGAAACCTCCACCAACACCCTCAGATAGAGTGAGGAATCCCTCCTCCGTGCTCCCAACACCTTATGTCCACGCCTCTATTATTCTCCAGGTGGCTTTCAGCAAGAATCTTCTCTTGCAATACCTGAACTCACCAGGTAAGGGGTGTAGCCACAGTGCCCATACAAATGGATTGTATTAATAATTGAGTAACAGAGGGGCACCTGCCTGGTTCAGTCAGGAGAGGATGTGACTCCTAATCTCAGGGTTGTGAATTCAAGCCCCACATTGGGTGTAGAGATTACTTAAAAATAAAATCTTCTGGGGTGCCTGGGTGGCTCAGTCGGTTAAGCGTCCGACTTCAGCTCAGGTCACAATCTCGTGGTCCGTGAGTTCGAGCCCCGCGTCGGGCTCTGGGCTGATGGCTCAAAGCCTGGAGCCTGCTTCGGATTCTGTGTCTCCCTCTCTCTCTGCCCCTCCCCCGTTCATGCTCTGTCTCTCTGTGTCTCAAAAATAAATAAAGGTTAAAAAAAATTTTAAATAAATAAAATCTGCTTAGAAATTGAGCAACAGAGATCTATAGGAGCTAGCTTAAATTTAAAAGTGGGGGGAGGTGGGGCACAAGTGATAAGTATACATGGAAAGCACACAAAATCCAAGCCAAGATTCAGAAAGACAGATATAAGAAATGGAAAGCCATCTCTCATCCAAAAGTCACACTCTTCCCTATTCCATCACCGATTCACCCTTACATCTGCTTTGCACTACAGACTGACTTTTTCTGTTATCAGATTACACAGCGAAAGAGGAGGATGGTAGTGGAGGGACTCGATTCTACCACAATTTTTGCACCTACAGGGCAGAAGTGCAGCCATGCCAAAAGAATCCCTTGTTGTCTCCTCTTTGGTCTCAATTTCAAATCCCAGGGAAGGAGTCAGAATGCCCAGTTTGAGTCGGGTATCCACGGCAGTTCAATTTACTAACTTCAGTTGGTCACAGCTATATGATTTAAACACAATTACTAGGGACAATGAAAAGGGGGCAAAAGAGAAGAAAGAATCATTGTGAGCTAAGCAGACCGCCCAAAAGGTGACTCCTACACAGGTGTTTTGTTGAATAGAAGGGAGGGAAAGGAGGAAGGGAGGAAGGGAGAGGAGGCAGGAGGGACAAATCCAAATACATTTGGAGGGCTTCCCTATATTGGTAAGAGTCAAACCAGAAGGTTAGGAATTTAGTGTCTTAATGTAGATACTTATGAAATCCAGTGACAGTGATATCATCGATGTCCATATGCATGTGATGAGTATCCAGAAGTAAGTAGCCACTGATAGGGACTCTTAGCTTTAACACCATGTATGCCAATCAGAAGCAGGGATCTAAGGCTTAGGAAAATAAAAAATTGGCGAAGAGTCCACTAAAGAGCCCAAAACCAAAAATCCATACATCTGTCAGTGGCATCTGCTCCAAGCAATGCAGGGTCTGTGGTCTTCACATTTAATACACATCAAATCTTAGTGGGAGGCAAAGGAGAAACCCATATCTATTCACACTGATGCATAAATGTGTGTTTGCAGCAGATAATTAGCTGCCCTTTGGACATCAGATTGTCAATAAGATTAAAGCCTTGGTATGATTTCCCAAAGTATGGTCTACATCAGAATCTCAAACAAGCAAACTGCAAATTTAGCTCTCAAGAAGCTTCTTGTGCACAGCATCACTATGCAGTAGTGGGGTAAGCAGCCTCTAAAATGACCCTCAGTAATACCCAAGCTACACCATTTTGTAGCCACCCCACCCCCAACATTGTACCAGGTTTTGTCTATATGACCAATAGCATATAGCAGAAGTGACAGTATATCACTTCCAAGATTAGGTTATAAAAAAATTGCAATTCCAGACTTGATCTCTTTCTCTCTTCCTCTCTCTCTCTCTGTCTCTCTCTTATTCTCTCCCTTTATTTCTCCCTCTTCTTTTCCCTTTCCCTTTCTCTCTCCCTCTCTTTATCTTTCCTTAGACCACTCTTACTGGGGGGAAATGAGCAGCCCTATGGAGAGAATCATGTGGTGAGAAACTGAAGCCTCCTGCCAACAGCCGCATGAATGAGCTTAGAAGTGGATAGTCCAGCTCCTCCAGAAACTGCAGCACCAGCTGACAGCTTGACTGCAACATCATAAGGGACTCTGAAATCAGAATCACTTAGCTCAGTCATTCCCAAATCCCTGAGCCTCAGAAACGATGTGAGATAATAATGTTCATTGTTTCGAGCTGCTATGTTTTGGGGTAACTTGTTATGCAGCAATAGATCATCAATACAGATAGTTAGTCTCTTTCCTGTGTGCCCTTCCTGTTCCTGATTACTGCTCCTCACATCAAGAGATGAAGTTTAGGGGCACCTGGGTGGCTCAGTTGGTTAAGTGCCTGACTTTGGCTCAGGTCATGATCTCACAGTCCATGAGTTCAGTCCCTGCATCGGGCTCTGTGCTGACAGTTCACAGCCTGGAGTCTGCTTCAGATTCTGTCTCTCTCTAATTCTGTCTCTCCCCTGCTGGTGCTCTGTCTCTCCCTCAAGAATAAATTAAACATTAAAAAAAAGAGAGAGAGAGAGAGAGAGATGAAGTTTATTTTTCCTCCACTTAAATCTGAGCTGGCCCTGGGACTGATTTGAGCAATAGAAGGCTGCAGGAGTGACATTCTGGAATTTCCTAGCAGCTTCCACTTCCCACCACTTGGAACTCAGACACATGCAGTGAGCAACCAAAGCCACATGGAACGGACATGTGGAGGAGAGCTGAGGTGCTCTGTTTGGCATTCCCAGTTGAGCTTCTAGCCAACAGCCAGCACTGACCGTGTACCACGTCTTGGACATCCCACCCAATTGAGCCCTCCAGATGACTGCAGCACCCCCCCCCCCCCAATGCCATGTGAAACAAAACTGTCCAGTCAAAAAAAACAGTAACTTGTTTTTTTAAGTTACTAATTTTAGGGGTAGTTTTTATGCAGCAATCGATAACCAGAACATACTGTCTTAGGCTATTAAATTTATTCTTTAATGACTGTATTGTGAGCATCAGTCCATAAGTGAAGTATAGATGTCTGTCCAGAGAACCTTTCTAGGCAAAGAATTCATGCCATGTAACATAGTCCTGCACCTTGTATCTCCTTCACATATCTCATGATGTGGGTATCCACCAGAAGCCCACTTAGGCTTTTTACATTGGCTCTCTGGATTTCATTCCAGCTTCGAGTAACTACTTGAATAGCTATCAGTTTCTGAGCTCTGCTAGGCCCTAGCACTCTCCTAACTACTTTTCTTAATTTATTAAATTATTATAGCAATTCTAAGAGCTAGGTCCTATTGTTAGCTCCATTCTCCAGATGGGGAAACTGGGACTCCAAGAGGTGAAGAGCTTGCCCACAAGCTCACACAGAGATAATACACAGTGGAACCAGCAGTGAGATCTGGACAGTCCACCTCCATATCCACACTCCTAACCACTATCCCGTACCCCCATCCGTTCTATGAGGTAAGGTAGATGCTTTTATTACCTCTATTTTAGGTACAAGGACCTGAGGCTTAAAGACAGTGAGTCCCTGCCACAAAGTTCACACAGTTAATAAAGGGAAAAGCTAGAAGGAAAACTTCCTCTAACACCCATGTTCTTACATATAACTGTGTTCTGCACTCCTACGTTTGGAGAATGTGCAGATTGTAGCAAGGTCTGGCCTAGTCACATAATCTCAACTCTTAGAGACTCTACCTTATCAGGCATTTTAAGAACAAGGTCAGTGAATCACGTATCTGCAGAGTAAACTTGGTAGCTCCTTAATCCTCCCTACCTTCCTTTTGGAGGAGATCCTCAGAACTTAGCAACATTCCCTTGAGTTCTTTAAATACTCTGAAAACAGCTGGCTCATTTTCAGGGACTCAGAAGAACTCACCATATTTAGAAGTTCTGAGAGAAGAAAAAAAAAAAAGAGCAAACTCACAGATCTGCAAGAGAGAAGTATTCCCTCTGTTACTACTCTCATCCTGAAAACCCTTTTGTGCTCTTTTCATTTTAAATACGAACATCCTGAAACCCCTTTTGCTCTGCCTTTGTTTTAACTATGAACATCTCTATCCAGGAAATTTTCCACATCTACACCCTACAAACAGTGAGAAAATTAAAAGAAAACAAAATTTCCCCTACACTGTTTCATCTGAGGTTCATAAGCTTCTTTTAATAGCTAAAGGTATTTTAACATACATAGCCTGATGATTTCTTGAGAATTTACTGCAGATTAATAATCTACTGAGATATTTCTGTGTCCATTTCTCCTTTGTCTATCAGGAAGGAATGAGTGGTATTTACCCCTCCCCAAAGGGCCTTTGTTCCAGGACCAAAAAGGAAAGCTGCTTGAGATGGGTGGAAGGGGGAAGGCCCTGATTACAACCCCAAATCAGACTTGTAAGTCCTGGAGGCCTTGTTCAGGGTCAGGAGAGACAGTCTCTTTCTAACAGAGCTGTAAATACTCAGCCGGCTTCCCAGAGGAGATTTGGGAAAAACAGTCTTGAAGCAAGTAGTTTGCAACTAACTAGGTTGATCCAGAGTGGAGAGGAATAGTAGGTTACTTGGTCCTTTGATGCTTTGAGGGTAATCTGAGGTAAGACTCCTCAGGCCTGTGGGTGGAGGATAAGGAAGAGCTGACCCTCTCCATACCTAGGGCCTGTGAGGTACAGGACTGGCATGGCCTCAGGGACCTCAGCAGCAATATGTTCATCTTTGGGTGATACTTTAATAGAGGTCAATGCAAAGTATCTTGGGGAGCTCCACTAGATTTTAAAAGGTCCCGTATACATGGTTTATAACTGCCATCTATATAAAGTTGAGGCTTCATGTTGCAAATAAAAACTATTCAAGCTGTATTTGGTCAAAAATAAGATTTTTTTTTTATAGAATAACAGGATGTTGGTTTCTTCTCTATCAGTCAGACTTCAATCAGATAACAGAACAACTGTCAATATTATAGAATGGGAAATGTATTAGTATAGAAATGATATTTGCACAATTGTGGGAGTTGCTGGGGAAGAAAAGGTCTGAGAAGACCAACTAGAGGATCAGGAAAGTCACTACCTTCCCTGAAGCCTAGCCTGGGGGGACAAGCTGGAACAGTGGGAGGCAATGAGGGTACCATAAAGCATATGCCTACTAATGTCTACGTTGACATTGCCTGTTATATCTCTTCTCCTCTTGTAAGGGTCCCACTTGTACCCATCGAAAGAATAGAAATGTACTCCAAAATTCTACCCTTTGGAGGAGTCATGACGCTATGGCTTGCATTGGAGTGAAAAGGGTCCTCATTCAAACTCCTCATTTTCATGCCTGTATGTACAAAGTGACTACACTATTTTATTTCTCTGCAGGAGTCCTTGTCTCACTCAGAATAGGTGTTCAAGTCTCAGCTTAATTGATTTTGACTTTATCGATTTCACAAAACTTCCAGAACAGTGAATGGGTGAGTGATGGTTTTGAAACATGTTTGCAGGTTCTCCCACAAAATGTAGAATCGAATTCAACCTCCCCTTGATTATGCACTGACCCCCGATAAGTGACCTCTTCAAAGGGACAGAGTGCAGCAGAAGTGATGCCATGAGACTTGGGAGGTTAAAAAATAAAAAGCAATATAACTTCTACTTGGCTTTTTCTCTCTCCTTAGAACACGTACCCCTGGGGCCCTGCGCCATTGTGTATGAATTCCAATTACCCTGAAGCCACCATGCTAGAGAGATTACACAGACCTTGCAGAGCTAGAAAGAGATGTCAGAGGAACCCCGGTTTATCCAGCCCCCAGCTGTTCAAGATTCCTAGCCTAGGCAAGGAGTAGCTTTCAGATGCTTCCCCTCTCCCGCTGCCAAGTTGCTCCGGCCCACACCAAGGAGAGCAGAAATGAGCTTTCTCCGCCATGCCCTGTTCAAAATACAGATGTGTGAGCAAAATAAATGTTGTTGAGAGGTAAGTCATAAGTTTTGAGGTGGTTTGTTATGTAGCCATTTTCACTGAAAGAGGACGCAAAGCGATTTTCCAAATAAGCTATAGAGTTCTAACTTAGAATAGCATCAAGTAAGTAGAGCTGCCAAAGATAAAACTGCATATATCCCAATACATCACTATGGAAGTGCATTCATCTGAGTCACTAATCTCTCCATCCAACAAATGTGTATGAACTGTCTGTGTGCTAAGGACTCAGCAGCAAAGACAGAAGTGGTCTCTGCCTTGATGGAGCTTTCAGACTAATGTGGATTAAAGAGACATTGAAGGAGTAATTTATGAGTGTCATAAAAGGGGAAGCCCAGGAAGCTCTGTCAGATAAGTCACATGTCTTTTCTGGAAACTTCTTGAGGATATTTTCCCATTAATTAGGAAGAATCCTTTAGATACTGGCAATGTTCCAGACATAGAGAGCAAAAGAAATCAATTTACAAGTTCAACAAATGCAGGCTACCTGTGTTACAAAGGTTTATGATGGCTGCTTTTGACTATGGCAATCAGCTGTCCTTTCTCTAAATCAAACATACATAAGCAAGATGTTGATTGTATGCTCTTTTCTGAGCCTACTTCGAAATTATTTATAATGATGAAACTCTACGATCATCTTGTCTAAGAAACACTGCTATGCAGAGTGGCCATAGTTTGGTTGCAAATCGAAATCATGCACAAGATCTATATTAGAAGCTAAAAGCTTTCTCATCAGGCTTCTGATAATGAAGTTTGCTAACCATTCTAGTGCATAAAGTAGAATTATGAAAACTGATTCAGTCTAATTATCAAAGGGTCGGAGTTTTTCCGCTATTCTCAAAATGTAGCCATTGAAGCGGCTTGGAAACTCGTTGTCCGGAATTTAAATTGCCTATTGCCAAGGCTCACTGACTGTTCCAGGAATGAACAAAAGTACTTAAAATCTCCGGACTGTTTGATTACAGGTACCTATCTGCCGTTTGCTCGGTCATGTACAACTGTGCAATTAAAACAAATGGTGGCACATAAAAGGCTGACTGAGGTAGATTTAGCCTGTGGGCAGAGTGCCAGTCTGCTAGAAAGAAGTGCCAAGCATGGTGGGGAAAACAATGAACAGAAGATACAGGGGCCCCCATGCAACATACCCTCTTGGGGCTTACAGTCTAGTCGGGGAGAAAGACAAGTAAATGGCATCAATAGGACAGTGTATAACAGCAGTGTATAACTGCTTGCAAAGGAGCAGTTGAGTGTGGTGAGGGATGAGAGAAAGCTAACTAAGGAAGCAACCTCTAAGCTGAAGGTTGTATAGAAGTCAGCAAGGCCAAGGTGTGGAGGAAAGGAGAAGAAGGCATGGTTCAGGCTGAGTCAGGTACAAGCTATGACACTGGAAAGAATCAGAATGTCAGAGAAACTAAAAAAAAAAAAAAAATCAGAATGGTTGGAAGATTAGGAGACAAAATGGGGAAAGATAAGGCTGCACAAGTAGGGAAAAGGGCCGGCTGGGTCATGAAGGGCCTTGTAAGCCATTTTAAAGAGGTTCAACTTACTGTGCCTTAGATTTCATTCCTAACACGAAAAAGACAAGGTTAGCTAGCATCTCAGAATTGTTCTTTAAAAAGAGATTCACTTTTATGAGGATCTCTAAAGATCAAGTAAATGGAAGAATCTGTTCTTCTTTGGTCTTAGGTCAAGACTTCAGAGAACATGGAGTTTCCGTTCTCATGCTCACATTTTTGTCTTCCCAAGACTGGGAGCTATCTACTCCTTTACCTACTCAGCCCTGACCTCTCTCTGCCCAGCATATTAGAGAGGGAGGCTACAGAATGAAGTCTGAAAGATTAGAAAATATAATTTTCCGTTCTTAAGAAGGAATCATGCAGCAAAAAGGATAAGGATTACTGTTTCAGACAAGCACAAGACTAAGTAAATACTGAGAGTTTAGAATTGTCAAAGATTTTACTTTTTGTGTGAGGAAGACTCCTGCATAGAACATTTATGCCTTTTATCTGGGTCTCAGAAAAATCATGTATCTTATGGTTTAGTATACAGCACGTGTGAATACACTACTACCACTTGGTAATCAACCATTTTTACTGTAGGCAAAGTGATTACACACTTGTAAATTTACTCAGTTATGGAATGACCACCTCTCCTGAACGCTGCTTGGTTTGCAGAAAGGACCTGAGTCAAGTGCAGGATGCCTCTCTGTTTCAGTGCTAGACATTTAGTGTACCTAGCTAGCATGGTACTAAGGGGAAGAAAATAAGAGATGAATTAAATACAAGCCACCGTCCATTGGAAGTCCAGGCACAGGCTTGATGACATGGGGCAGGCAGGTCTTCCAGAGCAAATCAAAGTCTGAGTTCTGCAAAACTTTACACTCTCCTGTTTCCTGGACCAACCAGGTTTAGTTTTAACAATAAAGAAACCCCTTAACACTGAACATAAAGACAAGTGTATTAGTTCTCTACTGCTGCCATAACAAATTACCACAATTTAGTGTCTTAAAACAACACAAAATTACCGTATAGTTCTAAAGATCAGAAGTCCAAAATGAGTCTAATGGGCTGAAGCCAAGGTGTCAAGAAAGCTGTGTTCCTTCTGGAGGCATTAGGACAAGAGCCATTCCTCTCCTTTTCCTGTTTCTAGAGGCTGCCTACATTCCTTGGCTCATGGCCCCCTTCTCATCACTCTGTCCTGTTATCTCATCTCCTTTTCTGACTCTGCTGCCTCCCTCTTTCCCTTATAAAAATCTTTGGAATTACATTGGGCCCACCCAGATAATCCAGGAAAATCTCCCCATTTCAAGATCCTTATCTTACATCCATGTTTTTCTTCTTCTTTTTTTTAACCTCAATATAAATATAAAAAGGTGGGGGAGGAAGATCTCTAACTTAATCACATCTCAAAATCCTCCTGTCATGTAAAGCAATATAGTCACAAGCTCCGGGGATTAGGACATGGACATCTTTAGAGGGCTATTATTCTGCCTGTCACAACAAGAAGGGAACAATCTGTGAGATCTGAAAGACTGAGATTCTGTCTGGTTTGTTTGACATCATCCCCAGCATAGTACCTGGGCTCATCATCAGTAATCAGTGTATACCTATTGAGCAACTGAATAAATGAATAAGGAAAAAGAAAACATGTGCTACTTCCTGCATTAACCCCTCATGTGAATAAGTAATAGAAGTTTCCAAAATCTGTAACTTGTGTCTCTTAAAAATTTGAAGGACTGAATGGGTACTTAGTGTCAGTTTGGAAAGATGAAAAAGTTCTGGAGATGGATGGTGGTGATGGTTGTACAACAAGATGAATGTATTTAATGGCACTTTAAAATGGCTAAAATGGTCAATGTTATGTTATGTATATTTTACCACAATAAAATAATATGAAGAAGTCAAGAAAAAAAACATACAATGGGCCTTAACAAAACAGTAACTGACTTGGATATCCCTCTTACAATAATTTCTGGAAAGAAAGTGTGGAATATCCTCAATCCTTGGGCCAAATTTCCTTCTTATCATCTTGTTTTCCTCCTAAAGCATTAGAATTTGTGACAGGTCATGTTCATTATGCCAAAATGTTTTCCATTTGCTTTTGGAGTTACACTAATGTAGGAGAGATCAGTCAGGCGAGCACATTTTTATTTGGGCCTTTGCTTAGTTTACTTTTCTAAGTATCTTCATGTGTCTGCATCACAGTTTTTTTTTTTTAATTTTTTTTTCAACGTTTATTTATTTTTGGGACAGAGAGAGAGCATGAACGGGGGAGGGGCAGAGAGAGAGGGAGACACAGAATCGGAAACAGGCTCCAGGCTCTGAGCCATCAGCCCAGAGCCTGACGCGGGGCTCGAACTCACGGACCGCGAGATCGTGACCTGGCTGAAGTCGGACGCTTAACCGACTTCGCCACCCAGGCGCCCCGTCTGCATCACAGTTTTAAACTCATACTCATCCATACACTTCCTCTAACACATAAACACAGTTACATACACACACATAAACCTGCGCAAGAAGTTAGTGTTGCTCAGACCCAACGAGTCTGTGAAGTGAATTTTTCACTGATTTATCAGTTCATTTGAGCAAACTGCAGACACAGCCTCAGAAAGACCATTCTCAGAATAGATGATCAACTTTTATCCCAGAGCAACAACTAGGAACCAATTAGAGCCATTCTCTTCAATGGGGCTTATTATTAGTGTTAATCTGTGAATAGAAGAGTCCAATTGTGAGGAAGGTTAGCAACCCCAAATAACATGCCAGTAAGGTTTATTAGGCTTCTGCCAACACCTTTAGGCTGCCTTAATTGTTTCTTCAGGGCTGGTTTCACACAGAGAATGGAGTCATTTCCAGTGCTCCAGCCTAGTTTCTCAGCTTCAGGTGCAAAAGGCAGGGAAGAGCCCAGAAAACTTGGGTCTCTCTACTAAACCTATCAGAGAGGTATTTTAAGGAACATACACAATGTTGCACATCTAAAATCAGTAGAATAGAACCTGGAGCCCAAATCTGTCTTACTCGAAGTCTATTACATTTCTACTACATCACACACTGACCCACTGCTGAAGAGTCAGTCCTCAGAAAAAGACCAAGCCAATGTATGCCTTCAACAACTATTCTTCAGTCCTTCCCCTATATCCTGGCCCCCTTCCAGCAGCCCTCCCTCTCATTCTTTTACAGGAGCCTAGTCCCCTGCCATACACACCCATTAAGGAATAAGGCAGTCAACCTCAAGCCAACCTTTCAAGCCAACCTCATCTAGAACTAACTGGGTGCTTTACTTTGGGCCTGAACCTGTGTTAAATGTCTCACATATGTTATGAAAAATATTTTGTAAAATCTTATTCTTGGATATGATTGGTGATGCTGAGGTCTGAGAAGTCATCAGCAAAACCAGAGCCTGAATTTATGACACCAGACCAAGTTCCAGGCCTTTCTATTCTACCACATTGCCCTTGGGGCCAAAACTTACAACTCCATCTTCCTTACCACAGTGAATGTCAGTAAGTGGAGTATAATATTGACTTTGTCATATAAACAAAGCAGGCAAGGGAGAGAATGGAGACGGCAAAGAAACAAGGAGCCCTTAGCCAAGGGAAGAAAGGACTTTTCTATAAACAAAGCTCTCTTACATTTTGCTTTCAAAGAATTTCTTTATAGCCGCAAGGACTCTATGAAATACATTTGTGTTGGAAAGCACAAGAATGTATCAATATTTCTTCTGTGTTTTCTATGCCTTGGGTTGAAGGAGCTTGGCAAAAATTGTTCCTTCCAGCAGGAAGCTGACCCTGATCCCAGCAGATAAATAAGGTAAGATAGATCCAGAGCCAGTCTTGATAGTGTCCCAAAGCCCTCTCGCTCCTCTGACCAGTATCTTAGAAAACGAGATCAGACGTTTCCCAAGAGATTTGCCCACAAGAGGCTCATTATTCTTTGAATCAGTCTGGAGTAAAAATCCCTCTGTGAAAACAGCCTTCCCTTGGAGAGCTTAATGTTATTTCCTGTCTCAAGATCGCCAGGGCTGAGAGTACTCACTCATGAGCACCCCTTTGCAAAGTTGGGAGCGGTGTGGTGTGCAGGGAAAGACTTTTTATAGAGATTCAGGTCAAGGAGCAAGAGAAGATTCAAGCTGGATCTTGATTTTTCTTTTCTTTTCTTTTTCTCAGCCAATAAAACTATCCAAGAAATTGCTTCCACAGACCAACAAACTGAAGGTTTGAAAGGAGGGATTCTAAGCTCTTAAATCTTTTTCTCTGAAATTAAACACAAAAGCAAACTAACACTACCAAACCAGTAGTAAACAACTTTGATGAAAACTAATCGGTCAAATCAGTGTGGCAGGGATATTTGGTCTCCTTTGAAAGTGCCAGAAAATCATACAGTTATCAGACAGTAAGTCTCTAGCCTGCAACCCAGGACAATGGAGGAAACTTGCCGTGGATGAAATTGATACACAGAAATCCCTCCCTGGGCAGCATGTACTTACCAGGGAAGTTGGTGCCTGAGCTTGGGAAGAATCAGAGTCAAATGTAACAAACAGTTCCAGGGCAGAGCTAAGCTGACCAACAACATGTGTTTTGTTTGTTTGTTTGTTTGTTTGTTTGTTTTTGCCTATTTTACAAACTCAAGTTTGTAAAACTTATGTTACAAACTTGAGTTTGTAAAATTTAAAGAGTTGAAGGGAAGAGTTAAATCTTCCACTGACAAGTCTCCTGGAGAGCTTGTTTCTATTCTCTTGGTTATGGCATTTGAAAACCCCAAGCCAAGTGGTCCTCGTGGAATGTGCAAGGAAAATTCCACTTCATCTGACTGACACCACACTAGAGTCAAATTGTAAAGCTGGCCGAAGCCTCATGATATACGCGGAAAACAAAATGCCTTGGGTTCCCATACTGGCCTTGCCACCATGTCCATGGGAGATCAATGCGAGACCTTATTTTTCTCCTCTGCAAAATGAGGCTTTGGATTAGATCATCTCTAGCATTCCTTTAAGCCTTCACAATCTAGATTTCTAAATTTGTCTCTGGCCCTTTTTATTTCCCTCTATTCCAAGTCCTTCTCCCCAAGTTTTGTCACTTGCCTACTACATTCTAAGGCAGAGGACAAACCCAGACATTTCTGTAAATGGTAATGTCTGTAAATATTATGATTTAAAATACACACACACACACACACACACACACACATACACACACAAAAGGATAAAGGTTTTGTGATCTTTGTTTTGCGGATGCAGAAGCTGAGAGAGATTAAAGCACTCGCCCAAGGTCAAAGGTCAAGAAGAGGGTTGTGTCTGAATTTGAATTCAGGACCATCAAACTCTGAAGTTCACATTCTCTTCGCTATACCCTGCAGTCTCACTCTGTGGCCCTGGACCTTTTCTAAGAGTCCCAGGGCAAATGGCTCTTTTTTTTTCTCAACTTGAAATTCCTAAGGAACAAACCTCTGTTCCCCATCAAAGCTTATATGTCCTATCTCTCACTTCCTCAAATGCTTATCAGTTTTGCACACATTTTCTTTGTAACTGAGATAGAATAACCTATTCTGATAACTTATTCCAACCCATTTATAAAAAAGAGGAAGAAACTGAAGCCCAGACAGGAAGCATTTTGCTCATACTCACAGAGTATTTACACATAAGACCCAAATATAGCCCATCAAACAAGCCCAGCAGTCATATTTTAAACTTTTTAAAGCTTTAATTTGCCACACAGCCATGACTACTAAAATGTCACTGAATTACCTCAATTAACATATTAACTCTCATAGGTAATATTTTTTTATAAATAAGATATGTTCTCTTTCATAATAAAAATAATACATGTTTATTTTTGACAATCTGGAAATTAAAGCAAAACAGGACAAGAAAGAAATCCATGTACAAATCACCCAAAAAAGAGGAAAGTTAATTTTACCAAATTTACTTCTAGTACTTTCTCTTTCTTTTCTTTGACATCATTTCAGTTTTATTTTTTATAAAACTTTTTTTTCTGATTTTAAAAATATGTGGTCCACAAAGAGACACCACTGCACCCCCATCAGAAGGACTAAAACTTAAAAAAAAAAAATTTTTTAAAAAGACTGACACCATCAAATATTGGCAAGGATATGGAGCAACCAGAACTTGCTTATATTGTTGGCAAGAGTATAAAATGATACAACCACTCTGAGAATGGGCCTGGCAGTTTCTTACAAAACTAAATATATACCTACTCTATGACCCAGAACTTTACCCAGGTACCTACCCAAGAGAAAAACATATGTCCATAAGTGACTGTATACAAATGTTCATAACAGCTTTATTTATAATAGCCCCAAACCGAAATACCAAAAGCGATACATTCATACCACCCTCACGACAGAGAACAACAAGCCGCTGGTACATGCAGTAGCATGGTTGAATCTCAAAAACATTACGTTGAATAAAAGAAGCTTTACACAAAAGACTATATACTATACGAATCTATTTACATGAACTTCTGTAACAGGCAAAACTAATCTATGCTGGAAAAAACGAGAACAGAAGTTGCTTTGGGGAAAGGGATTGACTGGAGGTGAAGGAATTTTCCAAGGTGATGTCAATGTTCTGTGTCTCGCTGCGGATTTGTCAGGTGGATGTATTTTCAGAACCCACTGAATGGTACATAGAATCTGTGCATTTCATCACAAGTAAATACTACCTCCTAAGGAAAAAAAAAAAAGTACCCAAACAAATTCTTAATTTTAAAAAATGCATAATGAAGTATTTGGGCAAAGGTATAGAGAGGCCAACGATGTATCTTGAAACGCATCAGAAAATAAAATGGATAAACAGAGAAATGGATAGATCAGTGATAAAACAAATATAGTAAAATGTTAATTGTAGAATCTAGGTTGTGGGTATATGGGTATTCACTGTAATTCTTCCATATTTTCTGTATGAGAACTATCATAATAAAATGTCTGGGGGAGGGGCGCCTGGGTGACTCAGTTGGTTAAGTGTCCGACTTCAGCTCAGGTCATGATTTCATGGGTCATGAGTTCGAGCCCCATGTTGGGTTCTGTGCTGATAGCTCAGAGCCTGGAGCCTGCTTCAAATTCTGGGTCTCCCTCTCTCTCTGCCCCTCCCCAGCTTTCACTCTGTCTCTCTCTCTCTCTCTCTCAAAAAATAAATAAACATTAAAAAAAATTTTTTTAATGTCTGGGGGAAAACTTAAAAAAAAAAGTAGAATATATGGGAAACTCAAAAAGTTCAAAGAAAATTAAGCCTCTCCCAAAACACTAATGCCCAACAACAATATTGAAAACAACGGTAAATTGCCTTCCATCCTTTTCTTCTGGATTTATGGGTTAGGTGGGTGTTTTTACAAAATTAGTATCAAGCAGATATAAATCTTCCTAGTATGAAGTAGCAATTTATGAATGACACTTTCCCAGATCATTAAATACTCTTCAAAAATATTGTATTATAATTTATTTAAATTTATTTTGAATATTTTAGGTTAATTTTCCACTACTATAAATAACACTTTCATGAACATAGACAAGTAAATATGCATTTTGTCTAGGGCCTTACAGCCACCCCACGCTATTACCAAAAGGAAATACTTTTCAAAACAATATAGCATTGTTGTTTAACAGGTGGAAATATGTCTACCTCCACCGCATACTAAACGGAAATGTGCTAAGTCTCCCTAGGTCTATTTCTTCTTCTGGGTTCCAAGGTAGTTATTACTGGAAGTGCCTAGCACTGTTCCCGGCACATAACTAACTCCCAATAAATGGCAGCTATTATATTTCACCCAGTCATGTTACTTGTGCACTGCAACAGCTAGTTGAGAATATTTCTGACAAAGGAAATATTTGGGGAAACACTGCAAGAACCATAGACATAACAAAAGCCTGTCTGATTTGACTTAGTATCACCACATCTCGCACAGTTTCAATCCTATAAGAGGTACTCAATAAATATAAGCTAAATAAATTAGTAATGAATGAATGCATAAATAAAGGGCAGCTACCTGACTTTAATTCACCTAGGTGTGATGGCAGCCTCAACTTCCCCTGTAAGTTTTTTTCTGCCTCTGTCCCTCTGGAAGCAGCTGAACACATCTATCCTTTGTTAGCTGAAATTGTATGACATGCCTCAACCGGGAGACCAGAGTTCAAAGTCTGGTTCTATCTCGAACTAGCCACGTGTCTTTGGACTGCTAAAAACATACCCATTTTTCTATTTGACTATTACAATAGTCTGTAATGAGGGAGGGGTAGAGAGCATGTCATTATTCCCCTTGTTCAGATGTGGAAACTGAGGCCCAGAGAAGTGAAATGATTTTTCCAAATTCCCTCCTCTCCTCCAGACCAGGAGGCAGTCAGGTAAACAATTTCCACAGGCCTTTCTGGCTGTAAGGGGCTTAGGCTGCATTGTTTCCTTTTGACCACTGCCTGGTTGCAAATAGATCCCCCCATCTACTGTTCTTCATGCTACATCCTCTTGTGTTCCCTCTCCCTGCTCCCTTTCCCACAGCCAGCTGTGTCAGGTTGCGCTAGGGATTTTTGACAACAGAGGGGGCTGCTGAGCCAAACTGGGCTTTCTCCAAATAAGGAAGAGCTTGCCTGCCTGCTTAGATGTAGCCTGAGTTCCTCATTCCATCCTGAGTTCTGTGAAGCCTCTTAGGTCACAGTAGCACAAAATATTCTAGGGATTTGTGGTACAAAATATAATCCATGAAGAACATGTGCTCTGGTCCTAGCTCTGCTAGTAACAACTTGTCACCGCAGGAAAGTCCCTTCATAGAAATGTAAAAAAAAGTCCTAGCGCAGGGGCTCTTAAACCTGGCTGCACATCAGGATCTCGCAGGCTGCTTACTGAAACACACAACCCTGGCAGATGCCCGCACTACCCAGCTATGGTCATCCCCTCTGTGTTCTTAGACATTGTCAGGCATGGTGAACCCTTGGGCCATTACTCCTTCGAGCTGTTTGCAAACAAAGCTCTAAAGACAGCAGAAACCATTTATGCTCTGAGCACCTGGAAGAAAGAATTTGGAGAAGGAATTACAGAGTTATTCTGGGATTTCTGTGCCAGGATGGTGACTTCACATGCCTTATTGGCACTGGTGGCACGTCCTTCTATGGGGAAAAATCTAATGGTGAGAATCTCATCCTGAAGCATATGGTCCTCAAATCTTGTCCATGGCAAATGCTGGATCCCACACAGAGTTCCCAGTTTTTCATCTGCACTGTGAAGATTTAATGGATGAATGGCAAGCATGTGGTCTTTGGCAAGGTAAAAGAGGGCATGACTTTTGTGAAAGCTAATGGAGCACTTTGGGTCCAGGAATGGCAAGACCAGCAAGACGATCACCATTGCTGACCATGAACAAATCTAATAAATTTGACTTGTGTTTTATCTTAACCATCAGACCATTCCTTCTGTAGTTCACAAAAGTACCCCTTCACCCTCATCTGCTCAAAATAACCTATAATCTTTGTGATCTCACTGCAAAGAATATGGGTTCCATATTTTTCTTATCCCCCTCCAAGTCTAGCTGGATTGCAGCGTTAAGTTTATTATTATGAAATAAAAACTAAACAAAAGAGGGGCGCCTGGGTGGCGCAGTCGGTTAAGCGTCCGACTTCAGCCAGGTCACGATCTCGCGGTCCGTGAGTTCGAGCCCCGCGTCAGGCTGTGGGCTGATGGCTCAGAGCCTGGAGCCTGTTTCCGATTCTGTGTCTCCCTCTCTTTCTGCCCCTCCCCCGTTCATGCTCTGTCTCTCTCTGTCCCAAAAATAAATAAACGTTGAAAAAAAAAAATAATAAAAAAAAAAAACTAAACAAAAGAAAAGGAAGAAAATACACAATCCAGGGCCCCATCTCAGACCTATTAACCAGAATCGCCAAGAGTGGAACCTGGAAATCTCTAATTTTATAATTTCAGATCCCAGGACTTTCTGATACAGAGACATGTTTGGGAACCACTAAATTACATAAACTCAAGCTCTTTTTTTTCATTCTAGATGTAAACTCGAAATGTCAACCTCTCTTCTGCTCCCCCAAAAATACAACTCCTTTAATTTCTGGTTTATTGGTCATTGAATGCCTAAAGAACTGTCTTAATAATGATTTGAAGGCAGCATTATACAGTGGAAACAGAACATGAGCCACAAATGTGAGCCACATTTGTAATTTTACATTTTCTAGCAGCCATCAAAAAACAATGTTAAAAGAAATAGGTAAAAGTAAGTTTAATAGCATATTTTAATTATTATATGCAAAATATTATTTCAACTTGCAACAGATATAAAATTATTGAGATATTTTACATTTTTTTTCTTTTGTGGTGTCTCCATGATCATTATGTATTTTACTTGTACAACATTCATCCATTTGGACTAGGCACATTTCAAATGCTCTGTAGCCACATGTACCCAGTGGTTCCCCATTGTAGGGCTGGTAAGCCGCATCAATAGCGGATAGGGCAATAATCAATTAGCAGTATCCATGATGAGCAGGATATTGGGGGCGAGACACATGTGCCCTATAGTTGTCATCACTGGGTAGTAAACACCAAATGACCTAATTTCCAGTTCTCTAGAGATCAGGCAAAAGGACAAAGGTCAAAGAAGACTCCGCCTACGACTCATTCATGATGAGGAGACAGGAAATCCACACTAGCGGTTAGTGGTTAGAAGCACTGCAATAGAGTGTAACAAATATTAAAATAAGTAAGACAAAGACTTAGCCAGGAGTGGGTAGAATAGCCCAAGCACTAGCACTTGAGAATATATGATCTTCCTAACTCAGGGTCAGTATAATGGGCCTATTGAAGGGCTATTGATTGATTTATACGGAACGTTCACAGTGTGGTTGAATATCCACTATGAGAGATAGCCAGCTGATACATTGCAGAAAAAGGAGGGGAGGAAGGTACCTAGGCCACGAAAATAATAACATAATCAGTAATAACAATAGATCACATTGAAAAATTATAATTTTAAAAAGCACTTTATTATCCATTTTCATTTGTTCTTTATGACATGGGCAGGCAGATGAGATGTGTGTGCCCATTTTAGACTGGGGAACTGAGGTTCAGAGAGGTATGTGTTTGCCTAAGTCTCAATAGCCAGGGAGTAAATAGCATAGTTTCTCCACATGAAGCTCTCTGGTCCATATAGGAATTCAATCCTGGTCTCATTATCAGTGAACTCTGGCCAACTACTTACCTGATGCAGCTATAAATATCATTAATTCACTTTTAAAAGGCCTTTCCTCTTCTAATAGATTAAGTCCTGTTAGCTTCCTATCCACTCCCTCCTCTGTGTCTGCGTCTGCCACCTCCTCTGCCCCTCTGCTGTCTCTAATCATTCATCTCCCTGGAAGGTGTAAATGCCTTTGCCTGGGGCAAGGATGCCTTTTCTACAGCACCACGTGGAGCTGACAGCCCACTGGTAATACAGAAAGCAGCACTTTCCTCTGCTGGCTGAGCCCAGATAACAACTTGCAAAGTCACTCGTGGAGGCATGGAAAGGTTTTGAGCATGTGATGAAATGAGCCGATGTGTAAGGCAGATGAACAGTTGAAGTGGAAAGAGGAAGAACCAGAAATAAAAAGAGGAAGAAGGAAGGAATAGTAATAGTCAATATTGGCTCTTTTTCCCATTCAGCTCTTAGCTTCTATTAGTTCTTCAGAGAGGCCTTACCTGTATAGGCTACCCATCACGTCACTCTCTATCAGATGGTCATCCTTTGGTTCTGCACAGCATCTGTCACTCTCAGATGTCTTTGTTATTACCTGTCCCCACCCCAGATTGACTATAAAGTCCATGAATACACAAGTCATATCTGTTTTATTCACTGTTCTATCTGCAGATATTAAAACCACACCTAGACCATAGTAAACGCTCATTAAATATTATTTTAATGAGTGAATGAGAGGTTGGGCTAAGTACTTAACACCATTTGCAAGTCATATCATTGAGCCCTCACCTTAATCCAAGGAATCAAGTATTAACCATCTGCATTTTACATGTTCCAATAATCTAAGCATGAGGTGATAAGAGTTTATAACCTATATACTGTAAAGTCACTAGTAATTTCCTAATCTCTCAAATCCAAGCCCTTTTCTCAAAGAAACCTTTTCTCATTCATCCCAGCCTTGTTTTAACATTGGGAGACTGTTGACCTTGGGTTCCTCCTAGAAAATCTCTTTTGGATTCCACACATTCAGTCATTTAACAAAAGTTTATCGAGCACTGACTATGTGCCAATTGCTGTTACAAGGGTTGAGGGTGCAAAGTTTTGTCCAAGTAGAAATTAAGAAGGGACCTAATACAATAATGCTAGTTTTCTCTTCATCATTTCTTCTCAACTTCCTCCACTTTCAGGTCCCCATTTTTCCTCAATCTCTCACATGTGAGTATCCCCAAGGTCCATCTGTAGGCCTCTTTTTATGCACATTCCCACCTGAAAGAAAATGGTGATTTCAATCTACCATTGCCTCTTAAGCAGTCACCTATATGCAAATGCCTTCTAAATCAATAATCTCCAATGCAAACATTTCTCCTAAACTCCAAATCTACATCTCTTTTCTACCAGGACAACCCATCATCACCTCTTCTCAACTCTACAACCTGCAAATGGAATCCATCAAGTACCCTGCCCTCCCAAACTGGCCTGAATTCCTGGCATCTATTACTACAGAGAGGTCACAAGGGAGAAACCAAAGAGACCCAACAATTTTTAGCTTCAATTAAGTTTATTATCAGCAATAGAAGCATCTGCTCCCTACCAGGTCTCTAACCCTGCCCTCCACCTCTCCAAATGTCACGGCAACCAAAAAAAAAGGTAAGTTTTCCATGGCTCAGCATGAGGAAGAGTATCCATAATGCACTGAGTCAGTCCAGTGGTCTGAAATAACTGAAATAACAAACTAGTAGTAGGAGAGCTGGCCTCATAAGGTGACATACAGATTGGGAGAGTGGTCAAGTGCACTAGAAGTCAGGGCTGTAAGTACAATGGATGCATTTTCAGCTGCACTGTAGAGTCAGCAGAGGGCCCAAGGCCTTAGGCTTCAAGGTAGGAGGTGGGAACAGGGGCTCTACAAGAATGTTAAAATCCTTGAAGTTAAGTCATTATGTACTATTTAAAGGCTCTATTACACTGAGTCCACTTTGACCCCCAGGCAGGGATGTGCTAGAGTCAAAAATGCACATAGAATTTGAGTTGCAAAACAAGTGGAAAATCCTTGGCTTAGCAGATTCTGGTGTAAGGAATGAAAAGTTGACAGACTTTAGCATTAGAAAAACTTTTGCAAGTTAACTCAACCCCTTGGAGGAATTCCCTCTACTGCAGAAAAGGTAAACTGAGTTTGAGGACCACCAGTAATAAGTAGTATTAAATAAACAGGACCACTGCTAATAAATAAATAAATTATAAAAAAATAAAAAAATAAATAAATAGTATCTATGTATACATTCTTTGAGAAAGAATGGCATGATTGATGATTTCTGCCATAACAAGGAATGAGAGGCAAGGTAATAACAGGATTATCCCACCTATTTGCCATCCCAAATGGTCAGGCATTTTTAGATGTATTCTGCTAATCATAGTCAATAAACAACAACATTTTTTTTTTTTTTACTACACAAAAATGTGGATTTAACTTAACCAAATACATTTTATTTGAATCAAGTTAAGGAACAGTTGCTAACATTCCATATTGCTCAGGACAAAGCCATGGGTTCAGTCTCTGAGGGCTAGTTAACTTTGCTCTGTCAAGCAATACCTGATTTCATCCCTTAAAAAGTCATAGATTTACTTATAAATATGTACTATTCCATATATGAAAAACAGATCAAAATGAAATGCACTGTCAATATTAAGATGTCAACTCTTCCCAAATTCATCTACAGTTTCAGTGCAATCTCAGTCCAAAATCCAAGCAAAAGAAATTTATTATTTAAATTTCTATTCAATTCTAGAAATTGACAAACTGATTTTAAAATTTGTGTTAAAATGCAGATAGGCCAAATAATTTTTTAAGGAACAAAGTAAGGGAGCTCACACTACCTGATTTCAGGAATTACTATAAAGTTATTACAAACAATAAATATGATATTGATGAAAAGACATACTTATAGATCAGTAGAACAAAATAGAGGGCCCAGAAACAGATCCACACATACAAGTTCAACTCCTTTATAACAAAGATGTCAAGTCAGTCCAATGAGAGAAAGGATAATCTTTTCAACAAATGGTACACCAAAATTAACCACACCCTTACATTATACTACACACAAAAATAACTCAAAATGAATCAAAGAGCCAAATGTAAGAATCCAAACAATAAAACTTCTAGAATAAATCATACAGACTTTGGAGTAGTCTTAAATCAAAACATGAATTTAATAAGTTGGACATCATCAAAATGAAATTTTTTTGCTATATAAAAACCACTATTAAGAAAATGAAGGCAAGCAAGCCCCATACTAGGAGAGAAGATCAGCAAAATAGATACCTTGAGAAGGATTGTAAACATATATAAAGAATACTTACAACTCGGTGATTATTAATAAGAAAAACCAATTAGAGCCTAAATAAAATATTTGAACAATCATTTTACCAAAAAAATACATACATACACTCACACACACACACACACACACACACACACACACACACACAGATGGCAAACAGGCACACAAAAATGTGCTGATCATTATTAGTAATTAGGGGAATGCAAATTAAATGACAATGAGATATCGTTACAATTCTTAAAACGGTTAAATAAAAAAACAGACTATACCAAGGGTTGATGAACACATAACTGAAACTTTCATACACTGCTAGTGAAAATGCATAATGACAGAACCACTTTGAACAGTTTGGCAGTTTCTTAAAAGTCAAAAATACACAGGGTGCTTGGGTGGCTCAGACAGTTAAGCATCCGACTTTGGCTCAGCTCATGATCTCACACACAGTTTGTGAGTTCGAGCCCCGTGTCGGGCTCTGTGCTGACAGCTCAGAGCCTGGAGCCTGCTTCGGATTCTGTGTCTCCTTCTCTCTCTGCCCCTCCCCAACTTGTGCTCTGTCTCTCAAAAAAGAAATAAATGTAAAAAAAAAAAAAAAAGTCAAAAATACATCTGCCATACCATTCAGGCATCCCTCTCCTAGGTATATACCCAAAGAAAAAGAAAGCATATATACATACAAAGACTTGTATGCGAATGTTCATAATGGCTTTAACTGTAATAGCCCCAAATTGGAAAAACTCAAATATCCATCAATATGTCAATGGATAAAGAAATCAGAAATCCATACAGTGGAATACAACTCAACAGTAGAAATGAACAGATTATTAATACACACAACAGGGATAAACCTCAAAATAATTACGATGAATGAAATAAATCAGACAAAAAACACTATATACATGTTTGATTCCATTTATATGTAATTCTAGAAATGCAAAAATAATTTACAGTAGAAAAAAACAGATAAATAGCTATTGGAGAATATGGTTGGGGAGAGAAGAAGGAATTTTTTTGAATTTTTTTAAAGTTTATTTATTTATTTTGAGAGAGGGAGAGAGAGAATCTCAAGCAGACTGCATGCTGACAGCACAGAGTTTGAGGTGGGGCCTGAACTCAGGAACCATGACTGAGTCGAAATGAAGAGTTGGTCGCTTAACCAACTGAGCCTCCCAGGTGCCCCAAGAAGAAGGAATTATAGTGAAACATAAAGAAACTTTTGAGAGGTATGTGTTCATTACACTGATTTTGGTGATGGTTCACAAGTATAGACATACATCTACACTCATCAAATTGAACACTTTACATCCATGCAGTTTATTTTATGGTTTTTATATTTCACAAAGCAGTTTTAAACATTTTTTTTAATGTTTATTTTTGGGACAGAGAGAGACAGAGCATGAACGGGGGAGGGGCAGAGAGAGAGGGAGACACAGAATCGGAAACAGGCTCCAGGCTCTGAGCCATCAGCCCAGAGCCTGACGCGGGGCTCGAACTCACGGGCCGCGAGATCGTGACCTGGCTGAAGTCGGACGCTTAACCGACTGAGCCACCCAGGCGCCCCTCACAAAGCAGTTTTAAAAGCATGAGTAAAGACTAGAAATTTAAATAAACTAAAATGGGGGCGCCTGGGTGGCGCAGTCGGTTAAGCGTCCGACTTCAGCCAGGTCACGATCTCGCGGCCCGTGAGTTCGAGCCCCGCGTCAGGCTCTGGGCTGATGGCTCAGAGCCTGGAGCCTGTTTCCGATTCTGTGTCTCCCTCTCTCTCTGCCCCTCCCCCGTTCATGCTCTGTCTCTCTCTGTCCCAAAAATAAATAAACATTGAAAAAAAAAAATTAAAAAAATAAATAAATAAATAA
Organism: Lynx rufus; assembly: GCF_022079265.1. Taxonomy (NCBI): domain Eukaryota; kingdom Metazoa; phylum Chordata; class Mammalia; order Carnivora; family Felidae; genus Lynx; species Lynx rufus. The sequence goes on from NW_025814823.1 coordinate 190,124,800, forward strand.
ATAAACTAAAATGTTTAAAAAATTATATTTTATTATTGAAGTACAGATATCAAGTATTTTATACATATTTCCTTTGCTCTATTTGCATTTTCCAAAATTGTAATACACTATTTTTAAGTGTTTTTCTTTTTTCTCAAATATACCTTTGTATTTGCTCTTTAAAAAAAATTTTTTTTTAATATTTATTTATTTTTGAGAGAGAATCAGAGCATGAGCAGGGAAAGGCAGAGAAAGAGGGAGACACAGAATCCAAAGCAGGCTCCAGGCTCTGAGCTGTCAGCACAGAACCTGATGTGGGGCTCAAACTCATGAGCTGTGAGATCATGACCTGAGCCAAAGTGGATGCTTAACCGACTGAGTCACCCAGTCACCTCTGTATTTGCTCTTTATAACAAGGATAAACAACAAAGAAGTTTAAAAGGCAAAATCTACTTACCATACTCATCATCACTGTCAAATCCCAATTCCAAATTAACCACCATTAACAATTTCATGTGGGGCTTTCCAGGGTTTTATCCATGAATATAAACTGACAGAAATTGTATGTGTGTGTGTGTGTGTGTGTGTGTGTGTGTGTGTGTGTGTGTATGTGTTAGTTTGGCAGTAGGATTTGGTGGTGGTGAGTGAGTAATGGCCCCTCTTAACTTAAACCTTCCCAATCTCACAAAGCTCCTCTTTTGGCCAGCTTTAACATAGGATCATACAGGGAAGGGAACTCTGGGAAACAATTCTTAGCTGAACCAAGCCGACCCAGTATAATCTAACACATATAATACAGTATATCATGCTTTATTTCTTTATTCCTTTATTGATTATATGTATTTAAGTTGATTCTATGTGTTTGCTGTTTAAAATTGCTATTGGGGAGCCTTGCTGGCTCAGAAGACCATGCAGCTTTTGATCTGGGAGTTGTGAGTTCAAGCCCCACCTTGAGTGTAGCGATTACTAAGTTAATTAATTAATTAATTAACTTAAAAAAATAAAACAAAATTGCTACAATAAATGCCCTTGAGTATTTCTATTTTTGTACCAGCGTTCTTTTGTAAGATAAATTCCTAGAAGCGAAATTGCTAGGTCAAAGGATATGTGCACTTAAAGTATTTATAGATAAGTCCAAATTGTCCTCCAAAATGGTTGTGGTAGTTTACTTCCTTTTCTATATTGCTTCTTTGTCAACACTGGATATTACTTACCAATATGATAGAGGGAAACAGTACCCTGTTTCATTTTGCATTGCTTAGCATATTAAAAATGATTTATGTTTCATATGTTTAACAGGTTTATCTTTCTCCTTTGGGTTGCCTGTTGATATTCTTTGCTCTTTTTTTATATATGGAATTGTCATTTTCTTGTTTTCTTGCTGTTCTATAGTGCTTGGCTTTTGTTTTATTTTGTTTTGGTTAGGGTCATATCAACTTATTTTATAATAAAAAAAATTGTAACGTGTGCTGAAGGACTAAGTCATTTAAGTATGGTTCTATTAGTATAAGGATTCTCCACTTCTAGAAAAACCAGAGATGTGCAGATTCTGTTGGTGGCAGGTCAGATGCTAAGCCATCTCAAATGAAGCAAAGAATTACAGTTGACCCTTGAACAACATGGGGGTTAGAGGTAACAACCCCCCATACAGTAAAAAATCCACATATAACTTTGGACTCCCCAGACACTTAACTGCTAATAGCCTACTGTTGACCTACAGCTTTACCAATAACATAAACAGTTGATTCACATATTTTATATGTTTTATATATATTATATACTGCACTCTTAAAGTAAGCTAGAGAAAAGAAAATGTTATTAAGAAAATAAGGAAGAGAAAATACATTTACAGCACTGTACTATATTTACCCAAGAAAAAATTTGCATAAAACTGAACCCACAGAGTTCAAATCCTATTCAAATCATGTTATTCCATAGGTCAACTGTAGAGCTATTCTGCACTGAGCAACCCAACTATCATTTTGGGGAAATCCACAGAATTCTAACTCCAAATATAGATACTCTCTCTGAATGTTTAACCAATATTCACATTGTCTGAGAACTCTGCTTGGAATTTTTCAGAGCCTATTCAACCAAGGAATACTAAGAATGAGGCATCCATACTATCATCACCACCATCCCCTTTTTGCACTCATGGTAGACCTTGCTAATTGATCACTCTTTCTTCCAGAGCTCAGATGTAGCCTAAAAAGCTTTCTCTATGGGTGCCTCGCTGGCTCCTTAAGCATGTGACTCTTGATCCTGGGGTTGCGAACTGGAGCCCCACATTGAGTGTAGAGATTACTTAAAAATAAAATCTTAAAAAATAAAAAGCTTTCTCTATGCAACATCCCAGGGAGCTGCTACCAATCAATCAGAATTGGTGTTTAAGATAAAACTTGTTTGGCCACCCTGGTTCTAGTTCAAACTTCTGTTTTTTAGAGAAAGAAATGAAGACCCAGGGTGGGGGTGTGACATACACAAAAACACACAGCAAGTTACTTGCAAAGCCAGAACTCAAAACTAGCCTTCTGCTTCCCAGCTGAATGCTTCTTCCCTGGCACCATTGTGTCTATCTCTTCTGCTACCACCAGGGAAAGCCTTTTCACGGAGCATTTGGTGAAGAAGACCCTTTTACAGAGTGACTAATACATGCAAATGGTTTGATCACACATTTGTGTCAATAATATCCTGATAGGCTTACAGCTGGATTAAGAAGGGGACTAGTAGGGCTATCAAGAATCTATTAAGGGGCACTGAAAAAGAGTGGCAAATGTAAGAAAGTGGAGAACTCGTCTCAGCAAGACATCCTATGGAATTGAATGAAATATCAAATACATTGTGGTGGAAGTGGGGAGCTAGGGTCCCCTCAAAGAGCAGTCTCAATAGCAACAGATGGTCTCTAACCAGTAGTCTGATTAACTTTTATTTTGCAGAGTCGAGCAATAACAAATCCTTGGGGACAATAAAGAAAAGAATAAAGACGGACAAAAGCTAGCCTTCTTCTCTCTACTTCCTCCATGCATGCTCCTCTACACTAATATTGAACAAATATCTGACTATCAATTTAAAGGAACACTAGATTTTTGGTGTGCTCTGAGCATCAAATCATTGATCCTCAAGGTGCAGTCATATGTCTCCAACCACCTTTGTTCCCTTACCCCCACCCCAACTCCACCCATCCTTCCATCTTACCTGCTCTGCAAAGGCTTCCCTAATTCGCACACTGCCCGCGGTTATGGGTTTCCCCTTGGGAGTATCATCTGCATTTTTTTTTAATTTTTTTTTCAACCTTTTTATTTATTTTTGGGACAGAGAGAGACAGAGCATGAACGGGGGAGGGGCAGAGAGAGAGGGAGACACAGAATCCGAAACAGGCTCCAGGCTCCGAGCCATCAGCCCAGAGCCTGACGCGGGGCTCGAACTCACGGACCGCGAGATCGTGACCTGGCTGAAGTCGGACGCTTAACCGACTGCGCCACCCAGGCGCCCCTCATCTGCATTTTAATTAGGCCTTGGGAGCACACCACCTGTTATCAGCAAGTATCTCTGTATGGAAGGACAACCTGCTTCTTCTCTACCAGGCACAAACTCTGCCTTTTCTTATTTGTATGCCATATAGCACCTGGTTGATTTTGCCACTGCTCAAAAAGTATTTGGTGACTAAATGGCAGAAGGAAAAACTCCCGTTAACTTCTGGGTTTCACTTTCAAAGGGTCCATGGAGATCTTGGCAGCACACAGAATTTCCTTTCCTCAAAGGCCTATCTGATTGGGTCCTGTGCCAGTCATGCAAGGATTCTGCTTGGAGAGGCATGATTTTGGCTTGCCAAAATTCTTTTGTCCTTTCCTTCTTTCTTTCTTTCTTTCTTTCTTTCTTTCTTTCTTTCTTTCTTTCTTTCTTTCTTTCTTTTGTTATTTTTTTTTTGTGACTGACTCTCATTTTATCATAGTATTATAAAAATTTGTTTCTACTTTCTCTCATGCCTAGGCTAACAACAGTTTATGGTGAGGCCTACAATGTAATTTATTTTACCCTTTATCTTGAAGGCCAGATATAGAGAGAAAGAGGAAAAAGAAAGAAAAGAGGAGCAGGAATGAGAGAAGTATGAGAATAATGTGAGTTCAATGATAAATGCAAATCTTTATCTAGAATAGTGGTTCTTAAGTAGGGGGAGAGTCTGTCCCCCAGATAGGTGCCAGATTAAATATAGTACACCCAGTTAAACTTATACATTCTAAAATTTATTCATTGTTTCTCTGAAATTCAAATTTAACTAGGCATCCTGTATTTTTATTTGCTAAATTCAGCAATCCTATCCCAGGGGACACGTGGCAATGTCTAGAGGAATTTTTGATTGTCATGACTTGGGGGTTGTTAAAAGATAAACTGAGACATATTAAAATTATTAAGAGTTTGTTTGAGCAAAAATTGATTCAAATCTGTAGCACCCAACTATAAGTGGCTAGAAGCATTCCTCCAACAAGCTCTAGTGGCAAGATTTTTATGGAGAATACATGCAAGAAATGCAAGGATTGATTGGCTGTAGCTTGAGCTGTTACCTTATTTGGGAAAACCTAGTTGGCTATTTATGGTTGGTTGTCCTCAGGTTTTGATTTCTTAACCTTGAGGCATTTATAGGATTAGGTTTTGGTTTGCTTTTGTAGGCTGCTAAGGTTTTAGAAACACCTCAGTCTAATGGCCTCCTTGTTTAATCAATTTAACAGGGTGCTACTGGCAACTAGTAGGTAGAGGCCAGGGATATTGCTGAACACTCTATAATACCCAGGACAATCCCCCACAACAAAGAATGATGTGGTCCAAAATGCCAATAGCACCACTGTTGAGAAGCTTTGGGTAACTTTTATGTCTGAAAAGCACGCAGTCTGGCTAAAATGGCATCGTAGGAAAACAGTACTCATGCGGGTATGGATAAGCATATATTTTTCCTCCAGAAAACTATTTGCAAAGTTTCTTTCTTTTAAATCTACGTACTATGATAATCTAGAGTTTCATAAACATAATTTCTCCAATTTCTTCCTGGGGAAATATGACAAATTCAGATCACATTTGGGGGGGAAATACTCAGAAATATTAAGTGATTTTCCAGGACCCCACAGAGCCCAAGGAAAATAGAATTAAAACTCAAAACTGCTAAACACATCGCTCATTGCAATAAAGCCACCCTATCTCACTTCTCCTCCATTCTCACCAGACTCCGAATAAGGCAATTGCAACAGAGTTTTAGTTTTCAAGAGGAGATCAAAAGTTTTCACAACTGATTAGCATCCATCCAGAAAGCAATAGCTTCCCTTAACCTTGAGATGCAAATAGCCAAAGATTGTCAAGGGATCTGAAGGGCTGGAGGATTTGATGGAAGATCAAATTCCCGACATTTCCAGGGCAATTAGTTTCACATGCAAAGTCACAGGAAGGTCCTGCCTACTCTCCAGGAGCAGTAAAGCTGTAATAAGACCCTGCCTGAGCTTTACAAACTTGGACTAATTGGCCTGCATCTACCCAGCAGAATACATTATCGTTATCCCCATTTCATAGAACACAGAAGGTGGGTAGAAATCTTTTTACGCCACCACCACTAGGCACAGGCTTCTTTAATATTTCCCACTATGGATCACTATACATAAACTCTGGGTACTGGGACTGCTTAGCTAATTATTCATAGTAGTGGAAAGGAAAGACCTGAAATTAAGTCAAATCTCTTTGCAGGTGCCTCTTAAAATTCCACTTGAAGGTGAATCCTGGCCTCAAAAGGGTTTAAAACAGTTTAACATTTTTATCTGATAGTTAAGGAAACCATGGAGGAAGTTGTCAGTTACAGCCAGGACTTTGGAGCTTGAGCTAAATTGATTTTGAAAGATCTGATTACTGAACCACTTCCCTCACACTGGCGGCCAGGGCTGGAGCCACAGCTGACTTCTCCGGACGTGCTGTGGCAGTCAAGATCCAGCCAGGTGGCCGCATCCATTTGGTGACTCAAATGCAGCCTGTTGTCATGATGGATTTTCTGCTCACAAATGTACAGTTATGTCTGCACGTCTTTTTGTTACCGCCATGGTTCTCTCAAGGACAGCATGTTAGCTTCCTCCAGGGCCATTTAATGACTGGGGAATCTTCCACTGGGTGACCCTGCCTGACTGACAAGGGATATGACAACCCCAAATTCTCTAGGGCTTTCACCTTGATGCTTCTCTTCCTCTAGCACTGATGAGGCTTCACCTTATGCAAGCTGGCAGCCTGCTTTCTCAAATCAGCCAAAGGACATTGGTTGCAAAGACTTGCCCAGAGAGAATGTGGCCAGCCAAAGATGCTGGTGGAATCCTTACTGGCAAGACTGACTCCTGACTGAACATCTTAACATTGAACTACCTTTCATGAGACAGGTAGGGCTGATAACAGGAGGTCTAGGTCCTACAAAAGTTTCTGGCTTCTTTACCTCTCAAGGATGCTGAGTCAGGTGTTAGGGTTAAGAACAGGGTGCAGTCTCTGACATTTTACTAGCTTTGTAACCTTACACAAGTTATTTTTTAACTACAGTTTCCTCATCTATAAACGTTGGATAATTGGGACACCTGGGTGGCTCAGTTAAGCGTCCAACTCTTGATTTTGGCTCAGGTCATCATCTCAAGCTCATGAGTTTGAGCCCTGCGTTTGGCTCCACTCTGGACTGTGAGTCAGCTTAAGATTCTCTCTTTCGATCTCCCTCTGCCTCTTCCCTTCCTTAAAAAAATGTGGGATAATGATACTGAGACTGCAAAGAGTTGTAGGGAGCAATAAATGAACCACTGGCACATGGTAAGGGCTCAATAAATATGACCTTATATTTATTGGTGGTGGTGGTAGTGATGGTGTTAGTTTGGGCTTCCACTATAAATCAAAGGTACAGGCAAATTCAAGCCTTCAGGCCCACTCTATAGCACCCACAAAAATGAAAGAAAAGAAAAGAGAAAAGAAAGAATGAGTCATAAAGGGGATTAAAAAAAAAAAAAACAAAAACCTCCAAGTTGCTGCATTTCCTTATTGCCTGTTGCATTCTAAAACCTCTCTCTACCCCCACCCAGTCCCAGTGCCCTCCTCCTGCCCTGTTTTTACCAGAAATCTATACCACCCATTGACCTTTACTTAGCCCTCTGACATGTGCCCTGGCACACATTAAACTCCTGCTGTCCATAACATCAAAGCTCCCACTAGCTCATTGCTCGGGTCTCTGCCATCACAGTATGCTCACTGGAACAGCATTGCATACTGGCAAATAACAATGCTACCTTCAAAGGGTGACCTGAGGAGTGCCAGGAGGCCATGCTTGCCCAAGAACCTCCCTGTACTGGTATGCAGTAGACCTTCCTTTTGTCCTTACTGGCCTGAAATGTCCAGTGTGAAATTTCCAGTTTAGGCAACATCATCCCGTGGACTACTACAGAGAGGAATCATTTATTACATTAGAGAAAAGCCACTTCCCTTTCTAAGTACTCAGTAACACACTGGTTCACAAGAATTGAGCTGATTAGAGAGTCGAGTGAGACCTGGGCCACAGGATGAGGAAGTTTTGATGGTATCTTAGAGAGAAAACATTTTACTGCAAGAAAAGCAGGCAGCTCTGGAGACCATAATTACTCGGGGAAGAATAAGGGCTTGATATCCAGGAACTTAGAAGGTAAGATGCCCAAGATTGTAGGGCAGATATATAGGAAAGGTCACCTTCTCCCACTTTTCGTAGATGCATCTTGTCTCCCTGAACAAGAAGGTAATGCTGTCTGGCTGCGTATGCATATTCATGGCCCCACATTGCTGCAGATAGAAAGGCATGAATATCTTAAATCTATGTTTTCTGTTTCTGTCATGAGTGTGGAAACTTTTGCAATCACATTGTGGAAGGCAGGAGGTTTGAGGGGAGAAATCAATTACCTTTTGAGCTTTAAGAGCAATAAACTTTTTCACCTGCAGGGTCTGTTGGGTAACTGATATCAAAAAAAAAGGGGGGAGGAGGAGGAGAGGGGTGCTCCATGTGGGGCTTTTATCATGTCCCTGTAGTGGGTCACTTTATATGGGAAAGGGACCTAAGGTAGAAAGAGCAGTAATAAATGCAGACCAGAACAGTCCAGACTTCTAAAGTATCTCAATTTATAAAGTCATTACTTTGGGTTACCTGAAGCACCTGAATTATCAAATGTAATTTTTATTGACTTGCATAGATGCCATTAACATTTGGCACCTAACTCTTCCATGCCTGCATGATTAAAAAAAAACAATCAAAGAGGGGAAAAAAAGGCAGGCAGATGTATTAGGATAACACCTCTCCCCTCAAAATCTCAGTGATTTGAGAGATAAAGGCTTATTTCTCATTCTCATCACAGTCCAATGTGAGATGCAGTCCCTCGGGTACCCAGATCCTTCCAGTGGATTCCCTCTTTGGAATGGGTCAAGAAGGAAGAAGGAGAGAGCACAAAGAAGGCTTCTCTGTGCTTAACCAGCTCAGCCCAGAGGCAACTTACATCATTTCAGCTTATATCACATTTGTGAGAACCAGTCAGGTGTCCCAGATTTAATGCAAAGTGCTGGAGAAACAGAGTCTAGTATGTGCCCAGGCAAAAGAGGAAATGGATTGGTGAGCACTTAGTCTCTACCATAGCAAGTGACATTAATTTTAGCACCAAGCCAGTTTAACATTTGGTTTTCCCTTCATTAACACAATATATAATGCAGATATGACTGGGCTGAGCAAGATTCAAATTCACAGTAGCTGAATCAGAGAAATAAATCATCTTTCCCTAGATTGGCACGTCTTTGGAAGACTTGCTGTCACTTCCTATTTCCTGACCATGGCAGACATAGCTAATTAATTATGAAGTTCTCCCCTATAACTCTGGTCACAGCCTCATAATCGCCTCGGTATAGAACTGCAGATGTTCACAACCAAGGGGTCAGAGTCAACATACAAAACAAAACCTATTTTTGTCCCTGATTCTTTCCACCCCTCATATTTTATAAAGGATGAAACTGAAACTTGGGAAAGTAGAATAACTTCATTTATTCATAGACAGAGTTCTATTTTGTCCCTACTATATACTAGACATTATGTTAATCTTAGACAATATTCCTTCAAACAAGATGCAGGCCTGCCCTCAGGAACTTAAAGGAGACTAGGAAGTCAGATGAGAAGACAGGTAATTACAACACAGTATGACTACTGCCATGAAGGGGGTAAGGGCAGAACACTGGGAGAACACAGCAGCGACAGCTAACCTACTCTTGATGAGGTTAAGGGCAATCTTGCTAGCTGTCTAGCATTCATGAAAAATGAATAGACTTTAGCCAAGTAAAGGGTGATGCTGAAGGGCAAGAACCAGCCTGTGCAAAGACCAAAAGTAAAGATGAAGATGGCATATATAGAAAACTGGAAGAAATTTATCCTGACTGGAGCCATAGTGCAGAGAGACAGAATTAAGGGTGTATCAATTAGTCATCGCTGCATAACAAACCATCCCAAAACTCAGTGGTTTAAAATAAAGAGCATTATTACTGCTCATGAGTCTGTTGGTCAGCTGAGTGGTTCTTCTAGCCTCAGCTGGGCTCATACACATATGAGCAGTCAGCTGAGAATAGGGCAGATAGCTCTCTCTCGCATGTGTGGGCATTAGCTGGCTGTAGCCTGGTTTCTGATAGCCCTGGCTATCACAACTGGGCTCTCCTCCAAGTAGTCTCTCATTTCCCAGCAGGCTAGCTGGCTTTGTCCACACAACAGTGGCAGGATTCCATAAAAAAGAGCAGAAGCACTCTAAGCCTCTGCTGCCCAGGCTCAGAATTGACTCAGTGCCACTTCCAGTGCATTCAGTAAGCCAAAGCAATTCACAAGGACAGCCCAGAGTCAAGAGGTAAGGAACCAGACTCCACCTCTTGATAGGAGAAGCTGCAGTCTTTTTGCAAAGCATATGGATATAGGGAGGGAGAATTTAGGCCATTTCTTAAAATCAATCTACTACAGAAGGAAAACAGTGGCAAGAAGTAAACCTGCAAAGAACATAAAATGGGCTGTTTTCCAAACTCAGGTGCTTAGAGAGACAATAGAGAGCCACGGAAGAGTGAGATGTTCAGATACAAACTCTACAAAAGCATTGCTTTTTTATTTTTTATTTTTTATTTGAGAGAGAGAGAGAGAGAGCGTGCGCACACACAAGTGGGGTGGGGGAGAGGGAGAGGGAGCGGGAGGGGGAGAAAGAGAGAGATTGTTCAGGCTCCACACTCAGCACAAGGTGAGGCTCGATCCCACAATCCTGGAATCATGACCTGAATCGAAATCAAGAGTGGGATGCTCAACTGACTGAGCCACCAAGGCACCTCAAATCCAAAAGACAGTTGATAAAGGACTAGATCATGGCAGGAAAGATGCACTGCATAGTGGTTAGGTTCAAGAGAAATTATAGATACTACCTATTGTGGGGGTTAAAAGAAAGAGAAGCCTCTACAATTACATAGCTGGTGAAAGAGCTAAAATTAAAGCCAGATCGTCTACATCCCAAACTGATGTTATTGCCATTCTACCCTAGGTACAATATGTTAACTTCAGAAAAATTTCCACTACTCCCCTACCAGTTACAGTGTTTCCTTAACTTCTTTCTGAATCCATCACCAGAAAACAGGGACACCAAGGTCATTCTAAGAAGTAAAACTCATTGAGATATGAAGCCCTGCTTATCACACTAACGGTCAGTAACAGAAAGCTTTTAGAGATAGAGAAATAACAATAGACCCTAATAACTAGCATGTCTACTAGGTGTGGTTTAAAGAATCATTAACCATTGTTAGATAAATAAATGAAGGCGGTTACTTACCCAGAAGCATGCTTCTCAGAGTTGCTTACGTGAGAAGAATCTCAGTTGCAAATCAACACTTGCTATACATCCACCCTTTTGACCTTCAATTTAGGGCTCCCATTGAAACCAGTTTACTTTCTCTGCCCACACCATCTCCATCCCTTGGCATATCTCTCCCAGCCAGCAGCCTGCAGGCCTCAGTTTAGCGTCAACTGCACTAGAGAATGACTTCTCCCGAGCTCCTCACCGTGAACCACATGCATGCCAAATAAATATTGCCTATATTTTGTATAATCATTGCAAACTACCCTCCAAATCTGATTAAGTCTATCTAATCGATTTTGTGGGTCATGTGATAATAGAAACTACCTCTGTTTATGTTTCATGGATACTTGCCCCTGTCCTCTCACTGTACACTGCACTTTTCTGCCAAGGGGATCAAAACATTTTGTGAATGTTGTTTCATTTGACATTAGATCTTTGGGGTTAGGCTCACATCAGCTGTCATTACTCCTTTTCTTCCCCCAGGTCCAGTGTGACAGTTGATTGCAAAGATGGCCTCAGTAATTCTGCCCATCCCTTATACTGCACACCCATCAGCAGCAACTCCCACCAAAAGGTGGAGTCTCTGTCCCCACCTCTTGCATCTGGTTTGGCTTTATCATTTGCTTGAACCAATAGAAGTTGGCATATGTGACACTGGGCAACTCAACAGGCCCTGTAGCTTCTGGTGTGTCTCTCCTGGAGCTGAGGCCATGGTAATTAACGAGAGGCTGCCAGCCAGCCTGCCAAGCTACCTCGCTAGAGGATTAAACAAGAGGATGTGTGCTGGGTCCCCAGCACATACTTGGTGTTACAGTCTGTGTGAGTTTCTTGCCTCATTTTCTATAGTAATCAGTTTCTATCCAGGTAAAGCTTGAATTAAATTAGTCATTTTTGCAACCTTTCTTTTTAAGAGTAGGAGAATAGTTTCCCCCTCTTCCTTGCTCGGAAATGTACTAAGGACCTGGTGTGATGATGGCCAGTTGGTATGTCAAATATGATTACAATCTGAAGGACAGAGGCAGAGCTCTTCAAAAACCTTCTGCCCCTTACTGAGAGAAAGGGTTCACTTTGTAATATGTTCTCAAGCAATGAGCACAAAGAGGACTTTGAGTTCTGAATACTAAGTATAGTTCAAACATCCAACTCATTGGAAGCAGAAAGGAAAATCACAGGCTTTACAACAAAGTCACTCTTCAGGTTCTCAGAATCACTTGAAAAGACCAATTTTACTGTTTGCCTGCCAAACCTGAGTTTTTTGTCCTATGGCTGCTAACCATGTAGGTCTCCGTGGGTCACCAAGGCCTCAGAAGCAGAAAGACTGGGCTGTGTGCGGTAGCAAGAAAAACCAGTCAAACTGGTGGAGGGCAGAGCAGCAGGAGGCAACTTGCTCCTTCCTTGGAGTTCTTTGAGGTTTACAGGAGAAAGGGGTGTGGTGGGCAGATGGGGGCAGTGGAGAGGGTGGTCTGGCAGTGTCTTGCCAAGACTGTATGTGTGAGGGCAGCAGCAGCAGAGCTGATAACGGTCTAAAGCCGTTAACAGAAAAAGATACAGTGCCTGCTAAAATATCCAGACCACCAACAGGAAATACAATGAACCAGGGTCAGCCGTCTCCAGAAACACCCACCCAATGCTCCCATACATGTTCCTCCCAGCACATAGGTACTGTGGGCACTAGGGACAGAAAGTGGAGAAGGATAGAACGGAGAAAATCAATAGCCCCCACAATGAGATGTTTTTGTTGGGGTGGTAGGGTGGAGAAGGCTACTCTTATGCCAGTTTTCTTTGGCATCTGAGTTGATGCTTGCCAATACTTGCAATGAATTGAAGTCTGTATGAAAGTTATTTTAATGAGTAGAAATTGTGACTCAATACTCCATTTTTGAGCAATGTCATATGTTTTTATCTTTCTAAACTACACAGAATCCACCTTCCTGCACCATGCAATCAGGTCAGTGAAAAGACTGGTATCTGTCATTTTTGTGGCTTCCTCTCTCTGCCTTGGTTTGTGTCAGAATATGGGGAGAAATGGAGATAAGAGCTCTAGTTCAGTCCCCATCGGTCACTGTCATCACACTAAGCCCTCTAATATGCACACATGGCTGACAGCTGTTCCGTCCATTTGTTGGCACTTGCTTCTCTGCCTCTTCCTTCATCCTTCCTCTCCCTAGGTCCTCAGGCCACAGAGGCTGAGACACTCTTCCCAAGAGCACAGCATCCACACAACCACCTGCTGGCCAAGGGCCTGCCATTTTTGAAGGGCTTTGAGCAAGAGGCAGCCTAGAATTCAGACACCCTACACAGAAGTTTATAATCCCTATCCCTGCCAATCCCCAGGACAGAACTTCATCACAGCCCTCCTGGCTGGAAAATGAAGAAAGTTGTCAATGCACCTTTGGATCAGGGAACCTAAAATTCAAGTCTGTCTGCCCTTCCTCAGATGTGAATGGAAAATTTACCTATTCATTCTTTGTCTCTGAGTTTACCACAATGAATAAAACAGAGCATAAGCTAAATAATAATTTTTAATGCTTATTTATTTTTGAGAGAGCACAAGCAGGGGAGGGGTAGAGAGAGGGAGACAGAGGATCTGACAGTCTGACAGCAACAAGCCCAATGTGGGGCTTGAACTCACGAACCATGAGATCATGACCTGAGCTGAAGATGGATGCTCAACTGACTAAGCCACCCAGGTGCCCCAAGTTAAATAATTATTAATGACAGCCTGCTTGATGCCAAACCAGGGTAATTTCTCTGCCCTCCCACTTTGGGTAAATAATAGTAAACCTTCATTGATAAGCGTAGAAATGCAAAGTTGCTTACACAACTTGTTCATGCTTTCTTTGTTCAAGTTAGTACCGTCTCTAAGACAGTAAATTCCCTGGGAGTCATCATCAGATCTTTACTTTTCAGTATAATGACAATATGATGCACAACTAGGCAGCTATTTATGATAAACCCTTCTAATGATAGTTGTCATCATCATTATTGTCATATAGTTCCACTTACTGGGAGCATATTTTGCAATAAACAGTACAACAAGAGTTATACATGCATTACCCCATATTTCATCCTCAGAACAAACCATACAAGTAGGCATTATTATCCCCATTTCATAGCTGTGAGAATTAAAGCTCAGAAGAATTACATTGCCCATGATCACTAGCTAATACATATAAGAACTGGGATCAAGGACACAAGGTCTGACTTAAAAGCCCAAGCATTGAACCTCTGTGATATGTAGTCTTCCTACCACATACAGGACATGTCCAAGTGTGGCTCACAAAGTTCCTGCCCACATTTCCAGATTTATGGACAGCCACACATCATATTTCAGGTCTATTAGAGAACACTCAGACTCTGAACACACTCTGCTGTTTGACACATTGGAGCCTGGTTCATATGGGTCCCTCTGGTAGGATCACTTGCTTCCCACTCCTTTTGATCATTCATCTCACAAAAATCAGCTGAGACATAGGGTCCCTAGAAAACCTTCCCCAATCCTTTCCCCAGGCTGAGTTTGTGTCTTCACTCTGTTGTCCCCTAGTACCAAAGGCATTCCTCTGTCACTGTCCTTACCACACAGTATTGTAGTATTATATTTCCTGTTTATTTGTCCTACTAGACTTTAAGTTCCTTAAAAAATAGGAGATGTGTGTATATATTAGATACACACACATATATATACACACACATATACATATCCTTTTATACATAAATGCATTTCTTATTATATATAATATATATCCTATTACCTATAAAATATATTTAGGTATATTTCATATATTCATATTATACACATAGTGTTAATCTCCAACACTTAATATATTCTCTATTATGTATCAGATACTCAATAAATATTTTCTGACTTGCATTGTCAACAACGTTCAGTGGTTTTCCAATGCTTATCTAAAAGTATTACCCACAGCTTTGGAACAATAGGTAAAAAGTGATCACCTTTTAATTCAACCAATATTTATCACAAAATCACTTATGAAAAGAGCATGAAGGGACTTTGGAGAAAATTTAGTTCCAAATGGTATATAAATGAAAGACTCTGAAACGGGAAACAAGGAACTGAGTTCAAGTCCCTCGGAGCTACTTTCCAGCCCAGGCAAACTTGTGACTGCTCTACATTTTGGGTTGCTTATCTATGGAATAGTTAGATTAAGTTAGATTAAGTAACTTGCCTAAGATTCTCCCTAGACTGTAAACTCACTGACAGCAGAAGGTTTTCGTTTTGGTTTTTTGTTTTTGGGTTTTTTTTAATCCCCAGCTTCTATCACAGTGCCTGGCCCATGGTAGGTGCTCTGTGAATGTTTATGGAAGGAAGAAAGGAAAAGAGGAAAGGAGGAATGTCATACAACTAGTAGTAACTGAAAGCCCCAGAGTGCTGATTCTCAAGTCATAGGTTTTTCCACTTGATCATGGCAAGAGGTGCTATAGGTCAGTGGTTCTCAGTGTGGTCCTGAGAATCAGCAGAATCAGCATTACTTGAGACCTGAGAAATGCAAATTCTCAGGCTCCATCTCAGACTTGCTGAATCAGAAACTCTGGGGGTGGAGTAGAGCAATCTGGGTTTGAACAAGACTTCCAGGTGGTTCTGATGCGTGCCAAAGTTTGACAACCATTGCTGGAGGAGAAACTCTTCATTATCTGCCTATATTTGAGAATAAATGGACAGAAAAAAGGTGAATTTATTTATAGCTTTTAAATAATTTATCCTAGAAATCTAATGCACATTATTTTCATTGTCATTTCCTACTAACTTGACACACTTATGATACAAGGGGGAAACATTTCTGGAAAGATTACATCAATAATGCAATACATTTGTGGTTAAAAATAACATTTAGTAAATTGTTTTCTAAGCATAGAAGACTACATAATCATGGTTAATAATATGGATAAAAATGAAAATTGTAATGACACTTATATAGAGCTTACTGTGTACCAGGCACTATTCTGAATCTTATTACTCAAAACAATTCCATGAGACAGGTACAGTCTTTATCATCCCCATTTTATAGGGAGGAAATTGAGACATAATGTAGAAGTTATGTAACTTGCCAAAGGTCACATGGCCTCATAGATCCAGGATTTTTATCCATGCAGACCAGCTCCAGGGTCCAATAGATTAACCACTATGCTATACAATAAATCATCCATAATTGAGAGATCATCACTGACTATTATCAGTTACGGAAAATTTGGTATTTTCTTTCAGCTTAGTAGATGTGTGTGTGTATGTGTGAGTGTGTGTGTGTGTGTGTGTGTGTGTATACATCTGTGCATATACACATGTATATATGCTATATTGGTAAATATATTTATTCATAATTGCTATATTTACATGTAAATAATTTTAACATAGTTTTTTACATTTTTAACATTTTAAAAATATTTTTAACATGTTTATTACAATTTAAAAAATGAAATCAGGTCATCTGCTACTGTAAGCTAATTCCTTTATTTAATAATACATTGTAGAGATGCCTGGGTGGCTCAGTGGGTTAAGCATCCGACTGATTTTGGCTCAGCTCATGATCTCATGGTTCATGGGTTTGACCCCACGTGCAGCTTGGGCTGCATGCTATTAGCAAAGGGATTCTCTCTCTCTCCTCTCTCTCTGCCTCTCCCCTGCTCTCAAGTGCATGCACACACTGAGTTGTTTTCCAAGTGCTCACACAAGCACAGGCACACTTGCTCAAAAATAAATAAACTTAAAAAAATGATATAATGTAAATAAATACATTCCAATATTATAATTCTAAAACAATTGTAATGCTGTACTTAATTCTCTTCTATGATTTAATCAATTCTCTAGCAGTGGATAATAAGATCATATCCAATGTTTTGTATGATAAATAACATGTTAATGAACATCTCTGAACTCAAAGTGTGATGATTATGCACTTCATTTTTGAATCTCTGAATAAGACTCCAATGTAGGCTCACACAAATAATGAAAGATAACTCTCTCCAAATAGTGCATATGGTCCTTAAGCTTTCTTACTTAAAAACTTTATGATAAAAAAAAAAAAAAAAAAAAGGGGCGCCTGGGTGGCTCAGTCGGTTAAGCGTCCAACTTTGGCTCAGGTCATGATCTCACAGTTCGTGAGTTCGAGCCCCGCGTCGGGCTCTGTGCTGACAGCTTAGAGCCTGGAGCCTGCTTCTAATTCTATGTCTCCCTCATTCTCTGCTCTCCCCTGCTCATGCTCTGTCTCTCTCACCTTCAAAAATAAATAAAAACATTTAAAAAAAAAAAAACTTTATGATAGCAAAATTGAATTATACCCCAGATCCTAGCAGCTAGACTATCTGATAATTATATTGGTCATTTAAAAATACTCTGAACGACAATTTCATTAGCTTTATGTTAAAGAAACCACAGATACTGTATCATCAGAAATTCAGAGATGCAGTGATGGAAGAACTGAATAGCAGTCAAAGGTCAAAATATTTGTGAAGGAAAATAAGAGCTCTCCTTGCATGTAGATTCATCACATGGTGAGACAGTATCTAGAACATAGCAAATGTTTTATAGCTGAATGAATATTAAGGCCTAGTAAATAGATGAAAACGTGAGGGAAACTATAGACCAGGAGAAGAACATAGGCCCTCTCTCCTGACTTCTCTGAAAAAACTATTCATTACACTGTGGCAAATAACTTCAATATTATTCACATACCAACACTATAGAGAAATATAAATAGCAAAGCATTTCGTTTACATACAACCACATTCCTGGTACAGACTTCTAAGGCCTCAGCAAGTTTGGGTTTGGCCTGAGGTCTCCCAAAACCAATTTCCCAAGGAGTTTGAAGAAAACCAAAATACTTAAGCCAAACTGGAGGGACACAGAATGTATGCTACAGGCCCCAAAATTAGGATTTCTGTGTCCACACTTATTACAGTAGGAAGGAGAGGCATGATTCTGCTAGACTTAACATGATTCTCCAGACTTAACTAGTGGGTCAGTGCTGGAGAAATACATGGGGAGGAGAAAGGCTGATAATGCCAAAATTTTCAGGAAAGCCCCTCTTTCTTTGCTGTGGGAGTGGGGGGGGGGTAGCAATCTGGATAATGAAACACCCCAAAATTCCCAAAGCCAAAATGATGCTGTCACACAGGACTAGGGCCTTATACTCAGAGTAGATATTATACATGAAATGGGAGAAGAAAAAAGTCATTGTTAAAATAAAGATATATACCGCCAGAAGAAAGCAGGTCATTTTGGTGTCACAACCTAAGGAGACCTTTTTCCCCTTAATTATGTCATTCACTTTTGCAATCCAGAGAGATGGGTTCTTCCAGTATACATGATCTTCTTGGATCATGTAACTTTTAAAGGCGTGCCCTTGATGTAAATGTTTGAGAATCCTTAAATACTGAAATTGGAAGGACTTTCATATTCAACAAATCTCATTCTAATATTTCTCAAATGAGAAAATTAAGGCCTAAAGGGATGAAGCAGCTTTTCCAGAATTGCAGACCAAGTCCAGAGCAGAGCCAGGATGAGGTTCACAATCCTGATTGCCACTCCTACACCACATGGCCACTGCCCCATGTCTGTGGTCTTAGCCTAATTATATTACCTCCCTCAGACCATCAGCCAACAGATATTATTTTAGCCGAATGCTGCTTAATTCCTTTGCATTCCTTATTCAATACCTATTTCTGAGTACTTTCTACATGTCAGTGTCCTAAAGGCAGGTGAGAAATTAGCAAGATAGGTCAAGCATTCACAGAGTAGGGAAATAAACAGGCAAGAAGCAGGTAAACATATGAAGAAGATAATTTCAGGTCATAATAAATGTTATGAAGATGACATAATAGATTAACATGGCAAAGGGTGTCAGGGATTGGAAGAGGCTACGTGAGACAGAGCGGTCAGGACAGGCTTCTCTGAGCAGGTGACATTTGTGGTAAAACCTGAAATATGAGTAGGAGTTGGTCAATTAAAGATCTAGTTGAACAGCATTTCAAGCAGAGAAGAAAATAAGTGCAGAATCCCTGAGGCAGGGGTTCCAGTTCCAGGTGCGATGCAGTAAGCACATTCCACTCTCTCTCTCCCTCCCACTACACATGGCTAGACACCAGGGTAGCTGTCTTAATTTAAACAGCAGAAGGCAAATTGAAGAAGACTAGAATTTAAAGCACCACCAAGCTAGCTGTTAATTTCCTTTTCTTCTTTTCTGGTGTCCCAACCTGATTTCAAGGTATTTTGCTATCTGGAGCTGGGCACTGGGCACAGAAAAAGGTCCAGAAGAAGCCCTCCAGCTCTGGCCTCAGGAGACAAAGGGGAACTCCTAAGGCTAAAGGAGACTGTTAAAATTGTTTGGAATTGTTCTGTTCTCTGTCCTCTCATGCACCAGCCCCCAGGTCATCCCATAGTGGCAACGAAAAAACAGTTTGACAGTAACAGCAGCCAGGGACTACAGATGCCTAACCTTGTGAGGAGAAGTGCCTTCCTCTCTGATCAGAGAGGCAGTGGTCCCAGGGAGGTGGAGAGAACACCTGTTGCTTCTTTTGTCTCTCACTGTCCTCCCACCATGTGGCCCTGACATAGGGGAAGCTGCAGGAGTCCAGCACTGAGTGTTGTACCTAAAGGCCTGAAGACTGAACAGGCAAGCACCAGGAACCTGGAAAGTACTGGAGATTATGGAAAGGGAGGAGCCAGAAAGAATCCTCCCTTCATAAAAAAAAGAAATGCAAATGATTCAAACATACAAAAAAGATGCTCCATCTTCCTTGTAGTGAGAGAAATGTGAATTAAAACAATGCTGAGGGGCACCTGGGTGGCTCAGTTGGTTGAGCGTCTGACTTGGGCTCAGGTCATGATCTCATAGTTTGTGAGTTCGAGCCCCACATCAGGCTCTGTGCTGACAGCTCAGAGCCTGGAGCCTGCTTTAGATTCTGTGTCTCCCTCACTCTCTGCCCCTTCCCTGCTCGTGCTCTGTCTCTCTCTGTCTCTCAAAAATAAATGAACATTAAAAAAAATTTGTTTTAATTGCTGAGATACATTTCTCACCTCTTCATATCTTTTGCCACCTATTTGGCAAAAAATCTAAAAGATTAATGACATATTCTGTACAGATACTTGGGGGAAACAGATTCTTTCATTCCTTGATAATGGGAAGGCAAAATGATACAACCTCTATAGAGGTGAATTAGCAATATATTGAAAGTTTTCATTTTCTCTTTAACCCAGAAATCCCACTTCCAAGTATCTATCCCAAAATAACACTTATGAAGTATGAAAAATTGTATGCATATTTTGCCAAGTGTAAACTGGCATTATTTGGAATAGCAAAAAAATGGAAACAACCCAAAAGTTCACCAGTAGGGATCTGGCTGCATAAATAATAGTACGTGCCTGCAGTGGAGTTCCCTAAGCTGTGAAAATGCTGTGAAGTGATCTCCAAAGTATAACAATGAGTAAGAAAGCAAAGCAGAGAAAACTTCTTTTAGTAAACTCCTGTCCAAATACATACATACTTACACAGACACTATGTCTATGTATAATGCTTATATACATTTAAAACACACTGTTACCTATTTAGGAGGGACAAAACAGGGTAGAGGTGATAGATGACAAACTAGACTTCCAAATATAATTTTTTTGTAGATTTGACTTTCAACCATATAAATATCAAATGATTAACTAACAAAAGTAAAAATAAAAGCACTCCCAAAGAAACAGAAACAAATAAAACAAAAGCTAACCGTATATTGAAAAATTATTTCACGTGACTTAAAACATAGTAATTTGACCATATATCCCTGGTGGAGAAAAAGAACTGCAAATACTTCCTTAAACTATTTTTAAAAATCATATTGTTAGCAATAATATTGCTATGATTATCCTGAAAGTATTATACTCATGGTAGAATAAAGCAAACACATAACTGTTGATAGGAACCAAGATTTTCAGAAGAGAAAAGAAAATCAAATATAAAAACCAAAGAAGTTAAGTAATATGCTGTAATAATAAACTTTGAATTATTATGAACTCATAATGTCTTTCTTCTTTAAACAAAAAGTATTTCCAAGCTCTTTCCATTGAAAAGTCCTAGAAACAATAAATCCAATAGTAATGAGTACTTCCAATCTTCAGATCGTGCCCTCTAAATATCATCTCCTTAAAAAAATGGCCAAATCCAGGTTGGGATGGGAAATATAAAAGATACCCTGCATAACTTGTCATAATAAAAAACAACAAAAAAAGTCTAGCATGAAGTCAAAATGACTCAGAAACCATAGTGAAAAAACTCCCCCTGGCCAAAGTTGGGATAATTTGAACATCAAAATGAATGGTAACAATAGTAACTGATTAAAATAAGTCAAATGTATTAAACTCCAGGAGTTCATTTTTAAAAATTAAAAAAAGAAAAGGTGGGGGGCGCCTGGGTGGCTCAGTATGTTGAGCATCCAACCCTGGCTCAGGTCATGATCTTGTGGTTGGAGGGTTCAAGCCCTGCATCAGGCTCTGTGCTGACAGCTTGGAGCCTGCTTCAGATTATGGGTCTCCCTTCTATGCTTCTCCCCCACTTGCACTCTGTCTCCGTCTCTCTCAAAAATAAATAAATATTAGTCAAAACAATTTTTTTAAAGCTTCTTATTTTTGAAAGATGCTAGGGAATGAACTTATTCTTCTCATCACTGGTGAATAGAGAGTATCAAGCATTTATCCTTGTTCTCAGAGTTTCCAAATAGTTGATGAGAGAAAAATTTCTCTTTAGAAAAGAATTCCAGTTAAATGGAGAAAGAATGATAGAATTAGACCATGACCATCTTTGCCAACCCTAAATGAAATAATGGATCTAGGCAGTAATCATCAATGGCAGCTAGTATTACCATGGAAGAAGACAACCTCTCACTATATGCCTCTCAATGGAAATTCCCAACACCACCTATATTAGTTTTCTAGGGCTGTCACAATAAAGTACCACAAACTGGCTGGCTTAAAAACAGAAATGTATTTTCTAACAGACCTAGAGGCTAGAAGGGTGAAATCACAGTGTCAGCAGGTTTGGTTTCTTCTAAAGCCCCTCTCTCATCTTGGCCTGTAGATAGCCATCTTCTTATATCTTCACATCGCCTTCCCTCTGTAACTGTGTCCAAATTTCCTCCTTTTACAAGGACAGCAGTCATAGGTTAGGGCCCACCCTAATAGCTTTATTTTATTTTATTTTTCCTTATTATTTTTTTAATGTGTACATTTTTTAATGAAATTTATTGTCAAATTGGTTTCCATACAATACCCAGTGCTCATCCCAACAGGTGCCCTCCTCAATACCCATCACCCCCCCTCCCCTCCCTCCCACCCCCCATCAACCCTCAGTTTGTTCTCAGTTTTTAAGAGTCTCTTATGTTTTGGCTCTCTCCCTCTCTAACTTTTTTTTTTCCCTTCCCCTCCCCCATGGTCTTCTGTTAAGTTTCTCAGGATCCACATAGGAGTGAAAACATATGGTATCTGTTTTTTCCCTGTATGACTTATTTCACTTAGCATAACACTCTCCAGTTCCATCCACGTTGCTACAAAAGGCCATATTTCATTCTTTCTCATTGCCACGTAGTATTCCATTGTGTATATAAACCACAATTTCTTTATCCATTCATCAGTTGATGGACATTTAGGCTCTTTCCATAATTTAGCTATTGTTGAAAGTGCTGCTATAAACATTGGGTACAAGAGCCCCTAGGCATCAGCACTCCTGTATCCCTTGGGTAAATTCGTAGCAGTGTTATTGCTGGGTCATAGAGTAGATCTATTTTTAATTTTTTGAGGAACCTCCACACTGTTTTCCAGAGTGGCTGCACCAGTTTGCATTCCCACCAATGCAAGAGGGTTCCTGTTTCTCCACATCCTCTCCAGCATCTATAGTCTCCTGATTTGTTCATTTTGGCCACTCTGACTGGCGTGAGGTGGTATCTGAGTGTGGTTTTGATTTGTATTTCCCTGATGAGGAGCGACGTTGAGCATCTTTTCATGTGCCTGTTGGCCCTAATAGCCTCATTTTAAATAAATTACCTCTTTAGAGACGCTGTATCCAAATACAGTCACATTCTGAGGTACTGGGGATTATGACTTCCACACAGGGATTTCGGGGAGACAGGTTAGCCCATAATATCACTCATTAAATATTCTTGCCAAAAACTAGAATCCAAATCACATCAAGTCTCCAGAACTAAATATCAGTTTACAGAGAACACAGGGAGAAGAGAAACATGTCATACAACACAATAAAAATGCAATCAGCAAAAACCAGAATTTGGAAAACTCCAAACTTTCCAGACAATTGACGGATGTGTTTCTGCAAAAAATACACTGCAAAAACAAAAGAAATTGGGGAGCACCTGGGTGGCTCAGTCAGTTAAGCCACCGACTCTTGATTTCAGCTCAAGTCATGATCTCATGGTTTGTGGGATTGAGCTGCAGGTGGGGCTCCATGTTAACAACAGTGCAGAGCCAGCTTAGGATTCTCTCTCTCTCTCTCTCTCTCTCTCTCTCTCTCTCTCTCTTTCTGCCCTTCTTCTGCTCTCTCTCTCAAAATAAAGAAATAAACTTAAAAAAAAAAAAAGAGGGGCTCAGTCCAACAAGCGTCCAACTTCGGCTCAGGTCATGATCTCACAATTTGTGAGTTTGAGCCCAGCTTCAGGCTCTGGGCTGACAGCTCAGAGCCTAGAGCCTGCTTCAGATTCCGTGTCTTCTTCCCTCTCTGTCCCTCCCCTGCTTGCAGTCTGTCTCTGTCTGTCTCTCTCTTTCTCTCTTAAAAATAAACATTAAAAAAAAGAAAGAGGGAAGGAGGTTACCTACAGGTTACCAGAGACTTAAGAAATTATGAACCAAAGCTGTCTATGCACCTCATATGGATCCTAACAACTTTTTAATGACAATTTTTTAAAGATGAATTTATGAGATAATTGGGAAATTTGAACATTGACTGATTCTGAATATTTTTACAATATTAAGGAATTATTATTATTTTTAGGTGTGATAATAGTATTGTGGGTATGGTTTTTTAAAACAATCTTTGTCTTTTAAAGATACATATTGAAATACTTACAAATGGGTGATATGAAATCAGGGATTTATTTCAAAATAATACAGTGGAGAAGGAGGCTAAGAGAGTATAAATGAAACAAGAGTGGCAATGAACTAATGATTATATCTGAGTGGTAGGTACACTGGGCTTTATTATATCATGCTCTTTATTTTGGGGTATGTTTGAAGTTTTCCATAATGAAAAGAAATAAATGAATGAATGGATAAGTGGTCATACCAGGCATCCTGCTGGGCAAGAGCAAACCAACTGGGATGAAAATAGGTAACACTAATGTACTAAAGGAAGTAATTGGAAGTAAAATGTGATTAATGAACAATTGCAGCTACCCTTTGTAAAATGTTAGCTAGACTCCACAAAAGAAACATTATCTGTCTGTATGTAAAATCACAAATCTCGACTGTTTTTCCTCTTTATAACATATCTGGAGCAGGGGGGAAATTGGGTTATTTCACAAATAGAGAACTTAAGACTCAAAGATGCCTGAAACCACAAGCTGGTGAGGACCTGAGACAAACCAGCACCCATGACTTTGGGCTACAACTGGTTGCACTTTTCCTTTACCACTTACCCTACTCTGCCTCTCCAATCCAAACAAAATGAGAGAGGGACAGCCACTTGAGTCCATAGAATTTTCTTCCTTTGTTCTTAAGGAAAGCTGTTTTAACAGTTTACCTTGCTTTGTCCTCTATTAGTGCTATTTATTTTTTTTAAAGGTATTTAAAATAGTCCTTATCTAACAGAAATGTTTGTAGTCACATTTCTTCACTTCTACAGTAATGAATATAAAATCTCTCCTTTATGCCCATGGTGACATAGTTTGAACTATGACAACAACAGGGAGAATATGAAGGAAACAGAGATCATGTGGAAAATACTCCTGCACTACTGATCTTCTGCTGTGAGTTTCAGGTATTCCTCCATGGCAAAATGATACTCCTCAGACATGACTCACATGCACAGTATCTCAAACAAAATGGCACCCACCTTTCTCATTTGGAGAGGTTTTATTTCCATTTTTTAAATTTTTATTACACTCTTCTTAATAATGTGGGGAGGTAGACTCCATTTCAGAAAGATTTCCATCAAGACAGATAAAAATGAAAGGTTCACCAGAAACAGACTCTTAACCATAGAGAACAAACTGATGGCTATCAGAGGGGAGGGGTTGGGGGATGGGTTAAATCGGTCATGGGAATTAAGGAAGGTGCTTGCTGTGATGAGCACTGGCTGTTGTACAGAAGTGTTAAATTGTTGTATTGTATACCTGAAACTAATATTACACTGTATGTTAACTAACTGGAATTAAAATAAAAACTGGAAAAAAAAAAAAAAAGGTTTAGCCCATGAAGCTGAAGCCTGTCTTCCCTGGCTTGCCTGGCTACAACCAGGCATTACTCAAGCTATGAATGTCACCTTCTCTCTCTCCCCAGATTTTTAACTCCCTCTGAATATCAGGAAAAGAGCTGAGGTGGGCATTAGTGATTTGTCCTTTTTGGAATCACCCTCTTGACACTGCTCTTTCAAGCTACTTGTTCTCTGGCCACTTCTCTCTCCACAAAGGTAGTGGGGGGGAGGTCTGGAGAGAGGGGCCCTTACTTCCCTTTATGAATCCACCTAAAGCCCAAAGGACTGGGGATAGAGGGGTGCGAAAGGGCCTTTTGATTTGGTCTCCCATTCATGAAAGGACTAAAATTTGTCTTTAAAGTTATTTCCAAATGAGGTCATCTATAAAGATAGAAAGATAGGCTGGCAGGACTGGAAGATACTGACGCTCACCTTGCAGATTTAGGCTTGTGTCCTAACCTCTGAGCTACAGTGTCCAGAATGTGCAATACATGTACTGTGTAATTACCCTGTGAAGAGAACAGTTTTATTGCTCACATTAGTGTGTGTGTTGCAAAGCATTAATTTGTTGTATGTAAATGTTTAAAGCATACCACAATATTTTGCAAACACATTTTGTAATTTCCTTATTTTTTAATACACCAGTGGCCTTAAAAAATGAAAGTGGCCCTGGCCTCCCTTGATGTTTGAAGGGCCTTGAGAAGGGAAAGAGGAAGACAAGGTGTGGTAATAATAGTCACAACAGTTAACATATACTGAGCACTTTTATGTGCTAGGCACTGCCAGGAGTCCTAATTTAATTTACATTAACTAGCACATTAATTGACATGTACTAATTCTTTTAATCCTCACCTATGAGGTAGGTATTATCTTCATTGAACAATAAGAAAATTAAGGCACAGTTGATAATTAGCTGTGTATCAAACTTCACTGAAGGGTTAAAAGAAGCAAAAGGGAATTAAAGAGTATGAAGAAAATAGTGTAAAACTATATGTACTAAGTATGACTTTTTGTGGTTAAAGGGGAAAGCACCTAAGAGGTTAAATCCTTCATAAAGAGAGCTTTCTTTCTGGAAGCTCCCAGATCCTCACCTTGTTTCTGGATCCCCGTATTCTCAGATGAGAGCACCGTCTTCCTCTCTACTCTGGAAAATTTCACTCATCCTCACAAGGGCTGTTCTTGCCCCCAGGGTCATCCCTCCTCCTCAACCAGGTGATGTGTTCACCATAGGTGAAATATCTCAAATTCTGAATTACTAAGTCTAGAATAACACTCAGAAATTTGTCCAGAGGTGGGTAGTAGAGGGGGGAGTTGTTGGTACTCCAAGTGTCCTGTCCTCTTTGGTGTCTCTCTGACACAATAGGTGACAGTTAAAGATCTTTATTCTATCTTGGCCTGTCAATAACTGTTGTATCTACTTGTATCTTCCAAATATTGGCATAAATTGTCAGAAGCAGTTAAGTATAAACCAACCCATAGGGATATACAGCATCATCTCTAAACACTTCATAATTTAAAAATACATCTTTCTCAGCAAGGGAGTCAGTGCTTTAGATTACTATGTTTTGTTTGTTTGGTTCACTGACCCCTCCAATTAAATTGGGTTCCCCTGGGCATAAATGCCTGGGAGAGATGGGCAGTGAGTGGGTGAGGGTACACAGGCTTAGGTCTTCCAGCTCCACCACAATATCAAGAAGGTTGTCTTTTTTAACACACTTCCTCTACATTCTAAGTGACCAATAAAAGACTGTGGTTGATAGTCTTTGGTCACATTTTACCCTAGCACCAAAAGCATTCACTAAGAGTTCCCTGAGGGCCTTGCTGTTATTAAACATTGTATAACTACTTTCTTTGAGCCAAGTACCAGGGCCTGGCCCTCACCCAGCTAAGCGGTGAGAAATCTCATGTTAATGTTTCATTATGGTAAACATTACTTGGAGCTGACCCAAGCAAAGGGAGAAATGGGTACTATAAACAATTCAAAGTCATTTTTAGAATGAAAGCAAGCAATTCTCTGTGAATTGTTCCCAATGCCCAGAATAACAAGTTAAGTTCTCCAAAGCACTTTTATACCTACTACATTGTTTCAATCTCACAATTATGCAGAAAGGTTGTTAGATTTGGCTTGACTACCTACATTCAATAGACCAGGAAATTGAGACTTGTGAGTTTAAGTGATTGGGCAAAGTCACCCAGCTAATTAATCATAAAGCAAAGCTTGTTTCCTGACAACCTAGTCCAACTCTTGCCAAAGCACTGACATTTACCCTCTTTGTATCTGTAAAGTATTTCACAGTTATTCCTCCTGTACATTTCCATAGCCATCTTTTTCTTTTTAATTTTTAATGTTTATTTATTTTTCAGAGACAGAGAAAGACAAATCATGAGCAGGAGAGGGGCAGAGAGAGAGGGAGACAGGGAATCCGAAGCAGGCTCCGGGCTCTGAGCTGTCAGCACAGAGTCCGATGCGGGACTCAAACCCACAAACTGTGAGATCATGACCTGAGCCAAAGTCAGACACTTAACCGACTGAACCACCCCGGAGATCCTCTATAGGCATCTTTTTAAACTCATTTAATCCCTGTGATAATTAATTTTATGTGTCAACCTGACTGGGCTAAAGGAGGCCCACCACAGCTGGTAAAACACTATTTCTGAGTGTGTCTGTGAGGATGTTTCCAAAAGAGATTAGCATTTGAACTGGTGAATGGGTAAGCAGATGGCCCTCCCCAATGTGGGTGGGCATCATCCAATCCACTGAGGGCTCAAATAGAATAAAAAGGTGGAAAAAGAGCAGATTTACTCTTCCTCCCTGTGAGCCATGATATCTGTTTTACCGGGCCCTTGGACATCAGCACTCCTTCCTGGATCTCGGGCCTTCAGACTTTAACTCTTAAACTGGGAATTACACCCTCACCCTCCCTCTGCCACCTCCTTTGGTAGGTTCAGTGTTGTTTTAATCAAGAATACAAGTTTGAGACACTGGAATGATCTCTGAAACAAAAGTGCTCGAATGGAAGGAGACAAAAGTTCTTCATGTAAACCAGGAGCCAGCAATAATTCTAGTCATTGTTATTAACTTAGATATAACATGAAAATCACATGTAACCAAAGAAAAAAATGATAAATTGGATTTCATCAAAACAAAAAATTTTTGTACGTCAAAGGGCACTATCAAAAAAATGAAAAGACAAATCACAGAATAGGAGAAAATAATTGCAAATCATTTACCTGATAAGAGACATAAATGAAATATATAAAGAACTGTTACAATTCAACAATAAAAAGACAATTCAATTAAAGTATGACTTGAATAGACAATTCCCAAAGAAGATACATGAATGGCATACAAGCACACAAAAAGATGTTCAACATCATTAGCCATCAGGGAAACACAAATCAAAGCCACAATGAGATACCACTACATACCTATTGGAATGGCTGTAATCAAATGCTAACAAGGATATGAAGAAATTTGAACCCCTCATACATTTCTGCTGGGAACGTAAAATGGTGCAACCACTTCGGAAGACATTCTGGCAGTTCCTCTAAAAGTTAAACATAGAATTACCATATGACCTCATAATTCCACTCCTAGCTATATACTCAAGAGAACTGAAAACATATCCACACAGAAGTTTGTACACAAATGTTCATAGCAACATGACTCAAAGTAGACAAAATGTGGAAAGAATGTACATCAACTGATGCGTAAATAAAATATGGTATATCCATATAATGGAATAATAGCCTTAAAGGAGGAATGAAATACTAATATATACTACAAATGGACGAACCTTGAAAACATCATGTGTAGCTTAAGAAGCAGACACAGAAAGCCACATATTGTATGATTCTATGTATATTAAATGTCCACAATGGGCAAATTTATAGAGAGGAAAGTACATTAGTGGTTGTTAGGAGCTAGAAGGAGATGGTGACGGAAGGTAAGTGAGTGCTAATGACTGTGGATTTGGGGTGGGAGGAGGGACTGATGATAATGTTCTGAAATTAGTGGCTTGTTTGCATACCTTGTGAATTTATGAAAAATCACTGAATTCACACCTTAAAAGAGTGGATACATACCATGTGAGTTATATGTCAATTTTTTTAAAAAGCGTAACTTCTGGCTTCTTGTGGTACTACATTAAAGGAAACAAATAAATCACTGAATTCAGGGCACCTAAGTGGATCATCAGGGAGCCAAGTGAGAAAAGAACAATGTTCATAAAATCACCAGGGAGACCAGACTGGGTGTTATGACTCCAAACATATTCTAGTAGCAGTCCATGTCAGTCTCTAGGGAATTTGCATTCATGCTTCATACCATGACTAGCCCCAAAGTAAAACTGTGGCCTTAAGATCAAGGTGATCTCATTTGTCATTTAACCTCCATCTTGCCATCTTACAGATGTTTATTCTTCAATATCAGAAAGAATGAAGATCAAGTTTATGACTCTTCCTCAGATAACTGAACTCAAGTCAATTTAACACATTCTATTGAGTACCTGGGAAGTGCCAGACTCTTGCTAGCCCCAGGGAATCAGCCGTGATCAGGATGGATGTTCCCCTCCCTTGATGAACTTTAAATTCTGATGTAAGAAACAGATAATAAAAAAATATTCTGGTTCTTCTTCAATGGTCCAATCCATTCCCAGTCCATTCAGTGGCCTTTTCCAGCCTTCTTTGCTTTCTGGAGAGGTGGGGTTGACCTCTGAATTACCTTAACCAGGCTGCCATGTACTAGTAGGAAAGAGATCAGGGTATTTCTTCTGTACTTCTCCCCCTGCCTCAGCCCCATGGTTCTGGCAGTATCTTTCAATTACTGTATCTCCTGTAGGACAGATCTTCCTCCACAGTGCCAGATCTCATTAGAAATTCTATTTTTTCCCTTCGTCTTTTTGTACTGAAGCATATGTAGTAGATTATCTGCAAAGACAGCTACTAGTGATTCATCTCAACTCTATATGCACATGCTCTCCTCCCCTTAAAAGGTAGTATCTATTTCACCTTCCCTTCAAGCTGCATTTGCCTCACAACTTGCTTTGACCAGTAGAATGTAGCAAATGGGATGTTTGGTCAAGTTCTTAAAAGGCCTGGTAGCTTCCATTTTGACTTTCTTGGGATCTAGCCACCTATTAACAGCTCAGGCTAATTATGAAATGAGAGACCCCATGGAAAGAGAGCCAAGCCTAGCTCACCCCATACCATTCCAGTCACTCTAGCACAGGTACCAGCTATGTAAGTGAACCGATCCTGGATCCTCACCCAGCACCACTTGAGTTGCCCCAGAGAACTCCACCAAGTGCAGAGTGGATAAGCCATTTCCACCAAGCCCTGTGCAAATTGAAGAACTATGAGAAAACAAATGGTGATTGTTTTTTTTAAGACACTAAATTGTGTGGCAATTTGCTACACAGCAATAAATAATTGAAACTGATGGTAATGGCTCCTCACCACTGCAAGTTCCAAGTGCTTTGACATCCTTATTAATACACTTAACCCTGATCTTGACTCCATAAATGGTCTGTTTGCTTCATTCTTTTCAATTAAACCTTTTCAAGTTAAGTTCTGTTTTCTGTTCTAAGTTCTGTGGCCCTGCCTAATACAAGTAAGTAAATAGACAATCACAGATTCTTGTTGATACCAAGACGAAAATAAGCAGGCTGCTGTGACAGGGGATGACAGAATAGAGAATTCTTCCTATTAGGCTGAGTGTTTTGAGTTGGAAAAGAAACAAACAATGGGAATAGCACTCTTGGCCATGCCTGCCTTCTATCTTCCAATATACTTGAAAGTGCAGTTTTGAGGGATGTGAGCCATACTGACCTAGAAAAACAGGAGTGAAAAATGGGGGAAATGTTAAAAGAGACTTTTATACAGGGTATGAAAGTATAGGTTTATCTCAGTTAGAACTACTTTGAAATTAAGGCAACATGTTTTTACCAGTCTAATGGGCAAACATTCAAAGGAGCAGCAGAATCTCGTGCTATGAGGATGTGACAAAATAGGCTTTTCAATATGTTGCTCAGTGAGAGTGAGAACTGCTATAATCTCTTTGGTATACAATCTGCCAATATCCAATTAAATAAAAAAAAACACTTATCTTTCCCTACTCCCACTTTTTTTTAAAGTTTATTTATTTTATTTTGAGAGAGAGATTGCACAGAGGAGAGGGGCAGAGAAAGAGGGAGAGAGAGAGGGTCCACACTGTCAGCTCAGAATGTGATTCAGGGCTCGAATTCATGGAACCTTGAGATCACAACCTGAGCTGAAATCAAGAGTCAGAGGCTCAACTGACTGAGCCACCCAGGTGCCCCCCTGTTCCCACTTTTGAGACTCTCTTCTAAACACCATATGTAAAGATAGAAGTACAAAGATATATTTTATTGTAACATTGTTTACAATGGCAAAAACAAAAAAATAGAAACAACCTACCTACCCATCACCAGGAAAATGGTTCAATAAATTTTGGTGCATTCACATTAAGGAATTATACCAATATTTAAAAGAACGAGTTAGATCTGTATTTATTGAGCTGGAAGGATATCCATAATGTATTATTAAGCAGATATTTTAAAAAGCAAGCACTGTGTATAGCATGATCCTAAGGCAAAACCTGCATCTATTCACATGTAATTGTTTATATCGTAAGCAAGGGAAGAGTGTGAAAAAGTACATATCAGGCTTTTAACAGGATTACCATAGTGGGGTGAAAATAAATGGTAAAGGATTAACTTTTCCTTATGTATTTTTGGATTGCTTCACTTGTTGAAATGAGGGTTTATAACTTTTGTCTTTAATTCTCTTGTTTCCACCCCCCTCCTTCCACCTCAAGCAACAACAGCTCTCATTTATTTCACTTTTGATTAATTTTGCCTGTTCTAGAATTTTATATAAATGGAGCCATAACTTTTTGTGCCTGCCTGTGCCTTTTTGCTGTTATGTCTGTGAGGTTCATCCAGGCTGTTGTATATATTCATAGATCATTCCCTTCTATCACTAAATCATATTCCATTCAAATGACACATCACAACTTGCTTGTCCATATCCTATTGATGGACACTTGGATTGTTTCTAGATTTTGGCTATTGTGAATAAAGCTGCTATGAACACTCTTGCACAAGAATTTTGACATAATTTCCATTTCCCTTGGATAATTACCTAGGAATTGAATTGCTGGGTCAAGGAATAGATACATGAGGATGTATGAACATATTTTACTTTTCTAATTTAAACAACCTAATAAAAACATTTCAAAAAAGTTGAAGAAAGAGAATGAATCTGTATTTTAAAAAGGTAATAATACTTGCTATCTTTTTTCCACTCCTTTCCCTCCCAATTGGTGTTTGGGTCTGTCAGATTTTAGGCTTCCCAGGCCAGGTCAGTGACCCACCACTCTTCGGGGTGAATCATCAAAGATGGTGAAATTCTAATGTTATACCTTCCCAACAAGAACTGTGTTTAGAGGGGTACCTGGGTGGCTCAGGTGGTTAAGCTTCCAACTTCAGCTCAGGTCAGGATCTCAGGGCTTGTGAGTTCAAGCCCCTCATTGGGCTCTAGGCTGACACTTCAGAGCCTCGACCCTGCTTCAGATTCTGTGTCTCCCTCTGTCTCTGCCCCTTCCCTGTTTGCACTCTGTCTCTCTCTCTCAAAAAAAAAAAAATAAATAAATAAAATAAAATAAAATAAAATAAAATAAAATAAAATAAAATAAAATAAGAATTGTTTAGATACCACCCACTAGAAACCATAAAACTCATGTGGTAATTCAAGAAAACTGCTAACACACACACAGGAAAGGCAGCTTCCACACTTGGAAACCACTTGCAAACAAAACAAAAGAAAACTCATGGCACTCCTTTTCTATAACAAGGCATCACCAGAATAGATATTTCACGTTAAAAAGAAGAAAAAGAAAAGAGTATGTTCTGAAACTAATGAAATAAACATATCAACAATGAGAGTAGAAGTAACCTCAGCACAAGGAAAGGATTTATAAACAAATTGTGAACCAAACCTTAGTCACTTCCAGATCTAAACTGAAAGTCCAAGATGCTACAATAATCCACTCACTACCATGAAGACCTACCCTTAGGAAGCACTGGCTGGAATATACCTATATTTTCAAATGTTTAAAAGAAAAAATACTGCAACACTGCCAATGACAGATTTTAGGGATACCTGCAGGGCCCATGGCCACCACCACCTCCCTTTTTCCTCAGAACTGGCCTTGGGTCATAGCCCACATGAGGGTGACCGTATCCATCTTCCTCCAGGATAACAACTGTTTGGACCAGGGATCGACCCCTGATAGGTTAAATTTGGATTCTAACTGTCATGAAAAGCCATTGAAGTATTTTGTGCAAGTGGTAACATGGTCCAATTTATGATTTGAAAAGATGATGGGGGGACAAATTAGGAAACATTTAGTTCATAAGAGATGATTATGGCTGGCATTGGCAATAGAAAAGGAGAAAGGTAAGTTCTAGAGAGCCCCGCAACATCCACAAGCTGGGGAGAGGAACAAAATGTTTCTAATGAACCCAAAATGTAGGAAAGACAAGAAGTCTGTGGGGTCGTGAAAGCTAAGAGAGCAGGAAGTTTTGAGAAGGAAGAATTGATCAACCGTGGCTTGAGAGGTAACAAAGAAGAGCCTGTTTGTGAAGACGACAGCCTTCCTGTTAAGAAGAGATGAGAAGCAGGTTGTAGCTGTAAGAGGATGATGTGACAAGAGAGTAACTATACCATGTTTGTAGCTTCCTACTGCACTTCAAATAAAAATCTGAAAGACCAGGTCCTATCTGGACATACAAGTCACCCCCTGACACCCGCAGTGCCCACAGAGGGACTGGGTTCCTGCCAGAATCATATTGCTGAAGCAGGAAGGAAAGGGAAGAAAAAATATCAGGATCTAGCTCTCCATCATGTTCTGCTCTGCCCTCACAACACTGGCAGAGCCCAACCAGAAGCCAGAAGCATGAGAATGTAGGTGAGGGAGTCCAGAGAGGGAGGTTAGGAGGCACAGGGCAAGGCAGAGCAGGCTGGAGAGTGCACTGGGCAGGCAAATAAGCTCATCCTTGTTCACCTCCCCCTCCCATCTTTGATCATTCTCTCCATCTCCCTCCAGCCTCACTGGGCCTTCTTTCATGTCCCGGAACATACCAAGCTGCGTCCTACCTTGGGCCTTGGCACAGAGTGTTCTTTCTATCTGGAATACTCTTCCTCTCTCTACCTCATTAACTCAGAATCATCTTTCTACCTTCACCTTAAATGTCACTTTCCCAGAGAGGCCTCTCCCGAGAACGAAATATGAATAAAGTATCATTGCCACATTCTCCCATAGCACCCCATTCTTTTCTTCTTACAGCTTTCATCATTGTTTGAAATGATAGATTTGTGAAGTCTTATTTGCTCTACACCCATCTCCTCCCTCAGACTGCAAACTTCACGAGAACAGGAATGGTATCTGTTTTTCACAGTACAATTCTTGGCAATGGAGTAACTGTCCAAATATATACTTCTTGAAACATTTAATGAACCTGTTCTAACACCCTATGCCATATCACCCATGATCTGTGGATGATAACAGATGTTATTTAATGGGTCCTTGTTAGATGTCAAGCAATTTAGTGTGTCATCTCATTCATTCTTCACAGCAATGCTATGAGTCAGGGACTCTTATCAATCCTGTTTTCTCAACAAGGGATCCAAGACCCAAGAGGTCCAGTAATTTAGCCAAAGTCCCAGAGCTACATGGTATGAACCAAGGTCCTGCTGATACCACAGCCAGGGCTCTGACCTCTCCCCCATGTTACACTGCCTCCTTAAATATCTTGCTGTGGTTTTTCTTTGTTTATATGCCTATCTACCATATTAGACTTTAAGTTCTGTGGGTAAGAACAGGGTTTAGTTATCTATTTAATCCCATTGCACATTGCAGGTGCCCAACAAATGTGGAATGCTGACTCTTTCTCACCAAGAAAACATGCCTTGTACTGACAGACCTCCCCCTTGCCCACCCCTCCAGTCTTTAGTCACATTCATTTTGCTTATTGAAAAGCAGTGGTCTGTCCATCAGACTCCTTTGATGTCCACTGCAGTGAGCTCTTCCCCTAGAGCACAATTCTTTTGATGAACTGATGAAGCCCAAGGACTAGCAGAGCCTCTGTGTGAACTCTGGACACCTGTGGACTTTCCCAAGACACTTGACCTTATCCAGAAAAACCCTGCCTCAGAAACCCGCCAGCACATCCTTTCTGACATCTGCACCATTCACCCCTGAATGTGACTTGACAATGCAGGATCAGTTCCCACAGTCACAAGCTGCCTCATTGCTTCAATGACTGTACCTTGGCTTCTTGTGAATAGAGTTTTCAGAGACCTAGACACTAGGGGCAACACATCCACTCTGAGCTTGCCTATGGTCCAGAGACAGGAAACAGAGCATCCCAGGAGGCAGGGAGATGATTCCAAAGCACTTGTACCTACATCTCACCTCCTGCCAGTGCTTGCATGTTCTTGCAGAAGGACTGCGAATGTACTAGCCCTTTGGAGCACCTACCAGGCTTTCTAAGTAGGCCCACCTGAGCCCTGCTGACAGCCCTGAAAGGAGACGGAATGTCAGCCAAAAAGAGCCCAACTGTCAGCAGAACAGAGTTAGCAAGAGGGTGCCCTGCCACCAGCTTACCTGCTGCACAATGCAGCGATCCTCTTAACTCCTTCCTTCTTCATTGCTTCTTTTTCCTATTATCGCCCATGGTATTCTTTTCTTTTGCTGTCCCCAACTCAATTTTGTGTAATTTAGACCCTAAAAAAAGAGAGGGGAGAAAAGGTGTCAGAGTTACAAAGGACGTCATCTAACTCAGGGCATCCCAAACCCTGGAAAAATCATTTAAGAGTTTTTTTTTTTTAAATACAGATTCATACACCCTACTTTAGATCTACAGTTGTAAACAACTCTTGCTTTCTCTGCCAAGGCATGGCTTTCTTCAGGGTGTCTTCAGAGCACTCTCTTTTTCCCCACTCCATGTGGTTCTCCTAGGGTCACTGATTCCGTAATAAACACCTCTCTAGAGATGATTGGTCCCACAATTGGTACATAATCCAAACTGGGCTAGTCAGAGTCCTTCCCTGTGTTCTTAGACTCACTGGATAAAAGACAAAAGTGTCTCTTCCTCTTTGGTTGCCTAACTGAAAAAAATAGAACCCATTCTCCACAAAGTAGTAGCCCGAGTTCCTGCCAACTAAGAGAAACCTATCTGCAATAGAGGAAAATGAGAATCAGAGAGAGTTCTGACAGTATATGCTAAGTTCCTGAGGCAAATTTTATCTCTGAATTCCCCAGTCTCCTGTGTCGAAAAACTCCCTTGTTCTGCTTAAGATAGCTTCAAGTTTCTGTCACAAGTGACAGAAAGTATAGAAAATAATATACTAGTGAATCAGGAACTCATGGGGCAGGATTAAAAAACCTGAAATTTTTAAAGATGTCCAGGAATTTCTGATGTATGGCTAGGTTTAGGATACTCTGATAGAACAGCCTATCAGTTTATAAGGAAAAAAGCTGAGATCCACATAAGATAAGTGGCTTGATAATAACAGTAAGGTAGAATCTAGTGAGCACTTT
Source organism: Lynx rufus (assembly GCF_022079265.1). Lineage (NCBI taxonomy): Eukaryota > Metazoa > Chordata > Mammalia > Carnivora > Felidae > Lynx > Lynx rufus. Next base: position 190,161,693 of record NW_025814823.1, read on the forward strand.
ACTACATGTAGGACCCAGCGTGAAGTGAGTCACATATATGATTTCATTTGTTCTTCAGCAGTCTGCTTTAAGTTTACTATGTCTAGCACATCTATTTGCTGCATACTCTGTTGGTTTTATCTACAGTTATATATCCACCACCTAGCACAGTACCTAGAACATAGTAGGAACTTACTAAATACCTGTTGACTATTGAATACATTTTACAGATTAATACAATTACTACTAGTAGTAGTAGTAATAATAGTAGTAGCAGCAGCACTGCTAACATTTACTGAGTGTGTTACATATGTTACAGATTCTTTTTAAACATTACCTTATTTGATTGTCTAAAAAAGCCTTTATAAGGTAGGTTTCTACTACTCCCCATTATGATGGGAAAACTGAGTCACAGAGGTGTGAAATAATTTCCCCAAGGTCACACAGCTAAATAAGTAGCAAAATTAAGATTCAAACCCAGGCAATCCGGCTCCAGAGTCCAGTTCATAATCACTGTCTTATACTGGTTTAATTAATGTATCCAAAATGACCAAGCCACTGAATAGCAAGCAGATGCAGTGTTTGAGCCTAGGTTTGTCTGAGTCCAGAATCTACTCTCTTTAACTGCTCTTTATATTTCTTCTCTGTGGTTAATTATCTGGCAGTTCATGGTGGTCCACGTAAATGGCGGCCCTTGTTTTGTGCAATATATAATATGCATGGCTCTGATGGCAACTCTCACAATATGATTAGAAACCAACTATCTCAACTTCTAGAGAGGAATAGTCAGGTGTGATCAAAAACAGGACTCAGTGGGCCAAATACTGAAACAAAGGTACAACTGTTTGCCTGTTGTGTCAATTTGGTTACTACAGGAAGCAGAAGCCAAAATGGAATTAGAAGTGTAAGAGATCTACTGGGGGAAACATCTATGAAGAAGAAAGGGGAGAGGAAACAACAGTAGGTGGAGACAGCCTCAGACCACAAGGAAGTTCTGACACCTGTTAAGGGCGAAAGAGGAGGAAGGAAGATTGGGTAGGAAGACTGCCTGATTGCAATGAAACTGGAAACTTGGAGGTAATCTGGGCGAGGCTGATGGGAAGTCCAGGGCAATGCTTGCCCGGTAGAGAAGTCTTGCACTGGGGAGAAATGGCCTGGCTCCAACATACTCAATCCCCGCCTGAGAGTAGCCCAGTGAGAGCAGGGCTTTGGTGTCAGTGCTGTGGTTGGTTCCTGAGGAGCGGCTGCTGCAAGCTGTCAGCCATCCACACTCCTTGCAACCGGTTCTCTTGGAGAGAGACTTAGGCTGTGCCTTCCCATGGCTGCCACACCTATGTACCATGAATTAAATCTTCAGAAGGAAACACCAGGGAGCCACCCACAGAAGATAAGCAGTCAGGGCCTACAACAGCACCTCATATATCTGAGTACATTTGCTTTCAAACCTTGTGTTGGTTTGGCCTTACTAAAAGTGTCAGCTCATTTAGTGAAAAATGTATGTTTTCCTGAAGAGGGGTGAGTAGGACGTTTTCTCATTTATTTTTCGACAATGGACACATTTAAATTGCCACAAAGAAGTTACTATGGAAACTGCTCACAAACTTGCAAGATAAAAGGTAAAAATGGAACACTTTGTTGACATGCAAATGATTAGTCTTTGGAGACCACTTTTGAACACAGTCTTCTTGTCTGGTTCTTCTGAGTCCATTAGAATCAAAGGTAGACAGGCAAGTTTTTTGGTGTTACATTCTAGATGCCCCTGGTGTGATAACTCTGGAGTAAGTCTAGACACTTCCAAACTTGGTGTTGAAACAAGCAAAGTAGACAATGACATTGTACTCTCTAGGTAATTCTGGGAAGGCTGACTACGAATTGCTATGAATGTGCAAACAGGCCCAGGGCAGGGAAGGTGGTTGTTTTTATGCCAGGCCCATTCTTCTGATGTACCCTGGACCTGCTTGTTTGAAACTTAACTTGCTGAGCTCTTATTTATGCAAGGTAGTTTCTCTTTCTTATCTTCTCTGGCCACATTCCATCCTTTGAATCTTGGACCAGACAGCCTTTTCAACAGAAAACAAACTTCTCATCTGAAAGCACCATTTGTCTACCTATCTCTGCTCCTCTTTCCCTGCCTCTTCCCACCCACCAATCCAATTCACTTTATGTCTGCCTAAGCATTCCTGTCTTGACAAAGCTTTGAGATAGCTTTGTCCCGATTTCTGCTTTTTCTATCCGGCAATTCTTTCAACTTGCTTCTCTCAGACCTTAATCCCAAAAGCTGTATTGAAACCCTTTTCAAAGCTGCTTCCAATAATTAAGTGGATGCAATGTGAAGAGGTGACTTGACCTGAGGAACTAGGGGTCAGAGGTTCAGGGTTCTTGATTTAGGACCATTGTTAACAAGCTTCGCAACTAGCAGCAATCAATTTCACTTCTCCCTTGTGAATCAGTCTTCATCTGTTCCCTCCACCAGGTATTTTTTCCGGCAGATCTTTCTTTCTTTCTTTCTTTTTTTAATGTCCAGCTCCTTTTCATCATTCAAGTTTTAGCTTAATTATAGAGTCCTCAAAGAGGCCCTAAATACTCTGTATTGTTACTTTCCTCTAACACCATTCTCTTCAACATTATCTTCTGTTTTCTTCAACAATTTTCTATCTGCAATTATCTTAAATGTTTCCTTGATTATTATATTTGCTCCAAAGACCTGTAAGATCCAAGAGAGCTGAGGCCTTGTTGGTCTTGTTCCCAGCTGTATTCCCTACTCCTGGCACACAGAAGATTTCTGCTCAATACATTCGTGTAGAATGAAAAGCACTGTAAAATTCAAGCAGTTGGGCCAAATGAATTTTAATGTTTCTTTTGCACTTCTAACATGACCATTGTTAAAAATGAATAAGCAAGAAAATGAAGTCACAGCAACCATTGCAATAAAACACTGAGTGCAGTGTGTATTTGTACTTATGCTTAAGAATATAAACCTGCCAGGGGCGCCTGGGTGGCGCAGTCGGTTAAGCGTCCGACTTCAGCCAGGTCACGATCTCGCGGTCCGTGAGTTCGAGCCCCGCGTCAGGCTCTGGGCTGATGGCTCAGAGCCTGGAGCCTGCTTCCGATTCTGTGTCTCCCTCTCTCTCTGCCCCTCGCCCATTCATGCTCTGTCTCTCTCTGTCCCAAAAATAAATAAACGTTGAAAAAAAAAAAGTATTTAAAAAAATAAAAAAAAAAAGAATATAAACCTGCCAAGTTCTTGCATGTGTTACAGTGTTGTCTTTCTAGTTTCCCATAGAGTGTGAACTAAGTTTCTGAGCTTGAAGATAAAGTATCTAAGGAGGATATTAGGTAGCTGTCTAAATATAAAACCACTGTATCACAGAATTAGAGTGCAATAGGTTTTATTTTTTTTTCTTTCTAATTTTTAATTTAAATTCTACTTAGTGACCATACACTGCAATACTGGTTTCAGGAGCAGAATACAGTGATTCATCACTCATACAACACCAAGTGCTCATCACAACAAGTGCCCTCCTTAATGCCCATCACCCATCCAGTCCATCCCTCACTCACCTCTCACCATCAACTCTCAGTTTGTTCTCTATCTTTAAGAGTCTCTCGTGGTTTGATTTGTATTTCCCTGATGATGAGTGATGCTGAGCATTTTTTCATGTGTCTGTTAGCCATCCGGATGTCTTCTTTGGAGAAGTGTCTTTTCATGTCTTTGGCCTTTTATTTCTTTGTGTTGTCTGATTGCTGAGGCTAGGACTTCCAATACCATGTTGAATAACAGTGGCGAGAGTGGACATCCCTGTGGCGTTCCTGACCTTGGGGGAAAAGCTCTCAGTTTTCCCCCTTTGAGGATATTAGCGGGGGGTCTTTCCTATCTCAAGTAATTTTTTTTAATCTTTTATTTTTGAGAGAGAGAGACAGAGAGAGAGAGAGAGAGAGAGCAGGGGAGGGGCAGAAAGAGGGAGACACAGAATCCAAAGCAGGGTCCAGGCTCTGAGCTGTCAGCACAGAGCCTGATGTGGGGCTCGAACCCACCAACAGTGAGGCCCTGACCTGAGCCAAAGTCAGATGCTCAACTGACTGAGCCACCCAGGTGCCCCTCAGGTACTATTTTAACAAGACTTATTTCACAAGAAAATCCTTTCAATGAGGTATTCGAAGACTCAAAATCATAGCACGCTCTGGTATTTGTTACATATTCAGGACTGTTTCTAGGGAGAAACAATACTTACTATTTGGAAAATGTGTCTGAGGGCTGCTTGATCCTATACCAGTGCTTCTGACACTTGAGCACGGAGGACTCCGTAAAGCACAGATTCCTGGTCCCCACCCCAGAGTTTCTGGTTTTGAAGGTCAGAGGCATGGGGAAGGGTGCGTAGGACCGGAGAGTCTAACAGAAATACTACCAAGTTTATCACACTAACTCTCTCAGCTTAACCTGTCCGCTAGGCCGGGGGAGAACTACAAGTCCCGGCGTGCCCCGCGCGCAGAGGGCGGAAAGTCGGGCACTTCCGCTCCACGCAGCGCCTCTGCCCCCGCGTCTCGACGTGTCACCGGCGGCGCCGCGGCTGTGGCAAGAGAAGGACCTAACTGGGGGAGTTCGAGGCGGCGGGCGGCGGCGGTGACCCCGGCCAGGATCTGCCCCGGCGCGGAAGTGTTCCGGGGTCTGTGGGGAGCAGGGGAGGGAGCCGGCGGCTCGGCCCGCGCGGGGCACGATGTTGAACATGTGGAAGGTGCGGGAGCTGGTGGACAAAGCGTGAGTATCGGGGGTCAGTTGTGGCCAAGGCCCACGCAGAGGAGGGGAGGAAGGGGGAAGGGGAGCTGGCCCTGCGCCCGGGGCTGCCCGCGTCACGCCCCCCGGCTTGGCCAGTCCCATCATGGCGGCGACCGGCTCTCTCTCCGACCCGGAGCAGGTCCCGACCCGCGAGGGTGAGAAGGGACCCTTCCTCGTTTCAAAACATCCTGTTAGCCCCCTCCTCTCCTGTGCAGGCCTTCCTCACCTTGCCCCCACCCACATCCCTCTAGGCACAGACCCTTTGGTCAGGGGAGGGGGCGGGGTTGTCCAGAGCTGGGTCACTGCCCTGGTTGGAGGACTGTCTTGGCCCCAGGCTGTGGGTTTTGCCTCCGGGGCAGCGGGGAAGGCTTGGAGGTGGGGGACGCAATGCACTGACCCTCTGTGTTCTCAGGGTGTGGTGCGGAGACTCAGGCCTGGTCGGGTTGCTTACTAGGTTTCTTTTAATTCCTAATGAACCTGAAGTGTTGGAGTGGGTGGTAGGTGTAACAAGTGGCCATTGTGGTCAGGCTGAAGTTACTCAAGAGGAGATTCATCCTTTGCTTTTCTAACACTAGTGAAAGTAGATCACCACATTACTTACTGTGATTCTTCTTTTCCTCTGTTTCCTTTTCCACTACATTTCATTTTTGGAGGGTCACTTGTTCCATTGGGCTTAGTTAACAAGTCATTAAGAAATTTACTCTGAAGAAGGAAACAACCCGGGTTTATATCCCGTTGATCTGCTTTTAGCTTCCCTGACAGGTAAAATGACTAATGCATAGATGATTTCCTATAAGAGTTAGGTTATAACTTTAGTGTCTCACTACACCAGAAAAACCTTCACACTTAACAGACGTAACATTAAGGACTTCTAGGCCAGCAGGAAATAAAGTTTAAGAATTTAACCAGTCCTCTTCCTTTGGCTTCTAGTGATTGTGCAATACGTGTGGTGACAGAAACATTGGTGATACCGACCCAACCTAAAATCAGGAAGTGTTGATGGCAAACTTTTGAGTTTTTCTTGACACCAAAAAAAAAAAAAAAAAAAAAAAAACCCACACCAAAAACCAAAAAACACAATTTATAGTGGCTTGGATAATCATCAGATGGAACTTAGAATTTGACCATATTTTCCAATTTGCTGTGCTACCAAGAAGGCAGTAGAGCACCAAAGGGACATGGGTTTTAGAGGCTTCAGAGCTGGGTTCAAGCTCTGTAACCTTGGCAAGTTAAGTAACTTTAGGTGCCCCAGTTTTCTTAGGTGCAGTATGAAAATAATGATAGATACCTACCTTACAACGTTGTAAAGCTTAAGGACTAAGGACTTTACATATAAAGCTCTTGCCACAGTATATTTAGATCAGTATACTTTGGATGATTGTAGCAGATGTTCTGCATTGAGAGGGAGATAAACATTAAAAGAGAAACTCCACGTTTGAGAAATGGTTTGCTTTAATAATTTTCCTTTATCAGCTGTTCATTTGATCATTAAGTCCTCAGACATTTATTTTGGGTTTTGCTATTTATATGCCCTTTGCTTCCTAAAGATAAAATCATGGTTCTTTTCCAGATACAGGTTCATTAGTTTTTTATATTTTTAATTTTTTTCCAGTGGACACTGTGCATGCCTTATTGGATCACTGGTTGTTTATCCAAGTGTAAAGACTTGGATACTAGCTTAAATAGTTTTGAAAGTCCAAAAGTCTCTACAAAACTCTTTATTTCTAAGCCAGAGAGCAGCAAAAGAGATCTAAGAGAAACCTTGTTATCTTAGAGAACTAAGTTTGTGGTACTCACAAATTTGCAGGAGCTATATACGTTTTTCAGGAGACAGAAATCAAGGCAACGTTCCTGCTGATGTTGTACGTTTGCTATTGTTTGTCTTTATCACTCGTGTTACCAATCTTCAAGTGTTCAGGTGAAATTTGGCACATAAGTAGTTATCAAGTCATCTAATGGAAGAACTGTTGTTGAAAAAGAACTTCTGTCTTCCTTTTTACTACCCATTTTAAAATGGAGACTTGAACCAAATTCAGGAACGTGTAAGAATTCTGCCACCAAGGACTTGTTAAAGTTTTTGTGGGTGTCTGACACATGATATTAAGATTAGAATGTGAGGTTATTTTACTGAATACTTAGAATTTAATTTTCATCTTTCATTGGCAGGAGAGAAAAAAATTCTTCCCTCAAAATGTAAGCATCTTACAGAACCAGTACCTGTGGCACAGTGTCCAGTTAGATTCTTCACCTTAAAATGCCATAATGGAGGAGAAACCAATCTGTAGAATGGCTGCTTTGATTATTAGAGGAATAAGGTATTGAGGGAACTTGGAAATGAAGAAACGAAGTGATTAAGGACTGCTCGGAGAGTTTGGATTAATAGAATGAGGTCTTATGTATTAGGAAGGGCACAAGTTAGGGGTTTTAGAGACCTGGGTTCAGATTCTGATACTTCCTTTTAAGCTAGCCATATGTATAATTTTGCAGAGAATCACATAAATATCCAAATGATAGATTCCTTATCAGTAAAATGAGAGGATGAGGGTAGACAAAGTCTGTTTTCAACTTTACTGGCTATTTGGAGACATGAATTTCCATTGCGTGGGCAGGGGGGAGATATGGAACTGGTATTTCATAATGGCACATAGATTTTGGAAAGTCATTCTCCAGCGACAGTTTTGGCTGAAAAAGGATTTTTTTTTAAAGTGGTAATCAATAATTGTTATATTTAAATGCTTTATGCAGTAAATAAATGCAACCAATGACTCAGGAAAACTAGGACTTTTATTTAGCATATATCCCTACCCAGCGAGGTTTACTTGAGAAAGAAAAATGTTTTCTTTCAAAATGTGTTCCCTAGAGCTGCAGTTAGATCAAGTATGGTGGCAGTTCTGAAGTATAACGATGTATTTCAGATACTGGCTTTTGAGAGCTTGAAGACATGGAGGGTGAGGAGATACTTTCCACAATTGTTGACCTCCTGGTAGTATTAAATGGCTTGGTGTGCAGAATACTGTGGAACTGAGGAAAAGCAGATAAAGTCATAGGCCAGCCAGAGCTTAGAGTACCAGTTTCCTCCCACTTGTACTCAAGTTGCATGAAAGGCAGCTGTGGCAGGAAGGGATAAGTGGCACCACTCCCACCAACTAGGACTAGCTTGACCATTATCATCGTGTGACCTGCCTTCTTGTAATAAAGTTGGATTCTTTGATATTTTGTTATCCCACACATGGTATAAATTAAAAGTTGCTACAGTTCTGTTCTGTTTTTTCTCCAAACTTTGGGAATGTAGTCAACGTGACAGATAGTGGTAGATCAAAATGGCTACTTATTATTCAAGCCCAGTTAATCCTTCTCTTCCATTGCACAGAGTAGTACTAGTGGTAAATCTATTTCATCGGTGGCCCTTACTCTTTTTATGATAGTGATTCAAATAGTGCTGGCCAGCTACTGTTGGTGGGCAACTGCTATTGGTAGTCCTTTCTTATTTTCTTAAGCATAGCTTGTGTTTTCCCTTATAAGTTGATTTTTGTTGGTGTTAACATGCGGTTTTATCCCCTAAATGTTTGTAGAGCTATAGAAACTACTGTTGCCTAGTCTAGACTCCAGAAGGAGAACCTTTTACTTTTTTTTTTTTTTTTACTTTTTTTTTTTTTTTCAACGTTTATTTATTTTTGGGACAGAGAGAGACAGAGCATGAACGGGGGAGGGGCAGAGAGAGAGGGAGACACAGAATCGGAAACAGGCTCCAGGCTCTGAGCAGTCAGCCCAGAGCCCGACGCGGGGCTCGAACCCACGGACCGCGAGATCGTGACCTGGCTGAAGTCGGACGCTTAACCGACTGCGCCACCCAGGCGCCCCTTTTTTTTTTTTTTATTTTTTTTTTTTATTTTTTTTTTTTTTTACTTTTTAAGAAAATATTTCATTCAGTTATTTCAACAGATAATACATTTTTTTTTTTTGGAGTAGTACTGTATTTTCTGAACTTGAAAAGTACAATACAGGTACCCTGCCTTCAAGAAACTTGCCATTACAATTACACTATATTTTGAACTTACTGTCAGTTTTGCTTTTTAGTCACCAGATGGTTTCCCCCTTATTTTCCCTGTCTTCCCAGTAAATCTCTGTTCCGTTTGCTTCTTAGAATTTGAAAGCAGACATGATTGTCAGCTTTTTAGTCTTCCCCTATCAACTTTTTTGGGAACCAATAATAGATCATTGTTATTAGTGAAATAATTAATTATCCGCCCTCTCTTATGGTAAGTGGATATAAGAAGATACTAAGAATTTAATTCCAAAGACAGAAGAGTTTATCTTCTGCCAATATTTCTGTAGTTTAAATTAGCCAATTTAGTACTACTGTCAAAATGCTTTTAAAAATCACTTAGTTGTCTCTTATGTTTTTCTGTGCCCTGTAGTGTTAGTTTACAAGTAGTTTTTCGTTTGTTTACTGATATATCCACTGAAAGTACTTGTGTGTGTGTGTTTTTTTTTTTTAATTTAATTTTAAGTACCACTTATTTAGTTAATACTTCTGGTTTTTACAGTATGGCTCCACAGTTGAACCTTTTTGTGTGCTCTTAAATTATTTTATTTCATTTTTTTTTAAACAAATTAGTTTTTAATGTTTATTTATTTAGAGAGAGAGAAAGTGCCATCAGGGGAGGGGCCGAGAGAGGGAGAGAGAGAATCCCAAGGAGGCTCCGTGTTGTCAGCACAGACCCCGACGTGGGGCTTGATCCCAGGAACCATGAGATCATGACCTGAGCTGAAATCAAGAGTTAGATGCTCAGCCGAGCCACCCAGGCGCCCCTCTTACTTATTTCTAGTGTTTACTTAATAATTCTTTTAAGAAAAAGTAAAGAGTAAAGGCAGCTTTTTTTTTCTTAATTTTTTTTAACGTTTATTTATTTATTTTTTTTAATTTTTTTTTTTTCAACGTTTTTATTTATTTTTGGGACAGAGAGAGACAGAGCATGAACGGGGGAGGGGCAGAGAGAGAGGGAGACACAGAATCGGAAACAGGCTCCAGGCTCTGAGCCATCAGCCCAGAGCCTGACGCGGGGCTCGAACTCACAGACTGCGAGATCGTGACCTGGCTGAAGTCGGACGCTTAACCGACTGCGCCACCCAGGCGCCCCAACGTTTATTTATTTTTGAGAGAGAGAGAAAGAACGTGCGCAAACAGGGGAGGGTCAGAGAGAGACAAAGACATAGAATCTGAAGCAGGCTCCAGGCTCTAAGCTGTCAGCACAGAGCCTGACGCGGGGCTCGAACCCACAAACTGTGAGATCATGACCTGAGCTGAAGTCAGGTGTTTAACCGACTAAGCTACCCAAGTGACCCAAGAGTATAGGCAGTTTAAATAACATTTTAATCTTGAAGAAATTTTATTGTTTTATCTTTCATATTAAGATATATCTAGCTGTGAAAAAGTACTTTTTTAGTATTTGTAATAGCTCTTATGTACAAAAAGTTAACTCCTTTTAACCTCAACTGACATTACTTAACATTCTTGGACAATGTATTTAAACTGTTTATTCTTTTATGCCTTTTTTTATTGTTTGTTTTTTGAGAGAGAGAGAGATAGAGAGCGTGTGCAAGCAGGGGAGGGGCAGAGAGAGGGGGAGACACAGAATCCAAAGTAAACTCCGGGCTCTGAGCTGTCAGCACAGAGCCTGATGTGGGGCTCAAACCCTCGAGTTGTGAGATCATGACCTGAACCGAAGTCGGATGGTTAACTGTCTGAGCCACCCAGGTGCCCCTCTTTTATGCTTTTTTAAGGTGTCACTTCATGAGCTTTCCTTGTTTGGTCTAATTACATATGTTTATCTATATGTTTTTATAGTAATTTGCTAGCAAAACATATTCTTCTACTATACCTCCAGGTGATATTTAATGGATCTAGGAAGCAGTTTGGTTCAGAGATCAGAACTGAATCGAAATCTGAGGTCTACTATGAAGAAACAGTGGTCTTGGGCATTGGAACAATATCTCTTAAATTTTTCTGTCTGGAAAATGGAGATGATACTTATTTTACAGGGTTCTTGTGAGGATTAAGTTCATGTGAAACACTTAGCATATTACCTGACATAAACTTTGAAATACCTATTGTTATTATGTAATGCAGAAAATCATTTATAACATAGAAAAAAACAGGAATATAGTGTTTAAAAGAATAAAGAAAATATTGTTGTTAGATTAGATTATTTACAAGTATGTAAGGACTGTGTCTTAATCCATGCATCATTATTTTCAGTGAGCACTCTTTCATAAAACTCTTCACCTGAATGGACATCTTAACCTACATATAGGAAAACTCATATAAATATCTCTAATGTGTATGCCATGTGTTGTTTTCACCAAGTCATAAATGCTTTTACTTTAATATTGAAAACATGTTACAGAAGTAGAAGTAATTCTTTAAAAAGATATGTTGAGGAAAAAAGTCTTTGGGGAGACATATTGCAATTTCTATCTGCTAATCTTTGTTCAGTTTGTTTTGTAGTTTCTAAAGATATTAAAGATAGTACTAATGTAAAACATTCTCCTAAAATGTAAAAAGATTTATTTTTTGAACTTGACAGTTAATTCTTTTTTTAAGTTTATTTTTTTGAGAGAGAGCATGCATGCAGGGGTCAGGGGTAGGGATTGAGGGGGAAGAGACCGAGAGAGAGGGAGAGAATCCCAAGCAGGCTTCATGCTGTTAGCATGGAGCCCGATGTGGGGCTTGATCTCCTGAACCACGAGATCATAACCTGAGCCGAGACCAAGAGTTGGACACTTAACTGACTGAACCACCCAGACATCCCCTAATTCTTAAAGAAACTGAACAGTATCAAGAAAAAGAACCCTCTAAGTAATCAAATTTGCCATCTCTGACAATAGATGAACGCACATTGCAGAAAGGGCTTTCCGATTATTCAGCCCATTCTCCCAAGTTGGCAAGAAATTCTTTTGGCTTACCAGAGTTCTTTAGCCTGAAAATTAAACACAGGTAAAAGAACATAATGTATTCCCGTGTTGGAACTAATTTATAGCTAATTATGATTTGTGGATAAATTTAGCTAATTAATTATTAGTTGGAGTAATTTTGTTAATGCGTAACAATAGGCATGTTTTGTATTTAAGTGAGTTTGCCAATTGTTTTAGAATGTCTTTTGACATGCAAATTTGTTTAGTTTCAAAATTCTTAGGAAAGTATTTAAGTTCTACATAATTCAAATATCAATAATTTTTTTCAATTTCCACATAAATTCGCCATTCACCATTATGTGGTAAATGTGTATGCATGCTTTTGAAATGTTTCACTCAAAAATTCTCATTCAGATAGCCTTAAATTTTTAAAATAGCAAAAATATATGCATTGAAAATTCAGTTTCCTGGGTTTTTTTGACTTTTGTTTTCATGTATTTTTAGAAGATCGTTAAAGAACAATGCAAATAAATATACTGAGGATTTTTTTCTATTGATTTTTCTCATATTTGTTCTTCAGCTTAGGGTTGTTGATTAAAACTGTTTTTATTTGCAGCTAAACCACAATGGTTAAGTAACATCCTTAGTTTGATGTGTTTGCCTTATATTTAGAAGTTTGGTACTGAATGGGCTTTTGAAGTGTGGCTCATTTCTCATGAAGCCAAATAAAAATTTTAACCCTGCAGTCTGCTCTCCACACAGCAATGATTGATTCTTGAAAAATACTAAATCAGATCTGTCTCAGCTTTTCAAGTCACTTCTCATCTCCCTGCCTCTCAGCCTGTACTCGATCTGGCTCTCTGCTGCCCCCTCTGACCCCATCTTCCATTACTCTGTGATTTCTCTGTTCACTTTCTGTTTAAAATAGCATGCATCCATCTAAGTCACTCATTTCCACCTCTGCTTCTTTTATTTACATGTATTCTGCTGCTGCCTCTAGGATGTGAACTCCTTGAAGGCAGGGACTTCGTCTTGTTTACTGCTGTATTACTAACTCTTAGAACAGTGTATGTTATATAGTAGGTGCTCAATAAATATCTTTGACTATGTTAAGTTTGATAAGCTGATTTATATTACTGAAGAAATCTTCTAAGTCCATGTATTTCTAATAAAAGCTAATAGTTATTTAGTATCTCCCATGTGCCAATAAGAATTATGACAACATTGTTATCATCTTCAATTTATTGATGAGCAAATAGGCCACAGAGAAGTCCAGGAACTTGCTGAAAGTAACACATCTAGAAAATAGAGTCTAGATTTAAATATAGATGTTTACTTTCAGAACATATATTTAACAGTTTTTGCTAACTTTTACAAGACATAATTATCAAAAAAATATTTTACTATAATAAAGGTGAGTTGCCAGTGTATACTTTATACTAATTAAAAATTACTTGGAGAAATATTCATAATATTTAAAATTTCTGCACCAAATTCATTGAGTGTTTATTCTTTTTTTCCCCCCATATGTACCTGTCATAAAAGAAAAATTTTCTGGACTCTTGATGTACTTTGAATAATGTCTATATGTTAGATGCCCCTCAACAGAAGGAAAGCAAACAGATGTTTATGTAGGTGCAAAAGAAAATCTTTAGCTATTGTAATAAAGGTATTCACTACTTAATCCTAAAATTTGTGACATTTATGGGGCGCCTGGGTGGCTCAGTTGGTTGAACATCCAACTTTGACATAGGTCGTGACCTCGCAGTTCGTGAGTTTCATCCCTGCATCGGGCTCACTGACTGAGCCTGCTTTGGATCCTCTTTCCCCCACTCTCTCTGCTCCTCCCCTGCTTGTGCTTTCTCTGTCTCAAAAAAAAAAAAAAAAATTAAATATATATATATACATATATATATAATTTTTTTTAAATGTGACATTTATAAACATTATGTGCTTCAGAATTAGTAGTCCTCTGTAACCAGCTTCCACAACTTATTAAAGTTTCAGATAGTTTTTTGATTGTGGTCTTTGCTGTGCCCTTAGTGCTGTGTCATATTAATCTGTAATTTATGCCCAACTTTTCTCAGTTTTTCTTCAGACTGAGCATTTAGAAATAATTTTTCTTAGTCCATTATATACTTATCCAAGTACTGTATTTTTGGCATAGATTGTTAAGTATTAAAATGTTATGCAGTAACTGAAAATATATTACTGATATCCTTACTAATCTTGGCCATACCTCATAAAGGTCCTTCAATGAGTGCTCATTTAACATCTACCATGAGCCCTGTAGGGTACTATGAGAGACAGACCTTAGGGTTCCAGTGGCATTTATGATTCTGTCAAGCAGATGCACTTGAAAAACACATGAAAAGCACATGAACAAGAAATAGAGAGAAATACAAGATGGATGGTATGATATCTGAATTTAGGGTACAGGATGTAAATATTTTTGAAATTCAGAGAATAAAAAGAACAGGACTGAGCAAAAATTCATGAAAGAGATACATCCTGAGACACTTTTTTTTAAGTGTTTATTTTTGAGAGAGAGAGAGAGAGAGAGAGAGTGTGTGTGAGTAGGGGAGGAGCAGAGAGAGGGAGACACAGAATCTGAAGTAGGCTCCAGGCTCTGAGTTGTCGGCACAGAACCCAAGGCAGGGCTCCAACCTACTGGGAAGATCATGACCTGAGCCGAAGTCAGACGCTTAACCAACTGAGCCACCCAGGCGCCCCCTGCCCCCGTTTTTTTTTTTAAAACATATTTACCTGAAAGGAAGATGAGGCTGAATAAGGTATCAAACATGAAGTGCAAAATCTGAAACAGGTGAAATAATGATGTAGATTCACTGATAAGAACCTGCACCCAGATGGTTGTGAACATAGGGTGACATCAGTGAATACTCTGAGAAGATGTCCCATTGCAAAAGGAAGTCCCCTTTCTATTCCAATCAAATAGTCCAAATTAAATAATTTGAAGTATAGTTACTTGGGTTTTTTTAGAGCTTGAGGGGGAATAAATTATAAAGGTCTCAAAATTTTGATAGGTTCTAGAAGTAATTTCCTTTATATCAGAAAAGTTGAATCTAGTTTTCAGGATTTGGAAGTACATTTGGATAAATCCGTGTTTAATCAATCAAGGATGAAAATGAAAAACTATTAAATGAAATATCAAAGTATTTGACATCATATGGAGGTAGTTTTATTGTTGAGGTAGGTGCAGGATTTCTCATTTTAGCATTGTTGATAGGATTTTTTAGTTACATACTTTTGGTTAGTGTTTGATATTTGGCAGTGTTTCCGAACTTAATCAGATAGAAAAAAAAATCTGTTAGTCATGTAATCACACTGTAAATATCAGGCATTTGTGTCTACAAAGATGTAATTTTCACATGTTGTCCCAGTGCAGAATATCTATCTCATCAATTTATCATTCTCTCAGAAGAGTTTTATGCTTTTTCTTTTTTTAAGGTTAACTAATTTCAGTACTTCCTTTTAGATTTTTTTCCTGAAGGAGTTAGGCAATATGTTTAATAAAATTATCTTAATAGGGTATTTTAAGCAGAAGTAGGGTGCCACATATTTGAAAAAATAAATGGTCTTGAGTGTGTCCAAGTTGAGCAGATTGCTTTGGATTTCAACTTTATTTATTTATTTAAAAAATTCTTTTAATGTTTATTTATTTTTGAGAGAGAATGAGCAGGGGAGGAGCAGAGAGAGAGAGGGAGACCTAGAATCCGAAGCAGGCTCCAGGCTCCGAGTTGTCAGCACAGAGCCCGCCTCAGGGCCCAAACCCACGAACCGTGAGATCATGATGCGAAGTGAAGGTGGACACTTAACCGACTGAGTCACGCAGGTGCCCCTCAATTTTATTTTTAAATCAGTGGTGGAAGGGGTATTGAAGGGGAGACCTGATAAATTAAGAGATTTTGTCCACTTCTGCTGTATAAAACAGGATAAGGTCAACTTTCCAGGACTGTTAAGAGAATTAAATGAGTTAATGTATTGTGGAAATGTTACCAGTGAGTTCTCAATACATTCTTGTTTATTGCTTTCATTTTGTTTATTTAGTTTTGTCATTGTGAGACAGCTTTAAAAAGTGATAACCCAAAATTAAAAGATAGAGATGAACAAAGACTGTTCTATTAGAATTAAGTAGAGTAACAATTCCTTAGATTAGTTCCAGTTAATAGAAATTTAGAAGTTGGCAGAAATTTTTTAATAAACTTTTAAACCCCTTTAACAGTAAAATTTTACTATTAAAAGTATTTTAGTGGCTATTCTATCCATACCTGTAAAAAGCTAGAACACAAATAAAATTCTTAACACTATACTTATTTTTAAACACCTTAGATATTTGATCTGTTTGTGAAACCATATGATAGCTCCTGACAAGAAAAAGATCACATTGTCCTTTCTTTATAAAAAAAATTTTTGATTTACTAACTAACATGTGTAAGAGGCCTTAAACAACTGTCATCAATAGGGAAAGATTTGTTTCACCATTAACACACAAAACAATGCAAGTCTAAAGCTTCTTTAAATAGAGTAGGAGTGGTTTTGGTTGTTGAATAGGAATAATATTCCATACTTTAAAAAAAAAAAAAAGAGGACCTTGAGAGATTAGGCTTTTAAATTTTATTACCTTGGAAGCTTAGATTTTTAAAATTCATTAGAAATTGCACTTGAGGAACTTGTACCTGAATTGATAATGTGTACCACAGGATATACAATTGAATTTGTAATCACTGGTATTTCCACAACTTTCCAATAAACATTTTATGCTAAATATTTGACTAAAAGTTTTTCTAGCAAGTGGGAATGGGCGTCCTAGTTATTTAGAGTCATGAATGTTCTATCACTATTGTATCTAAATATAACATTTTGCTAGCTTTTATTAACTTGCCATTAAATATGGTAATAGGTTACTGTGATACGTGGAAACTTTGGAATTAGAACAGTCCTGAGAGTTTCATTGAGGGTGTTTTTGTCCTGTTTATTAGTTGAGTAAAATGTTTCACTGTGAGGATTTTTTACTCATATCAAAACTTAAGACTGCTTGACATGCTAACATGGTTTGACACAGGAGATGTGGTGTTTGGTTTACCTAAAGGATAAAATTTGTGTAAGTTACATTACTAATTGTTCCTTCACTATAACTTAAATATAAAATGACATTAATTATAAAGATCTGGTAAGCCTCAATTTCATTATGTGTTTTAACTCTCATAAACTTTAACAATTAAACTTAATGCATTTTGTATCTAAAAGCATAATGGACACTGTATCTAAACTCTTTGATGCTTTAATGGAAGAGTGATTGGGCTTGAGAAAGCTAGTTCTTGCCTAGTTCAAGACTGAAATATATGATCTCCAAATTGTAGAATCAAGAAAATGATAGCTCAAAATGAAAAGGAAATAAGCCCAACCAATGATTTTCATGAAGTTTGACTTCGTTCCAAGTTATGTATGTTACCTAGAGAGATAAATTAAAAAAAAAAAAAATGATTGAGGTAAGAGTCACACATTAACCATTTTAAAATGCTGAATTCAGTGACATTTAGTATATTCACAATATTGTGCAATTAGGCAGATTTTTAAATAAACTTTTATTCTGAAATTTAAATTTTAACAATAGTAAGGAAAACACCTGTATATCCTTTACCCACATTCACCAATTTTTAAGATTTTGCCATATTTGCTCGACATCTGCTCTTCCTCTTCCACTCTGCATGCGCATGCACACACACTCACTCACACACACACTTTCCTGATCCCTTTAAAAGTAGGTTACATGCCCCCTTTGCCTCCAGAGTTCAGTGTGCATTTCCTAAGAACAAAGATGATTCTCTCACATGGCCATAGTATGGATATTAGATTCAGAAAACTTAACATTGAAACAGTAATTTTATCTCTTTGTAGTCCATATTCTAATTGTGTCAGTTGTCTCATTCCAGTGCACAGTTCTGTCCAGAATCATGTATTTAATTGTCATGACTCTTTAAGTCTCCTTTAATGAAGAGTTCTTTAATCTTTCTTTGCCTTTCATGATGTTGGTATTTTTGAACATAATAGGCCGGTTATTTTATAGAATATTCCTCAATTTAAGGTTAGCTGGTGTTTCCTCAGGTATGTATTCTGAGCTGGGATATTACATTAAGTAATAACATGTCCTTTTCAGGAGGAAAACAAGGTGTGTATGCTCTTTTAATTTTGAGCACTCAGTTAAAGGCGTTGTCTGGTTTCTCCATTATGTAGTTGTTTTTCTCGTTGCAACTAATAAATAGTCTGTGGGGAGATACTTTAATATCTCTCCTCATCAAACTCCGTCCCCCCTCCCCCCCCAATTTAGCATCTACTGATGCTTCTTCCTTGATGTGATAGTTAAAAATGATGACTCCTCCCTCTTCAACCACCTACCCCCACGATCCATCCTTCAATATATAATTACCAGTTTACTGTAAGGAAGAGCTCTCATTTTCCCCCCTCTGTATATCCCTCCTTTGTGGATTTTCATTTTATTCAGTGCCTTGTAATCCCTACTGTCCTTATTTATTTCAGTACTCAAATTGTCACAGATTTGGTCAACAGGAGCCTTGTAAAGTTGGCTTATGTCCTTTTGGCACTTTTTTTAAGCATTTTCTCACTTTCTGGCACAAGATGTGTGAACCTTTTTCTGTACTTTTACTCCCTCATCCATGGAATGAGCCATTTCTCCAAGGACCCTTGGTTTTGATTACTTTTAGTGGTGAGGCAGATTTTTAGAATGAAGATTATATCGTAGATTATATATAGAGATTTTTGTTGTAATTAAGATGTTGCTAGAATTTCTTAGTATGTAGAAACACCTATAGTACAAAGAGTTGGCACATGGGACAAAGGTTTTTTGAAGTGTGGTGGTGATTTTCTTTTGGATAATTAAGGTTTTATTTTCAAATTGAAACTTTAACGGAATTGCTGTTCTCTCCATGCTTTTCCCACTTACAGCAATGTAATTTGCTTTCCATAAATCAATGAAGTATGAAAAGACAAAAATTGCAGCATGTGCTTTACAAGTGTATATATTGTAGATAATCTGATTATGTCAATAAAATGCTCCCGTAGAATGTATTCTTCCAGAGGTATTCCCTGTTACAGCCATCTACCTGTAATTCATATACTTCTCTCCTGTGATAACTTGTTTGGATTTTGAATTGTTTATGCTAGATGCTGATTACTGAGTAATTTAAGTCTCAATTATGGCAGCACTATTCTAATTAGAATGCTAGATGTTGGCACTTAATTTAGCAAACAAGTGTAAAATGTCTGTGTGACATTTGTAGAAATAAGTATTGAGGATTAATTTTCTGTAGATAATCTTAGGATGTATATCTTAAGTATAGACTTATGCTTACTTTATCTGCAAACCAAATACATAACTCATTTGGAATATGAAATCCTTTTGACTTAAATTGGAAAAAAATGGCTATAGTTGAGAGTGGCATTTTTCCAACAATTACAAAAAACATTGTGTGTGTGAAGAAGCAGCAAAATTACACAAGTTTAAATAATTAAAACAAATACAAGTAATTGGCACATTGAGAGTAGAAGAGTTTGAGAAAATTAATGGAGATGCAACATTGGTGTTTGATTTCAACATAGGTAGTATCCCTTTGGCCATGTTGGAATTTATGAGGAGTAATTTGAAAATAACATACCCACACTCCTTTTAGACTGATAACATTTTTTCAGATAGAGGTGTTTTTTGTTTTGTTTTGTTTTTTTATAATATATGATGGTAATCCTCTTCTAGTGAATGAATTAAAATGTATTCTTAATGTTTATATAATCTCTGATAAAAAGACTGAAATTATAGGCATGCTTCTCATGTGAGATGGCCAAATGACAGAGGATGAGGTGTTGTACTAAGGATTGCAGGAAGCCACAGGATGACCTAGTTTATTTTTTTCACGAATATTTATTGATTATTTGGAACTCTTTAAGATACTCGAAGTGTAGTTATAAACAAGTTTTGGTGGGGAGAGACAAATAAAAACAAATAAAATAATTACATTTTTTAAGTGTTATGAAGGAAAGGGACTGAAGTAGAATGATGAATGGGAGGGACTGTTTTAAGTAGGATTGGAGAAGGAGACCTTTCTGAGGACATGGCTTTATGTTAAGACTTAAAAGATTTTAAAGTATAGCACAGAGAGTAAAGGAAAGTATCCCAGAGAGAAGATGCTGTGGAGCAAGCAAAGTGGAGAAAGAGCTGGTGAGAAAGAGAACAGTGTGGCAAGAACATGGAAGAAGGTAGTCTCAGGGAATGTTTGGCCACTGCATGGAATTTGGATTTATTTTAAGTATAATAAAAAGCTGGTGAGGAATTTTGATAAGCAAGAACGTGAAATGATTCCACTTATGTAGCTACTCTTGGTGCCGAGTTGGATAATGAATCAGAGGGGAACAAGTAGAAAGAGGCAGTGGTTAAAATTGTGATTTTATCATAAGAGGTTAGGATCAGAATCTCTGAACTTCATTTGTGGATTCAGATTACCTAGGTTGAAATCCTAAGCATACCACATTTATCTCTGGATTCATACTACCTGTGTTGAAATCCTAAGCATACCACTTAATAGTTGTATTAAGCAAGATACTTAACCTCTTTGTGCCTCGGTTTCCTTATCTGTGAATGGGAATGGTGATGTTAACTGCCTCATAAAGTTGATAGATCAGATGAATTGTTTGTAAAGGGCTTAGGACCTTGCCTGGGCCATAGAGTTAGGTAAGGCCTAACTCTTTTGCACAGCTCTTCTTTAGTAACAGATTGTGCAAAGCAAAGACATGGTTCCAGTATGTACCAGTTTCAGTTAACAGGGCACCATGCAAAATGAGGGCTGTTTATATGAGAAGTACAGCATCTGTAGTCACCCTTGATGACTCCTAAATCGATAGTTGACAGTGAGCATAAGTAAGAGATTTAAAGTTTTTGAAGTATTTTTTTAGCCTTTGATTTCAATGTTTTAGCTCTACACATGTTTCTGTGGACATAGAATTCTGCCAACATGTCTTAACATTTTAAGTCTTTGCTAGGGGTTACTAAGTTAACTTTAGGGGATATAGCAAATTAACAAGTCTTTATGGCCATGCCTTCAGAAGACCTGAGATTGAAACTTTATTCCAGGATAGCCTCATTTCTTTTCTTTTCTTTTTTTTTTTTAAGTAGGCTCCACACCCAACATGTGGCTTGAACTCACAACTGTTGAGATCCAGTCGCAAGCTCTACTGACTGAGACAGCCAGGTGCCCCACCATGATGGCCTTTTTAAAAATTTTTTGAGAAAGTGATATTTCTCACGTCATTCTCTTTGTATATTTGTTGGTCAGAGATTGTTTATTTTAGCCCCCTCTATTCGTATCTTAATCTCCGTTTGTTTGTTTCTTTGTTTGTTTGTTTTTGTCTTTGTCTTCCATCACCCTCTCTCTTACCAAGAGATTATAGATTTCATTTGTGTATTCACTGGTCAGTTATTAAATACCCATTTTATATGAGACATTCATGGTTAGGTACTAAGAGGGGAATAAAAATGCATAGTATATGCTATAGTCAGTTCTTGTTATTTGACGTGCATAGGTTCTACCAGAGTCACCACAAAAACTGAATTAGCAAATGCCGAACCATTGTTCCCAGGTTAGATTCCTCTGGGCCTCTAGTCACATTTCATCATCCAGTCAGTGCATAACCATGTTTTGTGTCTGTTTCTGTATGAAGATGTCTCAATACACATACTGTTTTCAGTGACACTGAGCTCAGGGCCCAACAACACGTTACAAAGCTTATCTGACAGGTATTTTTTCTGTAAGGCACATTACAGCATACTTACACATAGAAATTCTAGACAGCACTTCAGCACCAGGCTTAGAGATCATTAAACAGCGAAATCACCAACAAAAAGCACAAAGATGTGAAAAATAATGGCATTGCATAAACCAGGGAACAGACACTTGTTTATGGCATGAGAACTAAAGGCAGAACATCGCCTTTTGGCCTCACCTGAGAATGTGCCCAACAGATGAGTCAAATCTTTCACTGCTCTGCACATATTCACAAATGACCATGAAAGTGCTGTGAATATTGATTTTAGTCTTACAAAATTTTAGTAATGCTAAAATTTTAGTAGTACTCATTTTAGTGAGCACATTCACAAATACAGAATCCTCAAATAAGGAAGATCAACTATACTTGTTTTTTAAAAACTTACAGTGTTTTAAGGGGGAATTAAGATATGTTCATACATAGCTATTACATAGGGTACAATATAATTCATAAAAGTTATAAATGTAATGTTTATTTTACCATAGGAAGGGGAGGTTATGGGTTGGCAGGAATCAGGAGGACTTTACTTTTGCATCTTTGTTAAAAACTAGGTTTGAGTTTTACTGAAAGGAGATAATTCTGGGAGTGAACAGTTACTGAGGTAAGAAAGGGCATGTTTAAATTTCAGTTGTTATCCCATAAAGGAAATAAAACAGAAGCAGTGGGAAGAAAGGCTAGGCAGGTAGATTGAAGCCAGATCAGGTAGGTCCTGAACACCAGAACTTTTTGAGTCAAAGGGAAGAAGCTATTTAACCTATTTGCTCAATTACTTAATAAATATTATGGAACATCTGCTATCACCAAGTCTGTTACAGGCACTGGGGATCTTTAAAGTGAGAGACAGGGGTGCCTGGCTGGCTCAGTCAGTTAAGTGTCTGACTCTTGATTTCGGCTCAGATTATGATCTCACAGTTTGTGAGATCGAGCTCCGCGTCAGGCTCTGTGTTGACAACACAAGACTGCTTGGGATACTGTCTGTTTCTTTCTGTCTTTCTTTCTTTCTTTCTTTCCCTCCCTCCCTCCTTCCCTCCCTCTCTCCCTCCCTCTCTCTCTCTCTCTCTCTCCCCTTCTCTCTCTCCCTCTCTCTCTCTCTCTGCCCCTCTGCTGCTCATGCTGTCTCTCTCTCAAAATAAATAAACTAAAAATTAAAAATAAAGATAGAGACAACTTGTGTCCTCTGGGTGTTTTCAGTCCAGAGGGGGAGACAAGAAAACAAATGTGCCTGTTATAGTACACTAGTTTTAGTTTTAGTTCAAGATAAAGAGCAGGGTGCTATGAAGAGCATATAGGCAGATCCCCAGAGTTAAAGGAAGGTTTCTTGGAGGAAGTGGCATTTAAACTAAACCCTGATGATAAGGTGAAGTGAGGCTGGTGACAGGGCTGGGTGGGTAGAGGACTTACAGACAGGAAACAATTCATGCAAAGGCCTTGAGGTGAGAATGATGGTGATGGGACTGAAAGAATAAATTGATATCCCACATGAAAGACTTTTTGTCATGTTAAGGAATTTGGACTTCATCTTGAAGGCTTCCAACGGAAGCCTTTGTTGGATTTAAAAAATGGGGGCTCAGTTACATAGGATTTGTATTTCAGCAAGAGTTCACTTTGGCTCTGGTCTGGTGGGAGATAGAGGAAAAGCAGAGACACTAGTTATAAGATTGTTGGCAATAATCTGGGTGGGAAATGGTCGTGACCCTGCGCTGAGGTAGTGGCAACGTGGGTAGGGAGAAGTAGATGGACATATTAGAGACACTTAGGAACCACCGTAGGTAGAAAAGGCCAGGAAAATGGACTTTTAATGCTAAATAGGAGGGGAGGGAAGTAATGAATTATGATGTTGAAGCCGTAACTCTGGATGGTACTGTCCACTGATAACACAAAGAGGAAAATACTTGGGGAAGGTGGTGATGAATTTGTGGTGGACCACATGGCCAACGGTAAATATATTAGGAAGCTGAATCTAGTCACGGTTTGAAGGATAAGTGGAGAACACACCCCAAATGGAGACATTGTTAAATGTTGGAGCCTAGACTAGAGATGTAGTCTCTGAGGGAAAAGGCTCCCAAAGATGACTCCAAACACCCAGCACCTGCATGCAGCCTGCCTGGCCTTACCATGTACCCTGCAGATCATGTTTCACCCTGAGAAATCGTGAAGCCGCCTGAATGTTGCTCCTTCTCAAATACATGAAAACTAATAATTTTATTGTTAAAAAGCATCTCTAATCTGGAAGAAGAAGAATTTTATCACCCCTTGGGACTTAATAAAGCTAATCTCATTTTGAGTATCTCATATACGTGTTTCATTGATCCTTGTGAAAAATGTTACCCCTGCATCAGGAGGGCCAGAAAAACAGCAGTAAGTGTGAGAGTTAGGGACTGTGAGAAGAGCCAATGCCTCTCTTTTCTTGAGCTCTTTGTGCTGTTTCTGTTCATTCAGTGATGTGTTATAAAATGTAAAATAAGTAAAACATGCAAGAAAAAAGGAAAGACGTTATTAAATGAGGATTGAGAACTTAAAGCTAAAAATAGAGAACTTTGAAGAGGTTGGAATAAAGTTTAAAAGTTTTTAAAAACTCAGTGGAAAAAAAGGGCCCAAAAGTAATACTGATGAGACTTAAAATAAACAAGATAGGAAACTGAAATCAACAGTAAAGATCAATCAAGGTTTTTTTTTAATAGGTTAAAAATAAGTGAGATGTAAAGCAAGATAAAAGGCCTAAAACCAGCCATCAGATAAGAATTTAAAAACATAAAAGGTTAAAAGGAAAAGCTATCCATTAAAAAAGAATAAGAAATAACAGATACTAAAAACAAGAGTGGTAAGATGAAAGGTATAGACATTTTTGTGAGTCTAATATTAAGGGAAGTTTTAAAAAATAGTGTAAAAACCCCAAAGTGGGTTTTTTGGAACACTTAGAAAATGCTCCAGGGAGAAGGAATGTTATCACCAAAATTTTAGCTATGTTTAATATGATCCCCTCTTTGAGATTCTCAAAGCATGTTAGAATATAGTCTCTGAGAAGTGCTGTAGTAATAAAATTGCCTTAGTTTTACGTAACATCTCCAAAATCTTACCATGTTTCACAAAATACTAGAGTACTGTTTTAGAAGAAAGTAAAAATGGAAATCTTAAAAATTACAGAGATAGAGGATAAAGAAAAAATCAGCTGGAAGTAGAAAATAGAATTGGGTTGGGGCTAGCATTCCTACGGAATAGTCTCCAACACTGTTTTGCAGCTAGCCAAGAGAAGAAGGCAACTTGACACCCTTACCCCTGGTCCTTTATCCAAAGCGGGTCTTCAGAAAGCTTTTCTCTGTGCAGATAGGGCACTGATATAACATAAAGAGGCTGCTGAGCCAAGAGAGTGGAAACTGATCCTCAGCAGAATTAAATCAGCTCAGCCATGGGACACTGCCCTAACAAGTGAAGAGAAGTTTTATACACAAGTGCTGTTTTTCTTTTCTTTAAAAGGGATCGATTTTTTTCATCGTATAAATAAAATTGTAAACTAATGTGTCCCCGTCCACATACATTTTTTCACGTTTTTTTTTCCTTCTAGATTTTGTCCACATGTACATGTGTTTTTATATAGTTGATAGTAGTTACTGTTCATCAGATTTGTGTTGTGGGGGCTGTTTTTCTCTGGCAGTGAAAGGAAAAGAATTTTCTAGTGTGTAGCCTCTGCCTGTTTGATTGCTATATTGTCCCATGTACCATTGCTGCCACGTTTTAGAAACAACTTATCTTACTTTCCTGAACCACATAACAAATACCTTCTTTTGCCAGCCATAGAACATCCCTTCCCCAAATCTTAATTGGCACCAGAAAATTTCTCTGGAAAAAAAATAACTCTTTAGCATCATGGGACTAGCCAGTGGTTGGGACAGCTTTTTTTAAGCTTGTCATCTGCTACCCAGCTCATGGTAGCAGCAGCACCTATGGTAGAGGGAGAGTAGAAGGGTTTCTACATAAACGATCAAGATCCATGAACATCCAGACATTTCTTCGTTTAATGATTTGTGCTCTTGCAAAGGAAGCAGGATATAGAAACCAGGTATTGTGGCCCTTCTAAAATGCTTTCTTCAGACAGCCACCTCATGGAATGAATTATATGACCTTGTTTTGGGCATTTTGAAAGCTCAGAATTCTGCAGTTTCTGATAATGCTAGATAATTTCCCTTCTTATAATAGCTTAAAAGTCTTTGTTTTTGCTTTAATTTTGCTTTGGGATGTGCAACTCCATCAGTAGATGTGAATGAGTTTAGTGAATCTAAAAAAAGGGACTTTTTATTTATTTGATCAGATGATGTCAGGTTACCACTAAAAAAGAAATTGCTACTTTATGTAAAATAAAACTGTAGCTCAAGATTAGTAAGAATAAACTTCAAAATAACTCTGTTAAGCATAAAATAGTTGTTCTCTGCCAGGGCTTGCATTAATAGTATTATTACTGTAATATTATATTATTAGTATTATTAGTGTTACTAATTTCTTAGTAATGCTCATTTCCAGGTCTTTGGCCGCTTCTTAATAATAATTGTTTTTGCCTTGCTATATACTTAACATTTTCAAGATCTTCATTTCAGTATCTATATGCTTTGGGTCAGATAGGCTGCTAGTTACCATGACTGTAAAGTTCTGCAACAATGAATGAGATGTAAGTAATAAGAATTAGTTTACTCTAAGGGACCATATAAAGAATATCTTCAAACTAAAAATAAATATTGGCAGAAAAATGACCATGTGTGCTAAATGGTACCCTTAACCATTTCATTTAATCTCTGTTATACATAGGAACTGTCTTTCAGATGAGGAAACTTGAGACACAGAGTGGTTGATTTGTCCAGGAGTCCGCGACAAAATTCAGGCCATATTAATCTCTAATTATTGGTCAATTAATGTACATATTACTTTGCTTTCCTACAAAATAGCCATAAAAGATGAAGCAGATTATGAAAATACATAAATTTGCAGTATTTTCCTTTAGGGTGGGCTTGTGTTTGGAACAGTTCCTAGAGCCCAGGCCCATTTTAAATGTTTGGAAATGGGTTGCTATCAAACAGGTTATTTTATTTCGTATTGCTAACCACTGAAGTTGTAAGGAAGGGGAAATAATTTTATAGTTTCTTCCTCCCACAGGTCATAATTTAGTTGTGGACATCAGGATGTTTTTCTTGGCTTATCTCATTCATGTAATTTTTTTTGCACATCTGTTACATAAATTGCTAAAACTCTTTCCTTGAAAAATTGCCAGTTTAAGTCACACTTAATAGCGATCAAGAGGTCGGTAACTTTTGGAAAAAAGAATTCAATGACAGACTTCGAGGGGCAGAAATCCAACTACCATCCTGGTTTAAGTATTTTTTGTTTTGGATCAATTCCTTAATTTTTTGAGTCGTTGGAATAATTATGTGTGGCTTCTAATCTTTCCCTGAAGACTTTATGTTGGACTATAAACATTTAACATATAAACTTTTATATAGAAAAGTATTTTAGTCATTGCTTCCATAAGTTTGTATCTTTTAGTGATCAATTTATATATACATTCTAATCTGGCACATAGTTTGGCATGAGAAACTAAACTTGGAGTATTGACTTCTTTCAGGCTTACTGATTTTATGTAACCTTTCCTAACCCTGAATTCTACATAAACCGCAAAATAATGATATTCTGTGGGGGTTTTTTTTTGTTTTTTGGAACAAAGTTCATAAGACATTACTTCTGCTAGTTGCATTTTAGAACAGCTTTATTATACTTAAGTGATAAACATATCAGTTGTTAGAAATCTCAGATATTTTAGATGTAAGTTGTTAGTTTGGGCTCATGTAAACTGATATTGAGTCAGTACTGGAAATTTTCCTGGAATGTTAGGTAAACTCTTCCTTAAGCAAGGGACCAACTATTTATTTAACGCACAATTTGAAATTATATGGATTTGGAATGCTAGGTTTTAAGCTTGAAATCTTTAGATAATGATATCATTTGGAGTACTAATAATCTGTAATGGGTATATTTAGAGATTAGAAAATATGTGATAAATCAGTTAATGTCAGTTACTGATAAAAGTTCTTAAATATTTTTTTGTATTACATTTCCTACTGTGTAACCATCCTCCTTTCTAAAATGTAGTAGATTTTTGGGGCGCCTGGGTGGCTCAGTCGGTTAAGCATCCGACTTCGGCTCAGGTCACGATCTCACAGTTCGTGAGTTCGAGCCCTGCGTCGGGCTCTGTGCTGACAGCTCAGAGCCTGGAGCCTGTTTCAGATTCTGTGTCTCCCTCTCTCTGACCCTCCCCCCGTTCATGCTCTGTCTCTCTCTGTCTCAAAAATAAATAAATGTTAAAAAAAAAATTAAATAAATAAATAAAATGTAGTAGATTTTTGTTCAGTTTTGACTTTGTAAAACAGATCTAGATTTGTTAACAGGAAATAATGTACAATTTTATTATGATCCAAATCTGATTTGCAGCTGTGGGGACAAGTCACTTAGCCAAGCCTTTCATTGGCATCCACTGGGCAGCTCGGCTTTGTTATGTTACAGCTCTGGGGCTGTTGTAACTTAATTTCTTTGTGAGCAACAAATCAAGAAAGCCAACCTCCAGTACTGGTAGTGAATGTGGCAGAGCCTAAGAAAATTATTATTAACAGAAAATAGTAGCTTTACAAAGGGTATTTAGAGAAGAACACATTGGGTTTGGTGTAGTACCTTGGATTAATGACACAATCAAATCATACAGAATCACTAAAAAAAAAAAAAAAAATTATGAAAAGTGTTCTGCCATGCATAAGTTTCCTACCTAAGAAAGAAAACTTGATGACTCTAACTATTTTTACCATGTGTTGGGGAAGTATAATAAGTACAGGATACTTTAAAGTCTTGATCGAATCTGGGAGATTGTCAGGAGTCTGTACAACCATTTTTGTCTTCGTAATTTTTAAGATAAAGGTTTTCTGTTAATCGTTCATGAATGTTAGAGGTTTATTCTTAGTCATTTCTATGTGCAGAATATGTTCAGTGTTTAATTTGTTCCCCATTGTCCTCTGCAAAAAAACTGAAAATATACTTTTTATATCTTTTTATCTTTCTACTATATCTGTAAATAGTACAAACACAGCCTAAAGTTTTGAGTTAAGATTACAAGAATATCGAGCCATATTAATCAACAGTGTTCAGTAATAGGAAAACATCAGGGGTGGTTAAATTTTGGACTCCCAATTCTCCATCCCCATGGACTAAACTATTACTGGAATTGAAGGCCAACATCAATCAGAATGGATCAAAGAATTTGTTAGTAGTATGGTGGAAGAATAGCTTTTGCCTTAGAAAAGACTAGATCCACTTTAATTTTCTTACATCTTAAAACAATTAGAATTTCAGTTAGAGTTACATCAGCTAGAGGTGCTTTTCTCTTGTCATATGTGGGGAATGAACAACTGAAGTGGTGTTTTTGAACGTTAATACATTTTCTGTGGTTTTCATGTCGTAAGCAGGCAGCTTGTGTTTGGACTTCAGCAGTTTTTCTGTCTGTACTGTTTTTAAAATGTTTTAGGTATCCGGTTATAGTATCTAACTTGATCTTTGAGTATCCAGAATATTCTAAAAGTAGAAGCTTTAAAAAGAACTATGGGAGTCCCCTCCTCCCTCAGTAAAACCTGGCAGTAAACTGTTCTTTAATATTTATTTGGTGTTAATTTTTTTTTACTGTGATAGCTAAAGCATGAAGTATAGTATTTCAGTGCAAATTCTTGATGGTTATTTTAAAAAGCAGAAAGTCTCATGTTTCAGCATTTAGTATTTTAATGTTCCCTCTTGAAAAGTAAAGAGGAAAACAGAAGGTACATAATCCAGCATAGTCCTCTGTGTAAATAGGTGAAGTCATAAATAATATGCACATGAGCATCCCACATATTTATGATATAAATAGATTGAAATAGGGTATATGTTTTTTAAATAACCAGGTTATTCTTCTGAAGTCTTGTTACTACAGAAGAATGGATAAGAGAGCCTGAGATTTTAGAGGTCTTCAATTTCAGTTTTTCCCTATTCAAAATGTTTTTTTTCTTACCTTGCTTTTAAGAGTATTTGTGTTTAAGAGGGGGAGGAATACATTGGTTTCCTCCTTTCCACTTGGATAGTTCATTATTTAATATTTAGTAAAACCAAAGAAAATATAATTTCCATAACTGGGAATATATTTCTTTAAAGATTAATTCAGCATTTCTTTTAGTAGCACAGTTTGTGATGTCATCTTAATTTATTAAGAAGCTTTTTCTTTTAGGTCGGATGATATTACTAATTCTCTGATTTTAGGGCATTGTGGTATAATATGGGCTTTAGAATTAGAAAACCCAGCAGTTTAAACATCAGCTGCTTACTAGTCTTGTGATGATACAAGTGAGCTTATTTAATTTCTCTACCAAGGAGTTGCTATTAAATATTATTATATTTCTATTAAATATTGCTATAATACTGCTATTATATTACTATTAAATGTATTATATTAAATATACTTTTCCTCTCACTCATTTTCTTTCTGTTTGGTAGAAGGGGCCACTGCTGCTAATGACAGCATGGCAGCACTAGAGAGAAAGTGGCCAGCAGTAGGTTTGTTGTATTTGTTTTTTTCTCTACTTTCCAATATTTATTATATTAGTTTTCTTCTGGTGTGGAGGGAACACTGTAATTTATTCCTTATATTAGCACTGTAGGTATTTTATAACTAAGATACTTTATAATCAAATATGATAATATTTGCTTTAGCAATATTAATTCTACTGAACGAGTCCTTTTGTTAAGACATTTTTCGGGACACCTGGGTGGCTCAGTCATTTAAGCGTCTGACTTCGGCTCAGGTCATGATCTCACAGTTCATCAATTCGAGCCCCATATTGGGCTCTGTGCTAACAGCTCAGAGCCTGGAGCCTACAGCCTGCTTCTGAGTCTGTGTCGCCCTCCCTGTCTCTCTGCCATTCTCCTGCTCACGCTATGTCTCTCTCCCTCTCTCAAAAATAAATAAATCTTAAAAAAAATTTTAAAAAGACATTTTTCATTGCTTTGTATTTTACTTTCAGGTCAAGAAAATACTTTTTTTTTCCATGGGTAGCAAATATCCAGCCAAGTAGATGAATCAGTTTTTCCAACTCCCCACACCATTTCTGTACAGCCTCAGATTTTCTGCTGACAATGAAAGTTATGTATTTGTTGAATTTAGAAGTGGTAGACTTCTTGGTTGTTGATCATAAATATGATTCTGTTCACAGGATTGTAATTACCATGTACTTGGTTTTAAAATGAGTATTGAACCTATAAAATGTTTAGCTTGCAGATAAGGGTAATGTGGTAAAGGCGGTCCCCTGATGAAAACTGAATATCAGATGGTCTGTATCACACTTTTAGAGCAAGTATTCTTAAAACTATTTTCCCAATGTTTTGGCCAGAAGCTTAAAAAAAAAAAAAAAAAAGGAACAAGCATTAAAAGAAGGAATTTGTTACCTGAGAAAACTTTCTTTTTCAGTGTTTATTTTATGGGTGTTTTATTATTTTTAAAAAGTTATTTAAAGATTGATACTTTATTAATGGGAGCATAATAGTTTTACCTGTGTCATAAAAGTATCTTCTGAAATCTTTGTGGCGTTGAGATTAAGAGGTGAGTTTTTAGTGTAAGTTTTAATGTTCAAGAATTATTCTTTCCTAAAAGAGTTTCTTAAAAACATGTTAATTTTGTTTTTCTTTTTTTTACGTTTTATTTATTTTTGAGACGGAGAGAGACAGGGCATGAACTGGGGAGGGTCAGAGAGAGAGAGGGAGACACAGAATCTGAAGCAGGCTCCAGACTCTGAGCTGTCGGCACAGAGCCCGATGCGGGGCTCGAACTCACGAACTGCAAGATCATGACCTGAGCCGAAGTCGGACGCTTAACCGACTGAGCCACCCAGGCACCCCAAAAACATGTTAATTTTAATATTAGGTACTTAAATTGATCCCTGTAGTTTTACACATATAGCACTTGGTATACATATTTTAGTATGTATACATATACATTAGTTACTAGTTTGCTGCACTTATTAGCCTGATAAAAACAAGATGTTGGAAGTACAAATAATACATATGTGGGCTACCATGATGCTTATTTGCTGATGAAAGTTAAAAGGTTGCTAATGATGATACTGTACTTGATTTCTATTTTTAATGGCATTTAAAAGTTTTTCCTTGGTTAAAGTTCATGGGAGGAAATTTGGAAAATACAGGAAAGTATAAAGAAAGAAATACTGTTATTTAAAACCATTACTTTGAATGTTGTGTCTCTGTCTCTTGCTGCCTGTTTTCCTGTTAGTGAGACTCTAAGTGTGGATGTATGTTTGCATGCATAGAATAAAATACAAATTTAAAGGTCTAAGAGAAAATACTGCTAAATATTTTCCTGATCTCAGAGTGAATGAAGGCTTTATATAGTAAGTTTAAAACAAAAAGAAGAAAACATGAAAAATATGACTTTTTTTTTTAAAGGAAGTAAAATTAAAAGGACAAGCTGGGAAAAAATACTTTCTACTGCATCAGTCTGTTTCAGTTTCCTTATTCCTTTGCTGGTAGTTAGAACTGAATTGTACCTAAGCTTTACCTTTTCTCTTGGTATATAGTTTTGTTTTAACAAAGCATATTCCTGAACTTTTGACAGGAAAATATATCAATAAGAACTATTCAAATGTTTTCTTGTCAGTTATTTTACTGATTATTCTTAATGCAGATTAGAAGAAGCATTGGCCATCTATAAGTAAAAGTCCCACGTTAGCTCACTTTCAACCAATCTTGCCTCTAAAACCTGTTCCCAAACTGTTACTAAGTAAAATAATTTGGTATTCTATCAGTAGTGAGCAGTGCAATAAACAGAAAATGAGGAATAAAGAACAGAGCCAAATGGACACTAATAATTTACAAATTGAATAGTCAGCCCTTGAATAATTGAACATTGGCCATGTGAATACAGTCACAGAAGTATGTGTACAGAAGTTGAGGGCAGTAACTTTTAGTCTTTGGCATTAAAGATCCAATGAGTGAGTGGTGCTGGGTTGTCGAGGGTTAAGTACTCTCACTGGATCTCCCTTAGTCCTGTCCTGCCTGTTAGGGTGTTGTGAGGGGCAAATGTGAAAGCATGAAAAGGACTGTAGATGCAGTGAAGTCTTACTGATAACAAACAATAATGAGTGTGGTTCAATACTGCTTTAAGGTAAAATCTTCAGAACATGAGCAGATTCTTAATATTCTTCACTTTTTGGTTATTTCATGGTAATTTCCTAGAATTTTACTTGCAGAACACATCCTAGACCTTTGTCTGAATTTGGTGCTTTAAAAAACTGTTGAGAGAGCCCCCTCTAGTGTCTGAATTATCCATTCTTAAAACATTTTTGTCAATCATAGGAAGTTTTAAGAATTAAACTAGCTATTTTTTCCTTTCACATCTGGATGTAATTTCTTTTTAACTTTTTTTTTTTTTTGGTGGGGGTTGGGAAGAGGTTATTTTCCTTTTTAAAAAAGGTCACTGGAATTATGGGTAGGGTGTGGATTGAGGGCAACTGAAAACATGGGAAAGGAAGGATCAAAATGCCATTTCTACCTTTTTAGAAATAGTTATTTTTAAATGACCTGGAGTAAGGCCAAACTATACAGTAGTGTGTTGTTTTGTTTTAGTTTACATTTGTTTCTGAATTAGGTGCAGCTTAAAAATACTTTATTTTGGAATTCTTTATAGCCAGCGGATCTCATCTTCAGAGTTCTTTGCAGTTTCTGAAAGCAACAGTTTCACTGGAAAAATGGCTTTAAAATAGAGCCATTCTCTTCATGGAAGTGTTCTAACTTTATTATTTTTTGTTATTGTTGCCATATTTTGTGGATGTACTTTGTGTACTTTGTAACTATATTGTAAGTGTGTTTTAATGGTAAGTTGTCATTTTATATAGTTCCCATTGTTTTTCAACCAAGGAAATAAGGAGATTCTTAAATTATTGGCTGTCTGCCACCTCTTCCTGTAAACACACAGCACTCAAACACACAGGCCTTCAGCTAAGAATCTTGTGAAGGGTTAGAGAAACAGGACCTTTCTCATTTGACCCATGGGCTTTTGTAGCTTGAACAAGGAAAGTAGTGTTCTGAAAGCTACAGCATTTATGAAGGCTCTAGTAAAAATATTTCATGTGCATGGACTAGAGATTAACTCCTTTCATCTTGTTCTCTTGAAATTAAACAATGCAAACAGATTTTAAGTGCATTCTTGCTAATGAAATGCTTGGGTGAATTATAATCCTAATTGCTATTGTTCATTCCCACAGCTGCATGTTGACACTTATAACTGCCTAAGCCATGCATTCTTCAGCCAGTAGGATAAACAAAAGCATTTTGAAATCCATCATTTTGTGGCATCTTAAATTGCAAATCTGTCATTGACTGCCTTGATTTTATTTTGTTTCCATTGTTGAAAAAAAATTGGAAAAAATGTTACTCCTTTGTATCTATACATAAAATTATTGTCAAGAGGATCATTACTGGGTTTTTAGGAAAATTCATTCATTAATCGTCTCAGTTGGTAAAGGAGGCATTGGAAACTATGTCCCAGGGAAACAATTTATACTTATGTTATCAAGCTAGTTGATACTTTAGGAGGCAGCTTTCGCCAAGATTTGAAAGAAAGTGATAGGATTTCACTGTCCTTTCTTAGTAGAACAGTATTCTGAATGTAAATCTAGAAGCCAAATTTATTCTGTGATTTGGCAAGTTATATATGTGTAATGGTCCCTTTCAAATTTTACCCCAAACCATTTATTAGTCTTTTTTTTTTAAGTAAAGAAAGAGAAAGGTTTGCAATGAATTTGAAATTTGTATTTCTTTGTATTTGAGAAACAGATTTGAATACAAATTATATCCATACCTTCCTTCCTTTAAAAAATAGAACTTTCTGATAACTGAAAAACCATACAGCAAGAGTGAGATGTATGGAAGTCATAGTTACCAAATTCTGATTTTTCTGTATTTCTAAGGCTTGATTTTAAGTGAAAGATTTGAATGATCGTATTCATAGGCATCTGTTACAATAATTGCTCAGTGATAATTGGAGTTTTAGATGTCAAATGGATACTACTATAGTTTGTCACTTTTTCACAGTATTTCTTTCTGAGAATGTCATTGAATTCTTAAATCCATATGAGTATGTAAATTCTATTTTAATAACCAAACATTTTGCTATCTTTTATCTTAAGGGACTCTTTTCAAAGTCCTTTCTTATAAAAATATTAAGTAATATTTTTATTACTCCTAATAGGTGTTTATTATCTTTCTTAATAATAATGACAGCTGGCCTGTATTGAGCAATTTCTGTGTGTCAGGCACTATGCTACTAATAGATTTCATTTGAGATGCCACCCTTTTAGGTAGTATTCTTTCTTACTCCCATTTTGCATTTGAGGAAACTAAAATTAAGATAATTAGAATAATTTTGCTAAAAGTCACAAAGTAACTGAAGTCAGATCTTTCTGATTCCTAGAACCCATGTTCTTCATCACTGTTGAAGTCTTAAGTGAAAGTTAAATGTTATACAGACTCCTGATGGAATATTATGTAGCCATCAAGAGTGAGGGTTATGGTGACTAGTGACACGGAAAACCTATATGATGTAATAAGTGAAAAGACACCAAGGGATTACAGTTTAAATGTTCATAGTGATTCTAAACATTTTTAATGTTACCTTTGGCTTGTCATTGCTTCTTGAAAATGCAATATAAATAATGTGTAGCTCTTCTGTAATTTTGCTGATTAATTTACAGAAATTCTGTAAGGAAACAAGAGTGCATGTAAACTAGATCTGGTTAGGAAACAGACAACTTAGTTTTATAATAGACTCTAGTGTGTTCAATTTCCTTTTTAATTTGACCCAAAGCCGTTTTTTTGCTGGACTTAGGCCAGCTCTAATGTAATCAGTCTCTCATCTGTTTTCTGGA
This sequence comes from Lynx rufus, assembly GCF_022079265.1. Lineage (NCBI taxonomy): Eukaryota > Metazoa > Chordata > Mammalia > Carnivora > Felidae > Lynx > Lynx rufus. Next base: position 190,197,201 of record NW_025814823.1, read on the forward strand.
AGGCTAATGGAATAGTAAAATTTTCTTAAATATAACTTATATGTGCTATATAGTACTCTCGAAGTAGCTTATGCACAAAAGATGTTTTCTTTCCCACCCTGTAGAGGTATCTCATTAGGACACCCAGTAGTGTCATTATTAAGTTTTCATGTGTTTCTCAGTTTTGATGCTAATCTTTGTGTGTGTGCGTGCGTTTTTTTTCCTCTGCAGCACCAATGTGGTTATGAATTATTCAGAGATCGAGTCTAAGGTTCGAGAAGCAACGAATGACGATCCTTGGGGACCTTCTGGGCAACTCATGGGAGAGATTGCCAAGTAAGTGATAATTTGACTCAGCAGTGCAGAAAGAATCCAACTATCTTTACATAGAAATATGAAATTTGCTTTCAGTTTTAAACAGTTTAGCTGCCAGACAGAAATTCTGCATAATCATTCAGATATTAGTGGAGGAAGTTCTACACACAGTCCATTTCCCCTTAAAAATTAGCTCAAAAAAGTAAAACTATTTTTCAGTGAAGTTTAGAGACTTACGTAGCTTATCATAGAATTTTGACAAATGTGTATAAAATAACTTGAAATAAAGTCAGGAAAATTTTTTTTGATGAGCATCTCGACCAGTATGCTGGTAAATAAAGGGCTTGTAAAAGATGATATTAATTAGTGGGGCTTACACACGTGCTAGATATTACACAGACCATGAGAAAAATATTTTTATGGAAGCATATCTAAATGTTTTGAATTAAGCTTATATTTTTTAAGCTTTTTGGCAAAGCACAGTAACTTAGAACAAGCATGCCATCTACTGTCAAAATTAATGTATTACAGAGTCTTGAGGAAAATTATTCTTTTTTCAGGGCTACATTTATGTATGAACAATTTCCCGAACTTATGAACATGCTTTGGTCACGAATGTTAAAAGACAACAAAAAAAATTGGAGAAGAGTTTATAAGGTATGGGCATCAGTTTTTATTATTTGACATGTTGGAAACAAATGCTTGAAATTTTAACGTATACATACATAAGTGGTTATGAAGAACATTAAATCCCAGAATAGAACATTCTTACACAGATGGAAGAAGTAGATTTGCTACTTGCGTTCTGTTTTCTCGTCACCATAAACAGCTATTCTGAATCTAAAATGTTTAAAATTAGTATAAATAATACTTCTAAATATTTTAATATTATTAAAATTTTTCTTGCTTAAAATATATTTGTGCATATCAAAGTAATGAATCTGCAGTTGGATGCATATTTAGTGTATGAGCGATTAAAACAAAAACCAGTCTAATATGTTTTCTCATCTCTACATAAAAATTTGCTTAATTTGTAATAGTATTAACACCGCCGCACCAAAAATGTTACTTTAAAACATAGTTAGAGATTCTAAAACATACTAAAATTCTAACATTTTAAATTCCCAAATATGTACTTTTTTACCAGATTCTTTTTATTTAGTTCTGATTTCATCATATAACGTAGAATTCTAAAACAAGGTAGTCCTGTTTTCCAAACCCACCGTATTTTTTTGCTATCGGAGTAAGTTTTTCTGTGCTTTCAAAATGGCATATAATATTTATATTTGGAACTTTGAAAGCATCATTTTAGCTTTCAGGATTGAAGAGCAGTCCTGTATTTCTTTCTGTGGTTTTGATGTTGTTCCTGAAAACATTCACTGTCAGTCCCTCAGCTTGTATAATATTTGTGATGAAATAGTCAGTATTTCTTTATGTGAGGTTTGTTCCAAGCAAAGGTAAGTTCAAAATGCATTAATTCAGTGGTTTTTAGTATATTCACAAAGATGTACGTCAGTCACCACTACTTAATACCAGAATGTTTTCATCACCTCAAAAAGAAATCCCTTAAATGTTTTTTTTTTTCTCTCTTATTTGTTGGCTGCAGGGTTTTGAAACAAAAGTCACATCCTTCCAAATTTAATTTCATATGCAGAAAACACTATGGGATCATATAATTACCAAATAATGGCTCTGTTTAAACCGATGTTTCTAACAATTTACAGTTCCATACTGCCCAAATGAAAAGTGAAAACCGAGCCAGCTTTCTAAAAGCTTAACGTTCTTTTGTATCATACATTCAGGTATTTTTTAACATCAGAACTATTTTTTTTTAATCTTTTGACACATGGTGTCCAATGGACAGTTTATAATTATTTACTATGCTTGGTTATAAGAGGAATTTCAAATTGATAATATAAGTTATACTATGTATTTAAAGTCCAGTATAAGGTAAAGAGACTCTCTCTGCCTCTCCCCTACCCCCACAAAGATTATTTATTTGCTAATGTTGGAATTATTTTTTTTAACCACTTACCAAAGCTCTACCAGAATTTATTTTGTTAAATCATTTGGTGCCTTGTATTTTTACAGTCATTGCTGCTTCTAGCTTACCTCATAAGGAATGGATCAGAGCGTGTGGTTACGAGTGCCAGAGAACACATTTATGATTTGCGATCCCTGGAAAATTACCACTTTGTAGGTGAGCAATAGAAAAACCTTATAAGCAAATTAAAACAGTAGTTGGAGTTGTCAGTCACCTGAACCAGCTTAGAAGCTTCTCCGCTCTAATTAGAATGTGACTATTGCTGGTTGTGTGACGAGTGCAGAATCCAAGACGTGGGGCCCTAGAGTATTAATTAGTGAAGACAAGAACTTGCAGAAAAGACTGGCTAATAACAACAGAACCAACACAACATGAGTGTTCGGGTTTATATTAAAATATGCACTGGAGACTGGTCCCCTGTGGTGTCCATAAAGGAATAGCTTTAATCATATGGGAAGAAAAGGTTAGAGCTCCAAAACACACACATCTGTTTGAAGCTGGGTTTTTTTTTTCCTCCCACCAAATAATATTTACTGTGCAAAGGCAGCAGGGCCAGAGTGTGTTTTGAATGTGAACAAGGATACAGAATAAACCCCATTTCATTTTGTAGTGTACCCCAGTTGAAAGCACTTTAAAAATTCAGTTTTTTAGCTACACTAAATCCTGGTAATTAGTGTTTCCAAACTTGTATTGGGGACACCAAAGCATTTGGGTGCATTGTAGTCATTAAAATGGTAAAGTGGATTTTTTTGTTGTTGTTGTTAAAATACTATAGGAAAAGAAAACATTTATGGATATAAGTCTTTTTCGTATAGTCATCATTAGTAATGCTTTTTAGTAGATTTTTCATTGATCTTGCATGGCACCAATATCTGTGGTCCTTGTTAATTCATCTTTATTTGCTCTTACAAGCCAGAATTGAATCTCAAGACTTAGAATTTGCTGATGAGAAAATGACAAAATTTAGTAGCATTATTTGTCTTTTTTTTTAATTTTAAATATTAAAGTTGGTTTTTTATATTGAAATTTTCATGTCTGTTTTTTGTGTTAAAGGGCTTGATTGACTGAATTCTTAAGGTTTTGTTTCTCCCTTACCATCCTCACAGATGAGCATGGCAAGGATCAAGGTATAAATATTCGCCAGAAGGTGAAAGAATTGGTTGAATTTGCCCAGGATGACGACAGGCTTCGTGAGGAGCGAAAGAAAGCAAAGAAGAACAAAGACAAATATGTTGGGGTTTCCTCAGACAGTGTTGGAGGATTCAGATACAGTGAGTATCAAAGACAGACTGACACCTAAGCATCAGTCTAGCTTCCTGGGTGTATTTTAAGAATCACTGAAATACGAAAGAACAAAGTACCATTTTTTTTTCTAGAAATAGAATGCTAAAGTATATGAAGTACTCATTTTGGCTCCTATTATATGGGTATTAGGAATCATCTTTTCTGTTTATATGATTTGAACCATTAATTGTTAATTAAGTGACTACGAACTTTGAGTTGACAGAGAATAAAACGTATATGCCCTTCCGTCTTGGAATTAATATTTAAAAGAAAAAAAAAAGATTTCTCTACCTCACCATTTAGAACATAAAAATATAAAGTTTGATAGAGAGCTTCATCTTCCCAATCCGAAACTAAATTAGCTCTATTTTGGGCCAAAAATTGGTAAGCTTCCTATAAGTTAGTCCTGCCTCAGTCTCTTCCCATAATTAATTTGACGTAGAAAAAAGGTGACCGGTAATAATGTCAGTTTTTCACCTAGGCCTATCACTTTTTTGTTTCTAACACATTTAAGAACATTGTCGCTCATGTGTATTTTTAATGTAATAATATAGTTTCCCTAAAACAGATCATTAGGTACTTGAAACAGGAACAGAAAATAACTCTCTGTTACAGACATGTCCCTTTGGACTCATTCTGTCTTCTCTAAGCTCTGACCGTCCCCTGGTCATTTTGTGTATACACAGACAGGCTAGTGTTATGTATACTTAGCTACATATGGGGGCTCCCCAGTTCCCCCAACCCATATCTGAGGTTGTTTATATTTGGATTATACTGGGATCTCAGAACTCCTGCATTGGAACCGTGTAAAGATTTTCTATTTCTTACCTTGTGATTATTACAAAATAATATCTTCACCCTTTTGCTTCTTTGCTTCCTTGCTCTCAAAGAAAAAATACTGTATGTACTTAATTAACTATTAAAGGATGCTTTTAACAGGAAAATTTCTTTCTTTTATGTCTAAGCATCACATAAAAGTCAGTTCTTGAATTAAGCAAAAATGTTTCTCTTAAACAATGTTAAATATGTTTTGGAGTTTTTATTTGTTTAGGGGAGTAAGAAGTTTTTGGATTATTTGCCTACGTAGTTATTTTATTCTTTAGCTTTTTTAAAGTAGCTAGAGCAATTTAATGTGTTTTTGAAAAGAAATTGCTATTTGCAGCTCATTTTCTCATTCCGATTGCTTGTAACCCTCTTTTTACCAGCACAATATGTAATTAGATAAATTTAGAAAATTGAATAAGTTCTCAGACTCAGTCACTGTGAACTAATTGCAGCATCTGCATTAGAGAGTTGAACATCCTGTGTATTTGCATCACATTCTTGTAAAATTAGTTTTAATGTTATATATATTATTCAAAGACTTAACTGACCAACGTTAACTATTTTATGTCTTTTCATTCTGACCTTAGATGGTGCCTTGCCAGTAAACCAGTATTTTTGGTATTCATTCAGCAGGATGTCCATCACACTAATCAGTTTAGTTTCGTCTACTGTACTTTTTACTATAAATTTGTCTTTTCAGAGTCTTATCATGCTTTTATTGAAATGTACATTCACATTATTGGAAAACCACTCATTTTTATAAAGCCATCTGGTTAAAATTTTGTCATGTTCTCTTTAAGTTGGTGGTCACTTTCAAGTCTAGTAGACATATTTTGAAATCTTCTTACAGAAAATTTTGGCTTTGTAGTTTTTGCAGGCATTTCTGCAAAATGGTTTTGTTCAATCTCCAAAGGGCTTTTTGCCACCAGAATTTGTTCACCAAAGGTCAACACAAAGGCTCAGGCACCTTTTGATTATTTTGTTACTTTTCATTGCACTTTCTCCTTTCTCTCCAGCCTGTCTTAATTTTCATTGTTTTCTTCTTTTTGACCTCATGTGATTTCTCTGTACCTTCTACTCTTGTCTTTTTAGTTGTGTTTGGGCACAGAAATAGAGAGGTTCTATTTGGTGCTTACAGTTTTTCTCCATGTGTTAGGTCCCTATGGTCAAGGACTAAAACAGATCTTGACATTTTGGGGTCTTTGTTTACTGCCATGATCTATTCTTTTTATTCTCAAATTCACACAGAGTCTCCCCAGGTTTTGCCAGTCCCAGCATATGTTTGGACTTGGTGTTTGAATAGATCATCGCTGTTCTGAACTGCGTGAGCATATTTCATGATTCTTGTCTGTGTACTTTCAGATAGTTAGAATATCCTTTTCTCTTTACAGTAATTAAAAGATGCTTTCATATGCTATGAAATCCATTGAGTTATTTTTCTAGTATGACATTAAAGATCGACAGTTATTTTCAGCATATTTACAGCATATGGGACATGTAGCATTCAGAGTGGTGTCTCTTAGAGTTGGTATTTTTCAAGAGACTATTGCTGTTCAATACTTTTTCTGATAATTGAAGAACCATTAAGAGACAGGAATGAAATATAATGTCTTAATGTGACTTTTGTAAAAACAAAAAGATTTCCATTTCTCTTTGGCTTATATAGCCTGTGTTGGTTTTTGTGTTTTCCTCTACTCTTTTAGGAACTTCCTGATGTGCTGTGCTGTGCATTAAGGTTGTGTAAGTTTTCATAAACAAAAGCTTTTGAATCTGCATTCCTGCCACTTAATGACTGGCACTACATGCTGTGCCTTGCTGTAATTGTGTTGATTGAGCACTGTGGGAGCTTTCTGTTTTCCTTTGAAAACTATTTTATTATGAGGAAAAGCTTCAGAAAAAAGGACTATAGACACCTTTTGAATTTAATGCCCTTAGAGTTGCCTTTCCTTTTAATGCTTTATATAGGTGAAAGATATGATCCTGAACCCAAATCAAAATGGGATGAAGAGTGGGATAAAAACAAGAGTGCTTTTCCATTCAGTGATAAATTAGGTGAACTGAGTGATAAAATTGGAAGCACAATTGATGACACCATCAGCAAGTTCCGGAGGAAAGATAGAGAAGACTCTCCAGAAAGATGCAGGTAGTAACACTTTGTCTCCTGGGTCTCTTGGAAAGGGTGCTAAATTTATGTAGCTGGGTTTTTGTTTATCTGAAGTTTAGTTGTTTTTTTTTTTTTTTTTTTCCTCTTAAAAGATTTTAGTTTTTAGAGCAGTTTTAGGTTCACAGAAAAATTGTACACAAAGTAACAGGGTTGCCATGTTAACCTCCCATGTTGCACACGCACATGCACACACACAATTTCTCTTGTTATTAACATCTTGTATTAGTGTGGTACATTTATCATAACAGTTGAAAACCAATATTGATATACTGTTAATAACTAAAATCTATTGTTTGCATTAGGCTTCACTGTGGTGTGTAGTTCAGAAATGCATTATATCCGCCGTTATTGAACCGTACAGGCCTAGTTTCACTGCCCTAAAAATGCCCTGTGTAGAAACACGGAATCATTCGTGAATTTGCATGCCATTCCTGCATCGGGACCATGATAATCTTCTCTGCATTGTTTCAGTTTTACATTTGCTGCTGATGTGAGCACTGTGCAACTATTTTTCAGATGCTAGGTCAAACATTGTTTGTAATTAGTATCAATACACTGTATTGTTGTCTGTGTCCATTTATTTCTAAAGTTGATCACATTTTCTGTATGTTTTTCTTCAGGCTATTTATTGAAATTTTTTTTCCCCAGTGAGAGCTTTCACAGCTTATTTTGCATTTGGGCATTAGATGACCCAGCCATCTAAGTTATTGCTGAGGGATAGTGAAGCATATTAAGTTTAAACAAAAGTTCAAGTGTTTGACATATAATTCTGTGACATTTTATTAGGACTCCATGCCAGTGTATACAGGAAAAAAATCTAAATGATTTTTTAAGCTAAAATGTTTTCGAGTCAGATCTGTATTAGGGTATTTGTATTTAGTTTTATGTAGAACAATATTTGGAACTTTTCAACATTCACTTTTTGTTTTTTGTTTTTGAGGGAAATGAGGGCTCCATTTCACTATATAAAAGTGAAAAAGGTAATATATATAGCATTTCATTTGTAAAGCAATTTTTACTAGTTCTTTGTCATTTGTGCCTTACAGTATTTCTGTTAGATAGGCTAGATCAAGAACTTTACCTTTATTTTTTAGAAGTAAAACCTGAAGCCTAATCAGACTATGGAACTTGCCTTAAGTAAGTTTGTGATGGAACTGTTTGTTCAAGTGATTACCTGTAACTAAATACCATCTTTTTTTTTTTCCTTAAAAAAAAAAAATCTTACCTGTTCAGATTTAGGGGTGATTAAAAAGAAGTAAGTATAAAAGCATAATTTTGAAACAGTTTTGAAATACGTAGTGTCTTTAGTATGTTTATATATTAAATCTCTGAAATGCCTGTCTTTTTCAAGACTGTTTCTGGAATACGATCTTTGAAGAGCCAGAATTTACTTTTAGTACTTTAAGTATATCCATTTTACAACTACATTTCTGGCTCTGTTATACTGAAGAGTATGCATATAATAGTAAATACTAAACTTGGAAAGCTGTGTCTATTTAAGTATTCTGTGGATATTCTACTTTTTTCTCTCATTAATGTTCTTGTGGCCTCTGTATTTACATTTTTAGCTTGGTTTAGAAAACATAGTGGCCATATATTCAGTTGCTATTTCCTAAAGAGATGTGGAGATCAGGTAGGTAGGCTGGTTAGAGATCTGACTGTGCATTCTTATGTTGTTACTTTCTCTCCTTTGCCCTTCTGTCCTCAGTTTTTCTTTCTTTGCTTTGTCTTTCTTTTTTTTTTTTCTTCTCCCTTGATTTTCTTTTTTTTTTTTTTTTTTTTATGTTGCCTCTAAGACAAGATCTTCTAGAGTCCCTAAATCTTTCATATAGAGTATTTGGGTTTAAAAGAGTAAAAATAGAGTGTGTATTATTTATCATAGTAACTGAGGAGCACACCAGGGACTTTACATCTTTGAGTATTTGTGAGGGAAGAGTAGATTTTGAGACAAAGTTGCATGTGACCTCTCTGGCATGTTACCAGAATGTCAGACTTACTAGTTCATTATTAAATTCAGGAATTCATGAACATTGATCAGATATTAAGTTTCCATTTCATTGGGTACTAGTCAGTTTTATATTTTTAACATACACCTTCCACTGAAATCAAATTGGACATCAAAAAGGTAAGAAATTTTAGTGGCAATCTGTAGGTCATTTGTTGCTGCGAGAAATTGGTAAGGGACAGGGGCTTTTGAACACTTAATCAGAACTTGTAGATTCCTGAAAATGCTTATAGATAAAAATACAGTTAACGTTTGTACTCTGTGGGAAGCTGTTCTTGATCCTTGATTTATACAGGTTCCAAATTGGTTTATATTTAAGTAGTAATTGCTTTAGATTTGTGTGGGTTAAATTAGTATAGTTTTAAGGAGAATTTTAAGTGTTTCATTTCAGAATATTCATAAATTAAACCATCTACTCCAAAATTAAGTAATGTAGATAATGGAACGTATTTTAGGTAATTCCTCTGTCCTGCTTGCACTAGGAAAAAAAACCCAATTGCTTTATTACTGAAGAACAGATTAATGCTGATGTTTGTAATTCATGGCATATGAAAATACCCAGTTTTTTTTCTTATTGTGTATGTTTTTCTTTTGCCCTATTAAGATAAAAAAAAATCATTTTGAATATGCCTAAAAAGGAATTATTTCAAAGCATTTTAAATATACTTTTTTCCTCTAAAGCAGTTTTCATAGTTATGTAAAAGTTTGTTTCCTCATGCTATAGTAAAATAGAGCACTGTTGTACTGTGCAATACCTCCTTTTTTTTTTTTTTTTTTTTTTACATTTACAGATGAGAATTTAATCATTTGAATATAGTTAGGATAGTGGTTGAAAAGGTATCCATTGGAATTGTAATAATTTATTATGTATTTGTATTAGTATATAAGAGTCAGTGACCGAATTGTTATTTAAGTGGGACTGTAGTTTGCACACAATCCATTTCAAGAAAGTGGTTGTCAAATGCAGATGTTTAAGCTCGCAGTCTCATCAGTTGATTCTGATATGGTAATAATCCTGCCATTTTATTTTTTAATTAAGCTTTAAATCTATAATGCATAAACATTTGAATAATTTCAGGCTTTTTTTATTTGTACACATTTATGTAAATATGTTTTTTTAGCAGTGTTTTAGACTTACCTAGGGAATTGAGTGGGTTCCCATTTCCCCTCCCCAACACATATATAACATTATTCAGATAGCTTAGATAATATTCTATTGATCTCTGTCAAATAGTCAAAGTATGGAATTTTGGAGTTACTGCATTTGAAATTCTTTAGCTCAAATCACTGAGGGCTCCATTTTAAAATAATCCCTCATCTTATTATTTTGCTTCATTTTTAATATCTTTTAGCGACAGTGATGAGGAAAAGAAAGCAAGAAGAGGCAGATCTCCCAAAGGTGAATTCAAAGATGAAGAGGAGACTGTGACGACAAAGCATATCCATATCACACAGGCCACAGAGACCACCACAACCAGACACAAGCGCACAGCAAATCCTTCTAAAACCATTGATCTTGGAGCAGCAGCACATTACACAGGGGACAAAGCAAGTCCAGATCAGAATACTTCAACTCATACACCTCAGTCTTCACTGAAGGTGGGAATGGCATGAGCTTACACATTGAACACAGTTTTATTCTTATGAATTACTTTTAGAATTACTGAGTTAGTAGGGTTAGGCGTTTGTAGGCAGTCATATTAATTATAGATCATTTGGCCTGTATTACTCAGAGTCATTAATAAAAAGAAATCTCTTTGGGGAAAAAAACCTGTCCAATTGCTGAATGATTGTGCACTTTCTGTGAAAGTAGAAATGACACTTTTGGTTCATTTGGGAAGGGTGGTGAATCAGAATGTAGCGCATTTGTTCCTTTCTAAGAACATCACTGGTTGCCAAACACAGTAAGATTCACTAACGAAAATGGGAGTATTATAGAAGATGTAAGAAATGACAAAAGAGGACCAAGTAGATATACAGAGGAGACAGTCCCATTTAATACAGAGTCATTGCCTATAAAGAGAGGCTTATTTGCCTGGTGGTCACTACTGATCAGTGGCAGCACTGCCTTCTTCTACCTTCTTCATTTATTTTTTATTCACCCACAGAAAATGAAATCTACTTAGTAGATACCTGGCCACAAGCTAGTGTTTTGTCTGTCTCCCCCCACTAGTGTTTACCTGGCTTTGCTTCAGAAGCAGCTAAAAACTAGGGAAGACATTTTTCTAATGTATCCTGCAAATTGTAGTTAACTCAACTTTTGCCAAATACCTTCTTTGTATAATTTCACCCGTCTTTTTAGTTTTGATGAAAATCTCAGAATTAGAACTCAACTTTAGTTGTAGTTAAAAAGAGGAAATGGCTCTTTTAGTGTTTTGTGGTCCTTTCCCCTGCTGTGGAGACAGTTCGCTTACTCATGGCCATATTCAGGATGTGGTAGATCGTTATAATTAAAACCTGATACATAATGGCTGTTATAAGGAAAATTCATGTAAGCCTACATGGGGAAAATCATCCAAACTGTATAACTTTTTTAATGATAAATTAAGACTTTTGTATCTTAAAGGATTTTAAATATCAGTTTGTAGTATAGACTAAATACATGTCACTCTGCCATAAATATTTTATATTTATAGTGTAAGCTTTATGATTTTTTTTCAACGTTTATTTATTTTTGGGACAGAGAGAGACAGAGCATGAACGGGGGAGGGGCAGAGAGAGAGGGAGACACAGAATCGGAAGCAGGCTCCAGGCTCTGAGCCATCAGCCCAGAGCCCGACGCGGGGCTCGAACTCACGGACCGCGAGATCGTGACCTGGCTGAAGTCGGACGCTTAACCGACTGCGCCACCCAGGTGCCCCTATGATTTTTTTTTTTTTAATACAAAAAAAAAAAAAAAAACATCAAGGAGGCCAGAGTTTTTGGAAAGTTATTCAGTTGCTTGGATCTCTTTTAATCTCAAAACCTTTTTGAACCAGCATATAGTACTTCAGAGCTCAAATTAACATACCTAGAAACTTACAGTGTTTCCCTATTGCCTGGCTTCTGTTCTAATTTGTCATATACGTATTGAACACACAGGACATACACATCAAGGTGCTTAGGACTATAGGGAAGAGGAAAAATAGTATTATAAACTCCAGCCCCACATTTTAGTTTGGGAACTAAATGTGAAGCAATTAGATGTGAAGGTATATTAAACAACATAGAATGACTTGTGTGGTATACAAACAGTAATCAATCATCGAATCTAAAATCATAGAATTTTAAAGCTGGATAGGATCTTGGTCTCTAATCTAGTGGATCTCAGACCTTCTTATGCCTTAGAATTCTCAAGCGAGCTTTGTCAGACTTGTATAGGCCAAGATCCCACCCTGGGCAGTTATGACTCAACATGTTCTGATGGGCTGGGGCATAAGTATTTTCTAATGCTTCTTAAATGATTCTGATATATAGCATTAAGATTTCAGTGGGATCTGGAAGGTATATTTTCCATAGTGAAATGCAGTTAAGAAAAGAAGTGAGTTTGGGAAAACAGTGTAGAGGTTAGGGATTTTACGTTGCTGTGGATAGAATTACTTAAAAATAACTATCTCTCCATAAGGATTCAAGGTCACATCTCTTTCTTCAGAAATCTAAATGTACCTTTATTAAGATATTACAGGTATTACAGAATTAGAGATGAATAGAGCAGATTTAGGATAAATAGTATAAATTATTTTCTGAACTTAGTAAGTTCTGTGTGTGTTTTCAGACTTCAGTGCCTAGCAGTAAGTCATCTGGTGACCTTGTTGATCTGTTTGATGGCACCAGCCAGTCAACAGGTAAGCTTCCACATTGGCTTCTTTCTTCTTAGTAGTCTCGATTTCAGAATAATTTTTCAAAATGCCATATAAATGATAGAATGAAAAATAAAATTCTTTGCATTGGATTTATTTTTAATGTGAGATTAGTGAGCTTTGAGCATTGTTTGGGGAAAATTGTTTATTGCCTACAATAGAGAAGTGTGCTTAAATATTTGACCAATAATTCAGTAATATCTGTCTCCTTAATTTCTTAGTGCTGAGTATTTGGGGTCCTTTGCTTTCTCTATAAGCAAAATGTACTGTGCTCTGCCCATTTTACTCTTTCCTTAAATCTTAATTCTGGCTCTCAACATCAGCTATGGTAGTTCATTTCAACTTTCGTTCAGTTATGCAATAAGTATTTATTGAACCAGACACTGGTCTCAGCGCTTGAGGTATAATGTTTAGTGAAACAAAGTTCTTGCCCTCGTGGGAAGGTCAGGTGGAGGAAGTAATCATTAATCAAAGAGTCACACATAGTTATCTAGTGATAAACATGCTGAGAGCTTTGGAGGAAAGGGGCATTCTATGAAAGTAGGCAACTGACATATTTTAAGGGGGCTGTAGCAAAAGAATACTTTCTTGGGGCGCCTGGGTGGCGCAGTCGGTTAAGCGTCCGACTTCAGCCAGGTCACGATCTCGCGGTCCGTGAGTTCGAGCCCCGCGTCAGGCTCTGGGCTGATGGCTCGGAGCCTGGAGCCTGTTTCCGATTCTGTGTCTCCCTCTCTCTCTGCCCCTCCCCCGTTCATGCTCTGTCTCTGTCCCAAAAATAAATAAACGTCTGAAAAAAAAAAAAAAAAAAAGAGGAAATCTCTTGAAGACTTTAAAAAAAAAAAAAAAAGAATACTTTCTTTACCAAGATTTTCTTATAGTTGGGATTAGTGATTTCTTCAATTAGATTTTCAGTAAATGCCAGATTTTGAGTTATTACCTACATATTGTTTTCAAGAAAGTTGATATTTTAGGTTGCATTTAATGATTATGTAGTTCTAACAAAGTCCTATGCTGCAAGTCAAAACAGCTTAAGAAATACAACTTTTGTTCAAAGACCATCTTTCCCAATCTGTTTAAAGTTTATTTCACATTAAAACATAAATGGCAAGATTGGTGTATAAGCAATGCAAAGTAAATCTATTGTTCCTTGATATGTGTAGTGATTTTTCAAAAATGAATTGTTTTGAAATTTACATTAGTGTTTGAGTGGAGGTCTGTGATGGAAATTACTTTTCATTGATAGTTAAAGACATGTAATTAATAGAAAATCTTCTGTTATTATCTTCTCCTTGTTCATTATTGTAAAATTCTTGGACTCAGAGTGAACTTCATGGGGCATCTGGTTCAACCAAGTTTCTGAGCTTCTTCAGTTCCTATTCCCTTTTTTCTATAACTCTAACTCTTTCTAAAATTATACTGTAAACTCTATTGAACTGTCATGCCAAAGGTTACAAACAACTACATCAGTGGTTTAACAATTTATGTGCTATCTTTCTGTATGTTTAAAATTTTAACTGTAGTATTAACTGTTAGTTAGCATGTGGTCATATAATTCAGACATAGTGTCACAGAATATCAACTATTTTGGACTCCCTGGCATGAAATATTAAGGACCCCTTTTCATGCATTTGTGGAAAGTTTTAATGGAGCAATCAGAGAAAAATTAACTAGGAAGGTCAGATAAGTGATGTAACTTTTTTCCTCCGTGATACCAAGATTGCTTTGAACAGAGAGAATTATTAAATACCAACATGCTTCCTTTGCTTGGCAAGAGACTGTTGAGTGTTTTTTCTTCTCCAGTGCAAACAGTAGGTTGACTAATTAAATAGAAGTAGCGATTAATATTAATACAATAATTGAGACAAAACTTGAATGAAATCTGGAAGGCTTCTTGCCTTAAATGTTTGTTTTATCATAGCATTCTCTAAAAACAAGCTGAATGTGGGTTGACGTCAGAATTATTTTTTTAAGGTTATTTGAAATAGTATGTTTAACCAGTTTGTGTAGACCCCCCCCAAATCAGCACATAAATTTTGTTACTCCAAATCTCTATTTAAATACTTTAGTAATATATTTTATTTTTGTTTTGTTTTTAAGTTTATTTATTTTGAGAGAGAGAGCTTGCATGTGCGCGTGTGCAGGTGGGGGAGGGGCAGGTAGAGAGGGAGAAAGAGAATCCCAAGTAGCCTCTGCACCATCAGCACAGGGCCTGATGCAGGGCTCAATCTCGTGAACCATGAGATCATGACCTGAGCCCTATATCAAAAATTGGACACCGAGCCACCTACTTAACCACCCAAGTGCCCCTTTAGTAATATATTTTAAATTGAATTCAGCAGTGGAAAAAATATTGGATATTAAATCTTTAGTACCTACACACGAAAAAGTCTAAGAATCAACCATATTAGCATTGCTATTCGGCATGCCATTTGGGTGTCGTTTACCAGATGTGCCTATACTTACGATATTACTATCATGCAAGTAATATGGGCATGAACTGTAAACCTAAGCAGATATGGCGGCATCTGTACCTCTCACCAGATAAATACCTCCTTTGAGAATATGCTCAGGTTTTCTTTTTTTTATGTGTTACTACATCCTTTTTGTTAACATCTTCAAAAGCATGTGTGGTAAAATGATTGTAGAATGTCTACCAAGTTTTAAAATACACATGTGAAACCCATTCGCCAAGATTTATTTGAGACTGTCTTGATACATATCGCAGTATGGTGATGTTCTTATAAAATCTGCACTGAAAGGATATTTTGGTGACTTTTACATATAGTACATTTCTAAGTAAACATTTTTAAAAATGAATAATTCAAAGTATTTAGAAAATAAACCAACTAGAATGCCAAAAACATCTCATTTCATTTTTTAGTATATCTCATTTCTTTAAAAGTCTGCATCGTCTCCTTTGTTCCTTTCTAATTAAGGAATTTAAATCTTGATTAACGTACTATTCTGTAAGTTAATAAATAAGGTTGAAGAGAAAATACACCATACTCAGTGCAAATAGAAAGACATTACCTGACTTGCAGTATGTTTTGAATTCTTTTTTTTTTAGTTTTAAAGTTTTTTAAAGATTGAAGTATGTCAAATTTAAAATTTTTATTACATTTGTATTTGAACCTGTTGCCTTGTACCTAGTAATCACAAAAATTAGTTGAGGATATTCACTTGAATATGAACCATGTTGTTATATATTCAGTACACCAATTTATGTATTAGAATTTCCATGGGAGTTATCTGTAGTTTAAGCCAAGCTTACTAAAAATAAAAAGGTTTAACATTCTCTTCACTAATTGAAAGTAATGCATGCTCATTTTAGAAATTTGATAGAAAACAAGTGATTCGCCATGACTTGGATACATAAACTGTTAATAATTTGGGTGAATACTCTTTTTTTAAATATACTTTCTATGTATTCAGTCAATATATTTGTTTAAACATTTATTATGTGGCAAAATGTTTTCAGGCTTTTGGATAAGGGTTTTTTTTGTTGTTGTTGTTTTTCTTTTTCCCCTGTGAACTGCTTTTCACATGAAATCTCATGACTGTTTCCCTATGATCGTTGGTATTCCTTTACAGATTTTTAACTGCCTTATATCTTAATCCTGTATGGATATACTGTAATTTATTTAACCAATCAGTTTCTTATTTGGGGAGTGTTAGGTTTTGGGGGGTTTTTGTCCAAATTTTTCTCTATTATAGTAGTGGAATCATATCTTTCAGAACCATCCAGTTTGGTAAGGAGAAAATAACATTTCATTTAATTTTGCATTTGTTTGGTGAGTTTGAAAACTTCCCATGTTTTTATAGACCAGTTGTAACCTGTGTATTCATATTCCTTTGTCCATGTCTTTGAGTGGGAGTATTTATCCTTATTGTTTTATATTTAAACTTCTTACGTATATGTATTAATCTTTGTCATAGATTTATAATTTTTTGCATTTTGTCATTTTAATTTTGTACTTAACTAGAATTCTTCTTGCAGAAGTTTGTTTTTTATATTGTAATCTGGATTAAGTTCTTTGTTGAAGAAAGTTTCCATTTGTAGCTTAAGCACTGTCTAGTTCAGCTATATTTTTCCTGTTCACAGTATTGCTTTGGAAAATACATGTTCCCAGCTGGTGATTGTAAATAACCTCCTTGCTGTCCTGAAAAGGCAGATGGAAATGGTTCATTTATAATGACAGCTCTCATGTGGGAATCTTGAAGAATAGCTCTTGTTGTGAAATTTAGCAGTCTTCCACATGCAGCAGTTTTTGGTGCACTCTTTTATTTAAATTCCCTTAGATAGAAATTATCTGGGAAAATGGTTCAGTATAGAAAATTTGTGTTGAATTTAAGATATTGATATGAATAACATCATACATCTAGGTAGGGACAGTCCTCCCTAGAGAGAGAAACTTTTCCTAAAAGAAATAAAGAGATTTTGAATTGTTGAGATAGTTTTCAGAGTTGAAGGTCACATTGTGTAAAACCTATGTAGAACCATAATTTGTGGGACTTCAAAAGATTAGAGAAAATTTTAAGCCCTTTTCAAGAAAAGGTGACTTCCTTTTGTAAAATCTTTATGTGTGTTTCCATTCTTTACTTGCAGTGTTTGTAAATTGGTTATGTTGAAATCAGACTCCCTATAGTATGAAGAGGTAGAATATTTGCTATAGATAAGTTATAAGTACAGTATAATTTCAGTTTAGATGTTAGAATGTAGGACAGTGGAATAACCAAAGTAGGTAATTATCTGAAATATCAAATTAGGATATGACAAAAATAAAACATCTTACCCAGTCTGAAGTTAGGATCCTGTAGTATTCAGATGCCTTTTTCTGCATCATGCATTTTCTTTGTAGCCCAGACTGGAAAAGATTTGAAAATCCCTAGCTGTTTTACCATAATAAATTACATATTGATGTTTATTCACTGTCAGATGAAGCAAATTAAAATAATCTCCAATTTTCAAATCCCTTAATGTTACCATAAATGATTAACTGTCATTCTGTTACCTAACAGTATACTTTGATCAATATTTTTAACATGAAGGAACAATACAGAAGACAAATTTATGAATATAAAGCAGCAGCCGTTTGCAACATTCATTTCCCTGCTAGCTTTTATTAATATATGTCCTTGTTTATATAGTTTAAAAATATAGCTCATGGATTTTTTATGCCCCTCCCCTCATTTTATCATGATGTATGTATCTTCAAAGAAGAGAAAAACAAATCACTGTATTATTATCCTTTGGATAAAGCAAAAGTAGCTAGATGAGCTGTAGTGTTGGTAAGAGCAGAGAAACTTGGCCTTGGTAGGAGTTAGTTCATGGTGAGTAAGGATATATGTGAATATGTGCATCTCTAATGAGGTAAAAAAATGAGAAATGTTTATGCCTGCTGATAGTTGCCTACAGTAAATGTGCATTAAAAAGAAATACCAGGTACACATGTATAAGAAACTGATTTGTTCCTTGTATTACTGCTGGCCATTTATTAAGAAGGGGAGATGGTTCTAGTTTAATTAACCCAGTTGAGTGTAGCAGATGGGGCAGAATGTCTTGCAGCGATAAGACAATTCAGAAATGGCACCAGATGTTGGAAGCTGTCCCCGGTGGTATTTGAGTGCAGCCCAGATGTTCCAGTCCCACCTGGCTAGTTTCTAAGCACTGCAGGCTAAGCAGCTGTGATGTAACCTATATAATGTTCGCATAACACTAAAAGCACCATAATTGAACTGCCGCTCTAAACTTCTAAGGTTGTGACTCTTAAGAGGTGAAATCTTTAAGGACAAAGAAAAATAAGGACAGGTATTTAAGGTTTTAGATCCTTTGGCTATTGCTATTCCATTGATAACTGAATTGACAGAAATGGAATATTAAAATTGAGTGTAATATTACTGTTCAATTTGTAGGTGAAAGTAAATATTTGTAACCACATAGTGTTTACAAATTAAAAAATTTTTTTTTAATTTTTTTAACATTTATTCATTTTTGAGAGACAGAGAGAGACAGAGTGTGAGTTGGGAAGGGGCAGAGAGAGAGAGGGAGACACAGAATCCGAAGCATGCTCCGGGCTCTGAGCCGTCAGCACAGAGCCAGACGCGAGGCTCGAACTCAGGGACTGCGAGATCATGACCTGAGCCGAAGTCAGACGCTCAACTGACTTGAGCCACCCAGGCACCCCGCAAATAAAAATTTTTGTCAGAATGTGATGTTATGCACACAGAGATTGATTTGCAGCCTTTGGATCTCATTTCAAACCTACAGAAAATTTGCCACATTTTCTTTATCTCTCTCTAGATCTTTTGTTTTTAATTTGCTGTATACCATTTGTTTATTGTGTACCATTTGAGAGAAAATTGGAAATACCAGGACATTCTGCCCCCAGGATACTTCAGCATATAACTTCTTACAACAAGGACATTCTTCTTTATAATAATTACAATACACTTACCGTACTTGGGAAGTTTAACATTTAAACAGTATTGTCTAGTATACAGACCATATTCAAATTTTCCTGATGTCTCAATTATGTCACTTCAGGATAGCACTTTTTTAAAAATCCATAATCCAATCCGGGATCATGCATTTCATGTACTTGTCATGTTTCCTTAGGCTCCTTTAATCTCTAATAGTCCCAGCCTTTTTTGTCTTTTATGATGTTGACATTTTCTGAAGAATCTGGAGAGTTGTTTTGCAAAATGTCACTCACTTTGTAATTTGTCTGATTCATTCCTTATGATTAGATTCAGGTTAAATATTTTTGGTGGGAATTCTTAACACAGGTGATGATCTCCTTTTGAGTTCCTTGCATTAGAGAGCCCATGAATACTATTTTATCTGATTACTAGTGACATTAAATTTAATCAGTTGTTTAGGATGACATCCATTCAGTTTGTCCAGTGTAAAAGTAGTTTCATTCCTTTGTATTTACCGAGTAGTCTGTGGGATGATGTTTAGCGATTATGTATCTTATTCCCTAGCAACATTTTACCCAGGTTTTAGCATCCACTGAAGATTCTTACAAAGAGCATAATTGACTGGATAAACCACAGGTCCACACTATGTTCAGGCAATGTAAGTGAGGGATAACTTTAATCACAAATGTGGTGTCAATTACTTACAAGATAAAGAACTGAGGAATGTAAGAGTTTGTGGTAGTTTAAAAGGAACATGGTGACATGAAAACCTAGATCTACAAACTAGCTTTTCTAATGGCTCTGGAGCCTCTAATATTGGGTCGTTTTTAAGTGTGGTGCTAAAATGGCTTCCTGAAATTGCTGTCAGTGGTTCTGTGGTTTTATCAGTTTAACTTTTCTTCATGCTTAATTTCTAGGAGGATCAGCTGATTTATTTGGAGGATTTGCTGATTTTGGCTCAGCTGCTGCATCAGGCAGTTTCCCCTCCCAAGGTATGATACAATTTGGTCAGAAATCTAGGGGTTATCAAAACCAAATAGGTTTGATAAACCAGAAAAGGTTATCAAAACCAAATAACTCCCTTCCCCACCAGATCAGCTTCATTTTGGTATTTTACTCCTTGTAGTATTTATCATTCCTAAATCCTAAAGGATTTATTCACAAAAGTATTTTACTGGGTCAATGTCTTAATGTGCCAAATGGATTAATGTGGTTGTAAACAACTCAGGCAGGCACACCTAAATAAAATTGCCCTTATTCATAAGTGACTCTTGTTTAGTTTTGGGGGGCGGGGCAGTTTGGGTGGGGAGTGTGAATAAGTGTAAATAATCTCAGTGGGATGAATATTATGGTTTATGTTTAGCTTATATGTTATGATCCCAAGGATGGGATTAGGCAGACTATCTTAGTAAAATTTATTTCTTTGTGATTTAAATATATTAAGAGGATTTCTGTAAAAAAATAAACTTCATTTTGACACATCCTTAAATAGTGAGCAATTGAACCTCAGGCAAAACTTCTCTTCATGTCAGATTAGAAATTTTTAAAATGCCTTAGACTTATCGTAGTGGTCATTTTGCAGTATATTCAGATATCAAATCTTTATGTTGTATACCTGTAGCTAACAACGTAGGTTTGAACATCAGGGATTGAAATGAAGCGCTTGTCTTTTTTTTCCCTTTCTTCGTTACTATTTTTTACCTTACTGTCCCTGCCATATACTATGGTAGCTGTTTAACTTTGGAAAAGCTTCTGAGCCTCCCAACTTTAGAATCAGGAACATCACTTGACGTGGTTCTTTATAAGGACAGAGTAATGTCTATAAAAGTGTATAGAAAGGGACTAAGTTCATTAAGTGTCCTTTCTTCTTTAAGTTATAAAGGAGTTGGCTGTAAGGTTTTTTTGTATGAAATCTTATCAGTCTGAAGTTTGAGAGAGAGTATGGATATTTAGTTATAACTTTTAAACATGAAGTGAGGCAGGGAGAAAAATGTGTAATTTAGCTGAATGAGCCTTACTCATTTCAGGTACAGTAACCATTCGATTAATGGAATTAAAATTTATATTTACTAATGCCTGATTGAGGTTTGTGAGGATTTAGGAAGAAAGATGCATAGGTTTTAATCATCTGGGGTTTTGATAGCCTACTTGTGTAAATTCTGAGTATTTCCCAGAAACCAGAATTGTGGAGTAATTAACTTCATTTCAGAAGCGTGGTTATGCCCTCTAAGGGTTAATAACTTACTTTAGGCAAGTCAAGTGGAAGATAAACATTGCCCTAATTTTACAGACTGTCTATGTAATTCTCAAAAGTTTTTATGTATATAAACTTGCCTACTATGCAAATCATTCGAATATGTTAATGTTGCTAAGTGATACATCTCTTCATCTGTATGCATGTGATTAATATAACCTGATCACCATTACGCAAGGGGCTGAAACTGTTGCAACAATGATTAATCATTTCTGAACAATATATGCCCTACTAGAAATCTCTTCTTCCTATGATTAATCATCTCAGATAAAGTTTTCGGATGGGGCAACACATTTGCCCCAGTTTCCATTCTTACTCTGTTTTATAGATCAAGCAAATAGAAAATCAGCATAAAGTACCTTTATCCAGCAGTCTTTCTTAAATTAGTTTAAATTGTTTAATATATAGAACTAATTGTAAAACTCTTAATTCAGTCTCTTTTTTGTAAAGAAGATCAAAGACATGTTTTATAGTAAAACCCTGAGGTAATGAAGATTAGCCCAGTTCTTGTATTAAATTGTTGGTAGAGTGTGGATTTTCTAAGTGACTTATTTTCTTTTGAAGGGGCTTACATTTTAATATGGTAATAGAAGAAAATGATTTTAAAGATTTAATGTTATTGTTCTCTTTAGATATTTAGCATAGTGAGAGACAGTATTGCAATGGCTAGTTACCTTTAGGCTAGACAAAATGTATTTCCAAGTTGTAAGTGAACATGGAGTACAGAGTGACGGTGTTTTTCACTTGGCAGTATATACTGTTCTCTTTCAGATGACAGTTTATGTGTAGCTCTGTCTTCACCTTTGCTTTCTCAACTTCCATTAATTCTTATTTACTTGTCCCTTTCTTAAGGAAAGGTTTATTTACTTAGAATCATGCATAGTCTACTTAAAAAAGAACATTTTTAAGTATCAATTGCCTTTATATTTATTGTGTTCCAAATAGTAGATGTATTGCAGAATTTATAGAAGCGTGACTTACACTTTTTTCTGGCATACCTAAACGAAAGAGATTGTGGTACCTTTGGTCCTCCCCTGTGTTTTCACAATTAATCCATAGTAACAATAACAAATTATAAATGACACTTACTGTATATTATTTAATCTTTACAACTTAGATTTTTTTACAAAGTGAGACACAGAGAGGGTTTTGTAACTTTCCCAGGGTCACTTAGCTAGTAAGGTACAAAATCCATGCTGTTAAGCATTGTAGTCCATCCGTCAATTAACCTCTTAACAACTTTTACATTATTGAATGCATTAAATCTTAAACTTGTTGTAATTATCTTTGTCGTATTGAGGGTTTTTCCCTTTTTTTTTTTTTTATTTTTTTAATGTTTATTTATTTTTGAGAGACAGAGACAGAACATGAGCAGGGGAGAGAGGGGGAGACACAGAATCCGAAACAGGCTCCAGGCTCCAAGGTGTCAGCACAGGGCTTGAACTTAGGAATCGTGAGATCATGACCTGAGCCGAAGTCAGACTCCCAACCGACTAAGCCACCCAGACGCCCCTTCCCTTTGTTTTAAATATTAGCATTGAGTTCCCCTCTTAAGACTATACCCTGCTTTTTATTTAAATAAATAAATTGAGGGGTGCCTGGATGGCTTAGCTGGTTAAGCGTCTGACTTTTGGTTTCAGCTCAGGTCATGATCTCACAGTTGGTGAGTTTGAGCCCCGCATCAGGCTCCACTCTGATAGCATGGAACCTGCTTGGGATTCTTTCTCTCCCTCTCTCTCTGCCCCTCCCCTGCTTGCTCTATCTCAAAATAAATAAACTTAAAAAATTTTTAAATAAATGGATAGACTAGATTAGATAGGTAGGTAGATGAAAGAGAGAGAGAGAGAGAGAATGGTCCCACTGGAAGCAAGCACTGTGCTAGGGTTATACCGTGGCTATCTATAGCCCTTGTGTTGTCAATGGAAGCATGGCCGAAAGAGTGAGAACTTCTTGCAGAAATTTACTAACCCTACTCTTAATTTTACTGAGTCCTTTTCTCTGTGCTTTTTTTTTCATTTTTTTATAAATTTAATGTCATGAATTTGGGTTTTTATTTACTTGAGACCATGTAAGTCATAGTTTGATTTCTCTTTGAACCTTTCCAAGTAATGAATGGGTGAAATGAGTTGAATTTCTAATTTTGTCGAGTGTCTCTTCACATGAGGATTCTCGATCTCCCCAAAAAAACTTTTACCAGGTAAGTTTTCTTTTCCCTTTTCATATTTGTTGAGCTGGCAGCATATTTAATATGCAAACTCAGGTTGAAGAAACTTTTGATTGTAATTTCTGCGTATCACCCCAGACCTGCTGTGAGGTGAATTTTACTTTATATGTGGATTTTTTTTCCTTTGCCACCTTGTTAACATTTGTGGAATATTCGTGAGAAAAAATAATGTCCAGATGGAGATGGTATATGCAGATGTTAATCTGGATGGACACAGATCGGCTCTAATTTGTTTCAGTTCGTAGACTGTTCTATTTGTTCTGTGCATTTCAGAAAGTTTCTTACCCCTGTTGTCCTTTCTTTCTCAGTTACAGCAACAAGTGGGAATGGAGACTTTGGTGACTGGAGTGCCTTCAATCAAGCCCCATCAGGTCCTGTTGCCTCCAGCGGTGAGCTCTTTGGCAATGCCTCACAGCCAGCTGTGGAACTTGTCAGTGGCTCACAATCAGCTTTAGGCCCGCCTCCAGCTGCCTCAAATTCTTCAGACCTGTTTGATCTTATGGGCTCGTCCCAGGCAACCATGACATCTTCCCAGAGTATGAATTTCTCCATGATGAGCACTAATACTGTAGGCCTGGGGTTGCCCATGTCAAGATCACAGGTAAGTTGTCTGTGTCCCTTGCAGATTCCTCATCTTTGAGATTCCGTAACTGATGTAATGATAAACTAACATGAAATAGAAAAATAAGCCATACATAGGTTGTTTTGGCACATTGCATTTACCTTACATTTTTTTCCCCTACTATAGTCATTCAGGTTCTAGAGGGCAAGGCCTCTCACCCATCTTGTAGGCCATGCAAAGCGAAGCGTGATGCCTTACACAGAGGAGTCACTTCATAAAAATTTATTGAATTAATAAATAATTTAGTATTTAATAGTTTAATAAAAACTGTTTTTAAGAAGGAATAGAGCTATTGCTTCACCCGTGGCCTATATTCACTCAGTAAAATCTCTGATCCTTAAAGAGGTGTCACTCAATGGTTATAGGCAATTGTTACTAATATAGAAAATCAGTCTCTAAAATGACGAATACTCTTCCCTATTTTGGGCCTGTTCTACATTATGTAATCTTTATATAGGCTCTTCTTTCAACTCTCATTTTCATACAGGAAAACCACTAAATGGGAATTTTTTAATTCACTTTTTTACAGTTAAATCTAAATTACCTAGTATTAATTTGGAATTCAGACAAACACAGGGTTAGAATATATGTGCCTGAGTTATACCAGGAGCTTGCTGTTTTTGATTCGAGCAATTCTGAATATTTTTTATGATACTAATTACTCATTTTAATATGTAGATTCTCCTCTTTGGGTGTTGGGATGGAGGAAGAGAAGAAAGAAACAGAAAGGTGACTGTTGTGCATAACAAGTTGGACCTAATATTAAGAAAAGGACATGAAGGGCACACCAGTACCATTAAATTGAATGGTGCACCACTAAATAAGCCCAAGCCAGTTGATTCTTTGAGAGTCTTTCATGTGGTCTGAGTGTAAAGCCAGTCTACTTGCAGTCTTAATTGCAACTGTGTTGTAATTCTTTGCATTGGTACATTTTAAATTATTTTTCCTATTCCTTTTCATTTCCCTTCGTCTGCCCTTTTCATAGTTATCCTTAGTAACTACCAGGCATCCCTCCTTCTTTCTCCTGAATTTCTCCTTTCTCCTGAACTGGTCCACATATATCAAGTTCCGCTAGTGTTGCTCACTTTAGGCGATAGAAGTGTACATGGAGCAGGAACATGTCAGTCAAGATTTGTGCAATATAATTTGCCGCTTTGATGGTTTTGCTTTTTATAACATGAGAAATCATGTCCTATATTCTATCCTGTAAGAATAAATTTCCACTTGTATATTTCCTTAAAGCTGTACTAACCTGAAGTTGACAATGGCCCTGGGATGGTGGCTTCTAGACTTTGGGTGATGGGAGGGTAATTGTTCGTGTAAATATGTTGGGGTTTTTTTTACCCCAAACATGATTGGGGATTCAGAGGAACATTCTGGGGAAGCTAGTGATTCAGCTTGAAGAATTTAGCCTAGAACATTTGTGGTTCTTTTGGTTTCAAGAGTTGATTACTAAGTCTCATGTATATCTGGAGTTACTGTGATTAAATTGCCATTTGATAACCTTTATTGAGCAAATGTTTAATTTTTAGAGCATTTTTTTATTTTCCAGCCTTTGCAAAATGTTAGCACAGTGCTGCAGAAGCCTAATCCTCTCTATAATCAGAATACAGATATGGTCCAGAAGTCAGTCAGCAAAACCCTGCCCTCTACTTGGTCTGACCCCAGTGTGAACATCAGCCTAGACAACTTACTACCCGGTATGCAGCCTTCCAAACCCCAGCAGCCATCACTCAATACAATGATTCAACAGCAGAGTAAGTTACCATGAGACACCTTGCTTCTTTGTGCACTTGTAATCTTTACCCTTGTGCCAAGACTAGTGTAAGCCATGAAATAAAAATACATGACATTGATTGTACTAAAGGCAACTGTGTATCGCTTAGGATTCCCCCCCCCATACTTGATTGATGTACACCCTGGCATATTCAGATTACTTTGTATCCTGCTCTTGGCATGATAACATGATTGTGTATGTATTATGGTGAGTTTTGGGAGTCTGATCACTAAAATAAAAATATTTGTTGTAGAAATGTTTTGAATATAACTAAATATGACCAGAAACAAAAATCATCTCACCTCCGTAATCCAGGGATAATCGCTATTAATTCGTATTTTCTATCTTTTCTAACCATATTTTTAATACTCGAAATCACTCTATGTATATTGTTTTGTTTCTTGCAGCTGTCATTCAGCATTAAATTATCATTTTCCTGTATTTAATATTTTTAAGAAAAAATGATTTTTAGATATTTATAGTTATGTGTCATACCAGTGTTGAATTTCTTTATTGTTGGTTATTTCTGTTGTTCCCGGCTTTTTGCTATTGTAAATAACTCCATGATTTTATATAAATCTTTGTACTTGTGTTTTTCTTCCTTAGTGTAATGTTCTAAAAATAGAGTGAGTCAAAGGGTATAAACTTTTTTAAGGCTTTTGATACACAACAGCTCCTGACAACTTGTTAGGTCAGGTTGGATTCAACACTAAATTCTGTCAGAATGATACCAAAGTGCCTCGTGTTTTCCCCCAGCCCACTCTTAACTGTTTCTGCATCTTTGGGAAACCAGAGTTAACAGCCACAGAGTATTTTTCTAGAGCAAATAGTGCAAGTTAATTGACTTACCTTGTAAAATCACCATAAAAGAATTTTATTAGGAGTTACAAGTGTTGATGGTCAAGAAGATTGTTTTATTCTTCTGCTTGATGAATCTAATGTGAAGTTCTTTTGTCTCTTTTCTTCTGGTAGATATGCAACAACCTATGAATGTGATGACTCAAAGTTTTGGAGCTGTGAACCTCAGTTCTCCATCAAACATACTTCCTGTCCGGCCCCAAACTAACCCTTTGATGGGGGGACCCATGCCTATGAGCATGCCTGGTGTGATGACTGGCACAATGGGAATGGCCCCTCTTGGAAATACTCCAATGATGAACCAGAGTATGATGGGCATGAACATGAACATAGGGATGTCAACTGCTGGGATGGGCCTGACAGGCACAATGGGAATGGGCATGCCCAACTTAGCCATGACTTCTGGAACTGTGCAACCCAAGCAAGATGCCTTTGCAAATTTCGCCAACTTTAGCAAATGAGAGATTGTAAAGGAGCAGATTGAATGAAGGATTTTTAGCGGTGAAGATAGGTGATGTTGGGATGGAAAATGCTAATCAACTCCCCTTTCTTTTATCAATTAATTAAGATTTAAACCTACATAAAGAACCAAAAAAAGGCTGTTTTATAAAAGTGAAGTATCTAGTATTTCAGATGGACAGGCAAGGGCACTTCAGATGAGGCAGTCAAAATCATTTTTCCCAGTAAGAATAGACCACACATGGGGGTAGTGAGACCTGGAAAGCCTTTATAAATCGAAGAGCCCATTTTAACATCATGATTCGTGGGAAGTCTGGAATAGGGCTGAATAAATGTGTTTGAATCTCTAATTTTATACTTTTCTTTTCCTGAGGAACTTGATTTTTCTGTCCCTGAATCGCCTTGTCATAATTGGGTCTGTTCCTTTTACTACCACTCTTGAGTCCATAAATGAAATCATTAAAGTTGGATGATCAGTTTTTTATAAAAATATATATTTTTGTCCAAAAAAGGCATACATATGTGATTATGGCTAAATCAAAGGTAACTGGAATGTATATACTTTTGCTAATGTTCCAGCAACACTGCTATTACTATTATACTATCCAAATTTTTATTGTAACGAAACCTCTTTAAGCGATTGGTGATAGCTGTGGGACTTTTCCCATGTCTTCTGCTATAATTATCCTTTGCAGAACTAGGAAAAATATTTTTTTCAGGACTGCTCTATGGTTTCCTTTAAAAGAAAAAAAAAAAAAAACCCTCCAGAGTTTTTGTTTGTTTTTAGCAGTCATTATTTACAGTTTGCAGTGGTTAACTTGGCGAGGCTTCCTTCCGTGTTTATCCCTGTAGCCACCATTTATCAGTCAGGAACAGTCAAAAGAGAAAAATATTTATTTTTATTTTTTTTGGTGTCTTTTCAAAAAATTGAAAAGGTAAAAATTCTTAAAACCTTAAGTTAAATATAAATGTTAGAATTCAACGATGTTGGCTTTTAGATTTTATACAATATTTGTTTTGTTTTGGATTTGAGTGTATATAATATGGCATTAGCAATATGGTTCCAATAGAGAGGAGTTAAATATATATTATTAAAGGAGACCTGTAGCAGTCAAAGATTTTATTGATTTAATGGCAAATAAAGGAAATTAATTAAAGTGTTTTTGTTTTCCTGCTGTAATTCTGCGTTAAGCTCACATGAAAATCATGATTCTAGAGTTTGGAATGCAAAATTAATTGTTTTCACCCTCAAGCTGGGAATATTTTTAAAAATAAATACTATAATATAGGTATCAAATTATTACCTCCCCACTTTGTGTTGAAATTTTTTTTATTGATAAAACTTTGTTTCCATTGTATTCATAATGTTCTGTTCTACATAACATTAAAATGTTCATTAAAATCAATGTTGAACTGCTTTTTCTTTCATTCTGTTAGACATTTGAGACCGTTTGGGGAAAAAATAATTATAATTTGGGCAAAGTAATTTTTATAAATAATTTAAAATTATTTAATGACTTCTCTCTTCTTTCCTCTCAGACTCTACTGTTAGGAATTAAAAATGAAGCAGCAAAGATATCCTGACCCGCTCCATTCTTGCTAATGTTCCATCTACAACATTTCTAATTAGGCAGAAATTCATGTACTTCAGCTAAGTGGTAATGAAAAGTGATTCATTTGCTGAATAAGAGATGAGAGAGAGTGTAATTAGCTGACTGTGGTTTTTAATCTTTCAACAATTCAATGTGTTTAAATTGGTTTCAAAGAATAGGAGCTTTCAAGTGTAGTTAGTTCAGAGCAGTCAAGCCAGGCTCTGGTGGCAGCACGGAGGAGATCTTCACTCATACTTAAAACCCGTAATCTTCAATGAATGTTCTCATTAAACAGAGAGGTGTAGCATCGCCTTTTCAGATACATACGATTCTTGGAGCAAATAAATACTGTTTCCAAACTTTTGTGTTTAAAGATGCTTTTCTAATAAAATAAGATTTATCTCTAAAGCATTTCCTGTACTATGCCTCCTTCCTATATCTCCGAAGACCAAAGGGAGCCTGTCACACGTATTACTGCACCTCAACGTACAGTTTGCTGTCTTACCAGTGTGTTTTGTTTCAGAGCCCATGAAAGAATTGCCTCGCTAGGGGTCCATCCAGTTTAACAATTTGTTACTGAAGGGTCACTAAATGATACTTCAAAGAAAAGTCTGAATACCCCCAAGTAATTTGGACTTGACAAGAAACTACTCTTCTTTAGTCTGTTGGACTCCCTCTGCCTGTCCTATACCCCTTTACCTTTTTGAGCTTCCGCTTAATGTATTTTTTTTGCTGGAGAGGAGGAGGTAGGAACTGTTCACAAAATTTACAAGTGAATCTCCACCGCCAAACCCGGATTTCATCTTTTTCCTGTTTGAAAATTTTTTTCTACCTCTAATACAGTCTTCAGGAACCACACATGGACACAGCGTGCTTGTATGGTACTTGGGATGTTTCCTCTGGTGTCTATAACAAATTGCCTGAATGATAACCATAATGCTGCTGGTTGTGGGGTCGTCAATAAGTTGGGGTCTAGAGTTCTATTTGGAGGGAAGGGGTAATGCTTTTTCTCTCAAATATTTTTGAAGCACGTTAGTAAAATGAAGCTAACTGTCCTAAGCACAGAGCACACCTTAACGGTAGATTTCTGAAATGAACTGGCTTTGTTGTTTGAACTCTCCCGGGAGACAGCATAGCGTTGTGGAAAGCATGAACTTGGAAGCAGATCTAATCCCATTTCAACCATGCACTACCTGTGTGACACTTTGATCAACCTGCCTGACTTCTCTGGGCCCTGATACATTTTTTCTGAAATGAACTTAAATCTGGAAGCATTAGATAAATAACGAGTGAGATCTACCGGCACTGACACAAGTACACTAAATATTTCTCTGCCACCCATTTTTATTTCATGTAAATGTGCCTACATGACGAGACCTTCTATGTGCCAGTCACTGCTAGACGCTTGGCATGCATGCCATTTACACAACAAACCCAAAAGTTCATCTTCTGGTGTATTCCTAAAAGCAGTCTGTAGTTAAGAAAGCCTTAGAGACTTCTGCTAAGTTGTTTTCTGAGGATTTTTCTGCCTGAGTTTAGTTCCACTTTGTTCTTAGACAAGGAGATTGTAAGTGAGCTATTTTGTGAATGTATTGACTGACTTCTTACCACATTAGTGCAGATGGGAGGGAGAGAACTGTGAAAGTGAGCGCTTGGTATCGGATTTGCCGCACAAATAACCCTCATTAGAATGTTCTCAGCTTTTAGAAGCAGTAGAAGATCTCAATTTTTTTATTGACTTCTTGCAGTTTTGTTGACTAAGATCTTGCTATTCTTATATCCAGAGAAACAATCAGATATAAAGACAAAAAAAAAAATCTATCCATGAAGGTTTTTTTTTAACTCTTATTATGCCCTTAATTCTCGCATGCCTTCTTAATAACGGCAGCCTTGCTAATGCGTTGTTCCTTGCAGACGTCATGAGTATCTCCTGGCGCCCCTTCACACTGCCCTTGCTCACCCCAATGGGTAAGGGAATCAGCGTGCAGCCAATTCAGATGGTTAGCTTCCCAGGGATTTGGGAGGGATTTGAAAGTCCTGATGGGCAAACATGGGTTTTGTTTGTTATTCTTTAAAGTAAATGTCATTACTTTAAATAACTGCTTCCTGGGCTGTCAAGCCCTGCATTTCTTTTCCATTTAAGTTTTCTTAACTATACATCTTGCAGCTGTGTTCTTTAAGTAAGTGCCCCAGGCACAATCTGCCATTTCATGGTGAGAAAAGAGTGCTTAGAGTTGTGTATGGAACAGTTTGGTCTCAGCACCCCCTTTACACCCTAAAGATGATTGAGAACCCCAAAGAGCTTGTGTTTATGTGGGTCATATCTGTTGATACATGCTGCACTTGAAATAAAAACTGAGCAACTTAAAAAATATTAATAGATTTTATAGTAAACCCCATTACCTGCCAAAATATAATTTTACAAAAAAAATTCAAAATCAAAATTTGTGAGAAGAGTGGCAGTGTTTTTACATTTTTGAAAATCTCTTTATTACCTAGCTTATTGCTGGATTCTCTTATGCGCTTCTGCATTCAGTCCACTATGCAGTGTTGTTTTGGTGGAAGTACATGAAAAAGGTCTGGCCTCAGGGATACCAGGTTGGAAAGGGTGGGAACCCGCAGATGCTCCAGACAGGTCTCAGGGCTCCCCACTGGTCCACAGGCCACACGGCTATAATATTTTATTTTTTTTTACTTGTTAAAAAAATGTTTTTAATGTTTATTTTTGAGAGTGAGAGTGCAAGCGGAGGAGGGGCAGAGAGAGATGGAGACAGAATCCAAAACAGGTTTCCAGGCTGTGAGCTGCCAGCCCAGGGCTCAACGCAGGGTCCAATGCACACACGAGCTGTGAGATCATGACCTGAGCTGAAGTCAGACTGAGCCACCCAAGAGCCCCTCCCCACTATAGTATTGAGAACAAATAAGATTACTTCATGGTAACTCTGTTTGATTTATTCTGTTTATAAGGTGATCTGCTTGAGGTACAAAGCATTTAGTTTTGCCTTTCACTCAGTCACCAGCAAAATGACTGCCACATGAAATTACTCTCTGGATACCCAATACTAGAAGTTTGTGGCATCATGTTTGCTCAGTTTTCGAGATTATTTTCTGATACCTAGTGCATATTTCCTAGCTTCTATAATATGAAGAAGTAAGTTTCTTATCCATTTTGATTTTTTAAAAGAACTTACACTGAGCGACTGGGTGCTGAGTGATGAGTTGTGAACCTTTCAAACGTCTCTTTCTGTCCCTTGAGAAGAGAGAGCAAAATGGCTCAAACCTGAAGACCTATGACTTGTTTGCAAGGCAGCCTGGCAGCTTCGTATACTGTGTTCTCTACCAAATATCTCAAGGAAGCATGTGGCTATAGAGGTAGTGCATGCACATTCACGGTATTCCTTATGAACCTAGATGAATTTTGATCCCTGAAATTGGAGGAATCTGGCAAGGTTTCCATCCATTCACGGAACGGCAGGAGCAAGTTCTGGGCTGGGCACCTTCACCCGATGTACATCAACTCCCCTCATTCTCACAACCTATGGAACAATGACCTCCCTCTGGTAGATAATGGAACAGGTTCATCCGAAACTGGTCAAAAGTAGCTTTAAAAAGATTGTTATGCAGGGTCCCCAAAATGGAGACTGTCAGTTTTCAGTAACTGATCAGCAAGGTCAGACTTCAGTTTAGTAAGTCTGTCAGAGTTTTTGCCATGGAAAGAGGAAGGAAATCCTAAGCAGGACTCCCTCTCACCCCAGAAGAGCTTCATTTTGGAAATTGGTGTGTAATGGGCACAGAATCAGCTTCTGTTAGTGAAGTGTTGAAGAGGTGATGTTTTGTGTCTGGTGACTTATACCCCTTTTATTAAACCCTATTTTCTAAAAGGCAGCCCAAACATTAGGTAGTAGACTGGGCCCCAGCATTCCTATTTTTCATGATATTTTCACTTCTCGATTATCAACAATTAAATCAAGAGGAACAATACCAAAACAGTCATCATAAAAATGCAGAAAGTCCAAACCCTCGTAGCTAGGAATCTATGGAAGTGTGTGCATGTTTAAGTGTTCTGAAAGAGATAGTTAAGTGGCTGTTATGCCAAAAATAGAAGGGGAGAGGAGCCTGGGTGGCTCAGTCAGTTAAGTGTCCAACTCTGGATTTCAGCTCAGGTCATGATCTCACCGTTCATGATCGAGCCCCACATCAGGCTCCAGGCTGGCAGTGTGGAGCCTGCTTGGATTCTCTTTCTCTCACCCTCTCTCTGTCCCTCCCCAGCGACCTCTCTCTCTCTCTCAAAGTAAATAAATAAACTTAAAAAAAAATACGGGAGGCCTAATTTAGGTAGGGTAACTCAGGAAGCCCTCTCTGAGAAGGGAGCTTTTATATAGAGATCAGAAGAACGATGAAGCCCACATGGAAAACCTCCAAGTGGAAAAAGAACCATCAGAAGCTTAGTGGGTGTGGCTGGAGCTCAATGAAACAGGAAAGCTGAGGAGATCGGCAAGGACATGGTAATCACTGAGGTTTAGAAGGCTGAGGTACGTAATTACTCCACTCTCCTCGAAAGTTCCTCAGGGGATTATGACCACCAAGGATGGTGTATTCTGAAGGTCCCATGTGCTTTCACTGCCATTGTTTTCACAGAGCTCACTTGGAAAAACTTGCCGTGGGCTGTAAAACACTTGAGTGGAAAATTGTGTGGCAATGTTTACTGTCGAACTTGAAATATATCAATTGTTGACACATATGTGAAAGATACAAAGGGGCCATTTATAAATACAAACCGAATACTTCAAGAAGTAACAACACACATTTGCCTATTATAGTTTACAGAGTGGATTCACACTCATTTCCTCCCTGATGTTCACAATTACCCTAAGCTGAGAAGGTAAGACAGTTATTAGCCCCTTGTTGTAGATGAGGAAACCAGCTCCCAGAAGGCCAAGTATAGTTAGTGAAACCATGTCTCCTAGCACAGATCCTCAGAATCCAAATCCAGTTTTATTCCACTATCCCTCATTTCTCCTCTATAATATTTCAGACCTCTTAAAGATTGTACATGCCATTCGATAAATTATCAGGTTTTTCTTGCATATCCCTGATCTCTGACCATGTTGTCCCAGGTGTCTTGTCATGCTCTACACAGAGTAGCCAGTAGATACTTGTTAAATGATACTTTTTTTTAAGTAAGCACTGCATGTTTATGAAATCTTGTTGCATTTTCTAAAGGTCGCCAGCAGGAGATGAGCCACAGAGCAAATAAAAACTGATCTCTTCTGAATACTGAACCTTTTGTTTGTTTTGTAGAAATGGTGATGTAACTTAGCGTAAGACATTAGCCACATCAGAAGCAGAAAATTCCAGCAGGTTTGGAGTATAATGCGAAGGCTCCTCAAGGGCTCAGAAGATATGTTAAGAGCAAGCTGCCGGAAAGGTGGATGGCCTTGGATTGCTTGTTTAAGGAATCCATTTCAAAAAGTGCACAGCAATGCCTTTTAAAGATTGCTCTTTGCAATTTTTTATTTGCTCCTGTGATTCTTGCGTTTGAGAAATAGAATTGAGATGCCCAGCTATCAAATGAAAGTACAAATGGAATTTCTAGATTTAAGGTGTTCTTAAGGGAATATTTGAATTGACATCTTTAGAATAAGGTTTTTATTTATTTACTTTTTTATATTTCTCAAGTTTATTTTTTTTAGGTTTCATTTTTTAAAGGGCAGTTAGAAATACGTGGCAACTTGAAAACTAGTTTGCCAATAGTTGAATTATTTTTGATATGGAAAAAATACTTTTTTTTCCAGTGTTTATTTGTTTTTGAGAGAGAGATAGCATGAGTGGGAGAGGGGCAGAGAGAGAGGGAGACGCAGAATCTGAAGCAGGCTCCAGGCTCCGAGCTGTCAGCACAGAGCCCAATGCAGGCCTCAAACTCATGAACCGGGAGATCATGACCTGAGCTGAAGCCAGACGCTTAACCGACTGAGCCAACCCCGATGCTACCCCCAAAATACTAACTTTAATGAAAAGTATCAAATGAAGTCTGAGACATAAGTTACACTAAGCTGAGATGGTTGAGTGGTTGAAAAAACATTTTTCAAGTTATCTTTCATAGGAAAGTGATAAAATTAAATAAAAGAAAATCAAAGTGCCCTGAATTTCAATGAACATACTGGCTTTATCAGTGCTGTCTTTCGGACCTAATTCCCGTGATGAACCAAAGAAAGGATACTGTAGTGGAAAACTTTTCAGTTTTTAAGAACTCTTCACATACTTTTAATTCCTCCAACAGAGAAGCGTGTGTATGTATGTCTCCACACACACACTATCTCTCCATATAAATATATAATAAATGTTGGCTCTTAAATACTCTCTTCACCAAATTCTTTAGATGTCCCAAGAGTTCTCAGATTTGAATGATAAAAGGGGTGCCATAAGGTACCGCTTTAGTAATTAACTGGTTCTTTAATAAGGCCTCAATTACTTTGTTTCATGATAAGGAAAAAAAAAAAACGTTCCAAGACAGAGTTACATTCGACATCTGGGAACCTCCTAACAGCTGGCTACCTAATGAATATGCATCTGCTTAAGAGGCTGTAGACCATTAATAAACCAATAGATGTAAAGCAGAAACAATCTTTGTCAGCTTCAAATGAGATTGGATGCAATGTGCTGTGAACTGTCACTGTCACATTGAATCGAGTTTGGGAGGTTAACAATCAACTGTTAGCTGCTTGTGTCTTTGTAGCTCTACACTTGGGCTAACACTCTTCCCAAACTGGTGGCCACGTTTCTGATGTACAACTTTTTGCTCCTGATTGCCTGGTTTGAGGCTGACAATGTCTGTGTTTCAAAAATCCCTTCCGTTTTGTTCAACTAAACCACACATTTGCCAAGACACTTTAAAACAAAGGTGTCACCTCCAAGTAAGAAAGGCAGTTAATATCAGGATCAAAGTGGTGCAAGACGGGCTTCCAGTGAATTGGAAATTGTTTACAACAAAACTTCTATGTATCTGTAGGTAACTTGGGAGTTGTTGGGTCCTCCTGAGGGAACCCCTCACCCCAGTGCAGGCGACAGTTCAGGCCTTGATACCTGGTCTCAATGAGACCCTAAAGTAAGTGGTACACCAACCTAACAGTTGTGTGATTAGGACCACACTTGCCCAGTTTAGTGGCTGAGATTTCTTGAGGGACATATTCATAGAAGTCTTGATTGAGGTTATTATCCAGGTGAAGGAGAGATTATACCTAGAAGAGCATTTTCACAGCCAAACATACTCATCACTCTATTCTCATCAAAGTGCTCACGTATATGTTTTGGGGTAACATTAATAATGGGCTAGGAGAAAGGCTGGCAGTTTAATTCTTTTTTTAAATTGCTTTAATGTTTATTTTTGAGAGACAGAGTTCAAGTGGGGGAGGCACAGAGAGAGAGAGAGAGAGGGAGACACAGAATCCGAAGAAGGTTCCCGGCCCTGAGCTGTCAGCACAGAGCCTGCCACAGAGCTCAAACTCACAAACCACGAGATCGTGCCCTGAGCTGAAGTCAGACACCTAACCGACTAAGCCACCCAGATGCCCCAAAATTTTTATTTTTTTTAACTTTATTTATTTCTTTTGAAGAGAGAGAGAGAGAAGGAAAACCAGATGGAAAGGCCGAGAGAGAGGGGGACAGCAGATCCGAAGCAGGCTCTGTACTAATAGCTGGAGCCCGACACAGAGCTCGAGCTCATAAACCATGGATCATGACCTAAACTGAAGTCAGACTCTCAACTGACTGAGCCACCCAGGCACCCCTGGAAGCTTAATTCTTATAAATTCAACTACCTTTTCTATTTTATATCATCTCTTTAAATTGTGGTAAAATATACAGATTTTATTTTATGTGTATAATATAAATTTATGTGTATAAGTGTGGCAGAATAAAAAATTTACCATTTTAAACATTTTAAGTGTATTTTTCAGTGGTATAATGTAAATCACATATTTGTGCAGCCATTATCACTATCCATCTCTAGAACTTTCCATCTTCCCTACCTGAAACTCTGTACCCATGGAACACTAACCGCCCCCCCCATTCCCCACTCCCCTCAGCCCCTGGCAGCAACCATTTTACTATGAGTTTGATTACTCTAGATACCTCACAAAGTGCCATGATACAGTATTTTTCCTTTGTGTCTGGCTTATTCCAGTTAGTACGTCTCATGGTTCGTCTATGTCATAGAATATGTCAGAATTTCATTCCTTTTAAGGCTGAAAAATATTCCCTTGTATATACAACACCACGTTTGGTTTATCTGTCCATCTGTTGGACACTTACACTGTTTCCACCTTTTGGTCATTATAAATAATGCTGCTATAAACATGAGTGCACAAATATCTATTCAAATCCCTGCTTTCAAGTCTTTGGGGCATATATCTGGAAGTGGAATAGCTGGATCATGTGGTGATTCTATGTTTAATTTTTGAGGAAGTGCCATTTGGCTCATTTTGGATTTCTGCTTTTTTCCTTGACACAAGGCCTTTGATCAGATTCCATTTTCTCCCCCTTGGCCCTTTTGAAGAAAAAAAAAACCAATACGACATTGAAGTTTATTCTTTTTTATTATTTTGTTTTCTAATTTCAAGCCTGGAAAATATATGAAAATGCACACCATGGGAATAAATTTTTTAAAAAAGGTGAGGGGGTGAATTAAGCCCCACCCATTCCCTATAACATCACAAATGTGATGTTCTGTCAAAAGCTGAGAATTATGGTTGGTTTTTGTTTTTTTTTTTTTTTTTTAGGTTTACTTATTTATTTATCTTGAGAGAGGCAGAGAGAGAGAGGGAGAGAGAGAACCCCAAGCAGGCTCTGGGCTGTCAGCACAGAGTCCAACACGGGGCTTGATCCCACAAACTGTGAGATCATGACCTGAGCCAAGATCAACAGTTGAACACTCAACCTAACGAGCCACCCAGGCGCCCCAAATTACAGTGGTTTTTTTTTAATCCCATAGCATCAAAAACATATGTAAAACCCTATTATCTCCCAGTTGTGGGAGTGACTCCTTTATTAAATAAAATGTCACCCTGAATCCCTACACAGAGACTATCACCTTATTCATGGGAATGTAAGATCCAGTTCCCCCCAAATCTATATAAAAATTACCACCACAACTACCAACCCATCTAATATGTTCATATAACAAGTGGAAAGCCAAGTAAACACCATAAGCTTCAAACGATGGGTTTGGTCAGTGACAGAGGAAAGTGGTTTGGTAGAGAAGGACAGGTTGTATTGGTCATGTAAATATGACAATATCCTATACCACAGTATATCTAGTAGGAAGTCGTATTTGGATATGCAGTAATTATTCTCTAACTCTGAGCAGGCGGGGAGATATTTGAAAGAATTCCAGTGCCATACTCAGGCAGATACTATCAGGCAGATACAATACTGTAACATTTTCAGTCCAAGTACAATAACAAAACAAACTTTTCTTAAGAAAAATTTCCTTTAAAAACTCATGATGCATCCTGTGTATACATAGATATACGTATCTTAGTTACCAGCCAATAAATGGCTTAAACTCAAGTGATGTAAATAGTAGTATTTATTCATCTCTCATAACGTATTTGTAAGACAGTCTCCTTTTATTATTCAATTCTTCTTTTTTTCCTTCACCTCACCACAGTTCAAAGCTATTTGGGGCAGATGATAGTTTCAGTTCATTTCATTCGGGAGTGCAGTCTTAGGTGATGGTGTTTTTCTCTGTCAAGGGTGTAGATTTTGATTGTTCTAAAACAAGTGCGGGTGGGTCCCAGACCCCACATTGAGGATTTTTCCATGGGCTTACCATAACAGTTGCTTTCTTAGGATTCAGCCATCAATGCTGTGGTTCATAAAATCCTTCAGTAATGGTAAGTCATTATTGAAATTCCCATTAGTTATAGCTTCAGAATTCCATGTTTTATACTTGAAAGGGATTTTTTAAATTTGTTGTTGAATGGTAAAAACTTTCAAAAAGATGGAATAAATAACTGTAGCAAAAAAGAACAATAAAATATCCGAGATCTGCTCTGAGACCATACAGGATTATCATTGCTCTAAATCAGCTAGTGTCTTTTCCATTCCTTGGCCACCACTTTTGCTTGAGCTCAGAACGACTTCTCACAAATGTCTTGTAACAGCCTCCTAATTGGTTTCCATGTTCCTTGCCTCTTCTTCACTTCAAATGTCTTGTTCATCTCTCCTTGGTTCATATACCACCGATGGCTCCCCATTCCTGGTTGAATCAAGTCCAGGTATTCAGGGCCATCTAACCACGGGCTACCCTTTCAGACTTTTATGCTTGGTCCTCTCTCATGTGGCGACAAAAGGAAACCATTTCCCAGTGCTGGCATACTCGGCTCCTGTTTCTTTCCCCCTAACACTGTGCCAGGCCAGTCCTGGCACCAGGACCCTGGAGGCCTTCACCTGGACCCAGAGCTGTTATCTGAAATGCCCATTCTTCTCTGTGAAGATTGAGTAACCCCAGGAGAAGTGATCTCTCTCTGTCTCTCTTTCCTAGGATAATTATATTCATAATAACCATAGAGTAGGCTCTTACAGCTGATAGTTGCCACCCTAGATGGAAAACAATAATAGTACCCTAATTATCATGGTTATATTAACTTTCATTATCAGCAGTGTGCCAGGCACTATGCTAAAGAAGTTTATGTACATTCTCCCATCGAAGTCTCATGATGATCTGTGAGCTGGTATTCCAGGGAAGTTACAGCTTCCCTTGGGGTTTGATTGTAGAAGCAGGAATATAGCAGATATGGGGTAAG
Organism: Lynx rufus; assembly: GCF_022079265.1. Lineage (NCBI taxonomy): Eukaryota > Metazoa > Chordata > Mammalia > Carnivora > Felidae > Lynx > Lynx rufus. Next base: position 190,236,667 of record NW_025814823.1, read on the forward strand.
GTCAGAATTGCTCTTGAAAATCTTTTAAATTGCATATGGTGTTATGTACAGAATCATACACAACATAGATGTATACATACAGAGTTGTGTACAACATAAAATATACCTAATTGGAGTATAATTGCATGGCGCTGGATATGAAAACACCAGGATGCACTTGAAGTCCACATTTTGAGAGGCAGGTGGAAACTGAACCCACTCAAGGAAACCGCAGACTCAGGTCCCCCAGCATCACCTCTGGGACAAATGAAAATGAAGAAGGGGCCACAGAGGAGCCTACATTATTTCGACCGTTACTGAAATGGCATAATAAGCCACAGTGTAGGCCCCATTTTACAGATTAGGAGCAAACTGGGGCTCTGCAGGGTGGAAGGAACAGGCATCCAGTCCCTCTAACTCCATGCTGTTAACCAACCTGCTAAAGGCGTGGAGTGTGGCCCCTTCCATCTGCGCTCCAAGGGCGCGCTTACCACACGCTGCCTTGAATTGTGCTCGAATCTTGACAGAAAGCTTGTGGAGCTACAGGCCCTGCTGACATGACCCATCACAGTGCATGGGACACATCTGGTGAACTAGGACTGGCTGTCAGAAGTCATGCCTGTCTGGGTGTTACACAGATTGGTTAGTCTTTCATCATGCAGCACACTTTTTCCAAGGAAGGAAGGAAGGAAGAGAAAAGTACAGGACTCAGGACTCTTTCTGTCCACCATGCTTCAGTTACACTAGGCCAGTGTGTTAGCTTCTTTTTCCAGAACGAGAAATGGCAGTCCTATAACTTTGTTGAGAGAATCAGGAGAAAAACTGAAACTAAATATTTCCAGAAAATATAAAAGTAACTTCTCAAATATTTACTGCCACCAACACCAAATTAGGCCATTTTTCTTAACACAAAACAAACTGTGACATGGGAAAAGAACCATGGGTATTTGACAAAACTAAGAATAATATTGACTTCTCAGTGATTCTGATCCATGGATGGGGGGTGGGGTGGGGAAACAGAGGCCCTGCTTCACTCAGCAGGTCCATCAATGGGAGAGCTAGACTCCAAGCCCAGGAGCCCTGGCAGAGAGGGCTGCACTTCGTAAATTTTATGGCCTCTCAATGGAAAAGGAAAGTATGTGATGGAGCTGATGATATAATCTGTTGCTTGATTACAGGTGTCAAGACAGCCAGAGAAAACCATGAAAGGAAGATCCAGCAAGTATTGTATTAATTTTTAAATAACTTAAGGCAATAGTTCCCAATGTGTGGTGCTTTGGGTTTTTTGCTTGTTTGGGTTGATTTGGTGATTTTGGGGAGCATATGGAAGAATTTGGGGGGGGGACATTTTTAAAGGCTATTTTTCAGTTTTATTGAAGTATATTTGACAAATAAAATTGTAAGATATTTAAAGTGTACATTGTGGTCATTTGATATATTCATATATATTGTGAAAGATTCCCCCCCCACCATCTAGCTCATTAACACATCCATCCCCACACATACTTATCTTCTCTTTCTTTTCTTTTTTTCTTTTTCTTTTTCTTCTTTTCTTTTCTTTCTTTCTTTTTTTTTTTTTGTGAGACCATTTATGTTCTCTCTTAGCAACTTTCAATTATACAAGTGTTATCCATCAACTACAGTCACCATGTTTTACATGAGATCCTCAGACCTTATTCATCTTATAACTGAAAGTTTGTATTCTTTTACCAATCTCTCCCTATTTCCCTCACCCCCACTTCCTGACAACCACTTTTCTCCTCGTTGTTTCTCAGTTTAACTTTTTAAAAAATTCCACATATAGGTGATAACATGCTGCATTTGTCTTCCACTGTCTAGCTTATTTCACTAGATGTTCTCAAGGTACATCTGTTGTCACAAGTAGAAATATTTCCTTCACTGTCGTGGTTGAATAATATTCCATAGGATATACATACACCCCATATTCGTTATCCATTCATCCATTGACAGACACATAAGTTGTTTCCCAATCTTGGCTATTGTAAAGAATGGTGCAATGAACCTGGGAGTGAAGATATCTTTTCAATATCTTGTCTTCATTTCTTATGGATGCATACCCAGAAGTGGAATTGCTGGATCATATGATAATTCTATTTTTAATTTGTTGAGGGATCTCCATACTGTTTTCCATAGTGACTGTACCAATTTATATTCCCACCAACATTTACCTCTTGTCTTTTTTGTTTTTGTTTTTTTTTTTTTAATTAAAATAAATTAGTTTTTATTTTCCCCTTGCAAAGGGAAGTCCCTTCTGAGTTTGGACAGTGATGACTGAACATGATCAACCTCTGGTTTTCCATTTAACATCTTGGTTATCTAATGGAACTCAGAAGATGAAGGCTTTTTCCTTTTCCCTTCTGCGACAATTTCAGAGGAAAATCGACGTCACTTGGACTTCCCCTTGCCCATTTCCTCCTCCTGCTTGGAGTTGCTGGTGCAGTCACTGTCACCTCAAGATCTTGAGGCTCAGGCTCAGGCTCATCTCTTGTCTGTTTGATGACAGCCATTCTAACAGGTGTGAGGTGATATGTCATTGTGGTTTTTAAATAATTACACAGATAAATTTTTTATTTCTTTCAATTTATGGCAAGTGAAGTTGACATTCCATTTATGGTAGTGCTATAAAGAATCTTTTGAATATAATAATTTAAGTGAAAATGAGAAAATTTAAAGAAAATATTTCTAAAGTAACAATACTACAGTACTATGATGAGGGAAAGAGTAATATGGGAAGGGCAGAACTTGGGGAAACACTTGTATATGACATGATTGAACCTCTCTTTGAATGCTTTGACCCGCGATCTCCAGAGAAGACCCACAGAAGGTCAAAGGCCAGAATGTTTTGTTTAATGCACTTTCTTTTTTTTCCTTTTTTTGTTTATTTATTTATTTTGAGAGAGAGACATAAAGCATGAACAGGGGGGTGAGGATGGGGACAGAAAGGGAGAGAGATAATCCCAAGCGGGCTCCTCCCTGTCAGCACAGAGCCCAGTGTGGGGCTTGATCTCACGGACTGCGAGATCATGACCTGAGCCAAAGTCAGTCACTTAACCAACTGAGCCACTCAGGTGCCCCTGTTTAATGCATTTTCCATTTATATTCATGTGTAAGACTCTAACTCTTAATATGCTCTTAAGATGCTCCTAGTAGTAGGTCTGTTCCCCATCAACTGGGACATGTTTCTGCAAGAAACCACGGCTATCTTAAGTTACCTCAATTGCTCAGCGCGGTGGTCATCAAGAGAAGGTTTACACAGGCCCTGGGAGAACGCCAGAGGATTTGCCATGGCATGACAAGGATAAGATATCTATTTTCTATCTATTTGTATTGATTTTATCTAAAATATAGGAAAATAAATTTTACTAATGATCAATGCACACTGACAGAACAGATTATCTATTTTATAAGTATATACTTTAAGGGATTGGACACTAAACACTGTTTTATAAATTGGATGTTTAGTCAGAAAAATTCGATCACTACCATATATGAGGAAAGAATTGAGAGCCCCATGCCAGGCACTATTAGTTCGGTTGCAGTCTGTTGTGCTAGGCACATTTGCTCTCTCTTACTCTATCCCTGAGGAAGACAGGAGACTCTGAAGAACCCACTCTGGAGGAAAAGAAGTGTGTCCAAGAGGTCACCCTCACATGTGAAAGGATCATTTTTACAGCCCTTTGGAAATCTCAAAACCCAACCATCTTCTTCCAGTTCAAATTTAAAAAAAAGGAAAGAAGACCCAGGCCACAAATGGACTATGTTCCCAGATTTTCTTACTCTTCATTTATAACTCAGAATTTATTTTTCTGTAAAAACAGTTTACAGTAATTCATTTTCTTAGCAAAGATTTATTTAATACTCAGTGTGTCAGAAACAGTTGCAAAGACAAGGTACAGATTACAATGCTGTTACAATGCTAGTGAATAAATAGAACAAAATTTGGGTAAGAATAGTTTATGTTGAACTGTTGGGAAAGCCACAAGAGTGAGAAATGGAGACTTTTGTGAACACTTTGAAAAGGTCCTCTAGTCTAGTCTGCTTCCAGGACATGAAAGATGCACAGAACTAGCTTTTTCTTGTCGAGGTTCACTGCGAAGCTCACAGCTCTTCTCCTCTTCAATACTAAAGTATCACTAGCATGCTCTTTTCGCATACACTCAGGAGTAGGGTCTATTTTGGGCCAGTGAAGGGGGGAAGAGCTTCATCCACCAAAGTAGTTATTCATTATATAGGGGTCTGCTTATAATTAACCTTTTCTTATCTCATTCTAAAAGGATGTTTTTAACATACCTCTCAGAGATCATTCAGTTAGTGCTGGGAATTGGATATACATTGGTCCGCATGGGTGTGATAAAAAGTCCCAAGGGCCCTGGAAGGGAGAGGGGCACACTTTGATGGAATACTATTTAGTTCACAATTGACAGAGATTATGGGGAACTTTTCTGATGTTTTTCCTTAGCGACCCAGGCAGAATGATATTTTTTCTCACAGTTTTGAGCAGTAGTCTACATCAGATTTGTTGTTTGGGCTAGGTTGCTCTTCCCAAAGAACCTAACATCCCTGGGACAATGTGGAAATGTATGAATATTTTAAAGTTCCATCAACACATCATGAAGGTGCTAAAACAGAGTGGTAGTACATAAACTAGAGCCGTAATCACTTGCAGAGCATGACAGTGGCAGGAAGAAGACAGGGACGAGAAACAGCTCTCTCTGCAGTTTTTCACCACCTACCAGCACACGTAACCAACGGCAGAATCCACACAAGTTCATATTGGAGGCAGACTACAGAAAAGTGCCTGCCCTTGCAAAGCATGATAATGATAATGCTGCAACATAGTAATGCCATCTTGTGTTTTTCTTCCATCTCCCCTACCTGCCACTCTCACCCCTACCCCACCGCCCCCCTCCCTTATTGCCTTCCCCACTCACCCCCATTACCTTAGAAAGGACACTAAACAGAAAACAACTGGTGATGCTGGAGGAAGAACAAACTCTTAGGTTGTTCAAGACCCTCCCGTCCATTGGCAAATGCTGCTTTCCTCTGAAATGCCTTGCTGTCACCCTCCCAGTCTCCCGTTTAAGTTTTCTCATGGCACTCTACGTTGTCTGAAGTTGTTACTATTTTGTTTCCTTGGGAATCATGGGTCTTGTCTCGCTTCCCCAGTAGAATGTAAACACCATGAGAGCAGGAAACTTGTCTGTCCTTGTTCGTCCCAGTATCTCTGGTGCCTAGAACAGTGCCTGCTTCTAGAAGGTGCTCAGTAAATAAGTATTGATGAAAGAGATACCCTGAAACATCCGGGAGGATGATACAGGCATTCAATACATGTCTACTCACTAGATAGTAAGCACTTAGTAAATGGTGGTTATTATGTTTATTATTAAATTGTTGGTTGGTAGCCAAAAAAAAAAAAAAAAAAAAAAAAAAAATTACCAGGCCTCTAGGATCTGACAGTGTTCTTTCCCAGCCCAGCAAAATGATTTGGTTCCTCTTGCTTCACCCTGATCCCAGAAATAAAATTCTATTCTGAGCCTGAGAGCTGCACCCCCAGCCACAGTCCCAACATATCTGTGTATTAGCCACGCAGGCTTAGTGCTATGATGCGATCTCCTTTGAGAATATCGGGTGAAAAATCCCCACGGGTTTGGCCTCAGCTTTCTTTGTTCACATTGTTTGCTTTGAAGACCTTAACACGGTGCTGAGAAATCAATAAGCAGGGATGCTGCCGGTCCTGTGTCTCCTTCTGATTCTCCTCTGGGAAGCTTGGCTCACACCAATGCACTGATAAGTCATGAAGTGTCCAGCTTCATCTGTGAATTAAGGCCCTTGTAACTAAATAAGGAACACCAAGTTTAGCATGCTGTGGATTTTCCATCCGGAGTGTCATTAGATGAAATGAAAGTACACATTACAGGTTTGTGTAATGAACAAGCCTCAAGTTAGGTTTGCCGTGATAGGGTTATCAGTCATTGCACAAATTAATTATTTAGGCAAGCACTTTTTACAATGGGGTTTCATTTAAGTTTTTCCCCTTGATATATGTGTATAAAAATGACTAATCCATCGGACACTGCTATTGTACTTGTGCATCTATCACTATCAGGCCTTTTTTGGTAATTGGTTTATTAATTATAGCATCTTAATGATCTGTTTAAAATAAATAAACCATTTGCACCATTTCAAAGGTATTTTGTGAGGCTCAGCTGATATTAAAATAGCACCAGCCTTATGTGCTTTTTCAGCAAGTGACCTAATTAGTTAATAAAGTAATTGAATATTAAAAAGGATGTTGCAAGTGATTAAAATTTAAGAGCCTTCAGAATGTTATTAAAGCTATAAATCATACATCACTGTTTTAATTTGCATAGCTACAGAATTACTAATGGTCCCACGTGCATACGGGGCTTGGCAATTAGTCCTTTAACAAAATGTTGGTGATGTTAAGGTACCAAATTCTTTCAACCTCTTTTGATAGCTACATAGAAACCTGCTTTTGCCAGATTAAATATCTAACTATTGAAATTTCTGCTTGCTCGCTTTGACAAGTATAGACATTCACTCAACAAATATTTATGAATACCCACTGTGTCCAAGAACTGTATTAAGTATTGAGTATAATGGTGAGCAAAACAGACACGGTCCTAATGGAATTTAGGGACTAGAGACACTAGTCATGCACTTCCCTAAATTCATATATAATTACAAAAGGTGATAACGGGCTATGAAGGAAAAGTATGATGCTCCAAGAGGATTTTGCTCATGAAATCTGAACTCCTCTACTAGATTAGGGACCAAGCATTTATTTCCACGTGAAGAGACAGGGACTTCACCCAGCAGGCTGAGAACTCTTGTCCAAGCAGGAAATGCCTGATGAATCAGTAGTGTGTAGGTAGGACTGACTGACATTGTTGTTTACCCAACCATGTTTGTTTGGGTTGTTTACCCAAGAGCCTTTGTTCTTTCCTGGCTATCAGAATCCCAGTTCTCTTTGGCTATAGAACTAGTACTATGCTTAGGGAATGTAGGCCCAGGTCCAGGGATAAGTGATGAAAAGTCTAAACCAATTATTGTAATTCCATTGCTCTTTGCCTGTGTATTGGTTTATGGTGGATGTGTCCTGAGGAACTCTAAGAGGATTTCTGGAAGAATCTTCCTCTCTGATAAAAAGAGACACACAAGAACTCTTTCCTTCCATTCTTTTGTATATCATCATTAGTGAAGGTAATTCTTAGCACTATAGTAGCCATATTGAGACCATGAGGGGGAAGGCAAAACCAACAAAACACTACACACACACACACACACACACACTCCCTAAACCTGAAAGATCTGATATTGTTGAGTTTCTGAACCAACTCTGGAAATTTTGGGTGTCTTACTATATGAAAGAATAAGTTTCAGTTGGATATTCTGTTACTTGCCACCTAAAGCATCTTAATCGAACCAGATAGGTCAAAAATGAAGACACTGGAAATTGAAAGGTAAATTAAAATGCTAGTGTAATTGTCCAGACGAGCAGTGAAAAACACTAAGTTATAATGGGATGGAACAGGAGGAATGGAAAGTAAAGAACAGAGCTGAAGCATTGTGGACAAGATTCAGAAGAATGTGTCAACTTATTAGTTATCCAAGTTGCCAGGTGATAGGAATTGCCATCCATTGAGTATTTCCCATGTTCCGGACATTTCTCTAAGCACTTTGCATGCAGTATCTCACGTAATAATTTCAACAGCTCTGTAAAATACTACTAATTGTCATCATGGTCGAATTCTTTCAGTTGTGCCTTGACTTCCCAACTCAAAGCCCGATAGCCTCTGCCACCATTAGTAGGTGAAAACAGATGAGTTACTTCTGACTCCTTGAGAGAGCTGCTGGCTATATTGGTGCTTTCAACATTTTTCCTTTGTAATACACATAGAAAATGATGATATTTGAAGATACACACTGGAGTAAACTGGAAGGGACTTGGGGCATCTATATATGGGTCTTGGCAAAAACCTCCATTAGTCTTTCTTTAATATTATATAATTATAAGAAAATAAAATTCAAAATTTAGGAAAGATGTTGCATACTGAATTTGTGTAAAATTTCCAAAAAATAATTTCTTTAATTTTTAATGAGAAATTAGCATTTGCTTTTTACAAATATAGCTTTTTAAATATCAGATTTTATGCTTCAAATAGCAACTCCTGATGAAGACTTTTAATACAGTCAAGACTTTTTAATCATGGTCTCTTCAAATTCTTGATAGTCATCACTAACGATAAACTTTGTTCACACAAATTAGTAATACCAAGAAAGTAAAACATTTTTTGAAGCCATTTCAAATTTTATAACATTTGGGCCTTATTTAACAGATCTAACAGTTCTTTTTTCTTTCATTGACAATTGCACTACTGAAATTCCTTGAGATTGTGTGACTGGATTTCAAGTCTTTGGGAGCTTTCTCAAACAAAATTATTTCAAAATCATAAAAATGCTTTAATTCATAGGCCACTCATGCATAGTTATACTAGTTACTAAGCACAGCCAGCTTGGACACCTCTGAAAGGGCATGTCAGTCACAGAGGGAAGAATCCAATATCTGTGAAGACAGATTCAGCGTTGTGCCTGCCAAGAACCTCCTTGCCCCTCTCCCCACGCCTGTTGAACTTGTGACTGGCTCCAGTTTGGCCTGGTGCTGTGCTTCCTGCAGGGCCAGCTTCATGGGTGTGCAACCTGTGCTGTCATACAGGACCCCACACTTAGAAGGAGCCTTTTCTTGGTTTAATGCTCTGTTGTTGGCATCTTGAAATGAGTTTTGAGCAAGTAGCCCTGCATTTTCATTTTGCACTAGGCCCTGCAAATTATGTAGCTGGTGTTGGCATCTGGGGTACCGGGAACACAAACTCCTCCAATAGTAGCTACCTTGTGGCAATGGCATTTGTCACCACTGGCTTTTGAGTTATGAAGCAACTTTTTAGCTTCTGTATTCAGCTTCTTAACACAGAGCATAACAATCTGGATATCCTCAGGCTCATGGGGTTCAAAGTTCACGTGACAATGGGTCATACCTTTATACTTTGTTCCATTCAGCCACCCTCGAGGGTCCCTGATGAAGCTGTTGATGCTTCTGGCCAGAGGCGACTGGCCCAGAGGTTGCAGCTGCCCCAAGAACTGAGGCATCAGTTATATTACTCAAGATGTCATGGCTTACCATTGGGGCAGTCCTGTGCAGGATGTGTTCCTGGGTACGTTACTTTCTGGTAAGAAGATCTCTGTGACCTAAAATAGATCTACTAGGTCCTTGCCAATACTTTTCAATATGAATGATTAGGATTTTTAAATTTATTTTTATTTATTTTTGAGAGAGAGAGAGAGAACAAGCAGAAGAGGGGCAGAGAGAGAGGGAGACAGAGGACCTGAAGTGGGCTCTGTGCTGACAGCAGAGAGCCCAATGCGGAGCTCGAACTCACTAACTGTGAGATCATGACCTGAGCTGAAGTCAGATGCTTAACTGACTGAGCCACCCAGGTGCCCCTGAAGAGTTAGTATTAAATTTTGAATACCCATTCAGTGCAAAAGAACCTAGATTTGGTATGATTGAGGTATGATCATTGAGGGATACATTTGGGAAGGACTGAAGTAGAAGTGAGAGCTGGAAGGGAACATGCTGAATCCTTCCAGGCTCTTCCTCTGTCATGTGAGGGTTTTAATTAAAGCAGTTTCTCCCAACCATTTTGGAATTGGAATCTAAATTACTTTTGGTTTGATGTCATAATGTTGGTCTCTCTATTAAAATGACACATATAGGGGCACCGGGGTGGCTCAGTCAGTAGACCGTCCGACTTTGGCTCGGGTCATGGTCTTGCAGTTCTTGGGTTCAGGCCCTGCGTCAGGCTCTGTGCTAACAAACAGCTCAGAGCCTGGGGTCTGCTTCAGATTCTGTGTGTGTGTGTGTGTGTGTGTGTCTCTCTCTCTCTCCCTCCCCTGCTCGTGCTCTGCCTCTTTCTGTCTGTCAAGGATAAATAAATGTTAAAAAAAATAAGTAAATAAATAAATGAAATGACATACATTTATACATAAGGGTATATAAATGTGTGTGTACAGATATATTTTTAAACAAAGTAAGCAAAAACAATTCCAAGCCAGTGAGGACACATGACTCCCAGCACAGGAGAGGGGAGTTTCTGCCAAAACACTTTTCATGGAGCAACAGATGTGCTCAGATGAACTCTGGGGACCGGGGAGAAGGAGGGGCAAGAGGACTCGCTGAGGAATAATTGGACCTGGCAAGGGCAGGGAGGAGTCTGTACACAGGCCTAAGATTTCTCACACAGAATACCAAATGAACTAATTGCTTTCGGGCAAAGATCACAAGTATGCATCAATCTTAGAACAAGGTCATACAAACAGAATTCTAACAGATACTCTTAAGTAAATACTATTTTTGCACTGTTTTCCATAAATACACACACAACATTCCCCATTACACAGTCTTAACTATTACAGCAAGAATCATGCGATGAGAACTCTGTAAATGCTAACGACATGGAGCCATTTCCTTGCCCTGTACCGTGTGTGGGTATGTGTACATGTGCATGTGTGTGCAGTCATTAAGTAGTTCTTGCAGTTAAAGTACTCATCTGCTCTATGTGCAACGGAAGAAAACTATAACTGCATTCCTGCTTCTTAATATTTTGATTTTCTGATTTAAGTAAGTCTTCTGGCACTTATAAGATGGCCTGGCCCTCTTGCTATCAATCAATGGCTTTCCAAGGATTCTGAGGAAGCTATAAAAGTGTGAAACCCAAGCAGCACCGAATAACAGGAGTGGCTTTAGCAAGAGACCACAAGGTAAGGGAGACAGGAGCAAAAATATACCCTGAGCGACTTGGTGTTTCCACACTGCTAAAATGTTACACTCTGCCTCATGGTATATTTGAATCCATATCCCTTTATAAGTCCATTTTTCTGTCAGAGCCCATCTCTGGACATTGGGGGCAGAGAGGGAAGACCTTCTGGACTTCACATTCACAAGACCTCACATACACACTTGTGGCTCCATTTCCAAATGAGGCTTCACAGCCACTCACAGATATGCAAAGAGGATTGATCAAGTTGTCTATCATTCAACTAGGACTTTAAAAATATATCACAAAATTTACAACTTTGCTTTGACATTTCTTCATTTTTTTAAATGTATTGGGAGCCTCAAATAATGGAAGTGGCCAGGCCCGCTCTCAAACTTGAAGAGCCCTGTGCGTGTGCGTGTGTGTGTGTGTGTGTATCTTTTTATGTGTATTTGTCCTCCAGTGCACATTTTCATAACTGGATTAGACGTAACATGCTCAATTAATTAGGGAATACATTTTTATTACCAACACCACTATTGGTTATAATTTGATCTCTGTAAGGGACTGGCCAACCAGGCAGATTAGTGTGAACTGGCTCATGACTGGAGGGGAACAAAGATGTTGTGCAGTCAACACATCTGCTTTGCATGTTTGGGCTTTGTTTATCATAAAACAGGAGATAATGATAAGGATGTGTAAGAAGCACAGTGTTAATGATAGTGCCAGTAGAGAGTGCGAACAAAAGCCATGACTTTGAGCAAAAGCTAGATGTAAATTAAACCCTGGATTTGTTCAGAGTTGAGGTTTTATAGCTATATATTTATGGCATTTAGAAAGACCCTTGGTGTTGAAATTCCTGCAAGAATAATTTCATCACTTCAAGTGTGAAACTCCCCAGTCACTGATTCCAACTCTTTCCACTGAAGCAATTGCTTTATATAATATTGTTTTTGCTGATGTGACCATTTTATTACAGAACAGTGGGTATATTATAAAACACACAAAGCTTATAGAGTGCAACATTTACTAACACACTTGATCACTTGTGGCTCAGGAGGTGTTTGCAGATAGTATGAAGACTAACATTTAAAAAAAATTTTTTTAATGTTTATTTTTGAGAGAGAGAGTGTGTGAGCAGGGAGGAGCAGAGAGAGAGAGAGAGAGAGAGAGAGAGACACAGAATCCTAAGTAGGCTCCAGGCTCCGAGCTGTCAGCATAAAGCCCAAGGTGGGGCTCGAAATCACGAACCGCGAGATCATGACCTGAGTCTAAGTTGGACACTGACTGAGCCACCCAGGCGCCCCTGAAGACAAACATTTTAATTTCAATAGTTGTATATTTCTTTCAATGTGTACTTTCAATTTAGGGCAAATATTCCAACTTGCCATTGATGGTAGTGATAAGTGTAAGCTAAAAAGTGAGTCAATTTATAGAAAAATATTGAATCAATAAGCAGTAGTCTGCCTAGGATAAGGCAAAAATCATGAAAGTGCTCTCCAAATGACTCACATTTTGGAAACAATGGGCTATCTAATAAAAAGAAAGAGGATGTAAGCTTTGGGTTGAGTTTCTGATAGTGATGATGGCCACACTGAGCCATCCTGGTGACCAGTGCCACACACACAGGTAAGGCTGCTGCCTGATGCCCCAGGAGCGTGCTTTTCCACGTGACACTAATTGGCCCACACAGGAGTGAAACCATGACCCTTCCCTCATTAGCCACATGCTCAGACCAGCTGAGCTAGCTCGCTCTGGGTCACTGGGGTCCCATGTAGGAAATTACCATTCCAGTGCCCTGTGGTCCTCTCGTAACCCCAACTAATGAATGTCCCGTGGAGCCTAATGTCATTCCTGGGGGAGCACACAGCTCTCCCAGCAGTGGAGAAGTTGATGATATTCTGAAGTTTTAACCCAGGGAAAGCCAAATAAGAGAGCACAGAGAACTCAGGGAGAATAATATTTCACACACCTGTATGCTAGAAAAAGAATGACAACACCATTCTGCTCTGCGCATTTGTTTTCTAGGCCTGGTCTCAGGACATAGAAAGCAAGCACAGGGAAATGAAGAATGCTGCTGGGCATCACATAGCAAGCTCATCACAGTGTAAATGACATTAAGTGCTTACTGTCCAGGCCAAGCATTTTCTGTCACCAATGCTATGAGGTGGGTGGTATCATTCCTATTTAGAGATCAGGAAATTGAGGCTCAGAAGTAACTAGTATAAGAGCCTAGGACAGCAAGCTCCTCCAAGGATTGGCTATATTCTGGAAATTAACACATTATCAAGTTGAAAGGAAATTCTAAAAGATGGACAGACAGCCTGCCAAACCTTTCTGCTTGTGCCCCTTTTCAGGTCTCTGGAGAAAGACTATAAGCCTTCAAGTAATCTTTATTTTTCTGTAGCTTTAGCACATCCATAGTTTAGCCTTGACAAGAGTTTCTTTAATAAGATGAATTTACGGTCAAGACCAGAGAAAACATTCTTCCCAAGTGTTGGAGACAATTGGAAGGATAGGGACAGCAGATGTTCTAATGCATACTGAAGAGCTGGGAAAGACCACTAAGTCACTCCATCTGTTTTTTAACAAGACTATTGGATCAATAACCCTTCCAGGGCCAAACGTACTGGTCGATGAAATACTTCCTGGGGCTCACTTACAGCCACTATTCCCAGAGCCACAGTGGACCTACTGCCCTGGGGGGTTCACCACCTTTATCTTCTTTGGAAGCCATGAAACCCTGTGTGCACGTCCACTTCCAGCTAAAGAACTGTATGAATCAGAAAGCACTAGAGATGCCTGAAGCAGATAACCAAACCACATTTTAACTCAGCTCTCTGGTTTCTGGTCAGTTTCCTGGTCAATGCCTGAGAAATTTAGTATTTTTGAGGTATAACTGGCTAATAATAAACTTGAGAGTCAGTCAGATCTAGATAATTTCCCAAATTTGCCATTGATTAGCAGAGAGATATTGGCAAGTTACTTTTAGTTCCCTCACATACGGAAGAGGGATAAAATCTTTCGCTCATGGTGGTTGTATTCGAATAAAGTATTGCATGTATGTTTAGTACAGGGCTGAAATGCTTAAAAAATGACAGTATTTCTTTATTGCCTGACCTGTCCTCTGCCCCTTCACATAGCATGACTGAGTGAAATGTGGTGCAAGTTGCCATAGTGCAAAAAGGCATGAGATAAAGCTTTTTATTATAATCTTATCTGTAGTTATTCATTTGGAGGACTTATCTATTTATTATTTCACATTCTGTATTCCTCTTCACTATAGGCTGCTGAGAAACTATTTCTTGAGGTAGAGGGGAGAAGGTCTTTGGAAGGCCTTGACTGACTACCACTGCCCACCCACCCCATCTGCCCCCAGAGTCCAGCCTATAACAACAGACTTTTCTGTGTTTATTATAAATTTTCCTTTGACTCAGGAGCAAATTTGCTTGGTCTTGGGATGGAGACTCAATTCTGGTCATGGAATCACGAGACAGCTGCAACCTTTCTTACAAGCGGGCTCTCAGGCATCAACACTGGGTAGAACAGAATTGTTTCCAAAAGTGAGACAAGTGCTGAGAAATAGGGGCCTCAAGACAGTTTCCCTGGGGTAATCCTTAGCCAGCAGCTGGGAAGAGTCTGGGTGGGGTTGACCACACTCTGAGAAGAAACAAGGAAACCCATGACGTGAGAACAGTGATAGAGTCCCTGAAACAGTGGACGCTGGGCAATGTCTCCGTTTGCTACTCCTCTCCAAGCACATTCACTGGCTGGTTGCCATCAGTCAGGTTGTCTAGGCTTCAAATTAGGCACATTCGATATTGGGAAGAAACGTTTATATTGCCACTTGGGTTGATCATAGCTTGTTTCTCCTTGATTATCTCTGTTCAGACTGGAGCATTTAACAATGAATTGTAGCAGTGACTGGAGATCCGGAGACTCAAGTCCTTCTAGGGCCTCTGGTTAAGCAGTTCTCTTTAACCCACTGCCACCTAGTGGCAACTGAACAGACTGAAAAGTGCTTCACTTCTGCTCAGAGAAGAATGTGGTTGGGCAATAAACTTTTTTGTCCTTGCCACTAGAATCCGGGAAGCTTAGGGAAAGATAATAGATATATCTCAATTCACTGGCCTCCATCCCCCTGCTAATATGTAACAGTCACTGTACATTTTAAATGTACAGACCAGCTGACTCCTCTGCCTTTATTTTGATTAATGATGATATTATTGCTTAATCAGAAGTTTCTGAGATACAAAACAAATAAGCAAGGGGTTGAACTGGAGCATAGTTCACCTTTTCCACCACTGAAGTGGTTAGAAATTTCTTGCATGTTGGCTAAACCCAGCTCAATACATTCTTTGAAAGTGGGGAATCGGGTCTTAACAGTTAACTTGAGGTTTCCCTCTGTAAGCATCCGTGTGATTTTTTGTCTGTCTCTCTTACAGGCGACTCAGTTCTGAAGCAAACAGAGCTCAAGTAATCAATGTCACAAATCTTTGGGCAGTTCAACTTCCTGTACATGCACAGAGGGAAGCTGGTGGCAAATTCAAATATTTCTGGAACCATGTAAGGATCAATTAATCAAATGTGGTAAAACCCAAGGGAGCAGAGTGAGGGGTGATCTCAGCAGATCATGAAGAGAGGGGGTAATGCCAGTGAGCTATTAGGTAGAATAAATTCACAGGGAAATTACCAGTGCTTGGGGCTTAGAAGAGACAATTCACAATGTGGGCCAAGTTCCTTTTCTAAGCATAAACTTCTAATAAACATGGAAGACCAAAGCCACCTCAGGATAGTTGATGTAGATATGTGTGCTTTGGTGAAGAAAAGGCACAAGGTTACAACAATGAGATGGCTTGGGATGCTTTCACTTTCTAGGTCAGTATCGTCACCTGGTAATAGACTCCCCTGCCTTCTCCCCTCCGCTGCCCCTCAAAATCAGCAGAGACAAAGCAGTCAGTACATTAACACAATCATATTTATTACAGTTTCCAGACTCCCATGTGACACATACCTACAGCAGAACACTGCAAACTGACGTTACTAGCAGCAATCCTCCATAAACATGAAGAATTTAGGTGAACTTCACAATTAAGAGTAATTTCAAGACAAGATGAGAAGTTATGGTTTTTCTTTTAGCAGCTTATATATGAATAGTGAAACTATAAATACAGAGGGTCACCAGGTTTAGCCTTGCCTAAAAAACACATTAATAAGTCACGGTGCAGAGGGATATCCCCAGGGTTGCCAAACAGAAGGCTAATGTCTTTAGATGTCAGTATGAAATAAGCAGATCACTTTTCAAGACATCGCTTGCTATCTGTGTTAGTGTCAGGACAACAGAAAAAGAACTGGACAGCTGCCCTAGAACCTAGCTCACACATAATTCAGCCAGATAATCATTTAAATAATATCCCCTAAAATTGTTTAGACATTTTTCCCCCCACAGCTCTAAAAACATAACATCAGACATAACATCAGACATTTGCTCCAAAGGAGTAAAAATCAAAAGCAATTGCAATGTATTGGGAATAGCTTTTATAGCTTTCCTGAGGGACAGTTGCCATCTTTTCAGAGAGTGTTTTTAAAGCAACACTAACTCTGGTAGCTTATCAAACTACTTTTTATTCTAAATAAATAAAAGACCAACTGAAGGTCTCAGGTGTACTTATTTCTTTTCCCCTAGATCTCTGAACCATGCAAAGCCATTCCTTGACAGATAGCTTTCATTTTTATTAGAGGGGCACAAGAGAACTTACAAACATTTGAAAAATACTCAAAACACTGAAAGTAAAAAAGGCGCAACCCTTCCTCAGAGCCCAGGAAACTGTGACAGGCATCCCAAAGGCTTATATAAAATCCATCAACTCAATTTGCCAGAAAGTAGTGACAGACCACCCACCTTTGCAACATAAGCCCAGATAAGATTTTCTTCCTTTACAATCACTAAGAAAAGCCTTCTGGGAGTTACTGCCCAGGAAAACATAGGCTGATGAACAGAAGCTACTGGAAAGGGATTGACTGTATTCTATATCTGGCACAGGAAAAGAAAAATTAAAACAGTTGCTAAACCATTATATTTATGCCATGATACTCTTACTCTTACGTGAACCTTGGACTTCCCACAGCGACTATTTCATTCATAAAAAATACATAAAAGATGGGAAAGTTTTGGGGCAGCACCAGTGACAGACAGCTGTCTTTGAATAATTTTAATTATTCCTAAAGGCAAAAATTAGAGAAAATTTACAGAATCAATTCTATTTCATGATTTTGCCCATGTCAGCAGCTATGAGGATAGTGCAAAAAGAAATCCAAAAAACTCCTCTGCATCAAGTTAGGTTTCTGTTTTTCTCTCAAGGGGTAAAGTGGTATAACTAGATTTCTGTGAGGCTTCTGAGGAGTAAAGAGAGCCCATAGTTCATGTCTTCACAACCTCTTAAGGTACTCCTGGACTTTTTACCACAAGGATAAATCAAGTCCCTTCTGATCCAGTAACAGCTCAAACCAAGGATTCTGATGCACCTAGACTTTAATGCTAATGGTTTCTAGGCTTTCTAACTTGATATGCACCATGCACAGACAGCAAGGTACCAAATGGTCTAAAGCCATCTGTCTTAGACACTGCTAACACTGGCTAACCATCACACAAATGACCCACCATCATAAGATAGTCTCTGAAATGAAGCATAAACACTTCCCAAGTACTAGCACCAACAACCTAAAATGCACGTTCTACTGGTTGTAGAACCACAGAATCACCTCTATGTATGAAGAACAGCACATGAAATCGTTCTGGATGTGAAACCCATGTTCCATTGCTTGATGCCTTGTTATCTAACAAATCTGGTGCTCTGGAGAAGAGGTGTGTCCCATGAACTGTCTTCGGAACGGATTCCCATGTCTAGAGATTACTTTGAAGAACCTAAGTTGGATGTTCAAAAATAAGTACTATTCCTACCAACTGTCCTAAGCCCAAATCCCTGGAGAATAGTAGAAACCAGATTTTGCTGCATTTCTGCAACATAGGGACCCCTCAGGTAAGCTCGTGGGGGCCTCCAGAACTCTACCATTCTGGCTGTTACTTTCTCTTTTTCTTTCTTTTTCCTGAGGAAGACTTCAGTTATTTTCATAGCAACTTATTATAATGTCCTAGATGATGACACATTTTGAGCAGCACATACATTCTTAGGACCAATTTTTTTTTCCTTTTGAAATATTTCTACAATAATAAAGAAAAGGCAGTAATTAAAAAAAAATGACTTCCCTATAAAACACTGGCATGCTTTATACAATACAGCACATTTACTAAATGTGAATCACTGTCCAAAACTGAACCGATAAATGGGGGCCAATGGGCACATTAGACTGATCACATGGATTTAAAATTATTTTCAGAGCCAGAATTATTATATTGGACAGAAAAGCAGTAAACCAATCCTTATCTGGATATATGAAAATTATATACAAACATGAAAACTCAGCATGTGTTTAAAACAAATCAAGTTAGATTTAGTCAGGCACTAGAATGAATACAAAGTGATATATTCCTTTTGATACCAAACTTTTACTTTACTGGGAAAACCTGGTATCTATTGCAGCTTCTAGCTGAGGACAGAAGGGTAGACAGATGAGGACATCTAACAGGAGAGACTGGTAAAGATGTAGAGGCAGGGGTGCCTGATGATTAAACAAGATAACTATTAATTGGGGAACTGAGATTTTATTAGACATACTATTTAGAAGATAATTTAGATTAGCAGATTCCAAAGACAATTGCTTGACTTTGTAACATGGAACCTCCCTAAATGCTTACTGCATCTGATCTGGCTCTAAAGAGTATATTTAAAATGCATCTTAAAATAAAAACAAGTAAACGAAACGAAGCATCTTCCACAGATTCCCCTTTGGGGATGTGTCATTTTTAGATGTGCATCTCCCTTTGGTACTATCACATAAACCTCTTGAAAAGTTCAGGGGAATTTTTTCTGATGATCAGAAAAGGATTGGGGCTGGCATTTGTGGGGGAAGCAGCAAAGAAATGTTACTCTTCTTTTACTGAGGATATTCTTCTGAGAACTTCCATTGTCCTTTAGGAGAAAGGAATGGAATATGGAAAATAGTTCCTGAAGATATCACTGCCTTCTGATGACAAGTTCAAAATTACAACAGCCACAGAGATGCCTTTCTTATGTAGCACCTACCTTGCTCATAAGACATAGAACTCTTATCGAGCTATGAAATATAGTTAGTAAAAATTACTCATGGCACTTAAACATGTTTAGAGACTTTAAGATGCCTTCCTAAAATTCTCTGTCTCAGTGCCCCAGTGAGGTAGGTGTCTGATGGGAAAAACTGAGGCACAGAGGGGTTAAGTCTGCTCTCCTTTCATTGGCCCAGTGGCCCAGCTAGCAGAAGGACCAGGTGCCCTAACTCCCTAAACATTATTCACCCTGCTTCTCAGAAGGCTTATCTAAGTTACACAAAAAATGCAGCAGGGAATTTTTTTTCAAGCATTTTAACTAGTTAGCTACTTCTTATTCTCACTTTGAATGTAAGTTATATAAAATAAAACCAAATATAAACTAACAAAACAAAAAATCAATATTGCCTAACAGTCTGCGTCAAGATGTAGCCTATTCTGTACTGGTGATTGAAAAAGCATATAATATGATTCAAGTAGAAGTATTAGAGAGTACTACAGTGTTCCCATTACTCAAGCCAGGCAGTAAGTAAAGTGTTCCTTATGGATGCCACCCACTGTACTTTGTAAGAACCTCGTTGGCGTGACTTGAGGAAATAAAACTATCACTCCTACTTCGTGGAAAAACCATTCTGAAAGTTAGTCTACACGGGCCAGCCCTCCCCAAAAAGGAAGCTCCCAACCATGTGATGCATATGTATTACTGAGTCCATGCAGAACTCTTTGAAGCCAGATATGTAGGTCACAATCTCCTGCCATAAAGCTCACAGGACAGTTCACACTACATACAGAAGGGCAATACAGTGGGTACATGCACTACACCATGCCACACAAGTGAGAGAAAAGGCCAAGAAGCCACCTCATGAGCATCATATAGTCCCATGTGGCATGCCATTCTCAGAAGCTACCTCTGGTAAGTGGGGAAGACTGATGAATTCCCATATCCCTTTACATACTAAGGAGAGGGATAACAACAGAGTATTCATTGTTGGCTGCTCTAAGCATACCAACTATCCAAAGTTTACATAAGTTAGTGGCTTTCTTTCTTAGTTTTGCAGATATTCAAAGGTAATAAATTACATTTCTTGATAAAGAGAGAGAATGGTGTAGAGCAAAATTCAAAGGTCAGTTACAAGTTGTGGGTGCACGGCTACAGGGCAATTTATGTTACTACTCTTAGAATCAAATTCATGAGTACTCAGGGCACTAGCTTTTAGAAATGAGAGCATTTTTTGAGGTGTTTTTTTATTCCCATCCTTATAGTGTCTGTGGGATGAATTTAATTCATACCATGACTCCTAATTCAAATGGAAGATCTGATATTTGGTTTCAGTGTCTAAAGTCAACCATGACACCAAACTGGATGCATATTTCCTCTGTACAGCTTTTGCCTTGATATTAACGCAAACCCCCACCTTCCTAAGGCCTGTGTCCGCTTGAGGGAGCTCATCTTCCAGAGGGCCCAAGCCTGGCTCTATGCTCTGCACATGCAGGACCAGAGGGAATCATTCCAACTCAGAGTTTCACTGGGATACTAGGATACAGCATAGCAGCGGTTCATGCATTTTATTTCTAAGAACCAAAGCTCAAGAGATGCCGAGCTGGTCACTGTGCAAGATGAACCAGCAGGACATTCTCGCCTCGAATGAAAATCTGATTTATGTGTCGAGTGAATACCTGCTGGTAATCCACTTTGGGCTTTCGCTTTTTCTTACGGGGCTGACCCCTGGAAAGGGTGGTAGCCCTGGAAAAGGTACCTCCTGCACTTGACCCTTCTGTCCGTGTAGTCCTCCCTGACATCTCTGACCTGGACTCCTCCCTTGCAGATGCCTGCAGGGAAGAAGGGACGGAGCGGGAACGCCTGCGTGAGCCCCGGTCAGTGTCTCCTCTTCCCCACACCGAAGCTACCTTCCAAGTGGATGTCTGGGAGTATCTGGACAGAGTGGAATCTTCAACTGCAGACTTGGAATCTGCGTCCTTTTTGGAGGAATCCTGAAGTTTTAGGCGATCAAATAGCTAGAAGGAAAGTAATGATAAATATCAGCCTTCTCTTTAGCCGTCAACATCCTTCTTTGAATATACAGAAAAAACACCATATTCATGAATTAGGTTTTATGGACTTCTCACTTTGTAATTTTTAAAAAGCAGTGAGTTTTTCTGTGTTTAGCCATAATTCGGGTAAATCAATAAATACGTCAAGAGAAAAGGCACCTGCTTTTTTTCTGGCATAAAATGGAAAGACTTTTAAGGCTTATAAGAGGTAACTTGCTGCTCAAATAACGTGCAGGCCAGAAGCACAGACTCATTTGTGATTAGCTGAATGCGTGAGAAGAGACTAATGAAGACCCTGGTCCGGGCATACAGAGTGGACAGCAACTGAGCTCTCTCCCCAAGAAAACCTGGTCACCGGGCTCAGTGATCTCAATGTCTAAGATTGAAAGCATGCTGGGTACTCAGGAAGCCAGGGTAAACTGCCTACCCTAGTAAGAGTCAATGAAGAATCCCGTTCATACGCTTTGCCTAGAACAGGTTTTCGGTAGGTCTCATCCACATCGGTAAGTGCCTAGAGAAACAGCCCAAAGGGAAAAAAAGATAAGGCAGAATTAAAAATATTATTTTTACAGCTTCTAGAAAAAACATTTTAAAAAGGAGAATAAACATTGGGGTGCCTGGGTGGCTCAGTCAGTTGAGCGTCCGACTTTGGCTCAGGTCATGATCTCGCCGTTTGTGAGTTTGAAGCCTGCATTGGGCTCTGTGCTGACAGCTCAGAGCCTGGAGCCTGCTTCAGATTCTGTGGGCCCTCCCATGCTCATGCTCTGTCTCTCTTTGTCTCTCAATAATAAATAAACGTTAAGAAGAAAAAATTAAAAAAAAATCCTCCTACGGGTGGAACATAAGTTTTAAAAAAATAAATAAAAAGGAGAATAAACATCTAACTTAGCAGAACTAAACTTAACAAGTGACTGAACTCTTGGGCAGGAGAAAACGGTAATACCTGGAGCCCTCCGAGTAAGATTTCCAAGCTGCTACCACCATATAAGATAGGTTTCTTCTATGGTAAGGGGCCTTTACAAATGCATGGTAGAGGTTTTTAAATTTCAGTGTGCATATGTATCTAAGAGGCTTATTAAAATATAAATCCAAGGCCACGTCCTAGATATTCTGATTTAGTAGGTCTGGGATGAAGCCAAGGAATTTTCTGTTTTAACCAGAAATTCCATGATTGTGATGTAGGATGCCCTTAGATCATACTTTGAGAAACACTATTCTACTGCTTCTTTTCCCTCATCAGATTTAGGTCTTACGACAGCAATGAACAGGTATTAACCAGGGTTCCATACAAAACTGTTGGGGAATTCCTGTCTTTGAGAGATGGACCTCAGAGGACAGCTATGTAGGGCCAAATGAGCTCAGGTATGAGAATTCAGTTTGAAAAGTGTGACTCACCCTACAAATATAAGCTGACGGTATTATTATCATGCCTGTCATCAAAGATGTTCTCTTAAAAACTTTTCCTTCAAAGGTGAAATTATAATAGTAAAGTAGTTTTTCCTACATTTTAGAGATAAGAAAAGTGGCCTCAGAGAAACCATCTTGCTCAGAGTCACAGAGCTACCAAGTGGTAAAGCTAGGATTCAAATCCAGGTCTTCTGATTCCACAGTGGTTGAAAAGATGGTGTTAGGAGCCAGAAAGACCTGGGACAATGTTCTAGTACTTCCACTTACTAACAGTGTGATCTGGGCCAATCATTCAATATCTCTAGCCTCAATTTCTTCATTTGTAAAATGGAACAGTAACAGACCTTGTTCACTGAGATACTATATTATAAATCCTTAGTATACTGTACAGCAAATAGGAAGTACTTAATAAATAGTCAGCAACTATTATACTCATCCAGGAGAATGCATGGAGGAAGATAAAACACAGGAAAAAGAAAAGTTAGAGGTAGAAGACCATATGAAAAGCCTGGTGGTTCCTATTTTAATTGCTTGTCTCATAGTATAATTGTGCCATAATCTATCTCTTCCCTCCTACGAATGTCTGGTAAACAGCCTCTAGGAGTGTGGGGGCGCATGTACTCCATAAGGAAACACCATGCAAAGTGCCTTGCTTATTAGTATGTCTGCTTCCCCTCTATCTTTATCTATCTTCCCAAATGCTATAAAGTGAAAGTTCCTTTCTGAAATTTCTGTACCTAGCACTGTGGTAAAGTACCAGCCAAAGTGGAAAATCAATAAATATTTTGAAATGAATGAAAGAATGGTTAGTAGGAAACTGACATAGAATTACTAAACAGATAAAATAAATCCTTATTCCTGAAGCACAAATGACATTTGGGACCAGAGAATGGTTTGCTGCTGGGGGGCTATTTTTTGTATTGTAGGATGTGCTGCAGCACCTCTGGATGCTACCCATTAGATACCAGTGATACTCCATGCCATGGTTGTGACAATTAAAAAAACGTACCCAGACAGTGCCAAATGTCCCTAGGAGGGAAAGAAGGGCAAAACTACCCTGCTCGAGGGGCGCCTCGGTGGCTCAGTCGGTTAAGCATCTGACTTCGGCTCAGGTCACGATCTCATGGTTTGTGGGTTTGAGCCCTGTGTCGGGCTCTGCTGTCAGCACAGAGCCCACTTCAGGTCTCTGTACCCCTCTCTCTGCCCCTCCCCCACTCACACTATCTCTCTCTCAAAAATAAATAAGCATTAAAAAAATTTTTTTTAATTGCCTTGGCTGAAAGCCAATGCCTTAAAGAAAAGGAAGCAGTAAAAAGAACTTTTTTTATTGTTGATCAAGAGAATGCAAAAATTCTAGTTCTTCTAGGAAGTCATTTTATAGGCTTTCCTAAATAAAATTACTCAGCACATTTAGACATATAAAAGATTTAATCCTTAGGAGCTCTCCAGCCCTTTGAGAAAGGCTTAATTACCATATTCCAGAACTTGTCAAATGCGACGAGGAAGCCTGTACAGACGCCACGAAGACCCTTGAAAGTGCGAATGTGAACGTTCACCTTCACCCCCTCCCGGATACAACGATGGAGCTCACCCAGAGGGCTGCCTTCGTGCACTGAAACAAGACAAGAGCAGATAGCATAATGTAAACATCTGCCTTCATTCTCAGAATTAGCAACCAAGACCAGCCAACCATCTCCAGCAACACCAGGCAACATGGTGCAGTGGCAACCTCACTATGGAAATGAGAAGGCCCAATGGGCAGCATGGTTAGTATGGGCAACACACTGAAGTAAGACAAGATTCCACCAGGATGAGGATAAAACATACATATGGCTGTCACTCGAATGTTTCACTAATTGTATATCCCATGTTCTATGATGTCATTGATTCTAAGATGCACCATTATTTAAAAACATTTGGGGGGGGGACCCACATTAAATGTACACATCAGCAGCAAAATTCTTCTCAGTTCTGTGCCTGGTTAAGACAACTTTTTAAAAGATAATTCTCATGAACCACATATCCAGCTTGACTCTTCAAAAAACCAAAAATCTTGTTCATATGTTTAAAGGAAACAAACCATGTAACACATCTGCCCTTAAACACGTGCAGTCCTCTAACGAGAGAATGGACTTTTGGCCCCCATCTGAGATACTCCATGGACAAGCTCTCTGGAGCCACTAGTGTTCCAATGGACACCATCTTTACACTAGACGGAAGAGACCTGGTTTCAGTCCAAGCCTGTTGACAGAAAGGCACCTGCTGGGCATTAGGCTCGTAGGACATTGCAGATAAGTATCACGTAAAAAGAGAATGACGATTCATGGGAAGAATGCTGGACTATAAATTGCAGCCTTTTTGATGATGGATTCTCTTTCTCAGGGCTTGTGAAGAGGGATGAATTTTATTTTTATTACTTCATGTTAACTTAGCCTTCACAATATGATGGCTATACGATATATATAAAACCTCCCAAAAGAAAACCACATGTCCAATCACACACTTACACTCACACATAGTCTTTGTCTTTCCCTCCCAAGTTTGCAAGGCATAATTCTTTGGAGATTGATTCTTGCCATCAATAGTAAACACAAAATCTCTGTTTTGTTTCTAGTAGTATGAAAGAGAACAAGAGTCCTGCCCTTCAGTTTGGATAACTAAGCTGGTTACTCCTGACCTCTTTATCCCTCACTCATGGGTCAGCTTATACATCATGGCAGTGATAAATTAATAAAAGAAAATACTCTTAAGAAAGTGACCTAGCCAATGAGAAGTAGGAGCTTATGTCAGATTGAAGATTCAGCAAGAAGGCACAGTTGAAGGCAATGTGGCAGAGACAGAGGCTCTGGAAAGGAATGTGAGAGTTTTGGTCTGGCCTCATCATCTACCTTACCTGTAGCAATATTTTAAAATTCCTTGAATGTTTGAGTAACTTCTTCTCTACAAGTCTGACTTTCCTCATTTGTAAAATGAGGTTAGACTAGTTAACTTCTAGATTCATTTGAGAATAAGTCTCTATAATTCAATATTTTAGAAACCTGGATTAGTTTCTTTGCCTATACACATTCACTGCTTCCCCCGTCCCCATATGTGTTTCCACAAACAGTGGAAAGACCACTCTTTTCCTAACTTGTAAAAAAAATAGAGAGGTATGACTTTTACCCCTGAACCCCCACATAAGAGAAAAAAGACAAGCACATATCTTAACAACAGTTTCTTATTCTAGCTAAACAAATGACAAACTCAGGTCTTTCAACTCTCATATCTGTACTCTTCCCTTGATTTTTTTTCTTCCAAAGATTTATTAATAAGGTATAATTCCAGGGAGCACTTCACTCCTGTGTGATCAAAAATACATTACTAGCACCACCTATCAGAGCAAACTACCAAGGCAAAAATTCTGAATCGGAACGCACACTCTGAATCTCTTTCCAGCAGTCTCTCTAACAAACTCCAAATATGAACCAAGCTTCTAAAATTTAATACAACAACAAAAAGATATATATGCCTTATCTTTGAAGTTATTCTTCCAGATCTCCTTCTCCACTGCTACTATTCTTAGGCCTCAACCTTCTAAGTCCCAGTCATTTTATTTAAGTTTTTTTTTTTTTTTAATGTTTGCTTATTTTTGAGAGAGAGACAGTGAGAGCTAGGGAGAGGCAGAGAGAGAGAGAGAGGGAGACATAAAATCCGAAGCAGGCTCCAGGCTCTGAGCTGTCAGCCCAGAGCCCGACAAGGGGCTCGAACCCACAAGCTGTGAGATCATGACTTGAGGCGAAGTCGGACGCTTAACCGACTGAGTCACCCAGGCGCCCCTAAATCCCAGTCATTTTAAACTCTATTCTTCTCCCTACTTGTGGCCACACTAGGCTCAGACAATGGATTCTCAATAAGTATGACCTGTCCTTTCCTTTCTTTTCCCACAACCAATACAGCCCAGAGTCTTATGGGATGGTTGGTTCACTACAACAGCCTCTGAGGTCCCCTCACTCCCATCCTCCCTAGCCATCATCATCACCAATTACTGAGCACTTCCTATGAGCCAGGCCCTGGGGTAAGGTTAACTTTATGTATGTTATTTAATCCTCACAACTTTAACACGCAGGCACTATTATTTTGCCCTACTTTCTAGATGAGAAAAACGAGGCTCAGAAATGTTCATTTGAATTAGTTTTTCAAGGTTACTTACGTAGTAAACAGCTGAGTCAACACCCAATTCGGGTAGGTTATACATACATCCTGCCCTGGAACTTTTAATTATGACAGCCTAAAACAATAATAACCACCACAACAACCTACAACAATCACAGGGACATTTAACAATCACTGAGAATTTCCCCATGTACTACTGTGGTAAACGCTTTGAATGGATTAGCTAACTGAGGCCCCAAAGAGTTTAAGTGACTTGCCTCCATAAAACAGCGAGAAAGTGGAGGAGCTAGTGTTCATGTTCAAAACTAAAAAAGCCAGCAGTCGAACCCCTGCATCTGTGGTCTATACACCGTCCCCCACCAAATACATTTTACTACTAGAAATTAAACTATGAGAAACATTGCCCTAAAAGTGTTTACTTAAGAATATACACCATGGTCCCCACTATCTATCATAACAAAGTCAGAGAGAAACCCTTTGGTCTTCAAAATGTTTTAATACATTCTTCTCTGGACCCTGATTCCGTTCTCATTGTTCTAGACACACACCGTCTGCCTCACTTAGGTGGTACTCTCCACCCACCAAAAGAAGTAAGCAGAGAAACATGAGAATGTACTCCCCTGTTCCCTCACTTGAGATTAGAATGACGGCCCTGGCACATAGGCCCTGGAGTTGGACAAACCGAGTTGCAAGCTAACTAGCTATGTAATCTTGGGCAAGCAGTGATGCTCAACAAGCCTCACTTAAAAAGTAGTATCTAAGGGTAAAGTAAGATACGAAGCATCTACAGGGCTTCACAAACTGCACAGCACTCGCCCACTAAATAACTGTAGCCATAATTAGTAACAATAAAATTATCTCCTGACTTAAAAAGGGACTGTTTGGGATGATGGATTTGTTCTGTATCCTTATTGTGATGGTGACTTCATGACTACACATTTGTCAAAACTCACTTTAAAATGGTGAATTTTGCCATATACAAATTATACTTCAATAGCCTAACTTTTAAATAATTACTGTCATCCCTAACCATGCCCTTCTTTAAATTAACTTCAAGACCTGAAGACAACCTTTTATAGGAACTCTGTCTGAATAAACTTAATCTTACCCATGCTTCTGTACTTTTCTTGCTTTCTGAAGCTCATCAGTTCTTTGTCATGTCTACCCATCTCTATCATGTACACCCAACCGTTTCCAGTGGAGTGATAAAAATTTTCAGTGCCTACGGCACATTCTGAGATCTTGATTACAGGCACATATTTAATTGTGGAAAGCCAACAAAGCTGGTTTTCATGCTCTGTCATACTAATATAACAGAGTACTCCGTAGGTAAAGCCAAAACCACTTGCCATACAGAAGTATGTCTTTTCTTTGACAATATCAGTAGCAAAGCCACAACTGGCAAAACGGAAATAAATGTTACAATCTGAGAGTTGGAGAGCATTTCAAAGATCTGATAGTGGCAAAACAAGGTCCCCAGCTACTCTTATTTTAGCTACATGCACACTCTGTCTTTGTGTTATGGTTGGGGAAGCAGGCTGGGATGCACCCTGGCTTGGCCAAGAATGCTCTAGCACTGTCACAGTAAACGATCTGACCAAGACCCAGCTAACAGCACACAGCTTTTCAGGATGTTTCTCTCTTTACAAACACATTTCTAGGAATGAAACAACTCGCTTAACACAACCTTCCACTCCAAAGCCAGTGATTTAAAAATGTTACAATTTAGCTATCAGGATACAGATGCTTTGAATGGCTAACTAGGTCATTGTCTTCCCTGGCAGATGTGAGAACTGCTTGCCAGATGACAGAAGACATAACCCTGGCTTGTTTTCATTCCACTGGTGGAAGACCTAACTCACACATTAGCAGCCTTGCTGTTTACAGATCTCCAAGGATCTATTAGGCTCCAAGAGATTCCCTTGTGCCATTCACACCTTCAGAACTTAAAATAACTTGCGCATATGGTAACAGGAACCTGACAGACCCAGTCCTGCACCCATCCTGGCAGGGTGGCGGTGAAACAGTGTCTGTATTTTAGTGGCACTGGTGCCTGCTGCATTCCAGCACTTGTGACTTGGGAACGCGAACATACGTGTTTCAAGACCGCACAGCCCTTCTCCTACGACCCCAGGAGGAGTGTCACTTAGTGTGCAGGGGTTATGAAATTATGTCCCCTGTTCTAACTGCAGGGACAGATCTCCTCACACTCCATCCCGTCATCGCCAGTCCCGCTAACCACTCTCCTTTCCTTAAAATTGGCTGTGCCCCTCCCCTCTGGCTGTGGCGTGCAGCTCCTCCCGGTGATGTCCGCTTTCCAGGCCCCACCACCTTTCCAGACGCCCATCACCCTCGTGGTCGTAGCCCCTCGTTGCGGGCTCCGCATCACCTCTGCAGCCACTTGCATGGACCCCGTTAGAGCCCCTCCTTGTTACCTCTACAGCCTTCCCACTCTGCCCCCACCGCTCTCCCTCACCCGTCGGTACTCCAGAAGACCTTCCTTCCCCACGCCCCCCCTTCCCCACATTATTCAAAGAGAACCTCCTCACGGCCGCGGACGATCTCTGCAACCTTCATCAAGACCCTCTCCCTCAGGCGCGCAGACCCGCACCAAGCCCCTAGCACCCTGCAAACGCCCCCTCGGCCGCCACCTTCCGGGCAGCGGGCCTGGCCCTCGGCCCCCGCCCCGCCCGCGCCCGCCGGACTCACAGGGCATTCGCGTGAGCACGTTGCGCGGCGCCTTCCTGCTCCGACCCGGACCCCGCCGGCGTGCCCCGGCGGCCCCGTCCCCTTCCTCCTTGGCCACCATGAGGCGACGGAGGCGCTGGATGCGCTCCGGGTCTGGGGCCGGGGCGTCCAGGCGGCGACGGGTTCTAGCCGAGGGCCCGGCAGAGGCGGCGGGCACCCCTGAGCCCGCGGCCGCGCCCCGCGCCCGCCCGCGCCCGCCGCCCCGGACCCCGGTCCTCAGGAAGCTCTCGTACTCGGCCAGGTTGTTGAAGCAGGGCGCGTTTGGATAGGGTATGGGCGGCAGGCGGGGCGCGTACAGGGCCAGCAGCGGGTCGAAGCTGTCAGAGCTGACATCCAGCCGCGGGCTGGGCGGGCGCGCGGGGCTCCCGGCGCGAGCCGACCTCGCCCCCCGCTCCCGCTCCTCCATGTTTGAAAGGCCCGCAAGCCGAGGCCGATGGGAAGAAGGAGCGGGGCCGCCAGAGGGCGGCACTGCGCAGCCGCGGCTTGGGGTTGCACTGCGCCGGCGCGGCCACCGGGAGGCAGCATCTGTCCGCTCTCGGCGCCGAGCAGCCGGCCTCCGCCTGGGCGCTCGGGTAACAGGTTAATCTGCTTGAATGCAGTGTTTCCCCATTTATATCATTATCACTTAGGATGTTTGTCAATACTCCAGATTCCCCGGGGGTGGATCCTGGAACCAGCATTTTAACAAGCTTCGCTAGGCGTTTGTCTGCTCTCTGGAACTGTAGTATACTCGTAGCTTGAGCTGGTGGGAAGAGGCTGGAAGAGGGCAATCAGAGTCCCGTTTTGCATGCTAAATTTTACTGGGGGCTAGCCTACCTGGACTCAAATTATTTAGCTTCTTTGGGTCTTTACATTCTCACCTGAAATGTAATAGAAATAGTACCTAACCCACAGAATTGTCCTAAGAATGAAGAGATACTGCATAGAGAGCTTATAAATGCTTTATCCTAGCTGGTACTGGTTAAGTGAACAACGAAGCTGTGAAGGATGGATGGATCCCGGTCCTCCATTTCCTAAACCCTATGCAAAAAGTAATTTACACTAACACCTGAGAGACCTTAGTATTAAAGAAAATTCATTACATCATAGATTTTCTAAGCATCCCTTAGGCAAGTGGAGGAAACCAGGATCCAGCTCTTGGAGGAAAGGAAGATGGAAGATTTCCAAGACCCAGTTGTACTTATTTTATTACTTTTAATTTGCATCCAAGTTGGTTAACATATAGTGTAATAATGATTTCAGGAATAGAATTTAGTGAGTCATGACTTATGTATAACACCCAGTGCTCATCCCAACAAGTGTGCTCCTTCATGCCCCTTGCCCATTTAGCCCATCCCCCACCCAAAACCCCTCCAGCAACCTTCAGTTTTTATAGCTTCTGTTCAGCAAAAACATTTTTGCTTTTTGCTATTAAATGATAGTCTAGGGGCGCCTGGGTGGCTCAGTGGGTTAAGTGTCAAATCTTGATTTCCACTCAGGTCATGATCTCACAGTGAGACCAAGTCCTGCTGTTAGCACAGAGCCTGCTTGGGATTTTCTCTCTACACCTCCCCCACTCATGCTTGCTCTTTCAAAATATTTAAAAAATAAAATAAAGTGATAGTCTACACAGAAGGCCAGGTATTACCCTCTCATCCAGCACAGCCAAGGTGTTTCCAGTTACCTACAAGCCACGCAAATCATTTTCCTAATTGCCACTTCCCTACCAAACTATCAACTAGTGTTAGCTCTATACTAGTTCTTTTTGTGTATGTCTTAACGTTTCTTTAAGCTATGCGAAGCCCAAGAGAATGCATTCTTTACCTTAGAGAACACAATGAAAATTAACATACAACTGTGAAATATATGCTGGAACAAATACGTGTGGCAACAAAGAAACACCATCGCTACAGGTTAAGTTATGGCAAGAGTATGAAACATACATACCTTTGCTCAAAACTTCTGAGAACAAAAAAGCTGTAAACTGCTGCTAATTCAACAAATGCTTGTCCCTCTATCTTATGACAAAATTGAGCCTTTGTATCACATAGCACCCACAGAAAGCACATTTCTTTGGGTGGTTTTGTCCTGAAAGTTTGTACTTTAATGTCCACTTATCACGTACCATTGTTACATTCGCCAGTCCAGAGCTACATTACCTTATTGCCTGACTTGACCTATCACAGGATACCGAGGGCCTTACAGCCCAAAGTGCCACAGATCACCCACCATAGGCATCAGAGGCCTTTGGGGTTAAAAATCAGATAAGCAAACCTCAAATCTTCATCGGGGCATGCTGGAAGAGGAATGTAAAACAAGCATTCCAAGTAAATTTTTGTATGTAGAAGTCTGTGAACCACCGCGGTGATGAAGGTATATTTATCCTGGCTTATGTAAAGACATATATACAAAAGTTGGATTCATACACTGTATCTGTATGAGAAAAATAAGTGGAAACGTAGGCCAAGGGAGTTGAAACCTTTATTTTCTCAGAGATTTTTATCAATTACCAAACATGCACCATATTTCTTCCTGTGCAGTGAGTACATGAAGGGAAAAAAATGATTCCAACAGATGGAGTATCAATTAGCGGAGGATGAGACCAGCCGTTGCCTTCAAAAATACATTTTCTTCGTGGCTGTGAAGTCTGCGATGCAAGACCAGGCACTAAAATGTAGACTGCCTCTTAATTCCTACTAGAGCCAAATAATTTTCCTCTGAAATATGAAACCAGGACAGCAGGCAATGGGAGTTCTCTCACCACCTACCCCCACTTGAGGGGGACCCCTCGCTAGTGGTGGTTCTCGAAATTACTGCTGCTGTCCTCCGCTCTTCCTCCCCCATCTGCAGCTGGAACTGACCCATCTGCAGCTGGAACTATTAGGTGTCCTCTGACACCTGCCACTTGTGACCCCAAGGGAAGTGCTAATTCAAATGCCAGTGTTCTGATTACATAGAGGCTACCTGAGAATCCTTTTCAGGAATCCAATAGGAAGGGGACTTTTAAAACTGAAGTATCTAGAAAAAATGGAGTAAATGCTTCTCCCTTCTTGTTCATTCATTCTCACACATTTTCTTTCTTTCATATATACACATAATTCCTTTTCTTTTTAGAAAGAGGTTAAGTGGCCTCGGAAATACCCCTGGCAAGACGACGATCATGCTGACAACTCCACAAAATCGATCTATGGAATATTCATATAAAGACATCCACACTACTACTCATTTGTTCAGCCAAAGGTGCCAACTTGGTAACTGGCACAAAGCGCTCATTCTCCCTGGAATTCCTGAATTCAGAGGCATCTGCAGCCATCAACCCATTACTTATCTCCAGGTCAAAGTACACGGGTAAGAAAGGTGGCTTTAAAGGTCAATGGATTCTGTAGTTAAGAACAGGTGGCTGAGAGTAAAGTTTGGGTTCATGATCTACCATAGGTGGAAAGAGCCGGACACGTTTTTATAAGATTTATGCCACAATGTAAAAATGATTCATTCTGCAAAGCATAAAGTAGTTCTTGCTTTATAAAAATAGGACCACAATTTTTTTTTTTTTTTAAATGCACTTCTACAGAAGGAACCATGTTCCAATACTGCAAAAAAAAATGTTCTACTTAAAGCAGAACAAGATAACCACCCCCATACATCCCTTCTTTTCCTGGTCCCTTTCCAGTCAGTCATGTTATTCCTGGCACACTGTTCTTGGTAGTAAGGATCCTAGGGCCACCTGCTGCCAGGAAACTTAGGGGTCTTGCATGGTTAAGCATGCCAGGACTGAAAAGCAAAGGATCAGCTGTCTTCATCTAGGATCTCTGGATGTTCCTTCCAGAAAGCATCCCCAATAATATCGCAATATAAAGGCACTGGCTTAATCCTGGTCCGAGTCACCGCCATCTTTTTTCCTTCTATTTCTGCTGGCAGCTTGACTTCTTTTGTTGTGACTTCACCCACCTACAGATAAAAGTTAACATATTAACACTGTTAATTGGGTTTGGGAGAGTAGAGGGGGATATGCAGGAAGTTGACTTATTTTATATACTTCCAACAAACATTTTTCAGGTAGATATACAAATACATATCTCAACATACATGAATTTGTTTAAAAACTTTTAAAAAGTTGCTATATTCTGAAAGAAGGTCTTAGGAACAAAGGAGTAATTCCATGTTCCTTATTAACAATAAATATAGAATTAAAGGGTTTTTTTGTTTGTTTTTTTGCTTCTCTCATCTGCGTGAAGAAGTATCCAAGTCTGTGCTAAAGAGCAAATGTGGTTTTAAAATACTAATAAGCTGAAGCTGCCAGTGGGGAGGACTAATTCTTTTTTTTTTTTTAATTTTTTTTTTTTTCAACGTTTATTTATTTTTGGGACAGAGAGAGACAGAGCATGAACGGGGAGGGGCAGAGAGAGAGGGAGACACAGACTCGGAAACAGGCTCCAGGCTCCGAGCCATCAGCCCAGAGCCCGACGCGGGGCTCGAACTCACGGACCGCGAGATCGTGACCTGGCTGAAGTCGGACGCTTAACCGACTGCGCCACCCAGGCGCCCCTGGGGAGGACTAATTCTTTTTTTTTTCAAAATTTTTTTTCAACGTTTTTATTTATTTTTGGGACAGAGAGAGACAGAGCATGAACGGGGGAGGGGCAGAGAGAGAGAGAGAGAGAGAGAGAGACAGAATCGGAAACAGGCTCCAGGCTCTGAGCCATCAGCCCAGAGCCCGACGCGGGGCTCGAACTCACAGAGCGTGAGGTCGTGACCTGGCTGAAGTCGGACGCTTAACCGACTGCGCCACCCAGGCGCCCCGGGGAGGACTAATTCTTAAGGTGCCCCTTAACACCCGAAAACATTCATTAAAAAAAACAACTAAATGAAGGAAATAAATTTAGAGAAATCATTATGCTCAGAAGCTGGCACAGAGAGAAAATATTGGTAAAATTAAGAATCTAGGTAAAGGTACAGAATATTGAAGTATGAATATCTAGGGAATCTCAAGAACATTCTCCAAGTGGTAGAATGCTCATATACAGTGTTTCCCTATGCCTCATATTATAGTTGTCATGGGACGGGGGGACCACTTAATGATATTATCCAGTGTGGAAGAAAGTATTTTTTAAATGTTATATGAATGCAAAAATCCTTCTGTCTGCAGTGTACTCTGTTATGGGGTTTTATTTGATTTGGAGAGCTTATGACACAGGAAAATAAATGAACTAATTCTAAAATCTGTGATTCTGCTTATAAAGAGAAATTCCAGACAACAAAGATTACTAACAAACTGACAAAATTAGTAGCACTGACTGACAAAAAAAAGCATCCAAAATAATATATAGTATCTCATTTAAAAAAGATCTAATTCATGTTAATCAATGGAGTCACATCTTTATACATGTGGTAAGGGACACAAAGTTTGGGATGGGCACAGGCTCTCTTCTTTCTGACCTCCATTTTAATTTGGACACAACAGCATTACCTTCTGCCATATCAACACAGTCCCTTTCCTATACATCAGTGGCTCATTATTGTAGTTGATGTTGAATTCAGAAAACAAAATCTCATTCTTGTCTGCTGCAAGAGTTCCCTGAGAAAATAAAAAAAGATATAAAAAGATTTTTATGTCTGCTCTCTGCCCTCACCCTACCTATCCATTCCACCCTCTATCTAAATTTCCACAAACAAAAAAGTGGAAGGGTTTTACCAAATATCTTATAGATACTAATGAATTTCAATTGTAAGAGCAGTTTAAATCTTATTTAGATGTCTAAATTCATAAAACTGTCTTCTGTAGCAAACAATTGGCTTCAAAAGTCACAACTGGGATGGGGTGACAGGAAAGAGTACTATTCTGTACTACGTAATGTATGTTATCTTATTTGACCCTCATTACCGTCTCCATTTTAGAGAGAACTCTGAAGTTTAGAAAGATTATATAAATTGCCTAAGGCCAAAAGCTGCTTTTATTCTTGTAAGAATCAAAATCTAAACTCAGCTCTTCCAAACTCGGGATAGATCTACCAATATGCCAATTATAATTGCTATCTCTAAATCTTCACCATTACTGTTAATGACAAACATGTATTGTGTAATTATAATGTGCCAGGCATTATATTAAGAGCCATAACAACACATCACCTCATTTCAGTTAGTCATCCCATAAGTAGCACTGGTCATCTAATGATGAACGCCAGTGTTTATTATGTTTTATGTGCTTCATGCCATTTAATTCTCACAATAAACCTATGCAGTGGGAACTGTTACTTTTTACATTTTACCTATAAAGAACTAAGGCAGAGAGGATAAAATTAAATAGAAGTCCCCGAGTACAATTATTTGACTTCCAAAGCCTATACTGTTAACAATACACGCACCCAGAAGGGAATGACAATGATAAAGACGCCTAGTGGGACTGATGAAAAAGAGCATGTGCCCTGTCTAAAGAAGGCAACCAATATGCAGCCCCAGCCATGCACTACCACGTGGGAATGTAGAGCCAGTGTCGCCAATTCCATTTTCTAGCTGAGGACACTAAGACTCAGGGAGAAGCAGTAACTCATCTGGGGTCACAGAATAAGCAGGTAGCAGAGCTGCTACTAGTAAGATCTTTATATCCTTTCAAACCAAAGCAGTGAGAGCTTTAAAAGAATACAAAATGGCATGGGAGAGTGTACAGAAAACCAACCCCAGGTGAGTATTAATGCACTTAAGACCTTATACCTGTAATCTCTCTTGGGCTTGTACTGGTGTTAGTCCAGACTGTTGCACAAGTGCCCAGAAAACTGTATTATAAAGATTATTGACGTGACCTGTGAGGAGAAAAGAGTAGCACTTTTTATACAGATATGATCTTTATGCAATACTCGTGTTTCAAAGAACATTAGAACTCCACCTCTCTGGGGCGCCTGCGTGATTCAGTCAGTTAAGCGTCTGACTTCGGCTCAGGTCTCACAGCTTGTGAGTTCGAGCCCCACATTGGGCTCTGTGCTGACAGCTCGGAGACTGGAGCCTGCTTCAGATTCTGTGTCTCCCTTTCTCTCTCTGCCCCTCCCCAACTCTCTCTCTGTCTCAAAAAATAAACATTAAAAAAAAAAAATTAAAAAAAAAAAAAAAAAAAAGAACTCCACCTCTCTCCTCGAAAGGAGAGAGATCTCGGAGACATTTAGTGATTTACCCAGAACCATACACTGGGAAGATGGGGGGGAAGTGGTCAAGTATAAACAAACTTATTACCTAAAAGTTTTATTCTCTCATTTCACTTATGCTGTGTATAAACTGGTTAACTTACACATTAAACTTAGGAATACTTTCAAAGTTATTTTAGATTAATCCTAGCTCTTTTCTAGTTTTTCTGGGAAAATCAAGATACACCAAATAAGTAAGTCACACAAACATGTCATCATAGTTGTGTAAGGCAGGAGTCACAATTCAAACATCCACTAAGGCCACCATGAACATAAATGCATAAAGCAGAGTAGGTGACCCATGGGGAACAAGAGAGAATGGTACAGTTTATGGCACATTGGCTTGTGTGTGTGTGTGTGTATATATATATATAAAGGCAGCAGTCACTACATAGGTAATATCTAATACTAAGTGGGAATGTAGACCTAGTATTACCAGGTCTCCTGATTTTTCCCAAAAAAACTGGAAATCGGAAACATTTACATGAATCTCCCAAATTTTTCAATTGTTTTCAACTAATTAAAAAAATACAAAATACTGCATTCTAAACAAAATACACATGTGCCAAACCTGTATCAAATCACCACCTCTAATATATGGAACTGGTGGTTTAACTACATCTGTTTATTTGGTTTCACTTACAATCTGCTTGCCGCCAACTGAGGTAGTCCTTTAAGGTCTGGTTGTTAGGATACACTATGACTCTTCCATCAAAGCCTGGGGGATACAGAAGGGGCTGGTCCTCAAAGTAATCTCGCCAATAAAACACATAGCTGGAGGCAAACTGGGAAGCCACATGGGTCATGAACTTACTTGCAGAAGTAAGGCACATTGGGTGGAGCAAGAAAAAAGAAAATACATGATATTAATTCAAAACCATGATAGAGCCTGTGTGTGCAACAGAGTGATTATACAAAGTGTCCAACAAGCCAAGAGATAAAATGTGCTGGACCAAGAAAAACTAAGCAGCCCGCCTCTCTCTCCAGTCCAATAAGTAACTTACTAATACTGAATTTTTGTATGTAGGATGTTATGTGAATTTATGGTTCAAGAGGGTTTTTGTGTGTGTGTTTTTTTTAGCCTTGGAAGGAAGAGAACCATTGTTTTTAAAAAGGCAATTCATATATGCTTTGTTTTCTGTGAGAGTTTTGATATATTGCCAAATGAAATATCAAATTTGTCTATTTTGAGATCCTTGTTAATTAAAAATTTAAGCAATATTGTAAAGCACATATAGGCTGTTCTTGGCTAAAGCCAACCTAGGAATTATTAATATTATTATATTCTAATGGTGTCTGTTTCTAGTCTTAATGTTCAGTGCCAGATCTATGTAGAAGCTAAGGTGATGAGGAATGAAGCAGAAAGAATCAGATAAAGAGGCTTATGTAATGCTCACATAAAAGATAAAAGTACAGGGGCGCCTGGGTGGCTCAGTCAGTTAAGCGTCCGACCTCAGCTCCGGTCACGATCTCGCGGTGCGTGAGTTCGAGCCCCATGTCGG
Organism: Lynx rufus; assembly: GCF_022079265.1. Classification (NCBI taxonomy): domain Eukaryota; kingdom Metazoa; phylum Chordata; class Mammalia; order Carnivora; family Felidae; genus Lynx; species Lynx rufus. Next base: position 190,274,717 of record NW_025814823.1, read on the forward strand.
GCTCTGGGCTGATGGCTCAGAGCCTGGAGCCTGCTTCGGATTCTGTGTCTCCCTCTCTCTCTGACCCTCCCCCGTTCATGCTCTGTCTCTCTCTGTCTCAAAAATAAATAAACGTTAAAAAAAAAATTAAAAAAAAAAGATAAAAGTACAACAGTCTAAACAGGAAATATACATTCTGCAGTTGGAATATTCCATCTGCAGTCTGCAAGGCACCAATTAAAAAAAGCAAAAACCAAATGCTGACAGGAAACATTCTCAAGGAGCTAGGACATGGAATTACCTGGCTCTTCTTTTAAACCAATTGCTTTTCCGCTTGAACACAAAGCTGTACTCATCACTCTGTCCATATGCAATCACAATATCCTCCAGTTCTGTCATTACAGTCTGGGCACATTTGGTCATCAGATGGAGAGCACGGCTGTCATTAGGTTTTGCAAAGTTGTGCTTCTCAGCAAACCTTTATGGAAGGAAAAGGGCATGAATGGAAGAGAGCTTACAACCTGACTTATTTAAGAAGTCTACTTTGTTCTCGCCCTGACCAACTGAGAAAAAGGGTCATAATTGCTAAGTCTCCATTCCCTGTTCTGCGAAACGGAGATAAAGTATACTTACTTCACAGGACTGTTGTGAAGATTAGAGGGAGGTAACAAATATACTATGCCTGGCTCCTTGGAAATGCTCAACAAGTGATAAGAACCATTATTAAAATAATACTTTTAAGAATTAAATTCCCATCCTTCTGTTACATTTCTTTTTTATTTTTCCTCCCGCGTATGGCTAGTTACTGATAATCAAAGAACATACTATAAAGTATTGCCCACAGCAAGACCTAAAAAGGTCTCTAGACAGTCTGCCTTCAAATATAACTAACTAAATAGCCGGGCAACTGGCTGAAGAGCTGAAATGCTGCACCGGGGACTGACTTTTTCCACCAGGGCCTTGCTAACAGGTTAGGGTTAGGGTGCCGCAGGCCAGCTGCTCATCACAAGAGCACTCGGCCTCAGTTTAACTACTCAGACCACGCCTTCAAGCACCTGGTAGCTAGCGCGTAGGGTGAGGCTCAATGCCGCGCGCTCATTGGTTGTCGCGTTACCCGGTAACCAAGAGCTGCCGCCACAATTGGCGTTCCATTCCCCGGAAGCCCTGGGGCACCTTGCTGCCTCAAACCAAACTCCGCTCACCGATGGAAATTCCTGCCGTCCAGCCGCACCACCACCCAACAGTGGGCCAGGCAGGTGTCGTCAGCCTCGAAGTTCCGCACGTACTCGAACTTGCTCTTTGCCATGGCCGCCCCCAATTTCAAGCACCGTCTCAGACTAACGGAAGTGACGGCCCAGCAGTCGCGAACTTTCACATTGCATGCGGACCACATTCGCCCCGCGGAAGGTGAAGGACCAAGAAAGCCTCGCCCCGGAAGTTCCTGTGTCTCTTAGTGGCCGCTCTAGCTGTAGTGGAGGTCCTCATCTCTCTCGCCTCTCCTTGTAGTTCTTAATCCACTTCCGGGCGTGTAAGAAGCGTTCCATTGTACCTTTCGTACTACACACGGTTGTCAGATTTTTCTCCTCCGTTATGCAGCAAGTCACTCTCACGAAGTGAGATTTTGTAAAAATTTTCTTTCTGACCAAGTTTGAAGGTTTAGTTGTGATTTTCTTTCTAAATAGCATTTATTAACTTGCAGAAAATGTGGGATATACCGGAAAATATAAGAAAATACTTCCTATTTCCCCTCTCCCTTCAAAGCATTGTGAATGGTTTCTTCCAGTCACTTTTCTCTTCGTATTTGTATTTGTACACAGGGAACACACAAAATTGTAATCATACACCTATGCGATTTTTGTATTTTCCACTTAAACCTTGAGCATTTTCCAATGTCATCAAATATTCCAAAGGGTGATTTTAAAAAGAAAAATAGGCTTTTATTCTGACACATGGGCCTACTAAATTAATTTACTCAACTTTTGCACGAAGACCCCACTTTTAATTTCTTTTTGCTGGTAGATAATAGTAACATTAAACCCTAGTATTTTTTTATGATGCTTTATGATTTATAAAGCTCTTTTGAATTCAGTACTTATTTTTCAAATAATTGAAAAGAATTACTCAAGAAAAATTTTCAAATAATATAAAAGAATATATGATGAAGTCTCTCACTGACTCCTAACTCTATACTTCAGACAATGGCTGTGCTAGTTACTTGTATATCCATCCAGGAGTAGATAGAAACATATATCTACATCTGTATCTAAATCTCTCAAACTGTTTGAAGGCAACATGAAGAAAGGAAGGATGTGAATGTCATGAATTTATGCCCTGGCTCTGCCACATATTGACTATGTGACCTAACATAAGTTACTTTTTTCCTCAGATTTCCCCTTTGTTAAGTGAAGACACCAATTCTTCCCTTGCTACCCTCTAAAGTTATTGTGTGAGCATTAGAGAACATGATGGGTAGCATTTGTCGTATGGATGTACAGACACACTGGTATAATAATATTCCAAGGTGATGTTAATTTGCAACCAAGATCAGGAAGCACTTAGAGGAACAGGTTAAAACACACCAGGAGGAAATAGACAAATTCACAATGTAGAATCTTATATAAGATTACTGACCTGACTTCTTAAAAATATAAATTTCATGAAGAATAAAAAAAAGAAAAAATGAAAGGAAGGAAGGATGGGAAAAGGTAGGACACTGTTTCAGAATGAAACGGATTTAAGAAACATAAAAACAAAATACAATGTTAAAATCTGGAATATATACTGGCCCCAAAAATACTAAAGGTAGTTCTAAATCCACTGGGAAAACATGCAGTTAAAAACAGCTCTAGATCTCAGTGGTTTGCAAACAAACATTTATTTCTTGCTAAAGTCACTCATAGGTTTCTGGCTTGGCTACTGCTATGCTCCAGGCAGATGTTCTGATTTATGTGTCTTCTTATTCCAAAACTCAGTCAATGATTCAAAAGGCTTTTGCACCATAGGGGAACATCTTGCTGCTCACATTATGTTTGCTAAAGCAGCATAACAACAGAGTCAAGTGCAAAGATTGCAGGGCAGGGATGTATTATCTTCCCACAGGGAACGGAAAAGTGAATAATTTTGAACAATAATGCAATCTACTGCAACTGTTCATTAGTTGATATTAGGAAATTATTGTTAATTTTAATGGCACAATAATGGTAGTGTGCTTAGGCAGGAGAATAACTTTATTTTTAGTTTTTAAATTTATTTTTAAAATTTACATCCAAGTTAATTAGCATATAGTGCAACAATGATTTCAGGAGTATTTTCCTTAATGCCCCTTACCCATTTAGCCCATCCCCCCTCCCACAACGCCTCCAGCAACCCTCAGTTTGTTCTCCATATTTATGAGTCTCTTCTGTTTTGTCCCTCTCCCTGTTTTTATATTATTTATGCTTCCTTTCCCTTATGTTCATCTTTTTTGTATCTTAAAGTCCTCATATGAGTGAACTCATATGGTATTTGTCTTTCTCTGACAGACTAATTTCACTTAGCATAATACCCTCTAGTTCTATCCACATAGTTGCAAATAGCAAGATTTCATTCTTTTTGATGGCTGAGTAATACTCCATTGTATATGTATGTATGTGTGTGTGTGTATATATATATGTATGTATATACATATATATATATATATATATATATATATATACACACGTGTGTGTGTGCGTGTATATATGTGTGTGTGTGTGTGTATATATATATATATATATATATATATATACACCACATCTTCTTTATCCATTCATCCATCGATGGACATTTGGGCTCTTTCCATACGTTGACTATTGTTGATAGCACTGTTATAAACATTGGGGTGCATGTGTCCCTCTGAAACAGCATACCTGTATCCCTTGGATAAATACCTAGTAGTGCAGTTGCTGGGTCGTAGGGTAGTTCTATTTTTAATTTTTTGAGGAACCAGCAGGAGAATAACTTTAATCTTAGAGGATACCTGAAGAAAAAGTGGCAAAATATTAACATTTACTGAATCTAGGTGTAGTCATATGGGTATTTATTATATTATTTTTTCTATTTTTCTACATGTTATGCGTTGTGTCACCCAAAAAGATATGTTGAAGTACTAACCCAAGATACAGTGATGTAACTTTATTTGGAAATAGGGTCTTTGCAGATATAATCAATTAGGATGAGGTCACTAGGGTGGGGCCTTTATCCAATATGACTAGTGCCCATATGAAAAGAGAAAACAGAGGCACACAGAGGAAGACCACCAAGTAGAGAAGAAGCCAGAGATTTGAGTGATGCATCTATAAGCCAAGGAAGGCAAAGGATTGCCAGCCATCATTAGAAGCTAGGAGAGAGGCGTGGAAATGGGTGCCATCATTATTCCCATTTTAAAGATGTGGAAATTGAGTAGAGAGAGGTCCAGTAATTTGCCTAAGGTCACAGATTCAACAGGTGGTGATGCAAGAATTCCAAACTAGGGGTGCCTGACTGGCTCAGTTGGAGGGCATGCAACTCTTGATCATGAGGTTATGAATTCAAATCCCACATTGGGCAAAAAGTGCACACACACACACACACACACACACACACACACACACACAAAGAATCCAAACCAAGCATTTTAACTACAAAGCCCATGCTCTTAGCTACTCCTCAGTATTATCTCCCCTTCTCGCTCTCTCTGTCTTCATTCACCCGCTTTACAGTAGTTTCTGCCTGTGTCAACCCGGCAGAAATCAACCAATTCAGTACTTCACTGAGTCTTCAAATCAAAAAGTACATGAATCATCCAATCCCTTAATTCTCAAACATAATTTACTCATATACAGCCTTTGCGAATTTTGTCATTTCCATATACTACCTTAGTTAGAAATATTTTTCTTTATGCCAATTCTCTTCATTTCAAATCTTTTTATTGGAAATGAACATACACGTGCAAAAGTACACAAAACATGATGTAACCAGTACTCAGTCAAGAAAGAGAACATTGTCAGTTGCCAGGAATCCATATCAATTATTATTACCTCTCCTTTCCAGAGCTAATGGCCTTCTTAACATCTATAACTTTTTTATGTTCATTTTTTAAAGTTATCTCTCTGCCCAACATGGGGCTCAAATTCACAATCCCAAGATGAAGAGTTGCATGCTCTACTGACAGGCAGCCAGGCACGACAATTATGTTTGTTTTTGGACATTACATAAATGAAATCTTGCAGTACATATTCTTTGGCATCTGGTCTCTTTGGATCAACATTATGTTTGGAAGATTCAACCAAGTTGCAGAGTGAAACTGTAGTTCATTTATCTTCATTCTTCCATAGTATCCGATTGTATAACTATACCAGTTTATCCACGGTATTATTGAATAGATATTTAGATTGCTTCCATTTTGGGAGTGATTATGAAAAACACTACTGTGAACATTCTTGTACATGTCTTTTTGTGTACACATGCCTGAACTGGGTATATACCTAAGACTAGAATTTCTGTGTCATGGAGAATGCATCTGTTCACTTTTGGTAGATAATGTCATACTTTTTCCAAAGTGTTTTTACCAATTTCCATTTCTCCAAATAGTATGTGACTTGCTCCATATCCTCACCAACACTTGATATTGTTAGTTTTCAAAAAGATTATGCTGCATCATTCTAACTTATACGTAGTAGATCTTTCAAGGAGTATATTTCCATGATGATTAACAATGTTTAACATTTTTTCTTACACTTATTGGCCACCTGGATATCCTTTATTGTGAAGTATGTGTTCAAGTCTTTTGCACAGTTTTTCACTCACTATTTAATACTTCAATTAAGTATTTGAAAATTATTTGAAAGAGAAATTATCTGAAAGAGAAATTCTGTCATTACCATAAATGGAAAATTAGCATCACATGTCAACAATAGAGGGTGACAATATATTAAGAAAAATGCAATTCCAGGATAATGCTCATGCTTTGTGGTAGGATTTTTTGTTTTCTTTTTCATTTTGCCAACAACGAAAAGGAAGTGCTGAACATTACCAGACATTCTCAAAGTCATTCATGAAGCTAGTTGCAAAACTTGATTTGATTCAGAGTTCCCTTTCCCTTCCAATGACTGATAAAAACCTGGAGAAGAAGGGACAGGTCAAAAGCCATAACAACTCTCCTGAGGTCTCCCCCAGGTTTATCAGTTAATACCAGGGACCATTCATTAAATATCTACTCTGTGCCAGGTCCTATGGTCATATATTAGTCACATTGCTTTGGCTATCTGATTTATTCTGCACAGTTGTTCATTGAGGGTGGGTTTTCCAGTGTTGGTGTGTGGCTTCTACTCTTGATAGCTGGAGCTCCAGCCATTATATCTATGTTCCAGGAAGGAAGAAGGACAAACAGGAAGATAGCAAAGCTCACACCTCCAAACCAAATCACGTCTCTTTATCAGGTTTTTACTAAAGCTGCACAACTTCTGCATATATATTTTGAGCCTTCCTCATCTGCAGTGGAGCCTGGGAAATGTAGTTCTTTTAGCTGGGCACTTGGCCATCTCCAATAATATAGGATCTTTCTTTCTTTTCAAAAAAGAAGGGAGAATGCTATTGCACGGGCAACTGGAAGTTTCTGCCACAAAAGCCACTAGGGGTTATAAAGGGGTAGCCTAACAGGCCCTGCACCCTGAATTCTAACTCCCAGCCTGCTCCCCCTACCTCCCTCAGCCACTTTATAAAAAAAAAAAAATCAGGGCACCTCAGTGACTCGGTTCAGTGTCTGAATCTTGATTTTGGCTCAGGTCATGATCTCAGAGTTGTGGGATCCAGCCTCACATCTGGAGTCTCAGGTCTGGGAGAGGAGCGGGTGTGGGGGGGGGAGTGGGGGGAAGAGGGAGGAGGGGGAGGAGGGGAAGGAGGAAGAAGAGGAAGAGGAAAATGAGGGAGGAGGAGGAGGAAAAAAAGGAGGAGGAGGATGAGAAGAAGAAGAGAAAGAGGAAGAGGAGGAGGAGAGGAAAGAGAGGGCAAGGGGGAGGGGGCAAGCGGGAAGAGGGAGAGATGGGTGAGGAGGGGAGAAGGAGAGGAAGAGGAAGAGGAAGAAGGAGGTGGAGAAGAGGAAGAAGGAGAAGGCAGAGAAAGAAAAAAAAGAGACAGATGATTGGTTGGAAATTCCAGGGGAGATGTTACATTCTTCCCTCCCCATACTTCCCTCCACCACCTGCCTTGAGTTCCCCCATTTCCCATCCCCAGAATAGGTGGGGGAACTCGAAGCAGGTGGTGGAGGGAAGTATGGGGAGGGAAGTTGGGGGAGGCTTCAAAGGCAGGCAAGAAAGGAGTACTAGTTCCTTACTTACCAGCTGGGGACCTGAAGAATTTTCCTGGTGCTATCACTGTAGCAGGATATCAGGACAGTTACTTGGAGGTCCTGATAAGTATCCCTCTCTTGCTCCCCTTGAGTTTTGGGTATATGTGAATGTAGAGACCAGTGACTACACCATATTTGGAGGTTTCTGGAGCAGACTAGGCCAGTGTGTGAGAAGGATCAGCAATGAGGTATGCCTGAAAAAATGACAGAGATGCCTCACTGCAGTCCCCCTCAGCCTTTGTGCGTGTGTGTGTGGGGGCTCATCATCATCACTTGTTCCATAAGAAGCAGCTCAGAGGTTGGGGTAAGGGGGGGATGGGAACTGGGAATTGCCTTGAGCCCAAAGGGCAAGTAAAAGTCATCCCTCCTATAGAGGGTCTGAAGACAGAGAGAGCTGGAAGGGCCAAGAGGAGCTACGTGTTCCTCTCTAAGGATCCTTGGAAGATCATCCTGGTGCTAAAAATGGCCCCAGGATAACCATGCACCATGCCAATGTAGGAAGAGAGAAGACTTCCCACCACAAGGTGGAAGGTCAACTATGTAAAAAGGCCTCTGCTTTGCCTACACCCCAACCCAGCCCTCAAAGGGAATTAAATTTTGAAAAGAGGAGGGTGATGCAGAGGATCTCAGAACAAGATTGTGGCTCCCACCTCCATTCCAGGTTGTTGGAGTGGGACCAGAATGAAAGAGCAGGGTCTTCCACTCTAAGCCCCTTCAGTAAGAAGCATGGCCTGTATTGGGGGTGGGGTGGTGGGGGCACTTGTCACAAAAAGACAAATACTGTATGATTCTGGAAACTCAGTGAGGTATGTAGTCAAATTCATACAGAAAATAGAATGATTGTTGCTAGGGAATAAAGGGAGTGGGGTAAAGGGAGTTATTGTTTAATGGATATAGGACTTCAATTTTGTAAGATGAAAAGAGTTTGGAGATTGGTTGCACAACAGTGTGAATGTATTTAACACTACTGAGATGTACACTTAAAATATTAAGGTGGTAAATTTTATGTTATGCACATTTTGCCACAATTAAAAAAAAAACTAAAATCCTGCACACAACAGGTATTTGTAACCTAACTGGACAATGATTTCTATTTTTAAAAATTTCTATTACTTAGAAGATCACTTATCACTGAAGCTGACGAAATAAAAATAATTGCCTTTGGTGTGGAAGTCATATTCCAATTTTTCTTCCCTAATGCTGACTCATTTCATTTGTACTAAGAGCTACATTATGTAAATGAAATTCAGGGTGGAAGGGGGTAAGAAGAAGGAATAATTTGTCTCTAAAGTCTCCTTTTCTGTTCTAAACCACTCTAATCAAATTTCTGGCTGGGAGTAATGTATACACTTCCAGGAATAGACTGCCTAGCTCTATCATGGTTTTGAGGCAGATAAAAATACCACTACATACCAGGATTTACATGGGTGTAAAGTTTAGAACTATTATTCTAGAATAAATTCATGATTACCAGGGCCCTGAAATTGCTATAATATATTTGCTCTGTATTTTGATATGTGGCTTACATAGGTCAGAGTGAATGGATTTTATTTTAAATGGTCATCAATTTTGTCTTTAAATGGACATGTTTGGTCAACTACCTCGTCTTTCTCTACTTAGTAGAAGTTCCAGAAGTCATGAGGATCTGGTCACTGGAGGGCTTAGAAAAAGACATTAGGAAAACAGAAAGGGGGAGTTAGATGTATGTTTCCTAGTCCACTTGACCTTGTTACCACTTAATCCCACAAATTTACTCATTCATTAAACTAGCATTTCTTAATTTCCTACCATGTACCATGTTCACTGGGATGCAACAGCAAACAATACAGCTATGGTGCCTACACAATGGAGTTCATGGCAAGTTGAGGAAGACAGACCTTAAACAAAGAGTTTCACAAGTAACTGTTGGACTACATTGTGTTCAGTGTTGTGAAACACGTTGCAGGCCCTGCCCTGACTGGGCAGCTGAGCATGGTCCATGAAGTTTTATCTGAGGAAGCAATATTTAAATTATGACCTGAATAATGAGATAAAGAGACAGCTTGCTTCATATGTTCCTGGAATTGTGGAATTGTTGAATTTAATGTTGAATAAACATTTTGCCAAAAGATTTTGCTTGTATAACATTTTGGAAAAGAATCCAGAGTAATATGAGTTTCCATACCATGGATCAGCCATTTAAAAAACACATATTGGGCACCTAAAATGTGTAAGGGCACTGGGCAAGGTACTGACTGGGAGGATATAATAAATAACAACAACAACAACAACAACAACAACAACAACAACAGTAATTTAAAAAAAATGCTTTCTAAGTGTAAGAAACTTAAGAGTCTCCAAACCATAGTCTCATACATTATCCTATTTTTTCCCTTTCAATGAGTCTGTGGGAGGCAGAACAATAATTCTCTCCATAAGGAAGGAAACCAACTTTGTGGGAACTGTTTAAATGATTTGCCCAATGTCTCATGGCTTCCAGAACCAGGATTAGAACCCAGTCCTTCTTTTTAAAAAAATTTTTTTTAATGTTTACTTATTTTTGAGAGAGAGAGAATACAAGCAGGGGAGGGGCAGAGAAAGAGGGAGACACAGAATCTGAAGCAGGCTCCAGGCTCTGAGCTGTCAGCACAGAGCCTGATGTGGGGCTCGAACCCACAAACTGTGAGATCATGACCTGAGCCGAAGTCAGACACTTAACTGACTGAGCCACCCAGGTGCCCCCTTAACTGACTGAGCCACCCAGGCGCCCCCTAGAACTCAGTCCTTCCAATGCCAAGTCTAAGTATTTTCCACTCTACCACCTTGCTTTGCTATGTTTTAAAGGAACAAACTAGATAGCTGTTGTTTTTGCCTGCCCAGCATCCCTCTTTCTGTCTTATGGCAATGGCATCCCAACTGTCTTTCCCCCACCAGACCATTTGGTTTATGTGGAGAATACCCCATCTGACATTTGTTCCAGGGTAAGCACATGGTCAAGACCACGCTAGTTCTCAGTGTGAGTTAGAAAAAGGCCCCCCCTATGGGGCGCCTGGGTGGCGCAGTCAGTTAAGCGTCCGACTTCAGCCAGGTCACGATCTCGCGGTCCGTGAGTTCGAGCCCCGCGTCGGGCTCTGGGCTGATGGCTCAGAGCCTGGAGCCTGTTTCCGATTCTGTGTCTCCCTCTCTCTCTGCCCCTCCCCCGTTCATGCTCTGTCTCTCTCTGTCCCAAAAATAAATAAACGTTGAAAAAAAAAATAAAAAATAAAATAAAATAAAAAAAAAAGAAAAAGGCCCCCTCTCCTGCAGACATAGTTGTGCACCGGGCAGAGGTTTGGTAAGTGTTCTCCACACTGGATTTAAACCTCTGCTTGTCCTCTCTGTAGTGACCAACCTGCACAAATATGATGACCTCACCAATAACTGAGACCTTACCAGTAAGGTTCAAAGATGTGCACCTAACCTAAGCCAGGTCACTGAGACAGTCTGACATTCTGCTAGAATGACTACGAAAATCATATTCTCTTCCTATTAGAAATGCTATACTGGTGATCACATTGCCTTCAAGACAAAAGAGGCTGCCCATTGATTAGGCCTATACAAAAGGAAAAAAATCTGAAAAATACAGAAAACAACTTCTGATGACATTGAGTCGAGCATTGCGCTTAGAGCCAGTGCACAGAGTGCTGCTCCTAGACCCTTACAAGTTCCTGGAGAGCAGGGACCTTGCTTAATATTTTTCAAAGCTGTATCTTCTGTGCCTGGAATAGTGCCTGGCACATAAGAAGCAATCAATAAATAACTGCTGAAAGATTAAGCCAGTAAGTTCCTTTTTTGTATATGAACTTGGGTTTTTAGAAGCCTCAATTCATTGGGGGTGTAAATAAATAACTTCTTTTTTCCCAATAACCGCTCTCTCACCTTCTCCTTTATTCATGGCTAGCAATTCCCTTAAAGAATCTTGGCCAGATCCCATACTTCCCAGTAGGTGAAATGTATTAATGTTGGTATTAAAACATTGGTCAAGAGCACTGTGCTCCTCCAAATGCAGGCCAACTCTCTCCCTCTCAGTCCTATTCTTCTATCAACTCAGTGTGAAGAGGTGATTATAGCAGGCCTGGTTCTGGCTTCTTTAGCAAGCCCTTCAGGGAGGTAGCTAGCTTAATAGGGGCTTATGAAACTTAGAGGTGGGCTACTTCACACTTAATGTTCTCAGCTTTGGGCCTTTGGTATAATTTAAGAACAACAGGAAAAATCACACCCAACATCTTATTTAGCAGTTTGAGTTGGATCAAAAGCAATTCACATAGGTGAGATGAACTTGAAAGAGAATAGGATGACCTTTGGATAAATTTAGGAGTATGAGTAATACATGCAAGGTAGACTGAGGTACGTGAGGAGACTGACAAAGAGATGGAACGTACAGAGTGGAAAACAAACTATAAGAGACAACATCAGACTTGAGGATATCAGGCACGAGGTAAGGACTTTAGCCTTGCTCTATCTAACAGTGTTTTAGGAAAATTAATCTGGCTATGGCATGAAGGGTACATGAAAGGAAAAAAAAAAAAAAAACCCAGGGGAAGCTAGGCCAACAGAGAATCTATTTTAACACTTCAGATATGCAGTGCTGACTAAAAGGAAGACAGGGATGAAGAAACAGAAAAGAATTTGGCATCCATAAAATGTTCTGAGGTCCTAAATCACAAAGATCTTTAATCCTTTTTAGAAAAGCCAAGGCATTAAGATATCTTGAAATAATTACAGATATTATAATTGATACAGAGACAGAATCATGTTCAATGAAGTATAAATTCCACCATATAACTAGGAGTTATTTATAGGGCTGCATCTTGAATGTTCCATGATGATTTGGCCCTGAATGGGCCATAAGTTGGTAGTGAGTTGATACAGGCAGATATATTTCAATTTATTTTTTTCCAGTGACTGGGCTGCTTTACTGAAGAAAAGAATTTGAAATCTTCATGCCTATCTAAAAGTGGAATCTGGAATGTGAACTGACTTTCTATATAGCTTACACTGTTACTCATTCTTAAGTGATGGAAATTAAAGGTAAAAGAAAATCCAGTAAGTAATTTGCTTAGGAAGGATTATTTCCTAATCTGAGTTCAATGAGATCTTCTTTTTTATTTTAACAAAGGAAAAAAAAACCTGCATAAAAAATACTACTACCCATGCTTAATTTTTATTACTGGTTCTGGCTAATTGGGGATCAAAAGTGGTTCCTAGAACACTCATACACAGAATTTCACCTCTAAATATTTCTGACATAGCTTGCCTCTGTTTCTGTGGAGAAACATAACATTGGGAAGAGAATTCAAAGGATTTCAGAGACTGAACCACACTGCATCACTGACACTGCATGCATTTATACCATTTAAGGAAATCTTTTCTCTCTGTGATATTTTGTTTATGAAGATCACTACTTAAGAACATGTTCTTAGGCAAAATCTCACAAATTATTTCCCCCTTTGACTCATCTTAGATGCAGTCTGGAAGTTACCTTCCTCTTTAAATTACTACATTTAAAAGTACAATTCTGTAATTATAGATTTTTAGGATGAGTAACTGCAATATAAATTAGGATCAGAGTAACTCTCTATATAAATATAACCAAAGTATCTTCACTCCTGAACTATATTTAGGCTTTGTTTTATACATGTTTGAAGATGAACATCATCTTTTCCATTTCCACACTGAATTTGGGCCAGATTTATCTTCATTTTCCCAGTCAACAGGCTTAGAATCCAAAATTTGGAATCATCGTTGGCTCTTCTCTGTTTTCCTCCAATAATAATGGTTAAAATGTTTACTAGATGCCAGATTATTTATTGAGCCCTTTACATAGAGCATTTAATAATATACTCCAAACAGTTCTCTTAGGTATATATTGTTGTTTATCCCCCATTTTATAGCCTTATAGAGATTAAATTATTTGCCCAAATCACATAGCTAGTAAATGGCATAGCCAGGATGGAAAGCCAGAAATGTAATGCCAGATTTTATGTTCTTAACCAATTTTTCTACAATGCCTCCTAATAACATCATAACATTGGTTTATAGATTTATCCATTCAATTACTTATTAATTTATTCATTGTACAATACTTCTTAAGCAGTCATTCTACAGACACTGTAGAAGTTGCTAGAAATTAAGAAAAGGTCCCTACACTAACAATTTCAGGAGAAAAACATGTTAACAAAAAATTAAAGTATATTACAAATGTTTAACAAATGCTATTTTCATTCCTTCTATCAATTTGGATGCTTCTTGTTGCAAATAACTAGGAGCCTGAATAATAGAAGCTTAAACAATACAAAAATTTACTTATATCCTATAGGGAAATTGAGTTTGGCAGTTCCAGGGCCCATGCAGTGGCTCAATGATGCCATCGGGATTGGAACACTTTTAATACTTCTGCTTTACTGTCCACACCATATCAGAGAGATCTCTCCTCATGTTCACAAAATGGCTGCCATAGTACCAGACATCACGTTCTCACACTATAACATCTAAAGTGGAAAGGAAGGTGATGAACACAAAAAAACTTTCTTTGTACATCTGCTCTCTTTTCTACTAGGGAAAATGGTTTTCCTCAGAAGCATCCAATAGACTGCTCCTTATGTCTCAGTGGAGAACCTGGGTCACGTGCTCACCTCTATACCAAGCTCAAGTAAGGGAACAGTACTTGGGACAGTGTCTTCTAAACAAAAGCAGGGTTTTGTTAGTAAGGAAAAAGGGAGAATGGTGGAAAAGTAGGCAATCGATAGTGTTTACCATATCCTTTTTCTAATATGAATGCCAAAACAGAGGTATATAGAAAGTGCTGTGAAAGAATAGATTAAAAAAATATTTTATTCTGCCTATGAGATCTAGAGATAGCTTTTTAAGGAATTGTACATTTCAGCTGAGTCTTGAAGGGTAGATGGAAGTGTACCAGACAAAGAACCAGAATCTCAGAATATCAGAGATAACAGACCTTAAAGAATATTAGAAAAAATTACACTGAACATGTACATCTCCTTCACAGTATTTTCCAATTCTGCCTCATTTCTTTCTATGACCTCTGCCTCTAGTCAAGTCAAAACCAACAGTGCTTGGGCCTCTTTGCTTTGGCCAATAGGGATTTTATGTGGTAGGAGGTCCAAGATAATAAAAATGCAAGAACCACATTTTTGCCAGCTGACCAAATGCTCTTTTGACCAAATAAGATAATAAAGGACACAGTATGTACACTGTGAGGGACCTCAAATATTTGTTCCTTTCCCAGCTACCTTTATTTCTCTTTCCATCTTTCTCTTTTATTAATTATCTTCCATTCTTATTTCAGAGAATGACAAAATTGAAAAGCTAGAATTTTGATTCTTCTGATAGTAATAAAATAGAAACTATAGGATACCATGTGATAGAGACCAAGGAGCCTCGCTTTTCGCTCTTTATTCAGGACAAAAATTATGTTACTAATCCTTTCTTATGTAACAAATTATCCTAAAACTTAGTGGCTTAAAACAATAATAAGTATGTATTGTCTCACATGGTTTCTGTAAGTCTGGAATTCCGGAGTAGCCTAGCTGGGTGGTTTTGGCTCAGGGTCTTTCACAAGGTTGCAATTAACATGCTGGGTGTGTAGTCATCTGGAGGCTTGAATGGGACCAAATTATCTGCTTCCAACATAATTTACTTATGTGGCTGTTGGTGGGAAGTGGCAGTCCTCCCCACGTGGCCTCTTCATAGGGCTACTTGGTACATGGAGGTGGGCTTCAGTAGCAGACAAAACATAGATTGTTAGATGGAGTTAGGATAACTAAATATGAAGTGAACTCCAGTCCTTATTTTACATCACATATAAAGGAAAATCACACACAATAAAGACCTAAATATGAAAGGTAAGACTATAGAACTTAATGGAAGAAAATATAAAAGAATTCTTTGGAGAAACTTGAGGTGGGAAAATATTTACATTTCCTTTTCCTTTTCTTTTTCCTTTTCTTTTTCCTTTCCTCTTCCCCTTTCCCTTTCCTTTCCTTTATTTCTAGAGAAAGGGAGATAGTGTGTGAGTGGGACAGAGGGGCAAAGGGAGGGAGAGAATCCCAAGCAGACTCCATGCTCAGCATGGAATCCAATGCAGGGCTCAATCCCACGACCCTGGGAACATGACCTGGGCCAAAATCAAGAGTCAGACACTCAACCAAATGAGCAACCCAGTTTCCCCAAGAAAATATTTCTTAAACAAGACTCTAAAAGCACAAATTATGGGGTAAAAAAATGATGGATGCAACTGCATTAAATTAAGGATTCCTGTTCAACAGAGGATATCAGAGATAAATGAACAGATGGGTCACACACAAGAAGATATTTGCAATGTTTGAAGATCAATAATAAATAAGGGACTCCTGTGGATCAACATGGAAAAAGCAGGGAACAATAATAAAATGATAAATGATTTGAATATGCATAGTTATTAATTGAGAAGGCCAAAAGACTAGTAAGCTTATGATGAGATGCTCAGCCTTTCTAATGATCAGAGAAGTGCAAATCGAAACAATAAGATACTTCTATACTCCAATAAGATTGGCAAAATTTGTTGAATAAAACCAAGAGTTGGTAAAAAAGTAGAAAACAGGAAATCCTCGTGTGTGCCACTGTTATGAGTTTGAAGTCAAACAGACACCTGAGAGAGCAATCTGTTCATTAGTGAAGTGGTGTGTGTGCATTCCTAGAACCCAGAAATCCCACTCTTGGATGTGTCTGCACAGAAGATGTTGTACAGGTTTATGGGGGCATGTCCATGACAACACTGCTTGTGGTGGGAACTTGCCGGAGGCACCCTAGGAGTCCATCAGTAGAGCAATGCAGAGGTAACAAGTGCTTGACAGAATCCAGAATTCAAGAGCTCAGAACCAGATGTACCTATATAGCATGGACAGATATTTCTACAGATTTTTCTGCTTCACAAGGGTAGAAAGTAGATCAGTAGTTTCCAGGAGCTGGGGAAAGGAAAAATGGGGAGTAACTACTAATGGGTTTGAGGTTTCCTTTTGGGATAATGAAAATATGCCAGAATCAAATAGTGGCGATTGCTGCATACTAAAAAACACGTACTAAACATATTAAAAATGTACTAAAAACTACTAAATTGTACACTTAAAAAATAAGCTAAAAAATCAGTAAACACATCCACTGGAAAAAATACAGATAACCCAGAAGAAATTTTAAAAATTATGCTAAATGAAAAAAAGAAACAAATTGAGTCTGTATCTAAGATGATATGTGTAAATTAAAAAACAAATACATGTATCCACCAAACACTGTATATCACTCAATGATACATATATAACCAAAGATACACTAACTACATTAAAGTGGGTGCCTGGGGGATGGGGGTGAGGGAAAACAGAATTGGAACGGGAATAGAAAATGGTGAATAAAGAAGTGTCATAAAATAATAAAATAAAACAGGAATAGGGACTTCAGTAGACAGACTAATGCCCCTCTAAAGACATCCATGTACTATCATCCTAGGAACATATAATTACGTTACCTTATATGGCAAAAGGAACTTTGCAGATATGACTAAGTTAACGATTTAAAAACAGGGATATTATCGTAGATTATCTGGGTGAGCCCAATGTAATCATAAGGATACTTAAAAGATGGCAAAGGAAGATAAATGAGCCAGAGAAGATGATGTAATGATGGAAGGCAAGGGGCATGGAAGGTCAGAGTGATGCATTTGCTGGCTTTGAAGACGGAAGAGGTCCATGAGCCAAGAAATGTGGGCAGCCTCTCAACAGTGGGAAAATCAAGAAACAGATTCTTCCCTAGAGCCTCCAGAAGGAAAGCAGCCTTACTGACTTAGTTTTTGTCCCATGTGACCTACTTCAAATTTCTGACCTCCAGAACTATAAAGTAATAAATTTGTGTTGCTTTAAGTCATTAAATTTATGGCTCCAACAGCAATAGGAAATTTACACAGGGACTTGCCCATAGCAAAGTTAATACTCTGCTGGAACTACAGAGAATAATGAACTCAACTATCTGTACTGAAAGTCCAAAAAGAAAAAAAAAATGTCCGTCTCCCCACATAAACAATTAGTACTTGGTTCATTCTGTATTTGTTCTAAGAATTAGCATGCGGTGGCAATTCTAAACCTTAAAAAATTCTAAAATTTTTTAAATGTAAGTTTAATCAAATTCATTTCACAATTTTGTAAGGATAAAAAGGTACCCCCTTCTCACCAGTTACTATGGATATTTGGTTCCTGTTTGTGTTAACTGCTTGGGCTGCCATAACAAAAAAACACAGGCTGGGTAGCTTAAAAAACAGACATTTATTTCCTCACAGTTCTGGAGGTTAGAAGTCCTAGATCAAGTTCTGGCAGGGTTCATTCTTGGTGAGCGCTCTCTTTCTGGCTTATAGATAACTACCTTCTTGCTATGTTCTCATATGGCCTTTCCTAGGTGTGTTCTCAAAGAGGGTGGGCAAGAGAAGAGAGCTCTCTGGCTTCTCTTCTCATAAAGACACTAATCCTATTGGATCATAGTCCCAACCTTATGACCTCATTTAAATTTATTTAGTTCTGTAGAGACCCTATCTCCAATACAGCCACACTAGGAGTTAGGGCTTCAGCATTTGAATTTTGGGAGTCACAAACATTCAGTCTATAATACCGGTTTAGTGGATCCATTTTAAGTAATCTTCTTAGGACATTTTTGTGACCCTAGACAGTGTTGTTATTAATTTAAATTTTCTGTTAAAAAGATAAGCTGCATAGGGGCGCTTGGGTGGCTCAGTCGGTTAAGCGTCTGACTTTGGCTCAGGTCATGATCTCGCGGTCTGTGAGTTCGAGCCCCACGTCGGGCTCTGTGCTGAGAGCTCAGAGCCTGGAGCCTGCTTCGGATTCTGTGTCTTCTCCTCTCTCTGCCCCTCCCATGCTCATGCTCTGTCTCTCTCTGTCTCTTAATAATAAATAATTTAAAATTTTTTAAAAAATTAAAAAAAAAGATAAGCTGTATAAGAGAAGAGAAATCATTTGTTTTATCTTCTGTTATGTTCCCAGTACCTAGTACAGAGCTTAGCACATTTTAGGGGTTCATTAAATATTTGCTGAATGAACAAGTTAATCAATCAGTGAATGGAAACTCTCCTCTAGGCTTTTAGTCAGTGACTGGTAGCAACCACAGAAAAGAACAGAGCTCAAAACGTTCTGCTGCATATTCTCTCTTATGAAAAGAGAAAAGAAATGGAAATGTATTAGTTTCCAAGGCTGTTTTAACAAAGTACTGCAAACTGGGTGGCTTAAAACAGTGGAAATTTTTTCTCTCATGGTTCTGGAGACTAGCACTTTGAAATCAAGATGGAGGCAGATTGATTCTTTCTGGAGGCTCTGTGGGAAAATCAGTTCAATACAGGACATTTCTCCAACGTAGACATAGAGATCTCTGCCAACAGGGGCACCTGGATGGTTCAGTTGGTTGAGCGTCTAACTTTGGCTCAGGTCATGATCTCGTAGTTTGTGAGTTTGAGCCCTGCACTGGGCTCTGTGCTGACAGCTTGGAGCCTGGAGCCTGCTTTGGATTCTGTGTCTCCCTCTCTCTCTGCCCCTGGCCCGCTCACACTCTGTCTCTGTCCTCTCTTTCAAAAATAAATAGACATAAAAAACATTAAAAAAAATTTTTAAAAAGAAGACATAGAGAAGGTCAACAGACACATGAAAAGATGTTCAACATCACTCTTCATCAGGTGAATACAATTCAAAATTACAATGGAATATCATCTCACACTTGTCAGAATGACTAAAATAAAAAAACACAAGAAACAAGTGTTGGCAAGGATGTGAGAAAAAGGAAGTCTTTTACATTACTGGTGGGAATGCAAACTGGTGCAAACACTGTGGAAAACAGTATGGAGGTTCCTCAACAAGTTAAAAACAGAACTACCCTACCATCCACTAATTGCACTACTGGGTATTTACCTAACAACAACAACAACAACAAAACAACAACAACAACAAACATGAATTCAAAGGGATATATCCACCCTTATGTTTCCTACAGATTTATTTACAATAGCCATATTATGGAAGCAACCCTTAACCATCAACAGATGAAACAAAAAGGTGTGGTGTGTGTGTGTGTGTGTGTGTGTGTGTGTGTGTGTACACACACATAATGGAATATTATTCTTCCATAGAAAAGAATGAAATCTTGCCATTTTTAATGACATGAATGGAGCTACAGAGCATAATGCTAGGTAAAAAAGATAAATACCCTATGATTTCACTCATATGTGGAGTTTAAGAAACAAAACAAATGAGCAAAGAGAAAAAAAAGAAAGAAATAGAGACAAAACAAGAAACAGACTCTTAATTATAGAGAACAAACTGGTGGTTACCAGAGGGGAGGTGGGTGAGGGGATGGGTTAAACAGATGGTGGGGATTAAAGAGTACACTTCTTGTGATGAGCACTGTGTGATGTATGGAATTATTGAGTCACTACATTGTACACCTGAAAGTAATATAGCACTGTATATTAACTACACTGGAATTTAAAAATAACAGTAATTTTAAAATAATACATAAAAAATAAAATAATAAAATCAAATAATCTCTATTTTAAGTAAGCATGATTTCAGGGGAACCTTGGTGCTCAGTCAGTTGAGTGTGTGACTCTTGATTTCAGCTCAGGTCATGATCTCAGAGTCATGGCATCAAGCCCTGCCTCAGGCTCCCTGCTGAGCATGGAGCCTGCTTGGGATTCTCTCTCTCTCTCTTTCTGTCTCCCCCTGTCCCTCCCCAGATCACACATGCACTCTTTCTCTCTCTCTAAAATAAAGACAATTAAATTTAAAAATTTAAATAAAAAGCATGATTTCAGATAAATTTCTCTAAGTGTTTAAGTGCTCAGATAAATACATATTCAAAAATATGTGAGATTATATTTTATGAAATGTAATACAATTCATTAAATGTAAGTTCATTGAAACTATAAGGAGGACAAACTAGCTCAACTACTGAATTTCAAATACATGTTTCCTTGTCCCAAGATGTAGCATTCCATAATATATTCCTTTAAGGTAAAGAAAAAGTTATTTAACTAAAGGATGAGACCATAAAAAAATAAAACAGATTGAAAGCGATAGTATGGGAAAAGGTATATGAAACAAACACTAACCATAAGAAAGCTGGAGAGGCTATATTAAAATAGACTTTAAGAAAATCACTAGAGGGGCATCTGGGTGGCTCAGTCAGTTAAGCATCTGACTTTTGGTTTCAGCTCATGTCATGATTTCATGGTTTGTGGGTCCGAGCCCCATGTCGGCTCCACACTGTCAGTGAAAAGCCTGCTTAAGGATTCTCTCTCTGCCCCTCCCCCACTCACATTCTCTTTCTCTCTCAAAATAAATAAATTTAAAGAATTTTTAAAAAATAAGAAAATCGCTAGAGACAGAGAAGAATATTTCATAATGATAACAGGGTCAATTAATCAAAAAGATACAGCAATTCCAAATAGCACCTAGCAAGAGAACCCTGAAATATGTAAAGCAAAAATTGATAACTTTGAAAGGAGAAGCAGACTATTCAGGAATTATAGTTGGATATTTCAATATTTCTCTCTCACTGACAATACTAATTCATAATACAACTAGACAGTAAATAAGAAAGGATATAGAATACTTGAGCAATACTATTAAACAACTAGAACACTCCACCCAGCAACAGTAGAATATACATTCTTTTCAAGTACACATGAAAGATTCTCTAGAATATATCACACGCTAGGTGAAGGAACAAATCACAATACATTTATAAGGACTGAAATCATACAAAATATGTTCTTTGGCCATAATGGAATTAAATTAGAAGCCAATAACAGAAGGAAATCTGGGAGATCTTTATATAGTTTGAAATTAAACAATATGCTTCTAAATAACTCATGGATCAAAGAAGAAATCACAAGAGAAATTGGAAAATATCTCTACTGCATGAACAAAAAATTGGGACATAGCAAAACTAATGGAACACAGGTAAAGCAGTACACAGAGGGAAATTTATAGCCTTAACTGCTTATATTAGGAAGGAAATGAGCTTTAAAATAACCTAAAAAAAATTAACTAAGCTTTCAACTTAAGAAATTATAAAGGAAGAGCAAATCAAACCCAATGTAAGTAGAATGAAGGAAATAATAAAGACAATAGCAGAAATCAATTTTTCAAAAACCAGCAAAACAATAGACAAAATCAATGAAACTGACAGTTTTTTGAAAAGATCTATGGAATTGATAAAATTTTAGTAAAATGACAACAAAAAAAGAGAAGAGATACAAATTACCAAAATTAGGAATGAAAGAGAAACATTCTGAACCCTATAGAAATAAAAATATTACAACGTAATATTATAAATTATAAACAACTTTATTTCAATAATTTGACACCTTAGTTGAAATGAGCAAATTTGAAGACAGAAATGACAAATTGACTCAAGATGAAATATAGAATCTGAATGGACCAATATCAAGCAAAGACATTACATTACTTAATTGAGTTACTAAACTACAGACCAATACCCTTCATGAATATAAATGTTAAAACTCTTAAAAGATCCAGTAAGGTATAAAAAGTATTATACATTATGACCAAGTAAGGTTTACCCAGATTAGCTTAACATTTGAATAGCACTTAATGTAATGCATATATTAGCAAAATAAAGCAGGAGCCAGCAAACTACAGCCTGCAGACCAAATCTGGTGTCTTTTTTTCTGTAAATAAAGTTTTGTTGAAACATAATTATTCCCATTCATTTACATGTTGCCTATAATTGCTTTCATGCTACAAAAGCAGAGTTGATTGATTGCCACCGAGATCATACAGCTCACAACACCAAAACTACTTACTTTATGGTCCTTTCTGGAAAATGTTGCTGACTCTGGAATAAAGGAGTAAACAATATGATCATCTCAATAGATATAGAAAATGCATTTGATAAAATCCAACAAACATTCATGATAAAGCTCTCAACAAACTAGGAATAAAACATAACTTCTTTAATTTGATAAAAAGCAGCTACATAAAACCTACAACTAACATCATGCTTCAAGATGAAAGACAATGCTTCCCCCCAATATTGGGTACAAAGCAAGGGTGTCCACTCTTGCCACTTCTATTTAACACTGGACTGTAGCTTCTAGCCTGTGCAACAGGCAAGAAAATATGAATATAATATCAATATACAACCAACTAGAAATGAAATTAAGAAAATAATTATATTAACAACAGTTTAAAAAGTATTCAGGGATTTTAACAAAAGAAGTGCAGAACTGTAGACTGAAAGTTACAAGACATTGTAAAGAAAAATTAAAAAAAAAAAAAGAAAAAAAAAAAGAAAAATTTAAGACCAAAATAAATGGAGACATGTCCCAAGTCTGCAAATTGGAAAACTCAATATTGTTAAGATATCTATTTTTCTCTGCAAGTGAATTGCAGAGATTCAATGCAACAGGCTGTGTGTGTGTGTGTGTGGTGAAAATTGATAAGCTAATGTTAAAATCCATATGGAAATCCAAAAGACCAAAAATAGTTAATATGGTTTTTGAAAAGAACTAAGTTTGAGGACTTATTTGACTTAATTTCAAGATTAACCATAAAACTGTAATGATTAATACAGTGTGGCATAATACTTCTAGAGAAAAACATGACAGAAAAACCTTTTTAACTTTGGTTTAGGCAAAGATTTCTTAGATATGATTAAAGGCATATTGATAGTTAGACTCCATCAAAGTTAAAAAACTTTTACTATTCAAAAGACATCATTAAGAATGAAAAAATGGGGTGCCTGGGTGGCTCAGTTGGTTAAGCATCTGACTCTTGATTTCAGCTCAGGTCATGATCTCACGGTTTGTAGTTAAAGCCCTGCATCAGGCTCTGCACTGACAGTGCAGAGCCTGGTTAGGATTCTCTCTCTCCCTCTCCCTCTGCCCCCCCGCCGCTTGTGCTCTCTCTCTCTTTCTCAAAAGTAAATAAACATTAAAAAAAAAAAAGAATGAAAAATAAGAAGGAGACTCTGTATCCAGAATATATTAAGAATCCCTAAAAAAAAAAAAAAAAATCCCTAGGGGCTCCTGGGTGACTCAATCAGTGTCGGACACTGGATTAGGTCATGATCTTGCAGTTTGTGAGTTTAAGCCCCACAGTGGGCTCTGTGCAGACAGCTCAGAGCCTGGAGCCTGCTTCAGATTTTGTGTCTCCCTCTCTCTCTGCCTCTCCCCCTGCCACACTCTCTCTCCCTCTTTCTCAAAAATAAATAAACATTAAAAAATTTTTTTAATCCCTAAACATTAAGAAAACAGCCGAATATAAAAAAATGGACAAAAACACTTTAATAGACACTAGGCAATGGAGATGTATAGAATAGCAACTAAACACATGAAAAGATGTTCAGTGTCATTATTTATTGTGAAAATGTAATTTTAAATCACAATTATTTACTATAACATACCCACTAGAGTGGCTAAAATTTAAATGACTTATGATACCACATGTTGGAGAAGAGGCAGAGAAAGTGAGACCCTCATGTTGTGAGTGCAAATTTAAAGTGGTACATTCATTTTGCAAAGCAGTTTGGCAGTTTTGTAAAAGTTTATACTTACCGTATAACCTAGCAAGTCTGTTCCTAGATGCCACAAATATTTGTATATGAATGGACATCATATTCACGGCATCAAAAACCTAGAAATAATCAAAATACCAATCAGCTATTGAATGGATAAGCAAGATGAGTGACAGACATCTTACAACAAAATATCTAAAGACAATTTGGTATTTCCGTATAATAGAATACCACTCTGCAAAAACAAACAAAAAAAATGAACCACTAATACATTCAGCTTGGATGAACTTCAAAAACATTATGCTATGTTAAAGAAGACAAACAGATAAGCTTACATATGATATGATTCTATTTATATGAAATTTCTAGGAAAGGGAAAATTACAGAGACAGAAAGCACCTGGCGTTGGAGGTGGGGCAGAGTTTTTACTACAACTGGCAACAAGAAGAGTTTTTTGGGTTTCATTTCAGAACTTTCTTGAGTTGATAGAAGTGTTCTCAAACTAGATTGTATTTATGCTTACACAACTTTATCAATTCATTGAAACTGATCAAATTGTACACTTAATTGTAAGCTTATGATACAGAAATCAAACCTTAATGAAGCTATTTTTTGTTTAAAAAAATATTGCTTTCTGATTAAAATATACTCCCCATATACGATTTGCATTGCTGTTACAGAAGATTGTCATATCACTTTTTAAATTTCTAATTCAGATTGGAAAATGAACTAGTCCTGAACAAAATCAATTAACTTGATTTATTTCTATGCCTCTTTCAACATTCTTTGTACACATGTTTGGCTCTTATATTTAAACCCCAGTTCAGTGGTTCTCAAAATGCAGTTCAGGAACCAACTGTTTCTGAAAGTCTGCTAGGTTAATACTATTTTCATAATTCTTTAAAAAAAATTTTATTGTTTATTTTTGAGAGAGAGAGAGAGAGAGAGAGAGAGAGAGAGAGAGAGAGAGACATAGAGAGAGGGAGACAGAGGATCCAAAGCAGGCTCTGTGCTGACAGCAGAGTCCGCTGCGGGGCTCAAACTCATCAACTGTGAGATCGTGACCTCACAGTTGGACTGTGAGACGCTTAACTGACTGAGCCACCCAGGCATCCAATCATAATTATTCTAAGACAATATTTGCCTTTTTCACTTCATTCTCTCATGAATGCAGAATGAAGCATTCTATATGACATGTGGATCATAACACATTGCCTGAAACACATGAGAATCCAACCTTTTTTTTTTTTTTTAAATTAAGCCAGACATTAGATTTACAGTGCCACTCTTTTAATTTCTGGGAAAACAGGGGTTTAGCATAAAAATGTGATGTGTTAACATGTAATCAGTTTATTATTGATATTTTGAATGAATTGAGAATATTTTTATTTTTTATTTATTTTTTTAATGTTTATTTTTGAGAGCGAGAGAGACAGAGCATGCGCAAGGGAGGGAGAGCAGAGAGAGAGACACAGAGAATCAGAAAATTGTGTGCACTATCAGCACAGAGCCTGATGCAGGGCTCAAACTCACAAACTGTGAGATCATGACCCTAGCCAAAGTTGGACACTTAACCGACTGAGCCACCCAGGTGCCCTGAGAACTAATTTTTTTAAATGTCCTTAGTTTTTATTTATAATATGGCAAATATTGATAGATAAAACCACAAATATTGATAAATAAAAGCACTTTGGAATCTTCAATCATTTTTGTGGGTGTAAAGTGTTCCAAGATAATAAAGTTTGAGAACCACTGCCCTTGTCTACCTTCCAGATAAGAACTCCTCTTTGCCACATTTGACAATAGGGGATTAGAGAATTGGGGCAGGTCTTCTTGTAGAGACAACTTGTTTTGGTTACAAAAATCATCTGCTTCAAGATAAATCTATAGATCTTAGGACATCATTTAAAAATGTAGCAATTTCCTTTTTCCTCCATGATGAAAATAAACACAGTCCTAATAAAAGGAGAGGCATAGTCATAGAAAGGACTTGGAGAGTGCCTGGCACAAGAGTAAACCCTAAATATAGATAGTAATTACTGTTATTATTAGACGATAGGCAGTCTTTATTTATCTAACAAGAATTTCTTGAATGCCTACTATAAGCCAGGCTCTATGGACAGCATCGAGAATTCAATGATGAGCAAAACACTGTCCTCAAGGAGGTTGCAGTCAAGGAGTAGAGTCAGTAAATAATATAAAGAAATACATAATTACAAATTGTGGTAAGAGTTTTAAGTGATAGACATGAGTACATAAAGGAAATTTGCCCTGATTTTCAGAATCTGGTAAGACTTCTCTGAGGAAGTGACAGTTGAGCTACAATTTGAAAAATGAGCAGGGAGGAGGTAAGGAGACATAAGAGAGAAACAGCTTTGGGGCATTTTCAAAGTCCCTTAAGATAAAATGATGAGAGGACAGTGTAGCTGGAACCCACAGAGCCCAAGGTATTTGGAGCTTTACATGCTTTGCAAGTACATTAGGCCTTTATCATGAGATCAATGGAGAGCCATGGGAATATTTAGGAGCGTAGGGTGTGACAGGACTAGATTTGCACTTTTAAAAAGATCTCTGGCATCTGTAATATAGTGTAACAAGGATGCAAAATGGAGACTATTTACACAGCAGCATCCAGGTGGAAGATTATGGAAGCTTGGAATAGAGTAATGGCAGTGGAAGCCCCCCAAAAATGGGTAAATTTGGGATGTATTTTGCTAGTAGGGCCCAAAGAACCTGGCGATCAACTGAAAGTTATTGTACAAAAAGGAGGGTTGCAAAATCCTCCCCCTTTCCCCTTGGCAGAGATCTGAAGGGCCCCCCGTGATGCACGGGACTTACATGTATTCTGGCACGTCAGCCGGCAAGTACAAGGCCCAGCTCCCCATCCCGCGTAAGAGACTCACTCGACTTTATCCCCTGGAGGTCAGTGGCGTAGAACCGCACCGTTCCCTGGGCAACACCATTGTCGGGCTCTCCAGGCGGGGGAGGGGTAACTAAGGACAACGGCCAGGAGAGAACTCCGGAAGAGAGGCAAAGTCAGAGGGGGAAAATGGGCAGCACGTGCCACAGCCCCTGCCATCGCGGGTGATTCGAGGGCTCAGCACGAGGAGAGAGCGGTGGACGGGAGGGGCCGGAGAATGCGCCTGTGATTGGAGGGCCGGGGGTACCGGGACGCTTGTGGTTGGGCGAGGCCAAGACGGAGGGCCGCGTTTTGAACCGCGTAGGGTTCTGGGTAGTAAGTGCCTTGGAAGGGTCTTAACCGAAAGGGGAAAGGGGAAGGTCGCCAACAAACGGCTGAGCTCACAATCCGGGTTGGGACCAGGCCGGGGCGTCGTTCCCCCCCTCCCCCCATGGAGAGAGCCAGGCCAGAGCCGCCGCTTCAGTTGCACCAACTGCCGCGGGCGACCCCGCCGCGCCCGCTCCGTCCTGCTCCGCCTCAGCTGCCGGTGGAGGGCACCTCTTTTAGGGCTGCAGGCGTGGATCTCCCTGCGTCGCCGCCCACCCCGTGCGCGGCCGCCATTACGACCGTGGCCTCGTCGTGTGGGGAAGCCCAGTCGTCGAGTGTACAGCCCGCGGCACGGCGACTGCTGCAGGTCAAGTCGGAACAGGTGTTGCTTCTGCCACCAGGGCCACCACTGCCTCAGGCCCTGGAAGAAGGTGTCGTTGCTTCACCCTCGCCAGCGAGGCTGCTGCAGCTGAGGCCCGAGCTGCTGCTGCTGCCACCGCCGCCGCCCGCGTCCGACGGCGCCCCCTGCAGACCCGAGCTGCACCCGGTGCAGCCCCGGGCGCTGCACGTCAAGGCCGAGAAGCAGGAGCCAGGGCAGGGTTTGGATCCGTCGGCGGGGACTCGAAGGCCTGTGGAGGCCGGCCATAGGGCCCCCAGGGAGGCCAAGGTGGAAGGCCCCGGGCCAACCCTCGACTGCCGCCGCGGGGGCGAGAAGAAGGGCAGATTGGAAGCGGAGGAGGTCATGAGGGATGCAGCGACAGGCGGGGAAGGTAAAAACCTGGTGGCCATCAGAGAAGGCATCATCAAAACGGAGGAACCCGAGAGACTCCGCGAGGACTGCAGGCTGGGCACTGAGCCCGCATCCAATGGCCTGATCCATGGCAGCAAGGAGGTCATCCTGGGCCAGCCATCCAGTGCCTTTGGGCCACACCAGCAAGACCTCAGGATCCCTTTGACTCTACACACAGTCCCCCCTGGGGCCCGGATCCAGTTTCAGGGACCTCCACCTTCAGAGTTGATACGGTTGACCAAGGTCCCCTTGACACCAGTGCCTATTAAAATGCAATCTTTACTGGAGCCTTCTGTAAAAATTGAAACTAAAGATGTCCCGCTCACCGTGCTTCCCTCAGATGCAGGTATTAGACGACAGGGGAATCTGTTTTTCAAACTTCGTCTGTGTTGCCCCATAGCTGACATGTCAGCTTTCAGAAGCCTAAACTAGAAAAATAAAATCATGGAACTGATTCATTACAGGGCAAAGTCTGCACAGGTATCACTTCCGATTGACTTGTACATATACCAGTAAAATACACTAACATGTTCCAAGATTCCCAAACATTTTTTAAAAAAATCTATTTTAAGACCCAGTGAATGATGAGATTTAGAAGTGACTAGTGTTTATACACAAAATAGAAATATTCTCACTAGATATCACAGTTACCTCAGCCCTCAGTTATGCTGCACTTAAACTACCGTATTTAGTAGCTTAATATTTTTACGTGTATCAAGAAGAAAATTTTAAATGGTGTTTAATGAAAAAATGGTTATAATCCAGCAGGAAAGTTTATTCTGGATTTGGGGGTGATTTGTCTTCTTTAAAAATGAGTAGGAAACATTTTTCTAAGAGAGAAGTAGTATATGATTAAATGTAACAGTTTAGTATTCTAAATGCTAAGGATTTATAGACATAGAAAATGAAAACACAGTAGAATAAGCTAGAAATTGTTTTCAAAGAAATGACTATAGTTAACAGCAGTAACAACTACGAACATATTTCTATCCATTACTTACGAACATATAGTTAGAAAATTCTTATTTTAAAATTTAATTCAGACAGTATTATGCCAATCAGTATCATGGGAAATCATATCAATCATCAGTTCATATTTTCATTAACTTTCATATTTATTGTTTTCTTATTTTTCTTAATGATCCTTTCTCTATTTCACCCTCTTGCTTTTATAAACTTCATTTTCTAAAGGAGAGAAAGGGAGACCTTTCTTTATAATACTTATTTGTGTGTTTTAAACCATTTTATGTATCAAGTAACTAAAGAGAAAATATAGGAAGTTTGTAGAAAGCTGTTTTTGATGAATTAGGTAAGAGATGTGAATTTAGCCACCTTCTTTTATTATAATTTCATTTGGTCACTTTTGTTATTTTTCTTTCATTTTTCTGCCAGGACATAGGATCAGTGTCGATTACCCACCTTGGCAAGAGCTTCTCCTTCATAGTGAAATATAGTATTATATTATATTTTTGCTTGAATGGACACTACAGGGCCATGTAAATGAATTCCTTTAAACATTTAGGGAACACTTAGCTAATGCTAGGATTATAGTCATGAATAAGTCATAGTTCTCATCCCCCAGTAATAGAATATTTTTAATGGGAAAGAAACTATATGATAATTATTGGTAGAGGTATTACTAAAGCTCAAAGAGGTAATGAGCCAGCAGTTTACTATATTTTCAACATTATTACTCTTACAATAACTTCAACAATATTACCCTTTTTGAAGAAAAGAAGAGTCATTCTAAGCTATAGTTTAGAATGCTGAGTTCAGGCGTTATGAGGCATTCTGGAATACTGCCAGTTCTTTGACTCTATTGAAGTGTATATTTTCTCCAGATATTTAAAAATAAATATAGATGAATGTGCACTTCACTTTAACATTGTGTGTATGTATGTGTGTATGTAGCACATTAATTTAGTTTTTAATTTTTGTCATGTAGGAATACCAGATACTCCCTTCAGTAAGGACAGAAATGGTCATGTGAAGCGACCCATGAATGCATTTATGGTTTGGGCAAGGATTCACCGGCCAGCATTAGCCAAAGCTAACCCAGCAGCCAACAACGCAGAAATCAGTGTCCAGCTTGGGTTAGAATGGAACAAACTTAGCGAAGAACAAAAGAAACCCTATTATGATGAAGCACAAAAGATTAAAGAAAAACACAGAGAGGAATTTCCTGGTAATCCAATGAAATGAACAAAACCTCTTTTTAGTTTCTTTTAAATTTATTTAGGTAAAGATTAGGTTAGGTTGAGATGAAAAGACAAAAATGCATATTTTTCTAATCCAATATGTACAATTAAGAGAATAATGGCTAATACTGTAGTAATGATTGAATCGATACTGGGCATAAGTTTTCTTAAATAGAACCAAATAGAGCATCTGGTCTCATACTTGCCAACTAATAAGAAACCTGGCAATGTAACAATTTTAGTGTGGTTTTGATTAAATATATAGAAATGAACTTAATGAAGGTAAAACTCCAGAGTTCTAGACTATAACTTTGCAAATAGAAAATGAAGAGTTAAAATCACAGCAACAGAAACAAATATGCATCATACACTTAATGAGAATGCAGGAATTGACACCATGCTCCATTTTAATGTTACACAGTTATCAGAACATAGTTGTGCCTTCTGACTGATAAATTTATCCTCATCATGATGTAGTTTTAAAGGAATTCTGATTTATCCTTCAGCTGTAGGACATTTAGATTAAGCTTGGGTAAAGGCAAAGTGTATGGCCAACATGATCATGCATGATGGGAGAGGAGTTATTTTTTTCTAAAATATTAGCAGAAAGGTTCTGGATGTGGGGGTAGGTGGTCGCAGTGATACCCCTGGTTATTCAGTGGCTGCAAACTGTTATAACTCCACTTTTCTGACTTTGGAAGGAAATTGGGTTGTCTGTGGACTTAAGACTGCCAAGTTTAGGAGAGTGACTCTTCCAACTAGGCATAAAAATGACTGGTCGTTAGTGACCGTTTCATTGTAAGATATAGACAATTAGATCTCACAGAAAGGAAACAGGAGATGAATAATATCTTACCTTACAGGTAAAGGAAAAGCCTTGAGATTCAAACCCAATGTCTTTGATGTTGATTTTACTATGGAATCAATATGTGTCTTTGGATATAAGACATTTGACCTCACTCTGAATTGTGGGTTATAACACCGACCACTAGTTAAGAGCTATCTGGATATTAAAATGCACAGAAATAGCCTAATAAAGCTGGAAAAGACACTTTAGACAATAACTTATTTTTTTTTTAATTTAGAAGTATTTTGGATATTTTATTGTGAAAAAAACTATCTAAAGGCTAAATAGGGCCTATATGTTCAAATTAAAAATTGCTTATCTTCTTCTATAGGTTGGGTTTATCAACCTCGTCCAGGGAAGCGAAAACGCTTCCCTTTAAGTGTTTCCAATGTATTTTCTGGTACCACACAGAATATCGTGTCTACAAATCCTACAACAATATATCCTTATCGCTCACCTACCTACTCTGTGGTAATTCCCAGCCTACAGAATACCATCACTCAACCAGTTGGTGAGTTGGCTTTATTGTAGATTATGAGTTTTTTTAATAACTGTGAAAATTTTACCTTAAGGTGAAATTTTGTTTCTGTTAGCTTAAGAATTTTTAGAACAACAATATTAAGGGAAAAAATCAAGAAGAAATGTTTAATGTTTAAAAGCATTAAATTGGAGAAGGAAAAATTTCAGTAGACCTCAAAGCGCTTGGTTTGCCAGAGTAGCAAATGTTCCATGTGTAAAACTTCAGACCTTTTAACCAAATCAGCATTAGCACATAGATTAGGCAGATAATGCAGGAAATGACTGACATAATTCAATAGGAAATAGGAGTGTCTTTGTACTATCACCAAAAAAGAATGCCTTGCTAATGGGATATAGAGCATCCTGTTTTGGAATTTAGCAATGATGACTGATCTGTTAAGACTGTTCTCTTGCTGCTCTAGAAAAGTAGTGAAAGTAATCTATTTTCTACCAAATATCTGGTTCTTTATATTGTCTTTCCCTAAATTTCTCTTCTATTATCAATTCTTTATAACATTCCTGTCTGTTGCTTTTAAGAACCCAAAGTTGAGAATCTATTATCTTGATAACTTGTTATTGGGCTGTCCATCATGGGTTTGTTCTTCTAGCACCTATTTTACAATCTCTTAGGCAGAGCTTTATACATTCACTACTTACTGTTACTTGTCCTAAAACCACTGCTTTTTCTAGTTGCCACCTGTTGCTCCTTCTGGTAATACAGCCACCCCTTAGCACTAAGGGGTTTAGATATGTTAAAAGTTGACTTTTTAGAATCTTACACATTTTCAATGTTTTTTTTTTTTCCCTATGTATCATTATAGCAATTGATAGGAACAAAGCCACATTTAAGATGTCTAGGCTCAAGAGAAAGATGCAGAAAGCTGATTATGTTGCCTTATTCTCTTCCAGCAGAGTCAGGCACTTTCACACGTCATTATTTGGTAGTATCTCCTTTAATCCTGTATTTCAACCTAGGCTTAATTAAGCCTTTGTTGATTTATTTTGTTTTGTCTGCTATGTTATTTATGATTTATGCTTTCACAATCCATATTTCTTCTCTTTATTCTTCCTTTCAAGACCTCTCTTCTATCTGCCTCTATCCACAGTTAAATACTGCATGAGACCATTTGTATCTACTTCATCTAATATTTTCTCAGTTATGACTTTGAGCTTCTATATAATTATTAGGTGAATGCTGCCTAAGATCTAGTTATATTAATTTTATCAACTTGGATTAGAACATTCTGTGAACTTGACATTATACTACTGTAATCTATATAATCTTAACCTATCTGCTATGAAAATGAATTAGGGTTCAGAAATCTTACAGTCTTCTTCTGTAGGTGAAGGGGTTTATTGAGTCTCTCTGGTCTTCTTTCAGTTGCCTTTTATACTATAATGACTATTCCACTGATTCCACTGTGTTCCTTCTATAAAAGTGAAGTCACTTAGTATTGACTTTGAGGTCCCTCAGATGTGACTCCTTCAATTTTCCTTTGGATTGCTTAATTTTTATTTATACTTACATACTTGGGCAGCCCTGTTTAATACATTTGGACAAACTTTCCATTTTCAAAAGATTTCTTTCCTTTTTGATGGGTTCTCTGTTCTCTTTAATTTGGTCAGTTAATCAATAACTCTGATTTTTGAGGCACATTTTTTACTTCTAGGTTTTTAGCATTATCATATAAAATAACCTTCATTTTTAAATGAACTCTTCATTTTAGGTACCCCTATTAGCTTTTTTTTTCCCCTAGGCAACATCTGTATTTCCAAAAATCAACCCAAGAATGGACTTTTTTTGGTCTTTTTTTGTTGTTAGGATCTTAAATTTAAGTATGTTGTGATCACTAGGCAATATTTCATATACAGAATTCATGCACCTCCTAGTAGTCTTTATCCATTATTTGGTTCTCAGTCAAGCTTATTTCATTTTACTGTGTAGAAGCAATTATTTGTTGTATGTACTGGATCATCCTAGCACATTTTTATCTCATTCTGTCAATCTATTTGAAATCTAGCAATGTAATTTGGTATCCTACCTTGTTTTGACGAACTTTTCCATCTCAATCTATAGTGTATTCCACTGCCATATTTGCATGCCTGCCTACCTGTCCCCCACTGCCTAATGTTTATTAAGCACCAGTTATAGATAAAACTCTGTGCTTGAGGCAGAATATAAAAGTATCTTTACAGTCTCTTATATAAGAGCTTATAAGGTAGTTCTAGAGAGGATAGATAAAAATACAACCAATTTTACTACTTCTTTGATGGAATCTGTAGTACCTTGTCTGATATCATTTCTGTGACCAGTGCATTATGTTCACTCCACCTTTCACATTTAATGCCACATCCCGAGCTCTTCTCCTATTTCTCATTTCCAAAAATGATTACAGCATGATAGTCCAGAATTCTTTTTAAACATCTTTTATCAAATACCTTTGATGCCAGTTATGCCAGTACTATTATTTTATATTGTCAAGTTTGTTTACTTTAACGTCTTACAGAATTCTAGTGAAAATTATATATATATATTTTTTTAGTGTTTATTTTTGAGAGAGTGTGAGCAGGGGAAGGGCAGAGAGAACGAGAGAGAGAATTCCAAGCAGGCTCTGAGCTGTTAGCACAGAGCCGGACATGGGGCTCAATTCCATGAACCATGAAATCATTACCTAAGCTGAAATTAAGAGTTGGATACTTAACCAACTTAGCCACCCAGGCACCCTAGAAATTATTTTGGCCTGGGTTTTGAATGTCACTTTATACATATATGAATTTTCTTGTTAATTATTTTGTTCTCTACATTTTATTTCTCAGGACTGAAATTGGTTTGCCTTATTTTATCTTCACTCATTTGACATCTTTCACTCTTCTGAATTCATACCTTTCTCTAAATTTTTAGTTAAAAAAGTTTACTACTATTTCAGTTGTTTGATGCCTTTTTGGTTTACCCACCTCTTCTTGTTTGACTGAAACAAGCCAAAAAAACCCTCCACTGTTCCGATCCTATTATAATCCCAAAAAAGCTAGTTGTCTCTCTACCTTAAGATCCATTCCAGCAAAGTATTATGTCCATGAAAGACACAACTCTGGCTCAGAAATTACTTGAAAAGTGATATAGCTCTATATTGTAGGTTTTCTTGAGAGGGTAGGGAAGGAGGAATCACATGGTTCAACATATAGTAAGTCTTGGGACTCCTCATTACCATTGTCTCTCTCCAAAGTCCCACTTTTTTTTTTTTTAATCAGTTGCCTAACTGTCCCAATTCTTTATTCCCCAACTCTGTCTCTGCATCTCTGCCTATTACTTTATTTCTCTCTCCTTTCTTTCTCTGCCTCTTTTTCTCTTTACTCAGCCATATGCTGGTTCTTCTCTCCTTACTATCTCCATATAGCTTTTTCTTGTAGAGAAATATGGGCTGTCCTCATTTTCTGCCATTCCTTACTCCTTCACTGTTTATCCCAGCCACACAACAAAATCCTAGTTGCACTCTTTGTCCAGTCAGCACAGGCAGTGGATTCTTCCTTTTTTGTAGAGATGGTGAGAGATTATTTGTAGAGATCGTGAGAGAGATAACTTTTTTTTTGTTCCTGTCATACTATACTATAGGACTAGAATTCTGCTCTTTATCTCATGTAATGATTAGAT
Organism: Lynx rufus; assembly: GCF_022079265.1. NCBI lineage: Eukaryota > Metazoa > Chordata > Mammalia > Carnivora > Felidae > Lynx > Lynx rufus. The sequence continues at coordinate 190,309,872 of NW_025814823.1, forward strand.
AATGCAAGCTGCTTTAACAAGCACCTAAACATAATGGTTTAAACAGGATTATGGTTTATTTTTATACATTTCAAGTTTAAAATAGGTATTTCTAATCAGTGTATAGCCGTCTTTGAAAGAGTGCCTCATAGACACAGACTTCTACCCTGTGGCACTGCCATCTTTAATATGTGGCATCCAAGGCCACCAGACCTCGTGTGCATGAACCTGCAGAAAGGGAAAGAGCATGGAAGATAATGCATGAAAGTTTTTCATGGACCAGTCTTAGAACTGGTGCAAATTTCTTCTACCTTCCACTGGGTAGCCCTTAGCCAAATGGCAGTTCCTAACTGCAAAGGAGGCTGGGAAAGATAATCTAGCTATATGCTAGAGAAGAAAACAAGAGACTGGCTAGTCTTTTACATACTTTATCTACAGCTTGAAACATTAGAGCTCTGCCCTTCCCACAAGTCTTCCCTATTCACTGACAGTTTATAGAGATGACTGGATGATGCAGACTTTAACTTCCTGCTTAACCACTGGAATTTTGACATTTAAGACATCTTCATTATAGTACAGTGTAATTATGCATCTTTTTTTTTTTTTTTAACCTCAGACCAAAACAGTGCCTGGCATATGTTCGTTGCTTAGTGAATATTGAATTAAAGGAATGCATGACTTATCATCTCATGCCTCATACCTCTTTTTTTTATAGAAATATCTTTGGTAAAAAAGAACATTTCATATCAGCTAAAAGATGAGTCCCTTCCTTCTTCAGTAGCTGAAGTAATATTAGTTGGTCTGTGTAGTTCCTTTCCTTTCTTTAGGAAGATCCTACTTCTTTAATGAAGACTGAGAGCTTCTTATACTAGCTATGGGGGAAAGAAACCTGTGTCAGAGGTAGATTTTAGGAGCAGATGTCTTGAGTGCAGTGATAATTAATAAAACTTTTGAAAGATTTTACGCATCAGCCCAGCTTCATAGTTGTTTAGAGAAGGGAGTTCTCTTTATACTAGATCAGTGGTAGAAGTGCTGTCAGTTATAGACTTATTTGTTAGTTGTTGTTGTTTTCATCTAGTCATACCTTTCTTAACTATTATTAACCAAGTTCTTTGCCAAATACTGGGATGCAAACATGAATGAAACTGTTCCTTCTCTCAAGCTTCCAGTTTTTTGATTGTGGTAAAGGTGACAGGCAAGCAAATAACAAAGATTTATACTATTTTGTGATAAATTATAGATTTACATGTTCTGAGGGAACATGGAAGAGGGAAATTACTTTATGCTTGATCAATCAGGAAAGGCCTAAGGCCTGTGCCTCACAGATGAGAGGGTACATAACTCTATCAACTAAGAATCAGGACAGCTTCATTTACACCCTTCTCCTATATTATCTGTACTTAACTCCTATATTATCTGTAACTTAACTTAAGTACAGATATATCCCAATTTCTTGCCTGCAATATATCTCTTAATTTCTTGCCTGCAAGTTTAAGAGGAGTATTATATGCCTTATCTGGAGAGAAAGAAGAAAGGAAAGGCCTTACCTGGGCAAGACTAAGAGAAGATCTGCATTCCTTTCAGCCTCGCACAAGACAGTTCTAATCATAGAGTTTGCTCTTGGACTGCATCTTATATATGAACAGAGGTCTAACTGCATTGGAATAAACCAGATCATGGGTCTATTGCTATGGCTTCTCTATGTCTTTCTTTGGAAAAGTTTAGTTTATTTCAGCTAAATGTGTCATTTAAATAACTCAGAAACTCAATTAGTCCTCTCCTGTTCAAGAACATGATTGTTTTATCTACCTTTAAAAATCCTGCCATATCCATCATGCTTTGCTGCAATAATATTCCTTTCCTATCTGCCACAAATTGTTGATCTGTGGCGAGTCTTCTTCTCACCTGGGCATTTCCTTCTGTATCCACATTGAATGTAATAAAGCAAAATAATTTTACTGATTGCTTATTTTTTCAATTAAAACATTAAATGTTATTCATAATTTAGTTTAATATAGAGAAGTATATGACATAGGAGAGAAATGATGCATACCGCTGCCCTGAAACCTCAAATAATATTTAAAATAAAGTTAACATATTTAGACAATAGAAAATTCAAATGGTATTGATAGATATAAAATGAAAGTCTAGCTTTTTTTTCTGCACCACTGCCCTGTCCCTTTCCCCAGATGATTGTTCCTTACAAGTAACCGTATTATTAGTTTCAGTAGTTTCATATTATTTTTTAACGAAAGATTTATATATACATATTAGTGTTTGTGTGTATTTGTCTTTCACTCAAACACTCAATAATTTTGTTCATTTATTTATTCATTCAAAAGTATTTGTGGAGGGCCTATTCTGTGCCAGCTAGAATTTTGAGCCCTGGGGATACAGCAGTGAGCAAAACAAAAGGTTTGTCTTCTCATGGCACGTAGAATCTAGGTGGGAAAGAGAGACAAAAAATGTAAAATAGGTAAACAAAATGACTTTGATTTGTTTAAAATACTATACAGGAAATAGAGTGGTTTGATGTGGTGATGTTGTTAGGTAAGCTGGTTAGTGAAGGCTTCTGGTTGTACAGTTTATTAAATTCTGAAAAAAGAAAGACATGGAGCAATTCAGTTAATGCTAGACCTATGCTGTTTTTATTTCTAAAGGTGACGCCACACCTGCCATCCAGCTGCCCACACCTGCAGTCCAGCACCCAAGCCCCATCTCACTTTTCCAGCCCACTGTCTCCAGTACTGCTCAGGTGGCTGTCCAGGCTTCAAGTCTGCCCCTCCGACCGGCACTCCCACCCCAGCGCTTCGCCGGGCCCTCCCAGACAGACACTCATCGGCTACATTCTGGAGCCAATCGCTCTGTGAAGAGACCCACTCCTGTCTCTCTGGAGAACACCAACAGGATTCCAACAAGTGCAAGTACTGCCCATGCCAGATTTGCAACCTCAACCATCCAGCCTCCCAAGGAGTATCCCAGCGTTTCCACTTGTCCCAGAAGTGCTCCAATCCCCCAGGCTCCTCCTATTCCACACTCACATGTTTACCAGGCTTCTCCCCTTGGCCATCCAGCCACATTGTTTGGGACACCACCGCGATTCTCTTTTCATCACCCTTACTTCCTACCTGGACCTCACTACTTCCCATCAAGGTAAATTAACATTTTTTTTTCTTTCACCTAAAGATACATATAGCTAACAAATTTTTAGTAAAAAAAAAGGGACTTCCTCAATTCTGGTTGGAATCTGATTTAGATTAGAGGCTGAGTAGGGGCCAAGCAGTCAACATAAATATATGAAGGAGGATAGATGAGGACTAAGGGAGCAAAAGAGAGTTCATGCCCCATCTAATAAGATAGCTGTTACTCAGCTTAGGTGACTGTTGCCACAAGATAATATGGGCTCCAATGTTATCAGATATGATTTTTCAGAAAAAATCAGTGATAAGGGTTTTTAAGATCATTTAGGAGTACTGATGCATAGGGGCACTTGTACCCCAATGTTTATAGCAGCACTCTCAACAATAGCCAAATTATGGAAAGAGCCTAAATGTCCATCAACTGATGAATGGATAAAGAAATTGTGGTTTATATACACAATGGAGTACTACAGGGCAATGAGAAAGAACGAAATATGGCCCTTTGTAGCAACGTGGATGGAACTGGAGAGTGTGATGCTAAGTAAAATAAGCCATACAGAGAAAGACAGATACCATATGTTTTCACTCTTATGTGGATCCTGAGAAACTTGACAGAAACCCATGGGGGAGGGGAAGGAAAAAAAAAGAGGTTAGAGTGGGAGAGAGCCAAAGCATAAGAGACTCTTAAAAACTGAGAACAAACTGAGGGTTGATGGGGGGTGGGAGGGAGGGGAGGGTGGGTGATGGATATTGGGGAGGGCACCTTTTGGGATGAGCACTGGGTGTTGTATGGAAACCATTTTGATAATAAATTTCATATATTGAAAAAAAAAAGATCATTTAGTTACCCTCCCACTCCCAAAGCACACCTTATTGTATAGAGCTGTGCTTCTCAAACTTTTATATGTATATCAGTCACATGTGATCTTGCTAAAATGCAGATTCTGAGTCAGTAGGTCTAGGATAGAGCAGTCTAAAGATATAGTAGGCCTGATATTCTGCATTTCTTACAAGCTCCTAAGTGATGTGAGTTCTGTTAGTTTGTAGACTACATTTTGAGTAGCAATGATATAGAGGAGAGTGCTTGGTTTGTGAGGTTAAATGACTGGTCTAAAGTTACACTGTGGTTTTTTTAACCAAAAAATTTCCCATATAAATTATCAGTAAAAGAAGTGATTTTATTTTATTTATTATTTAAAAAAATTTTAATGCTTATTTATTTTTGAGAAAGAGAGAGAGCAAGTAGGGGAGGGACAGAGAGAGAGGGAGACACAGAATTCAAAGCAGGATCCAGGCTCTGAGCTGTCATCACAGAGCCCAACACAGGGATTGAACCCATGAACCACAAGATCGTCACCTGAGCCCAAATCAGACACAACTGACTGAGCCACCCAGGCTCCCCTAGGAAGTGATTTTCATAGGGAAGTATCTAGGGAAAACAAATTTGTAACTTTTCATTTTGGAGCCATGGAATTTAGCTCCTTTGCAAACATTATAATAGAGTGTAACTTCTACTTTTCAATTGCTGTTAAGTGTATAAACAGAGATAGTTTCTATTGAAATTGGAGTGTTACATATCTAACACCAGTCTTTTATTGTTACTTATTTAGGAAGGTAAAATTACTTCCCTTTTAGGTATACCAATAGCTCAAAGGACTTTTCAGGTGTATATTATGTTGCTTCAATTCTGAATGGGATTGCTTGCTTTAAGTCCTTAGCCCAGTTTGCCACAATCGTCCCCCATTTTGTAGTTTACTGATGGTCAAGGGGATGGTGGCCCATGTGACTTTCTGATATTAGAAGAGGCAATATGGACCTTTTTTCTCAAAGCATTATGATTGTGCATTTTGACCTGTTTGGTGTTTCCTGAAGAATTGGTTTAAGGGCTTACTTTTGTTTTACTAACCTCATAACACTTTCAGGGTTTGAATGGTCTTTCAAGTGGTGTTGTGGAAAATATTTAAAAGCATATACTATCCACAACTTCCTGGAGGAAGGGACAACAGATGAGGCAAGCAGCATACAGACTGAAAAGCCTAGAATAGACTGGGAAGGGAGATACACGGAGGAATAAGAGCTTTGAGAAGCTCCCACGTATATTGGGGAACCCAGAATGGCACACACGTGTCCTGGGCTAGCCACATATTCAGCAAACACCTGAGAAGACGGTAAGCTTTTACCCATGACTGATCTTTAGACTCTGTATAAGTAGGAAATCAAGTCTAAGAAAAAATTGTGAACAGCCTGGTTAAGCACTGAAGGAGTGCCCCAACTTAGAACGAGTCTGCAAAGATTGGGAGGCTATTTATTGCTTTGTTTTGCTTTGCTTTGTTTTGGCTCTACATGTTTAAAGAAATCTCTGCCAAATCACTAGGTGATCACTAAGCTAGTGGAACAGACTCAATAATCACACATGGCAAAGAATGAAATCTAAACAAAAAAGTTTAGAAAGGTCACCAATGAAGCACACAAGTACAACCCCAAAGAAGCAACAATATCATACCCTGGGTGGGGGAGAAATCTGATTTTTGGAAATACTACATGATAATACTCAAAAGGTCCAGTTTTCACCAAAAAAGTATTAAAAGCATGCCAAGAAACAAGATGGTATGGTATTTACAAGAAAAATGAACAGAAACTATTCCTAAGGAAGCCTTGACATTGGATTTATTAGACAAAGACTTTAAATCAACTTTCTTGAGCTAAAGGAGGTAAAGGAAACTGTGGGCAGAAATCTAAATGAAACCAGGAGAACGGAGTATCACCAAATAGAGAACATCAGTAAAGATACAGAAATTAAAAAAAGGGACCAAATGGAAATCCTGGAACTTAAAATTACAGTAAATGAATGAAAAATTCATTATGGAGATTCAACAGCAGATTTGAGCAGGCAGAAGAATTAGTGAATCTGAAGCTAGGTCAGTGGAATCATCCAGTCTGAGAAGCAGAAAGAAAAAATAGTGAAGAACCTAAAAGACCTGGGAGATACCATTAGGTGTACTAACATAATCATCAGGGGAGTTCCAGGAGAAGGGGTGAGAAAAGAAAGGGCAGAAAGAATATTTAAAGAAATAATGGCCAAAAATGATCCAAATTTGAAGGAAGATGTGAATCCAAGAAGTTCAATGAATACTAAATAGGATAAATTCAAAGAGATCCACACTGAAATACATTATGATCAAACCATTAAATGCCAAAAAATAAAGAGATAATCTTGAGAGCAACAAGAGGAAAGTGACTTATCTCATATAGGAGATTCTCAATAAGGCTAACAGCCAATTTCTCACCAGAAACCATGGAGGCCAGAAGGCCAGATGCATAGTGCTGAAAGAAAAAAAAACATCAATTAAGAATTCTATAATTGACAAAATATCCTTAAAAAATAAAGGAGAAATAAAAACTTTCAGAGATAAAAGTTGAGGAAGTTCATAACTAGTCGACATGTCCTACAAGAAATGCTAAAGGGAGAACTTCAGACTGAAATGAAAAGACACTAGACAGTTACTTAAAGCCAAACAAAGAAATAAAGAACCCTGGTAAAGGTTACCACATAAGTAGGTACAAAAGCCAGTATTATTATATTTTTGGTTAGTAACTTCTCTTTGTTTTATATATTATTTAAAAGGCAAATGCATAAAACTATTATAAATCTATGTTAATGGATACAAAATGTATAAATATATAATTTATGACAACAATATAAAGTGGGAGTGATGTTTTATATAGAGTTTTCATATGCCAATGAAGGCAAATATCAATTTAAAGAGATTGTTATCAATTTAGGATTTTAATTGTAATCTACAAGGTAATCATTTAAGGAAATAACTTTAAAAATACACAAAAAGGAGGGGCACCTAGGTAGCTCAGTCTGCTCAGGTCCAACTCTTGGTTTGGGCTCAGGTCATATCTCGTGGCTTCATGAGTTTGAGCCCCGAGTCAGGCTCTGTGTTAGCAGCATGGAGCCTACTTACGATTCTCTCTCTTCTTCTCTCTCTACTCACACTGTTTCTGTCTCTCTCAAAATAAATATTTTTTAAATATTTCTTTTAAATTTTATTTATTTTTGAGAGAGACAGAGACAGAGCACAAGTGGGGGAGAGGCAGAGAGAGAGGGAGACACAGAATTTGAAGCAGGCTCCAGGCTCTGAGCTGTCAGCACAGAGACTGACATGGAGCTTGAACTCACAAACCGTGAGATCATGACATGAGCCATAGTCGGACACTTAACTGACTGAGCCACCCAGGTGCCCCAATAAATAAATTTTAAAAATAAAATAAAGTAAAAATATACACAAAGGAAATGAGTGAAACAAAATAGTACACTAGAAAAAACCCATTAAATACAAAAGAAGACCCTAATGGATAAATTGAGAAACAATAACAAAAGAATGACATATAGAAAGCAAATGGCAAAATGTTACAGTAAGTCCTTCCTGATCAGTAATCACTTTAAATGTAAGTAGATTAAACTCTGTAACTAAAAGGCGGAAATTTGCAGAATGGATTAAAAATAGGATCAAAATATATCCTGTTTGCAAAAGACTCACTTTAGATCCAAAGACACAAATAGGTTGAAAATGAAAAAATAAAAGAAGATATTCCATACTAATAGTAACCAAAGAGAGCTGGGGTGGCTGTAATAATATCAGACAAAATAGATTTTCTGTCAAAAATTGTTAAGTAAACATTGATAAAAGAATCAATACTTTAAGAAGATACAGTGATTATAGTCATATACATATATAAAAACATGACTCCAAAATACATGAAGCCAAAACTGGCAGAATTAAAGGGAGAAATAGATAAATTTACAATAGTTGAAGACTTAAATACTTTGTTTTTGAGATATAGTTGATAGATAACATTATATTATTTTCATGTATACAACATGCTTTTTTTTTTTTTTTTTTGCTTGTGATAAGAAGTTTTAAGATTTATGGGGTACCTGGATGGCTGAGTCGGTTAAGTGACCAATTACGGCTCAGGTCACAATCTCACGGTTTGTGGATTCGAGCCCTGCGCCGGGCTCTGTGCTGACAGCTCAGAGCCTGGAGCCTGCTTCTGATTCTGTGTCTTCCTTTCTCTCTGCCCCTCCCCCTGCTTTCAGTCTGCCTCTCTCTCTCTCAAAAATAAATAAACATTAAAAAAAATTTTTTTTAAAGAGATTTATTCTCTCAGCAACTTTCAAATATACAACTTGACAGTATTATTAACTACTGTCACTATGCTATACATTATGTCTTCAGGACTGACTTATAACTGGAAGTTTGTAACTTTTGACCACCTTCACCCATTTTTGCTCATTTCTAACCTCCTGTCCTGCCATCTCTGGCAGCTGCCAATCTGTTCTCTGATTCTACATATAAGTGAGATCATACCATGTTTGTCTTTCTCTGACTTATTTCACTTTGAATAAAGTTCTCAAGCTCCATTCATATTGTCACAGGATTTCTTCCTTTTTTGAAGCTGAATAATATTCCATTGTGTGTATGGAACTTCTGCTGCAATGAACATGGGGGTGCAGTTATTTTTTCAAGTCAGTATTTTCATTTATTTAAAATAAATACCCAGAAGCGGAATTGCTGAAACACATGGTAGTTGTATTTTTAATTTTTTGAGGAATGTTCATACTATTTCTCATAGTGGCTACATCAGTTTGCTTTCCCACCAACAGTACACAAGAGCTCCCTTTTCCCTACATCCACACCAACATTTGTTATTTTTTGTCTTTTTGATAGAACCATTTTAACATGTGTGAGGTGGGGTCTCATTGTGATTTTTATGTGCATTTCCCTGATAATTAGTGATGTTAGCACCTTATCATGTACCTCTTGGCCATCTGAACGTCTTCTTGGGAAAAATGTCTATTCAGATCTTATGCCCATTTTTTTCCTTTTTTTTTAGGTTTATTTACTTATTGAAAGAGAGAGAGCAGGAGGAGGGGTAGAGAAAGAGGAGAGAGAGAATCCTAAGCATGCTCCACACTGACAGTGGGGGCTTGATCTCATGAACTGAGCCAAAATCAAGAATTGGATGCATAATCAACTAAGCCACCCAGGCACCCCTTGTGCCCATTTTTAATTGAATTGCTGTTGTTGCTGTTGAGTTGTATGAGTTCTTTATATATTTTGCATATTAATTCCTTATCAGATGTATGAGTTGCAAATATTTTCTCCCATTTGGTAGATAACTGTTACATTTTGTTGATGGTTTCCTTTCTCGTGCAGAAGCTTTTTATTTTGATGTGGTCCCACTTGTTTATTTTTGCTTTTATTGCTTTGCTTTTGGTGTCAGGCCCAAAAAATCATCAGTAATACTGATGTCAAGGAGCTTACTGTCTATGTGTTCTTCTAGGAATTTTATGATTTGAGGTCTTATGTTCAAGTCTTTAATTTATTTTGGGTTGATTTTTATGTGTGGTTTAAGATAGGGGTTTCATTCTTTCCATGTAGCTGTTCAGTTTTCTTAACACCAGTTGTTGAAGAAATTCTTTTCTTTCTCCATTGTATATTCTTGACTCTTTTGTAAATTAATTGGCCATATATGTGTGGGTTTATTTCTGATCTCTGTATAGTTTTCCATTGATCTATGTGTCTGCTTTTGTGTAATGCCATATTGTTTTGATTATTATAGTTTTGTAATATAGTTTGAAATCAGGGAGTGTAATGCCCCTAATTTTGTTCTTTCTCAAGATTGCTTTGACTATTTGGGGTCTTTTGTGGTTCCATCAAATTTTAGGATTGTTCTATAAAAAATGCCATTGGAATTTTGATAGGGATTGCATTGAATCTGTAGATTGCTTTGGGTAGTATAGACATTTTAACAATATTATTTCTTTTGATCCATGAGCACAGCATATCTTCCCATTTATTTGTGTTTTCTTCAATTTCTTTCATCAATGTCTTATATTTTTCAGTGTACAAGCTACTATCTTTTTGGTTAACTTTATCTTTAGGCATTTTATTCTTTTTGAAGCAGTTGTAAAAGGGATTGTTTTCTTAATTCCTTTTTATAATAGTTTATTGCTAAAATATAGAAATGCAAATGATTTTTGTGTATAGATTTTGTATCGTGGCACTTTACCTAATTTGTCAATTAGTTCTAACATTTTTTGTTGGAATCATTAGGGTTTTCCATGTATAGTATCATGTAACTGCAAACAGAGACAGTTTTACTTCTTCCTTTCCGGTTTGGATGCCTTTTATTTCTTTTTCTTGCCTGGATGTCTTTTTTTGACTTGGACTTCCAATACTATGTTGAATAAAAAAGGCAAGTATTAGCATCTTTGTCTTATTCTTGATCTTAGAGAAAACCTTTCAGCTTTTCAGCATTGAGTATGATGTTAGCTGTGTATACTTGAAATAATGAATAGAAGAGCATTCTCTGGGGCGCCTTGGTGGCTCAGTCAGTTAAGCATCTGCCATTGGCTCAAGTCATGATCTCATGGTTCGTGAATTCGAGCCCTGCATCAGCCTGTCTGTCAGCACAGAGCCTGCTGCAGGTTCTCTGTCTCCCTCTCTCTGCCCCTCCCCAACTAGCGCGCTCGCTCTCTCTCTCTCTCTCTCTCTCTCAAAAAATAAATAAATAAATATAAACTTTAAAAAAGGCAATTCCTCCAAAATGAATGAAGATTACAAGGAGATAGAAGACTGTATAATACTGTAAACCAACTAGACATAATAGGCATATATAATGCTTCACCCAACAACAGAATATAGATGCTTCACAATTGCACATGGTATGTTATGTAGGATAAATCATATGTTGGGTCACAAAACAAGTCTCAAAATTTTTTTAAAGTTTTAAAATTTTACAAAGTTTCTTCTCCAACCATGATAAAATGAAACTGGTAATAACAGGAAGAAAACCAGAAAATTTAAAAATATATGGAAATTTAACTCTTAAACAACCAATGGGTCAAATAAGACATCACAAGGGAAATTATAAAATATTTGAGATGAGTGAAAATGAAAACACAGCATCTCAAAACTTTGTGAAAGCAGTACTGACAGAAATTATAGCTTCAATGACCTACATTTAAAAAGTAAGCTTTCAAGCAAACAGCATAACTTTAAACCTTAAGGATCCAGAAAAAGAAGAGCAAACAAAACCTAAGCTCACAAAAGGAAATAAATAATAAAGATTAGAGGTAAATAAAGAATAGAAAAACAAAAGAGACCTTAATGAAGTAGAGAAAAGCAAAATCAATAAAAGTTAGCTTTTTGAAAAGATCAATAAAATTGCTGAAACTTTAGCTAGACTGACTAAGAAAAAAAGAGATAAGACATAAATTACTAAAATCAGATGTGAGATTCAGTACATTGCTACCAACTTTGCAGAAATAAAAATGACTATATGAGAATACACTGAATAATTGTGTTTCTACCTGTCAGATAACCTAGATAAAATGGACAAATACATGAATTATCAAAACTGACTCAAGAAGAAATAGCAAATCTGAACAGACCTATATTAAGGGATTGAATCAGTAATCAAAAACTTCCCAGCAAAGAAAAGCCCTAGGCTAGATAATTTCATTGGTGAATTCTACCAAATGTTTAAAGAGGAATTAACACCAATCCTCAAACTCTTCTAAAAAAATGTGAGGGAACACTTCTAGGGCCAGTATCACTCTGCTACCAAAGCCAGACAAAGATGTCATGAGAAGGAAAATTACAGACCAATATATCTTAAGCATATAGATGTAAAATATGTTCAGTAAAATACTAGCAAACAGAATCCAGCAGCATATGAAAAGGATTACATATCAAGACCAAGTGGGATTTACCCCAGGAATGTAAGTACGGTTCAACATCTGAAACTCAATCAGTGTAATACACCTCACAAATACAATAAAGGAACAAAATCACCCTATCATCTCAAATAATGTAGAAAAAGCATTTGATAAAATCCAACAATTCCTGATTTCAAAACTTAATGGGAAAACTAGGAATAGAACTTCCTCAGTGTGATAAAGGGCATTTTTGTTCAAAACCTACAGTTAATATTATCATCACTGATGAAGGACCAACAGCTTTCCTCCTAAGATTTGGAACCAGAAAGGGATATCTGCTTTCACAATTACTGTTCAACATTGTACTAGAAGTTCTAGCCAGAGAAATTAAGTGTGTGTGTGTGGGGGGGGAGACATCCAAAATAAAAGAAATAAAATTACTTCTTTTTACACATCATCCTATAAATGGAAAATCCTGTATTTAGAATATCCCAAAGAATCCACAAAAATTTGTTGGAGCCAGTGAATAATTCAGCAAAGTTGCAGGATAGAATATCAATATACAAAAATCGCCTGAATTTTCTGTACACTAATGAGCAATCCAAAAAGGAAATTAAGAAAACAGTTCCACTTACAATAGCATCAAAAAGTGAAATACCTAGGAATAAATCTAACCACGGATGTGCAAGACTATCAACTGAAAACTACAAATCATTATTGAATGAAATTAAATATCTAAATAAATGCAAAGGTATTTATGTACATGCATTGGAAGACTTAATATTGTTAAGATGACAGTACTTCCCAAAGTGATTTATAGAATCAATACAATCCCTGTCAAAATCCCAATGGCCTTTTTTTTGAAGAAATGGAAAAGCTGATCCTAAAATTTATATGGAATTGTAAGTGACCCAGAATAGTTTTAAAACAATCTTGAGAAAGGAGAACAAAGTTAGAGGAGTGACTTCAAACTTACTACAAAGCTACTGTATCAAACAGTGTGGTATCAAGAAAATGAAAAGACATGTCACTGTGTGGGAGAAAATATTTGCGAATGATGTATCTGATACAGGATTGGTGTACAAAATATACAAAATATTGAATTCTTAAAACTCAACAATAAGTAAATAACCTGATTAAAAATGGACAAAAGACCTGTGAACAGACGCCTCACCAAAGAACATATACAGATGGCAGTTAAGCACATGAAAAGATGCTTCACATTATGTATCTTTAGGGAATTAGAAATTTATTTTTATCTATTTATTCATTTTTTAAGATCAGCCCAATTATGATTTTTTTAATTTAATTAATTTTTAAAAAATTTATATCCAAGTTAGCATACAGTGCAACAATGATTTCAGGAGTAGATTCCTTAATGCCCCTTACCCCTTTAGCCCATCCCCCCCCCCACAACCCCTCCAGTAACCCTCTGTTTGTTTTCCATATTTAAGAGTCTCTTATGTTTTGTCTCCCTCCCTGTTTTTATATTATTTTTGCTTCCCTTCCCTTATGTTCATCTATTTTGTATCTTAAAGACCTCATATGAGTGAAGTCATATGATATTTGTCTTTCTCCGATTCACTAATTTCGCTTAGCATGATACCCTCTAGTTCCATCCACATAGTTGCAAATGGCAAGATTTCATTCTTCTAGATTGCTGAGTAATACTCCATTGTATATATATACATATGTATATATGTACATATATATATATATATATATATATATATATATATATATATATACTACATCTTCCTTATCCATTCATCCATCGATGGACATTTGGGCTCTTTCCATACTTTGGCTATTATTGATAGTGCTGCTATAAACACTGTGTCCCTTTGAAACATCATACCTGTATCCCTTGGATAAATACCTAGTAGTGCAATTGCTGGGTCATAGGGTAGTTCTATTTTTAATTTTTTGAGGAACCTCCATACTGTTTTCCAGAGTGGCTGTACCAGTTTGCATTCCCACCAGCAGTGCAAAAGAGATCCTCTTTCTCCGCATCCTCGCCAACATCTGTTGTTGCCTGAGTTGTTAATGTTAGCCGTTATGATAGGTATGAGGTGGTATCTCATTGTGGTTTTGATTTGTATTTCCCTGATGATGAATGATGTTGAGCATTTTTTTTCATGTGTCGGTTGGCCATCTGGATGTCTTCTTTGGAGAAGTGTCTATTCATGTTTTTTGCCCGTTTCTTCACTGGATTATTTGTGTTTTGGGTGTTGAGTTTGATAAATTCTTTATAGATTTTGGATACTAACCCTTTATCTGATATGTTATTTGGAAATATCTTCTCCCATTCTGTCAGTTGCCTTTTAGCTTTGCTGATTGTTTCCTTCACTGTGCAGAAGCTTTTTATTTTGATGAGGTCCTAATAGTTCATTTTTGCTTTTGTTTCCCTTGCCTCTAGAGATGTGTTGAGTAATAAGTTGTTTTTGCCTGCTTTCTCCTCAAGGCTTTTGATCCTTCCTTTCTTATATTTAGGTCTTTCATCCATTTTGGGTTTATTTTTATGTATGGTGTAAGAAAGTGGTCCAGGTTCATTTTTCTGCATGTTGCTGTCCAGTTTTCCCAGTACCACTTGCTGGAGAGACTATCTTTATTCCATTGGATATTCTTTCCTGCTTTGTCAAAGATTAGTTGGCCATACATTTGTGGGTCCATTTCTGGGTTCTCTACTGTTCCATTGATCTGAGCGTCTGTTTCTGTGCCAGTACCATGGTGTCTTGATGATTACAGCTTTGTAGTACAGCTTGAAGTCCGGTATTGTGATGCCTCCTGCTTTGGTTTTCTTTTTCAAGATTGCTTTGGCTATTCGGGGTCTTTTCTGGTTCCATACAAATTTTAAGATTGTTTGTTCTAGCTCTGTGAAGAATGCTAGTGTTATTTTGTTAGGGATTGCATTGAATATGTATATTGCTTTGGGTAGTATTGACATTTTAACAATATTTGTTCTTCCTATCCAGAAGCATGGAATATTTTTCCATTTCTTTGTGTCTTCTTCAATTTCTTTCATAAGCTTTCTATAGTGTCCAGTGTATAGATTTTTCACCTCTTTGGTTAAATTTATTCCTAGGTATTTTATGGTTTTTGTTACAATTGTAAATGGGATCTATTCCTTGATTTCTCTTTCTGTTGCTTCATTATTGGTGTATAGGAATGCAACCAATTTCTGTGCATTAATTTTATATCCTGCAACTTTGCTGAATTCATGGATCAGTTCTAGCAGTTTTTTGGTGGAATCTTTTGGGTTTTCCATCTATAGTATCATGTTATCTGTGAAGAGTGAAAGTTTGACCTCCTCCTGGCCAGTTTGGATTCCTTTTATTTCTTTGTGTTGTCTGATTGTGGAGGCTAAGACTTCCAATACTATGTTGAACAACAGTGGTGAGAGTGTACATCCCTGTCTTGTTCCTGACCTTAGGGGGAAAGCTCTCAGTTTTTTCCCCATAGCGGATGGTATTAGCGTTGGGTCTTTCATACATGGCTTTTATGATCTCAAGGTATGGTCCTCTGTCCCTACTTTCTGGAGAGTTTTTATCAAGAAAGTATGCTGTATTTTGTCAAATGCTTTCTCTGCATCTATTGAGAGGATCATGTGGTTCTTGTCCTTTCTCTTATGATGTGACAAATCACATTGATTATTTTGCGGATATTTAACCAGCCCTGCATCCCAGGTATAAATCCCACTTGGTCGTGGTGAATAATTTTTTTAATGTATTGTTGGATCCAGTTGGCTAATAACTTGAGGATTTTTGCATCCATATTCATCAGGGAAATTGGTCTATAGTTCTCCTTTTTAGTGGGGTCTTTGGTTTTGGTCTTCTATGCTGGCTTCATAGAAGGAGTTTGGAAGTTTTCCTTCCATTTCTATTTTTTGGAACAGCTTCACGAGAATAGGTGTTAACTCTTCCTTAAATGTTTGGTAGAATTCCCCTGGAAAGCCATCTAGCTCTGCACTCTTGTTTTTTGGGAGATTATTGATTACTAATTCGACTTCTTTGCTGGTTACAAGTCTGTTCAAATTTTCTATTTCTTCATGTTCAGTTTTGGTAGTTTATATGTTTGTAGGAATTTGTTCATTTCTTCCAGATTGCCTATTTTATTGGCATATAATTGCTCATAATATTCTCTTAATATTGTTCTTGTTTCTCCTGTATTGGTTGTGATCTCTCCTCTTTCATTCTTATTTTATTTATTTGGGTCCTTTCCTTTTTCTTTTTGATCCAACTGGTTAGTGGTTTATCAATTTTGTTAATTCTTTCAAAGAACCAGCTTCTGGTTTCGTTGATCTGTTCTACTGTTTTTTTGTTTGTTTGTTTTGTTTTGTTTTGTTCTGTTTTGTTTATGATAGCATTGATTTCTGCTCTCATCTTTATTATTTCCTGTCTTCTGCTGGTTTTGGTTTTGTTTGCTGTTCTTTTTCCAACTGTTTAAGGTGTAAGGTTAGGTTGTGTATCTGAGACCTTTCTTCCTCTTATGGAAAAGATTGGTTTGCTATATACTTCCCTCTTATGACTGCCTTGGCTGTGTCCCAGAGGTTTTGGGCTGTGGTGTTATCATTTTCATTGGCTTCCATATACTTTTTAATTTCCTCTTTAACTGCTTGGTTAACCCATTCATTCTTAAGTAGGATGTTCTTTAGTCTGCAAGTATTTGTTATCTTTCCAAATTCTTTCTTGTGGTTGATTTCGAGTTTCACAGCGTTGTGGTCTGAAAATATGCACGGTATGATCTCGATCTTTTTGTACTTGTTGAGGGCTGATTTGTGTCCCAGTATGTGATCTATTCTGGAGAACGTTCCATGTGCACTGGAGAAGAATGTATATTCTGCTGCTTTAGGGTGAAATGTTTGAATATATCTGTTAAATCCATCTGGTCCAGTGTCTCATTCAAAGCCATTGTTTCCTTCTTGATTTTCTGTTTAGATGATCTGTCCATTGTTGTAAGTGGGGTGTTGAAGTCCCCTACTATTATGGTATTATTATCAGTGAGTTTCTTTATGTTTGTGGTTAATTGATTTATATATTTGGGTGCTTTCACATTTGGAGCATAAATGTTTACAATTGTTAGGTCTTCTTGGTAGATATACCCCTTAATTATGATATAATGCCCTTCTTCATCTCTTATTACAGTCTTTATTTTGAAGTCTAGATTGTCTGATATAAGTAGGCTACTCCAGCTTTGTTTTGTTGACCATTAGCATGATAGATGGTTCTCCATCCCCTTACTTTCAGTCTGAAGGTGTCTTTAGGTCTAAAGTGGGCCTCTTGTAAACAGCATATAGATGAATTTTGTTTTCTTATCTATTCTGTTACCCTATGTCTTTTGATTGGAGCATTTAGTCCATTGACGTTTAGAGTGAGTACTGAAAGATATGAATTTTTTGTTTAATTTTTTTTTAATTATTTATTTTTGACAGACAGAGAGACAGAGCATGAGTGAGGGAGGGGCAGAGAGAGAGGGAGGCATAGAATCCGAAGCAGGCTCCAGGCTCTGAGCTGTCAGCACAGAGCCTGACACCGGGCTCGAACTCACAGACCACAAGATCATGACCTGAGCCAAAGTCGGATGCTCAACCGACTGAGCCACCCAGGCGCCCCTGAAAGATATGAATTTATTGCCATTATGTTGCTTGTAGAGTTGGAGTTTCTGGTGGTGTTCTCTGGCCCTTTCTAGTCTTTGTTGCTTTTAGTCTTTTTTTTTTTCCTCCGTCTTTTCTCTCCCCAGAGTCCCCCTTGAAGTTTCTTGCAGGTCTGGTTTAGTGGTCACCAACTCCTTTAATTTTCATTTTGTCTGGGAAACTTTTAATCTCTTTTTCTATTTTGAATGACAGCCTTGCTGGATAAAGAATTACTGGCTGCATATTTTTCCAATTCAGCACATTGAATGTATCCTGCCACTCCCTTCTGACCTGCCAAGTTTCTGTGGATAGGTCTGTTGCAAGCCTGATCTGTCTTCTCTTGTAAGTTAAGGACTGTTTTTCCCTTACTGGTTTCATGATTCTTTCTTTGCCTGAGTATTTTGTGAATTTGACTATGATATGCCTTGCTGATGGTCAGTTTTTGTTGAATCTAATGGGAGTCCTCTGTGCTTCCTGGATTTTGATGTCTGTGTCTTTCCCCAGGTTACGAAAGTTTTCTGGTATGATTTGCTCACATAACCCTTCTACCTCTTTTTCTCTGTCTTCATCTTCTGGGACCCCTATGATTCTCATGTTGTTCCTTTTTAATAAGGCACTGATTTCTCTAATTCTTAAGTCATTCTCTTTTGCCTTAGTCTTCCTCTTTTTGTCTGCTTCATTATTCTCCATAAGTTTGTCCTCTATATCACTGATTCACTGCTCTGCCTCATCCATCCTTGCTGCCATGGCCGCCATTAGAGATTGCAGCTCAGTTATAGCATTTTTTATTTCATCCTGACTGGCTTTTACTTCTTTTATCACTGCAGGAAGGGATTCTAATCTATTTTCTAACCCCAGCTAGTATTTTTTTTTATTTTTTTTTAATGTTTATTTATTTTTGAGACAGAGAGAGACAGAGCATGAACGGGGGAGGGTCAGAGAGAGAGGGAGACACAGAATCTGAAACAGGCTCCAGGCTCTGAGCGGTCAGCACAGAGCCCGACACGGGGCTCGAACTCACGGACCGCGAGATCGTGACCTGAGCCGAAGTCGGACACTTAACCGACTGAGCCACCCAGGCACCCCCCCAGCTAGTATTTTTATTATCGTGATTCTAAATTCTGGTTCAGACATCTTGCTCGTATCTGTGTTGATTAGGTCCCTGGCTGTCATGTCTTTTTTCTTTTGGGGTGAATTCCTTCATTTCATCATTTTGAAGGAAGAAAAGGAATTAATAAGGTAAAAAAAATTAAAATTAAAAAATTAAAAACAACACACACACACACAAAATCAAAGAAATTATGCTAGATCCTAGGTATATTTTGTTCTGGTTGTTGAAAGGAGCTTCATAGATTAGAGAAAAAAGAGAAAAAGGGGGGAAAAAAAAGAAGAAAAAAAAAGAAAAACATTTGAAAATTTGAAAAAGTGAATACAATGGAAAATAATAAAATGAAATGATGGAAGTAAAATAGAATTTGAAAAATTTACAAAATAGTAAAAAATATAATAGGAAAAAATTAAAGAAAAATATTTTTAATAAAAATTGAAAATAAAAATATATTTTTTCTCTTTCTGATGAGTTCTGTGGTTCAGGTTGTGAAGATTATTGTGTTAATCCTCAAATCAATTTTCTAGGTGTGCAGGATGGTTTAGTGTTGATCTGGCTGTATTTCATGGATGTGAGGTGCAAGAAAAAAAAACTTCCATGCTGTTTTGCCATCTTGGCTCTTCCCAGCTCCATTATGTTTTATTTGAAAGTTTTGGTTCTTCCTCCTTTTTTCTTTCTTTTTAAATTTTTATTTAAATCCAAATTAGTCAACATATATTGTAAAATTGATTTCAGGAATAGAATTTAGTGGTTCATCACTTACATATAACACCCAGTGCTCATCCCAACAAGTCTTCTCCTTAATGACTCTTGCCCATTTAGCCCATCTCCCACCCAGCACCCCACCAGCAACCCTCAGTTTATTCTCTGTATTTAAGAGTCTCTTATGGTTTGTTTCCCTCTCTGTTTTTCTTATTTTTCCTTCCCTTCCCCTATGTTCATCTGATTTGTTTCTTAAATTTCACATATGAGTGAAATCATATGATATTTGTCTTTCTCTGATTGGCTTATCTCACTTAGCATAATACACTCTAGTTCCATCCATGTTGTTGCAAATGGCAAGATTTCATTCTTTTTGATTACTGAATAATAGGGACTTACAAATTTAAATGAGAAACCACTATAAACCTATCTGAACTTACCAAATCCAAAATACAGACAACACCAAATACTGCAGAGGATGTAGAGCAAAGGACATTTTAATTCATTGCTAGTGGAAATGCATAATGGTATAATTATTTTGGAAGACAGTTTGGCAATTCCTTATAAAACTACAAAAACTCTTACCATATGATCCAGCAATCATACTCCTTGGTATTTACCAAAAATATTGAAAACTTGTGTTCACACAAAAACCTGCACACAGATGTTTATAGCCATTTTATTCATAATTGCCAAAACAGAAACAATCAAGGTGTCCTTCAGTAGGTGACTAGGTAAACTGTGATATACATAAACAGTGGAATATTATTCAGTGTTAAAAAGAAATGAAGCCCTGAAAACACATGGGGGAATCTTACATGCATATGAATGAGTGAAAGAAGCAATGAATAGCATTATATTTTTGTCTTAGTTACCGTCTAGTTACAGAAATTTTTATATGTAAAGCAGAATAGCATAATGAATCTCCATGTACCCATCACTCAACAATTATCAACAGTTTAGCTCTTGTTAGTTTATTTATTTCTTCTACTTTTTAGTGGGAAGTGCTTTAAGTATGTTAAAGTAAATCACAGATGTTATGTAATTTCATCTGCATATACATCAGTATGTATATTTATTAGCTAAGGACTTGAAAAAATGTTGAACCATTTTTATACCTGAAGCATTAATATTTCCTTATTATCATCCAACAACTGACCTGTTGAATTTTCCTCCATTCACAATTAGTTTGCATAAAACAGGATCCAAGCAAGACGTGCACATTGGACGTGATTATGTTTCTTAAGCCTCTTCTTTGCTAAAATCGTGCTCTAACCTCTTTTATTTTTTTAATTCCATGTATTTATTGAAGAAACAAGAAATTATACTCATCTTACATTTTGCTTATTACATCCTTGGATATTGTTTATATGTTTCCCTTTCACCTATTTTTTTTTCTGTAAAATGATAGATCTTGCAACTTGATTAAATTCAGGTTCAAATTTTTTTCTTTTACTTTTGTCCCCCTTTATTTTTCTTTTCCCTATTTCTCTCTCTCTCTCTCTCTCTCTCTCTCTCTCTCTCTCTCTCTGTCTTTGACAATGATACCCCCTGGGTGCTGTGTACTTTGTATTGTATCACATCAAGAGGTACACAAAGTCTGTTTTTCTCTAATAGTGATGTTAAGAATGATCTGTGGGTTCAGGTATTATCACTTTAATAGTACTTCTCAATTCTTGGCTTTACAGTAGCATCACTTGAAGAGTTTAGACCAAACAAATTAGAATCTTTGTCAGGGTAGGACCTGAGCAGCAGTATTCTTTAAAAGTTTCTCTAGGTTGGGATGCCTGTATGGCTCAGTTGGTTAAGTATCTGACTTCAGTTCAGGTCATGATCTCACAGGGTTCAGAGAGCCCCACATCGGGCTCTCTGCTGTCACTGCTTCAAATCCTCTGTCCTCCCCTCTCTCTGCCCCTCCCTCCACCCCCCCACCCCATCTCTCTCTCTCTCTCATAAATATTAAACATTAAATAAAAAAGTTTTTCCAGGTGATTGTAACGGTCAGCTAAGGTTGAGAATTACCATTGTAATGATTTTAGTAGCTATGGTGATTGTTGCCTAAACCAATGGGATTGTAAAATGGTGATTTTCTCTATCAGCATTTCTTCATTAACTAGAATGCTTTTTTGAAGAAAAACTTGCCATCAACTACTTGGTTACTCTGAAATACAGGAAGAGCAGGATAAATTCTTGATTCCCCCTCCCCCCCACTCCCCACACCCTCGCCTGATATTACTGAGTCTTGTTTTGTTTTAGGAATACCATCATGAACAAGTATATTTTTATATATTTGGTATTTTTTGATACATTGCAATCATTATTATATCTTCTGATGCTCAAATTATTCTTTTATTTGTCCAACTGGCTATAAGTTGGGTTCTGTGTCCTTAATCTTTGATAGCTTTTTTGTTCTATGGCAAAGTATGCCCTAGGTTTTTCTTGTACGTTTTGTACTTCCCAGACCTGGAATCAGCCATTTTATCCAGAAATCCAAGTTTCTTTTACTGAAATCACAATTTGGGCAATAAGGATGCTTATCACTTCTGAATTAACAAAGTGTCTAGGGCTTTTCAGTGTAAAATATGAGAATACGTATGAGAATAATATGTATTTTTTGTATGAGAAATAATTCATGAGTATATACTGATATTTATAAAATAAATTAAATATTGTAGTTTCAAATGAAGTTCTTTGATTTTATGTGCTAACATCTTTTCTCCCTAGGAGAAATCTTGTTTTCTAGTGATAATAATATATTTGCTTTGTCCTACGAAATATGTTTTCTTTTCCTAATATGTTTGTGGGGGGTGGGGGGAGAGAGAGAGAATAGCTTCAAAACAATTATAGCAAGAGTTTCAAAGCAGCAGTATCACAAACAATAAAATTACCAAATGTAGTTTAGTATTTGTCATTCTTTTCTCTTTAGGGTGTATCTTACCAGGAAGACACAATAAAGACATCAGATTTAAATTATCTTGAAATAATTTTTCTCTGTGTAGTCAAGGAAACTGCAACTTGATATGAACTTGGGTTCATTTGTTTTCATTTGCTTTTAATTTTTAGGGCATTACTTTTTAAAATAGTAAATTGTTTTAAAATTATGCAAAGTTGTTACATGGTTTCAAAGCCAAAATCATAATACAAAGTACATTCTGAGAAGCCTGGCTTCTCTGCCTGTCTCTTCCCCCCTTCCATCTTGCCTCCTACATGCCACCATTTCTTTTATTTTTTAATGTTTGTTTATTTTTGAGAAAGAGAGAGAGAGAGCGCAAGTGGGGGAGGGGCATAGAGACAGGGAGACAGAATCTGAAGCAGGCTCCAGGCTCCAAGCTGTCAGCACAGAGCCTGATGGGGCTCGAACCCATGAACAGTAAGATCATGACCAGAGCCGAAGTCAGGTGCTTAACCGACTGAGGCACCCAGACGCCCCTACATACCACTACTTCAATTAGATTTTGCTCTACCTTTGCATTCTTTCTTTTTGAAAATAAAAGCAAAACATGTGTGTATATTTATGAATACATTGCTACAAATAACTTTTTTTAAGACTAAGTAGTAACACATTATAAGTGTTTCTAGTTTCCAAAGTACTCATATAGACATCCTCTGGCAAGTTCCTCATGACAGACCTTTTAAGTTGTCAGAACAGGTAATATTATCTCTTTTATATAAGGAACCCAATGCTCAGAAAAATGTAGGTTTCTTTAAGGTTACCAGGTTTATAAGTGGCACAGCTAGAACTAGTACCCATGTACTGTGGCATGGTCGTTAGGAGAACAAGTTCTAGAGTTAGCTTGCCTGATTCTGTTTCACTACTTACTAATTACTGACTTTGAGCACTTTACTCAGTCTCTTCCAGGTTATCTTTTTCCTCATCTGTTAAGTGGAGATAGAGTATCTGTCTCATATAGTTATTCTAATGAGTAATTGAGATAACACATAAACCTTAGCAGATGGCCTAGAAAACGTAGTAATTGCTTATTAAATGTTGACTAATATTATCATTCTGAAAATTCTAATTGATGCTTTTCCCACTATACCTCAGTGCTTCCAAAGTTATTCATTTTCATCTATGCAAACTTCTAGGATTACTCCTGTCTTAACTGATCTATTTTGTGGGTCTGATGTGTTTTTACCACACTGGTATAGCCATCTGGTGTTTGCAGTTTGCCTTACAGACTTGAGCACATGTCTACTATATACCTAGATTCTAGATCATTTTTATTTTGTATTTATTTTTAATGTTTATTTATTTGAGAGAAAGAGAGAAAGAGAAAGAGTGAGCACATGTATGTGAGCAGGGGAGGGGCAGAGTGAGAGGGAGAGAGATGAACCGTGAGTTCATGACTTGAGCCAAAATCAAGGGTCAGATGCTTAACTGAGCTACCCAGGTGCCCCTAGATCATTCTTAAATTAAATTATCCACCAAGCCTTGCATAATATCTTGCCTACGTTGAGTCCTGAAAAAAAATAGTGGGTGATTGTTTCCACCTGATGTGAAGGTTTTGTGAAAGAGGAAGTGTCTGTGTAATTCAGTGAATGGGGAGACGCTCAGGTGAAAGAGCTACAGGAGCAAAATCATACTAGCTAGAAGTATAACACGTTCAGGACGTATGTATTATATTAAAAATGCTTGAATGAAGATGTGGCAATAGGAAAGGAAATCTGAAACATTTTGGAAACTTAGCCTCATACTTGTGATAGTTAACATGGGCAAGGTTTGTAGCACTTGGAGATTTGGGGGTGAGATATCAATCCGCTGAAGATACCCCATATTTTCAGAGTTTGAGATGATGTCTAGTATGTTGATTATACTTCTATTTTTTAATAGAAGGAAACAAAGTTGACCTTTTTTTAAAAAAAAAAGTGGGAGGGGCGCCTGGGTGGCGCAGTCGGTTAAGCGTCTGACTTCAGCCAGGTCACGATCTCGCGGTCCATGAGTTCGAGCCCCGCGTCAGGCTCTGGGCTGATGGCTCAGAGCCTGGAGCCTGTTTCCGATTCTGTGTCTCCCTCTCTCTCTGCCCCTCCCCCGTTCATGCTCTGTCTCTCTCTGTCCCAAAAATAAATAAACGTTGAAAAAAAATTTTTAAAAAAAAATAAAAAAAAAAATAAAAAAAAGTGGGAGCATGAAATGAAACCCCCAACTTGTCATGGGTTTTGCTCATGAGTATGGTTTTTATGTTTATGTTATCTGTCACTAGATGGAGTCCATGAGCCCAGGGAACTCTTGCTTGGACTTTTGTATATCCCTTCCTATGATTCCTGTTCTATGCCTTTACAATACCTAAAAAAATTGGGTTTGAATGGCAGAATTTTTAGATTTGCCTTAAAAAGGCAGTTTGTAAAACAGTAAAAATAATCTTTTCAATTGTTCATGTTGCAAAAATTTTATTTGGAAATGATCTTTAAAACCACAGTTTAATATCCATTCTAAATCTGATAGTGAGTGTTTTCAATTTAATTATTGTCAATTAAAGTTAAGTTGTCATCCTCTGTTCCAGTGGTGCAGTCCCACCCCTCCCCACGCTGCCCAGGAGCTTTTTTTTTTGTATAGTTGACACACAATGTTATATTCATTTCAGATGTACAGTATAGTGATTTGATAAGTGTATACATTGTGCTATGTTCATCACAAGTGTAGCTACCATCTGTCCCCTGTACATTGCTCTTACAATATTATTAACTGTATTCCTTAGACTGTGCCTTTTGTTCCTGTGACTTATTCACTTGTTAACTGGAAGCCTGTATCTCCCACTCCCCTTCACTCATTTTGCCCAACATCCCACCCCTCTCTCCTCTGGCAACCATCAGTTTGTTCTCTGTATTCTGCTTACTGCTGTAATACTGTAATACTGTTGTATTCTGCTTATTATGCTTACGGTATGATTCTGCTTTTTGTTCATTGTTTTTTTTTTTATTCCACTTATAAGTGAAATCATATGGTATTTGTCCTTCTCAATCTGACTTATTTCACTTAGCATGATACCCTCTAGGTCCATTTATATTGTTGCAAATGACAAG
Organism: Lynx rufus; assembly: GCF_022079265.1. Classification (NCBI taxonomy): domain Eukaryota; kingdom Metazoa; phylum Chordata; class Mammalia; order Carnivora; family Felidae; genus Lynx; species Lynx rufus. The sequence continues at coordinate 190,335,188 of NW_025814823.1, forward strand.
ATCTCACTTTTTTTTTTTAAGTTTATTTATTTTGAGAGAAAGAAGGGGGAAGGGGCAAAGAGAGAGAGAGAGAGAATCCCAAGCACAGAGCTGGATGTGGGGCTCAATCCCACGAACCATGAGATCATGACCTGAGCCGAAATCAAGTGTTGGATGTTTAACTGACTGAGCCACCCAAATGTCCCAGCATCTCATACTTTTTTATGGCTGCATAATACTCCATTGTGTGTATATATAACACATCTGTTTTATCCATTCATCTACTAATGGACACTTAGGTTGCTTCCATTTCTTAGCTATTGTAAATAAAACTGCAATAAACATAGGGGTGTATATATCTTTTTGAATTGATGTCTTCATATTCTTTGGGTAAATACCCCATAGTGGAATTATTGGATCATATGGTAATTCTATTTTTAACTTTTTGAGGAACCTCCGTATTGTTTTCCATAGTGACTGGTACCAATTTACCAACAGCATTGAGGTCCCTTTTCTCCAAATCCTCACCAACACTTGTTATTTTTTGTCTTTTTGACTTTAGCCCTTCTATCAGGTGTAAGATGATATTCCATCATGGTTTTGATTTGTATTTGCTTGATGACGAGTGATGTTGAGCATCATTTCATATGTCTGTTGACCATCTGTATATCTTCTTTACAAAGATGTCTATTCAGGGGCGCCTAGGTGGCTTAGTCGGTTGAGCGTACGGCTTTGGCTCAGATCATGATCTCACAGTTTGTGGGTTTGAACCCCACATCGGGCTCTGGGCTGACAGCTTAGAGCCTGGAGCCTGCTTCTGATTCTGTGTTTCCCTCTCTCTCTGCTCCTCCCCCGCTCATGCTCTGTCTCTCTCTCCTTCAAAAATAAATAAAAACATTAAAAAAAAATTAGAAAGATGTCTATTCAGGTCCTCTGCCCATTTTTTAATCAGATTGTTTTTTGATGTCGAGTTATATAAATTCTTTATATGTTTTGGATATTAACCCCTTATCAGGTATACTGTTTGTAAATATCTTATCTTCTCCCATTCAGTAAGGTTACCTTTTTGTTTTGTTGATAGTTTCCTTTGCTATGTAAACACTCTGAGGTAGTCCCAGTAGTTTATTTTTGCTTTTGTTTCCTTTGTCTTAGGAGACATATCTAGAAAACTGTTATGAGCAATGTCAGTGAAATTACTGCCTGTGCTCTTTTCTAGGATTTTTATGGTCTCACAGTAAGGTCTTTAATCCATTTTGGGTTCATTTTTGTGTATCGTATTCAAAGGTGGCCCAGTTTCATTCTTTTTACATGTAGCTATTCAGTTTTCCCAGCACCATATTGAAGACAGGATTTTCCCCATTGTATATTCTTGCCTCTTTTGTCATAAATTAATTGATCATGTAATCATAGATTTATTTTTTAGTTCTATTTTTGAGTTCTGTTCAGTTCTGTTGATCTATGTGTCTATTTTTGTGCCAGTGCTGTATGTTTTGATTGCTATAGCTTTGAATATCTTGAAATATGGAATGGTGATATCTCCAGCTTCCCCCCACCACCCCGCCCAAGATTGCTTTAGCTATTCGGGATCTTTCATGGTTCCATACAAATTTTAGGATTACTTGTTCTAGTTTTGTGAAAAATGTAGTCGATGAGTAGTTCTTGATTGCAACACAATTATACATCACCCCCCCCCATAAGATTTGTTTCAAATACTAATAAGAACAATTGTTGCACTGCTTACCAAGTATCAATTTTTAGCACAATATAACACATGTCTGCATTTCCAAAACCTTACATGGTAGTAGGCATCATGAGAAAAAAGCCCAGATAAGCAATTTTTCTTTATCAAGGCTGTCAAAGGTAAGAAGCCTGAGGCTGATAATAGATAATAGTTCTAGTGAGTCACAAACTTACTTTGCCATTTAGTTTCTGTTGGGACTTGGTAGTAGTAAAAGAACAGATGGATACATGAAGTGGTTGAGGAGTTATCTTGGGAACTTTCCAGGCCCCAAAGAGGAGCAGTTAAATGTGCTCAATTAGTCTGTGTGCAAGGAAACACGTGGGCAAGGTATGATCTAATTCCTTTTTTGTCTTTCTGCTGCAGCACGTGCCCTTATAGTCGGCCTCCCTTTGGCTATGGAAATTTTCCAAGTTCAATGCCAGAATGCCTTGGTTATTATGAAGACAGGTACCAAAAACACGAGGCTATGTTTTCAGCTTTAAATAGAGACTATCCTTTTAGAGACTACCCAGATGAACGTACACACAGCGAAGATTCTCGGAGTTGTGAGAGCGTGGATGGGACCTCTTACTATAACAGTCATAGCCACAGTGGGGAAGAATACTTAAATCCTATGCCTCAGCTGGACATTGGAGCCTTGGAGAACGTCTTCACAGCCCCAACGTCAACTCCCTCTAGCATCCAGCAAGTCAATGTCACTGACAGTGATGAGGAGGATGAAGAAAAAGTGCTCAGGAATTTATAATTTTAAAACAAATATGCGCAGAAAATAAACATTTCTTAAAATATACTCTGGGTCAGTTGGTGTGAGAAAAAAAGCCTAGAAAGCTTTGCTGAGGGTTTTCAGCCATGATATGAGGGGTCAAAATCAAACGTGATATATGCCTTCATAAAGATTTGATTAGTGAAACTGGAGTCCTGATGTTTCATCGTAGGAATATTTAAGATATAAAGTAGTTTATTTTTGTGGCTGAAATTTGTATCAATATATATTATCATTACTTTATCTTGGAATGTGAAAAATACTGAATCCTCACAATTATATTTGAAGGGATAGGGAGTGTATAGCTGGCATGATAAGTGTGATTTGTATTTTATCTCAACATACATTTATTTATTTTTCTTATATAATTTTTTGTTTGGTGTTTATGTAACATTTATGGATATTGTCAGTTTTTATGTAACATTTTGAAAGTATTTTGATAACTTTTAGTAGTGAATTTGGACTCAATTGCTAAATTTAATTTATGTGAATAACCAATTATAAGTTGCAAATATGTTTTCATGGCACTGGGTTAAGTCCTTCAGCTAAATTAGTCATTTCTGTTCCTAAACATTTTCATCATCTTTTTTGGATTTATTTTTCCATTTGGTACGCATTGTTCTACTTTTGTTATAATTAAATAAACATAGATAAAATTGTTCTTGTTGGATGTTTTCTGTTTGGGGGATAGAAATAAGCAAAATGAATACTGTTCAGGTGCGGATGGTTTCCATACCATGTGCAGATTCTTATTAGATATTTATTTTTATTTAATAGTCTCCAGAATTGAACAGATTCTATTAGCTTACACGAGACTTAAAACTGTATCAATAAAGATGTTGTGCACATATTCTGATGCCGTTTTCAAACTCTTTTCACGTGTGTACATGTGACTTAAGCACTACCCCAAATGGAAAAACTCTTCCAGGTTTGGTTCAAACAGCTGTCTCTAAAACCATGGAGTTCATGGAAGAGCACGTGGAATTTTTTTAATTCACAGTGAGCAATAAAAATCCTTCTTGTGATGTGTCCTCATGGTAAGTGGCCACTGTGGATCGAGAGAACCTATTTAGAACAGGATCAGGACCACCAGAGTTGGGATCATGGTAGAAGAGATCTACAAGGCACCTGAACCAAGGATCAGAAATATCCACAAACCAATACACTTTTCCCTCAGTGATCTGTATAATTTATGCAAATTGAGATCTTGTTACTTAAAACTGCTTGGAAATTATATATGGAAACCTGTTCTAAGCTTCCAACATCTTCCTTTACTAAGTCTGTATTTGTTCCTTAAGGAAAGGTTGTTAATGTAATATATTTCATCAACCCTATACTTAATTGTATGTAATATTTCCTCTTCCCAATAAAATTTTATTTTCATATTTTATATTTTTTATTACTCTGTGCAATGTCATTTCAATGTGGTTAAAGAGCAAAATTTGAATTTATTGATAGGGCAAACATGTAACCCCACATTGGAACTAAAGTGACATTTGGTTGTCTTCACAATTGATGTTTATAACTAAGGGAAAATGTGTGTGTCAGCTTGACCCATTTTATCCCATCTAATTTTTTTTACTGTTTGTTTATTTATTTATTTATTTATTTATTTATTTATTTTAACGTGTATTTATTTTTGAGACAGAGAGAGACAGAGCATGAATGGGGGAGGGTCAGAGAGAGAGGGAGACACAGAATCTGAAACAGGCTCCAGGCTCTGAGCAGTCAGCACAGAGCCCGACGCGGGGCTCGAACTCACGGACTGCGAGATCATGACCTGAGCCGAAGTTGGACGCTTAACTGACTGAGCCACCCAGGCGCCCCAGTTTATTTATTTTTGAGAGAGAGAGAGAGAGAGAGAGAGAGAAAGAGAGAGAGAGACTGAGTGGGGGAGGGGCAGCAAGAGTCGGGGCGGGGTGGGGGGGGGGAGACACAGAATGTGAAGCAGGCTCCAGTCTCTGAGCTGTCAGCACAGAGCCCAAAGTGGGGCTCGAACTCATGAACCATGAGATCATGACCTGAGCTGAAGTCACTAAACTGACTGAGCCACCCAGGTGCCCCATCCCATCTCATTTTAATAATACCTTAGTGATGAAATGGGGTTTTGATTACAGATCTTATTCTTATAGACAAATTGGTTGGGGTAAATCCCTTTGTAAGGCAGCTGAATGTTACAGAGCATAGTTTAGTGTTTTCCCTGTCTACCTTCAGGCTAGCTCTGTACCACCAATTCCTTCCTTCTTGTACTTAATGGCTGTTGAGGATGGGCAACAGTGCTGGGATCACATGTCAAGAGTTTAGATTATATACAGATCCACAAGATAATTTGGGCTGGAAAATATGGGTAGCTCTTATGGAGAAAAGTAACCCAACTGCAGATAAGCATGCCTCGCTACAAATGCCCATATCTGCTCATTTATAGCTCTTTAAATCACTGTTGGCTCTGACTAGAGATCTACAGACTAAACAAAGCCCTGCCCCATTGGCACTAATTCATCTGCCTCTTCAAGTCATCAGAGTGAAATTTTCTAAGCTTGGAGCCACAAGCACTTTCTAATAGGTCTCATTGCCTTGTTTGTTCTTATGAATTAGAGGTAATACTTGTAATAAGAATAGCCTTCTTTAAAAGTGTGCTGAAATATCAGCATGTTCAAAGCATCAAACTTTTCTGTGCTTTTGACAAAGCTGCTCTGGCTAATTGCAAATTAAGGAAACTGTTTTCACTGAAAATAAAATGAAAATAAATTTAATCCCAATTTTCAAGTAGCCTAATTATCAAATTTAGAAGGGCAGGAGCAGTGCTTTTCCAAATGTGTTAGTTGGAACCCAAGCCATTTAGATATTCTGACAATATTTAAGTTTGGGAAACACATCCTACTCCTCTGCCTTGGGGACGGTTGTTAAAAGTCTCGCAGTGAAAAATCATGTTTAACAGTTTATTTCAGTGCTCCCCAAACTTATCTGGCTTGAGACCCCCTTTTTTTGTTTTAACATGTCTGCTAACATCTCACAGAATCCACTTTGGAAAATGCTAATACAATTACAGCCGGTGGCTTTGGTTTTCAACTGCTGACTTCACATGTGGTTTCCTGCATTGATCACCTTAAATCCTTTATTGAAAGAAGGCAGTGGCTAAATAAACTGTTTTTTGTACTAAGTATCTGATGGTCTTAGAAGAGTCAAGAATTGAAACTTATAGTTGTAAGTTGCCTTTCTCTACTAAACTGGTTTTTTAATGAAAGTTGATAGATATTACATCCAGGAATTCAAGTGGGCAAATGTGCTAAATTCCCATGCAAGTATATTTTCCACAGTGTAAACCAGCTGTCAGTAGGATTATTCCTGAGCCAAAAGTATAAGCTACTTTTGAAAGTTGTAGTTTGGAACTGATGTTGAAATGAAATTCTGGGGATTCTATGAATTACTTGCAATATTTTAAAGTAGTATAATTTTGATGTGGGCAGGGTAATTCTGAAAAATCTCTGGCCTATATTTTGGGACAGACTGCTGAGGCACATCATTTTTTTAGCTTTCTGACTCATTTAAACTTATTCGATTTTAGAGAAATTCCAAAGGCTTCATAATGGAATCAGTTTTCTTAAAAACAAACATATAAGTAGTTACATTCTATCTAACTCTACTTGATGAAAACGTTCACATCCTCTAGACAGATGTACTCTTTATCTCTACATTCTGCGTTCTAACTACTTGACCCAACCTACCTGTCTCCTTTCTGATGAGTGTAATATACACAAATTCAGTAAACTTTTCACTCAGTGATGAATGCTTGTAGGAAAAGGGGAAAATTGTGTGTGTGTGGGGGGGTAGTTTCTGTTTGCTAAACCCTTTAGTCTCTGGCTCCTTCTCTGAAATTATTTTAGGAAAATCTTGTTTTGTTTTGTTTTAATGTTAATTTTGAGAGCGAAAGTGGAGGAGGGGCAGAGAGAGGGGGAGAGAGGATCCCATGCAGGCTCCATGCTGTCAGTGCAGAGCCAGACCCTGGGCTTGATCCTACAAACTGTGAGATCATGTCTGAGCTGAAATCAAGAATCTGACACTTAACTGACTGAATCAAACACCCTGAGACATGTTTTATTTCTAAAAATAATGAACAGCATCTTACATGTATTCTTTTTCAAAGGAATATCTTCAAAGAGCTAAGATTTGCCTGTGCTCCCTGAGATACTGTGCAAGCTAACACACCCATCCTGGAGGATGTCTTTTCTTTTAAGCTGTATCTAATTACATAGGTCATAGACAACGGAAAGGTGTAGGGTGACCAACATTTTCCCAGTACTGTGGGGTAAGGAGTCCCAGAACAAGGGACTTTCAGTGCTAAAACCAGAAAAGTCCTGGGCAAACGAGACAAGCTGGCTATCCTAATAAATAAAATGAATATAGAATCATCTAGAGGGTTGGCTTATGAAGACTGTACTATCCAAATTTAGAGTTTGAAATCATGATGCTTCTCTCACAAAAGCAGAGTATAGCTGAACTTGTGCAGGTTTAATAGAAAGGTGTGTGTGTGTGGGAGGGGGTGGGGATAAGTTACAGGACATGTAGGAACTATAAGAGAACTGAGGATAGCTAATTATTAATACCTGTGGTGATTTAATCAGACAGTTCACCTTTACTTGGAAGACTAAAAGAAAAATAAAACTGTACCTTTTAGTGATATTTATTTTTATTTATTTAATGTTTTTATGTATTTATTTATTTTGAGAGAGAGATAGAGAGTGAGCAGGGGAGGGGCAGAGAGGGAGAGAGAGAGAGAGGGAGAGAGAGAGAGAGAGAGAGAGAGAGAGAGAGAGAGACAGAATCCCAAGCAGGCTCCACACTGTCAGCATGGGGCCCGATGTGGGGCTCGAACCCACCGTGAGATCATGATCTGAGCCGAAATCAAGAGTCAGGCACTTAACCAACTGAGCCACCCAGGGGCCCCAGTGATATCTCATTTTATAATCCAGGGTGGGTAATAATCTTTGTTAATATGGAGTCTTTGTTTTAAACTTTCTTGCTGTTTTCCCCAGCAAAGGTAGAGGAATATTGGTCATAGTCTTTAGCCCGATGTAAGCCAGGGCTACTTTGGCACAGATAATGTGCCAATTCTATACTTATTTAGGTATCTCTGAAACACTAGCCATGATAGTGGTTTTCAAATGTGGTCAGTGTATCACTTCCCACAGAGTGATATGCTTGTTATGCTTGTTAAAAATGTAGTCATTTCCCAGACCTATGGAATCACAGTCTCTCTGGCTAGAATCCAGAAATCTGCACTTTTACTAAGTTCCTCAGGTAATCTTTAAGCACACCTACCTTTAACAGCAAGTAGTTTTGTGAGGCTTATTTCAAATTATATCTGTTATGAAAACAATATAACCACAATGGTTTTCAGAAGAAACAAAACAAAACAAAACTTACATCTACCCAATAATTGTTTTTATTTTATGATGTTCTTTCTAATATTTGTCCATATACACATTTTCCACATAATTATATTCACAACACAAGTGCACTTTTTCATATACACTATTGTGTACTTCCTCAATATTTTATTGTGAGCTGTTTTTCATGCTCTATGGTTTTATAATTGATTACCTTTCATGTTTGCACAATATTGCTTCAGGCTGATGTGCCATAATTAACCACATGAAAGAGTTAGGATTGTAGTTTTTTCCAAGTTGGTTTCAGTAATTTGTCCTAGCAGTTTCAATGATGTGATTTCAAAGTGAGTTCTCTTACAGACCAGAAGGAATGGGGGTCCCTCTGAGTAGCCATTATTTCAGTGACATGAGGGATTTTGATATCATTTTAGAGGTCATTTTAAAACAGAGCACTGAATGGTTGAGGTAGGCAGGCTCATTCTAGTCCGACTTTGGGTCACAATATGAAGGATGATGAGCAGAGCACTTGGAAAGAAAAATGTGGCCTAGTGTCCCATTGTGTTGAAGAGGACACACTAGTCCCTGTTTCTTGAGTCTACTTCATGACTTACCTGGCCTAATGGCCTACTTGTTCTTCATAGCTCAGCTTAGAGATCTGCCCATTGCCTCTCAATGCTTTTCTTTTTTGGTAGTAGAACTCTATATTTTTAGCTATATTTTGTTTCTTGAAGCCAGGCATGGTCAAGTACTTAAGTTCTGGACTATAAGATGTCAAAGGAAGTTTCATATGCAACTTTCAGAAGGTACCCATAAAGGGAGAGGTTATGCCCTTCTTTGCTCTGTTGTCCTTCTTGCTGGCTAGAATACAGAAGTGAGGGCTGGAATCTGAGCAATCACCTTGGAACCTACAGGCCTCATGCTGAGGATGACAGCAAAACAAGAAATGAGTGTACAGCACCATGCCAGCACAGGATTACTTTCCTCAAGACCTTTATGTAACAGAAAAATAATTTCTTTCTAGTTTAATCCACTATAATTTTGTGTTTTCTATCATATGCAACTGAACCAAATTTTAACTTATCAAGAATTCTTCCTTTCTGCAAAGTTTTCTCTAACCCTCAAAGACCATGTTAGTTGTTCCTGCTTTATATTTCCACAGCATCTTTGTTCATATATCCTGCTAAATTCTAAATTCCTTGAGGGCCACTGGGGGCAAATATCCTAGAAACTAGAAAAATAAACACATGGTAGGCCACAGAATTACAGACACAGTTCTGTATTCTCAACCTCAGGGACTAATGGATTTCATAGACTGACTGGGAAGCAGTGTTTCTCATGTCTGATTGCCCATAAGAATTACCAGGGAACTTAAAAAAAAAACACCCTAGACCTCCAGAATTTGAATATTTGAGGAGGGGAACTGGGAGTCTGTATCTTTTAAAGGATCCCCCCCCCCACCAGGTGATTCTGAATCCCACTGGGCAACGGTTGACGAAATGGCATTTGGATATACTAGAGGATAGTATCAGAATTTTCCTACCATCAACATTCTGTTTTCCTTTCCTCTTCATGCAATGCCTTTCCAAGCTCCAGCTTAATGTAAATGCTGAAATGTCTTTGAAAATGGCTTTCAACACATAAAGCGGTGGAGAGAGACTGCACAGGATGGTTGTTATACCAATAATAAATATCAGCATGGAAACAATTTCATTTTTTTTCAAAGCAGTTTCGTCATCTGTAACTATCTTGTTTCCTTGTTTATACTCTCCAACCCCAGCTGTGAGAAGTTGCAAGAGAATAGAAGCATTGTCTTTTGTTCTTGATTAACGATCCCAGATACCCAGCCCTCTGCCTTGCAATGTAGTACGTGCTCAGTAAGTATTTGTTGAATTATTTAATAGAGATATAAGCTATACTTTTTTGAGCACCTGCTATGTGCCACTGTATCTAATATCACACTTAAGTGTGATTATCTCACTTAATCCTCATGACAAGCTTGGAAATAGGTGTTATCATCTTTATTTAGCCAGCGAAAAATCTGGAGATTTTAAAAAGTGAAGTGACTTATCCAAGGCAACCCAGCAAGTGAACAGAAGAGTTGACAGTTGAACTTGAGTCTCTGCATCCAAACTCAGCATTCTTTGTGCTTCCCCATGTTACCCTTGCTGACAAACAATTCTGGAGAAAATCTAATTCAACTGGAACTCACAGATTGGTGGAACTTTTCTTCCACCAGATATGGAAGTCTGAGCTACCATAGGATGAAAGAAAACATGAAAGGAAGCTGCAGGATTAAAGGGATCATCAACTCATCGCTAATTTTGTCACTACCTTCCAGAGTGCCCTGGGTGCCTCCTACATTTTCCCTCTTGGGACCACCACTCCTCACATATTCTTTTCTGGATCCTTTGCAGCCATGTGGCTGTGGTACAGACAATCCCAACAGTGCATTGAATTCACTGTTGGGTCCAGGGTTGGTTGAGCTATTCAGCAGGCCAGTCAGAGCCTTCACAAGGAGTTTTCTAAGTGGACATGGTGGGACAACTTTGCCATCATAGAAATGATTCTCTAAGAAGTGACTTTGGAGCTTCCCATGGCCATGTTTCCTCTGTGTAGGTAAGGTCTACCTTTGGTAGGAGGAAATGATGATACCAACACAGAAACAGAGGCAGGAAGACACAGAGAGAATCCAGACATTGAGCCTTTGCTTCCATTCACCACAAAGCTTAGCTTCACACTGTCACTGGTCCTTGAGCCAGTTAGCTTGTTCAAGCATTCCTTCCCCCTGTGGTGGTGGGTTTTTATTTCTTGCATATTAATCTGGGCAAACACAGAAACATATAAAAATCCCCTTCGTGTGGTGCAAGGAGCCAGTCAACATCTTGAAATTCAGTGAATACTCTTCACAATGTACATTTTTCACATCTAGTGATGCTGTATAGAATAGTGTTTAAGGATTTCTATCAAGTTTTGGATCAGACATGACTGGGAAAGACGCCTGCTCCATCATTCTGGAACCATGTGACATTGGGCAAGTAACTTCACCTCTCTGAACCTGTTTTCTTTTCTGAATAATAATAATAATAATAATAGTAATAATAATAATACATACCTCATAGGATTGTTTTGGAGGATTAATGATAATACGCAATGTTGGGGCATATGTGGAGCAGTAGTGGTGTCCTGGTGTTTCCCTCTTATGTTTTAAGCAACACACAGCATCTCCTCCCCCACTCTTTCATAAAGTCTTTGGGACACCTCCCAGTTGCTAGGACAAGGCCAAACCTGAGAAAATGATTGGGAGGGAAAGAAATTTGTCCTACTCAGGTGTCCACCTGCCCCAGTATTTTGGCTTCTCTCTTTCCTTAAGATATAATGGTACAGTTGTCCAGAAGGTACTAGCCACTATCACCTCCTGACATTTGTATAAAGCCTTTCAGAACACTTTGCTTTCTCCTTTGAGTTTCATGAAAAACACAAGGTGAAGAAACAGAGACCCACAAAACAACCATTGACTTGTCTCCCATCAAACAGCTCATTGTTGGAAGAGCAGAACTCAGGTGTGTTGGGGAGAAGTTCAACTTTGTATAGACACAGAATACATAAGTATTCACACATTTTCTTAAAATGTCTTCATAGTGTTGTGTGAACTATTCACACATTTTCTTAAAATGTCTTCATATAGCGCTGAAGTTTCTTCATTCTAAATTTCTTCTTATAACAAACTACTCTGCGTGAATTAGGAAAATATAGAAAAGCCTCAAATTCTGTCTTTCAGAACCACTATCCTTCCATAACTTTTCCTGTGCAAATATAGTTATACATATATTTTTTTCTAATTATAGATAGACTTGTTATTTTCTGCTTATAAGAGTAACAATGTATACTGGAAAAAATTCATACTAGTAAACACCATAAAAGAGTATAAATGTAACCCAGTCATTCATATTCATTAATCACTTTGGTTCATATATTTTTGCAGACTTTTTCATACATATACCCACATGGGTACAAAAATTAGATCATCACGGAACTCAACATACAACCCCCTTATGCACTCTCTCTTTATTTTTATGTAATATGTCATAAACACTTTTCTACGACACTAGATTTTTAAAAAACTTGTTATTATGATAATTTCAAACTATATGAAAATAGTATAAACATTATAATACACTTCCTGTACCTCCCATCCACATTCGACAATTACCGATTGTATACTCCTTACTCCCTTTACTCAGTGGATTTTTAAAAAGCAAATTGCAAATATTATTTTATCCATAAATATTTCAGTATATATCTCTAAGGGATTAGGACTGTTTTTAAACAAATTGTAGTCATTCATTAGTATTATCTAATATCCAGTGTTCAACTTTCCCAATTGTCTCATAAATGACTTTTTAAAAAATATAATTACATATTTTTATCAGGATTTAAGCAAGGTCTACTTACTGACTTTGTTTTAAACATATTCTAAGTCTCTTTTTCTTTATGTATTCCTAATGGTCTGTTTTGTTTTGTTTTTTATTAAAGAAGAAACTAGGTTTGTGCAGTGCTTACATTCTGAATTTTGCTGATTGCATCCCCTTCGTGTCATTTAACATGTCCCTTTGTCCCCTAAATTTTCTATAAATAAGTAGTTGGACCTAGAGATTTGATCAGAATATTTCCTAAGTGGTAGGTAATATTTACTTCAGGAGGTATTAATCTAGAATAGAATTTTTAATAGTTTACTTGTATAGATATACTATAATTGTTTTAACCAATCACTTACTATTGGAATTTAAATGGTTTCTTACATGTATTGTGATTATCAGCCCTGGGACAACAGCCTTATAGTCAAAACAAATTCCTTTCTTTAGAATAGATTCCTATAAAAAATTCAGAGACAGAGCTCAAAATATATAACCTTTTAAAAGGTTCCAAGGAGTTAAACTTTCTAAGAGACTCTTTTGGTAACTCTGAGCTAGACCAGAGCATAAAGCTGGTTGGATTTAAGGGTAAGTGAAAATATATCTCACTCTAGTGAGGTTGCTCTTACTTTGCTTTACTGTGACCTAAGCCAGTGACCAGTGAAAATGCCTCCTATAGAATCAGGAGTCCAGGAAGGCAGATGCAACCACCCTCCACCCTCACCCCAAGCATCCCTTCTTCTTGGGGCAGCTGCCCACACATCAATGTGCATCCACATGGGTGAAGGGCTGCCAGACCAGATTAGCCTGTTTGGGATTCTTTCCCTGGATCTTTTGTGAAGTGTATAATGCTTGGATTCTGGGTTCATAACTTCTTGTGAGACTACAGGTACTTAAGCTTAGCTCCTTCCATGTGATATCATGTTTGTTGTAGCCAAGGAGTCAGTGTACCAGGCTGGCCTGAGTCTCCTCCACAACTTTCATTGGGAATAATTTCATTCCCAATCATTTGAATCATGTTGAAATCTTTAGTAGCTCCTTCTCCACTCTAGTCTGAAGGAGAAGGGAGAGTGTGAAACCCCTCCTAGCCCCAGACTGGGAGTGTTGAACTCTCATATAATAGCACAAGCCCATGACAAGTAGGGATACAGCAGGTCAATTTCTGACTCCTCTTGCCCTGAGAAGACAATCCAGAGCACTGATGAATTCAGAAGTACTTTGTACTTGCAAAGTGTCTTACTACAAAGGCAACAAGACCAAGCAGGTGACTTTATTGAACTGAGAGAAGTGACTTGAGCATGGGCCCTGTATTCCTAATGCCCCAGTCTTGGGCAGGACCATACTTGGCAACAAATGGGTAAATGTCAGGGAAGACCCAGAAGCAGGTAAAGATGCTGAACATAAATGAAATTGATAATAGAGGCCACTGAGTCAGGACACTGGATTCTGCTGTCCTGAGAGGACACTGAAGTCAGTCTTTCTAACAGTCCAGCCTTGTTTAGCTTATCCAATCTGGATGGAGCAAAAGCCCCAGGATCCACCCACTTCATCAGAAACAAGTCTGAACAAGCCAGGCACTGTCCATCAGATACCCAGGCATTTTGACAGTTCAGTTCTGACCATCAGCCAAATGTAAATTGAGAACACCAAGTCATCCATCATGCGTTAGCCACGTGTGAAGTTAATGCCCCATCTTTTAGAAGCACACAAAGGGCCATTTGAATAGGAAAGTCCCTCCAAATCCTGCTGAAACACATAACCCACATTTGGATCATCTTTCTGAACAGCATCTTGGTTTGGAAAGCACAGCTGTTGCTGAGATCCCTGAATATAGCCTGCTGTTCTCTGTGAAAGCTAGGGTAGATTAGTGTGGTTAACTTGAGATGCAGTAAAGCCCTCCAGCCTGCCCCCTCCTCCAAATAGCCAAGCTGCTGGCAGCCAGATGCTGGTGTTTGCCAAATTATCCATGTCTGCTTGCCAGTGGGAAAAGCTGGGTGGTAGTTGAATTCTTTGTATGACTTTAGGAATGTCAGCACCCCTCTCAGGAACTTGGTTCCACTGAAAAAGAACAGGAATGACTCTACTTCATACTGGAAAGTCCCCTTGGGAATGAGCACTCAGCACTTCTGATCCTGGGAGGGTGATGATTGGGAGAAGTGGCCTTCTCTGACTCAACTCCCAGAGGTGTGGCTTTGAGAGAATTCTATGAAACATGAGACATAGACCAAGGACAAAGACAGAATCAGGTTTATGCCTCTAACAGCTGTGGTTTTCAAATTGTTTGAGACTGAAGAAGTTGAAACAACAGCTGCAGATTTATTCCGTGCTCTTGGGATAGGAGGTAATGGGTGCAAATGCAATGGAGACACAATAGCCATCACTATTTTCTTCTTTAATAAATCCCAAATTATGTCTTGGGTTCTGTAAAATAAGATGTAGAATGAGTGATCTGGCACACCTAGCCAAAATGAATAAGTGGAATTAGGTAACCCCAGCTCCTGTGACTTTCCAAATTCAGATTAATATTTTTGGTTAAAGATGCTCTGGACTCACAGAGTTCTAAGAAACCTTAAAGTTATCTAGTCTACATATAGGAGCTGCATGGTTGTCCTGTGTCATTCCTCATCCTTAGGTCCATGACAGACATTGTTAGTCACAGAGCTCTAGCCTGCTTTCAGGCATTCATTCTCATCACAGAGGTGGTCCAGGCAGTCTCTAGCAATGATACGGAGCTGACACTCAAGACAAAAGTCATTTGCCATCCCTGATCTATGCCCAACTTATGCATTTTACACATGGAAAACTGAGGGCCAGAGAAGGGAAGAATCTGCCCTAAGTCACACAGTGAATCAGTGTTATTTGTGGAAAGCTAAATAAAGGGCCTAGAATTCTTAGAAATGTCTAATAAAGGGGGGCCTGCGTGGCCCAGTCAAGTGCCTGACTCTTGATTTCGGCTCAAGTCATGATCCCAGGGTCATGGGAATGAGCCCCACATCAGACTTCACCCTGAGCGTGGAGCCTGCTTAAGATTTTTCTCTCTCTCTCTCCCTCTGCCCCTCTCCCCCACTCGCATGGTCTCTCTCTGTCTCTAAAATAAAAATTTTTGAAAATTAAAAAAAAAGGGTCAAATAAAAAATAGGTCACTGCTGACTTACCTATTGTGCTGTGTTTGTTCTCTCTTTCTGTTTTCTAAATTCATCAAACTGTTTCTCTAAGTTTCGAGGGCTTTTTTTCTAATATAAAAGCAATATATCTCTACAGAAATAGAAATAAAACAAAAACCCACTCAAAAGCAGCACTCACACATAAACTATTATAAGCCAAGGTCTGTAGACCTTTTCTACATGCATCTACACATTTACCCATATATCTATATTTTTATGTTTTAAATCAAGTTTCCTTTGTAGAGCTCCTGGTGACAAGAAGCACTACTTCAGGTCATACTTTCAATTGGGTCCATATTTTACATATTGTTTTGTGACCTGCTTTGAGTAAATGTTCATCAGTTATAGGGGTGCCTGGGTGGCTCAGTTGGTTAAGCATCTGACTTTGGCTTAGGTCATGATCTTGTGGTTCTTGGGTTTAAGCTCTGCATTGGGCTCTGTGCTGACAGCTCAGAGCCTAGAGCTTGCTTCAGATTCTGTGTCTCCTTTCTCTCTGCACCCCTGCTCAAAAATAAACATTAATTTTTTTTGTCAAATTTTCATCGATTATAATGTCTAAATACACATGTTGTTAGATGTTTAGACTATTACCAATTTTTTTGCGAGTCAAATATCCACTCTAAATCTTTGCTCACAAACTAAATTGTTTTCTTAATTTTTTTTAATGTTTATTTATTTTTGAGAGAGAGACACACACACACACACACACACACACACACAGAGAGGCAGATTGTGAGCAGGGAAGGGGCAGAGAGAGAGGGAGACACAGAATCCGAAGCAGGCTCCAGGCCCTGAGCTATCAGTACAGAGCCCGACACAGGGCTCAAACACTCGAACTGTGAGATCATGACCTGAGCCGAAGTCAGACACTTAAACAACTGAGCCACCCATGTGTCCCCTAAATTGTTTTCTTAAGGGCAAACACATTTTAAAGGATTTGACACACATTGACAAATTGCTCTCCAATAAAGCTGGAAGCAGGAGGCCAGCAGTGTCTCTAAAGTACATGTTTTTTTGTTTGTTTGTTTGGTTTTTGTTTTATTTTTTTAGCAACTTCACTAACACAAGATCTCATTATTTTTGTTGTTATTTTATTCTCCTGTATGTATGTTTTGTGTAAAAAGACTGAGTGTGGAATTTCCAAAGTTTAAACCACACTTTACACTTCCCAGGGTAAGAGGCGTGACTGAATACATAAAAATGAATTAACAGTTACTGAACATTAACAAAGTGAGGGGCATTATAAGGTTCACAACAACCTATCTTGTAGGGGAAGTTCATAAGGGTTGAGCAACATGTCTGATGCTACCTGGGACCAAGCTTGGGTAAGTCTGGCCTGCATACCAACCCCTTTGCCATGTTGCCTCCACATAGTCACTACAAATAAATATTTACATGGGTTGATTGATTATGTTCTTCTGGTAAGACAGACCTGAGCAACTCAGAAAGGAGTAGCCATAAAAATAGGCCAAAAACGCAATGTTAGTTCTCCTAGTCAGTCCTAACTGGAATAGCCCCAATGGATTTCAGCAATGTTTAAGCTGGGTTTGAGGGTATGACCTGAGGTAATATTTTTATTAAGGATTTCTTATGACTGGGAACTCAAAGAAGGAAGCTTGAATTATCCCATATAAAAATATAGCCACTCAAGATTATCAGTGGCATTTCCTTTTTATAGTGTTTGGTGCTAATAATAACTCCAAACTCCTCAACCCAACTTTCCAGCTTTTTAAAAGAACAGTACTTAGGAGAATATCTGAACACTTGTGAGTGGCAGGATTTATTCCATCTAGCATTTCCTGTGGCTTCTCTGGAAAAAGCAAAGGGCTTGGAAGTTGGTGGCTACATACAGTTTCTGTGCTGCCCCAGGGACATGGTGAGGGGTCCCTGGCCACAGAACGAGAGCCAGAGAGAAAGGCTGCTAAGGAAGCAAGGTGGGGATGTGAGGTAGGAGGAGGGGAGAGGCATGAGGGTTCCTATGGAGAACTCAGAACAAGTCAGAATATCTATCTTCAGTTCCAGGGAGCTGAGTAGGAAAAATAGGCTCCTTTCTCCATATTGTTGTCCTTTGGGCAGCTCTGTTCCTGTCAGACCAGCACTTGGTGTCTGACAGGACCTGAGGAGCGATTGTGACCTCTAAGAGTATGAAAGGTCTTGTCAAAGCAGGGAGTGATTTTATAAACTAAAATGTTCTCCTTAGGTTTCCAGCCCTTGTCTACTTCAATGTCTTCCACACCGTGTCTACCCATGGAGGCTCTCTCCCTGCTGCACAGGCATGTTTCAAGGCTCTCTCATTTTGAAGAAATAATTCTTGGAGATGTAATTTACATACAATAACATGTCTCCATTTTAAGTACACATACAGCTCGATAAATTTTGACGAATGTGTGCACCCATATGACCACCACAGTCAAGATGTAGAACACCCCTATCACCTCAAAAAATTCTTACTTGCCCCTTCCAGCCAATCTCCTCCCCCAACCCCCACTCTAGAACACCACTGATCTACTTTCTATCGCTGAAACTTGACACTTCCAGAATTTCACATAGATTGAATCATAGTGCGTGTAGTATCTTGGTCATGACTTCCTCCCTTGGCATAAAGTTTTTGAGATGCATCAGTGTTGTTGGATATATCAATAGTTCTTTTTCACTGCTGAGTAATATACCAGGATACATGGATATACCACAATCTGTCTAGCCATTTGAGTTTGCTTCTTTTGATTATTATGAATGAAGTTGCTGTGCACATTCACATCAAAATCTTTTTGTGGGCATATGCATTCATTTGTCTTGGGCGAATATCTAGGAGTACAATTGCTGGGTCACAGAATAAGTAACTTAATGTGGTCTCAAGCAGTATCTCATAGTGCTTTTAGTTTGCATTTCCCTGCTAACTGATCATGTTGAATATCTTTTCACGTGCTTGCTGGCCATTCATATATCATCCTTTCTGAAGGGTCTGTTCAAATCTTCTGCCCATTTGTCTTTGAGTTACCTTCTCTTAATTGACCTTTCAGGGTTCTTTTTATATTCTGCTTACAAGCCCTTTATCTTTTGCTTTGCAAACATTTTCTCCCATATTGTGGCTCACCACTTGAGTTTCTTAATAGTGGCTTTCAAAGTTCTGGTGTTTCAAAGTGCAAAGTTTGGTTTGGTTGGTTTGGTGAAGTCCAGTTTATCAGCTTCTCCTTTAATGGTTTAAACTTTTCTGTCCTGTCCATGAAATCCTTGCCTACCTCAAGGTTGTGAATATTTCCTCCTATTATTTCTTCTAGAAGTTTGTAGTTTTAGTTTTGCTCTTAGCTCTATGATTTATTTTGAAGTAATTTATGTATATACTGTGAGGTAGAGGCCAAGACCTCCTCCCCACCCCCGCTTTTTGTTCCCATATAGATATCCAGTTGTTACATAAATGTGGGTTTGCTTCTGGTTCTGCTACTAATTTCATGACTTTGGACAAAGATTTCAGGCTCCATTTCTTTATCTGTAAAACGGAATGATAGTGTTTTCTTCTCTGGCACTTTATTTTCCTTTAAAGAATAGGTACACAAGATTTGTCATTGTTCTTGGCACAGTAGGTCATAACTGTGAATTGTTAATGTTTCTGGTCTGAATACTAACATCGATTATATGTACAAAGCTATTTCCCATTTACAAAGCACTTTTGCATATATTTGGTATGATCTGATCCCATTCCTCCATGTCAGGCTTTAAGACCCCTTAGAGAAAGAACTGCTAAAGGGTAATCCTTACATCTGTGCTCAGTAGAAGTTGGAACTGTGATTTCCTGAAGGGCAGAGGGTTGTGTCTGCTCTACTTTGCATTCTTTCCCAGTACCTAGATTGATTGGGCTGGCTACACACACTAAGTGCTCGATGGTAGTGTCATTTCATTTAGTGGGACAAGAAGTTATCTAAGTGCTTCTTGAAATCAGTCATGTTTCCAGTCTTTTCTCTCATCTCTTTTCCTCTGCAGAGATCTCATGGGTTCTGAACCAGCTTTGGTGATCAGCCCATGACTCCCACATCCCACCTTTTGCCTGGCTTGCTTCAATTCTGTTTCCAACAACCTCACCCTCAAAAAGCTTAAAACCACATTCATCGGTGCTATCCTAATCAAAACTTTGTTGGTCACAGAAGCAGAAACTCACTCAAGTTAGTTCAGGTAGAAAGCACTATTTATTGAAAGGCTGCATGGGGACAACCATACAAGTGAAGGGATGGGGGGAAGCAGGAGGGCTTGAAGGACAGCTTGCTTGACTTGTGTGACCAAGGAGAGCCCCATAGAATAAAAGCATTTGAAATGAGGTCTGGCTGTGTTTGAAAGGTGAACATAGTGTGAGAGGTATTTTCCAGTAGATGAAACACCTTAGATATAAAGGCAGGAAGTTAGGAATGTGCTAGTTATTCTCAAATATTACTTGGCATTTTGGTTATTTGTGAATCCAACTCTTCTTCCCAACTGCATTCTGAATATGAATGTAGTATTATATTTCTTGAGAACAAAATAATAATAAAAAGATCACCACCACCATCATCATCATCACCACCATGAGAACTATTTATTTAACATTTATGTACTAGGTACAGTGCTAAGTGGTTTTCCATATATTTTTTTTTCCTAATCCTCAAAATGTCTTTGAAATGATATAGCTGAGGAATTTGAGGCTCAGGGAAGGTATGTTCTTTAACTTAACCAAAGTGATTACTTAAAAGACACAGGGGAAAGACTGGAATCCAATCCCGGTCTGCCTGTTCCCAAAGTTCCTTACTCCTGAAGCTGAAGGCTTCTTTTTTTTTTTTTTAATTATTTTTTAATGTTTATTTATTTTTTGAGAGACAGAGCATGAGTGGGGGAGGGGCAGAAAGACAGGGAGACACAGAATCTGAAGCAGATTCCAGGCTCTGATGTCAGCAGAGATGGCCGATGTGGGGCCTGAACTCATGAACCGCAAGATCATGACCTGAGCCGAAGTTGGATGCTCAACCGACTGAGCCACCCAGGCACCCCAAAAACTGAAGGCCTCTTAAGAACACGGTTTTGGGGTGCCTGGGTGACTCAGTCGGTTAAGCATCTGACTTCAGCTCAGGTCATGATCTCAGGATTCGTGAGTTTGAGCCCCTGTGTCGGGCTCTGTGCTCACAGCTCAGAGCCTGGAGCCTTCTTCAGATTCTGTGTCTCCCTCTCTCTGCCCCTCCCCCATTCATGCTCTGTCTCTCTGTCTCTGTCTCTCTCTCTCAAAATTAAACTTAAAAAAAAAAAAAAAGAACATTGTTTCAACTCCTGACTTGTTTGTTGAATGAAAAAGGCTCCATGTGATTGATATTGGAAATTTACCCCCCACCCCTTCCAAATCATCTATAACTATTAAACTGTTTGTGCAGGCCTAACCTAAAGATCTTTGGTGATGACTTTGTCCATCACGAAGTTTTATGGCTCTTTGAAAAAGATGGAAAATCATTATTTCTTCTGACAAGTCCTTCTTCAAATGGGATCTTAATCCTCAAACCTTGTAGGAATATTGACACTGGAACAAAGTCATTGCTCAGTCCCAGTTAGCACTGTGAATCTTTGGGCAAACTGCTTTCTTTAAACTTGTTTCCTTGGTTAGCTTTCTCCATAGAGAACTTGGTTACAGAGAACTTATGGGAAGGGCTTTCTAACTGATACTGATCAGTAAGCTTCAAGAGGCCAGGAGGAAATGACGGGCTTAAGTGGCTCCTGGCGACCCTCCCTGAGCCAAATGCACTTTCTTTCTTTTCTTTTTCTTTTTTTCCCTAATGTTTATTTATTTATTTTTGAGAGAGAGAGAGAGCACAAGGTAGGGAGAGAGAGGGAGACACAGAATCCGAAGCAGGCTCCAGGCTCTTGAGCTGTCAGCACAGAGCCTGCCATGGGGCTCGAACTCACAAACTGTGAGATCATGACCTGAGCCAAAGTTGGCTGCTTAACCAACTAAGCCACCCGGGTGCCCCAACTGCACTTTCAAGATATCTTTAACAGTGGCTTTTCAATCCCAGGTCCCTTTCCAGAGAAAAAGATTACCTTGTGCATTTGTTATGCTCTCTTTGAGATGGAATCTTTGGACCAGCAAGGGAAACCCTCTCATCTCTAATCTGTGAATCATGATCCCCTTATACTATTGAAATCACTCACAGTCTGTAAAAGAGGAAGTGTGCCTGTGGAGAAGGATCCTGGCCCAGGAAGTAGTATGAATCATTCCAATGTGGTATACGAGGCACCACCCACTGTTGGCATCAAATCCCAACCCTGCTCTGCCCTTGGCATCCCCTCCCACTGCCTACTCTGGTGATTTGTCTAACACACACTCTCATAAACATAGCTCCAAGTTGGTTGCTAAGAGTAACTGTTTGCATCTTGATTACTCTTTGTAGTTAACGCGTCATTTTGAATCATTTATCGATCCACCCATCTTTTCATTCATTCAGTAAAAACGTACTTGGCAATAATAATAATATTATAGGCCCACCATGGAACAAGCATTGTGCCAGACATAGAGATTATAGTGATAATCAAAAGAATCATATGGTCATGGTCACTGCCATCATGGTGTTGGTAGTCCAGGACAGTGTTTTTTGTTTGTTTAAACACAATTCAGTGAAATTCAATTGAATTGTTACGTAAAAGGTATTTCTTACTGAGGATTATGGCCAAAAACATGGAAACACATTGGTTTAGTGGAGGTTATTCCTCTAACTATCCTTCTCACAGCCACTGGAGAATTCATGGAGTCTCATGCAGAAGAGAGAAAATATTATTACTATTCTTGCTTGTAATAATATTCATCAGGCATTATACCTTGCAAGGGAAGCAAAAGTTATCAAACACTTCTGTCCTTGCCTTCAATCCTTTTGGGGCTCTCCATCACCCACAGGATGAAGGCTCAACACCTTAGCCTAATACAGCAGCCACTTCTGGATGATCCGGTTTCTATCTCTCTGGCTCCCTTTTCCATTGTTCATACCACTTCCCTTCATCCTCTTCAAATGCCCTCCTTAACCCAGCTGCCTGGAAACACCTCCTCACCTTTGAACACTCAGGTTAGGTGTAACTTCCTCTGTGCCTTTGCCCTGTTCCTTCAGGCAAAACCGACAGCTTCTTGTTTGGTCTTTCACTGTCACTTTCTTATTCCCCTTTTTCTTCTGATTATGGCACCCCCTTTTCTTTGAAGCCCCCCTCCCCCATGTGGTGCTGATGACAGGCAGGACTCATAGGATGGGCTCATGACGCTGGCCTAGAACCTCATATTCTGAATATTGCAATTGGTTCAAGGATGGTATATAACCCAAGCAAGGCCAGTTACAGTCTGTGAGCCCTTTGTGTTGAGATAGTTCAAGTTGGGTCTCTAAATAGTCATGAATATACAACGTCTAACTTTATAGCACCCTTACTTGTCTAAAGCCTATCTCCTTCTACCATACCATAAATTCCTTCAAGGCAAAGACTGTTCTTTGACTTAAAAAAATTTGTATGTGTATGAATTTGTGTGTTCATAAAAGTAGGAAAAGTAGGAAATCAGTGGGTGATTTGCTGTAGAAAAATTTAAAAACACACAAAAACGTTGCTAAGCCCTTGTAATCCTTCCTCTTCTATTTTAACAATTTTTATAGCGCAGATACACACAAAACTCACATTTTACACAAATAGAATATAAATGAACATATGACTTTATAACTCATTTTTTTTCACTTAAGTGATATATTGTGAAAACTTTTCCATGTAAATTAGCTATTTTTCCTCGTGATTTTTCTTGGCCATTTATTATTCCTAGTCAGATGGAAAATGTGTCATGGCCTATTCATCAAAACTTAGGTGCTTTCTATTTCTCACTATTATAAAAAAAAAATGCAGTGTCTGTTTTATGCCAAAGATGACACTGCAAAGAACAGTCTTTTCAAGAAATGTTGCTGGTCAATGAGATAACCATACAGCAGGTGTATTAGTTATCTATTGCTGTTTAACAGCAATAACAGTTTAACCACTAACTTGCATTTTAATGCAATGTACACATGTTATCTCAAAGTGTCTGTAGACAAGAGTTTAGACAAGGCTTAACCAGGCCCTCTGCTTAAGGGTCTCACAAAAAGTTGCAATCAAGGTGTTGGCTAAGGCTGCAGTATTATCAGAAGTTCAACTGGGGAAGGATCTGCAAATCAAATTCATGTGGTTATTGGCAGAATTCAATTCCTTCCAGGCTACCAAACTGAGGACCTCAATTTTCTGCTGTTAGCTTGAGGCCACCCACACTTCCTTACTGCATGCCTCTCTTCATGGAGTAGCTCAGAGAGTAGTTGGGTGTTACAATTTTAAGTAACATAATCATGTACACAAAATCACATATATCCTGTCACCTTTGCTATATTTTATCAGTTAGAAGCAATTCACAGGTCTCACCCAGACTCATGAGGAAGAGGTTACGCAAGAACATAAGCACCAGTATGGGAATCATGGGGACTGCCCTAGACTCAACCTCAGTGAGTTTCCCAAACTTTCTTGATACATGGCACCTTTAATGTCCCAGAAATTTTCTTTTCGTGGCACCTTTAGGCCAAAAGAAATACCTAACAATTTTTTTTGTTAAGTAGTTAGATCCAAACAAGTTAGTAAGTACTTATATCCTAGCAATTTAGTAATCATTTGAAAGATAGTACATATAATTTGAAAGAAAAAATAATATTTTATTTTATTTTTAAGCAACCACAATATTTACTAATGTATTTATGCTCCTGTGGGCCCTACAGGTCTTAATGGGCCTTGGAATCAGACTGAACACCATTATTCACATCTCCTGATTTCAAGAGGTATTTACTTTTATCACGGCAACTTCAAAACACCCAGCTTTGCAAAAATATGTCATGGAAGGGAATGTAGTACGATTTAATGTTGAAACCGAACTACTTCAAGTTAATAGTTTGGTATCCAACAGATGTCACTGTGCTTCTCTCAAAAAATGCAAAATATCTCATGGCACCCCTGTGAATTCACTATAGCTCCCAAAGGTGACTTGGTATGGCCATATGGAAAAATTTCCTTGACCTTTACGTTATAAACAAAATCAATTTCTAATAGATTACAGATCTAAAGGTAAAACGAAAACGTAAAGCTTTCAGGGGAAGAACATTTTTCTGATCCTGGGGTACTGCACAATTTCTTGAATAGTATTTAAAAAGTACTAAACATAAAAAATTGACAAATTCAACAATATTAATATATGAATTTCTTTTTTTAAAAATATTTTTAATGTTTACTTACGTTTGAAAGAGGGGCAGAGCATGAGCAAGGGAAGGGCAGAGAGAAAGGGAGACACAGAATCTGAAGCAGGCTCCAGGCTCTGAACTGTCAGCCCAGAGCCCGACGAGGGGCTCAAACCCACGAACTGTGAGACCATGACCCGAGCCAAAGTCAGACACTTAACCAACTGAGCCACCCAGGCTTCCTAATACAAGAATTTCTTTTCATCAAGTGAGTGAAAAGGCACTTTATAAGGTGGAATAAGGTATCTGTATACATATATCTGGCTAATAGCTTGTAACCAGGATGTTTAAAGAATGCCTACAAACCAATAAAAAAAAAAGACTACTCAGTAGAAAAACAGGAAATAGACTTGAACACACTCTTCAGAAAAGAGGATATCCAATGACCAATAATCGTATGAAGAAGTTTTCAACCTCATTAATCATCAGGGAAATGAAAATTGAAATCACAGCTCGATACTGACACACCCACCAGATGGCTAAAATTTTTAAAAGTGTTATCAAGGATGTGAACAAACCAGAACTCTCTTATAAAGCTGGTGGGGTGTAAACAGGTACAATCGTATTGTTAAACTGTTTAGCACTATCTACTAAGGTGGATCATTCTTGGGTATATACCCCAAGGAAATGCAGATATTTATTAACCAAAATATGTTCACAACAGCACTGTTTATAATAGTCTGAGACTGGAAACTACCCAAATGTCTATAAATAGCAGAATAGATAAATAACTAGTGGCACCTTCCCATAATGGAGTACTATATAGAATAAGCAACTTATAACTACATAAATAATGTGTAATCTCACAAAAGAAGCCATTCCAATTGTCCCCCACCTTTCCCTACTCCCACAAGGTAAACCACATACTGTGTGATTCCATTTATATAAAATACAAAAAAGGTAAAATTAGTCTATACTGTTAGAAGTCAGACTAAAAGTTCCCCTTGGTGGGAAGGGGATCTGAGAGCAGAAAGGGGCAAAAGAGGGCTTCTGGAGTGCTGGTCATGTCTTTTCTTTCTTTCTTTTTCTTTCTTTCTTTCTTTCTCTCTCTCTCTCTCTCTCTCTCTCTCTCTTCTTTCTTTCTTGTTTTATTTATTTATTTATTTATTTATTTATTTATAAATATAATTTATTGTCAAATTGGCTTCCATAAAAAATACGGAAGCTTCACGAATGTGCGTGTCATCCTTGCGCAGGGGCTGTGCTGACCTTCTCTGTGTTGTTCCAATTTTAGTATATGTGCTGCCCAAGTAAGCACCATATCTTCCTTCTTGATCTGGGTACCAATCATCTGTGTTTCGGTTGTGAAAATAGTTGAGTGGTATCCTTATTATCTGTGCATTCAATACATGCATGTATGTTGTACATCAATCTAAAGTTGAAAAAATGTTTCAGTGAACATCCTTGTAGTGATGTTTTTGCAGATATCTCTGTTTCTTTCTCTTTTGACCGAATTCCTAGATGTGGGATTGCTAAATGAAATGGTATGAACATTTTTACAGCTTACAATACATCTTGTCACCTTGTCAGGGACTGCTTTTATTTATCTTGTCTTCCTGTGCCTAGCACCAAGCCACTGACTAATTGACGTGACCAAATGAATAAATGACGGACTTCTTTCAATTCCTTGAATGAAGCAGACTTTTTCAAGACTAAGAGCAGTTCCTATTTGCTCTTCCCAGAAATCTCTTCTCCCTGTTCGTCATACTGCTGACTGTCAGCTTAAAAGACATTCAAATAAGAGGCTTCCCTAACCATGCTGTCTAAAGTAGTCCTCCATTCTTATTCTGTCTTAGCTCCTCTTGTTTACCAATCTCAATGCATAATTATTATATCTGATTTATTTGTGTATTGCTTGCTTATTGCCATTCTCCCACTGGACTCTAAGTACCACGAAGATAGGAATGACGTATGTCTTGTCCACTATTTTAACCCCAGCACCTACCTAGCATAGTGCCTAGGATGGAGAAGGCCTTTATGTTAGGCATTTTTGGCCACAAGGGACAAACTCCTAACTCAGATGGACTTAACCAAAAAAGAAGAGGAAGAAGAAGAAGAAGAAGAAGAAGAAGAAGAAGAAGAAGAAGAAAATTTTTTGGTTCATGTAATTGAGAAATTCAAGGGGTATAAATAAACAATTTCAGACATGCCTGGATCCACAGGTTCAAATAATATTATTAGGCCAGGTTGTTTCCTTACATAGTAGTAAAAGAACTCCTCACCAGCCCCAAACGTACATTGCCAACCATCCCTGAAGAAAAGGAAGAAACTTTCTGATAGGCCTGTCAAGAGTCTTGGGGAGGATTGTCCAGCTCAGGGACACATACCCACCACTGAGCCAAGCTCAGTGGGTATGGGGGCAGAGTTCTATACCCAGGCCTTGGTTCCTTGACTGTCTCTGAGGGGCTGGATGGGTGGGAGCGGAGTCTCTGTCCCATCCAAACCACAAGTGCTGATGTGGAGAGGTGTAAGACCACCGGGGGCTAACTTAGTTGCCTAACTCCCAGTCCAACTTACCACTTGATTAGCTGCAGGGACTCAGCTCTCTCAGTGGGTGTATGCAGCCATTAACTGAAACCAGGCAGCTGAGACCTAGAAGTAATTGAGCTATTTTCCAGCTAAGTGGGGCCAGCTAAAATTAAGTGCTTCCTTGAACTTTGATTGCCATTTTTAATTAGGCAGTATATTGGCATTCCCTGAATGCCTTCTCCCTTTCCAATTTATTTGGGATTTAGGTGGAGGTCTGCCCTCTGTAACAAAACATAGGGGTAGAATTTGTATATAACATTTTCTTTCTTCCCAGTCCTTATTCTAAACTGAGTCTGTTTATACGGTTTTCTTGATCGGCTTAAATCTCACACCCCCACCCTTAGGGTTTATTCACCTCCTTCACCTGTTTCAGTTGGATCAGCCTAAAGTTGACTGAGCTAAGTGACAAATAGGGATTTTCTCATTGGTATGCAGAGGTACATCAGATACATAAACTCACTGGCAGTCTTTAGTATTCACTGCCTTGCAGACTCATCACTTTAGATTTCCAATTTGGCTCCTTTTTCAGGGTTTGTCCATGACCTTGAAGAAGTCAATTCCCTCTTTCTGGACCTTGGTAGCTCTAGCTATAAAATGAAATAATTACCTCGTCTGCTGAATAAGATGATTTCTGAAGATGATCTCTGATCCCGGAATTACCTTTCCCTGCCTCTCCTTTGTAATCTGGTGATGAGAAGGTTACCGTTAAATGTGAGGTGGCTTCGGGATCAGCCACATGATTTGTGGATTCCCATACAAAATGAAAATGTAGGTCCCCCTTTTCCAAAAAGTATCAAGAATTTCAAGATAGCAACAGCAGAGCATTTAGCCAAGTATGGGGTCCTTCTGAGAGTGGGATCCTGTGCAACTGCCTGGGTAGCACTTCCGTGAAGCCAGCCATGGATGCCGGAATTAATTAGATAGGATTAACCAGCCATGCTGATGCCCCTCCTCAAAATTCTGCATTATATGTCCACTGTCTTTTGCAAGGATAGAAAAATCAAATAAAATAAATGAGTGATGTGGGCTGGGGGTGGTGGTGACTGTGACAAAACGGAGAGAACAAATATTCTCCCTAAAAGGAGCAGCTAATATTGTCCGCCAATTGTCATGATGGGAGAATTTAGGCTTATTACTGTCCAATCTTTTAATGTTTGAAAAGAAGCCGGGGTCAGGATAAAAAACCAAAAAACCAAAACAAACAAACAAACAAACAAATCAAACCTCCTGATTTTTCTTAAATGTTTATTTTTGAGAGAGAGAGAGAGAGAGAGAGAGAGAGAGAAAGCATGAGCAGGGGAGAGACAGAGAGACACACACACACAGAATCCAAAGCAGATACAGCACAGAGCCGAATGTGGGGCTCGAACCCACAAACCGTGAGATCATGACCTGAGCCAAGACCAAGACTGGGATGCTCAAACAACTGAGCCACCCAGCCGCCCCCTGATTTTTTTTTTAATGTTGGTAACTGTTGAGAAAAATTATCTAAAATTTGGAAATGAGGCAAAAGGATAATTGCAATTTCTTTTAATGGCATCTGAGAGCAGTGGTTCTGAAAATGTGCTTTCCAATCAACAGCATTAGTATCACAAGGCATTAGCATACACACGCTTATATATAAGTAGCATGAATAAAAGCAATGATGCAAAGGACAGGAGGGAGAAATTGAGATTATTTTGTTCTTATAAGGTACTCACAGTACCCTTGAAGTGGTATAGTGTTATTTGAAAGTGGACTTGGATTAGCTGTGGTATATTACAAACTTTTTTAAAGTTTAAAAAAGGGAAGTATAATCCATATGCTGAGAGAAAATGGAGTCATAGAAGATGTTCGAATAAAACCACAAAAGGCAGAAAAAGAGTGGAAGACAAAAACAAGAACAAACAAGGACAAGTAGAAAACAATAACAAATATAATAGATATTTATCCAACTATATCAATAATCATGTGGAATGTCAATAGTCTAAATGCACCAATTAAAAAAAGAGAGAGAGAGAGATTGTCAGGGCGGATAAAAAAAAGACCCAATTACATGTTGTGTACAAGAAACTCACTTTAAATATAAAGACAGTTATACATGAAAAGTTAATGGATGAAGAAAAATATACCATACTAACAATGTTCAAATGAAAGCAAGAGCAGCTATATTAAATTCAGAGAGAGAGTAGATATCAAAGCAAGGAAAGTTACTGGGGATAAAGTAGGGCATTACATAATGATAAAGGGGTCAATATTTCAAGAAGACATAACAATCCTTAATATGTCTGTACCTAACAACAGAGCATCAAACTATGTAAGGCAAAAACTAATAGAATTGCAAAGAGAAATAGATGAAACCACCATTATAGTTGGAGACTTCAACACCCCTCTATCACAAAGGGACAGATTCAACAGGCAGAAAATCAGTAAGGATATAGTTGAACTCAACAACACCATCAATCAACTGGATATAATTGACATCTATAGACTAGTTGATCCAACAATAACAGAAAACATATTTTCCTCAAGATCACATAGAACATTCTTCACTATAGGCCATATTCAGAGCCATAAAACAGACCTTAACAAGTTAAAAAGAATAGAAATTATACCATGTCAGCTCTCAGACCATAACAGAATTAAACCAGAAAGCAATAACAAAAGGATAAATGGAAAATTTCAAAATACATGAAGATTAAATAATACACTTGTAAATAAGACATGGGTCAAAGAAGAAATCTCAAGAATAATTTGATACTATTTTGGGTTAAATAAAAATGAAAACCAGCTCATGAAATTTATGAGGTATAGTGAATGTAGTGCATAAATGGAAATTTATTGAATGTGTATATTAGAAGGAAGAAAATTAAAAAATAGTAATTTAAGCATCCACCTTATGAAACTAGAAAAAGATGAGTAAATTAAATACAAAGTAAGCAGAGGAAAATAAATAATAAAAATTAGAGCAGAAATCTATGAAAATGAAAACAAGAAATCAATACACAAAGTCAATTAAGCCAAAACTGGTTGTTTGAAAAGATCAGTAAGTCAGTAAGCCTCTAGCCAGGTTAACTATGAAAAGAATACCGAAGACACAGATTACTAATATCTGAAGCAAACGAAGGGAGGGGCAGCTGGGTGGGTCAGCTGGTTAAGCATCCAACTCTTAATCTCAGCTCAGGTCTTAATCTCAGGATCGTGAGTTCAAGCTCCACATTGGGTTTTCCACTGGGCATGAAGCCTACTGAAAAAGAAAGATTTTAAAATAAGAAAAAGAAAAGAAAAGAAAAGAAATGAAAGAGGGTACATCAGCACAGATGCTATGGACATTAAAAGGCTAATAAAAGAATACTATGAACAACTCTATACCCACACATTTGATAACCTAGATGAAATGGACCAATTCCTTGAAAGACCCAATTTGCCAAAACTGACACAAAAACAAATAGGCAAAGTGAATAGGCCTATATCCATTAAAAAAAATTGAATCAATAATTAATAACCTTCCAAAACAGAAAGCACCAGACACAGATGGATTCACTGGTAAATTCTACCAAACATTTAAGGATGAAATTATACCAATTCTCTACAATCTGTTTCAGAAGATAGAAGCAGAAGAAATACTTCCTAACTCATTATACGAGGCCAGCATTACTCTTATATCAAAACCAGGTAAAGATATTATAAGAAAAGAAAACTACAGATCAAAATCTCTCATGAAAATTGATGCAAAAATTCTCAATAAAATATTAGCAAATTGAATCCAGCAATGCACAAAGAGAATTATATACAATGACCAAGTGGGGTCTCTCTCAAGTATGCAAGACTGGTTTAACACTCAAAAATCGATTAATATAATCTGTCACATCAACAGATTAAAAAAGAAAAATCACATGATCATATCAATAGATACAGAAAAAGCTTTTGACAAAATCCAACACCCATTCATTATAAAAACTCTCAGTAAACTAGGAATTTCCTTAACTTGATAAAGGAAAAAAACTAGAGCTAATATAATATCATAATATAATAATATCATGTCATATCATATCATATCATATCATATCATATCATATCATATCATACTTAATGGTGAGAAACTTAAACCTTTTCCACTAAGATGAGGTACAAAGAAAGGATGCACCTTCTCACCACTCTTTTGCAACATCACACAGGAAATTCTAGCTAATGCAATTAAGGAAAGAAAATAAAATATGTACAGATTTGGAAGGGAGAAATAAAATTGTTTTCCTTTGCAGATGTCATAACCATCTATGTAAAAAAATCTGAAAGGCAGACCAAAAAAGCTCCTGGAACTAGGAATTTTAGCAAGGTTACAAGATATACAATGTTAATATACAAAAGTCAATCACTTTCCTATATACTAGCAATGAACAAATGGAATTTGAAATTAAAAATTCAACATCATTTATATTAGCACCCCCCAAAATGAAATATTTAGGCATACGTTTAACAAAATATGTACAAGATATAGATGAGAAAAACTATAACCTTTGATGAATGAAATAAAAGAAGAACTAAATAAATGGAGAGAGATCCCATGTTCATGGATAGGAAGATTTAAAGAAGATGGGGCGCCTGGGTGGCGCAGTCGGTTAAGCGTCCGACTTCAGCCAGGTCACGATCTCGCGGTCCGTGAGTTCGAGCCCCGCGTCAGGCTCCGGGCTGATGGCTCGGAGCCTGGAGCCTGTTTCCGATTCTGTGTCTCCCTCTCTCTCTGCCCCTCCCCCGTTCATGCTCTGTCTCTCTCTGTCCCAAAAATAAATAAACATTGAAAAAAAATTCTTTTAAAGAAGAACTAAATAAATGGAGAGAGATCCCATGTTCATGGATAGGAAGATTTACTATTGTCAAGATGTGAGTTCTTCCCTTGGAATGCCTGGGTGGCTCAGTTGGTTAAATGTCCAACTCTTGATTTCAGCTCAAGTCATGATCTCACAGTTGGGAGATCGAGCCCCATGTTAAGCCCCACATTGGGTTCTGCACTGGGCAA
Source organism: Lynx rufus (assembly GCF_022079265.1). Classification (NCBI taxonomy): domain Eukaryota; kingdom Metazoa; phylum Chordata; class Mammalia; order Carnivora; family Felidae; genus Lynx; species Lynx rufus. Next base: position 190,367,437 of record NW_025814823.1, read on the forward strand.
GGAACCTGCTTAGGATTCTCTCTCTTTTTCTCCCTCTGCCCCTCCTGTAATCACATGGGCTCTCGAAAGAAAGAAAAGAAAGAAAGAAAGAAAGAAAGAAAGAAAGAAAGAAAGAAAGTCTGTTCTTCCCAATTTAATCTATAGATTTAATGCAATCCTTATCAAAATATCAAAATCTCAGCAAATTATATTATGGATATCAACAAAGTCACTCTAAAGTTTACATAAAGATCGCTTCTCGGCCTTTTGGCTAAGATTAAGTGTAAAGTTTACATAAAGAGGCAAAAGACCCAGCATGACCAACACAATATTGAAGGAGAACAAAGTTGGACAACTTTAAGACTTACTATAAAGCTACACTAATCAAGACAGTGTGGTATTGGCAAAAGAATAGACAAATAGATCAATGGAACAGAATTAAGTTCCCAGAAATAGACTCACATAAATATAGTCAATTAATCTTTGACAAAGGAGCAAAATGCTGTACAATTGAGCAAAGATTTTTCCTTTCCACAAGTGGCACTGGAACAACTGGACAACCACATACCAAAAAAAAAAAAAAAGGAATTTAGACAAAGGCCTTACATTCTTCACATAAATTAGCTAAAAATGGGTCACGGACTATGTAAATGTAAAACTAGAAAACTCCTGGAGGGTAATATAGAAGAAAACCTATATGACCTTGGGAATGTGGCAACTTTTTAGATACAACACTAAAGGCACGATCCATGAATAAGATAATTGGTAAGGTCGACTTATCAAAATTAAAAAAAACTTTTGCTCTGTGAAAGACAATGTCATTGGAATGGAAAGATAAGGCCACAGACTGGGAGAAAATGTTTGCAAAAGACACATTTGGTAAAGGACTGTTCTCCAAAGTACACAGAGAACACATAAAATTCAACAAAAAGAAAGCAAACAGCCTGATTAAAAAATGGGCCAAAAATTTTAAGATACCTAACCAAAAAAGATATATAGATGGCTAATAAATATATGAAAATACTTTTGACATCATATTTTATTAGAAAATGGCAAATTAAGGGGCGCCTGGGTGGCGCAGTCGGTTAAGCGTCCGACTTCAGCCAGGTCACGATCTCGCGGTCCGTGAGTTTGAGCCCCGCGTCAGGCTCTGGGCTGATGGCTCGGAGCCTGGAGCCTGTTTCCGATTCTGTGTCTCCCTCTCTCTCTGCCCCTCCCCCGTTCATGCTCTGTCTCTCTCTGTCCCAAAAATAAATAAACATTGAAAAAAAAAATTTAAAAAAAAAAAAAAAGAAAATGGCAAATTAAAATGAGATAGCACTACACACCTATTAGAATGGCTAAGATCCAAAACACTGACAACACCAAATGCTGGCAACAGTGTGGAGCAGCAGGAACTCTCATTCATTGCTGGTGAGAATGCAAAATGGTACAACTACTTTGGAAGACAGTTTGGCAGTTTCTTACAAACTACACATACCTTTTAATTTATTTTTATTTTTATTTTAAAAACTAAACATAATCTTAACATACAGTCTACCACTCATGCTCCTGGATATTAACTCAAATGAATTCAAAACTTATGTCTGTCCACACAAAAACCTGCACATGGTATATATAGCATATTTATTCATAATTGCCCAAACTGGGAAGCAACCAAGATGTCCTTCAGATAAAGAAACTGCCGTAAACCAAAACAACACAATAGTATTCAGTGATAAAAAGAAAGGAGCTATCAAGCTATGTAAAGACATGGAGGAACCTTAACTGGATATATGCCCAGTGAAAGAAGCCAATCTGAAAAGGCTACATATCATATGATTTCAAATATTTGACACTCCAGAAAAGACAAAACTATGGAGACAGTAAAAAGATCAGTGATTGGAAGTTTGGGGTTTGGGGTGAGAGATGAATAGGCAGATCACAGAGGATTTTTAAGGCAGTGAAACTATTCGGTATGGTATTTATAATGGTGGATACATATAGTTACACATTTGCTAAAACCCGTAGAGTGTATAACACTAACAGTGAACCTTAATGTAAACTATGAACTTTGGGTGATAATGATATATCAGGGTAGGCTCATAACATCAACCATAACAAACATATTACTCTGGGGGGGGTTGGGGGGGATGTCAATAGTGGGGCAGGTGGTGCGTGTGTGGGGAAGGGGAGTAGTGAATTCGTTATGCTTTCTGTTCAATTTTATTGCGAACCTAAAGCTTCGCTAAAAAATAAAGTTTGTTAATTTAAAACGATGTACTTCCTTTAGGGTCAATTAGGAGCAAGCAAGTATCAAAGCCTCTTTCCTAGCTGTTCTGCCAGCTGCGGAGGCAACACCTGTGTTTCCGAGGATGGCCTGAATTCAGCCCAATTTCCAGAGTGACAAGGAGGAGATGAGGAAAAAAAGGTGATTTGGCCAGGACTTTGAAGCTGGGATGCCCTGTGAACTTGGGGCATGGTAGATCCCACAGCCACCTCAGGCAACTTCACCTCTTCAAGCCTCAGTTTGCTTATCTGTAATAATATTAGAGTAGCATAGTGGTTACAGACCTTTATGGTTTCAGTGGCTCTGAAGTTCCTCATACTTCAGTTGTGAATTCAAGCTTTGTCTCCAACCTAGCAGCTTCATGAACACGCTTCCATCACCACCTTCAGTCTCAGTTGCCTCCTCTGTAGGAATATCAGTAGTACCTACGGTAGAGAGTCCTAAGGATAAAATGTGATAATGCACTGGTTACACTGTATGCCTTGTGTAACCAATTATGACTATTATTATTAGGTGAACCATATTACATTGCCAAAGTTTGACCCTTTCTGATCTACAAAATCAACAATTCTGTATGCTTTAACCTTATATCTTTTATGGAACTATTATGGGCACTGAATGAGATAATACAGGCACTGTACTTGCTACCATCACATGATAGTGATTATTATTGTTATCCACAATTCTGGGGACAGTACCTGGTGTTGAGAATTCAAAGGCCCAAGACACATCAAGAAACTTGATCATTCTCTGTAACTGTCATTTCATTTACTTGTCAGTTCCTATTCCCATCTCTCTTTTTCCTCACCTCCCCCTACCCTAATTGTTACAGTAGAGACCTTGTCTTAGAAATCTTTGTATTTGTAGGGGCACCTGGGTGGCTCAGTTAGTTGAGCGTCTGACTCTTGGGTTCAGCTCAGGTCATGATACCAGGATCATGGGATCAAGCCCCATGTTGGGCTCTCTCTTTCTAAAATAATAAAAAAAAATTGTTTTAAAAGAGAATCTTTGTGTTTTTAGATTCTAGCAAATGCTAGATACATAATTAACTGCTCAAGAAATGCTGTTGAATGAGTGATTCCAAGAGCTTTATGGGTTTCCCAGGGGTTGGAGGGATTTGCTTCTCCTGTGGATTACTAAGAGAAAAAAAGGAACTAAAGACTAAAATCTTGAACATAACCAAAGAACTTGAGTAAAAGACCCATTTAGGCTTTAATTGCTTCTGTCAAAATGGATCCAATAATCCTAATCTGGTCCCCTCACAGAGTACTTGAAATGCAAAAGTGTTGTTGGGAAACAACACAAATATTAAAATGGCTAAAATCAAAAGAACTGATAATACTAAGTCCTGCCAAGGATGTGGACAAATTGGAACTCTCATGTATTGCTGGGAGGAATGCAACACCGTACAACCACTTTTAAAAGTACTTTTTTGTAGTTTCTTATGAAGTGAAACATATTTAACCACAAGACCTAGAAATTTCACTCCTAATTATTAACCCTAGAGAAATGAAAACATAGGTTCACATAAAACTTGAATATTTATAGTGACTTCATTCATAATTGTCAAAAACTGGAAACACCCAATGTCATTCAACAGGTGAATGGATAAACTAACTGTGGTATATCCACACAATGTAATATTACTGAACAATAAAAAGGTGGGAACTATTGATACATGCAACAACGTGGATGAATCTTAAATACATTATGCTGAATGAAAGAAGCCAGACTCAAAAAGCTAAATTCTGTATGGTTCCATTTATGTGGCATTCTGGAAAAGGTAATGCTAAAAGGACAGAAAGCCAATCAATGATTGCTAGTAGTTGGGAGTGATAGGAAGCAGGAGTGAAGTTTTGGGGGCGATCCTAATTGCAGAAGTGGTTGTTCAAACTGTATGCATTTATCAAAATTCATAGTCATGTACACTAAAAAAAATGGAGACTATTAATTATGTAAATTATACCCAAACTGGACTTTAAAAAAAGAGCTAGTTGCTGGAAAAATGGTTTACAAAGCAAAGTTGTCACTGGGCCAACATTATTCCCATAGTAAGGGCCAGTGAAGAAAATTCTCCTAAGAGCAACTTGGAAGTGTGCTGAGCCAGAATGAAATAATAACAATTAATTATTTAATTTATAATTTATCTAATTAAACATTTATGATACCTTCTAAATGCTGGTGGGACAAAAGAAGAAAAAGGTATACCTCCTATTCACAAAAGGCTCACAATGTAGTGGGAGTGGGGTAAGAAAAAGAAAATTACAGTATAACAGGATCATTATCTTTGATAATTAAAGAATCGGTATATAATTAGACTCTTCACACATCACACAATTAAAAGCACAAGCTAAGCATTATACACTCCTCACCCCTGTACTTAATAGCAGTAGAATGAGGATAATAAAAACTAGCACTTATTGACTGCTTACTACGTGAGAGGTGTTATTCTAAGCAACAATTTAAGCCTCACAAAAGCCCTGTGATCTAGGAACCATCATTATCACTGTCCTTTATAGATAAGGCAACAAAGTCATAGGAAAGTTTATTTTCCCATGGTCACACAGTTGTAAAGGGTAGCACAGGGATTTAAACCCTGGTATGATGGTCACCTCCTAAACATGACAGTATACTGTGGCTACAGAGAAACAGTGACCTGGGTCACTTGGACTCCCAAAATTTGGAACCGGTTGCTCTAACTCTGCCTCAGTTTCCCTAACATTGGAGGGGAGAATCAAGCATGCAAAACTCTCTGTGTAAGACACCAGGGTAAACCACTATTCCTCTTGTGATCCTTTCCTGTGTTTACCATTTAACCCGTCCACCTCCATTACTAAAATAATATGTAATTATAAAAAATGGAAGAAGCAAAAAAAAAAAAAAAAGATAAAATGCAAAAAACAAACAAATAAACCTTCATCCACCCATAGTCTCACCACCTAGAGGCAAATACTCTAGCATTTTGGCACATTTCCTTTTAGTCTTTTTAAGAAATGTCTTTTATTTACATAGCTGAGATAAAACTTAAATGTAATTTTGGACCCTGCTTTTTTTCACTTAAAATCAGAGCATAAACTCTTTGTAAACGCTATTTTAAATGAATGTATAATAATCTATCATATGGATACTCTACAATTTATTAACTATTCCTTCACAGTTGGATATTTAGGTTATTTCCAATATTTTCACTATTATAAATAACACCACTATTAACATTCTAGTCCATAAATCTTGCAGATTATTTTTTTAGGATAGTTTCCCAGAAATGTAATTACTAGGTTAAATGTCAAGAATATTTTACAGATTACATAGAGATGTAGTATTCTTTACAAATACAAATACATTCTTTACAAATAAATGGAAAGGCTTCCATGGGGTCAAAAGTCATTTGTATGTTTGTTTCTGTGTATAAGTATGGAGTTGAGGGGGTGATGAGAGACAGAATTGGGAACTTTCTCAGTACTTGGTCAGTGCAGTAACCACTTGACTTTTTCTTTTGTGAGCTACTTTCCAATTGTCAGGGGCCCATGATGGTTAAATATTGATCACTGAGTGCCAGCAAATGGAAGCAAATTTCATGTACAGAGTTTGTATACCTTCTGCAAGTATATTGTCCATAGAATCAGTGAGACTTGGCACCTCAGTGTTTTTCACTGGGCAGCACCTTCACCACCATTTCGTCAAGCGTTCTCATAGCTCCTGGGTGAAATGGGTTGGAACAGCCATTACCATTCTCAGGTCATTGGTTAAAAACTGAGGCCCAGAAAGAAGTGACTTACCCAAAGTTACAGAGCTGGTTGCAGAGAGCTGGGACTAGAATTCTACTCTCATGCTTCTACGGTAAAAGCCCCTGTTACAAACTAAATTATGTCTCCCCACCCCCCAAACCCACATCACCCATTCATATGTTGGAGCCCTGACCTGCAATGTTACTATATTTGGAGACAGGGCCTATAAGGGGGTAATAAAGGTTAAAAGAAGTCATAAGGGTAGGGCCCTGATCTCCTAGGATTAGTGCCCTTATAAGAAGAGGAAGACCAGAGCTCTCTGCACATGCACAGAGAAGTAGCCATGTCAGGACACAGCAGAAGGGGGTTGTCTACAAGCAAGAAAAAGAGACCTCACCAGAAACCAACCTTGCTGACACACTGATTGTGGACTTCCAGCTTCCAGAACTGTGAGAAAATAAATTTGTGTTGTTTAAGTCACCGCATTTGTGGTATTCTGCTATGGCAGCCCTAGCAGACTAATACAGATTCTGGTATCGAGAAGTGTGGGGGGGTGGGGGGGGGGGGGAAAGAAGTGTGGGGAGGGGGGTGGTTTGCCTAAAAAATGTGGAAATTGTTTCTGGAACTGGGTAATAGGGAGAGAGACTGGATAAGCTGTGAGGTGCATGCTAGAAAAAAAAATCCTAGGTTGCCTTGAAGGGACGGTTGGTAGAAATTGAATGTTAAAGGCAATTCTGGTGAGGGCTGAGGAAGGAACAAGAAGAGCTATTAAAGAAAGCATCTCTTATTTTAGAGAAGACACATATCATCATGGACAGAATGTTGGTAGAACTGTGAACATTAAAGGTGATTCTGGTGAGGATTCAGATGGAAATGCAAAACATGGGAATGGAAACTGGGAGAAAGATGATCCTTATCAGGAAGCAGCAAAGAACTTGGCTAAATCGTGTTCTAGTGTTTCATGGAAAGTAGAAATTGCAAGTGATGAACTTGGAAATTTAGCTAAAGAGATTCCTAAGCAAAGTGTTGAAGGTGTGGCCTGGTTTCTCCTTGCTGTTTATAGTAAAACATGAGGCAAATGAGAGAGGCAAATGGAAGGGATTGGTAAGCAAAAACAAACCAGAGTGTGAAGATTTGCAAAATTCTCAGCCCATCCATGTTGCACAAAACAAGAGTGCATGTTCTAGGGTGTGTCTGGCAAATCACTCTATAAGGAGGTCACCCATGCAGTGTATCAGCCATCTCAGCAGAAACCAAGAATAGAGATGGGATTTATACCAGCACAGACATTGTCAGTTTGGACCAAAGGTAACAGAGATGGGATAAAATAAAGGAAGGCTATTGGATTTCTGGGATTCTACAGGACAGGATAATAAAGCTATTTGGCTGTGAATATGCTTTGTCCTTTAAGAAAAGAGGATTGACCCTGAAGGTGATTCACAGATCATCAGGGCTGCCATCCCACTATATGCCTAAAGCATACAGCCCAGAGAGCAAGACTATTTCTTTCTGGGTTTCAGAGGGTAGGCCTCCTCTTGGTTTCAGGGCTCTGGGCTGTCCCTGCTTAGTGCCTCAGGGGCAGGGCTACAGCAAAAAGCCACAGGGTGGGGCTCTGCCCCCAGTGGAGGAGGCAAGGCTGCTGCCTAGTGAGGATGACACTACTGACCAAGTGGGTCCAGAAGGCAGAGCATTCCTCGAGAGGATTATTCTAGAGCTTTAAGACTTAGTGGAATTTTCCTTGCTAGGTTTTGAATTTGTCTGGGACCTATCACCCCTTCCTTCCTGTTGATTTCTCCCTTTTGGAATGGGAATATCTATCCTATACCTGTATTTTGGAAGCATGGAACTTGTCTGGTATCTAGGTAGAGAAGAATTTTGCCTCAGGATAGGTCATACTTGGAGCCTCACCCATATCTGATTTAGGTGATACTTCGATAAGACTTTGAACTTGGAACTGATGCTTGAATGGGTTAAGACTTTGGGGATTGTTGGGATGGTATGAATGTATTTTGTGTACAATGAGCACATGGATTTTGGAGGGGTCGAAGGAAAGAATATTAAGGACTGAACTGTGTCTCTGTCAAATTCATATGCTGAAGCCCGACTATCAGAGTGACTGTCTTTGGAGACAGGGCCTATAAAGAAGTAATAAAGATTAAGTGAGATCATAAGGATGGGGCTCTGACCTGATGGGATTAGTGTCCTTATAAGAAGGAGAAGAGAGAAGAGCTTGGTCTCTTCACACAAGGAGAGAAGACACCATGTGAGGACTCAGTGAGAAGGTGGCCTTCTACAGGCTGGGAAGAAAGATCTTATGGAAAACAACCAAGCCAGCATCTTTATCTTGAACTTCTAGCCCCCAGAACTGTGAAAAAAGTGTCAATCCACCCAGTCCGAGGTATTTTGTTACGGCAGCTCAAGCAGATGATTATAGCCTCTAAATACATCAATGGCTGGGGTGCCTGGGTGGCTCAGTCAGTTAAGCATCTGACTCTTGATTTGGGCTCGGGTCCTGATCTCGCCTTTCAGTTCATGGGATCAAGTCTGGAGTGGGGCTCCACACTGACAGTGTAAAGCCTGCTTGGGATTCTCTCTCTCTCCCTCTCTCTCTCTGCCCCTACCCTTTTCTCATTCTCTCTCACTCACTAATTAAATAAATAAACTTAAAAAATACATCAATGGCAAGACCATATACTTTATTTATCCCATGGGTATCTAATGGTTTTGATAGACCTACCTACTCATCACCTTCCCAATACAGAGTATTTTGTTGAGTTGTACAAACCTGGGTCTGAAGAAAGAGGTGCCGTCAAGGAACAGATGACAAGAGGTCTGAGTCTTGGTTTCTAGAACCAGGCTTTGCCAAACCTTGCCAAGGGATCTTGGGCAAGCCACTTCCCTCTGGTTATCAGTTACCCATCTATAAAATAAGGTATGCTGCATCAGACTCTGGAGTTATACACATGTGGGCTTGAATCCAGACTCTGACATTAGCTGTGTGACCTTGCACACATTACTTGCCCCCTCAGATTTAGTTTTCCCATCTCTAAAACAGGATAAGTGTTAGCCCAGGGTATTACTGGGCTAACTGAAAGATGATGTGCAGAGTCCCTGGCACATTTTAAAGGGCAATACAAGTAGTTCTCTTCCTAGATTAGTTAATTAATTAATTAAGTTAATGTATGTAAAGTGGTGAGGACAGTGTCTGGCACTTGGTAAGGGCTGTATCCAGTTTCGTTACTTTTTTTTCTTCTTACTTGAACAGAGAGTAGGTCCTCAGTAAGTGAGGTCCTTATTATTATTTTGGAGGCTCATCTCCCTTCATTTCCGTCCAAAGGCCTAACTCCTAACTATAGCTAATTTCGGTTTTTCCCCAAATACAGCCCGTGGGCTTTCCCGCCCTAGTACATTTGTCTATTCCGTTTTCTCTGCGTGGTGCTCCATTTCTCCTCCTCCGGAGCTCAGATGTCTTCTCTTCTGGGAATCCTCTCTCCGACACCCCCCTCCTCCCAGTCAGAGGAATGGCTCCTAGATTTGTGTCCTGCTAAGAAAACAACTCCATATAGCACTTAGTTCTTTGTGCTCGGTGATTCGGTTAACTCTTTCAGAGCCTGCCTCCAAGAGTGGCGGCCTCTAGGGCACGGTGCTGGGTGAGTAGCCTCTGGGTGTCACCCAAGACGTCTTAGCACAGTGTGGGACAGAGGAAACGGACCCTTGTGCAGACAGGGGTCCAGTTTTAACTCCTAGAAGCCCGAGCCCCCACGACCCTCCCTAGGCCTTGCCCACCGTGAAGCCTGCCCCTCCTCGGGCTCCGACCCTCCCTCCCCCGGTCCCCATTACCTGAGCCGACCGGGCTGCCCAGGGGTCCCCCAGGCTCCTCCTCCGCGGTCCCTCCGCCCCCTCCTGGCGGGCGCGTCCCCTCCTCCACCCCGCGGCGGAGCCCTGCGGAGCTGAGGGCGGAGCGTCGTCGCCGATGGCTGGGAGCCGGGCTGGGAGGCGCTGGGAGAGCAGTGGGTTCCAGACGCGCCGCCGCCTGGCCGGGGGGCTGGCATGGCCGCGTGCTTGTGAGCGCGGAGCGCGCGAGGGGCCGCTGCCACCATGCCCGGGGGCGTGGGCGCCGTCCGGCTCTGCCTGCTGGCGCTCGCCCTGCCGGCGTGGACCAGAAGTAAGTGCCGGGGTGCGGGGGAGCTGGGTGAGGATGGAGATGGGTGGGCTGGGTGGCCGGAGGACGTGGGAGTCGCCCCCTGCAACTCCGCGGGGCTGTTCCCCCGCGGTCCCCCAGCCTGGGAGCCCGGGCTTTGTTCCCACGTTGTGCACCCCGGGAGGTGGTGGGGGGTCCGGGAGACCCAGAGCAGGCAGAAAACAGCCGGTCCTCTCCCTGGCTTGCCTCCCTCTCCCTCTTTCTCTTTTCCCACTGTTTTTCTGCTTTTGGCTTCTTTCCGCTGCTTTCCTAGTCTCTCCTCCTTTCTCCAGTCTTTGTGTGTGTGTTCCTATAAATATATATCGATAAAATTGGAACCGTACCATATGCACAGTTTTGTGTCTTGCATTCTTCACTTCACAGTGTGAGCGTTTGCCACATCGTTACATTCTGCAAAAACATGACTTTAATGACTATAGATTATATCAAGAAATCGGAAAAGTGTAATCTTCAAAAAGTTAAAAACATGACTCCTACAAATACAGGATGAATGGGTGGCAAAGATTCCTTCAATTCATTAAGGAGGCGGCGAGTAGGATGGTGTAGCTGGTTGAAAGCATTAGAGGAACAGGGGTGGTGCAGGTATCCAGGAATTGTTGAAATCATGTGCTGGGACAGATGTAAAAGTGGTCAATGCCCCATCCAGGGAAACAACCATAATCCTTAGTTATCTTTCTCCCATACTAAAGTCATTTGCCTCTCTACCAGACAAAAATTTACAGTTAACATGGTAAGTTCACAGAGTATGGTTTTTTAATTCGTTGTAAATTTAAAAAAAAGTCAAACAAATGTGCATTCCCCTAGAAAAATTTGGTGATGTATGAGAGGGCCTGTTAAATAGTGCTCCAGTGTGACATTGAAAGGACATCCTGCTTGCTTTTTGCCTCATTTGCAAGTTTTGAACAATTTTTCTTAAGATATACTGTGCTCCTCTATTATTTAGACTTGCTTTCAGCATTTTTTTTTGCAATCATAAAGATAATTTCATTCCTTTAAATATTGCATTAAATATCGTATAATTCCTTTTTGTTGCAAAGAATCCAGACTTATGAGAGCCACTGGAGCAGGGACTATGCCTCTGGTTTCCCCGTGAATATCAAGCACCTAGCATAGTACTTGGTAAATAGTTAAGCATTCAGAAAACATGAGTAAATGAATGCATTGCTTCTGATTTTTACCAGTATGACGATTCTAATGCTAGTCTAAAGAGATTATTTTTTCAGATATATTTTGATTGAGAATACACTATATCAATAATCTGAAAGGAACATCAATCACTCATAATTTTGCCACTCTAACAGAACAGCTGTGGCTATCTTTCATATCGCTCATTGTATTCTATGTGATTGATGTGGTTGGTTTAGAAAGAATAGATTTTTGGAGTCTTCCAAAATCTAGGTCCCCCACCCCAGGAGTCCTATGGATTTAACCTATTCTTGTGGAGAGTAATTTGTTTAGGTTTTGGGAAACTACCAGTTTATCGAGGTTATCTGCAAAAGTGAGGTCTGCAGTGCCTAGAACAAATCTCTCCTCAAACAAGTTTCAATTCACCTTTTTTTGCAAAATGGGAATCCTGCTGCTTATCTTGTCTTGAGGATGAAGGAGAACCAAGTGGTGATAGTGATTTGGAAAGTAGGAAGTGATCTGCAAATGCAAACTTGCCATTAGGAAGCTCAAGGTAATGCCACGATGCTTTGTGGTTCTGGGAGCAATTTCACGGTGACTCTCCCCAGTAACGCTGTGACATAGGCAGGCGGATATCATGGTCTTCATTTTACAGATGAGCAAGCTGAAGCTCAGTGGGAATCACCTGTGGGCCTGAATCTGACCCATGATTCTGAACATACCCAGAATCCGACCACTTCATTCTTCTCCACTGAGGTCATTTTAGTCTGAGCCACCATCATCACTCACCAGGTCTCCAGCCTGACCATCTTGCTTCTACTCTCACTCCCACACCCTCCCCCACCATACCCCCCATCTCCACCCAGCCGGCAGAATGATCTTTTAAAAACTGAATACAGATCATATTGCTCTGTGTCTAAACACTCCAGTGCCTACTGATCTGTTTATTTTGAGAGAGAGACGGAGAGAGAGAGAGAGAGAGAGAGCGTGAGTGCACGTGTGAGTTGGGGAGGGGCAGAGAGAGAAGGAGAAAGAGAGAAATCCCAAGCAGGCTCTGCACTGTCAGTGCAGAGCCCCATTAGGGACTCCATCTTGTGAACCATGAGATCATGATCTGAGCTGAAATCAAGAGTTGGATGCTTAACCCAGGGCCACCCAGGTGCCCCTCCAAGTCTATTTATAATAAAATCCAGACACTTTCCATGGCTTCTGTGATACAGACCTGTGGCTCCCTTGCTGACCACATCTCCTACCAACTTTGCTGCTCATTGACTAGATTCTACCTAGTGAATCTCCTACCAATCAACCACATCTCCTACCAACTTCCCCACCCATTTACTAGATTCTACCTCTACCTTCTGCTTGCTCCTTAAATGGGCCGAGTCCACTTCTGCTCACGCATGACCATTGATTGCTCTTGCTAGCCCCTCTCCCTGGGGCACTCTTCTCCCAGATCTTTGCATGGCTGCCTTCTGGTCTCTCAGATCTTAAATGCCATCTTTGCTGATCATCCTGTCTAAAATAAGCACTTCCTCTTCAGTGTCTCTTTATTCTATGAACCTGTTGGACCATTTGAGAATATTTGTGGATTGTGCATCTCTCACCTCTAGAAAGTAAACTGTGGGGAGTACAGAGACCTTGGTAAGCCCTGTGTACCACTATATGGCCAACAACTAGCAGAGTGCTTGACTCATAGGAAGTGCCAAGAGCCTGGCATCCAGCAGGTCTCCTAATGACCCAATAAGGTGTTCTTTCCAGTTGGCAATGCATGCCTAGCTTAGCTAGGGTGCAAACTCCTGGGATACCAATGGTTGTGCATCCTGTATTGGCAGGAGAAAACGGGGAAGGCAGCCCCCAGCTGCAGCATGAACTAATAATACCTCAGTGGAAGGTTGCAGAAAACCCCACGAAAGAAAAGGTAAGACCCCAAAATATCTTATTTTCAAAGGCAGGAGCTGACAGCTCCATTCTGTGAAGTGGCGGGCCACCTTCTTAATGTTCCTGGAAGCCCAGTCATCATTATAAGTTCTGTTTGTGACCCACTCTACATCCTCTCTGTGTATTGGTTTTGAAAATCCCAGATGGGACTTTCCTTCATTGTGTGACAAACTTGTAGAACACTTTCAAATGCTATTAGTTGAGGAAATGAAAATTATTAATGCTGACACAAGCTAAGTGCAAATAGTCACAAAAATCACGATCTCTCAAATGGAATTGATTAAATATTGTCATTGCTATATTTTGTCTATATAATACATGCTTTATTTTATTGATGACATAATTTACTTGAAAAGAAAAATAATAATTCAAGCTATTTTTAAGAGTCAGGGAGGGATCTAGTACTGGGAAATACATCTTAAAATGCAGGAGGGCTCCTTGGGCCATAACACCAGAAAAATGCACAGGCTTTCTCAAGGGGATTGGGAGCAAGACAGAAAATATTATCCTGTTATGCAGAGAGGACCTGTACATCTAGGATATTCTTTGTGATTCTGGTCTTTATAGTTCAAGTGAGTCATGAAAGGGCTAGAAAGTAAGACATGATTGCTGCGTGCCAGTAACCAGCTATGGGACTTTCTACTTTCTGAACTTCAGTTTCCTCATTTATAAAATAGGGCTTAGAGGGGATAGGAAGAAAGAGGACTGTGGAGAAGGGAGAGTTAATAAGGTCCTTTGGGCTCATGATTTATTGGGCAGCATATAAAAGCAGGAAAGACTTCAGACTTTGTGGCTTTTGAGTCTGGAAAGGTAAATGGGGGCTGGGGGTGGAGAAATGCTTGGAATCCTTGAAGTTATGGCTAGAGTAATACAGACATGTCCAAAAATGCTTCAGTTTGAATTTGTTAAGGGAACTTCCTGCAAAAATTTTAGGAGAAATGAAAGTAAGTAACATTTTATCCTAAAGACAATAAATGCATGGAATTCATTTCATCAAAAAGTAGGAAAGGCTAAAAATAGCTTCAGGGAAAGTCTAGACAGATTGATGGATGGCTATCCTAGAGCAGGTTATTTTTAAAAAATAGGATCTTGGATAGTCCAATTTATCCATTATTGCTCAAGGAATGGATCCGATACTTTTGTAGAGGTTCCTTCTAGATGTGGGATGCCTAGCATCCTCAGGAAGGGCCTGAGAAACAAAGTGGAGCTCTAGATCTTGTCTTTATTCCTAGCCATTGTCTGCCCTGAATCTGGGTCAAAATATTTTGTAGGATTAGTCGGCACAGTGCCCTGTGCCATAAGTATCCATTGAATGAACAAATGAATGAGTGTCAGAGAGAGAGAGAGTAGAAGGTAGGTTTCATTCAGGCCTCTTATTCTCATTTATGTAATTAATTCATTCATCAAACATTCATTGAACATTCACTGTATACTAAATATCGTACCAGATCTTATGGGGGCTGCACATACACAGGACAGATTTCTGATACCCTATGGCGCTGAAAATATATTTACTTACTTATTTATTTGTTTGTTTATTTATTTATATTTATTTTATTTATTTAATCTACCTCTAAAGAGAAAGGAATTTTAACCCTTTCCTGCAGGAAGTATAAATATCAGTGTCTGAGCATCTTCCACACCAGAGGGAAATATTTTTGGAGTGCCCACTTATAAATACTCGTACTCATGTTGCAGCTTGTGTCTCTTTGGAGGAGACGTGACAGTGCTTAGATGTGTGTCAACTTGCCTTTTTTGTCTGGACTGTCACATGGCCGTCTACTCCTTGAATGAGGGAATTGCCACAGCTCTGTTGGTGTGTACTTTTCCTCAAATGCCCACTTGGGACTGTGTCCTGATGCTTAGTGTCATTGGGCAGGGTTCTTGCTCTGGAACATCCCAGAGTAAAGCGGCAAAGGATCAGCAACCAGAATGGGTGTTAAGAGAGCTGCATCAGGGCATCAGAAATAGAGATGTGGATCCCGTAGTGAAGTTATTGTGCAAACATCCACCTAGCTTCCTCTCCCCATGATTTTGAAATGTCCCTTTTTAAGAGAAGTCAATAGGATGAATTAGTGCAAAAAATAGCAAAGGACAGGGTTGCCCAAGCTTCCTGTATCAGAACGTTCAGATCTCATCAGAGCCCTTGGTGGTGTGACTGTCCCAGGGATGCCCAGGACCCTAACGGCAGATGCAGTTTGGGGCAAATGAGAAGAGGAATGTACTTGGCAGAGGAAGGTCCCCAACCAGAGGTGGCAAAGCAGTTGGCCCACTTTCTCAGATGCTGAAACTAAGCTTTGAGATCATCCTTAAAAGGGACAGAAGCTCCACTCTATCAAGAACTTCTGTGGATTGAAAAAAGACTTCAAGAGTTTCTCAGTTCCTTGGTCCCAACTTAGAGAATGTGCATTTAAAGCACACCAAAGAATTGATCCTGTTTCTTTAAGTTTATTTAATTTTGAGAGAGAGAGAGAGAGAGAGAGTGAGCAAGCATATGCATGAGTGAGGGAAGGGCAGAAAGAGAGAGTGAGGACAGGGAGAGAGAATCCCAAGCAGGTTCCATGTGGTCAGTGTGAAGCTTGACTCAGGGCTTGATCTCACAACCGTGAGATCGTGAGTTGGACGCTTAACTGCTTAACTGACTGAGCTACTCAGGTGCCCTTGGTCCTGTTTTTGATATGTTTAAATATGTAAATATCTCATTTCAAATAAACAATTTTTTCCTTTGAGATAAGTTCAACCACCTTAAGTTGAATTGTTGAAGCATGGAAGTTTATTATGACTTGAATTTTTAATTTCTTTGAAATTTTCCATGATAATAAGGTAAAAAGAGATTAAAAGCCCATCACGTAAAATATAAAAGCAATTCTAAAAACATGGAAAGATGCACAAAGAAAATAAAATTAACCCATGATCCTATTGCTGAGAAGTAACTGTGGTAACCTTTTGATATATTTCTCTCTAGAAAAGCATATTTAAATAAAATAAAATAAACAGTGTTGTTTTGAGCCTTTGTGTACTTAATAATTATCATGTGTACTTTCTTGATAGTTTAAAAATTATTTAAAGTCATTTTTAATGACTGTCTAGTGTTTTGCCATATGATTGATTATAATTTATTTAACCATTCTATTATTGGACATTCAAGTCATATTTCATTAATCATTATTGTAGGTAATGAGCATCCTTGTATATAAAACTTTACTTGTGCTTCCATTTGCTCTTTTAATATAGAATTACTGAGTCAGAGGGTCTAAACATTCAAAAACTCTTGGTCCAACTTTCAAATTATTTCCCAGTGAGTTTGTATCAATTTAAATTCTCACTGGTAGGGTATGAGAGTGCCCATTTTTCATTATGCCCCACTGCCTTGTGATTTATGGGTCCTAAAAAATATTTGTCACTGTGATTTTTTAAAATGTATCTTTAAAAAATTTTATTTTTTGGCGGGAGCAGTTACCAGTGATGTTGAACATGTTTGTGTGTGTGTGTGTGTGTGTGTGTGTGTGTGTGTGTGTGTGTGTGTGCGTGTGTGCTTATTGGCCATGATATCTCAAATAATTTATTCTGAGTGTGTTGCTAATTTGGCTATCTGTAAGTTCTTATGTGCTTAAAATGTATATTATAAAACCTTAGTTAGAGGCTCTTCTAGTTGTCTCCTCTGAAATGGGTGGGTGAGCGGGGCATCCAAACCAAGAGCCAAAATAACATAAAATAAGAACTCACTATGAAGAGAGTTCTCCTGGTATTTTAGATAATAGCCAACATGTATCAGGGGCTTTCAGTGTGCCAGGCCCTGAGACAAAGTTTTTACATTTACTGTGTCACTTTATCCCTACAAGGTTCCCATAAGGATGACTATTATTATCTCTATTTTATAAATGAGGAAACTGAGCTAGTGGGAGGTTCAGGAACACGCCCAGGTTGGCACAACTACAGTGTCAGAGCTCAGAGCTAGCACTTGAATCCAGATGTGACTCTACACAGAATTTACCACTGAAGATTGTGTTGTTGGGTGTTTGCCTTTCCCAGACCTGTACGTGAGCACTTCCATCACATCTCAGCTTGAAGTTTCTTTCCTTTGTGTTTGAAGAGAGGTGGATGGGGGAGGGGAATTGGGTCCTGCGGGGATTGAAGTAATTTCATGTTTGGGCTGGAAGTGCAATTGACCCTTTCTCGTTCACTTCCTGTGGATCAATGTGAGAGCACTGTGCTGGATCCTGTGTCTGTTCCTGGGAGCCTTGTCCCTGCTTTTAGGAACTGACATTCTTTTGTTGTTGCTTCTAGCATCCACTCAAAGCTGAGCTCAGGGTAATGGCTGAGGGGCAAGAATTGATCGTGGACCTAAAGAAGAATGAGTAAGTGGACTCTTCCTTGTCTAAAATGAAACAATTCACTTCCCTGTCAACGCCGGATGCAGGTGCCATTGTTTTGGAAAGAAGCAGTTTGTTAAATGACCCAGGCTCTCAATCTGTGGTTCCTTTGTAGGGAATGTCTTGCAAAGACAGCATATCCACAGTCTCTTGATTTGCTGTGAAATTACTGGACCGTTTAACGTCTTCCTTGAATTTCCTCTGGTTGTATTTCCGGGGCTCTTAGAGTTCACTGCAGGCTCACAGGGGTGTGTGTGTGTGTGTGTGTGTGTGTGTGTGTGTGTGTGAGAGAGAGAGAGAGAGAGAGAGAGAGAGAGAGAGACAAAGGGAGGGATGGACTGGAGGACTTTGGCAGCTGTCTTACTAGCTCCAGCACAGCGCATGGCAGGAAGTGAAGGAGATTAGAGGAAAACAGCAGAGAGCAGAGAGGCAGGGTGGAGTGTTCTGGGATTTTGCACCTCACACGCGGGCTGCTCCATCTGTTCTGGGTCAGCTAAGTCTGAGATTCTGCCAATAAGGGCATGGTCAGCAGTCCCCTGGCTTAATCAGGCTGATTCTTCCATCTTCCTAACCTCATTCATCTTGGGTGGCTGCCTGGCTCAGGAATATTTCCACATTGATTTGCCATCAAGTGCAGTTGTGTCTTGATTCATGTTATTGAGCAGGTGAATAGACATAAAGCATGGCTGCTTTTTCACCATTCCCAATCTGCTTGGCCACTGGAGAGCTCTGCTCACTTGGCTGGGGGATGCTGAGGCCTTTGGTGTTTTCCCACTAACCAGTTCTGCCTCACAGACCTCACAGATAAGGCTGAATGGCTCAGGGAACTGCCTGCCTCCTCTTGGCAGCCTCTTGAGTCCCCTAGAAGCAGATGAGTAATCAAACGCATCACTGCCAAGAAAGGGATGGATAGGGACCTTCCCGTATCCAGAAGGATGGGAATGGCTGCTGAGCTTGGGTGGAAAGCAAGAATATAAATTATTCCAAATTTGGGCTTTGGACACTTGCAAAGGAGGGTGAGTGGTGTTGGAAGTGTGGCAAATGTATGCCTTAAGCAGCATGTACAGTAATGGACTTCATCCACACCTTTCCTCTTTGTCCAGTATATATATGGTGGCCTTCGGGAAGCTAAACAGATGGGCAACTCAAACATTTTTGCTACTTTCCTCCTACAGTGAAACCACCCCAAGAATGGGTTCCTTTTGTCCCATTTTCCTGGAGCAGATTTGGCTGGCTGTGTCCTCAGAAGGCATAGGCTCTGCATGACTGGGATTTCTCCTTGCATTGTCTTCCTTTCGTCCTGCAGGAAATGCCTTCAGAGGGTCTGTTCTTGACTGTCTCTCAGGAGCCTGCTTTAGCTTCCCATGACCCCAGCCTTCCAGCTCTAGTCTGAATACTTTCTATTGCCACCTGAGCCTCATCTGTCCTATTTGGCCCCAAGTGAAGCATTTGGGCCTTCAACTTCCTCTGGGTAGTACAAGTGATGTGGGTGATGTCATGGGTAAATGGGATCCCAGGAGTCATCCTTCCCTCATGTTTTGGAACCTGTGCAAGAGGTCATTGGAAGTTAGAGCAGAAAGACATCTTAGAAAAACACTGAGTGCAACCGTCTTATGTGTGGTTGTAGAAACTTTGAATCAGAGAGGGTTAGGCACTTGTCTAAGGTCACACAGCAAGTAAATGAGAGAGGTGAAAGTAGGATCATTTGTGTTCTTGGCTTGGTTCTAGAGTCACAGAAATCCAGGTTCGGCTTACGAGCTGTGTAACCTGGGGCAAATTGTTGCCACTTTTGGAAACTCAGTGCCCTTATCTATAAAATGCAGAATGTGACGCTGACTAACTTCTTAGGGTGATTGTGAGGACTGAATGAGGTGGTGCTCGTGAAGTGCTTATAAAACGCATGGTGATCAACCACTGTTGTGATTTTTATTGTCCCACACTGAGAGGTTCCAGAGGAGAGCCTGGCACACAGCTCTACTGTCTGCTACTCCAGGCAGCTCTTTGGTTTCCCAGTGAACAGCAGGGGTGGGGGCGGGGGGGGGGTGCTGGATGTGGTTCCTGGCCTCCTTGAGTTGGCAGAAGGCAGGAGGCTTGACAAAAATGGAAGCAGCAGAGCCAAACAATATGACCTCACCAGGTATCCCTAGGGGACAGCTTCCTGCTATTTTCGTCCAAATTGGGTTTTTTGTTTTTGAACATGTGTTAGCAAGCGGAACTCTAACTGCATACGACTTCCTAGTGTGTTTATTTCCCAAAGCCTTCTCATTCATGGTGCTTGTGAATCTGGATTCAAAACAGCTGGGGGGGGGGGAGGGGAGCTGGGGGAAGTGGGGGAATGATGCTTTTCTGATTTTTCAAATTGCTGTGTTAAAGTTTGTGTAATCCCGTGATATTTGAGGGGAAGCTAGGCCCTATGCCTGGTGACTTCTCAGTCTCTGGTTCTTCATTTCCCCCACCGATTCATTCACTGTCATGCATCTATTATGTACCTGCAGCATTGCAGGCACCAGTGTTGGTACTGGGGACATGGCTGGGTGAACAGAACAGTTCTGCCCTATGGAGCTTATATTCTAGTGGTAAGAACAGTACACAAGTAAACAAGTAAACTGTGGTATGTCCGATGACAAGTGCTATGGAGGAAACAAAGTTGGGGGAGGCAGGAGGGGTCAGGACGGAGGTGCTTTTCAGAATGGCGGTCAGAAAAGGCTTTGGTAGTGTTTTGATATTGGGGTGAAGACCTAAAGGAGGTGAGGAAGTGAGCCATGTGGACAGCTAAGAGATGACAATTCCAAGGAGAAGCAGCAGCCAAGTTTAAATCCTGATAGGTTATGAAGGCTTCCTCCATCCCCATACATTTCCCCACATATTGGATTCTGAGGCCTCCCAGGGCAAGGACTGTGGGCAAGGGCTTCTGGGATTCTGAGGGAAGGGAGAGGACATTTCTAATTTATTTTTCATCATCCTGAGGTGTCTGGCCTTCTCCCATCAAGTCAAAGCCCATGTGCTAATGCATGGCCCAAAATAGCAGTGAGCAGGCCTTTAATGGAATTCACACATGGAGAGATTTCCAAGAATGGTGGGGATGGAGGAGCAGGGGGTGGGCCGGGAGAGTCGGGGTGTAGCAAACAGGCTTTCAGCTCAGACACTGAGAGTTGCCTTAGTTCAATAACGTCACAACTGGCAGCCTTTTCCTGCTGTGAAGCAACTCAGGATAAATGGCTGTATGCCCATGGGAGACACACATCTTTTATAGAGTGCAAGTGAAAAGGAGTGACATTGTAGGGCTAACCACAATATGGCTTTCATGTTCGACAGTTCTGGGTTCAGATCCTGGCTCTGCTACTTAACTAACTGTGTATTCTCTTTAAGTCTCAGTTTCCCTATCCAGGGTATAATGATAGTGCTGTGCCATGAGCCATAGGGAGGATGAAATGAGATGGTATGTGTAAAGGGCCCAGCATTGTGCCTGGCTTATATTCCATACTCAGTAAATGGCAGCTACTATTATTTCTTGCTCATGGTTTTTTAATTGCAAAAGCAATACATGCTCATGGTAAAACATTTAGCAATACCAAAATATGGTAAGTTAAGGAACGAGAGCCTCACAGGCTCAAGGTGAATCCACTCTTTGGTGGGCCTACCCAGGACCTTTTCTGTGTGTGTGAGAACACGTGCACAGATATGCATAAACACAGTTGCACAGAAGCACATATACCGGCTGCTATTTTTGTTGGGGAGGGAGGAGCAGAAATGAGATTATACTATATACATTGTTCCATGCTTGTTTATTTAGACTTAACTGTATGTCTGAAGTAGTACTCTACTCCAATAAAGTGTATATTATGTTCTTTTACATTAACTCACACATCTACACATGATTTGCAAATGTTGGTGCATAGTGTTATTAAGAGAATCTTACTTGCGATTGAGGCATAGCGGTCCAGTGGAGAGAGTACTGAGCTCAGAGACACATGATGTAGAGGTGAACAATAAGCCAATTGGCTCTCCTGGGCCTCAATTTTCTCATCTGTAAAATGGGGATTTTGTCCCCATTGGGCTCTAAGAGCTTTTTCCTTCACTACATATTTAAAGGATATGGTGTAAGTAGAAAAATGGAAAATAAGTCCCTTCCTTAGGGAGTTTGCTCTCCAGTTAAAGAAACATCCTTGAAAATAAGGCAGTGGGATAAAAGCAAGTGCCCCAAAACCACAGACCTTGAAGTAGAGTTTGAACTTTCAGCTCAGGACTCACCGTTTAGGCAACATAAACAGGAAAAGGGAAACAACAGGGAAGAAATTATAGGCTGTTATTTTCACAACCCAAAATTTTGAGTCATAAATCCGTAATATTTTTTCTGCATATAATTTCCCCCATACCCTGAGGACTGCCTCATCAACCCAGAAACTGTATTGGACAAAAATCTGTTTGCTGAAATCAAATGGACTCTTCCTTAGCTGTAAGCATCTAGGGAGATGAACACCTCCAGGACATGTAGGCTTTGGTTCACCCCCTTCTCCTTTCTGCACTTTTTTCCCAAGAGGAGAGCCCACTGAACTGTTGAATCAGCTTGCAGGATGCTCGATGCTCATTGGGTTGCACCCAAGGGCAGGATCACTAGGTTACAAGGTCACCTTCAAAAGCACATGAGTAGCTCAACTAGTGGGCACTCTGCCCAGAGGACCTTTGGCCATGTACTTCTCCCTGCTGGTCTCTTGAGCACATTCTGAAACTCTTAATTTCCTCGGTATACTGTCTTTCCTTGAGTCCAAATGATGATAAGATTTAGATTTTGGCTTGGGAAAGAGGTGACAACCTGGAAAATTAACATTCACTGCTAATGGAGTGATCTAGTGCCCTAGTTTTCTCCTTTTTCCCCTCAATTCTATTTGAATTATATAATACTGGAGGGTTGGAGAAGGGGAGAATTAGCAATCAGGAAAGGAGTTTTTCAGTAAGAGACAGGCTGGATTAGTTAAGCACCTCTTAGTGCCACACTTCCCTTCCAAGGAGGCCTGGGAGAAATATATAGCTGATCCAGACCAAAACCCTGAATACACCCAGGCCACTGTGCTCTCTGCTCTCTCCACCTTCCCAGCTTCCTCTTGAGTTGAGAGTAGACTTTAACATCTTATCTAGGATAAAGGACAGCTCTGTCTGGCCCTCTATTGTCAGGAGCTTCATTTGTTGTTGGCAAACTTCAATTTCCCTGGATCAAAGACCAGCTTAAGAAAGGCTTAGATGCTATCCCAGTCCGCTTGGTAAACCATGCTTCACTGAGTTGCATTTAAATGAGTCAACAGACATATGGATTACATTTCACTTAAAATACACATGGCTTAAGAAATTAGAGGATATCGTTCTTTAACCAAGTATTTGGCAGATCTAAAGTATTCAAAATGTTTTTCCAAACTCGGCATGCAGCTGGGCTCCCCATTCCCCACAGCTGAGACTGAATAACTGAAGGAAGCTGGTGCTGAGGAAATGGTTGAGTGGATGGGTGGGGACACCAGAATTTGATGAGAGCTGCCTGTAAGTGTATGCAGTCTTCTTCAAATGTTTTCTGAAGTACCAGGAACTCCATTAACCCTGCTGCGTTGACTCTGAGGCAGCGGAGGCAGAAGCGGATACAAATTCCAAGTACTACACTAGGCACCTTGCCCCAGAGACACCTGTGGTCCTGCTGGAGATGTAGTTTCCAGTTGTAGCTTTGTAGACGGAGATGTATTTCATCTACAATTCCCACGTTGCCCAGAACCCCTAGAGTTGCAGACCGAATGGATCGCCAGCCAATCTGATGTGATCTTTTTGCAAGCCAAATTCTCACATAAGCAGCGTCTTTATTATTTCTAAATGACTGGAGACTTGATACCACTTTCTCAGGGTCCGTTGCATAAATTTAGTTTCAGTAATTAGGAGAGCTGATCTGAAGGGAGGTAGCTATACAGTTGCCAGAAGAGAGTATCGGGGAGCATCTGGAATTGAAATAACCTAGAAGTGTTGATTGAAGGCCGCGAGTGAGCCCATACACCTAGAACATCATAATCCATAGAGTAGAACAGACTCAGGCTTTGGTGCACAGAGACCCACATTCAGTTCCAGGCACCGACACTTCCCGGTTAGGTGGCCTTTGGCAAGTCACCTGCCTTCTGAATATTTTCTTTATCTATATTCATAATAATACTCAGTCCTTGGTTAGCATGTGCTGAGAGCCAGTCACTGTGCAGAGACACTTCACACACTGTTCTATTTAATCCTCATGGCAACCCTTTGAAGGAGGTATTATTGTTATTCATATTTTATGAATAAGGAAACTCAAGTGTAAGGATGTTTAAGTAATTTACCCAATGTCAGGCAGAGCCAGGAGCCAAACTCAGAACCATCTGCCTCTTACTATATTCTACCACATGCATAGAAAATAGACATTAATACCTTCATTGCAGGGTGAGGTAAATTGAAAATTGCTCCCCATCCCAACATATTCACATTCTAATCCTGGGAACATGAGACTATGTTACTTTATATGGCAAAAAAAGAGTCTTTGTAAATGCAAATAAATTAAAGATCTTGAGAAGGGGAGATTATCCTGGATTATCTAGGTGGCCCTCAGTGAAATCACAAATACATTTATAAGAGGGAGGCAGAGGGAGACTTGATCGTAGACAGGAGAAGGCAGTGTATAACCATGGAGGTAGAGACTGGAGTAACGTGGCCACAAGCCATGGAATGCAGGCAGCCACTGGAAGCTTGATGGGGCAAGGAATGGAATCTCCCAGGGGGAGTGCAGGCCTGTTGTCACCTTGATTTTGGCTCAGTGGTCCTGTTGGAGATGTTGTTTCCAACTGTAGCTTTGTAGACTGAGATGGATTTCATCTACAGTTCCCATGTAAGACGGATTTCATTCTTCTGGCCTCCAAAATCGGGAAAGAAAAATTTCCTGTAATGTTTAAAGCCACCAAGTTTATGGTAATATACAGCAACCACAGGAAATGAATACCCAGGGCTCATGAGTTTAGTGGTAATGTATTAGGAGGTGCTCAGTACAGTGCCTAGCACATAACAAGCAGGTTTCAATACACACTAACTTTCATTAATGCAAAATCAAGAACAAATGTTTTCTAAAGTGCCTTGGTAATGCATAGCATTGCACATGGCCCCTGTGACTGTCTTCATGCATGAAGCGACAAGAGAAAAACATATTGAGAAATAGTGTTGTGTGGTTATTACTTATCAGCATTTCCTAAGTTCCAGGTCATGTACTCTGATGCTCAGTCTGCCTTCAGGTAACTTCTGGCTGGGGAATGGTGGTCAGATATTAATAATGGTGTCAACAACCATGGTAATTATAGCTGTTACCATGTAAAAGATGCTTACATAGCAGGCACTGTTCAGAGGTCTCTATGTGGTTCATCTAAGTGAATCCTCACAACAACTCTGAGGTGTAGGTACCTGTATTAGCCTTATTTGGCAGATGGAGACCTTGAGACATGGAACAGTGTGACTTGCTCAAGGTCACCTGGGTTGGAAGGGCAGAGCCAGGATGTGAAGCTAGATCTGTTTGATTTCAAAGCCCAGGCTCTTAGCCATGGCCTTGTATTGCTTCTCAGATGCCTTGCCCTTGCTCGGTATGTTCTATCTCAGTTAGAACTGGCATTACTTCCCCATTCTACCTTCCCTCTTCCCTTTCCTTCTGTCTGTCCTAGGCCTTGATTAGGATCTGGATTTCAGTGTATGGTATGGATTTAGAGCTTGGCTCTTTGCACCCACTGATGACGTAAGCTTGTTGAGTCTCAGTTTTCTCATCCACTTAATGGGGCTAATAATAGTGGCCACCTCGCTGGATGTTGTGTGAGTTCAATAACGTAATGCTCTTAGAGGATGTGCACAAGGCCTGGTGCACCATGAAAGTGTAATAAATAGTCGCTATTATTTGTAATTCTCAGGGTCGGAAAAACAGTTAAGAATGAAGTAAGAGGGAATTCCCCTGGGTTGGTTTCCAAACGTAATTTGGAGGAGTTGACCTTAGAACCCATTGCCCCTGAGAGGAAATTCACTTCTGCTCTCCAGGCATGCCCAGTTTGACCTAACTGTATCTCAAGAATACAGCTTTGTAGGGTTCTCTAGCCAGCCAAACTGTACCTCTTTTCTGTGCCTGCAGAATCAGTGCCCAGCCACTCCCTTGGCAAAACCCTGAACTGTCCGATATGGAGGTCAGGATTTGTTTGCCGGTTCCGGCTCTATCTCCTTCCAGGGATCCACAGCTAGGGCTGCCTGTGTAGCCAGGAAGGATGTCCATGGTTTTCTTTTGTCTCAAGCTTATTTCTCCTGGCGGCCCTTCAGCAGGAGCACGGGGTAAAATGAATGGGAGGAAGCTGTCAGCTGCCCTGTTGGCCTTAGATGGACCCTTGTCAGAGCAAAGGGAAGTACTGCACTTGGAGGAAGTCAGGAGTTGATTCTTGAGTTTAAGGATCCCTTTACCATCAGGCTGTTTACCTTAAGGTCACAACGATAGCCAGCATCCAGCGTGTGCACATTGATGCTGAACTTAGTATCTTACATAGATTTTTTTTAAAGCCCTTTGTAAATCTCCATGTAAATTTACCCAAATAGGGTTATACTACATCCTCAGTTTTATAAATTTTTTTCAGTTGGAAATATAGCATGGACAATCATCAAATCATTAAAAAAATTTACACAAGAAAGTTTTGGAGTGTTTGAAAACTTTGATAATAAAATTCTAGAAAAAAATTACACAAGAAATAGAGTTTCAAAATAAATGAGATCATACTGTATATATTATTCTGTAATTTGCTTTTTTATTATTTATCTTCAGTATCTTTTCATATTAGCATATTTATAGGTCTGTCTCATTCTTTTTAATGGTGACATAGGATTCCACTAAATGGATAGATCAAAATTAATATCCTTATTAATGGACAGTTAGGTTTCCAATTCTTGCTATTTCAAGTAATGCTGCAGTAATTAGCTTACACATTATCTTTAAGAACACTTGCTAGCATTTCTGTAGGATTGATACCTACAGGTAGAGTTGCAAGGTCATTTAGCATATACGTTTAAAATGGTTTGGATTTTGATCAGTTGTACCTTTCACTCCACAGCTTCTACCCCCGAAGGCTGTACCTTTTTATAGTCATGCAGCAGAATATGAGAGCATATTATAGACACATTTCCATGAAATTTATCAGATGATTTTTTATCAGGTAATTTTTAATGGCTATGTGATATTAAATTGTACATATATGGCGTAATTGTAAATTTCTTATAATGAAAAGTTATCAAATGCATACGGAAGTAGAATAATGTAATGAATCCCCATATGCCCATCGTCCAGATTCAATAATGATAAAGATGCCAGAATTAACTTAATTACCCCATATGGGTAGGCATTCATGCTGTTTCTTCTTTTTTTTCATTTTTACAAACAGTGCTGAAGTGAACGCCCCTGTATTCTTTGGAAGGTACTTCTAGAGGATCACCTTCTAGGTTTCAATCACTGGATCAGGGGACTTTATGTGGAACACGTGGATAAACGCACATTGCCTTTGACTTCCCTCTAAGTTACATCCTACAGCCCTTGTGGAGCCAACTTTTCACACACTCTCACCAATGGGTCGAGTTTTGAGCTTGGGCGCACTCTTCAAACCCAACTCTCCTTCCATTTTTTAAAAAAAGCTTTATTGATAAATAACTCATAAACCATATAGTTTATCTATTTAAAATATACAACTGAATGTTTTTTAGAGTTGTATAACCCCACATGTCCTAGCTTTTGAACATTTCATCACTCCAAAAAGAAGCCATTAGCAGTGTTACGGGTTGAATGTGTCCCCGAAATTCACATGTTGAAGTCCTAGCCCCCAGGACCTCAGAACAACCTTATTTGGAAATACAGTCATTGTGGATTTAATCAGTTAAAATGAAATCATACTGGGATAATCCAATATGACTGGTGTCCTTATAAAAAGGGGAAATTTGGCCACAGGCATGCACACAGGGAGAACACTGTGTGAAGACTGAGGTCATGGAATAAACCAAGGAACTACCAGAAGCTGGGAGAGAGGCCTGGAGCAGATCCTTCCCTAAAACTTTCAGAGGAAGCATGGCTCAGCCAACCCCTTGATCTTAGACTTCTAGCCTCCAGAACTGTGAGATAATAAATTTGTTTTTTAAGCCATTCAGTTTGTGGTACTTTGTGAAGGCAGCGCTCGCACACTGATGTGAGCAGGCGCTCCTTTTTACCCATCCCCCTCAATAATAGGCAACCACTACTCTGCTCTCTGTCTCTATAGTTTTCCGCTTTTGAGATATTTCATGTAAAGGAGATTATACAACATGTGTTGTTTTGGTGTTTTTGTTTTTTGCTTTTTTTTTTTTGTGACTGGCCTTTTTCACTTAGCATAATATCTGTGAGTTTTAGCCATGTTGAATAGCATGTATCAATAGTTTATTCCTTTTTATTCCTATATAGTAGTCCATTGTATGGATATACCACATTTTTTTTATTCATTCATCAGCTGATGGATAGCCTGCATTTAAAAAAAGTGTTCTTTTAATGTTTATTTATTTTTGAGAGAGAGACAGAGACAGAATGCAAGCAGGGGGGGAGCAGAGAGAGAGGGAGGCACAGAATCCAAAGCAGGCTCCAGGCTCCAAGCTGTGAACACGGAGCCTGATACGGGGCTTAAACTCATGAACTGTGAGATCATGACTGGAGCAGAAGTCGGACGCTTAACCGACTGAGCCACCCAAGTGCCCCGGATCTCTTGCATTTTAAGCCAGAGCTAACTTGTCTCCATTCCACAAGGTTGATTTCAGCAAATGTTATGGAGCATGTATGTGTAAAATACTATGCAAGTGCTGTAGGGAATAGATGTAAATACAGTGTCCTTGCCCTCTGGCAGTTTACTGTCTGTGGGAGAGAAAACATGCAAACAGCATACATAATTCAAAGCAGATTACAAACTTAATAATAAGGTTGCAAGTACAGTGCTGAGGAAGCAGGTGGGAAAAGAGACTTGCTGACTGGGGCATAGAGAAAACTTCCCTAAGGACGGTTACTTGGAGCTCTGTCTTGCAGGAGCAAGGAGAAAAGGCTGTGGGTTGTTGTTGTTGTTTTATTGAAGTATAATTGACAGACAATATCCTATTAATTTCAGGGGCACATGATTTGATATTTTTATACATTATGAAATGATCCCCATGATAAGTTTAGTTACCATCTGTCACCATGCAAAGTTATGTTGATATTGTTGACTATATTCCCTATGCTGTACCTTACATCCCCATGACTTATTTATTTTGTAACTGGAAGTTTGTACCTTTTAATCCCCTTCACTTATTTCATGCCCCCGCCCCACTCTGTCCCTCTTCCAATAACCAATCATTTGTTTCTTATATCTATGAGTCTTATCCTGTTTATTCGTTTGTTTTGGTTTTTAGATTCCACATTTAAGTGAGATCACACAGTATTTATCTTTCTCTGTCCGATTTATTTCATTTAGCATTATGCTTTCTGGGTCCATCCAAAGGAGGGGAGGCTTTGGATGAGGGAGGGAGGAGAGGTGTGTGGAAAAATGAGAAAGGAATTCAGACTGAAATTAATATATAAATATTTGGTCTGGATCAAGGGGCACCAGGGCTGTAGTGCTAATAATCTCTTAGGAATTCAGTATTCCAACTAGCCAGATCATTTTGACTCAGAAGGGTATTATGTGGGGACTAGGGAAAGGGTTTATTTTCCTTCCACAGCTTGCTACCCCAGGATTTCAGTGCCCTAAAGCTCAATTTTTTATTCTCTCTCTTTTTAATTTTATTGTTATTGTTAATTTTTTTTTTTTTTTTACTTTGAGTTGGGCTTTCTTCCCTCAGTTAAAACCATGTGGTCAGGGAGGTAGATGGGGTACCTCTAGGAAAGATCCTTGAGGTACACTCCAAAGCTAGGCTGCATTTTTTTTAACACATCGGATGAGAAGAAGCTCTTGCCCCACCCCTCCCCATTGAAGGGAACTTTGGTCTGAGTCTAGTGGATCAAAGTGTACCTGGTGGAGGGAGCCATAGACTGATTGCAAGAGGCTGAGCATAAGGCAGAGGGTGGCTTCTTCACAACTTAGGGAGGCAAGGAAAGCCTCCTGAGAAGCAGGGCATGCTGGGTGGGATGCAGAAGGATATGTGGATATACTTTTGGACTTGGGAGATGTGTGGAAGTGCCACCTTCAGGACCTCTGTTTTCTCCCTAGCTTCTAGGATGTGTCGAGGCTCTTCATCTAGACTCCCTAGAAGGTGGAGGATGTTTCCACTCCACAGCCTTTGTGTTTGTGCCCTGTTGCATGACTAGCTCAGGAAAAATCTAAGGGAGGAGGAGGTCAATACTAGAGCCTCTGGACTGGTTCTGTTCTGAGAATGAAACTGCGTTTACATTTCACCCAGGAAATATTTTGATTTTAAGAAAATGAGCTTACTCTTTCTCTATGTAGAATTTAGTGCCATACACAGACCTTTAGCTGACACCTTGAATACTAAATAAATAGGCGCTTGGGCACCCTGGAGCACATCATAGATCTTGTTCAAACTCAGCTGGAGGTGGACATTGGGTCAGAGAATCCCTGGCTTTTTTTTCTTTTTTCTTTTTTTTAAGTAGGCTCTATGCCCAGCTTGGGGCTTGAACGCATGACCCTGAGATCAAGAGTCACATGTTCTACTGACTGAGCCAGCCAGGCACCCTGAATCTCTGGCTTTACTGATGGGAATCTCTATTGTATTGGGCCTGAGGTCTGGTCTACTCATTGGTAATTCTTCACTTCTTGTCTTTCCTTCCTTCTCGTCCTTCATTCAACAGGTATTGTGAGTGCCAACCACGTGGCAGGTACTGGGCTAGGTCCTGGGTGTTCCTTGGAGAGCAGTGGCAGGCAAAGCACAGTCTCTGCCATGGTGGGGCTTAGAGCTTAGTGGAGGAGCCAGGGAATGAAACTTTTCTGGAACAATGTAGGGCTGTAATGGAGGACGTAGAGGCTACTGTGGGAGCATGGGGAGGGGGAGCCTACCCTGGACTGGAGGTAAGGGAAGGCTTCTGGGAGGAAGTGAAGGAAGGAAGGAGTAGGAGGAGGGTGGTAGAGTTGGCCTATTCAAGCTGCAGTGGTAGAAGAAACAAAGGCCTGAAGGTAAGAGTAACATGTGGAGATGAAAATAAGTTCTTTGTGGTTATAGCAGAGGGAGGAGGGCAGGAGGAAATGGTGAGAGAGGAAGTTGGCTAGGTAAGCAGGGGTGAATCTTTGAAGAGCCTTTTAGGCTCCTTAAAGGGGTTGGCCATTTATCTTTAGGGCAATGGGGAGCTGATGAAGAATATTTTAAAAGCCAGATAGTAACAGCTTCCCAAATGCATTTGACAAGGACTACTTCAACTGAAGTGTAGGATGGGTTGGAAGGAGCAAGACCAGAGAGGTACTAAGAACCATTCAAGAGTTTTATTATAACTGAGTGAGAAATTAAGGTGATTGGATTTAGGGAAGAGGTAGCTGATAAGGAGAGAAGGGGATGCGTTACAGGCATATTTATAGGGTGGAATCGTGGAGACTGGGAGGTGAGTTGACTAAGCGCTGAGGAAGGGGATGGAGTCAAAGACCAATGTGAGTTTCCTGCATGTGTAGGTAGTGGGACAGGGCTGCCGGCCCCTGGGTTTGTCCTTAGCTTGCAATAGGACCTCAGACAAGTCACTTCTTTTTTCAATCTTTAGTTTTCTCATTAGATGAAGGTAATAATCCCCATGCACCAACTTGGCAGGATCATGTTGGAGATTCACTGATAAAATCCAAGTGTAAAGTAGTGTCCTGTTCTCTTTCCATGACCCTAAAAGGCTGGGCAGAAGCAAAGTCTGTCCTTACCCTGGTTATCTCTGTAATTTGGGCTTTTACATGGTTTCCCCCCTTATCTGCAATTCTAAGCACTTAATCTCCCAGGAACTGGTGAGCCTTCTGCCTGGTCCAGCAGCTGAGGCCTCACTGGGAGCCTCTCTGGGGGGAGCTGGGCGGGCGGGGGGGGGGGGTCCTCAAACCAGCTTTTGTTGAAAACAATGATATCATTGAATGGGTGGAGCTGGGTTAGGCTTTTCTTAGCCAGTTTCAGGAGAAATGGGGTCTTTATGACTTCTGTACTTATGGCTCTTATCCAGTCCCTTCCGTAGCTCCCATGTACCCCACTGCCCCCTTTTCTTCTCTCTCCCCTGAGGTTACAGATTTGTGGAAAACTGGCAGCCTCCACATTTTCTCCTCTTGCATCAGCCTCCCTGGAGAGAAGTCCAGATGGGCCAAAGGGCTATAATGGCTGCATTATATCAGGCATGGTTTCTTTTTCCAAGCCCCCTCCTCCACTGAAAGGAAAGGCAAGTCACACAGAAAGGAAGGGATTCTTTTGAAGGGAGACTGGAATGCTAGGGAAAAAAGGTGATCTAAGTGTTGGGAAAGATATCAGGCTCCTGGTATGCTAGAAGCACTTTATCTCCTGACTTCTTGATGCTAAATATGGGGCTTGGGTAAGAGTGCAAAGATTAAGCAAGCCTTTCAGTTATGCGGTGATAGGAATATGGCTGGGGAAAAGGAGATCAGCAATGTTGAGTAAGGACCCTTAGTTCCTGTTCTCTATGCCATTCTTCCTGTTTGTCCTCAACACACACACACACACACACACACACACACACACACACTCTCACACTCACACATATGCACACACACACCTAAATACTGATGCACCCTTCCTCCATAGCTATGTAAGCAGCTTGTTACGGGTACTTGCTAGTTGTTGCCTGACTGGTTTGCAAAAGTTCTAGGAAGGAAGGAAGATGGGCTGTTTAACAGTGATTTGGCCTCCTGGGACCAGATGGTCATACCCGCCTTCTGTGTGGCCTGGTTTGCAAAGTGCTTTCACAGCTGACCTTGTAGGGGAGGAAAAATAATTTACCCTCTACCTTTCTAAGTTCTCAGCTGGGAACCCTGTAAACAAAGGCAGATTAACAAGAGAAAAACAGACAGAAGTTTATTAACATGTATACATAAGAGATAGCCAGGGAAAAATGAGGAGTAACTCAAAGCGTTAGAATTCAGGCTTATGTAGCATCTTTCCCAAAGAACAGTAAATTTGTAGAGAAATGACAGGACAGAGGAAAACAGTTACACTTCCAAAGATGGTAAGCTGTGGGAAGGTAATATATGGCAAACTAATGGGAGACAAAAGCTAGTCAGTAAAAGTTGTTGTGTAGATTCCTCTGGTGCCTTCACCAGGCGGATAGGGTCTGAAGTTGTCTCTGGTGATTAACTTTTGTCCTTCCTGGTAGAGAGGGGAGGAGGGACGCTTTTGAAAATTTTTGTCCTGATTTTAGGCAAATAGGTAGAGGGCAGAGAGCATGTTTTTTGTATCTGTTTCTTTTCAATTGCCTTTGGTGCAAAATTATCTGTATGCTTACTTGGCACATTCCGCCACCCTTCAGCCTACTCTGATCTTCATAATAGAGATGCAGGTGCTGGGGAGGGCAGGAAAACTGTGCTTGTGCCACTCACTCAACTCCCTTAGCATCCTAGCACAGTGCTTGGCACACCACGGTCTCAGTCAGTATTTGTGGAATGAGTAAACAGGTTTGCAGAGGCAGAGCCTGAGCCTCAGAAGAGGTACTGCAGCTTGGCTGAGGACCCAGAACAAATACATGATGGATTCAAGCCAGGAGGAACTTGGTCTCCCTGATGCCATGTGCCCCACAGTTTGTACTATATGATGCTGCTTAATAAGCAGTTATTGATAAGATTACACGAACATCCTTCCTCTCTGCCTTCTGAGAGTATCTGGATGGCCTAACTCTTGGATTATCTACCACTGACATTTAGCTTATTTTTGTTTATTTAGACTGATGAGTTTAGAAGCAAAATATAACTATGTGATGTTGGGTAAGTTGCTTTTGCTCTTTTTCAAATTATTCGTCTATAAAAGTGGACTGAGGGGCTCCTGGGTGGCTCAGTCAGTTAAGTGTCTGACTCTTGATTTTGGCTCAGGTCATGATCTCATGGTTTGTGAGATCGAGACCCATGTCGGGCTCTGCACTGACAGTATGGAGCCTGCTTGGGATACTCTCTTTCTCTCTCTGCCCCTCCTCCACCTTCCCCTCAAAATAAATACATAAACATTAAAAAAATGTAAAAGTGGATCGAGGGTTGGGGTGCCTGGGTGGCTCAGTCGGTTAAGCGTCTGACTTTGACTGAGGCTATGATCTCACAGTTTGTGGGTTTGAGCCCTACATCGGGCTCTGTGCTGACAGCTCAGAGCTTGGAGCCTGCTTCACATTCTGTGTCTCCCTCTCTCTCTGCCCCTCCCCACTCACGCTCTACCTGTCTCTCTCTCTCTCAAAAATAAATAAACTTAAAAAAAGTGGATTGAGGAGAAGCATTCGACAGATAGGGTGGCATAAAAAGATTCTTTTGTTGCAGTCAACTCTGCAGTTTGTATACTGATCTCCCCCCCCCGTCCCCCCCCAAAAAAACTTTACGGAAAGGATATGGGACAACAGATAGAATGTGTTGGGGGAAAAAAAAAACAGCTGAAGAACTAGGGCTTGAACAGGAAGGATTTAGGAATTCATAGTTAGTCTTTTCAGGTGCCACCACTGGGGTGACTCTGCTCCAGCCATTTTCACCAGATGTCACCCATCATGGAATTTGGCGAAATGAGATTTGATTGTCTTGGCTTGTCACTACTGACTCCAGGTGCCCACAGTCAGTATGCAGGGACAGGGGAGCATTTGTCTGAATGCAAATCGGGGCAATCTTACTCCAAGAAGGTGGCAAATATGCTAGAGGCTGGGACAGTTGTCCATTACGATCTAGAAGGGCTCGCCAACATCCGACCTTCTTGACTGCATCATAGCTGTGATTTGTGCTTTAGGATGTTAAAAAACCTGGGGCAGAGTTATTGGGATATTTAATCAGAGTCTAAAAGGGACGAAGCACCCACATTTAAGGTGGGTTGGTTTCTTGTCTTCACCCACCTGCTTTTTGTATGCTTTTTTTCATAGGAAAAATGAAATGGTCCTCTTTCCTAACATATTTTCGTAGGCCCAGTGATCTTAGAGGTTCCTTTTCTTCCCTTTCCCTTTGTCTTATTCACCAAGTAAATCTCTGAAATATGCCTGGTACCTCTTGTTTTGTCCCTTCCCTTCAGGTTGATCTGTTAAACAAGCACTGTGGTTGTTTATCAAAATCTGGTTGCCAGAGAGACTGCTATCAGGTAATGTTTTCATTTTTAAAAATTTTCTGAGAAGTGGTAGAGATAGTACCCCATTTCTTTTAACTATTCTTATCCGGCTCCAATAAATACTCATAACAGGCTCTTCAGGACACTGCAGAACAAATCTCTAGACTCGGGTGACACATTTTGAGGTCCCTTATCTCAGGTCTCTAACACTTAAGCTCCCTGATCCCAAGAAATCAGCCGTGTTTGCACAGAGAAGTTACTCGTTTTTGTGGAGTTAGCCAAGAGGGAGGCATGGAGAGGACTAAAGAAATGCCCTGCTGGTCAAAGGAGTAAACAGTGCTCATCCAAACATCCTTTGGTATATAAAAGCAAAACATAGAACCAGGAGCTGGTGGGAAGGATGCCAGGTCTTATAGGGACTGGGAGAAGATGTAATGGGAAGTGGTTGGTGAAAAAGAGTGTTGGTTTAATGCATTGTTGGGAAACTTCCTTAATAAAAGGTTAAAGAAAACATGCCATGTAGCTTTGGCTTTTTGCCAGGATTATGGGTAGCGCCATCTTGCTTCAAAGTGTTGCTTCTGGAGCTGGTCCTCTGGCAGTAATGATACTTGTTCAAGAAAGTCCTTGGGGTAGGAGGGGATCCCCACTCTTTAGATTAGGAATGATGTTTAAAGTCCCTCCTTCCTTGGCCTTTCTGTTCCCTCAAAAAGGAATGCCTCTGCCTGTGGGCCCCTGGACTTGTCAATCCTTATTTGGCTTTAGGGCCGTGCCTTTGGCATGTTGGTTTGTTTCCATTCCTTTGGAGTCAGAGGTGGAATGAGCACTGGTTTAGAAATCTTGGTTCTGAGACAGCTGTCTCTTCTCCCCTTTACTTTCTCCTTCTTCGAAAACAAAAGAAAACAAAACAATACTTACTGAGTTTGTTTTTTTGTCCCAAATATGGGTAAACGTAGGCTATTACATTAGAATAGCACTCTCTGCTTTTCAGAAACCCTTCCAGTGTCTGCCTGTCCTGGGCATCACTATTTCCATTTGGTAAAAGGGAGACTAAGGCCAAGTAGCTTGTAACTGGCATAGTGTCCCCTCGCTAGTTAAAAAATATTAATACCCGAAAAGAGTATTATGAACCCTCAGATACTCATTATCTGGATTTACCAATTATCAAGATTTTGCCACATGGGCACATAGCTGTTCCCAGAGAAAATGATAACAGTGAATTGTAGAACACAAAACTGTATACTTTAAGAAGAGTTCTTTCACATTTGTTGATTTTACTTAACAAAATTTCATAGGCATTTGACAACAGCCCTGTGAAGTAGATTCTAAAATTCTTCCCATTTTATAGATAAGAAAACAGGCACAGAGAGTTTAACTGACTTGCCCAAGCTCACCAGAACTTGAAGTATCAGTGTTTGAATGTATGTTTCTCATTTGGTCCTTTCAGTGATGCTGTGAGGTAGCAATTATTACTCTGTTATTTTGTGGTCTAGGAAACGGAGGGTAAAGGTTTCGGTGGCTCAAGTGAAGTAGTTCTCATACAAATACTGGTGAGCACATGTCAAAGTTCAATTTATCTCATTAATGCATTAATGGGGGAACCAGCAAGATGATAACTGGCTTAAAAGTTGGATAAGGGAAATATGTATGTATGTATTTTTTTAATAGTGAAAAAAATGAATGTTGAGATAAGATTGCTAAGTTAGACATAAAACTGGTTAATATCATCCTAGAGATGATGAAACCATAACGTTTGTAGTTATCTTTTCTACTGGGTGGAAATCATTTGCATTTCCTCTATTGTATCTTATTAGCATTTTACAAGTTAACGGCTCATTTTACAGACTTGTACAAGAGCTGCCTTAATTAATTGTAAATAGTCTTTCAAAGCTACACTTCCCCCCTACAGAGTCGGAAGACCCTTAGCCTGGCCTCCCCGAGCCTGCCACGCCATGGTGCTCTTGTACGAAATTGAAAAAAAAACATAGTCATCTTTTGCCTCATTTCTGGGGTTTGAAAGAACAGTTACCTAGAGAGTAGTGCAGCTGGTAGTGAAGCTTTCTGAGCCCTGGACTTTTCTTCTGTGCTGTGCATTGATCCAGTGGGATACGAGAATTCCCAGAACCTGAAAATCCCAGTATCACCTGGAAAAACTATTTAAAATACAGATTTCTTAGTCCTTCTCTAGAGAATATTATTCTCATTGGGGCTGGGCTGGGGCTTGAGATTTTATATTTTTTCAGTGTTTCCGGGTGTTGTGCAGTTACTGGGCTAAGTCCCATGGCTACGGCATTGGGAGTATGAGCGAGAAATGACAGAGGCTTGCATGATCATCAGCACGGGTGGGCATGGTGAAGGTCTTCCAGGGGAAATAAGAGGGCTCAGCAAGGCTATACCTCCCCAAGCATCACTGGTGTTTAAGAGCTAGGATACTCTTTCTTGAAGGACCTAGAGGGAGCAAGATCTGGGGGAGGAGGTGTCAGTAAAAATAGCCACTGTGGCATGAGCTAAGTAACGTTTACTTATACTGAGCATGGCTGCATTGGTTGTTTTTCAAGGTAGTTTGGAAATTGTTATCACTTTATCTTCACCACGTGCTTATCTGAAGCAGAGGAAGGAGGACTGAACTCAGAGACGTTTTGCAAATTTGTTTTAGCCCTGCTGCTTCTCTTTCCAGAGGGAGTTGTAGAGATTGAAGTTTAGAGAGGCATTTGAAATTTGTCTGATAGTAAATAGTCCTTAAAGGGATTGTTCTGGTTTTGAAGGCACTGGGCTCTAGCAGAGGTGGGTCAGGGCTGTTTCAGACTACAGTGTGCTTTTGGGGTCTGGCTGCGCGTACAAACAGGGCCCTGGCCACCACAGGCAGCTCTATTGTCCTTCCCTGGAGAGCGACCTTATATCCAGTATTTGAGAAAAAGCTTATTTTCCCAGGTGGGATTCAGTAGATGCAGGTTTTGGTAGAGGACATGGGGGTCTGAGTGACCTGGGTTTTGCCCACAGTGAGCATTTCTGTGCTAGCTGCTGTTAGTATAGGAATACTGTCTACCTGCTTTGTGGGCTTGTGAGCCTGGACGGTGTGTGTATGGGGTGGGGGGACACTTTGTAGAAACTGCTTTTCTATCAAAGCCAGTAAAAGGAGGGGGTGGGGTGGGAAATCTTGGACAGTCCTTCTCTCTTCCTGGACTCACATCACTCACAACTTGTTTCCTGAAAATCCTAATACACTCCAGTGGTGAGAGATGGCTTCCTGCTGATATGCTGAGCCAGCCCCTTGTCAGGGAGGAGATGAGAACAAGATGTGGCTGAAGAAGGGGCGGGTGGGCCAAGCCGTGCTGCTCAGTGGCCCTGTGGCCCTCTCTCTGAGTCCCGAGAACACTGCCAGGGCACCCCATGGGCACGCAGGCATAGATAGGCCTGGCTCGGGGCAGTGGAGAGGATTTGGAAGTTGTGTTTTGTCTATCGGTAGAATTGCACAGATGGTGGTGATGAAACATGACCCTTCCTTTTGCTTCTAGAAAGAAAGACCTTCCTGGCCAACATCTGTAACCCTATTTGGAGAAAAGGTTGTTGTTTCAAAAAACTAGCCCTGAAGTTCTTAACATATCCATCCATCCCCTTTCTCCTGCCATGTGCTTTGCTTACTATATTTTTCTTGCATATATTCGCATCTAACAGGTCATGACATTTTTGTGACATCCTGTGTGTCTGCAAGGCAACTATCATTACCATCAAATTGTGGTTTGGACTGCTGGTTCTTGGAAGCGCTTTATTTTTATGCTTCTGCCTTCTAAGGGAGACAGAGCAGAAAAGTGCTTAAGAAGCATAGTCAGGGCCAACAGACCTGGGTCTGAAACCTGGCCCTGACATCATGCCATGAGAACTTGGACAAGTTAAATGTCTGAATTCCCAGTGTCCTCAATTACAAAACGGGGAAACAATTAGGACCTACCTCATAGACGTGTTGTACATAGGTGTGTTAAATGGTTTAACACTTCAATATGTGTGAACTGTTGTGATGCAACTTATCTGGTTTTTTCAAACTCAGAATGATCCAGGATGTGGTAGAGGCAGGAAGGTGATAGGGGCTTGGAGAATGAGACACTTTGATATTTCTGAAGTTCGCCTACCTTAAAAATATTTTGAGGACTTGTGGTCTAGGGTGGTGGTTCTGCATCAAAATCACTGAGAGAGTTATTACAATGGATAGTTGGGCCCTAACCCCAGAGTTTCTGTCCGCCCCAGTACATTTGGGCTGGGGTCCAACAGTCTGCATTTTTAACGAATTCCTAGGTGATGCTGATGCTGCTGGTCTTGAAATGGCAGTTAGGTAGAAGAGGAAGCAGATTGTTCCCTGTAGATTCAGAAGACAGAATGAGGCCAGTGGGTGCCAGTGACAGAGATAGATTTTGGTTCATTGTAAGAACGTTAACTGTTGTATGTGGTCTAAAATGGAGTGGGTGGTCTCATGAGTTCCCTGTCACTGGAGATGTCCAATCCTGAAGGGCCATCTGGCAGATTCCTATGCTAGGTAGAAGGTTCATTTGTTCATTCGTTCCTTCGCTTATTCCTTCTCCCACTTACTCACAGAATAAACATGTACTGCCTGCCTGGTACGTGCTGGGAGCTGGGGAGAAGCCCTGAATGAAGCACCTCTACCCTTGCTCTTAGGGAGCCCACAGTTTAGTGAGTTTGGCTAAATGATTACGAAAGTCCCTTTCAACCCTGAGGCTCTGGGAGTCCTATGATAATGGTGTCAGATCCTCAGAATAAGAAGCTGCAGAAAGATGCTTACCCTTCTGAAGGTATGGCTGGGGACTGACCATAATGTGGACATCTCTGAGGTTCAATCTGGAATGTTCTCTTTGGAGCATCTTAATGTCACTGAATGAATGATTTTTTTTTTTCCCCCTGAGACCCAGACTAGGCTGAGAATGTATTTACCAGGGGTGCATTTCCTCTGGGAAAATTCCCATCTCCCCACTGGCACTGGGAACGGACCATTAAACTCTGAACCCTTTTCTAGCTGTCCATGATGCCATCTGTGAAGGCAGATCTAGGGAGTGGGCCTGCGAGAATAAGCTAATTGCCTTTTCATCTCTCTCAAGTGATAAACTGGAACATTAATGGCTGGGGAGAGTTAGGGGAAAATGGGTAAATTATATCAGTTTTTCTGGGTTCTTCCATCTTAATCCCTGGTGAAAGCAATAATGATAATTGCTGACCTTTACAGAGCTTACTCTATGCCAGGCCTGGTGTTAAGCCCTTTTTGTGCATTTTGTTATGATACTCTTAATATAGCCCTATCAAGTAGGCATATTATCCTCATATTTGCAAGGAGAGGAAACAAAGGTTCAGAGAGGTAAAGTAACTCACTCATGGCTATGGAGACAGTAGATGTCAGAGCTGGAATGTAAACTTCATTCTCTCAGACTCCAGACCATGCTCCAAGCTCCTAATGCTGAAAACAACTCATTCATTCAATTACTAGTTAAGTCATTCTTTCATTAAATAAATGTTAAGCACTGGTATGTACTGGTGCACTAAACAGCTTGGCCTCAGTCCTCCTGGGGCCTATGGTTTATCTCCCGCAGACAAATGGGTGACTCCTTCCTTGGATCCTTGGCTATTAGGTGCTAAGGAGAAAGACATAGGGCTGGGAGACAGACCCTGCCAAGTGAGCTACAGACCCAGAGTTTTCATGTGAATGAGAGTTTCTCTACACAAGCTGGGTTTTGTACTTCGCTTTATTTTTACATTTTTCTGTTGGGTTTCTTTTCTTCTTGTCCAAGCCTTGATGTTGAAGGGCTTGATGTAGTAGAAGAGACAGTTCTTGTGACATTTGCCTTCTGGCTGCACTCCGGAGTGGAGAGGAATCTCAGTCAGGAGTCCCAGAACTTACAGCCAGAAGTGACTCTGGAGACCCTCTTCAACGGACCTCGTCTTGCTGGGAAATGTCCTCTCTTCCAAAACCAGGGTTGTCTCTGCACATTCCTTTGGCTCTCTGTGCTGGCCTCAGTCTATACTTTCTTCTTCCTAAAAGCAGTTTCAAATTAGGTTTTCAGGTTTCAAAATAAATAATTATTTTTTTTAAAAAAATCAACCAGTTTTTACAAATATGCAACTTAGATTGTGAACATCTGCAATGCCCTGAGATAACCACCATTAACAATGGGCGTTTGCTTCTCCACGTGTTCTCAATGCCTACACTTGTGTGTATTGTTATCAGTTTTTCATTAGGAGGGATTTTTAAAATGTGTATTTTCCTGAAATGTATTGTTTTGATCTAACTCCATTTTTAAACATTTTTTTCCATGTTAGTACATCTAGATCCTCTTAATTCTTGTTTTGTTAGACTTCAATTTCTCTTCCATGAGACATCTTTTTGCCCTTAGACTTCAACTTTCTATAGATGCATTTTGCTTTTAATGTGGCTGAGCTAGTTGAAACTTCCATTTGGCTCTTTTATTTTTCTTTTAACTTTTAGAGAAATGCTAAGAACCTTGTTTGGTGTTGCCTTGCCTTTGATGAGGGATTCTTAACTTCAGCTTCAAGGGGTCTGTAGCAAGAGAGAAACCAATGTGAAGTTTTAGAAAAGAAAAGAAAATAAGAATTTGTTGTAAGGGTAACACAGAACTACCAGGTCTCAGGACATCTGGACCACTAGGTCTCAGCAAAGGCAGACAAAGGCAACTCTGGGAATCGAGGCAGCAGGAACAAAGGAACAGATGAATTGCTTCCATCTGTTTGGTTTTTGCAACATCACTCCATTGGCTTAGCTTGGAACATGGGCCACTCTTGGCCAGGGCCAGGTAGGACACCTTGATTGGCAGTCTCACCAGAACATGCAACAGGATGGAAGGATTCCCATGAAGAAAAATTGGCTAGCCAATACTGCAAGTTGGTGGATGCAGTGCTAGCATAATTATAGGTACAAAAGAGCGTCCAAAGACCTTGGGAAATTTTGAATATGGGTTCGCTTGTGTGTATTCCCAGGACCCAGAAAAAGTTGCGACCACTTCTGTCGTTTTGTCTCCTTCATCTGGGTGTCTCCATACTAAGTGATGATCCCATTAAGAACAAAATTAATAAACTTCCTCCTGGTTTTCTTTTTGTTCCGTAGGCCCTTAGGGCTGCTCATTTTCTTCTGCACAGAGATGCTTGGGTGGTTCTTCCTGGGTCATTTAGAATGACTGCCCACTGTTTCCAGGAGGGTGGAGGCCAGCACCTAAAGAGACAAATGTCTATGTTTATTCTTTGCAGGTACCTTTTTGCTCCAGCCTACACAGAAACCCATTATACTCCAAGTGGCAACGCTCAAACCACCATGCTGAAATCTGAGGTGAGTTCAGGTCAGCAGGGATCTGTCAAGCAGCTGGCCTGTCCTGGTGCCACCCCCGGGAAGTGAGGAGATATGTGGTGGGCACAGTCCCTCCTCTGGAGGGATTGTTTGCCCTGACCCCAGACCCAGGGCATGAGCAGGAAAAGCAAAATGTGAATTTGTTGTTTCATAAGGGCTCCCTCTCCTCTGCTGACTAAAATGATCAGGCAAACAGAATATTTTAGGGTAAGTGCCTCTGACTACAATTGGCATAAATCATTACAAAGCAGACATTTTCTCTGTTGTATGTTAATCACCCACATATTAACAAAAGTTTAAGTAAAAGGAATGATTTACTGGTAATCCTGCCATTGCACTTAATTAGATGTTTAATTGAGACTTTTCCATATGGATGCATAAGGTTTTGTAGTCTGCCTTTTATAATAGGATTTTAGGTTTCATAGATTTTCTTGTTTTGCTGCCATCTTCATATTGGGTATTTTCCCCCTCAAAAGTGTTTTTGAGTTTGGCTATTTGCAAAAAGATTTGTCATTTAAAAAATGGTCTTTCAAATGGTTTCTCAGAAGGATGAATTTTAGTCTGCTTCACCACACCCCACTGTTGGGCACTTAAGGTAGTGAATTGTACACGTTTCATGGTCTGCTAGCTTTTCCTACTGAAGTACCTGCTAGTGTTCATGGGGTCAGATCAGTGGTTCTCAGCTGGGAGTGATTTTGTTTAAAGTGTTTCTTTTATTTAAACTTTTGTTAACATGTGGGTAACTCACATAATGCAAAGAAAATAGGATTCAGGATGATTTATATCAATTTTAATCAGATGTAGTTACCCTAAAATATTCTAATTGTTTCTTTGACCATTTTGGCCAGCAAAGGCTTGGGGGACACTTGGCAATGTCTGGAGCCAGTTGTTGACTGTCATGACTGGGAGGTGGACGCTACCAGCATCTGGTGGGTAGAAGCCAGGGATCCTGCTAAGTGTCCTACAGTGCATAAGGCAGCCTCTCCACAACAGAGGATTATCTGGCCCCAAATGTCAGCAGTGCCCAAGGTGAGACACTCTGGATTAGAGTGACTCTTCTCGGACCATGCAGATGAGATGGGGTGAAGAAGGGAAGATGGAACACCAGTGGTCTTCTGCCTTTGGGTCAGGACATCACGCACTTTTGTGGCATATAGATGTGGAGGTGTGGTGTATAGGGCCACAGGGTAGGTCCCTCTGCCTCAGTGCTCCTCTGGCAGCTTCCCGTGGAATCTTAGATTCCTGCATGGCCCATGTTTAAAATATCCCTGTTAGAGGGTAGATGTCCAAAAGGCCATGGCAGCCACCATCAGTCAGTAAAAGCTCAGATTAGTTTATCAGCTTAGCCTTGGATGGGGAAGGGGACTCAGGACAGCTAAGTTTTAATAGATCTAAGAGGTCTGGAGGATAGTAATCAGGTGGCTGAGGTGCTGTGTTGGATTGCTGCATGTGAAGATTAATGTAATCTTACTCACCAACACCTTCCTGGATAGGGAAGGAATTGGCAGTGTGGCCACTA
Organism: Lynx rufus; assembly: GCF_022079265.1. Classification (NCBI taxonomy): domain Eukaryota; kingdom Metazoa; phylum Chordata; class Mammalia; order Carnivora; family Felidae; genus Lynx; species Lynx rufus. Next base: position 190,411,167 of record NW_025814823.1, read on the forward strand.
CCCACAACAGGCAAGTTGGCTGTGTCTTCTCATCTCTGGGGAGGCTATCCAGCTGTGGCTCCCCACCTTCTTCAGTACCCCTGGTCAAAACCTCTTCCATCATTGAGACTAAAGTTCTGTGCCTCCGGGGAGGGAGGGAGAGGGCAGGCACGCCTCGAAAGCCCCTACACATAAGGACCTCACAAAGCACGGTCCTCTCAGTTTGGCTCCTGCACTTCTCTACCCACAGCTCAAGAATGGGTCTCAGTGCACAAGTTTGCCATGAGCTCATACTTCCTGCTATGAAAGCCCCCTTGGGTGGCCCCCTCAGGCCGAGAAGCTGAGAAGGAATGCGATGACTTCATGACTGTTCATTTACTTGTTCTTTGTGCTCTCAGAGTCAGGCAGAGATGCTGTGAGGGCCTTTCAGATGGAAGAGAACTTCCCCTCATTCCCAGAACTCTCCTTCTTCCAGAAGGTCTTGTTGACCAAAGCACATCCTAGCTGAAGTATGGGATAACCCATTGTTTTCTTATATCCCCTCCTGCAGGACTCTTGCAAAGCCCCCACCCGGCCTCAGGGAGCTCCTAGTCAGCTTTCTTATCTGGGAGCTGGGGACTTCAAAGAGAAATGAGAATAGAATAAACCGTTTGGCTGTGCTTGACCCCAATGTTGAGAACCATGCCCTGCTACCAGCCTGGGCCTGGGATAGTGGGAGCTCTGGAGCTCTGGGAACTTCCTCAAACTCATCAGCCAGGCCTGTAGGAGTTACAGAGTTTGGGGTCTAAAGCCAGGGTTGTAGCCTTGGCTTTAACTAGCTATGTGACCTTCAACAACCCTTTTGACCACACTAGTATTGAGTTTCTTCGTCAGAAAACTGGATACGCTAAGATCTGACTCTCAGAGCTGTAGAAGGGTACAATGAATCACTGGTTTTATGAGAATTTATAAACATCTCTCCCAACACCACATTTTATTCATGAGGAAATGGAGAGAAGAGAAAAAGTAACATGCTTATCTTCAGATAACCAGTAAATGGCAAGGCTTAGACTAGAGCTCAGTCCTCCTTGGTGCTAGAAGAGAGAAGAGCTGTAACAAATGAAGCCCTGTGCACTTTCCTGGGGCTGCTTTTGCCAGGGGTGGCTATGGAGTCTGGAGTCAGGCTGCTGTCATTCCAGTCTCCACCTGGGTGTGTGACCTTGGGAAAGACTTGAAACCTCTCCAACCTTTAGTTTCCCCCCACCTCCTTTTTTTTTTTTAATTAATTTATTTATTTTGAGAGAGACAGAGCATGAGTGGGAGAAGGGCAGAGAGGGAGAGAGAGAGAATACCAAGCAAGCTCCACACTGTCAGCACAGAGCCTGATGTGGGACTTGAACCCACAAAACCGTGAAATCATGACCCGAGCTGAAATCAGGACTCAGATGCTTAACTGACTGAGCTACCCAGGTGCCCCTAGTTTCCCTTTTTAAAAAATGGGAATAATAATATCTACCTCCTAAGGCTGTGAGATTGTCAGAATTAAAAGGAAAAAATCGACATCAGTTTTTTTATCCAGTAGTAAGGGCTGGATAGATGTTAGCCCTTATTGTTTGTAACAGGAAATGGTGGGATCATTATCACACACGATGATGTGTGTGAAAGCCCCTGGTAAATTTAAAGCATGTTACAAAAGTCAGTTGTTAATGCTATTTCAGAGAGCACTCAGTGAACACATCAGTCCAAAGATGTACAAAGAGGTATAGGGATCCTTCACTCCCATCCCTGGATCTGAATTCTCTTTATCTGTAGAGGTACTTAGATTTTTGAAACTAGCTGACCCCCATTCTGAACTTCTTGACTCCCCATCATTCCAACATCTGCTAACCCCTTTTACTCCATAAAAGCCAGGCCCCCTCTTCCACTTGTGAATGATCCTGGGCCGTGGAGTTCATGGCCCTGTAGCTGAGTTCTAAGGATCAGGTTCAGAATCTGAGCATTTGATGATGCGTCTCCAGGTCTTGGAATCTGGGGATGGAGGGAGAAACCATGTGATAGTCTGGCATTTGCAAGCAGATGCAATCGTGGCTGGAAAAAAGGTTGTCCCTGCCTCACCTTGTCTCATAGGTGCAACACAGTGGCTTTCCTTTGTGCACCTCTGGTCAGGATCTGACTTGTTTGATGTCCAGGAGAGTTTGATGCAGAGAGGGGCTGCTGCCTGTCCCTCGTCTGGAGGGCCTGAGCCCAAATGGGTGGAGGAGCCGCACTGCTGGCCAGTGGGTTGTCGCCAGGTGGAAGGGCACCCACCAGTGGTCTGGGGACTGACCCTGAACTGAGTGCCAGCCTGGCCCATGTCCTGCGATCTGACTGCGTGGCTCAGCTGCATGGGACATAGAATTGGTGTGGCGATGACTGAGGATTCAGGTTCTTGGTTGGCTTCCAGCTCTCTCGAGGCCACATTTTACCTTTGACAAGGAGAATTTAACGCCTATAACATGACCACTAAGGTTTGTTGCCGGCCACTCTGGGCCAGGTGCCCTGCACTAGGTCCTTGATGTACTGTATTCTCACAGCCACCTCGTGAGATAGAGACTGAAGACACTGGAGGTCTGAGAGACATTGTAAACTGTTTGCATCGCTGGCAGGTGTGGGAGCTTGTGTTTAAATCTGGCCTGGCTGTGCCAGAATGCTTGAATTTAATTATTGGGCTGTCCTGCCTCGAGGTGGGTGGAAGGTGGAACCAGAGAATATGCAGGAATGGGTTAGCTGTGTCCTGGGTCACATCCTTGCCGGCTGGGGATCAAAGAACAACTACAAGCAAGTGTGGTCCTGGTGATGGATCACTTGGATTGTTCTGTAGGCTGATGCCTGAGATTTCTTTTTTTTTAAAGATTCCATCTACGCCCAACGTGACGCTCAAACCCACAACCCCAAGATCAAATGTCACGCGCTTCACTGACTGAGTCAGCATGGCATCCCGTGATGCCCGAGATTTCTGATTGGCCCCGCTCTGCATTGGGGGGGAAAAGAGAGAGCTCCTGGGTCTGCAGCTACATAGCTTGTACCCTTCCTAAGACCTTTGCAGAACCTGGCTCTGCCCTGGGGATTTTCCCTTCTCTCTGTTCTGACCAGCTTCTCTCTCTTGAACTATCTGGGAAGAGGCTTGGAGGAGCGCGTCCCTCGTTATCACCCTGTAGGGGAAAGTCGTGGTTTGTGCTTCAGTGCTCCCACAGCTGTGTTGGCCTCATAGCTGCTCTGGTGCGCCTACTTATGAAACACTCTGCTGGCACCTCCCAACTTTTACTTCAAGCCTCTCTTCACAGTTTGTAATTAAATCTTTGTATGGCTTTTTAATTAAGATTGGCTCTCACAAGCCTGTAAGCCCCAGGAAGGCTGGAGCTGTGTCTGTTCGCTCCTTGCTGTGTCTCCCGGGCCTGGCTGGGGGGCCTGGCGCATGGCGCGGTGCTCAGCAGCTGTCTGTAGTCACGAGGAGTCCAGCCAGGTCGGGAAGACCAGATGGCTGTGAGACACAGCAGTGAGAGAAGAGCATCAGAGCTCCATGCATCCATGGATGCAGGTGCCAAGTCAAGTCTGATCCAGACACGCAGGGACTCAGGGGAGGTGGGGAAGAAGGGGGGCTGTTGGATTCCCAGGGCTGCCATAGCAAAGCAGTGTGAACTCGGGAGTGTAAAACGCAGTTCCGGAGGCTGCAAGTCCAAAATCACAGTGTCAGCAGGGGCCAGGCTTCCGCTGTAGTCCCTTGGGAGGAATGCTTCCTTGCCTTTTCTAGCTTCTGGTGGCTCCTGGCAGAGTCTGTGGTGCTGTTTGGCTTGTAGCTGCATCTCTCTAATCTCTGCCACTGTCTTCCAATGGCCTCTTCTCTGTCTGTCTGTCTGTCTGTCTCTCTGTGTCCTCTCCTCTTTTTCTAATAAAGAAAAATGATAAAGTCCAGTGTGACTTCATCTTAATTTAATGACATCTATAAAGACCCCATTCCAAATAAGATCACACTCAGGTTCTGGGTGGACACACATTTCAACTCTGCGGGGCAGCCACAGAGGTGACCCCAGCCAGTGTTTCCTGTGGTCACATGTCCTGGAAAGAGCTCTGAACTAGACCTGAAGTCCTGGCTTCTCTGACTAGCAGGGAAACCTTTGGAAAATCTTTTTGCTTCTCTGAATCTCAGCTGCTTCATCTGTTCAGTCGGGATGATCACATCTGCCCTGTCCCACCTCCCAGGACTATTATGAGGATCAAATAAAATGGTGGCTTGGAAAGCTCTTTGCAGAGCGTAAGTTAAGATCTATATAATCATCCCTGACCTTCACGAGACATTAACATCGCCATGCTTATCAGTGTCCTTTGGCCTGACCACCCCCCTTTTCTCCTTGCTAGGACCACTGCTTTTACCACGGGACGGTGAGGAAGGCAGAACAGTCCAGTGTCACACTCAGCACCTGCCGGGGAATAAGGTAAGAGGCCCTGACAGTGCTGGCGGAGCACCTGGCCCTCTCTCTAGACAAGTGGTACGGCTGGCCCTGGGCAGGGTCCTTGAGAAGCTGTCCGTTGAGAGTGTATGCCAGCCAGTTCTAAGAAGGGCTGAGCTTGGGAGAGAAGAGGGGAATCCTTGATGATCCACATTTTCACTTGGATTGAGCTCTCTCTTTCCTGAGGAACTTGAATTTATTATTATTTAGGGATGGTGAAGCCAACAGGCCAGGGGATGACTGCCATTGAAAAAATAGTTTATTGTACTCAAGATCCCAAGAGGAGGGGCCCACCACATAGGGAAGCATACGGGTCAGTCATGGGGCAGGGTGTGGGAGATGGGAGGATGTGGGCAAGAGTCTTTACTGTGGTTTCTACAGGAAGAAACAGGCGAAGCAGGGTAAGTATGTTTAGTATTGGCTACTTGGAATAATTCAGTGGGATCTGAGGCACAGGGGCTCTTCCCAGTTGTCTGGAACCTGGCCCTGGGGTGACCAGGGTAGGGGGACAGGGGCCCAGAGGGTGAGAGCCTGAATTTGAAAGTTGTTTACCATCCTGGGAATGGGCCGATCCTGAGAAGGGCAAGGCCTTAGCTGTCAAAGAATCAGAATATCGAAAATAAAAGACAGGGTTCATACAGTTGAAATGAGTGTGAGCACTTATTCCCACTTCTCCTTTGCTCTTCTCTGGTAGAAGTACTTGTAGGCGGTAAGAAAGGAAATGGAAGAGGAGAGGAGAAGAGAAAGGCAAAGCAAGGTCATTTTCAAGAAGATCCAGCTAGGTCCTTGGAAAGGTCCACTGGAAAGAGAATGGCTCTTCATTCTCTGAGCCAGACTCCCTGGGTTTGAGCCAGGAGCAGTTGACCAGCTGGGTGACCCTGGACCTCAGTGGTCTCCTGTGTAACATGTGGATAAGGGGGAAATGTCCCTAGTGTCACAAGGATTGAATGTGTTAATAGATCTCTAACGTTCAGAACTGGCTGGCATAAAGTAGCACTCAACAGCCTCCTGGCCCCTTGCTTCCTAGGTGTGCCCCGTTAGAGGGGCGATATTGACACCACCTGGGAGCCTCTTCAAAATGCAGTATCTCAGGTCCCACCCAGAACAAGTGGATCACAATCTACATTTTACCAAGATCCCCAGGGGATTCATGTGCACATTACAGTTTGTACCTGAGAATACATGTTTCTCAAATACTTGTTTCTCTCCTCCAGCCTATGCTAGTGCTTGGCATATAGTAGGATCTACACATGTATGTTGAAGTAATAAATATCATTCATTTAGACTGTTCCCACTCTCTCTTTCTTTTGGAAAAGAGATGAGGATCTGAAAAACCTGTATTCGAATTGCCAATACTACGGGTTTTACAATTGGGTTTTAATTGCCTATACTACGTGGCACCTATACCCAGTGTGTTGATGAATTGGCACTATGGGGGAAAAAAGGGGCAAAAAAGCCCTGAGTTGTAGTATCTGCCAATATGCTGGTAGAACTACTCCCACCATAACCAATTTAAAGCTATGAACGTGACGTTACTGAAGGCAGCTTTGGGAGGTATGCACACGATGGGCTCCCATGAATTAGTAGGAGGTGTTTCCACTGTGTACCCTTCCTCTCTGTTGGTCAGTTCATTCAGTGACTGTTTCTTTCATTCAAATTAATATCGGGTGCCTACTCTAAGCCCATGTCCTACACAGGTAGAGGAAAGACAGACATTGAAAAGTAATTTTCTGGGCCCTCAGTTTCCTAATCTGTAAAATGGGCGTTGATGATAGGCATGGTAGACCATGTTAAGTGCTGTGTTAGCTCTATAGCACTCTACAGACATATGGGATTATTATCATTTTACAACAGGGAAGCCATGCTAACTAAGACTTACCCCAGGCTCACATGCAAGTGCAAGGCCCCTCATGCTGCAGATCCCATGTGTTTGTTTATAAATTGGACCATGTCTCCTCTGTAAGGCCTCGTGTTGAGTCTGCCGGAGGGAATTAGGCAGGAAACAAGCTTTGGCTGGGAGACCATAACTGTGGCTCCAGATCCCCTGCTCAGATGACCTGGTTGAGCCAAACCAACTGGTCTCCCAGTGGTGTTTACAGGCCCAGCCACCACCACCTGCAGTCTGCAAGTAAACAATGTGTCTCCCAAGAAGGAAGAAAGGGAACATGCAGGTGTGACTTGCTTCTCTCTTCCTCTGTCTCCATGGTCTGGAGCAGTGGGAACTTGGCTTGGACTCTTGCAAATCATTCCTACAGCCGTGCTGACAGGGGGAAACCGGGTGAGCCGTCCATGTGTTTCTATTTTGCATGCTTCCCTCTGGTGCAGTCCACCCATCTGACTTTTCCAGCCTTCTCACTACACACCTTAAGAACTTACGGGTGTCTGTGGGCCCAGCTGACCTCAGAGCCAGAGACACATGCCAGATGTCTCGATTCAGACTCTAGAGAAGGAGAGGCTGCAGCAGCCTTCTAACCCACGTAACCCCCAAGTCACTCCTCAGGCTCATAAAACGATGCTGCAATGGAAAAAATCTCCATCGTGATTGTGCTTCCCTCCCGGGAACATGCCCCTCGTGATTGGAGAAAATAGGTAGGACTTCTACCAAATGGAATCTTCAGGCTGATAATACAAATACAGAGGAGTTCACCTGAGTTTCCAGATTGTTGCTGGGCCCCCTCGTCTCTCCAAAACAGTACTTTGGGTGACTTTAATTGAAGCAGTAATACATGATCATAGTAAAAGCAAATTCGAATAGTACAAAAGAGCGTATAATGAAGGACAGGTTTCTTTTTCACCCAGGATTTTCAGATTCCTCCCTCCCCAGAGGCAGCCATTCTTACCAGTTATCTTATTTATCCTTTTAGAAATACTTTTTTCAAAAAAAGAACATTGATATGTAATATAGTGTTTTGTAATCCCATTTGGGCCACTGACACCTTTGAGAATCACGTGACAGCTGTGGATACTCATAAAATACACAAGTGAAATACCATTTCACTAGGGATGCTGGGTGTCCATGCCCCTGAAGCCTGTCTCTGATCAACGACTCATCCTCTAGATGTCTACCTGACTTTTCACATGTACAAATTCTTTGCAAAGTAACACACAGTATAAATGTGAGGAGGGATGATTATTTGTGAAGAAATCTAGAGAGTACTGAGATGAAGTGATCGTGAGTGAGTCTGTGGGTTCTGGGAGATACACTGTGTGTGTGTGTGTGTGTGTGTGTGTGTGTCCCTAGCTCACTGTCATCAAGAGAGGTATTGATTGCAAAAAAACATTTTTTTAAGTTTATTTATTTATTTTGAGAGTGAAAGCGAGGGGTGCAGAGAGCGAGGGAGAGTCTTAAGCAGGCTCCATGTGGGGCTCGATCACACCAATTGTGAGATCACGACCAGAGCCAAGATCAGGAGTTGGACACTCAATCAGCTGAGTCACCCAGGCACCCCAAAACATTTTTTTACCTCAGTGGTAAGTTGTTTATTTTTAAGGAAAATGCTTATTAAAGATTATTCTTGTACAACTAGTGTGTTAAACATTCAAATAATCCAGAAGTATCCAGTTAAAAGAAGTGCAAGTTGTGTATCCTGTTCCACGGTTCCATCCAATTGCATCTCCATGTATAATCACTGTTGGGGGTGTACATAAATGCAAGGCACACCCGTATGCATACCTGGTGTTTCTTAATCCAAACGAGGTTACCCGGTACATAACATTCTGTAATTGTTTTCCAACTTAACATTATGTCTTAGACACATGTAGATCTACCTCATTCTTTGCATGGCTGCATATGTACATGTGTCTGGCAAGTTCATATACAGAGAAGGATATACAATAAATCATCTGTGGTTTTTATTTGATGCTTCACTCCTACAGTGGCTCTGTCCTCAAAACTCTGGGGCCCCCACTGACTGTGGTTATACCTTACTCCTGCCCAGGACTCAAGTCTGTGAGAGAGGCCAGGGAGAAAGAATATGAGATTAAAAGTGAATGCAAGATTATGTGTGCATGATGGCCTGGAAGGAGCTCAGAACTTAGAGTCAAGGAACCTGTGTTTGAGACCTAGCTCCACGCCTCCTGGCTGTGTGATCTCAAGCTTTCCCCTCCCCAAATCATTTTCTCCTTGGCTTTACCTTGGCTGGGCTGGCACCTCCCATAGGCCTTACTCAGTTTTACAGACGTTGCTCATGGTGCAAGGGCTGCGGGTGGGCGTTGGGGGTGGGGGCTGGTGTCAGGATCCCACTGGGGAGTGAGGAGCCTGTTGATCACAAGACTGGGCTCTTCCCCCTGGCTCTAGCTACTGACCTTGACAAGTTCCTTCTTCTCTGGGCTTTGGTTCCTCTCATCTGAAAAAGGAAGGTAGATCAGGTCACGCAAAGGGCTCTTCCGTGTTGGAAGTTCTGTGTTGCAGAGACAGTGGACAGTCTCAGGGAGCTGGGCACCTGGGGCAGGAGGAGGTGGCTCATAAGTACATGGCAGTCCATCCTTGTCTTCGCTTTGCCAAGGAGTGGCATGGCCTTTCCCTTTTGAATATCTGGCCTTCCTTCTGAAGAACAGACAATAAATGCTACCTGTGTATCAGGCACAGAGTAAGTCTTCACAGGGCAGTACCGTTCAGTCATGACAGGTGTAGATTCCGGACTCAAGCCATTCCTGTTTTAAAACCTGACAACTCGGGACACCTGGGTGACTCAGTCAGTTAAGTGTCCAACTTCGGCTCAGGTCATGATCTCACGGTTTGTGAGTTCAAGCTCTGCATTGGGCTCTCTGCTGTCAGCACGGAGTCTGCTTCAGATCCTCTGTCTCCCTCTCTGTCTGCCCTTCCCCCACTATCTTTCTCTCTTGATCTCTCTCTCTCAAAAATAAATAAACATTAAAAAAAATTTTAAAAACCTGACAACTCACTTTAATTCTCTAGTGTCAGTTTTCTCGCTTATAAAATGGGAATAATCATGACATCATTGGTGGATTTACATTAGGTGATGAGAGCAAGCTCCTTGAGAGCAGGGACTCTCTGATCATGTTGCATCCCCAGCACCTACAACAGCTCCTGGCACATAGTAGGTTCAATATACCTGTGTTGAAGGGCTACCAAATGGCTGCCTATTCGTTCAGTCAGTTATCCCAGCCACAGTGTGAGCCAGCCAGCATTATTGACTTAGCATAATGCTAGTAGACAGCAGAGCCAGAATTCAAATCCAGATGTGTCTCCCTCCTGAGCCCACACTCTCCGCTTGTACCTTGCCACCCTATCCCGGAGGGCGCACGTCACCTATATGCCTTCTGCCTACTGTGCTGCCTTTGATGTTCCCAGTAACTTTTTCTCCTTGGATGGAGACTGGGGAGGGAAGAGGGAAAGCAGGGTAACAGGGTGGTTACCTTTTAGAGCAGCTCTGGATGTAAGGACATGGGATGTGTCCCCTTGGGTTTAGCTCTGAATGGACACGTTCCCAGGAAGCAGTTTGTGCCTGGTTCCTTCAAGGGTGCATTTGGGTAAGTCCTGTGGTTGTTCAGGAGTTAAACATGAATCATTCGCTGCTGCCTGCCTGTCCTGCCCTGCCTGGGTTCCTCTGTATAATTTCATTTATATCAAGCTCCTAACAATGAGAAATAGGCTGGAGAATGGAATGGAGGATAGCGTGTGAGGTCCCAGCCACCCGGCCTCCTGGGCCCCCCTCCCGTGCCCTCTGGCTAAGCTCTGCCAGTGCTTACATTTAGCAAATTAGATCAACTGAGGCTCCTGGAAAGATAAATGACCCGTAGGTGCTCAGGGGAGAGCAGCTAGCAGGATTTGAGGGTGGTGATAGGGGAGGCCCCAGAAACTAGAGTCTCAGAACCCCCCTCCCCCACCATCTTCAAAGCTGGTGCTCACTATAAAGTGCTCAGGCTTGTGCCAGCTTCTCCTCCAAACCAGGCAGTCTGGGAGGGTTGCAACCGTGCCACGGGGTGAGTTACCAAGGAACACAGTAGGGAGGAGGGGAGGGAAGTGGCCAGGAGTCTTACTGCTGGAAGGACCTTTGGTGTCCTTCTGAGCCTGTGTTTCTCAAAGTGTAATCTGCTCACTCCCTGAAGCAGAATCGCCTGGGGCTTTGTGAAAAGACAGGCTCCTGCCCCCAAGCCTGGGCTGCGGGCCAAACTTCCTGAGTGTAACTGCACAGGGAATTACCGGGGGACTTGTTTACAGTGCAGAAGCTCTGGCCTACAGAATCTGAGTCTCCTCCATCTGTATTTTTAATACACTCTGTAGAATATTCTAATAGATAGCTCTGAGAGCTCTGATCCTTGAGGTCTCTGACCCATAGGTTTGGAACTTGCTAATGGAGGCAGACGATGGAGGCAGATGGCATAGAGGTTAAGGGCATGGGGTCCAGAGTCTGCCAGACCTGGCTTTCTAACTTCCCTGGGACTCAGTTTCCTCATCTATAAAATGGGACTCATGATGGTACCTTATAACACTGATGAAATGAAAATGATGATTGTATGCACAATGCCTGGCATATGGTTAACTCTCAAAAAATGGCATCTAAAAATGAAAACTAGGCTAAATGCCTCCTTTGTCTTCTTATCTCCCAGCAGACTGATATCTTACTTCAGACAGGCCAAGCACACCTCAGGGAGAGTTTCTGGTGCCTGTTACTTAACTGGGAATATCTTTCTGATCCACTCTACAGGGCTGTTGTGACAGAGGCAGTGTGAGATTATAGTTAAGGTTGTGGGAACCAGACTGCTTAGGTTCTTACTACCTGTGTGACTTTGGGTCGGTTTATTATCCTCACCTAGCCTTAGTTTCTTATTTGTACAACAGGGATAACATTTGTAAAGATCAGAAATGTTGGTGTGAATAATAAAATACTCAGCACAGTGCCTGGACTATAGCAAAGCCTCTATATAGCCACCATGATTATTATTATTCACCATGCACCAGTCTTTGACTTGATCTCTGTTCTATTTGGCCCAGAGGCTTGTTCAAATGATGCCTGGTCAACTACACTGGAACTTTCACTGGTTCTGTGTGGAACTTTCCACTCACTGGGTATTATCTTCATAGCCACAAACTGATGCACACAAAACCATCATCTGATTTGCGGTCAAGCCCTCTGTTTCCAATGTTTGGAGCCATTGGGAGAAACTGAGGTGACAGGAGGGGCCTTGGTCAGTTGAGATGAGAAGAAAGCTTGGGAACAGGATGCCCGCAGTGGCTCTGCCCTCTGCCCTTTCCTGTCTGGACTCAAGAGCGGATGTGACCCTTGCTCTTCACCCCACTCCCACCCCCAGCTGTTCAGGGGGCACCTTGGGTGTCCTGCTGTGGGGCTGGTCCAGGATTGCTGCGTCAGCCTGGGTGAGGCCGACGGGAAGTCATCAGGCTCCCTGGCACCGGAGTGAGGTCAGCCAGGGATGGATTCCAGGAAGGCTGCTGCTGATCAGAGGCTGGCTCTATCTCTCCCACAAGCATCGCGGGCTCTTCCCAAAGGGCAAAGCCTGGGCAGGGCTTTGGTGGGGTGGAGGCGGAGGTGGAAGCCAGGACAGCCAGAGAGAGGTCCTGCCAGTTTGGAGTGGCAAAGACTGACTTGGAGATACTTAAGCTTTTGAACATTCTGGAGAGAGGAGGGCCTGAGGTTTTGGAGCTCATGAAATGCTGCTGATGCCTCAGGACCTCTTGCTGAGCTCCTTCCTCCCCCAGAGTCCTGACGGAGTGCATTCTCTTGCTATAGTATTCATCTCACTGCATCAAGGATGGCAAATACCTGCTATGTGGGCCTCTACTCACCCTTCCATTGATTATTTGTGATAGTGATTGATAATGAGTCATGGCACTCTTTCTCCCCTTGTGGAGATAAAGCTCTCAGAAGCCTCATTGACGTAGCACTCCCAGGCAGCTGTGTCTAATCCATCAGTGTTAGGAGCGATGAAATCTTTTTGCGCTCTCTGTTATATACTCTAGTGATTTATTCCCATGTTCAGAATCTAAGCTCCGTGGGGGCAAGCACTTTGTCTGTCTTGTTCACTTTTCCATCCTCATCAACTAGTCTGATGCCTGGCACATAGCAGGAGCACAGGAAATACTTGTGGAATGAATGACTGCCCTCCAGTGAGCTGTGAATTACTCAAGGACAGGGATTATATCCAAATCACATCTAGTACAGATTAAGGATTTATTGAGTGAAAGAATATAATGAATGAACACATGTCCTTATTCTGAGTTCAATCGTTGTTTCTCTAACCAAGAAAAAAGAGTAATCACATGTCCTTGGTTGTGGACATCACTTCACTAAAGAGTGGCCTTGTTGTGGCTAGTAGGAATGCCATCGGTAATGCCTCTAGCTTTGGTTTCTGCACACAAAAATTTAATCCATTTAATCATCTGGAGTCCTGTTAAATTAGTAAATTATTTGCATTTACACATGGGGAAACTGAGGCTTGGAGTGATTTTATTTTTTTAAGAGGTTTGTTGAAGTCCATCTGACAGCTTAATGTTGGTGCTGAGACCAGAACTTGGGCCTCCTCACCCCTAGACCAGTGTTTCCTTTCCGGTCACCATACCATTTTTTCCTGAGTCTATAAAGTTTTGACTTTTGATTTGTCATATGCCATGTTTGAGTTTGGGAGGCTTTTGGGAATCCTGGTCTCACCATCCTTTCTATTATTAACTGTCCCAGGTGAGCCTTTTTGGAATCTTTGAGCTTTTTCATAATAAGCTTTTAAAACCTGAAATTGTGTGCCACCTTTCATATGCATGTGCATTTCTCTGGAGAGGAAGTCTAAGTTTGCATCAGATTCTCACCAGAAGTCATTATGCATGACCCATAATAAGGTTAAAAACCAACGATCAAAACCAACATGTCATTTCGCATATGGGGAAACTGAGGCCTGAGCAAGAGACTTTTCCAGGACCATAATCTTTGACCAGAGATTCTGTTTCTCCCATTGACAGAGGACTGATTATGGTGAGAAGTAACCTCAGCTACATCATCGAGCCCCTTCCTGGCAGTGAGGGCCACCACCTCATTTACAGATCTGAACATCTCAAGCTGCCCCTGGGGAACTGTGGGTTTGAGCACTACAAGTCCACCACCAGGGACTGGGTCCTTGAGTTTACGAACCAGACCAAGAAAAGACCTCGCAGGGTGAGTCTCAGTGCAAGAGTCAACCTGGGGGTAGGCTTGTCCCCTCTGAGAATCCTTACTTTGGATCCAGGGGTATTTCTAAATTAAAAGAGATGGCCAAGAAGGAGGAAATTACCTTTTTTTTATAGTCTAAGTTATTATCTTGTTCACTGCTGTGAGATACTCTTGTATGGGATGGGATAAATTGGATGGGAAAAACACTATGACATTTAAAATACCCTGAGATGCCGACTTCAGAAACTTTAAAATGTGAGAAAAGAATTTATGCCTCCCTTTTTGGAATAGCCACTTAACCATATGCACAAAATGCTTGTATTTATGTATACTGAAAATAGAGCTATGTGGTTTAAATGCTTTTTGGGAACTTGACTTTCAGCATGTTCCCTCACAGTATGTTGGCCTATGTACTAGCAAGCCCAGCTCATTACTTTTTGAATATAAAGGACTGGACTGATAGTCTCAGAGCAGCCCCAGTGATAACCAAGATGGCAGGCAGAAGGTGTAGTGAGAGTAATGGCAGCCAGAATGGCTCTAGTGCTGGGTGTAAAGTTAGTAACCAGCACTGCTTATCAACTAGCACTATTTCTTAGTAGTTTTTTTTTTTTCAATATATGAAATTTATTGTCAAATTGGTTTCCATACAACACCCAGTGCTCATCCCAAAAGATGCCCTCCTCAATATCTTAGTAGTTTTTCAAAATGAGGAAACGCTCATCATTTCTACAGCTCTGATCTGCATATATCTCTTTCTTAGATGAAAAGGGAAGATTTACACTCCATGAAGTACGTGGAACTTTACCTTGTGGCTGATTATGCAGAGGTAAGGGGGAGACAAGGGTTTTTGTTTTTTTACAGAAAAGCACTCTTTTGATAGCTTCCATTCCAGGCTTCAAACCACTTTGGGGGAAATGCTGAAACATTGATCTTTCCCCAGTTTGTCATGTGATTTTGGCCTTAAATCTGACCAAGGGCTGTTTTTGCTATTTTGAACAGTTGGGGGGCTGGGGGGAAAAAGGAAAAATCTCTTCTGTCTCCATACATTAATCAGATAGAAAATCAGGCAACTAGTGTTATTTAGATGAACATTTCTTAAACTGAGTCTGAAGATCTTTAGGTTTTGGTGCTTAATCTTAGGGAGTTCATAAATTCTCTATAGAAATTTAAAAAAAAATTTTTTTTTGCAAAGACAAAAAGTGTATTTGCAATCATCTGATTGAATATAATTTTCCAGCCCATGTGTGGGTCCATTTTTGTAATCGTGTTCGTGCCAAATGAGAACCATGGTTCCCAAAGCATCAGCGGCACCTGGGAACTTGTGAGGTGCTAATTCTTGGGCCCCACCCCAGACCTGCTGAGTCCTAATCTATGGGACTGGGGTCCAGGAATCCAATGTTTTAACAAGCCCTCTGGGTGACTCTGTACACAGGCAAGTTTGAGAACTGCTGACCTAAGGAAAAGCTGTCTGCCTAATTCTATATTTCTCAAATCACGCCAGGTTTTCATGGGCCTTGGCTTCTAAGATTTGGTGAACACTTGTCTCTCTCACTCTTTCATTTCATTTGTTCATCAGCGATATCATGATTTTCTCTTATATGTCAAGCACAGTACTTGGCCCCAGGAGATTAAGACAGACCTGCCCCTGACATCAGAGTTTATGGTAGGAGCACAAGAACTCTATAGTTTCAAGTGTGGTAACTGCCAGGATCGGTCTTTATAGAGGATCAGAGCCAAGATAATGAGAAGTGCCCCATGGTTTGGGAATTGGGGTAAGCTCCCACGTGGTGATGTTGAAGCTGACACCTGAAGAATGGGTTCAGGTTTTAGAACCCATATTTGCCTAAATTAGTCATATTTCACCCCCAGTTCTCAGTTCATGTAGTGACTCACCCACAACTAAGCACATCTGGGTATGGAAAGGCACGACGAGCTGAGTACTCCCCATGTTCTAACACTGCCGCCTTGCCTGGGGATCCCCCAGAGCTCTGTCTCATTCCCCATCCAGATGGTGCAGTTACCAGCTCCCCGGAAAGAACTCATCCCAAGGTGGCTTTACCTAGTCCATAATCCCAGAGCACAGATTGTGGAGCAGTGCAAGTTATGGGAAGAACACTAGGCTTCAGGCCTGAAGAGCCGCCTTCAAGAGCATTAGTGGCAGGAGCAGGTGGCCTTGCACTGCCTTAAAGGACAAGGAGTTGTTAACGGGGCAGACAAGTGGAGCTGAAGGGCATTCCAGGCCAAGGGGACATCATGTTCTGCTTTGAGAAGAATTTAGCTTTGTAACTGATGTCAGTATTGGTTTCTCCAGCAGCCTTTCCTTTTTTTTTTTTCTTTTTTCTTTTCTTTTTGTTTTCCTTTCCAAAGACTGGTGTATGTGTAGGGTAGGAGAGCAGTGTGGGGAGAAAAATCTAAAGCTGATTTAAAAACTGAGGCTCCGCCGTCATGGGGAGAGGTAACAGATGCTGGCACCTGCCCAGCAGGACTGCCTTACAGTGAGAGGGCTGCTGGAAAAGAGCTGAGTTCCTGACTCCAGGACATTTTTCCATTTAAGCTTTTATTAGATGATCTGAGATCATCTAATACAGTGGTCTTGAAACTTTTTTTTTTTTTTAGCCACAGAATCTTTTGTTCAGATGAAAGCTCCTGGTACCCTGCTGCTCTAATGTAAAGGTGGGGTGATCCTCCCCTCTGGCCCCGCACTCGCCACAGTGGAATCTTGCTTCAGGGTTCTAAAACCTACTAGGTGCGAAACTCTGGAAGCTGAAGAAGTGGGGGTGGGGTAGGTATTGGGTGGGCACCTTTAGTCTCTTGACCTTCAGGGTCACAGCAAACCCCCAAGAGGAAAAGTGGCTCCCAAGGTGCATCTAGGACTGGGGTGTGGTCTAGAGCCATCTTCCTGTTCCAGAGTAGAGAGCCTCCAGCACCAGCCTCATAGGCATTGATGATAGGCGGTGATTCGTGCAGCCTGTGGATCGGGAATATGCTCATTTCTCAGCGTTCTGGGCTTTGAATGATTCACTGGAGTGGGACGTAATCAGCCAGGCTGGGTTCACAGGCTCACAAACCCCCCGCCTCCCCACACCACTCCTTCCTGACTCCCTTTTCAAGTGATCTCTTACCTTCTGCAGGCAGAAATGTATCCCTGACAATTAATTAATCTGAGAGGTTGGGAAGACAAGGCAGGGCAGGGCTGCCTTATCTGTGATTTACAACCTGATGCTGAGACAGGCCAGGCTCCTTCTCTGGGCTCTGAACTCAGTGCAGGGAGCAGAGCCGCAGAGAGAGAGAGTTGTTGCAGTAAAAATGACCAGGCAGCTGCTCACTCCCTGGGCCTAGGTGGGAGGGCCTGGGGTGGTTCTCTGTTTATTCAGTCCTCAAGTGAAATGGGAAATCTAGGCGGGGAAAGTGCAAGATAGGATGTTGCAAGATGATGCAGGATAGTTGTAAAAACAGGCATGCAAAGTGCTTTCATATTCTGGTCAGAATGTGGGGTAGTTGGGAAAGGCCAGGTGGTGACCCTGTTTTACTTCCTGTGTCACCCTAGAAAGTATTGAGATATTTCTTTCTTTAGATCAGGGGTCTGCAAATTATAGCCTATTGCCAAAACCAGCCCACCACATATTTTTGTAAATAGAGTTCTACTGGAGCAAATGCTCCCTGCTGTGTGTATTGTCCATGGCTGCTTTTGAACTGCAGTGGCACAGTGGAGTAGTTGAGATGACACAATGTGTCTTGCAAAGCCTCAAATATTTACAATCTGGCCATTTGCAAAAAGTTTGCTACTCCTGCTTGAGACTCTTAGACAACAAGGTACATTACTTAAACTACCGTGGTAACATCAGGCAGCTGTTTGAAGATAGGATTAATATATTTGAATATTAATATATGTGAAAAACAATGAAATCTGATGTTCTAATAAATATTCGGTAAATGCTACAACACTTTCTCTGCAGGGAGACCAATTTAGAAATGGGAAGACTCCATAAAGAGAAACTTCAGGATTCACAAGTCATAGGTCCAAGTCATGGGGCTTTGCATTAAATTTATCTCTGTAAAAGGCAATGGTGAGGTGAGATGATTGACTGTTCTGATGAGTAACAGTCCTAAGGAAGCCCAGGAAAGTCCAAAAGCAGTGGGAGAATAAGAAATGGTGGGTTTCTCCCCTGTATCATGGCTGGGACACACACCCGTGCCAACAAATACCCCAGAGTGTTTTATTTGGCTGTTCTTTGTGTTTTTTGCTTGGATATTTTTGCAGGATGGGGTGGAGGAAGGATGTGAAGGGTTGGAATTGAAGTAATGTATATAAGTGTGTATATAAGATAAATCACATAAGTTTTTATACAACAATAGCAGTGTACAGGACATGCCCATAATTTGCAAATTTAGGTTGCAATTGTAGCAAATTTTATCTTTACATTGTGAAGCTTTCCTTCATCATTGCAGCTGAAAGAGATCTATCCCATTCAGGCAGGAATGATAAATGTGAGGCTATACACTGAAATGTCTCCCTCCTGGTACCCATGGCAGACATTTATAATCGAGCACAGCACTCTTTCCTACTGAACCCCATGCAGTCTCAGAATTTTTGTAGAAAGGCACTGCCATCAGTCTGAGCGGCATGCCAGATGAAGCCTGTTTTCCAAGGGCTTATAGTCCTGGTTGCCAGCACCCATGTGTGTCATTCATGTGGCCTCGTGCAGTATTTATGTGCCCATTTTAATTGTGTACTCCTTGGGGCGCCTGGGTGGCGCAGTCGGTTAAGCGTCCGACTTCAGCCAGGTCACGATCTCGCGGTCCGTGAGTTCGAGCCCCGCGTCAGGCTCTGGGCTGATGGCTCGGAGCCTGGAGCCTGTTTCCGATTCTGTGTCTCCCTCTCTCTCTGCCCCTCCCCTGTTCATGCTCTGTCTCTCTCTGTCCCAAAAATAAATAAACGTTGAAAAAAAAAATTAAAAAAAAAAAAATTGTGTACTCCTTAAATACAGAATCTGCCATTGTTGTTATTTCTGGCTCTCTTTCTGTTTTAATTTAAGGTCCTCTAGACCAGTACCAGGATCTCACACACTGTGTCCTACCTCGTCCCAAACACAAGGCCTTGTCATCAAAGACATTCAGCAGCTATTTGATCAATGTTGATTGATCACATGTAGGGAGTCCTCATGAGATCCCTGTGATGATGGCCTCATGTTGGGGTGATGACCAAAGCAAGGATCAGATTGGTCCCACTTCTAAGCCCCAGTGAGAGTTTGCAGGAGACCTGGTAATTTGGAGGACAGAAGAACAGATTTGATTTCAAGGGCTGGAGGAAGATAATTCAGTTCACTACACAACTATTACATGCCTACTGTGTGCCTGGCACTGAACTGATAGTTGGGGATACCAAGATGAATGTGACCCAGGTTCTACCATCCCTGAGCTGAAACTGTATGTAGGGGCAGGGAGGAGGAAGTCATATAAAAATAACTGCTCATAGAAGACTGGAGAAAATGAAAACTAATTGAAAGACAAGAAATGGGGCACAGGGAGGGGTCCTGGGGTCTCACCTAGCTCTGCTTATTCCATTTAGTTTCAGAAGAATCGCCGAGACCAGGATGCCACCAAACACAAGCTCATGGAGATCGCCAATTACGTTGATAAGGTGAGACCAGGTGTGTACTTTGTGGGAAAGGTGCCAGCACCTTAGAGGTGCTGCAGGGTAGGAGATCACTCGGCCCCTGAGCTGCCTCGTGGATTGGTTACCCAGCCAGTTTCTAAGAGGCAATAGCAATGGTATAGAGGCTCAGGGTGGTCATGACAAAGCCCTCAACTATGTGACCTTAGCCAGGTAACTTACCTTCTTTGGTTTGCAGTTTTGTTTTGTTCTGTTTTTAATTTACAAAGTAGAGGGCGTGGCTTAAACCAATGGCCTGCAATTATTTTTGTTTTTCTGGTGGAATCCTTCTTTTAAATGAAATCTTAGGACGATGTCTAATATAAAAGTCAGACGAAAACAGACTGCTCTAAACCAAAGCAAGGGTGAGGATCTGAAGTGATGTCCTCTCGCTTCTTCCCCTCACCCCTGCAATGGTTGCTGGGTAACCTAGTTTAAGAATACTTTAAGGTTAAAAAAAAAAAAAAAAAAAAAAGACTGCTTTAAGGTTCTCTGAGGTTCCTTCCAGGTATAAAGCCCAGAAATTTTCTGACTTAGGGGAGAATTGAGGTAGGTCAGCATGGGAAAAGTACAGGGCCTTAAAAGTTGAGTGGGTTGTTTTGGGCAATCTGTATAGTCTCCATCTGTAAAATGATTCTAAAATTATTTGTCTCTTAGAAAGTCTTTGTGAATGGTTAGCTTTCCTTGATCAGGCCCTTTTAAACATGTCCTTAGGAAATACCCAAATTCTTGAATTTTCCTAGAGCAGGCTGGTCGGGGACTTGGAAATACTTTATGTGAAACTGCAAACTGCAGTGGAAAAGATAAACCTCTTGATAGGCTAGTAGTAAATAGTTTTTAAAAGTAGATTTTAATATGTTTGGGGTCACAGGTCTCTCGAGAATCTGAAAACATTTATTGTATGGTTTCAGGGCACTCATAGCACTTCTGAAGCTTAATTCTGGGCCTGTTAGGGATTCATGGATCCCAAGTCTACAGGGGAAATTATTATTATTATTTTTTTGGCCACTAATAGATAAAAAAGATAACTTAAATTTTTTTTTATGGATTTTCAAGCAAATTTGCTAGTGTTCTGAAGTCATCAGGTGAGAGGGTCTGGGGTCTGTGTTTTTGTTTTGGCCTAGATGGCTCTGAAAACACTGGTCAGTGACAGGTGAAAGTCAAACATCAGCATTTCCTGGAAGGAAGGACTCCAGGGACACAGTTCAGTCCTCTTTCTAGCTCTTAATTCACTCAACAATAACATTCAAATGATTCTACATCCCAAACATTCAACATCTGGGAAAACAAGAAAAGCTTGTTTCCTGGGGGGGATACCAAGGAGGCAGATCCTGCCATCACTCGAGTGACATCTATTGTTCTGGAGACTCAGCAGGTGGGAGGCCTGGCTGGGTCTCCCCTTCCTGGACTCTCCAGCTGGTCTGGGTGGTAGAACCAGGAGTGCAGATGAAAAGTGGAAAAGAGGGGACACCAAGCCCCAGCCCTTACTCAAAGCCCCTAGCTTGCTAGCTGGTCCCTTCTGTCGAGCACTCTTGGTTTTCTCCTCAGCAGCTGACTGTAGTCACTCTAACTGGGGTGAGGGAAGGCAAACCCACTTCTCTGAGGCTTGCTGACCCAGCTACTTGAACTGAACTGTTGTTGAACTAAAACTGGAATGAATCACACTAATTTGCTGAATCATGAACGCAGTCCAAAATGTTTTTTCCTTAACTGTGAAAAAGCCAAGTTTAAGTCCTTAAAAGCTCCCTCACGAAGCAAGTTCAAATTGGAATCCAAACCCTTTGTTTTCTGTAATGATCGACCTGGCACAAAACTGGAAAATCAAAATTTCCTTTGAAGTCTACTGATATTTCACTGAACCTGGAGCCCATCTTACAGCACAACTTCCAGCCGGGGGCAAGATGATTCTCTGGATGTGTTAATATGCCAGCACTTAACCAGTGAGGGTCTTGAGTGACTCTGAGACCTGATCTGATAACCTGGGCCTTAATCCTGGCTCCACCGTCCTCCCTCTGAGACTTTGGGCAAGTTACTGACTTTTTCTAAGCTTCTGTGCTTGGTACATAGAATGTGCTTGATAAACATTGGTGTTAGGATTGTTTTTAGTTGCTGCAGCCCCCGCGGGTTTTGGATTAAGATAGTATCTTCTGTTCATGTGATCCGGGTTTACATGCGTTGTTGTTTTTTTTTCAAAGTTACTGCCTCAAGTGATCTCTAGGGTAGGCCAAAGAATCCCTTGAACATACGCCTTCCAGTAGTGCTTAGCTTTAAAGAAAACCCTCTTCCTGTTTACGTACGTGAGATGAAAGACACTGTGTCACAAAGGTAAGGTGTAGCTCTAATCTGAAGGATCCTGAGAGTCAGGTGTCATTTATAGACTCTTAGGCTCTCTGGGTTGGTCAGAACTCTGAAGGTTATCTGGACCTTTGCGGACCAATGCTGGCAACCTGTTTGTGGTATTGTTGACAAAGCCTGAACACCTCCAGTGATGGGAAAGGAAACTTTTGAGAATAAGCGTTCTCTCTCTACTTGTATATCATTTACAGCCATTCACTTCCAAAAGGAGTGGGAGACATCACACAATAATCCATATACAATTTGGCATATCCATACAGCGAAATACTATTTAGCAATTTAAAATAATGATAAACTGATACAGGCCATGAGATGGATGAATCTCAAAAACATGCTAAGCGAAAGAAGCCGCAGACACAAAAGACCACATATTCTGTAATTCTGTTTATAGGAAATGTCTAGAAAAGGTAGATCTATAGAGACAGAAAATAGATTTGTGATTGTTTGGTTCTGAGGGTGAAAATGGGAAATTACTATAAATAGACATGAGGGGCCTTATTGGTATGATGAAAATACTCTCAAATTGGATTATGGTGATCACTTTACTTCTTGGTAAATAAACTAAAAATATTGAGCTGTATACCCCCAAATGGGTGGATTTGATGGTATTTAAATTATACCTCAGCATACAAGAGGAATTTGGTATGAGAGAACTTTCTAGACACGTATAAAACAGGTAAGTACCATGTAAGGAATTGGGGGAGATGACTCCCAGGCAGCTGGACCATAGGTGCTTATTTACAGACAATGGCAGAGCTTAGCTCTGAGCTTACTCATGACTAACTTTATTTAAAAGCTTTTTTCCTAGTTTAAAATGAAAGGGGTCTTACGTGTTTTACCTACTGGATGAGCCCCACTGTAGGATTGAGTGAAACAGCGCTGATCCTATCTGTGCGTGAAAGCCCTGTACATGTTTGAAAGCAAGTCTGTGTCCTGTCCTGTCTCTAAGCTAAGTCACCCCAGCTCTGCCACCAGAATGTTGCACATTGTGCTCAGAATCTCACCGATCCCTCCTGAAAAAATGTGAATAGCCACACCTGTTGCCTCCCTGTCCTTAGAGGAATGTGCAGAAGAGGAATCTGGTATCTGAGTGCTTAGGCTAGGAAGGGGCTTATAAATCTCAGGTGGTGCTGACGGAGGAGGCTGTGGCTTTTCTGTGTGTGCTTTCAGTTTTACCGATCCTTGAACATCCGGATTGCCCTTGTGGGCTTGGAAGTATGGACTCATGGGAATATGTGTGAAGTTTCGGAGAACCCCTACTCTACTCTCTGGTCATTTCTCAGTTGGAGGCGCAAGCTGCTCACCCAGAAGAACCACGACAATGCACAGTTAATCACGTGAGTAGCCCTTTTCCATATAGGTTGCCTCAGCCCCGGCTGCACCCCCCTGCCTTCGGTGTGTGTGTGTGTGTGTGTGTGTGTGTGTATGCTGTCTGCCCTCCCCCTCCCCCCAGTGCTGAGTACTGGGAGTACTGGCCATTTTGCATCTCTGGTCCAAATAATTACTTATTTCTCAGACCTGTGCTCTGCCCCCAGCACACCCAGCAAAATATTAAAACCCTGAGAGGCATAACAACCCCAAGAAGTGTTTACAATCTAGATGAAAAAAATTAGATTTACACATATTCAGTTGAACATCAGAACCGATTGGGTGTGTATTTGGGAGGTGACTGACTCTCATTGGCTGCTCTCAAACAGACTTTCTAAGGGGCTCACTGTGGTCTTCTTGGTGCTTTGTTTCCGTACGCATACCAATCTCCCAAAGCAGTAGCAGGAGGGAGCCTTCCTTAGGTCGTCCTACACTTTGTTCCCAGGGGCCCAGGGCTGACAGCCTGAACTCATGCAAGTGGCAGACAGTGCAGGAGCTGTGCGATTGGTGGGAGGGAGACATTGGGGTGGGGTGGGGGAGTTGTGTCGGAATATCTTCAATCCCCGAAAGAATAGACCCTGTACAGGGGTCGTGGTGATACCCGATGTCCCCCAGGGAGTGATTATCCGGTATTTTTAGTGTTGGCATCCAAAGGTATTCTGACACCATTATAACAAAAGGCACATACATAATAAAACTATTTTCCTTTTGTTCCCTAAAAAATCTCTCTGAATCAACAATCATTTAAACATTTGTTCACTCTTTAAAAGAAATGGAGAAATAACTACCAAAAATCTGGACTCTGGTTATTCACAATGATACATTCATCTAGGAAGTTTTTGGGTTTTGCCTGAATTTTGGAAGCCTGATGTCCTGCTTTGGGAAAGATCTTGAATCCAGTAGGACTTCCTTAGAGCTATGTCTAAGTTTATAAAATAACCTGTGGGGCTTCATATCAATTTGCATGTATTTTATGTATTCTTTTCTTATAATCTTTTTAATTTTTAATTTTTTTAAGTTTATTTATTTATTATAAGAGAGAGACAGAAAGAAGGAGAGAGAGAGGGAGACAGAGGATTCAAAGCAGGCTTTGCTCTGACAGCAGAGAGCCCAATGTGGGGCTTGAACTCACAAACAGTGAGGTCATGACCTGAGCTGAAATAGGATGCTCAACTGACTGAGCCACCGAGGCACCCCTCTTTAATTTTGCTTAATGTGTATTTATTTTGAGAGAGAGAGTGGCGGGAGGGATAGAGAGAGGGAGAGAGAGAATCCCAAGCAGGCTTCATGCTGTCAGCTCAAAGCCCAAGTTGGGGCTCGATCCCACAAACCATGGGATCATGACCTGAGCCAAGACCAAGAGTGGGATGCTCAACCAACTGAGCCACCCAGGCGCCCCTATTTTATGTATTCTTTTGCAGATTGTTTCTCTGAAGAAGAATTTGACTTCAATACAGCAGACATTTATTAAGTACACCCTATGTGTCAGATTCTATGCTAAGTTCTGGTGACCCCAAAATAAATAAGGCCATCTTGGCTCTCAAAGATATCATGGTCTAGATGAGAAGACAAACATGACAATATGAAAGCACCACATAATGAATTTCTCTGTAGACCTTTAAATAAATTACATATTTATAGCATGCATGAGAATACCAGTGTTTTATTCATCCCTTCTCCCCTGCCCTGGATGGATACAGCCAAGAGAGGGATGTATTGAACTGGGGGAGTGTAGCTGGCTGTTGGAAGATTAGGATCACAAATTGCAAAACAAAGGCAGAAACAGCTCATCTTTGCACCCAGCTGCACTTTGTGAGGCTCCTGATGGGACACATCTGTTTCCTTGGCTCGAAGTGATGTGGAAATGAAGCATCAGCCCCCACAGCTGCTGCCCAATCCCCCCACCCTACCCCCATATGCATACCACAGAGCCGGGGATATGGCACAGGACCCTGGCAGCTGGCGGAAGTGGTCATGAGTCACTTCAGCATCAGAACCTGTGCCACTCTTCCCTCAACCCCTCCCTCTGACCTTTTCCTCTGCAGCAGGAATGGGATGCAGCTTTACAAGACCTGCCCATTTCCTTCCAGGGAATGGGGCTCTGGGCATATTTGTGGGAAAAGGGGACCTTTTGCTCTTTCCACTTCTCTGGAGCAGTAAGAGAATAGGTGAGAGGAAGTGAGAGGTGTGGTGACCTGGAAGTTGTCCAGTTGGCTTAGAATACCAGGATCTCTCTCCTTGGGAGTGATCTGGAGATGTCAGCAGGGCCAAGGAACAACCGTGATGGCCACCTGCTCCTGGGCACAGTGGAACAGCCCTCTCAACTCCCATCTGAATGGCCTTCTCTTATTCCCTCGTCCAGGGGTATGTCCTTCCACGGCACCACCATTGGGCTGGCCCCCCTCATGGCCATGTGCTCCGTGTACCAGTCTGGAGGAGTCAACATGGTGAGTTGATCAGCCAGTATATTGATGCTGCAGAAGGCAGAAAACTGCCTCATAGGATAGGAGGTCATCTTGTGAAAAAAAATTTATATTTATTATTTCAGGAAAAACAGTTGATCAAGTAGAGCAGTTACTTAAAAATTTTTTTAAATGTTTTATT
Organism: Lynx rufus; assembly: GCF_022079265.1. NCBI lineage: Eukaryota > Metazoa > Chordata > Mammalia > Carnivora > Felidae > Lynx > Lynx rufus. The sequence continues at coordinate 190,436,711 of NW_025814823.1, forward strand.
TATTTTTGAGAGAAAGAGAGAGACAAACTATGAGCAGGGGAGGGGGAGAGAGAGACACACAGAATCCGAAGCAGGCTCCAGGCTCTGAGCTGTCAGCATAGAGCCTGACACGGGACTCAAACTCATGAACTGTGAGATCATGACCTGAGCCAAAGTCGGATGCTTAACTGACTGAGCCACCTAGGTGCCCCTAGTAAGGCAATTGTTTAAAATGAAGTCATTAAGTTCTAAGAGATGGAGGTACCCAAGGATGAATTTTCATTTACTTATTTTTTTTAGTCAATTTTTTATTAGAGTGAGAGTGGGGTGTGAGTGGTGGAAGGGAACAGAGGGAGAGAGAGAACCCCAAGCAGGCTCCACACTGTCAGCAGAGCCTGCATGAGGCTTGATCTCACAACCCTGAGATCATAACCTCAGGTGAAATCAAGGGTCAGATGTTTAACCAACTGAACCACCCTTGTGCCCCTGAATTTTCATTTATTATACTTTATCCCCAATATTCAAACTCAAGAAAACCCTGTAAGTGATTATGTTACATCTAGTGATGTCACTAGATCCCTCATGTGTTCCAAACCAGGGGCTGGAGAATAGTAAGATAATAGAGATAAATATTATTTATCCTAGGTCTTGTGTTTTTATGCATATCATTATGAAACAAGAGCTTGTCTCAAAGTCCTGGTTAGGAAATTACTGCCTTCTTTTGAAATTCCCTCTGGCTTTGTGGGACTGTTTTGAATATTCATTTCTAACCTGTGGGGAGTTTGTCCACCCATCTGTTTGTCCACCCCTTTATCCATCCCGTATTTATACACAGATGTAGCATGACAGTTAAAAGCACAGGCTTTCATAACCAAGCTTGTATGTGCTGATCGTGGCATCAGTGGAGAGCTTTGAGGCCCGGCTAAGAAAAGACAGGAATAGGGAGTAAGGAGAGCTGTCTTCTTGACCTGAACTCTCCCCTTGGGCAGGACCACTCTGAGAATGCCATTGGCGTGGCTGCCACCATGGCCCACGAGATGGGCCACAACTTCGGCATGAGCCATGATTCTGCGGATTGCTGCTCGGCCAGCGCAGCTGATGGCGGGTGCATCATGGCAGCTGCCACTGGGTGAGTCAAGCAGCAAGGTGAGGAGAGCAAGAGCGTGTGAGGATGGTACAACCCAAGTGTTCCTCCCAGTTGGCCCTAAGAGCCTCTGTTATACCTCTTGTGGGGGCCTTGGAGAGAAGTGCGGTTGACAACAAAGAACTTGGAAGAGAACCAGGAAAGTAAATGTGTGCAAGGAGCACTAGGTCTGTAGCAGGCGATTTGGTGCCGGTGAAACCCTAGACAGACTTCATTTCTGTCTTAGGGTCTTTAGCTGTAAAATTGGCTCGACCACATGTGTCTTTTTCACTTCATGAATTTTTGAAGAGGACCCATTTTGAACAGCCCCAAAACTTAAGTCCCTCTGTCCCAAGGGAATTTGGGCAGTGGTGACTGAAAGTTCTGAGGTAACCTCCACAACAAGAGAAAGGAAGGGGAGCATCCATGCCCACATAATGACTCCTCAGGGAATTTACAGACTGCATGTACCGTGAGGAAGAAGAACAAGCCAGCTCTGTCTCCCTGTATTTTACAGTGAAGGATTTTTTTAACCCAAGCCTTTGAGAGAGAATTCTGGTAGCAGCCACAACTCTTAGTCACAACTCTTAATATTTAGTATCTGGGCTCATACAGTGGAGAGCACTGGGTTCTTCTAAGACCTGAGTCACTCTTTGGAAGGCATCATGATGGGAGTTTGTGTTCCCTGTACCCCAAACCATTAGAGCCTGCTTGTGCTTCTTAGAGAACGGTGTTCCAGTGTCTCCAAGAGGAAATGCAGTTTTCTTGGAGTTTCATTGCCAGTGTTTGTCCGTCACTTCTTAGCTGTGACATACAAAGGATGATGTTGACATGCAGGATACAACTCCATGGGTCATGCTCAAATCCCTAAGAGCTCATGGTTAAGTTTATCCCTTTCTCAATCTAAAAAGCATATTTGTAGTCATATGGTTGAGAGTTATATTAATTATGACTCTAATTCATTTTTAAACTATATGCAAATATACTACTAAAGTAGTTTAAAAACTACTAAAGTAGTTTAAAAACTGTTGGCAACAAATTCCTTGTGACACAGCTGACAACTGAAGGGGACCCTCCACTGTTTAACTTTTAATTGGTTTGGAGAATTAGATAAATCTTCCTTTAGACTCACATTGCGGTACTGACCTGCCACTAGAGAATATATGACTTCTGATTCTTTTTTTCCAATAGCAGGACTCAGAACCTTTCATGATCTTGTGATAAAAACTATCCATTTGTGAACTGGCTGGTTGAGTTTGGAGTGTTGCCCTGCATCCTTAGAATAGAGGTCATCAGATCACTGACCTGATGAAGAAATCTAACCCATGATCTTGGCCTTTTTTGTTTGGTCTTCTGTCCCAAGAAAATCTCCGTTTAATATCAGCTTTAGGAAAAATTTGAGTTGGCTAGTATTTTATTCAGCTCTAAGGCTCAGACCTATTGTAACATATTCATAACGCTTTATTTATTTCAACCCCTTCCTACAAAGGGCAGAAATCGCTGCTTCTGATTCTCAAATACCTCCTCCATGCACAGTGAGGGGGAAAAAAAAGAACATTATGGGGTGGTTAATATTTCTTAATGCTTAGAAAAAATTGTAAGATAATGTATCAGTGATGTTCTGAGGGAACAGAATGCATGTAGGGGACTACAGGGGTCTGAGTCTAGGTGGAATCAGCCTTATGGGCAGCAGGATTAACACTGTTCTGGCTGCTTGATGCCCAGATTCCCAACTAACTCCACCCTTATTCTCTGCCAGGCACCCCTTTCCAAGAGTGTTCAATAGATGCAACAGGAAGGAGCTGGACAGGTATCTACAGTCAGGCGGTGGCATGTGTCTCTCCAATATGCCAGACACCAGGACACTGTATGGAGGCCGGAGGTGTGGGAATGGGTACCTGGAAGATGGGGAAGAATGTGACTGTGGGGAGGAAGAGGTAAGGTGTCTTTGTAGTGCTAGTGGGAAGGGAAGAATGTGCATTGGTTTTAAATCTTAAAGTCAAAGAGAATGCAACTGAACACTTCTTAGTCATAGGCATCTCCCACATACACATGGCTATCAAAGACCCCATCACAAATAAGATGTGGAGAGTAAGCTTTCAATAGGGACCATTTATGTAGACTCTCTCAGTTTGAGGTTGGCACTGTTTGTGTCCAAGTCAGGGTGGAGTTCTTCCTGTGAGAGTGTGGTCTAACCAAAACCCATAATCTCCCCAGTAGAGTTACAGATGGCCTCCTTGGTCCTCCAGCTGCACTGAATTTCTTCTGGAGACCACATAGCTGGATGTATGAACTTGAACCTGGGCCTTGAGGTTGCTTAAAATAACAAGCTTGCACTTGCTAAATGCTCATTATGTACTGCATATCCTGAAGAAGAGGTAATTGAAAGGAGATGTAGGAAGTCCCGTTAGGTCTGGAAAGGGCTGCTAGGAGGAAGAAGGAACAGAACTGTTTGTGTATGGGCTCTTTCCTTCCTTCTGATCTTCCAGATGAGTCGGGGGCATGCAGCATAGCTCTATCATTTTTGGCAGATGTGTGTTCTGCAAAAAGAAGAACTGGATAGTTTCATGTCTATTTTCTGAAGGATGAAATATGTACGTTAACATATGCAAAACAGTAAAGTGTGGAGGGGAGACTGAGGGTGTGTGTAAGACTATTTGATTTTATAGCCTTCTCTGTGGTTTGATTTTTGTTCTTAACGTCAGCACGTAACTTTCATAATAAATCAAGAATTAGTTAAAGGCTCTGCCACTCTCACCACCATAGTTCAAAGAGATCAGTCCAGACCCATCAGAAAGGAGGGAGTTGCCCCTCTCCATCATCCTGGAGGGTCTAGTGGGGTTGAGGAACAGTCCATGAGTGTGCTCAGCCACTTGGCTTATGTTCAGAGCAGCTGCTTATTCAGCAAATATTTACTGAGTGTGGGATCCTATGTTGGGTGCTAGGGATAGGATGGATAGCAAAAATAGATGTGGTTCCTGTCCTTGTGGAACACATCGTCTATTGGAGGAAACACACACTGACCAAATAATTGCGAAAGCGTATGAGTACAATCCGTGCTAAAGGCTTAGGAGGGCCAATGCCATTGCGCTGTGAGCACTTGCAGTATGAGAGGAGCTGCCCTACTCAGGTAGGAGTGTGACTTCTGACTCCATATCTGAAGGCCCAGTTAGGAGTTACTAAGGAGCACAAGGAGAGAAGGCACATTTCAGCTAGAGGAGGAAGCATGCCCTGAAGCGGGAGAAGCACAGTCTGCCTGAGGCCCAGGATGGTAGGAGATTAATGGAAGGAAAGTGTCCTTATTCCTTCTCCTAGGGAAACAAGCAGATGGGCATCGTAGTCAGGCATGGGATGCATGTCTCCGACATGCTACACCTGGACCATTATGGTTATGATATGGTTCATAAGCATGGGACAAGCCCCAGGCAGACATGGCTTGAATTCAGCTTCAGCACTTGCCGGGTGTGTGCCCTGACCAGCCATAGGACCTGTCTGGGCTGCATTTCCCCGTCTATGAATTGGGAGCAATCCTACCTCACAAGGCTGTGATGGACCTGTGCATATGGAGCCTGGCACATTGTCAAGAAATGGTTTAGAATAGGCCTGTGAACATAGTAGGAGTGGGATAAGGACACTTAGAGTCATTGGGGTGTCTCATCATCTTTTTAAGTCTCATGCTATACATCAGCAAATCAGGACCCATAAGGCAAGAAGGAAGAGAGGAGAACATGGAACCCCTGGAGACCTTCTTTCCCAGAAAGGTCTGGGCCAGTGCGGGTTGAGGAAGAGCTGCAGATAGTGAGAGAAGTCTGAGGAAGCAGGCCCCAGGACTGACATAAACTGTGTTAGGAAGTTGTTCCCGCATGCCCTTGCTTTTGATGGCCATTTTTTAAATGAGATTAAAGCCCCTGGGAATGTGTGGGGACCCAGAGGGCAGCAATAGAAGACAGGGTCTCTGACTGTTCTATTGGGGATGAGAAAAATCTCAGTATTCCTATGTAGTATAAGTTTATGCTACAAATCATGTTTTTGAAGATTATAGAATTTCAGGAAGAAATGTACATATTGTATTACATTAAAAAGCAGTATGGATACTAGGATTTTGCAAAATAAGTACATATCTATATATGTGAAAGGGAAAAGGCCTGGGTAGATATTCACACTCAAAATGTAGTTGTGTCTGAGTTGTGATGTTATTGATAATTATGCATTTGCGTATTTTCTGTGATCAGTATACATTGCCTTCATGATAAACTTATAAAGTGAAATTATTGGTAAAGACTTTCTGGGGAGCTTGGGTCCCAGGGGCATATGGGGGAGGGGTGAGGAAATGTGGGAGGTGGGTGAGAGGCCTCACCCCACCCTGACCCCTGTCTCCCTGCCCTGCTGCCCCCGAGGCTCACGGCCACTCCCCCTTGCCTCCTTAGGAATGTAACAACCCTTGCTGCAATGCCTCTAATTGCACCCTGAGAGAAGGCGCGGAGTGTGCCCACGGTGCCTGCTGTCACCAGTGTAAGGTAGGAGGCCCTCCCCACTGCCCCCTGTCCAGGGTTCTGACCGGACAGCCCAGTGCTCTGCTGGGAGCTGGTGGCCAGAATTCAGCCTCCATGGCAGGGAAGTGATGGCATCAAAGTTTCAGAAACATGGAGCTGGGATGCCACTTGGTCCAAGTTTACCATTTCCTGTGCCATGCCTCACTGGGTTCAAATCAGCTCAGAGGGCTGTACCACCTGGAAGATGGGAGATTTTTCTTCAAAAAATAAGTGTCCAGGGGTGCCTGGGTGGCTCAGTTGGTTAAGTGTCTGACCCTTGATTTCAGCTCAGGTCATGATCTCTCAGTTGGTGAGATCGAGCCCTGGCTCAAGCTCTGCACTGGCAGTGTGGAGCCTGCTTGGGATTGTCTATCTCCCTCTCTCTCTCAAAATAAGTAAACTTAAGAAAAAAGACACACTTAAAGTGAATATTTATAATGTCGCAGAAATATTAATGTGTTTGGTTATCAAGTATAACCCCAGGCCCTGCTGGGGGTTATATAATATACATATGTAATGAAAGCATGTATATACATATACATACATGTGTATGTACATATGTGTTATGTCTGCTTTCTGAAATCTGAGGAGTCTGAGCCCATCTGGCCCCAAAGTTTTGGCTAGGAATTGTGGACTTAATGTTTCCACTTACCACTTGCTAAGTGCTCATTATGTGCTAGATGCTGTTCAAGTGCTCTATTTGAATGCATTCATTCTAACAATCCCATGAGAAAGTTATTATCCCCATTTACTCTGTCCTAGCCCAGAGAGGTTAAGTAGCTGCCCCAGGTCCCACTGCTGATTAAGGAGCTGGGATTTGAATCTAGGCAGGCTGGCTCCAGGTGGGTCCTCTCCATCTCCATCCTACTCCTTGGTGGTAGAGATTTGTCCTGCGTCTTCCTCCTCCACACACGGCCAGTGCCCACCCTTGCAGCTGAGGCTCCATGCTTTTGCCAAGCTGCTCAGCTGGGCCCATTCTCTGCCTTCTCTCTCCCCTGCGTGGGGTCGCCTGGAAGTAGGGAGGGCACTATTCTCAGATGCACCTTTCCTTGCAGGCCTGGGGAAACTCACCATTAGGTTTGACTCTAGAGTAGACCTGGTGTCTCCCCATGGAGGTTGTGCTGGGCGGGGCCCTTTGAGTCTTGGACGTTGGCCTGAAGAATAAGTATGTATGGACAGTGCCCATTCAGTTTGAGTCTCAGAAAGGATTCTCTGGAGAGAAGCGTGTGCAGAAAGATGAGGCTTAGAGTCTGAGACCTTCAGTCCAAGCATTGGTAATGCAATTTGGTGGCAGCCTACTAACCATCTGAGTCTAGGCACATTATCTGACCACCCAGTGGAAGGGAAGCTGAAAAATTCAAAGGGAAGCTGGAAACTTAGTCTTTACCATTTGCCCAAGGTGTGCTATTGATCGGGTTATTTTATCTTCAGAAAGAGGCAAATAGCAGCTTCTGCCTCATGGATATTGTGAGGATCACATAGGATAAGTATGTATAACTTAGCCCAGTGCTTGGCTCCATAATGGGGATATATTATTGCTAAAGTGCTTTGTAAATTCAGAGATGTTGTGAATACTAGCTTAGTGCGTGTATGTGCATGTGTGGACACACATTTGTGTGTATATATTAGTGGGCCTGGCTCTTCAGCCACTTACTATCCATGAGACTTTTGATACATTGCTTAACCTCGTCTGCCTCAGGTTTCATCATCTGTAAAATAGGGATAATTATATCATATTACCTAGGACTCTCATGAAAAGTAAATGAGGGAATATTTGTACTGGGCACTTACATGGGAGCTCCATAAAAGTAGCTGTTATTAGTAAAGCAGTTTACTTAGTAAACTGTAAATTGTCGCATATATATTATTCTTATCTACTTTTTTTTTTCTTATCTACTTCTTAAAACTTAGAAGAGAAAATGAGCTAGCATTTGTGAAAACACCATGAAAACTCTGAGTCATTATTCATATTGTAAGGTTGATGATGATGATTTGAGCTAACGAGGTCATGCAAAATAACGGTCTCTGGAATAATGGAAATGGAAAATTGTGTTCCACAAAAGTGATGCTCACGAATCCTTTGCTGTAGGGTTGAGGGCCTGTGGGAAATTGACTGTTTTTCCCCTCTCTTTCCTCGGTCCAGCTGCTGGCCCCTGGGACCCTGTGCCGTGAACAGGCACGGCAGTGTGATCTCCCAGAATTCTGCACGGGCAAGTCTCCCCAATGCCCCACCAACTTCTACCAGATGGACGGCACTCCCTGCGAGGGCGGCCAGGCCTACTGCTACAATGGCATGTGCCTCACCTACCAGGAGCAGTGCCAGCAGTTGTGGGGGCCTGGTAAGGACTCTCCTACAGAGAATGTCCCTCCTCCTGCCTCACCACTTCCAAGTCAGCCTCCCCCTTCATGCCCTCAGCATAGCTTAGATCCTTGGTTTCAAAATCGCATCTCTAGATACTCCCTTTTTATTTCCCCTTGACTCAGGGTAGGCTTTCAGAGAGAGACAGTGGACAGTGTTCTTCCTAGTTCCTTGATGCTTTAAATTCTCATAGTGGGTGAATGTGTAAGAATAACCCAACAGAAGAATGCGCAGATCATGGAGACAGAAAAGGAAATGCAAATGACCCTTAGCTATGAAAAGATATTTAACCTCACTCATATTAAACAGATTATAACTACTATGAAATGAGATTTTTCATATATCAGATCGACAAAGACTGAAAAATTAACATAATTATTTAATTAATCAAATTAGTTTAATAATAATTATAGGTACCATACAACTGGACCAATCTATTCTGCTACTTAAGAGTATACCCTACACTTCTATTTGCACATGTATATGAAGATAGGTTTATAAGGATATTCACTGCAACATTGTTAGTAATAGCAATAGCAACCTATATATCCTCCGGTAGGGACCAATTAAGTCTGGTACATCCCTGTAGTGGAACCCTGTGCAGCTGAATGAAAGAAAGAGGCAACTCTGTATGTACTGAAGAAACCCATTTCGTACAATAGATTAAGTGAAAAAAACATTGCTGCCATTTTTAATTAGATAGATATCTCTGGAAGATACACAAGATAGATACAAGATAGAAGATACATTGTTAATTGTGATGGCTTCTCCAGGTTGTGGGGAAGTAGGAGCTGGAATGGCTAGTTAGAAATATCAAGACATGCTTTATTTCTTTATAATTTTGTGCGTATATTACCTATTTTAAAATCTAAAATGGAACAGGGCTTTTTAATTAGACAGTAGGTTTAGCACACAAACCGCCCACAGGTATACAATCTCAGTAAGGTATAAAGAATTGATATAACATCCTTTTCTATGAGTAGGTCTTGATGAGAAGTTGGGGGTGGAATAATCTGATGGGGATACAGGAAGAAAAAGCTCAACATTCCCTCCCCACCCAAAAAATGTTCTTAACTTCATGATTTTACCAAGGGCTAGCTTTGTACTTTAAGGGGCTTCTGACTTCTCCTAAAGTTGGCTAGTGTGCTGATAAATGTTTCTTGCCCACCCAGGAGCCCGGCCCGCTCCCGATCTCTGCTTTGAGAAGGTGAATGTGGCAGGGGACACCTTTGGAAACTGCGGGAAGGACATGAATGGGGAACACAAGAAGTGCAACATGAGGTGATGACCATAGGGCTGACCCCATAAGATGAGGAGTGACAGAGCAGTTTCTGTTCTGTCCTCACTCCTGTCCCCTCAGCCACTTGGGTCTTTAAGTAAATTGTCAGAGTCAGACAGCTGTTCCAGGCCTGTTCTTGGATGATATACCATTCAGCCTAAGGAAGTCAAAGGGAGGGTATCAATGGCAGTGCTTCCTAGAAAGCTGATCAGACTTCCTTTTGGGTCCTTCTTACAGTTGAGCAGGGAATCAGCTCTCTTGGGTCATTTCTGTGGAATGCTAATTATACCCTCATCTGAATACCCTGTCATTCATTTCCTTCCTTCCTTCCTTCCTTCCTTCCTTCCTTCCTTCCTTCCACCAACTATCCACCCAATCCTCTATCCATCCATCCATCCATCCATCCATCTGTTGAAGGTTTGCTGTGTGCCAGATACTATGCTGAGTACATGGAACTTTTAATAAATGATACTGTATGATAATGGAAATGTGGAGAGAGCCACCCAATCTGGTCTTAGTAGGTCAAGGTGGTGTCCCAAGGGAAACTGTGCTTAAGCTGAGATCTAGAGAAATTATCCAGTTGACCAAGATAAGGATTTGTGCTGGTACGAGGGAGAGTAGATAGATGAGTAGAGGAAAACTGGTGGGAAAAGCAGCTGATAACTTTGTTATAGTTCAAGTACAATGTTGGGGTACAGTGGAGAGGGAGCTACTGAGAAACAAACCTGACAGTTGAGCAGGGGGACCAGATCATGAAAAGCCTTGAATGCATGACTAGGGGAATTTGGACTTTAGCTTGAGAGGAGTTTGGAAATTAGACACCAGTGGAGGCAAGGCTGAAAGCAGGGAGATCAGTTTCTTGCTGTCCAGGTGACAAAAGGATGGAGGTGTGATTTGGGGTAAATATATATGAGGGAGGATTGACAGGGCTTGGGAATTACTTGAATGCAGGAGTGAGGGAGAATGGGGAGTGGGGATGACACCAGGCTTCTGGCTGTAGCTCCTGGGTGCAGGGGGGTGGGTGGAGCATAAGGGGCAGGTTGCTCAGGTAAGGCTGTTGTCCTTGCAGTAAAGAGGACTTCCCAAGGCCTGCTCTCTGGCACAGATCTGCTTGGGGACAAGGATCTAATTTTCTATCCTTAGTCTAAGTTCACATGAGATCTCTCCTGCTGGGTCCCTAGGGCACACTCGTTGCTCCTCGGCCCCTCCCCTATCCACGCCTGCTCTCCTGAGCAATGAAAGATTGAAGCTCTTCTGTCCCCCAGTTCTTCCCCTCCTCTGATTCTACCTCCTTCCCTCCCCCTCTCTCTTGGGCTCAGAGATGCCAAGTGTGGGAAGATCCAGTGTCAGAGCTCTGAGGCCCGGCCTCTGGAGTCCAATGCAGTGCCCATCGACACCACCATCATCTTGAACGGGAGGCAGATCCGATGCCGGGGCACCCATGTCTACCGTGGTCCTGAGGAGGAGGGGGACATGCTGGACCCGGGCCTGGTGATGACCGGGACCAAGTGTGGCTACAACCATGTGAGTCCCAGTCTCACTCAAGGGAGAGGGGAGTGACTGAGAGATGTGAGCTCTGGAGGAAAGGTGCCTGGGCTCAAATCCCAGCTTCCCAGCCTCTCTGTGTCTCCATGGCTTCCATTATAAGACATGTCAGTAATAGCATGACCCACTCCAGAGAACTGTTGTAAGGATTAAATGAGATAATCCCTGTAAACCACTTAGAAGGGCTAGCTGTTATCACTTTTGTCCTCATCATGAATTATTATATGACTTAAGAAATGGACTAGACTCTAGTCCAGGAGCCTTGGGAAGATAAAGGCACCTATCTCAGTTAACTGAGAAGGAAATTAGAAAAAACACGTGAAGCATTTATTTGGTATAGCACAGAGTAGACTGCTGTCACCATCATTATTTTTAAGGACAATATTAAAATTAATGCATATTAATATACACTTAAGTAATTAACATATAACCAACATATTAATATAGAATGTAATAACATCTATTTGTTATATTAAATATAATGTCTTAATAATATAATGTTTATTATTCTCTCCCTCATCACAAAATTAATAGCAGAATTTAGTTAACTATCATCCTGTCCTTGGTTTTTAGGTCATTTTCAATTTTTCAGTGTAATAAATAACCTGACGTGAGTTGCATTTTCGAGTCCCATATGTCCTAAGTGTAAAACCCCCATCTCCTGATTGCTAACCAGTGTCCCTTCTATGGCACTGACAGTTTGGTTTCCTCCTCAATACAGATTTGCTTCGAGGGGCAGTGCAGGAACACCTCCTTCTTTGAAACGGAAGGCTGTGGGAAGAAGTGCAATGGCCATGGGGTGCGTGTGCCCCGGGGGGATTCCGGGGTTCCCCTGCACTGATGTCCACTGGGGCGGGGCGGGGGGGGGGGGCAGGCCCTAGGGGAGGCCGGACCTCTCCAGGGTGCTGACACCTGTGCCCTTCCCTCGCTTCAGGTTTGCAACAACAACCAGAACTGCCACTGCTTCCGAGGCTGGGCCCCACCCTTCTGCAACACCCCCGGCCAAGGGGGCAGCATCGACAGTGGGCCCATGCCCCCTGAGAGTGAGTGCCTGGCCTGCTCAGAGCCTCTGCCCATTTTTGTGAGGTTGGGTGGGTGGCCTGTTGTAGAGAAAGAATGAGTCAGCTCCATTATCCTGATTTTGTAGATGAAGGAACACAAAAGAAGGGCCAAGTGGGAGAGTGGCTGAGGCTGGCAGCCTGCTGTGGGGCTCATGTCAGTTGCTCTTTCTCTATCATTTCTACTGAGGAGGGCAACACTGCTTGGTTGAAAGAGAGATTGAGACAGATCAGAGGTTATTGAATGATCTCATCTAGTTTTGGATAGTGGAGTGACAACCTGTCCTTCTCAGCCACATAAAAACAATCATGAACCTGGGGCACATTATAATGGTTCAGATTCCCTGGATGAACAAGCTTCAAATGGAGAAACAGACAACCAGAAAAATGTACTACAGTTTTTAGTGTAAACCACAGAGATTCTAGCCCTTTGGTTTCCAAGCTTTTTTTTTTTTTTTTAATACCAAAGTACTTTTGTGTGAACAAAATCTCTTAGAGAAGAAACTCTAGTTTATAAAACAGACAAAAGTAGTGTGTCTGTACATTTAAATTTTACATTTAAATGCACATTGTACATTTAAATTTGTAATTTGTGACAATTGAGGCAGCTTTGATGAAACCAAATATAAAATTGTGGATTATCCATGAGACTTTTAGTCCTAGGTTGGTCTCAGCCTCTCAGCATTTGGGGTTGGTTGCTTTGTGTCCAGAAAAACCATGATTCAGGCTAAAAGCTAGTGGTAAATAATAATAGAACTTGAACTCCTTGCCTCAAAAGGAACTTTTAAATTAAACAGAAGTGTCTGAAGAAGCTTCACTATGAGGTCTGCACAAAGCAAGTTGACCTGGCTGTTTAAGCTAATATTAGCAGTTTCCTAGGGGTACATAATGTGTGTGTGTTTATTATATTTCTTAAGTTAAAATAAATAATACAAATTAAGTGCAAATAAAATATCTGAAGAAGAATCAGGAATACAGTGTTTGAATTCCACTGCTGCAGCCCAAATAGCTTCTAAATTTCTAATTCGGGTTCTCTTTCTGGAAGGTGCTGGTCCTGTGATAGCTGGAGTGTTCACGGCCATATTTGTGCTGGCATTCCTTATGCTGATGTACCACTACTGTAAACAGAACAACAAACTGGGCCAGCTCAAGCCTCTAGCCCTCCCTTCCAAGTTCAGGCAACAGTTCAGGTATGATGGGGTGCCATGAAGGACTTGGGTCCATTGATGGACCATAAAGCTTTCTGTAAGCAGAACCGGGTAAAAACAACTGGTGATAGTGGGTCTAAGTCAGGGAAGGCAAATGAGCAGTACATGCCGCCATCTTCCCTTCTGCCTTGCTTCACCAATGTGGCAAACATTACTAATTGATCTTACTCTAAGTATTCTCTACTGGTTGTCACTTCAGAATCCTTTTCACCAGACTGCCCCTAACCAATTCAAGTTGAAATGTAAAATGAAATCTGTTTGCCATCTTTTTTGTAATTGATTTGATTTCCATTTTAAAGAGCAGGAAACTGAGGCAATACAGGTGGACTAACCTAAGTCAGTCCCTGTGGGGGGGGGGGGCTGGATATCGACTCAAGACAAAGGCTTTCTTTTCCTCCCAGTGATTCATTCCTTTGGATCCTGGGGATGTGTACTTTTTGAGTCCCCTATTAAATTATACTTTTCATGGAAGGATTTAAAATCCCAAGTCTTTCTGGATCTATGCCTGAAGGGAATTGGTTGATGGCTGGTGACATCCTTGTGTCTCCTTGAGGGAGCAAGTTCTTAAAAGGGTAAAGAGAAGGTGATGAGGAAAACTCTGTTTTGTAAGGGGCAACTCTTTACGTGAGAGTTCTCCACTGGCCACACAGTGTCTCCATATGTAGGGAGTCTTCACTTCTCCAGAGAAGACTTGGGGAGATTTAGCTGCTTGCTGGACCATTCTGAGCCAGAGGGAACTCAGGCAGTGACCCTTGACGAACATTTCCCCTTTTCCTTCTCCCCCATTCCTTGTTACCAGTTGTCCCTTCAGGGTGTCTCAGAACAGTGGAACTGGCCATGCTAACCCAACGTTTAAGTTGCAGACTCCCCAGGGCAAGCGAAAGGTAAGGACTCTGTACCATTGAATTTTGCCGCTTTTCCTTTATCCCTCAGTACCCTGCTGGATTTTCCTAAGGCTCTGTGGGCCTGTGGGATTGGTAAAAAAGCCAAACTTGGCTTGAGAGAGATTCAGTTGGTTCCGACATCCCCTAATGACTTTAAAGATTGTACCTGACCTCTGGGAACCTGGAGATTTGGCAGGTCAGCATGTCCTTCCTTTGGTCTCTGGTCTTCTCAGTGAGACACACAGGGACACCCTTCCTTGAGTTTTTTCAGTATCTTGAGGGCTCCTGTTTCTCAGACATTCCTTGTCTTATGCATACAGGTGACCAACACCCCTGAAACCCCACGGAAGCCCTCCCAACCTCCTCCTCGGCCCCCTCCAGACTATCTTCATGGTGGATCCCCACCTGCACCATTGCCAACGCACCTCAGCAGGGCTGCTAGGAGCTCCCCAGGGGCCGGGTCCCAAGTAGAGAGGAAAGAGTCATCCAGGAGGCCTCCTCCCAGCCGGCCAGTTCCCCCGGCACCAAATTGCATCCTCTCCCAGGTAAGCAGATTCTCAGCAATGCTGTTTTCAAGGCCACCGGCAGCAAGGAATGACAGAGGCTGTGAAGATGGAGCTCACTGACTCGTGAGCGGCCACTTCCCCTGCATCCTGGTGAATGCAGGGGCACACAGAGGGTGAGAGAGGTGACCTTGGGGAAGTTTACTCCCCAGGAAGCCCCTGAACTGCAGAGGATTTCCTTCCTGGTTGGCTTGTTTTCTGACACGCCACTACCTACCCAGTGCCCTCAATGAACTTCTTTCAGTTTGCTGTGCTTTTTCTCTCCTCTAGGCCTTTGAGAATGCTTTGTCTTCTGACTGGCACACTCTTTCCTCCTTTTGCATGGCCAGCCCTGTTCATCCTCAGATCTCCTCCTACTTGTCACTCCCCCCTCCCCAGAAGCCCTCTCTGACCCCCAAGCCTGAGTTTCGTGCCCCTGTACCTCTCTCATCACAGTACTTATTCCACCAAATTGAGCTTTCCACTAGTCGGGAAGTCTTACTGAGGGATGCTAATTCGAGGGCACTCAGGGACAGAGGCCCCTGGAAGGTGTGAGTCATCCTGCCAGCAGCCTGTTCACCTGGCCTGTCTGTGCCTGTCTTGCAGGAGTTCCCACGGCATAGGCACAAATCTTTCCCAGGCAGTGTCCCAGCACGGTACCTTCCAGAGCTGTCCTATGTGTTCTGGTGTGACCCTTCAAGTGGGGCAGAGGACCTGTTTATTTTCCTTCTGGGACTGCTTTCCTTGGGCTTCACTGGGACCCCGGGTGACCCCATCCGTGGGTTTGGCACCAGCTCTGGGAGGTTCCCTGGGACACAGGGCAGGATCACGGTTCGGCAGAGTTGAGAGCATCAGGTTTGGGTTGCCAATGATGTGAATCTGCCTGTCTCCCATTTTTCTCATCTGAGTCAAGGGTGGGATGGAAAATATCCATGCAGAAAGGGAGGGGAAGGACAGGCAGCAAGAGGAGAGGGAAGAAGGGAGAAGAGCAAGAGGTCAGAAATGATGAGCAGAGGCGGCAAGTGCATTCATCAGCTGGAGAGACCCTGAGTCCCACTGACCCCCTGAGCAAGGGCTTAAACAGCAGAAAGTTATTTTCCCACAGTTCTGGAGGCTAGAAATCCCAAGATCGGGGGTCTGTAGGGTTGGTTGTTTCTGGTCTGCAGATGACCCCCTTCTCCCATGCCCTCTATTGGTCCTTCCTTTGGGCCCCAATGTCTCTGTGTCCAAATTTCCTCTTCTCACAAGGACACCAGTCAGATTGGATTAGGTCCCATACTAACAGCTTCATTTTAACTTAATTGCCTCTTTAAAGTTCCTGTTTCCAAATATAGTCACATTCTGAGGTCCTGGGGCTTACGGCTGCAACATATGAATTTGTAAGTGGAAGAGCCAGGCTTCAAACCAGGGTCTGACTCCAAACCCTTCACCACCCTGTGTGCCAGGTCCTGGCTTAGGCCCTGGGATCCCCCGAGCTGAAGGGAACATCATCTTGTCTTGGGGGCATTCGCAGTCCAGATCTCAGCTGCACCATTCCTAGCTAGGTAATCACTCTGGAGGTCTCTAGGGACCACCCTTCGAGAGGTAGTGGTGAAACTTTGTAGCCTCCTCTATGCCCTACAAATATTTAGGAGCTTCTAATCTATACCAGGCCCTGGTGGGCAAAACAGATGCCATCCGTGCCTCCCAGGGCCCATATTCTGCTAGGGAAGAGACTCAGACATGTGTAGTTACAGTGGTGATCAATGCTATAAAGGAGAGGTCCAGGGTGCTCAGAAGGAATTACAGCAAGAGTTGATCTACTCTAAGAAATCTAGGAAAGTTTCCCTGAGGAGGTGACATTTGAAGTGAGAGCTGAAGGATGAGCAGGAGTTGGCAGACCGTGAGGGTTGAGAGAGGAGAGAGTTTTCCTGGTCCAAGGACCTGCTGATAGGAGGTTTTATGATGGCAGAGAGTCCCGCAGAAGGAAGGAGCATCAAGGTCATGGCTCTGGGGCCTGAGGAGTTAGATGAGGCTAGAGAATCAGGAGGGGCCAGACTGTGCCACAGGCTTTGGTCAAGGCTTTGCTCTGCATTCCATGGGAAGGGGGCAGTGGTGGGGGCATGGTGACATGATCCACTTTGCCTTTATAAGGATTCCCTTTGGGCTACCTTTAGGCAGGAGGGGAGTGCAGTGCCTGGGAGGGGCCTGTAGATGCTTCTGGGGCTGTTAATCTTCTATTTCATGCCCCGGGTAGGGATTATAAAAGTGTGCTCACTTTGTGATTATTCATCCAGTTGTATATTTATGATTCACATTTTTGTATGTATATTACACTTCCACTTTACAAAACTGGTTTAAGAAAATGAAAGGTTTAGTATTTAAAAAAATTAAAAAAAAATAAGACCATAAAGTATATCCTTTTTTTCTCAACTGATTTTGATCTGTAATATATCGGGAGCATTTTCTTTCAAACAGGCCCCTCCGGCCTTTGAGTAAGACTTGTGACTTTCTCCCCAGGATGTTTCTAGGCCGCGGCCGCCGCAGAAGGCACTGCCGGCTAACCCTGTGCCAGGCCGTAAGAGCCTCCCCAGGCCAGGTGGCGCCTCCATGCTGCGGCCCACTGCCACTACCCCTCTTCAGTCCCGGCCTCTGGCAGCACCTGTCCCAAAGGTGAGTCTGTGGAAACCCTCAAGGTATAAGCTGGAGTCAGAGGGCTCCAAGAGGCAAGAATGTGGTTGAGAAAACAGACCAATTCATGCTCCTTTTTGCAGGGATGAATTTCCAGAGCAAAAGCCAAGGACCAAACCTTAGTGTTTCCTGGTGCCTGCCTGACTATCCGTTAAATTAGGGTTAGAGTTTTTTTTCTTTCATATGAAAGGTGATGCTTAGGAGTCTGAACTGTGGTGCCTTCAAACCTGGATCTGCAACTGGCCAGCCGAATAGCCCTGAGCAAATCATTCTTGAGTCTCAGCTTCCTTCTCTGGAAAGAGGCAATAAGAAGCAGCAGTAGTCTGCCCCATCAGGCTGCTGCGAAGGTCAAGGCAGTTAGTTTATATACACTGCTGGCTAGTGAAAGGCTATTTACAAATGGCCCATCTTCTTCCCTCTCCCCTGGGGCTGACATGTTCTCAGGCTGCCAGTCCTGGAAGTTGGGGCAGAGGGGAGGAGGCGAGGAAGCTGGCCGACTGCCCTCTGTTCCCACCAGGCCTGGGAAATGTGTAAACTGAACTGCAGCTCAGGTTGGGGGCACCACCTCACCTCTCACTGGAGGGTTGATAGTCTGGACGCACAGGCACGGTGACACATTTCTACGGGAAACCATTCCAGCTGACGGTCTATCCTCCTGACCTGTCAAAAGCAAGAGGACAGATCCCGTTGACCCCATTGGTCAACATTTAGCTGATCTCTCTCTCCCTCCCCTTTCTTTGTTTCCACAGTTTCCTGAATACAGATCACAGAGGGCTGGGGGGATGATTGGCCCGAAGATCTAACCCCTCTAAAGGGGTTTCTGCCTTTCCTTGAGGACTCTGAACCCCACCTCATCCCAAAGGATCCGTGGCCATGGAACCTGGAAAAAGCATGTCTGGCCACCTCCAAGCTCCTCCTCCCCTCTTTCCTTCCTCCCAGAACCACCGCATCTCCAAAAATCTCCTTCTTGACTCAGTGCCTCCTTGGCTTCCTGGGAGGCCCAGAGAGACTACTGTCCAGTGGCATCAAAATGTTGTTTTGTGCAATATACTGCCCCAGGGAAGGGAGGAGAGAACACAGATGAAGACAAATGGAAGCTTCTCCTCCAACCTCCCTTGGGTTGGCCTGTCACCTCAGAGGTGCCAGTGGGGATGGTCTGGGCTGTATGACCATACAGGCCCAGCTGGGAAAAGTCCTGTTCAGCCCTTCAGCCCACGACTTGGCTTGGAGAAGCCATTCATCCACATCCTGTGGTGGAGGGAATACATGAGAGCTTTCCATTTCTTCTATCTGTCTTGAAGGTCCCAGGCTTGGCAGAGGCTGGGCAGTTACTCATCCCTTTTAGCTCTGAGATTGAGAGGGGTCAGGCCAGCCTCTACCGTGGCCCTGTCCAGGGCCTGGTCGAGGCCACCACTCCTGGCTCTGTGGCCACATGTGAGCAAGTGAAGTCTGCTCCCCTCCCACCCCTCTAAACCCCCACCTCCCCTTATTCACACGGGTCGCCCTGACTCCAACAGGTACTATTTGTGGGCAGTATAGACAGCAGAGGGAGCACCAGGCTTGGGCCTCCTCTGAGCCAATGCCAAAGGTTGTGGCTCTCACCTCGGGATCATTCTTGGTTGCCTTTTGTTTCCTTGTCTTAATAAGTGCCCGGCGCTTTTGATTTCTCCCTTCAGAAATTTCTCCTTCCCCACTCAGATCTACCTAAGGTGTGGTGCTGCGGTGAGTGGGTCTTCAGCAGTCCCAGCCTCCCAGACACCTGGTGCTTGTGAGTTACAAGTGAGGGTCCTGCTGCAAGGGTTGGCCACTGGATTTCCTATGTGGTTCTCACGGCTCTTGACCAGAAGACACTCAGGCCATGGCTGTGGGGGTCGAAGCTTTTTTTTCCCATTGGGTTTTGTGACCTCAGCAGAGTGAGGGTGTCTTACCCTCTACTCCCTGGTGGAAATCTAAGTAAGGTCCTCAGGGAGGGCAGCAAAGGGGGCAGAACCCCAGCCTATCCCTAGGTCTGGTTACAGATTAGAGTCACGGTTGTTGCCCTCTGAGCAAAGAGCTGACCTGTCCCTAGAGATCTGTAGAGAAGTAGCAGTCAGCAGTCTTGATGGAACAGAGTCAGAGCTGGAGCCACCAGGCTTTTTATCATCCACTTCCTCATGTTCTTTCTTCTGGTTACTGCCTTTATCTGACTTTTATAGAAAGAACTCGGAGCAGCTGGGAAAATGCCACTGCATTGGTTACTGCCCTCCCCAGAGCAGGAAAGGAAGGCTTTGTGGTGCTCTGCTAAATTGGACTTGTCACTGGAGATGTTCTCTGGTGGCGGTCTCCACCCCCAGAAGGGTGCTGTGTTGTCCCCACCTCCTGCAGTGAGCCGTTGTTCACGCTTGAAAACCTCAATACAAGGAAGAAGCTTGAGCTTTTACTCCCCAGCCACCAACCCAGGGCCCCCTTACAGTTCTCTGCACACAACAGGTGCTCGATATGTGTTCTCGGGTTTTAGACAAGTGGGAGATTTGGAATGTACCCCTGGGGACACACATGAGGTAGATTTAGAAAGATCTCAGGAAAATGAGTTTCCTTTCCCTCAGGTAGTCTGATATTCATGCGTCTGTCTCCCAGACAAGGGCCCTGGTTGATCCCCATAGCCAGTTTCCACCTTCCTTGCTGCCTGATTAGGTCAGGGGACAGCCTTCCATGTAATTGTGCTACTCCAAATGCCCCAGGCCTCAAGGTTGGGTCCCAGAAAAGTAAAGGTGAAAACACCCTGGCAAAAAAAAAAAAAAAGTCACCCTTATGCCCACCTGCATGCTTCACAGACGTTCCTGTGGTATGTCTAGCTTTTTTCCCACATACCAGGAGGTCAAAGGCTCTGAAGTGAAAATGCCACAGCCATTGTGGCTGCATGAGCCTTTTGAACCTGAAATCCACTCTCTCTGGAGCCATACCAGAAAGAGTCCTGGGTTGTGTTTTCTTTTTTTTCTGTTTTTGTTTTCCGTTATTTTAATACCACCTCTATCCCATAAAATTGTACTGTGAACTGGAAGAAGGTTGAATTTTTTATATTTGATGGAGACTTTTGGTGGCCGGTTCTATTTACTGTTTCACTTCTGGCTGTGTCCAGGGACTGGGAGTCACCGTATTGGCAGGCTGAGCAGGCTGCCCAAGAGTGAGACTGACCACTGCGTGCTCCCTTTTCCTTCCTGTGCCCCTGTGCTGCTTTGAGGTGACAAATAAAAACAAATATGGCCTTAGGTTAAAAGGGATTTTATTTGAAAGGATTACTGCAAGACAAGGAAAGGGAACTTGCTTTCGGGGCAGGGTGCTGGCAGTGGGGGGAATGCTCAAGTGAGCTCTTGTAAGATCTGCAAGTATCTCAAAGCTCATAAAGGGGCCTTTTATTTGATAGGATGGAGTGGATGTGACTAGAAAGAACTGCAGTTGGAGCATCCTTGCACTCAGCCTCCTTGTGGGGGGCCGCTACAGAAGGGCCGCAGGTTGGCTCAGGCTAAGGGTGGGCCCAAGTTCAGAGTCTGGTGGGGAGACAAGCCTAGCTAAAGCCGGTGGAGTTAACCAGTCCTTTGTTCAGATGGAGCTGTATGGAAATCTTTTTAAAAGCTAACTTAACCTGCCAGTTTTACAGCCCTGTAAATGTTTTTCTTAAGAACCTGGGAGCCATCTCTGAAAAGTAAACCTCAAGGGATCGCAAGGGAGCTAGCATCTCCATCCGCCTGTCTCAGTGGGAGTTTTACCCAGGAACCGACATGCTGTCGGTTGTTTTTAGCGTTGTTTACTTCTCCCTGTAAAAGCCCTTTTCTGCCCCAGCTCTGAGATGCCTGCAGATCCTATAGTATTGTGAGAGCCCCTTCTCCATACTGCAGTAGCTCCTTGCTGTCTCTTGCCATAATCCTTTTGAATAAAACCTCCCCTTACCTATGTCCAAATTTGTTCTTTTTTGGCAAAGGGTATGGAAGACTTGTGTATTTTAAATGGGGGACCAGCTCTAAAGTCAGGATTGTGTTAAATGTGTATATGACAGCTCTGCTGGCCACCCAAGAAAGCCAAGGGAACGCCAACTGGAAAGGTGCCCCATCCCTAGGGAAGCTTGCTAAGAGGGGTTCTGCAGAATCCAAGCCAGTGTCCCCAGAGCCACCCTTCTGCTCATCCTCTCACACCATCCGCTGTGTGTACGTCTGTGTCTGGGATCTAGGGCATGTGAATTTTCTTTTTATTTGGAGATTGTTCACGGAAAACAGATCCTCTTCTCTCTTGTCCACCTATTAATTGTTTACAATATTTGTACATCTATGCAAAATACTTGAATGGGCCATGGTGCCTTTTCCCCCCCTTGTTTGTATTTAATTAAAATAAATTGTCATTCGAAATGTCTGCTTTGGCAGTTCTTTTTTGTTGGTGTTAATCTCCCACTGCTCAGCCTGGATAGGGTCCATCTCATGAGGACTCCTCAGAAGAGTTCCCACAGAGACCACCAGTCCATCTGTGAGGCCACAATGAAAGACCCAAAGCCACAGCAAAGGGTTTTCCCATGACCAGTTGAGAAGGGCTGCTTACCTTTGTACCTGGACACAGGCTAGTCTAGTTTAATTAGGTTTGGGGTCACTAGAGGCACGAAAGAATGATCCTGGGATTGTCTGCTGTGTTTCTCCTCAGGCTACACTATTGTGCTTGGAGACAGCGAGGACCCTTGGTCAGCCTCCTCATCTTATTGCCAGGTAACACGCACTTCCAAATGGGGAGAGTCTTGCTCAAGGTCTGTTGGGCTGGGTGGGCAAGTGCAGAGCCAAGGCTAGGGTTGAGTATGCTTTCTGATTCCAGAGCCCTATGTGATAACAACTGCCATCCATTAGTGCCCCTGAGTCTGCAGAAAGATCCCACCCTTATTCTCTCATTTGATCCCTGCCTTGGTTTTGAGGTTCTCTAAGAGAGAATCATAATAACCATGCTAGGAGGTAACATTTACCAAGTACTTAAATTATGCTAGGCATTGTATGTTACTGTCTTTCTGTAAGTTACCTCATTTAATCTTCACAAAAGCCCTGGGAGGTCTTTGGTATCTGATATTTTTCTAACTTCTCAGGATTTTGAGACTGCCTGAGGATATCAAATGCTTTGACTACTAAAATGCTTCCTCATGAAATCAGCCCCCACCCAAACACCCCTGCCTGTTTAACATCTATCATCTAAACTACCCACTATGTCTACTCTGCCAGCCGATCTCTGGGTTGATAGTCATAGATTGATCAGCAATGCAATACGCAAAGCCTGGTTGGACAGACCTGGTTCAAATCCCAGCTCTGCTGCTTACTAGATGTGTGGAAATGGATAAATTCCAGAACCCGGGGCCTTTTTTTGCTACATGACGGGAGTAATACATACCTCAAAAGTGTGATCATACGCGAAGTGCTCCGTGTGAAAGCACCCACCTGTGCCTAGCCTGGGCTAAGTGCTCAGAGACTGCTGACTACATCAGTTTTTGAGTTGCCCTGCTGAACATGCCAGGGTTTTATTTATATCTGCTCTGGATTGAGAGTTGGCTCCCAAGACAGTTTGGGCAAAGGAACAGTATTGTTCCTTTATTCAACAGATGGTTTTTATGAGTGCCAACTATGTGTTCGGCATTGAAAACAAGCAGCAAATAAAGACCAGCTCCCATGAGGCTTATACCCAGACAGGGGAAACAGCATGGATCACAGGAAAAGGAATGAGCAAAGTAGTGCCAGACTTAGTTTAGTGCTTCGGAGAGACGCATTGCCTGGTGGGTAAGACTATAGACCCAGAGCCAGATATCAACTTGGACTCTTCCTGGCTGTGTGGCCTTGGGCGATTACATAACCTCCCTGAGACACTTTCCTCAAAAATGGGGCTTAAAAATATATCTACCTTGGGGCGCCTGGGTGGCTCAGTCAGCAAAGCGTCTGACTTCGGCTCAGGTCATGATCTCACGGTTTGTGGGTTCGAGCCCCACATAGGGCTCCATGCTAACAGCGCAGGGCCTGGAGTGTGCTTCAGATTCTGGGTCTCCTCCTCTCTCTCTGCCCCTCTTTGTTCATGCTCTCTCTCTCTCTCTCTCTCTCTCAAAAATAAATAAACATTAAAAGTTAAAAAAAAAAAAATCTACCTGGGGGATTTGTGAGGACTTAAAGAATCCACATAAAGCTGTTCATACTATGCCTGGCTCCCAGTATGGGCTCAGGTATTAACAAGGGATGAATATTTTCAACCGACTATTCCCCAAACAGCCTTTCCCACTGTAGTGAGAGTGTGCCTGTGAAAGTTACTGTAGGGACTTACTTGGCAGTCACAACCCTCCAGAGATCAGAGACCAGCCCCCCAGCATTAGACAAACCAATTTAATTGTTCTGTGTCCGATGAAGGCCAAGACACAAGTATCAAGTAAACATACCCAGAGGTCTTTTTTCTTGACCCTGTAAACCACGCTCTTAGGGTCCTTAGATTACTGCCTCTCTCAAGATCCAACATGCACTGATTTTAGTTACAGACAGAAATCCACATTCATTGAAAACTGGAGATTTGAGGCTGGAGGTGCAGGAAGCTAGTGTATTGGTCAGCCGAGCCTTTAGATCTTCAAGGCCAGCAAGAGTCTGGGCCGGGCTTGGCTGTGCTTAGGGCATGGGACATCAACGCAGGACACAGGTACGGGGTTATACAGGGGAGGCTCTGCACCCACTTGGGTGCTGAGGATCAAGCCTTCCCTCTTTATAGATATACTGGCTCTCTTACTTCCCCTTCAATGGCCCTTCTACCAACTCCCACACTCTTGCAGCTAGAAAGAAGACAGGAAGGGAATTATCTCTCTCCCTCTCTCCAGCTGCTCTTGTTTTTTAAATGCGTCTGGCCAAATGTGAGGGGACCAAAGGCAGTCCCCAAAGTAGATGGTGTTGGAGCAGCCACGACCTGCTGCTTCCCAAGGTGGGTAGCTCATCAATGGCATTGAGGACTTGGTGGCCATCTGATCAACAGCCAGAAAACACCCATGCCAAGCCTACACCCCACTTGGTCACGGAAGTTCAAAGCTGATCCCACTGCTCAAGCCTCTAAGGCTACAGCCCAGAAAGTACCAAGAGCCCTTTCCACCTGGGTTCTTGGGCACCAGAGTAAACACAAAAGTCATCCCTGGTTTCTAGAGGGCCTGTGGCCGCTTTCTGCCAAATTCTGACATTGCTCCTAATTCTCCCCATCTCCCCAAATCATATTTTGGTTTACTCCTTGAGGAAAAGGAAAGTGCATTCTGCCAAATGCTATTTTGACAGCCAGACTACTTTTAAGAGCAGTGCAAATGCTGTTCTCTTTCCAGAGGGAGGCAAAATGAAACACTGGGTTGGGCCAGCAGAGCTTGGCTGTAGAGGATCATTGTCCTTGTCATTTTGTTTTTTGAGTTCTAAGGTAATTGCCTGAATGTCTCAGTGACAACTCCTTAGGACAGACAGAGAGAGACGGAAGGGGCAGGGATGGGGGTAGAGTGGACAGAAGCGAAGATGCTGACCTCCCGGCTGGAGTGCTCCGGGAATGGGGCTGGTGGAAATGTTCCCTGAGACATCAGGTGGTTTTCACAGTAAGAAGATCAGCTGAGGTCATGCTGTTGTCTCCGAAGAGGAAGTAGCAAAAGCAGCAAGACGTCTCACATTAGTTGTCAGCTCTGGATGGGAAGCGTGACGAATTGCTCTCGGGGCCTCCAGGAGCCAGCTGCACTTTGTCGTTGGGCTGAGGAATGGGATTCAGTCTCAGGAGAACCAGTGCTAAGTATTTCCTGACGACCAGCATCTCCGGGAAGTTCTTGGCCTGTGCTACATTCAACGGGTCAAATTCTATCTTCTTCCCAACAACACAGAGATGGCACTGAGGAAACAAGTGGGAAGGGAGGTCCAGGGGACCTGCTGGCACCAACATCAAGTAGGGTATTTGGTCACTGAGGCTGTTTCCACGAAGTTCTGCAACCACCGCTCACTGGGTAGGGATTTTCCTTCTGGAAACAATGATGAGGTATAAATGAACATCTCAAGAAAAGAGAGCCCATCGGTAACAGTTGTTCTGAAAATAACCAGGTGGCTCTGGAATTGAGAAGTCAGGCTGTACTGTAGTGCTCATCTTCTCACTCTCGTATTCCACACTTTAAGAATGGATTATAAATACTTTGGGCTTCTCTTCTGGTGATGGGGTGCTGGAGAGTTCTATATTGTCCACAAGGACATTCTTGTCTTCTAGTCTAATGACAGTGGGCTCAGGGGTGGGAGATGGGGTTGGGTTTTTGTGCATGTGGGGCAAGCTGGTCTGGCTGATGTCCAGGTCTTTGAAAGCATGAAGCATGAACACACCCAGAATGATGGTGACAAAGCCAGAGAGGGTGCCCACAATGTCCACTACAGACATGCTGTACCATTCCTTGAAGAGGATGACGGAGGAGGTAACCACCACCGTCGTGAAGAACACATAGTAGATGGGGAACACCAGGGAAGTATTAAAAATGTCCAGTGCCCTGTTCAGGAAGTTGACCTGAGTGCTGAGAGAAAGTGCCAGGATGAGGGACAGGATGTAGGGGAGGGGATGCCTCACAACTGGCATCCCCTGGAAGAAGTTCTTAATGGTGATGCCCAGACCCTTGACGGCAGACACGGAGAAGGACCCAATCACAGAGCAGATGATGATGTAAACGAGGATGTTCCTTTGTCCATAGCGTGGGGCGATGATGAAGATGAGGATGAGGCAGAACACCAGCAGAAGCACAGCAAACACGATGTACCCTTCAGGAGGGGAAGAGATAGATAATCTGAGCTACGGAGGATGCAGTTAGTATCTAGAGCCCCTATCCATGGTGATGGGATGTAACACAGTAGGGTTCCAGTCCCATGACACAACTTTTGAATAATTTGGACAAGTTACTAACTAAACCACAAGACCTCCATTTCCTCATTTGTAAAACAGGGCTAAGAATAGGACCTTTCTCGGGGTACCTGCGTGGCTCAGTCAGTTGAGTATCGACTCTTGATTTTGGCTCAGGTCATGATCCCAGGTTCGTGGGATCAAGCACCATGATGGGCTCCATTCTAAGCATGAAGCCTGCTTGGGATTTGCTCTCTCTCTCTCTCTCTCTCTCTGCCTCCCTCTGCCCCTTTCCCCTGCTCTTGCTCTCTCTCTCTCTAAAATAAAATAAAATAAAATAAAATAAAATAATAAGTTAAAAGAATGGGACCTTTCTCATAGAGCTTTTTTGGTGGGATTTAATAAGATAATACATGCTACAAGACTATGTCCCCCCAAGTTCCTATGTTGAAACCTAATTCCCAGTGTGATGGTATTTGGACATGGGGCCTTTGGGAGGTGATTAGGTCATGAGGGTGGCACTTTCATAAATGGGATTAGTGTCCCTATAAAAAAGACCCCAGAGAGATCCTTCACCCCTTCCACCATGTAAGGGCACAGAGAGAAGATGGCCATTTATGAATCAAAATCTACCAGGGCTTTGATCTTGGATTTTCCAGCCTCCAGAACTGTGAGAAATAGATCTCCATTGTTTATAAGCCACCCAGTCCATGACATTCTGTTACAGCAGCCTGAACATACTAAGACAATGCATGGAAAATATTTAGAACCATGCCCGGCACATAATAAACACATGATAAATGGCATCAATACACATCAGGCTGGGAAGCCTGTGAGCTAACCCTAGGACCAGCCCCCCAACTTTCTTTCTTTAGCTTCCCTCTCCTCCAGGTGGCAGCACCTGGCATGGTCAGCACGCAGCCAGACCTTCCCACTCACGGGGGCTCGGAGCCTACCTGTGTCTTTCATCTTGGCAGCCATCTCAACGACGGTGGAGACCTTCTCTTCCTCGGGGGCGTGTATCACCATCACTGTGCTGCCGGCTACACAGATCACACAGCCCAGCTTCCCCAGCAGATTCAGACTCTCTCCCAGGAAGTATGAGGACAGGACAGCACTGCACATGGAAATGGGAGACAGAGATTAGAAGCCATACTTGTCCCAGTGTCCTGAAGGAAAATGGGGCCCGAGCAAGCGCTCATGGAGAACAGATCAGGGCTCACTGATCTCCTCCAAAAACATTTGAAATAGAAACTTATTTAGGGGAGGCTTATGGCGTGTGCTGGAGGAATCGACGTATGTGTGGAGTTCTTTCATTTTAGAGACTAAAAGATCCCCAAACACAAGAGTCGGAAAAGTCCTTCAAAGCACTCTTGTCTAACTTCCTACCAATGAGCACATCTTCTCTTAACATTACAGATTGCTTTCAGACATGGCTTGTAAACCACTGGTGGCAAGCATCTCGCCCCTGCACAAGGCAAATGGATCTACTGTAGGTTCATTCTAATTGTCAAAAATATGGTAATTTCTACTCATTTCCTATTTCTATTCCATGAGCTATACGGAACAAATCTATTCCTTCTTCCATTTGTATATGCCAACATAAACAACCACAATGACAATTAGAGGCACTGTGTCTTGGGCATATATAATATGTACTAAGTATTAGGCTAGGAATTTTCTACTTATTATATCTCACTCACATCTCACAACTCTTTGAGAAGTGAAATATATTATCCCCATTTTATAGACAAGAAACTGAGTCTTACAGAAATTAAAATAACTTGGCAAGGTCATGCAACTGGTAAGTAGCAAGGCCAGGATTTTAGCTGAATTTCTGTCTAATTATAAAGCCTATGGTCTTTCCTCTATACTTCATTGAAGAGAATTCTTGTGACTTCCCTGAAGTGGGTAAAACACCTCCAGTTCCTTGCTATTCCTTGGTGATGTGATTTTCATCCCCCTCACATCCTCAGATGGCAGAGGTGAGGGAAGAAGGGAGGGAAATGGGGCAAGACAGGTATGATCTCATGGTAGGTTTCTATTTCCTTACAAAGGTAACATTACCTTAGGGTAAAAATCAGTGGCTGATCTAGGAATGAATTCCTCCCCCCAAATCCTAGTTAAAGATATGAAGAGAGGGGAGATTAATGTCCAAGCTCCTTTGAATGTCTTCTGTCTCTCCTTTAAAACTACCCATAACATTTTACCCGGAATGTGTGTTCAAGAGAGTCTGGTGGCATTAGCACAGGCAGACGTCACGCGATGGAGTATTCCCCTCCTCCCCCAACTTCCTGGCAGTGGGAATTTGTAAGTTAATCAGATACGCAATAGAAGTATCACAACTACATCAGCCAACTGTACAATGTGAGTCACGGTTCTGTTTGTTTTTGATTGTGTAAACGTTACAAAATTGTCATCAAGATGGTAAAACAAAACAGGAAACTATGGGTGCTGGGTGTGGTCAGCTGGCATTTACCAGGGCTCCCAGGTTAAGCCAATAATCACAGCCAGCTTCAAATGGGGCTCCAAGACCCCCACAGAGGAACTATGCTTATAGTTCAGGAGGAATGAGGCAATGCGAAGCACACATACTTAGTATCAGTTATTTTAAAAACTATTGGATGTCTGTCAGGCAACATGGCTTAGTGGCTTGAGCACGTGGTCTTTGAAATCAGACTGCTTGGGTGGGAATCCTGGCCTAGCCCCTTAGGACCTGGCTGATCTTGACCAAGTTGCTTAACCTGTCTTGGCTTCAGGTGTCTTCTACTTTCTAGTTAGTAGGGAGGCTGTGAAGATTAAATGAGTTAATACATGGGAAACATTTAGAACATTTAGCACATAGTAAGCCCTCATATGTGTTGGCTATGGTGATTCTTCACTGCCAGTTCTGTACTATGTTCTTTCTTTCTTTCACATTTATTTTTGAGAGACAGAGCATGAGCTGGGGAGGGGCAGAGAGAGATGGAGACACAGAATCCGATTCAGGCTCCAGGCTCTGAGCTGTCACCACACAGCCTGACTCGACGTGGGGCTCGAACCCACACACCGTGAGATTGTGACCTGAGCCGCAGTTGGACGCTGAGCCAGTCAGGTGCCCCTGCACTAGGTGCTTTCTGTGCATCATCTCATTTAGTCCTTGAAGCAATGCCTTCAGGTAGGTAGTATTAGCATCCCCACTGAGCAGACAGGGAAATTGAGGCTTAGAGAAGTTAAATGACTTGCCCATGGTAATATAGTTGCTACATTAGGCAGAGCTAAGGTCAGAACTCAGGGACAGCTAATACAGAGCTCATGCTTTTTAACTTGTATGCTGCTCCTACTGGGGCACGAAAGCATTGACATGAGACAGTCAGCTTGGTGGCAGTGGGAGCCCTTCCAGCTGATCTGGGTTTGGCCTGCCCTTCTATTGCCCCATCGTTCGAGGAGAGGCTAGAGCAACCAGCAGCAAACAATCTACGGATCAGGAGCTCTGAACAGCACAGTGCCTCTTTCTGGGAGCTAATATCGACCCATGTCCCTGACTGCAAGTGGCAGTTGACCCCACTAGACAGTTCCAGACCTCAACAAACTGAAAATAGGAAGGAGGCAGAGACAGCAAGAGAGGTGACAATAACCTTATGAGGACGCTCAGCGCTCCCAGAGGCGTGACAACTGTCGCAGGAGCAAATGCGTAGGCCCCGAAGTTGGCAACCTCTCCAGCAGCCACTAGGAAATGAAGGGAGAAAACAGGGTAGTGTGGCTTCGATGCCTCATCTCCAGCCCAACTTAACCTGGGCAGAGACAGCTTCATTCAGTGGTCAACCATTCACAGGATCCCAGACCATCATTCCTTAATGTCTTGATCCTTATGCTCTCCCCATGGCCAATCTGATCAGAAGGTCAGGCCCAGACTATCCTGACCAAATCCTTCCATTTTAGATGGGCAAGCTAGGCCCAGAGTCCAAGGTCACAGGACATGTTTGTGGAAGGATGCTTTCTTGTTCTTGAGGTCTCTTGGCTTCTAGTCCAGGCACGGCTAAATGTATCTCAGGGACTGTTGATGTTTCATCTGTATATATGAGGTGAGTTCTAGAAAATGTTAATTTATCAAATAAAGAAACATTTAATTATTGGTTCTCCAGGTACCAGTTGGTCATGAGGCCATCTCTCCCAGATTGACAGGCAGGTGGTTAGAAAGTGTGACATTCCCAAAGGGCCTAGTTCTCTGCATTTGAGTTTCTAGTTTGCAGACTCCTGAAAGTGCCCTTTCTGTCTCTGCTGGTAGAGAATGACCTGGGTCTGCCCTTTGAAAGTAGATGATGAATGTTATAGCCCTGGCTATGACTAGGGTCAAAACCTGACTTATAAATGGAAAGCTGGATAATTTTCCATTCAAAAGAATTAGGGTTTGATAGCCAGAGAGGGTGGGTGGAAAGCAGGGGAAATGTGTGAATGTGCAAATCTGGGCAAACTGCAAGTGGCAGACCAGCCATGTTCTAAAGTGAGCCAACACACGGCCTGTGGAATGAGAAAATTGGCTGAGGAACCCCAGACTCCCATGTAGAGATCCAAGAGACTCCAACCAGGAGTGATAACTCTCTATGTTTCAAGGGAAGTTGAGAAAAGACATCTTTATCATTACCAGTTCTCTACAAACCTCTCTGGGCTTAAATGTTTCATGGATGAAGGACTGACTTTGGGTTGAGAAAGAGATCTGAAATACAGGTAAAATGTTCAACCTGCAAAGATGGTCAAGATGTTCCCCTTGGGAATCTGGGTCTCAGATTCACACTTGGCACAATGGAGACAGAAAGGCCCCCCTCCGCCCTTCCTTTCATCTCCGCCTC
Organism: Lynx rufus; assembly: GCF_022079265.1. Lineage (NCBI taxonomy): Eukaryota > Metazoa > Chordata > Mammalia > Carnivora > Felidae > Lynx > Lynx rufus. Next base: position 190,467,572 of record NW_025814823.1, read on the forward strand.
TGCCATCAAAGGGTCACTGTTGTTAGTAAGAAAGAACCCACTTACTGGTGAGAAATCCAGCCCACCACATGGCATCCTTCAGGTAGCCATACCCTCCGTCCACTGTAGAAAGGAATGGACACAAAGTTAGCTTGGCCATGCTCTTTCAGGCACCTTTCCTATCTCTACCTTCACTCCCCAGTCTTGAAGGGTTCAATATATGTTAGCTGGTTAGTTCTCTGGGCTTGCTTCTGGGTGAACTTATCCATTCCCCAAGTTTTAAATACCATCTTTATGCAGGCATCCTTATTTCATACGTGTATACTGATCCTTTCTTTGGAGCCCAGATGTATGTTCAATTGCTTAGTTGACATCTCTTGGATCTCCTATAGGCATCCCAAACTCTGTCTTAAATAGAACTCTTAATTTTAAATGCTCCCCACCCACCCACCTACCAAATGAAAGTCAGTAAATGGCACCTCTATGCACCCAGTTGCTTAAGCCACAAACCAGAGAATCACCCTTGACCCTCCCATTCCTCCACCTTCTGCATTCCATCCATTCTGCTAATTCCCTCTCCAAAGAGCATCGCACATATGTCCACTCCACTGCCACCACTCAACTCCAAGGCACTACCACCTCTGGCCTGGGCTGAGGCAATAGCCCTCTATGTTCATCTGATTCCACTCTCATCATCCCTTTATAACCCACTGCCTTCATAGCAGCCAATGAATTTTAAGAATGTAAATCATACAGTCACCCCTCAAGCTTGCAGCAGGCCAATAGCTTCCAAATACTCAGAGGATAAAGCCCCAAATCTTAAATAAGCCAGTTTGTGGTTTTGTCCCTGTTCACCTCTCCAAAGGCATCTCCTACCATTCTTCTTACTAGTATTTACTCATTCAGGCTTTCTTTTAGTTCGTCCAAAATGACGAGCTCTTTTTGGCTTTAAAACCTTTGCATGTGCTTCTCCATGTTGGAAACAGTCTTCTTAACGATATTTGCTTACATATGTTTGCTCACTCTACAGGACGTTGCTTGAATGTTTCTTCCCCTAAGATGTCCTCTGTGACCCCCTTATCTCTATTATTTCTCCTTGGGATTCTCTTTCATCACACCCAGCTTTTCTCCTTCATGACATTTATTTATAAATTGAATTAATGTATTTATTTTCTGGCATATCTCTGACTAAAATGGAAACACCAGGAAGTCAGGAATTGTGTCTGCCTTGTTCACATGGTGGACTCAGAGCCTGGCACATAGTCAATACTCAATAACAATAGTTATGATGATGATGGTTATGATGGTAATAGATGGGTTTTAGACAGTTATGTGAAAATCCAGAGATTGTGTATCACTTTTTGTAAAAGTCTATTTTTCTAAGAAGGTCTTTAGATCTCATCAGATTCCTAAAAGACTCAGGATCTTCCATAAAAGGAGCGCTGAGAGCATTTTATGCTAAGGGTTGAAATCTCATTAGATAAGGAAAGAGCAGATTGGAGGGAAAAAAGGATTCCAGAGAAGCTACCTTTCTGAATGGTATCAGTGATATTTATTCTGCTTTCTCCTGGCACAAGCAAATCTTTTCCTGGCACTTTGGGAGGTCTCTGGCCTTCGGAACACTTGTCAGGAAGTGAAGGAGAGAGCAACAAAGACCATTGCTCCTGACTTCCTCCCCACATCTCACAGCTTTCCATTTCAGAGGGCACCTGGCTCTAGCCCTGGATATCCAACTGCCTGCCAGGCCGTCCCACTTAGAGAAGAGTAATACCAACACTTGTGCCAAGCATTTTTGTAAACACACTACTTATCTTCACAACAATACTAGAGGTTGGAACTGCTCTTATCCCCGTTTTACAGATGAGGAAACTGAGGCACAGAGAAAGCACTTTCCTTGCCCAGGATCACATCACCAGGAACTGAAGAGCTGGAATTAGAGCCCCAGGAGTCTGCTTCCAAAGCACAGTGTCCCACAGAACACTAAACTGAACATGCCCAGACTTGAACCATCGTCTTCCCATAAACCCGCTCTTCCTGCCTTCTTTATCACAGAAAACAGCACCCTCATCTCCTCAGTTGCTCAAGTCAGTTGCTGAGTCAGCCTCGACTCTGTTTTCACCATCCCCTGGGAGCCAGTCGACACCAAACCCAGAAAGCTCTCTTGGGACTCTACCACTGTCTTCATTCCCAGGCCCAAGTTATGCTGTCCCTCTCCCCTAACTGGTCTCCTGGGCACCAGTCTTGTCCCTAATCCACTGTCCACCAAGCAACCAGGAATTTTTTCAAATCATAAATTGAACTATGTCACTCCCCTGCCCAAAACCTTTGTCACTTACAATTGCACCCAAACTCCGTAGCCCGGTTTGCAAGACCCTTCACGATCTGGCCTTTCCCCCGTCTCTTACCCCTCGGTGCTCCAGCCATCCTGAACTACTTTCGGCTTCTAATGTCACTCATCCTCTCTCGCCTCTGAGCCTTTGCACTTGCTGTCCTTTCTGCCTGCATCACGTCTTCTTCTCTTCTCCTCCACCTTGCCATCTCATCGTTTAGGCCCCAGCTTCCAGATCACCTCTTGTAGAAAACCTCCCCTAACCTTCCAAGCCTGGGCTTTACATGCTCCTCCAAAATAGTCCCAAAGGATTCTGTATTTTCGCCATGACAGATAGCAAGTAACCTACTATGGAACGATTGCCTATTGACTTGCCTGTGTCTCCCACTCAACTCAATGTCCCACAGGGCACTGTGTCCCCGTGTCCAGCATGGTATCTGGCACCCAGCAGGTTTGCGGTGAATCATGAGCAAATAAATGAATTCCTTTACACATGATTCCTTTTCTCCAGAATGTTTTCACAGTAAGTCCCTTGTGGACAGAGATCCAGTAATGTTTCTGTAGCCTGTAGCGGCTTCAGTGTGAAGTTAATGGGGCACACCAGTGTGCGGCAATGCTCTGGGCAGAGGTATTTGTATGCCCATTTTGCAGGGAAGTTGAGACTTGCCTATGATGACCTAGCTGGTAAGAAATAAAACTGGACTAGATCTGGGGTTTCTGATTCTCGGCTGTGAGACTTTTCCTTATCTGTACCCCCAATTAACTTATCTTGAAATTCTCCAGAAATGTTGGATTTTAAAGGAATGTCTCCTGCCGGTGGACTGGATTCCCGGTGGAGTTGACAATGAGTCTTTTGTGACCATTTAGGCCAGGATCTGAAACTGCTACAGTGGCCCCCCATGAAGGGAGGTGCACAGGCCTGGCCCACGGCCCAGTTGCCTGGCACCCCATGCCCACCCTCCCCCTCAGGACCCTACCAGCCCGTGTGGCCCCCGAGGCCACCAGTCGTTGAAGGCCTTTCTTCTTGAGGATGACACTGCTGCCGATGAGGAAGCTGGACAAGAAGGCCAGGCCCAGACCAATGTAGAAGCCGTAGCTCTGCCTGAACCTCTCCTTCCAGCTGGTAGAGGTGACATTGCTGGGCACCTGGGGGCTGAGGTCACTGACGATCTGGCACAGGACTTGTTGGGAGGAGCAGTAAAGGCTGATCAGGGAACCTGGACAGGAAGACCATGGTAAGTGAGTCACGCCAGGTACATTTGGGTGCTTTCAAGATACTGGAATTGGCGGCCCTTTCAGACCCCATACTTCAGCTTCCAAGGCCCACACAATGGGCCTGAACCTAACAATAATAATTAACATTCACCAAGTGCTTACTCCAAGCTAGGGGCTTTATTTGCATGAACTCATTCAATTTTCATAACCATCTGTCAGGTAAGTGCTGCTTTGAATTCCCATTTCATAGATGTAGAAATGGAGGCCATGAGAGGTCAGGCACCTTGCCTAAGAACACAGACTGACTCCAGAACTCCAGCACATAACCCCTAAGGTGTACTGATGCTCCCCACACCCAGCAGGGTTCTCAGGCCCTCAAAGTCTTAGGCGTCATTGACTCCAACTTCCCACCCTCCACAGGAATCTCCTCCCAGCCTCTGGACTTCCAATAGCTCAGGATCACACAGGGATTTTCTCTTCCAAGAGGCCTCTTCACTTCCATATCCCTACCTCCAGCTGCAGCAGAGACTTCTGACAGGTAACATGAGGGAGTGAGGCCTGCGGGTCCATAGCCCCTTCTAGGCCTGAAGATGACTAAATATAAGCATCCCGTTTGTTAGAACGGCCCATTCCCAAGCCAGATTTTAAGACCTCTGGTGCTGACAGTCAGTGGCTTGGGCCTCCTTCAGGCCTCAGAGACATTGGTGTCCCTGTCACTCCATGTGGAATCTCTTCAGTTTGCTTTCCAAGTCCTTGAGATCCTGAGAGTCTGAATCAGCCCTCATGCCCCAGAACCGGCCAACCCTTGCTCGCCTTTCTGGCACAAACACCAAGGACAATAGGACAAACTTGGGTGAGGGGCAGACCCTCAGTCAGAAGAGCTAAGCTGCCTAAGTTCAGTGAAACAATATAAAGCACAGCCAATAATCCTCCAGTTCCAGTGCCCACATGGTCCTCTACTCTGAGGCTTTTCAGGAACATTCCTACCACAGAAATGGCACAGTGATCATGTGCAGGGGTTTGGCTGGAGAAACTGGGACCCTGATAAGTTTGGTAACCTGAGTAAGACTACACTCGTGGTAAGAAGAGAAGCCAAATTGTTCCCCAAGTCCGTGTAATGCCAAAACCATGCTCTTAACTGCCACATGTACCCCACAGAGCAGGCAGCAAGGGTGGGGTGGGGTTTCCTTTGGCCTCTTGAGGGTTATTTTAAAATATGAACTTATTACTAACATTTAAAAATCCGATTTCCCCGGGTGCCTGGGTGGCTCAGTCAGTTAAGCGTCTGACTTCCACTCAGGTCATGATCTCGCGGTCCATGGGTTCGAGCCCCGCGTCAGGCTCTGTGCTGACAGCTCAGAACCTGGAGTCTCCTTTGGACTCTGCGTCTCCCTCTCTCTCTCTCTCTCTCTCTGCCCCTCTCCTGCCTGCTTTCTCTCTCTCTCTCTGTTTCTCAAAAGTAAATAAACATTAAAAAATTTTAATAAAAATCTGATTTCCCAAGAAAATTCAGCTTTTGAGCTGCCTGTGTTCACCTTGTTGAGTACACCATCCCAACCGACAACTGGCTGCAGTTGAGAGTGGTTCCCCCTTAGGAAATGCACCTTGCAATTCCTCAGAGTCCATACCTGGCTCCCTTCAGTCATTCTGGTTATGTGCTCAGCCCCTGTAGGCATCTGAGTTTGTGACCTCTGGTGGTCAAAGGCCTTTTTCAAACCGTGGGTCACAAAGCTCCAGGCTGCTGTGCCGAGGATGTAAGTCTGGACCGGTTTCTCCTCATGCCAATTAGAACTACAGGCGAGCCACTAGATGGGCCCCAAAGCCCAAGGTCATGCAGCTCTGGCTTTGGTGTATCTGGAGGATAGAGCAGCATCTTGGTGGAATAAAATAAGGGCAATGCTGATCTTTCTTCCATGGCACAGAATGGCCTGTCTAACCCTCTTACTTGCAGCTGGGAAAACTGGGGCCTAGAGAAGGGGAAGGACTTGCTTGAGTCTCACAAAAACCTAGTGGCAGAGCTGGGCCTGGAACCCACCAGGGGACATCCATGTGTCTTTCACAGTGGGAGATCTCTCTTCCTGACACCTGTGTCACAATCAAGAGAAGATGAGACATGAAGCCATTTCCATCCTTCATGAAATTTGGTCTGACGTCTTGCTCCTGTTCCTCAGCTCAGTCTAGTCTGGAGAGTTCCCTGAACTCAGGAAATGAGCCAGAGCCTGGGAGGACATGGGCCAAGGAAGGTGACTCCCAAGAGGAAGGCCAAGCCCATCCCCACGCCCTTCACCTGCCCTCCTGAAGGTGCATCTCCAGGAGGTGGAGCCACGGGGTGAGCTTGCCTGTTCTGGGACGCACCCTCCGCTGAATGAAGTTTTCCCAGGGGGACAAAAAGAAAATGAGAGAGGCTGAAGGCCAAAGGACATCCAGTTCTGAGAAGGATGCTCATTAGACAAGCGGGTGCTGGGCCCAGTGATTCCGGCTTCTTTTCCAGAATATGCTAGGGCTGGGGAACATATTCTTCCCCAGGGGAAGGTGAGGCTGAAAATGGACTGCATTGTTGGTCAGGAGACCAAAGCCAGCCAACACCCAAAGAGCTGGCTTTGAACACTCGCTGGAGAAGAGAAATTAGAGAAACAGGGCTATCGGACAAGTTACAATTGCAAGAGGCTGTAGGAAAATGGAGACATAGCGGGAAGAGAGCACAGTAGTCTGAGTACAGGTTGTAGGATCCAAGGGCTCTAGCTTTATATTCCACTTCCCCCAGCGGATTAGTTTGAGCAAATCATCAGGCTTTTCAGAACTTCAGTTTCTTTCTCTCCAGAAAGGAGACAGAGAGGTGATATCTACCTGCCCTCTAGAGTTAAGGATAAATGAAGTAATGCAGGTAAAGGGCCTAGTCTACCACCCGGTTCCCAACAAGAACTTAACATAAAGCTAAAGGTCTTTCTTATCCCTTCCTGGGTTGCTCTTTCCCTCCTTTCCCTAAAAGGTGTGTGTGGGTTTGGAGGTGAAGCGTCTCTGCGCCCCTCTCCCTTGCCCCAGGGAGACAGGCAGACCCGGGCAGGTAGTAGAATCTGAAGCAACTGTATATGAGAAACAACCACGAGCCCCCCCTCCCCCTCTGGTTGACCAGTTGCAATCAGTGCTGCCGCCTCCGCCGCCTCCGTCCCCACGCGTCCCCTTTCCTCCCAACCCCCCTCTCAGCTACCAGCTCCGAAGACGGGGGAAGTCGGCCGGAACCCCGCTTCTCCCCAAGACTGGCCAGAGCGCGATCCACCCCTCCTCGGTTTGGGCCCCGGCCAGAGAGGACGCGAAGGAAAGGAGCGGCGGCGAAGGGAAGGCGCGAAGCGCGGCCCGCACGCACCGTTCTGGCAGCTGGTGTTGCTGGCCCGCAGCTCCATGGGCCCTGCGCGCACGGACCGACGCGCGGGCTGCTGGCGCCCCGGGTTCCCCGGTGCCGGAGCAGGTGGCCGAGACTCGTCTCCCGCGTGGCCGGCGTGCCAGAGGCTGCCGGGGTCGGCCCCAGGGGTGGAGAGAATGACGCGCCCCAGAGGGGGACGGTCCTCGGGGAGGAGTCACCCAGAGTCTTGGGCAACTCGCTGGGCCGGGGGCCCAGCGCTCGAGCAGCCGGCAGAGGGGCTCACGCCCTCCCGGGGTGCGGAGGCTGCAGCGCTCCCGGAGAGGGAGTCACACCGCGTCGCGCCCCCGGCGGGAGGCAAGGGGGGCGGGTCCCCGGGCGCCGCCCCTCCGCGACGCCGGGACTGCACCCGGTTGTGTCCCCAGTGTCAGAGAGATGATGGATCCTCAGACGGTGGGAGAGGGGGAGTTTTTTCGGGCGGAGGAAGAAGTGGGAAAAGTGGGGGTTGGAAGAGGCACGGCTGCCAGATGGAGTCCTCCCGGGTCGGGAGGGGGTCCAAGACCCTGGGTTTCTCCCTTCCTGTCTGCCTTCTTGGCTTCCTCCTTCCCTGCCTCCCTGCCTGGTTCATTCATTCAACATAGGTCTGATCTGTGCTGGGCACTCGCACACAACAGGCACACAGTAAGTAGGTGCCCGATAAATGGTCCATACTTGTCTGTGGAATGAATGGATGATAGAAGCTTGGTAAATTCAATGAAAGAAGTATATTTCTTCTTCTAAGTGACTGGAGACCAAAAGGAGGCACACATATTCTCTGTCCCTGGAGAATCTTATGTATTAATGAGAGAAACAAAATGGGATCTACTACTACCTAGAACTGGTGTCTTCCAAATCAGCATTAAAAAAAAAAAGCTGGATGGGGTGCCTGGGGTAGCTTATTCGGTTGAGTGTCTGGCTCTCGATTTTGCTCAGGTCGTGATCTCCCTGCTCCTGAGTTGGGGCTCCAAGCTGGGCTCTGTGCTGGCAGTGCAGAGTCTGCCTGGAATTCTCTCTCCCTCAGAATAAACAAATAAGCTTAAAAAAAAATCTCAAAAAACTGTGGTTATGGGAAGTATGTTTGTCATCCATGGGTAATAGTAAACGTAAATTAGAGAAACACTGATTTGAACCATAAGAACGCCTGTGCAGTGTTTGCCGCAGGGCAGGCAATGTTAATGTTGAAAAACTCCCGTTCAGTCAGTCCTCATGACAGCCACATACAGGATATACTTTTATCATTTTCAGAAAGGAAACTGAAGCACAGAGTGATCAAGGAACTTGCTGGGGTTCCCAGCTAGAAAGTGGAAGAGCCCAGATCAAATACATGCTCCCAGTGGCCGCACAGACATGCTTGGCATTTTAGACTCAAATACGCTCTGGCTCCTGAGAACTGAAGACGTGGGACCTCCAAGAAAGCAGGTGGTCAGTTCTGGCAATGTTGGTCACTGGCCTCCTGGAGGAGGTAGCTTTTAAAAATAGTTATGGAGTCTTCGCTATGGGACAGACCCCGGGCTAATCCCTATCCAGATATTATCTTATTTGAGCCTCCTGTAAGGTAGGTATCATTACTATCTCCATGGTACAGATGAGAGAAAACTGTACTTAAAAAAAATTTTTTTTGGTTATAAGATAATTTTAGATTTACAGAAGAATTACAAAAATAGCCCAGAAAGTTCCCATATACCTGTCACCAGCTTCCCTTAATGTTAATATTTTGTATAGGAATAGAAGAAGCCATATTTTAAATACTGTGAGAAACTTGCCCCCAAGGTCCCACAACTAGTGGAGTAAACAGAGCTGCCCCCTAGCCTGTCCTCTCCAACATCACTCTCTACCTTCTACACGTGACCTTCTAGCTGGGCCCCAAGGGATGGGTTCTCCCAGCATGTGGCTTCCCCTAACTTTCAGGTGATTTTAAACAAATCACTTACTCTTGAGGAGAAATGGTTTCCTCATCTGTCAAATAAGACAGTCCTTCCAGCTTTCTGTGTGTGTGTGTGTGTGTGTGTGTGTGTGTGTGTGTCTGTATCACCATGGGGTTGGGGGCAAGGTGGTTAAGGTAGAGTGTAGAAGGGAGCGGGAAATCACAGGTATTGGTAACATTACACATCCGAGTTCAAGGTAATGCACCCAGACCTACCCCTCACCTTGGAGGGATGCGGCATCAGAGTTCAAATGGAGGTGATTACCTCCAAGTCCAGTATAAATTGGAACACAGAGAAGCTGGAAACTGGATGATTGGTCCTACTACGAAATGATAGTTCATTATAGCAGCATCTACACTACCTGAGAGGGAGGATTGAACAAGAAAATTTAACTGGTCTTTTCTCTTAGCTAAGCATTTCTGCTGCTTAGATTTAACGTGTGCTACTAAACAGTGCCCATTTCTGAGGCTGGTGGAAATACGACCCTCAAACTCTCACTGCCTTCAAACCCTGATTGCATTTGTTCCGAGGACATGGAACAAGAGATTTGTGGTCTTTCTTTCTGACCTGGGCTTTTTTAATCACAAGAGCGGATATTTCAGTTATGGTCTCATTGTGCCAGAGCTGAACCCAGATCTTGAGAGGTAGGTACACACATATGTTCCCTAATACATATATTTTTGGATATGTTTGTGATTTGTGGAGCTGCTAAATTTTGTGGTCCAGGGCAGGGGCTCCCTTGCCCTGTGTTCACCCTGTGCTTTGAGACAAGGCTTTTCAGAGTTAGGTGAGTTTCATGTTTTAGGGCAGTGGGCTGAGGTGGAGGGAGCTGGGATCTACTGATGGTTCTTCTAAACCCTCTCAGGGCCTCAGGCTCCCCATTTGTTCTAGAAGGAGGCGTGGCTTCCCCAGGGCTGGCATCAGCATCCCGGGAGTGCAGATATAATGAGCCCCATTGAACCGCAGTCTCCCCGCCTGCTGTCCTGACAAAGCCCTTTTCTCCCTGAGCCACAATAGCACTGTCAGGCAGGTAGCAGGGCCTGTAGCATTGTCTCCCCAGAAAAGAACAACAGGGCTCACTGTCTGTCCCAGGCTCGTCTACCAGGGAAGGGCGGTGACTTTGGAAGGGTCTGACCAGCCAGAGACAGATGGGCTCTGTCCTTAGCCAGCCAGGCACTAGTGAACCAGTCACATCTCATTTGGCCAGTTATTCCAGGATGAACAGGAAGACTAATGTACGAAAACCCAAATCCCTAAAAATTTGGACCTTCTAAGTGCATGTCCAAATGTTCTGTTACAGAGCTGCACTGTCCAGTATGGTAGGCCCCAGCGCCATGTGACCATTGAGAATGTGGAAAGGGGCTCATGTGAAGTAGTCGTGAAGTAGACACGTAAAACAGACACTGTTAACATTTCGGGACACATCATTGTTTGGCAGGGGAAGCTGTCCTACGCACTGTAGGATTTTCGGTAGTATCCTTGGTCTCATGCCAGTTGTATACACTGCTGCCCATCTCCGGGCTCCCCTAGTTGTGACAACCGGTTGCCAAAATCTCCCCAGGTTGCACCCCATCCAGATTTCGAATACTCAGTAAGAAAAAAATGTAAACTATTAATAACTTTTATTATTAGTTACATGTTGAAATGATAATATCTTGTATACATTGGGTTAAATAAAATACATTATCAGAATTAATTTTCTCTACCTCTTTTTACTTTTTGTAAAGGTGGCTACAAAACGATTTAAAACGTAGTGGCTCACATTATATTTCTGCTGGACGTTGTGATTTATAGAGGGCTTGCTATATGTTATATGCATGTTAGTTACCTATATGCATATATGTATATGCATGCTCATTTAATCTTTGCAGCAAGTCTGGGAAACAGGTTTTATTATTATCCCCATTTTCCAGATGAGGAATGAAGTTCAGTGAGGTCACTGAGCCTGTAAGTCAAGAAGCCAAGAATCAAACACAGATACGCTTTTCAATACTGCATATACTAAGTGCCTTAGGTTTAGTAACATGCCATGACACTTGGGTAGGTCACTTCCCCTCCTGGCATCTTACCCCAGGTAGAAGGGTTGGGCAAGATGTAGCTTGTGGTCCTTTCCAACCCTGCAGAGCTGGTCTTCTTGGCAGGGTGGGGAAGGACTGATGGCTGTCGCTTCCTTCAGGCTGACCTGGAATCATGGGAATCTCAAGTGTTGTCATGCAGAAACCGGCCAACTCCTCTTCTTTAGGTGGGTCCCCAGGATGGCTTCTATTCTCATAAAAAGCTTTAATGCCACTAGAAATAATACTTGGAATGGACACAGGTGCACTCAGACTGGCTCTAAGAAGAGCGCCATGCCCAGGGATGAGTCCAATTGATGCAACTGGCATCAATAATGATTATTAAACAACACACCATTACTGACTTCTTGTGTGTCAAGCACTTTGTCAGGGTCATTGCAGTCCCTTACTCTGGGTACCATTTCAGGTCCCATTTTACAGATGAAGGAACTAAAGCTCAGAGAGTGAAGTGACTTTACCAAGGTCACACACCATGGTAAGGACAGAACTTCAAGCTGGGCTTGTGTGTCCCCAGAGCAGCTCTTATAACCAAGGCCCTGGTTTGGGAAGGATAGAGCATTCTTTTCAGTAGTCTTCTTGGCCCTTCTCCATATGGGTAGCTTGGAAGACTGAGGCCATCCAGAAACCACATGGACAGCCATGCCACCTTCTCATCAGCTCTCCTTCGGAGTTAGAGCTGAACTAATCCAACCCTCTTAGTCTGCAGGTGGGGAAACTGAGGCCTGAAGAGGGGAAAGGTGCTAACTTGTGGCAGAATCAGAACTTTTATCTGTGGCAGAATCACCACTTTTATCTCCTATAACACTTTCTTCATGAGCAGAAAAGGCTAAGCCTAGGGAATATAATAAGAGCTATTATTTTTTGGCCACTTTTTAAGGACAAGCCAGGATTTCATATACATTGTCCCATTTGCTCCTCTCAATAAGCCTATGAGTCAGGTGCTGCTATGATTCCTGTTTTAGAGATGAAAAAATGGAGGCTCAGAAAGGCTAAGTTGTCTGCAGTTAAACAGTGGGGCCAAGATAAAACCCAGCATGCTGATTCTAGGGCCATTTCTTGACTGCTCTTCTCAGTCAAGGTTGGTCACACTGTGTTTATGGGATTCCCTCTCAGCGTATGCCTACAGGTGGAAGAGGTTTCAAATTCCTATATAGGGCAGAGCTCCCCATGAAGAATATATGTCGAAGTGCAGCATTGCTTGGCCTTGGTGTGGGTGCGCAGAGAGCCTACTGCACTTAATTCATGGCAAAGAACTGCAGATCTTATCAAAATATAGTTAACATAATAATACTGAAATGAACTATTACTTGCTGCACAACTTCTATGTTGCAGGTTCTTTTCACGTATTTTTTTAATGTTACACCTTGATTTTATTTTTATTTGTTTGTTTATTTATAATGTAATTTATTGTCAAGTTAGCCAACATACAGTGTATACAGTGTGCTCTTGGTTTCAGGGGTAGATTCCTGTGATTCATTGCTTACCTGAAACACCCAGTGCTCATCCCAACAAGTGCCCTCCTCAATGCCCATCACCCATTTTCCCCTTTCCCTCATTCCCCATCAACCCTCAATTTGTTCTCTGCATTTAAGAGTCTCTTATGGTTTGCCTCCCTCTTTGTTTGAAACTATTTTTCCCCCTTCCCTTCCCCCATGGTCTTCTGTTAAGTTTCTCAAGTTCCACATATGAGTGAAAACATATGGTGTCTGTCTTTCTCTGACTGACTTATTTCATTTAGCATAATACCCTCCAGTTCCATCCACATTGTTGCAAATGACAGAATTTCATTTTTTCTCATTGCCAAGTAGAATTCCATTGCACGTATAAAGCACATCTTCTTTATACATTCATCAGTTGATGGACATTTGGGCTCTTTCCATAATTTGGCTATTGTTGATAGTGCTGCTATAAACATTGGGGTACAAGTGCCCCTATGCATCAGCACTCCTGTATCCCTTGGGTAAATTCCTAGTAATGCAATTGCTGGGTTGTAGGGTAGATCTATTTTTAATTTTTTGAGGAACCTCCACACTGTTTTGCAGAGTGGCTGTACCAGTTTGCATTCCCACCAACAGTGCAAGAGGATTCCCACTTCTCCACATCCTCACCATCTGTTGTACAAATTAAGTCTAATCCTCATGGCAGCCCCACGAGGCAATGGAGCTATTGTAGTTTTGCACCTGATGACAGTGAGACACTGGGAGGTTTGGTAACTTGCTCAAGGTCATGCAGATAATAAGTGGCTAGGCTGGGATTTGAGCAGGTCCTCAAAGCTCTACTTCAGTCTCTTCCTCGTTCTCTGCCTTTTGATCCTCTGAGTCACCCAGCGACTCAAGGTAGGGGGTGGGGGCAGGGGGACTGTAGTGATGCTTCTCTCATGTGCCTGTTTGGACCCGCAGCGTTCGGTATGAGGGAACAGGGAGGACAAGGGCACAGAGGGAAAACTGCTTTTAAAGTGGGAAGAGCCAACTTGAAAAGGAAGGACAGACAGCCTCTGTTTTTCCTTTTGAGTTTTAATAAATTACCCCATCTCAGACTTTGATATCTGAGAGGTTAGGATTAAAGGGTCAGGTGATGTGAGTTCTAGACCCCATTCTGCCATGAATACACTGGGACCAGAGGCAGGTCCTTCCAATCTGGGTCTCCATTTCCTCAATATGTGCAATGAAAATGATGGACTAGATCACTGGTTTTTAAAGCTTTCATTTAGGGGTGCCTGGGTGATTCAGTCAGTTAAGTGTCCAAATTTGGCTCAGGTCATGATCTGAGTCTGAGCCCTGCATCAGGCTCTGTGCTGACAGCTCAGAGCCTGGAGCCTGCTTCGGATTCTGTGTCTCCCTCTCTCTCTGTCCCTTCCCCACTTGTGCTTGCGTTCTCTCTCCCGAAATAAATAAATAAACTTAAAAAAAATTAAAAAAAAAACGTAAAGCTTTTATTTAAAAGCTTATTTTTTAAAAATGAGATGGGGTGGGTACTAAACTTTTTTCCCCAACAGAAAGTTACATGGAAGGACAATATAAAAATGTCTCTCAAGAGGTGTTTCTTTCATTGATTCAGGGCAGGAGCCTGGAAACTTGTCACCTTGGCCTCCGTGTTGTCTCCCTGCTGCCCCCTCCCCTGTAGCAGCCACTGAGACATCCTCCACCCACGATAGGACTTGGAAGATCCAAGGTTGATGGGGGGGGAGGGGTGGCTGTGTGGCCTCTTGAGCACACAATGTTCACATCTGTCATTCTTCTCACGGATGCTCCCACAGAACTGGTTTGGGGTTCAGAAGAAAGGCCAGAAGAGGCTCTTGTATGGGGAGGCTGTTGAAGGGATGCCTGTGGGCTCAGGACCCTAGTTCTCCAGGCTCCTTTGTAAGGGTCCTGAGGCACAGTCACACTGTTGCAAGTGGGTCTGAATACTCCTGCATGGTGATACCATCTGTGTCTAAGGGGGAAACTCCCACACACTCCCGAGTGGCACTCCATGTGAGACGGCTGGTAGGAGTGTGTTTTATTTGCAAGCCTGTGACTAGCTCAGCCTCTTTCAGGGCTTCTGGGGAGGAAAAGCAGATTTGGGCTGTATATGGGTCTCAACTTCCCCACACACAATGGTTGTGTGGCCTTAGGCAAATTACTTACCTATCCTGGGCCTCATCTGTCTTATTTGTGAAACAGGGATAATGATGATGACAATGATAATAAAATTACCTCCTACTGAATACTTGCTATGTGCAGATGCTATGTAAGTGCTTCTGTATGCTATAACAGCAGATCTTCACATTACCATATGAGGTAGGTGCTGTATTATCTGTTTTACAGCTACAGAAAGTGAGGCACAGAAAAGTTAGGTGGCTTGCACAAGTTTGCACAGCTCCAGCTATCAAATGGCAGAGCTAAGACACAAACTCTTGTTTATCCAAGCCCAAAGCCAACATTTTCACTTGCAACATTATACTGCCTTTAAAAAAAAATTATTTATCTTGAGAGGGACAGCAAGAACAAGTGGAGAAGAGGCAGAGAGAGGAGGGGGACAGAAAATCTGAAGTGGGCTCTATGTTGACAGCAGAGAGCCCGATGTGGGGCTCGAACTCATGAACTACGAGATCGTGACCTGAGCCAAAGTCAGATGCTTAGCTGACTAAGCCACCCAGATGCCCTTGCCTTCTTAAATTAAACTTACCTCGAAGGTCTGTTTTGAGAATCACAAAAGACAACCTAAGTCATAATCCCAGAGCTGACGTGTTGTAGGTGCTCAGTAAATGGGTTCATCTGCTAAATGCCCCAAAGCTTCTCTACCAGCCTGAAGGAGTTGGTGAGTGTCTGTCTATAAGTCGCTCTCTTCCCACCTAGTACAAGTAGGGAAAGGAAAGAGAATTCTACCTTTCAGGAAAAATTACTTTTCTCCTGCAAAAATCTTCTTTAATGAGTGTGTCCCAAACTGTGATCCATGAAACACCACTCCACATTGTCTCGTGTTCAATAAACTTTGGGAAATGCCACATTCTCAATCCTCCTCTTGGAGATACTCGTTGCATATTGACATGTTAAAGGCACTGAGAAGTCTTGCTGTAAAGAATCCTGCTCAATTTAATTTAACCTGTAGTGTTCCAAATCCCACTGATCATAGAATTCCCATGCCCCCCCCCACATAACACCTATTAACATCTAGTTCTAAAAAACACACTTGGGAAGGAAGCTGATTCTTTTCCATTTGTGCAGATAAGGTAATTGAAGGCCAGAAACCTTATGTGGATTATCCAAAATCATAACAGCTATAAGGGTAGAAGCCTTATTGTCAAACTCCCTACTGAGACACAGGCAAGGTAGAGTAGTGGTTAAAAGCAGAACCTGGAGTTGGGCAGACTGGGCTTATTCCCTGCCTCTACCATTCCCTAGTCAAGTGTCCTTGAGCAGGTTACTTAACCTCCCTGGGCCTCAATTTCCTCATCGGTGTATGGGGACAACATGGCATATACCTCATCAGGCAAATTGGGGGATTCAGTGGATTAATATAAGAAAAGCATCTGGCATAAAGCAGGTAGTTAATTACCACTGTTCCTACTAGAGTTTGCATAAATTGAGGTCTCCCGAGTGTTCATTGCACTGCAGGTGGGGTCTGCTACTTTAGAGAGACTGTTTCTGGCTGCCAGGACTCACCAGGGCCTTGCAGGAGGGAGGCCAGGGATTGCAGCTCTTGGGAGCCCCTTCTCCAGCCCAAGTTCCCAGAAAGTGTGTGTTGGGGTGGGGGGTGTTCCTACCCACCTTCCCCTGAGGACAGTCCTCTTAGTGCTGCCCGACCCAACAGTCTCCACATGTCTGCCTTCTCTCCCTGTCCCATGTCTAAGCTCAGAGGAATCCTTGCTGGAATTGTCACTTTGCAAAGCTAAGACAGGTCCAGGAAGAAAAGCTGGGGTAAGCAGCAAGCTTCGTGCAACGGACACCAGCTTTTGAGCCTGACGATCCTTTTGAGTCAGGCTCTGACCCTTTCTACTTTCATGATTTTAGCCACTTAACCCCTCTCAGACTGCATTTCTTCATTTGTAACATGGAGATAATAAGGGTGCCTACTTTCTGACTCTGCTGTGAGGTAGCAAGTAGTAATAACTAATGTTTGATAGATGCTTGCTACATATCAGGCACTGTTCTTGCAGCCTGGGATAACTAATGTCATAATAGACAAGGTCCCGCTCTCGTGGAGCTTCCATTCCAGAAGGGCTAGACTTGCTGCAAACAAGCAAACAAATAAATAATGAATCAGAGTATAATAATCAATATAAAGAAAATAAAGTGGAGTAAGGGGCAGAGAATGATTGATAAAATGGTTGCGGAACGCTTTACTGAGGTGGTGATATTTAAACTGAGATCCAATTGACAAAGAGTGAACCATTAAAAAATCTGGGGGAAGAGCCTTCCAGAGAGGGGTAACAGCTAGTGCAAAGGCCCAGAGGTGCAAGCAAGCTTGGCTTGTTTGAGGGACAGAAGGAAAGCCCTTTTGATGAGGAGGGGGGAGTGATACAAGATGAAATCATCCACTCCTGGTATATACCCAAGAGAAGTGAAAACACAAAAACTTGTCCTACAAAACTTGCCCCACAAAAACTTGTACACAGATGTTCATAGCAGCATTATTCACAATGTCCCCAAAGTGGAAACACCCTATATGTCCACCAGCTGATAAATAGACACAGTTTGGCACATTCATTCAATGGAGTATTATTTGGCCATAAAGAGGAATAAGGTCATTAATCATGCCACAACATACATTAACTTCGAAAATATTATGCTCAAACAGGTCAGACATAAAAGGCCACATAAGATATGAAAGATCCAGAATGGGTAAATCTATAGAAGCAAAAAGTATATTAATGGCTTCCAGAGGCTGGAGTGGTGGGGACTGGGGGAGGGGTGGGGGTGGGGAGACAGAAATGTTGAGTGATTGTTAATGGATATGGGGTTTCTTTTTGGTGTGATGAAAATGTTCTAGAATTAGATGATGATTGTCACACAACTTTGTGAGTATAAGAAAAACTGCTAAATTGTATACTTGTAAAGGATGAATTTTATGGTAAATGGATTGTATCTCAATTTTCTAAAAAATCAGAAGTCTGGATAGGGGCTAGCTTGAAGCTATACTTGAGTTTAGGGTTGGTACTGCTGTTAAGCCCATTATTACAGAGGAGGGTCTTAACACATCCTGAAAGAGTACACAACTGGCCCAGGGCAACACAGCTACAACATGGCCAACCTGCTACTCACACCTCAGCTTTCTGGTTCAGATCCCAGTCTTTTATGTAAAGCTTTTGCATAGCCTAAGGCCTGATAACATCCTATAAGCACTCAATATAGGCAACTGATGAATATATTTAGGGGCTGAGGTTTCAGTTTCCAAATTCTTGCCACTCCAGGGCTCTCATTGCTGGGCTCCACTTACTGAGCCGCACCTCTCCTGTCTCCTTCCAAGAGAAAGACCAATGACCAGGAGACTTGGCCTGTCCCCGTGGGCAGATCCATCGCAGTGGGCACCCAGGCCTCCGCCTCGGCTGCATGTTAACTTTCTGCCAACACAGTCACACTGGAAATTCTGGTTTGTGAGCCGGGACTGGATGAAGAGCCCCAAAGGAATCCAGAGCGTGGGTTAAGGTTTCTTCACTGCTTGTAAGGGGTCGGGGGTCGGAGGCTAAGTTACCCCTCCACCAGAGGACCTCTGCCCCATGGGGATGGGGATGGGGATGGGGGCTGGGGGTTGGGGCGTGGGCAGAGCTACTCGCCTCCGGATTGGCTGCAGACCAAGGCGCTGGGCCAGTAAAAAGCCACGCCCCCCCTTTTTTTTTTCCCAGTTGAGCTAAAGATCTTCTGGTGATAATTATCTGCATTTAGTTCTACAAAGAAATATGTAGATGTTTGTTTTGCGATCAGTCCAATAAATATGTGCCTCTCCATCTCGTGTCCTGCGTTCCCAGAAAACCTGTTCTGTACAGAGTGGTCGGACCTTTAGTCACACACCCTAGCAGAACCACGAGTGAGTGGTCCTCATTTTAGGGAAGGTTCTGACTGGTGATTTTTAACTTTTTAAAGGCCCCCACATCCCTTTAAGAATCTGACAAAAATTGTGAACACTTGCCCCAGAAAGACGCCCCCACCTATCTATACATACTCTTCACTGAATTTCACGGGGACTCAGGTTAATAACCCTTAGCTTTTGGCTAAAGGGGGAAAAATCCTAAATTTTTTAATTGTACACTTTTATTGAATAGTGCGCAAATGCTAAAATGTTGTGTGAAGATCAATGGATTTTTACATGTGCGTACAACCTCGAAGCTGTCATCCAGATACCACATAGAACGTTTCCAGCCTTCACAATGACCCAGGGAAATTTTGCCAAGACTCTCTGGAGTTCTTCACAATACCTTTCCTAACCAAGGCAGAGATAACTGCTCTCAATGTTACCACCATCGCGGGCACACAATGTGGTCACACCTATTGCTTTGTATGGGAGCTATTTGTTTAGGTGGCCATCTCTCATACCACAGGCAGGCAACTTGGAAACAGTCTTGTTTTATTAATTCTGGCACCCCCAATGCTGATGACATGAGGCACCAAGACACGCAAGATGGGCACGCTGAACTAAACTGACGTCCCAGGGCTCCTGGGTATATCGGTTGGTTAAGCCCCCGATTCTTGATTTTGGTTCAAGTCATGATCTCGCGGTTCTGGGATTGTGCCCGGCGTCAGGCTCTATGCTAGCATGGAGGCTGCTCAAGGTTTTCTTTTTCTTTCCCTCTGCCCCTCTCCCCTGCTCTCTCTCTCTTTAAAAAAAAAAAAAAAAAAAAAAAGTCAAAAGATAAATTGAAGTCCTTTCTCTGGCTCTTACTGCCTTCTCTGATTAAGTCAGTCTTACTAATAATCACAGCTTCAAGTCGTTGAGTGCTAATCCCTGTGCTGCACTTAACATACCTAACTTAACCTCTCACATCAGCTCTATGAGGTTATTGGTACTAACATTGCACACAGAGGTTTACTTAGGCTAAGACCAAGACCACAAAGTTGGTCAGTGGAAGCACTGGAGTGCAACCCCGGGCCTGTGTGACACCAAGGCTCCACCATTGTATACTAACTTTCCTTTTAGCTCCAGTAGCAGGAGAGGGTAGGGGCAGGAGGGGGATAGGAGTTGAAGTTACAGAAAGGGGACATTGATTAGTGCTCTCTCTTATGCATCCTGATCCTAACTTCCTAAGGATGACCTCAGAGCTGTGATCCTGCTCCTACCCCCTTTTTTTTTGCTCAAAGTGCTGAGTTTCAATTGACATGTGTGTCGTTTTTTTTTTTCTTGAAAGATTTTAT
Source organism: Lynx rufus (assembly GCF_022079265.1). Classification (NCBI taxonomy): domain Eukaryota; kingdom Metazoa; phylum Chordata; class Mammalia; order Carnivora; family Felidae; genus Lynx; species Lynx rufus. The sequence goes on from NW_025814823.1 coordinate 190,487,320, forward strand.
TTTTAAAAGTACTCTCTACACCCAATGTGGGGCTTGAACTTACAACCCTGAGGTCAAGAGTTGCATGTTCTACTGACTGAGCCAGCCAGGCACCCCACCCCTAAATGTATGGTTTTAAATTGTACAACTCATAATAACTTTTAATTTAAAAAAATTGCAGTTCAGAAGGGTATAAAATAAAGGATAAAAGTCCATTGGCTATTCTTTTTTCTTTCTTTACAAATTTTTTAAAAAATGTTTATTTATTTTTGAGAAAGAGAGAGAGACAGAACATGGGAAGGGGAGGGCAGAGAGAGAGGGAGACACAGAGTCCGATTCAGGACCCAGGCTCTGAGCTGTCAGCACAACGCCTGATGCGGGGCTCGAACTCACAAGCCATGAGCACATGATCTGAACCAAAGTCCCACACTTAACAGACTGAGCCACCCAGGTGCCCCCCTCTGGCTGTTCTGTAGTCAAGAGGCAGTCACCACCACTAACAGATTCTTCAGCATCTATCCAGAAATGACACACACATACCCACAAACCCTTTTTTTTTTTTTTTTTTAATTTTTTTTTCAACGTTTATTTATTTTTGGGACAGAGAGAGACAGAGCATGAACAGGGGAGGGGCAGAGAGAGAGGGAGACACAGAATCGGAAACAGGCTCCAGGCTCCGAGCCATCAGCCCAGAGCCTGACGCGGGGCTCGAACTCACGGACCGCGAGATCGTGACCTGGCTGAAGTCGGACGCTTAACCGACTGCGCCACCCAGGCGCCCCCACAAACCCTTTTTAAAAAGGGGATCACATTATACAGATTGGATTTCAAGTTTCTGTTTTCACCTTACAATGTATCTGGCAGACTTTTCCTTATTAGTATATATGAATATACTTTATTATTTTTAAAATGTGGCTTTTTAGAATTTCCTAATATATGAATATTTCATAACTTATTTAGTTACATTTTTACTGATTATCAGTAGGACAGGTTGCTTTCAGGTTTCAGTATTATAAACTCTGCTATAATAGACTTTCTTGAACATGGGGTTTTACACATGTGACAGCTACACCTGTAGGAGAAATTCTGGAAGTGAAATTGCTGGGGCAAAGGGTTTGATTATTTAAAATGTTTCCTCCTGGGGCGCCTGGGTGGTTCAGTCGGTTAAGCATCGGACTTCGGCTCAGGTCACGATCTCGGAGTTCGTGAGTTTGAGCCCCGTGTCGGGCTCTGTGCTAACAAATCAGAGCCTGGAGCCTGCTTCAGATTCTGTGTCTCCCTCTCTCTCTGTTCCTCCCCTGCTCATGTTCTCTCTCTGTCTCAAAAATAAATAATAAAAGCGTTAAAACAATTTAAATAAAATAAAATGTTTCCTCCCAAAGGGCTTGTGCTAGGCTGAATATTAATTTACCCCTCCTCCCATAGCCACATCTAATCTCTGGAATCTGTGAATTTGTTACCTTACATCATAAAAGGGAGTTTACAGATGTGATTAATTTAAGAATCTTGAGGTGGGCAGATTATACTGGATTATCCGAGTAGGCCCGATGTAATTACTAGAGTCCTTTTAAGAGGGTGCAGGGGGGTAGAGTCAGAGGAGAAGGGCATGTGAGGAGGGAAGCAGAGACCGAAGTGATGTGGCTATGAGCTGCAGCCTCTAGAAGCTGCAAGAGGCAAGGACTGTTCTCTGCGGTCTCCAGGTGGAACTGGCTCTGCTGACATCTTGACTCGAGCCTAGTGACCATGCTGGAAGACGTTGGTCTTCTGAGGTCTGTAATTGTAAGATGACACATTTATATTGCTTTAAGCCATTAAATTGGTGGTAATCTGCTAGAGCAGCAATATGAGACTAATACAGGGCTGCATCCTCTTAGGCCAGAAGTTGTTAACCTGTTTAGATTCCTTTGAGAGGTTGAGGCTATCTATGAACCACTCTCTCTGAGAAGGAAAATAAAATGCACCTAGATGTGTGTCTACTATTTCAGGGCAACCATGAACCCCCAAAGCTTGTCCCTGAACTTCCTGAGGTTAGAGCAGTCCTTATAGAACCTCAGCATCCTCTTCCCTTGCCAGTTCCCCCAAGGCAGGCGGAGATTCCCATCTGTGGTCTAGTTTGGAAAACATCAGATTGTTGGGTCAGGAAGAGTCCTTAGAGGTCATCTGGTATCATACTCATTTTAAAGATGGAGAAAATGAGGCCCAAGGTAGAAAAACTAAGACTAGACCCAGGTCTCATGATACCTGGTCCTATGTACTCTTTGGTCTGCATATTCTTTGTCAGCAAGGGAGGAGGAAGTACGGGAAGCATTCCTGGGCTTAGCTGGGGTGTTGGGAACACTTCAAGTTGCAGGTGAGGACAGTTAACTAATCAACCGCAGACAGTAAAGGCCTCCCAAAGGCTGGCCTTCCCCTCTGTTGGGTGGGAAATGGTCAATTCAGGGACCCCTGGCCACAGGCTCCAGGTCCTATGAATTAATTCTGGGTTTCTTTAAGCAAATGGGCCTTTCAAAAAAGGGCTGGGATGGGAAAATAGGTCCTGGCTTCTCCCCTTTGGTTTTTAGGAATAACCCAATCCGATTTCCTGGCTTCATGATTTCTGGGATAGTATCCTCCAACTGATTTTTTTCTCCCTCCTCTAGGTTTTTCGTTCTTGAATCTGTTGGAAAATAACGTTGGACTGAGTGAGGAGAAGGGGTAATGAGATCTTCCAAGATATGCTTTGACCTTCCCTGGGGAGTCCTGAGTGGAAACCCAGGTTGGAGAGAAGGAAATAGGGCCCTGGCTACAGAGGAAAAAATGAATGACCCTGGCTGGCTGAGCCCTCTTTTCTGAATCAGTGCCAGTCACTGAGCACTGACAATGTGCCAGGAGCTGTGCTAGTTGATTTGTGCATACAGCAGTCCCCCACTAACCACAGGGGACATGTTTCAAGACCCCCAGTGGATGCCTGAAACCACCGGTAGTACTGAACCAAGTATCTATATATATACACCATGTTTTCTCCTAGTACATACCTATGATAATGTTTAATTTATAAATCAAACAGTAAGAGATTAACAATAATTAAATGTAACAATTATAACAATACACTGTAATAAATATGGATGTGATCTCTCTCTCTCAAAATACCTTCTTGTATTGTACATACCCTTCTTCTTGTGATGATGTGAGATGATAACGTGCCTATGTGATGAGATGAAGTGGGGTGAATGACATAGGCACTGTGGGGTAGTGTTAGGCTCCTACTGACCTCCTGACAATCATTTGCTTCCAGACCATAGTTGACCACAGGTAGCTGAAACTATGGAAAACAAAATGGCAGATAAGGGGGAAATACTGTAATATTATTCTATCCTTGCAACAACCACAGAAGTAGGTATTACCATTGTTACTATTCTTAATCCATAGGGAACCTAATATTTAGAGAGATTAAGAATCTGCTAGTTCCTGGCAGAGCTGGGTTTTCAACCACTGAGCTTTTTTTTTTTTTTTTAATGTTTATATGATTTTTGAGAGACAGAGAGAGAGTGAATGAGGAAAGGACAGAGGAAAGAGAAGGAGACAGAAAATCCCAAGCAGGCTGTGCTCTGTCAGCACAGAGCCTGATGTGGGGTTCGAACTCATGAACTGTGAGATCATGCCCTGAGCCGAAATCAAAAGTCAGACACTTAACCGACTGAGCCGCCCAGGCACCCCTCAACAACCAAAATTTAACCAGTTAGTCTCTTTCATCCTCATTCTTGGCTGAGAAGGGAGAAAGAGGGAGAAAATTACCACCAGCAGGTTCTGCATGCAGGCTATGCCCTACGCCTCATGCCCATCCACTACTCTGTTTCTTTCTTGTGTTTGTCCCTGACCCCCCTGCTTCTAGTCCACCTCCACAGTCGACGCTACGACCCTGTATAGGACAATTATAATGCTTACCGCCCACACCAGACAATTAGTGCTTTATTCTCTTCCGTTTTACCATAGCTGCTGTCTTAAGGCGGGCTAACTTGTTGACACCGATTACATGGCAAGCTTTTCTGAGGGGGCAGGGGAATTGAGTCATTCATCAAAGATGCCACATGTTCAATGTGTCTGTCGCCTGCTGTGAAAAGCACAGGCACCGTGAGGGTGAGCAAGACTGACTCAATCCCCCCACTCATGGACCGTGTTCATTAAATGGTCACGCAGTTCGCATTGAATCACAATTTTGATAAATGGCAAGAAGGTCAAGTACAGAATGCACAGAGAGTATCTAACAGAGCACCTGGGACTTAGGTTTCCAAGAGGAAGGGCATGTGAAGCCTGACTTGAAGGATGACAGAGAGCCTTAGTCTGGGAAGACAGGGAGGTGGGGTGGGGAAGGGGCAAGCATTCCTGGCAGGCAGGGGCAGTGTGAGCATCAGGAGGACAAGGGAGAGCCTGAGTCCAGGATGAACTGAAAAAGGCCAGTGGTGTGGTTGTTTAACTTCTACTGTTTTCTGAGTCTGAGTCCTCACGTATAAAATGGGAATGCCGATTAAATGAGAGTATGTGGTAGCCAGGGATGGGTGCACCCTAGGCCGTCCTGCCGAGAGCCAGCCTTTTGCCCAGGGCAGCCACCTACGAGTCCAGCTCAGGGGCTGGCTCCTTGGCAGAAAGTGTTTGAGAAAAGCCCCAAGCCCCAATGAGGAGGCTCTTTGATTTCCCCCTTTTTCGTTGGTCTGAAACTCCAGAAGGCAGAAATCCCTGGGTTTTATTCTGACTAATGAAGGCGGAGCTTAAGGCCTGCATATTTTTAGCTCTGATAGCATCTCACAGCATATTTTCCCAGGGAAACCCTCCACTCTCCCCATTCTGCCGGAAGCTCTAGTGAGACAGTGCCACATCTGGGAGCGAGGGGGTGGGCTGAGAGGGGAGTGGACCGAGGAAATCAGGGTAAATCAAACCAGATGGGGCTGTGGGGACTGGTTTGGGGGGCTGGTTATTCTCCTCCTTGCCTAGAGGGAAGCAAATGGGTCTTTGTCCCTTTCTCCCTCCGTCTTTACTCACATTAGGCGAACTGAAGGGAGAGTCAAAGCTGACCGCCTCCAACCATCTGCAGGGTCTGGGTCAAAAGCGCCAAACATCATATGTCTCTAAATAATTAAAAGTTCTAAATCACACTATTGAACTATTAGAAAATATGCTCTCTCTTTCTAACAATGAAATATACTTTTATAACACAAAAGAAGTTCTATGTCACATCGTGGGTTTTATACGACTGGAAGCTGGCAAAACTATCAAAGATGACTGAATTAATTATCATTTGCATATTCCTGGGTGTTTTGTTGTTGGGCCAATGATGTGTGAACGGATAAAACAAATAGGTCATCCATAAGTCAATATGCATTTATGCTAGAAATTTTATCTTTCTTGTCTTCATTTTAGCAACATTATATATTATGATCAAGATCCCCACCACCTGGCTTTCTTGAGATATAATTGACAAATAAAAATTGTATATATTTAAGGTGTACGATGTGATGTGTGGATACATGGGTACACCGTGAAATAATTGTCACAACCAAGTTAATTGACTCATTCATCACCTTACATAGTTACCTTTCCATTTTTGGTGTGGTGAGAACACTATGATCAAGATTTTCAAATTAGACCACGTTTCTTAAGTCACTGTAACTCTTTGTTTTTTTTATTAATTTCAATTTGAAGAAATTCTGCTCTGATAAGGGGTGGCACCTGAAATCACCAATGGGATTTTTTTAGGGTGTGGCTTCTTTTATTTTTTTTAAGTTTATTTATTTATTTCAGAGAGAGAGAGAGAGAGAGAGAGAGAGCACACAGGAAGAGGGGCACAGGGAGAGAGGGAATCCCAAGCAGGCTCCACACAGCTAGTGGAGAGCCTGATGCAGGGCTCAAACCCACAGACCTGGGATTGTGACCTGAGCCAAGCGAAGTTGGAAGCTTAACCGACTGATCAGGGGCACCATCCAGGTGCCCCCATCAGTAGGATTTTTAAAGCAATACTTAGATGAAAAATTAGGCCACGTATTTTACATATTACATTCAATTACTGTAAATAGGGGGTCACATATAATTATTGTAACAGAAAATATTGCAAAACATTTTCATTTTATTATATAAATTTTATTATATAAGTGTTCCTTATGAAATGATTTTCACTGTCTCTTAAAGCAACTTCTGGAGCATATAGTATTTCTGTTATTTCAAGTTTTTCAGTTCCGGGATATTATAAGGAAACCTCCCTAAAAGCAGTATGTGGCTCAGTTTGTTCTGATCTTCCTCAGGACTATACTCTGACCTATAATGGCCAAAAAATAGTTTGTAAACAAGTTAGTTTGACATTATTTGCATGTGAATCTTCTTAATCATGCAAAATATTTTTTGTTTCACTGTTTTGATTTCTTTATATTTCATTGGAATGGCATTTTTTGTTGCATTCTTCACATGCATTTTCATTTAGGAAAGCCAATTTCTCTAAAATTTATAAAAATATATTTTAGTCCCCTTGAAGCAAATTCAACAAACCTAGATGCCTTTTTTTTTTTTTGTAATGTTAACAATAGTAAGCAATTGTTCAGACCAAATAACTATAGACACGTAAATTCACAATGAATTTTATTTTCCCTTAAGAACACGATTCACTCTTTGAGGATCTTCTGGGCCTTTATGTAAAGTTTTAGTGCATCTTTTACCTTTGTCTAAACTAAATCCAATTACTTTAATAGCATTTTGTCAGCAGTTCCATTGAGTGTCTGCGAGTGGTTTATAATGTGAAATCTGATACGTGTTTCGTCAAATATTCTAGCTTTGAACAACAGCTCCATAAACTAGTGTACGTAATCTTTTTTGTTTCAAAAAAGGGAACATCATCAGAGGCACAGTTGTAGCCATGTTCTCTAGTAATAAACTCAAGCTGTGTGTGCTCATATATGTGGCACAAAAATGCTCCTGGATTTTCGGTTAAAATTTCCATTCTCATTGGCTTGTCCTCTTTCCTCGCCTAGGGGCCTCAAGCTTCCCCACTTTCCAAGCAGGACGCATCCCTGGTATCAGTGGCAGCACAATGCACAAAACTTCATTACACTTGTAGGCTTCTGCATTTTAGGACATGGGCAAGCAATGAGGGAAATGTTCTTCTGAGGCCTGAAAGGCATTGGGCACACAGTGGATGTTTAGGGTTACCAGTGCTGAAGCAGCACTGAGTATCAGATTGTCAGTGACACAGATGCATGATGCATGAATCTACTCAATAAATGCATCGTTTTGTAGGACTTTGACATTCAGGGCCTGGTCAAGTGTAGAGCTAGGGACAGTGGCATGTTTAACCTAATTTAAGCCATTAAGGGTCAGGGCCTTTTCTTGGCCAATATTTGATGTTGGTAGATTCTTTCCCTTCAATCTCTTGGTGCATCTCCTTGTGTTCAGATTCTCATTTTTCAAGTTTAGGAAGATATGGAACCTCTTCCGTGAAGTCCTCCCTGATATTGCCCTTACCCTTTCCATCTTAGCCCCAGCTGGATAAACACTCTCTTTCCTTTGATCTTGAGAAATATTTGGTGTGCCTGTCTCTCGAGATCCCTTAGGATAGAAGTGCTGTGAAGTATATTGTTATATGCTTAGGGATTAAGACCTTGGACCTGGATCCAGACTTACTGGACTTCGAATTCTAGAGCTCCATCCCTTACCCTCTTTGAGATCTGTGCCTCAGTATCTGTACCTGTAAAGTGGGTGCAAATAATAGTGCCTACCTCCTATAAGTTGTGATATTTAAGTGAATAAAAACTTATTTTTTGTGTTTTTTAAATGTTTATTTATGTACTTAGAGGGAGAGACAGATAAAGGGAGAGAGAGAGAGGGAGAGAAAGAGAGAGAGAGAGAGAGAGAGAGAGAGAGAATATGAATCCCAAGCAGGCTCCACACTGCCAGCACGAAGCCTGATGGGGGCTTGAACCCATGAATCGTGAGATCATGACTGGAGTCAAAATCGAGAGTCAGATGCTTAACTGACTGAGCCACCCAGGCGCCCCTAAGAGCACTTTTTCTGATGCCTGGCATGAGAAAACTCAATAAATAAATAATCTAGTGATTATTAGAATCAACATATTCTCCTTTACATTCTTGTTCACTATGTGCATTTTTAAAAATTCTTTCTACAACTCCAGAAGTTCCTTTAGGTCTGTGGCCATAATTGATTATATAGTTTTGCAAATAGTATTCAAGATGTGTTTCTCAAAGCAATGGCATCCCAGCCTTCGAACAAGTTCGGGCCCCCAGAAGCAACGGCTTTTTCAGATCTAGCCTTCCTCTTCTCTGGTGTTATAAACCAAATTGTGTTCCCTACTCCCAAATTCCTATGTTAAAATCCTAACCCCCAGTACCTCGGAATGGGACTGTACTTGACAACAGAGCCTTTATTTCACAAGGTCGTTTAGGTAAAATGAGGTCACATGAATGCATCCTAATGCAATATGCCTGGCGTCCTGCTAAGAAGAGGAAATCAGGACCCAAACACACCCGGAGGGAAGACCATGTGAAGACCAAGGGAGAAGACGGCATCTAAAAGCCAAGGAGAGAGGCTTAGAAGAAACCAGCCCTGCTCTGTGCTGATGGTGCAGAAACTGCTTGCGATTCTCTCTCCCTCTCTCTCTGCCCCTTCCCCCCAAAGATAAATAAACTTAAAAAAAAAAAATTAAAAAAAGAAACCAACTCTGATGTTACCTTGCTCATGGATTTCTAGCCTCCAGAACTGTGAGAAAGTAAATCTCTGTTGTTTAAGCCACGTGGTCCGTGGTGTTTTGTGATGGCAGCCCTAGCAAATGAATACACTCCTCTGCCCTATTCTCTCCCATCGTGAAAATGCTTCCCCTTTCCATCTGAAACCCTTCAGTACTTTGGCAGGCCCCTGCTTCACAAATAGTGAAGTCAGTGGTCCTTCTCTTGTGGGAGTTTTTTGTTTTTTGAGTTTATTTATTTATTGACACAGAGAGTGCAAATAGGGTAGCGGCATAGAGAAAGAGGGAGAAAGAGAATCCCAAGCAAGCTCAGCACTATCAGCACAGAGCCCAATGTGGGACTCGAACTCACAAACTGTGAGATCATGACCTGAGCTGAGACCAAGAGTCTGTCGCCCGAGTCACCCACGCGTCCCTGTGGGAGTTTTTGGTGCTTGTTGTTTTGTTTGCATCTAACACAGACTTCCATGTTTTTAGCCCAGTAGTTTTCAAGGTATGTTCCATGAGAGGATCATTCGTGTTGCAGAGAAAGGGGTTTCCGAAGTCATGGTCACTGCGTGATGTGGTGTTATTCCAGGCTGATTAGGCTGCAGGACTCAGAGCATTGCGGATCTTCGAGAAGGGAAACAGCATGAGCCGTTCCCCACGTCCATGTGACCACAGAACCCTCTTACCACTGAGCATCTTTCAGGACTAATACCAACTGTGCCCCAACTACACCAGCTCAAATGTACAACCTCTAACGATGAGAATCCGTGGAAGTGGCAACACATGGCTGAGAAAGTCTTCAAGTTTGTGAAGTAGGCCCCTCAATGTAGGCCACTGGGACATTACCTGAAATCAGGATATTAGAGCTGGAAAGGACCTCAGATCATTTTGTCCAATTTGAAGACAAGGAAATGGAGGCCCTGAGAGATTAGAGGGTTACCCCAGGCCACAGGCGAGGGGGAGTCACCAATGACCTAGGACTCGTCTTTGTGAGTGGCCTTTGGGAAAGCTGCTGCTGTGAAAAACATGGGACTCCACACACTGGTGTCATCCTTTCCGAGGAGTGTGAGAGGTACCTTCAGCCTGGTAACTCCCTTGCTACCATGCTGGGCCTCCTCCTGATCCCAGGCTCTGCTCAATCTCCCTCACCCAAAGCCCTGCAAAGTCCAGTGGCCCGAAGTCTAGTTTTGGGGTCGGGACTGTTTGACCAGTCCATTAGCATGACAGCAAAAGCTCAGGCTTTGAAGCTGGGTTCCAATCAGAGTGGTCACTTAGCAACGGTGTGAAAGTGAACACACTGCACAGCCTTGTCTGTCCAAGGTGGGATACAGCACATAAAGTGACTGTGGCTGATTTAAAGGAATGTAAGAATAGGACTTAGCATGCTGCCTGCACACATTAGTTCCCATCCTTCCTCTTAAAATAGAGATCACTCAGTGAGGCCATGGAATTCTGAAGAGCAGCAACTATTGCCAGTATCTTATCTAGTATAAACCAATTTGTAAAGGTAATGCCTCCAGCAAGAAAGCAAAGCCAGCCATTAGTTTAGGGCACAATGACCAGCTATACCTTTATCACCTTCCATTTTCTTTCAGACTGTTTCCTCAGTCATCGGTGTTCATGTGGCCTTCCACAGATCAAGGAGCCCTGGAACAGGACCAGGAATCAAGACCAAGATGCTGGTTTGGAAGTTTTAATGGAGATGTAGAGATGGAAATGTTTATCAACTCAACACAGGTACCCCAAAATACAAAGCAAAATATCATCTTCAGCTGCATAGCAAATATGATTTAAGAATTTAACATCATGATTTGATCACAAGCGTAAATATAAGTCACCATAAATAAATGTAAATTCATTGTACAAAAATTCCCAACAACTCTTAATACAAATATGGTACATTTGACAGTTTCTGAAACAATTTTTTTAAAACTTTTTAAAACCTAAGATTTTTTTTTTCCTGCTTCTTAGACACACAAAAAAATCAAATCAAAAGGAGGCAGTAATACCAGGGAGGAAAGAATATTAAAGCTGTTTGGTATTCATAAATAAATGTTGCTGGCGAGCCAGGGAAATGAAATGTCTTTCATTTAGGTGAAGACCTCAATTTACCAGGATCAAGTCTCTTGAGGATAATAGGATTCTACCCAAGGGGTCAAATTCAGGGTTACAGATGCAGAACAGGAAGGACAGGTTATTGAAATAGCAGTCTCCTCAAATGGATGACCCAAGTCTCCACAAAGGCAATGATCATGGATTTGGAATAATCTCTAGGACTTAATAGCCAGTCACCTATCTGAAAGAGCCACTGTCCCCGAACAGGACTGAAGATTCTCTGCAGCTTAGAGATTTTTTTTTGGTGGGTTTTAAAGGTGTGTTCCACCATGTAGTTCTATCATGCGGTGTGTGTAGCCTCTCCCTTTTGCCTTTGGCGCATCTATGGTCACCAAGAAGAAAAAAATTAAAAAATCAGAATAGGAAGTCGCATCTAAGGATGAGAGGATCTGCCGGTCCACCCTGAATCACTTTCCTACCTACAAATATTTTCTTTCATGGCTCAGAAGGAGCTCAAAGCCCTAGTGGTGGAAAGACCCTCTACAGCAGTGGTCCTCAGATTTCCTTGTGTAACAGTACAACAAAGAGGGCTTGTGGATAGTGCAGATTTCCCTTACTCTGGTTAATTGGTTTGAGGTACGGCCCAGGAATCTGCATCCAATGTGCTAGTCTCAGGACATGTTGATATAGGCCTTTGGACCACATTTGATGAGCCCTTCTTTCCTCCCTGGTGGGCACAGTGTATCACACAACCTCTTGCTATGGACTGTTTTGCTCTTTCCATGGGGTTAAAATGGGCCATCTGTTAATGGTAACCATTTCCATTCATCCACCCTAAGGGAGGGGATCATTATTGTTTTATTTTTCTCACTTTTCTTTTCCTCCCTGGGTTGGGGATGAGATATCAAATGTCTCACTTTTATTTTCTTACAAGCTCAGGGTCCCAGGCTTCTTTGAGCAAGAGGTGCTCTGTAATGAGACATTCATTCCCAAAGCCTTCCATCCTTCTAACCAGTCTCCCTACGCTCACTGGGAGATTCTGCAGACTTTTGGTTGAGTCTGAGAAATGCACATAGATATGCCCCTGTGCGATATGCCCCAGGCCTCAAAATCTAAGTTAAAGAGAACTAAGGATGTTGAGAGTAAAAGATAAAATGTCCCAGGAATCTTTCAGCTTCTAGGACAATGGAAGTACTGATTCAGTAGAACAGGACTCCTTTTCTGGGAGTGCATCCTGGTACTAAAAGCTCACTGACAAGTGTTATTTATATTCCTCACCTCCCTGACTCCAATATGTTTTGGGCTTCTGTTGAAATAACCCCTTAATATTTTCTTTCTCGTGGGAGTGTTCCTTGATGAGAGTCTGTGCAGAGAAGTTGTCCCTAATTTGGTCACTGGCTAATGCGGTGGGCAGTGCATGACTGACTTGTTCCATGCTGCATCCCCAGCATCCACTGCCCTGTGCAGCTTGGTGCTCACAGTATTTGATTGATGAATAAAGGAACCACCTCCTCACCAAGCTGAGATGGTCTAATGGCTTTCTGTTTGGGGCTATGGAATTCCTGGCTGTGTTAATAAATACTGTTTCTGCACAACAGGCCTGACCATCTTCCTACCATAACTTCACTAAGTAAGATACGATTATGAATGCACTTCTGAGTTCTCTCTAGGAGCACCTGAGAGGGGAGTGGGGTTTGGGGAGTCCAGGGACAGCCAGGGCCACCACCATCTATCATGGTGTCAGTACCAGGAACCTCGTCTTCTGTTTCCCATGGCTCTCAGTGTCTGGTCCATGACTGCTGTGGGTGCTAGAATCCTTGGCACCCAGAGCAGGGGGAGATGTCACCTGGGAAAATGAGGGGAGGGAGCCAGAGGAGGAGAGGAAGTCGGTACGTGGACATACTCCTGTCAGCTCAGGCTGGTATCTCGGGTTATGGCCATGCTCTTTTCTCCGCTCTGAGACTTCACTTCTGAGGTCACGTGTGGGCACTGGGTAGGAGGTCACCATTTGGGAGGAGGTCTTGAGAAGCAACCATGGATGTGGGGTGGGGCTGTGAGATGGAGAAGGGGTGAGACTAGGGCTCTTAATACAGCTGAGGGGAAAAAAGAAAAGAAAAAGCACATACTGCCCTGTTTCTTTTGATTTTTTTTTTTTTTTCATTTACGCTATGGAGAAACCACCATGGAGATGTCATGGGAGAGCATGCACAGGCCCAGCCCTTGGGAGGTGTAGATGTGTTTGGGGAGGTTCTCGTTTGTGTCCAGGCCTATCCCATATGCTGTCCAGGAGGACCCTGTTGCAGGCTGGCCATGGCTTTCTCTCTCCTGCTTCTTCTCCTCCAGGTCGAGGGTCTGCAGGACCTTCCGCCTAGCAGGTGGTGGCCAAGGACTGGTGGATGGGTGGCTGGAAGCAACGTACGTGCTCTACGGTGGAGCTGTCCGTCTCCACGGACTTCATGTACTTGTTCAGGATGGCAAAAACCTCATTGTTCAAGATCTGGTACTTCCTAATTCTGTCTGCCATCTTCTTCAGTGGCTGCAGAAGGACAGGGATGTGCAGGTTAGGGGCAGGAGGAAGGGACAGAGGGGAAAAAAAAGGAAGAGCAAGAGAAGAGTTCAGTGAGGTTGGGGTCCAGGGTCTTGATGCTTCAATGATCACATCACTCTCTTGCTTAAAGGCCTTGTATGGGTTTCCAGAACTAAGCAATCAAATCTTAACTTGGCCATAAAGCCCTTTGTGAGTTTTGAAACTTACTACAAAGCTACAGTCATCAAAATAGTATGGCACTGGAATGAAGACAGACACACAAATCAATGGAATAGACAGCCAAGAAATAAACTCCTCCATATATGGTCAAAGGATTTTTAACAAGGGTGCAAAAAACATTCAATGGAGACAGTATGGTGTTTTCAATAAATGGTGCTGGGAAAACTGGATATTCACATGTAAAGAATGAAGCTGGATCCTTACCTTACACAACATAAAAACAAAAACCAAAAACAAACGTTGAAATGGTTTAAAGACCTAAACATAGGAGCTGAAACTATAAAACTCAGAAGAAAACATGGAGGAAAAGCTTCATGAAACTGAGTTTGGCAATGATTTCTTAAATGTGACACCAAAAGAACAAGTAATAAAAGAAAACATAGGGGTGCCTGGGTGGCTCAGTCAGTTAAGCGTCCGACTTCAGCTCAGGTCATGATCTCATGGTCCGTGAGTTCGAGCCCCACGTCGGGCTCTGTGCTGACAGCTCAGAGCCTGGAGCCTGCTTCAGATTCTGTGTCTCCCTCTCTCTCTGACCCTCCCCCATTCATGCTCTGTTTCTCTCTGTCTCAAAAATAAATAAACATTAAAAAAAATTAAAAAAAAAGAAAACATAAACTGAACTACATCAAAATTAAAAACTTGTTTGCATCAAAGGACACTATTAACGGAGTGAACAGGCAACCCATGGAATGGGAGAAAGTATCTGCAAGTCAATTATCTGATAAGGGACTAATATTCAGAATATATAAACATATCCAGAATATATAAACATATCCAGAATATATATCCAGAACACATAAATATACATAATATCCAGAATATATAAATATAAATGTATATATATATACACAACAAAAACCAATCCAATTAAAAAGTGAGCCAAAGGGGCACCTGGGTGGCTCAGTCAGTTGAGCGTCTGACTCTTGATTTTGGCTCAGGTCGTGATCCCAGGGTCATGGGATCGAGCCCCTGTGTTGGGCTCTACGCTGAGCATGGAGTCTGCTTAAGATTCTCTCTCTCTCTCTCTCTCTCTCTCTCTCTCTCTCTCCCCCTCTCTCTGCCACTCTCTCCCATTTGCATGCGTGCTTTCTCTGTAAAAATAAAATACATCTTAAAAAAAAAAAGTGAGCAAAGGACTTGAATAGCCATTTCTCCAAAGAGGATAAACAAGCAGCTGATAAGCACATGAAAAGATTCTCAACATTACTAGTCATTAGGAAATGGGAATCAAAACCAGAATGAGATACCCCTCCACATCCATTATGATGGCTATTACCAAAAACCCCAGAGAATAACAAGGGCTAGGAAGGATGGGGAAAAACTGGAACTTGTGCATTGCTGGTGGGAATGTAAAATGGTGCAGCCACTACTGAAAATGGTATGGCAGTTCCTCAAACATTAAAAATAGAATTAGCGGGGTGTCTGGGTGGCTCAGTTGGTCAAGTGTCCAACTTTTGATTTTGGCTCAGGTCATGAGCTCACAGTTCGTGGGACTGAGCCCCACACTGGGCTCTGTGCTGACAGTGTAGAGCCTGATTGGGATTCTCTCTTTCCCTCTCTCTCTGCCCCCAACCCCCGGCCCATGCTCTCTCTTTCTCTCTCTCTCTCAAAATAAATAAATAAACTTAAAAAAAAAATGGAGTTAGCATATGACCCAGCAATTCCACTTCCTAGGTATATACAAAAGAAATGAAAGCAGGAACCTGAACAAATATCTGTACACTCATGACCACAGCAGCATGTTCACAATAGCCAAAAAGTG
The DNA here is from genome assembly GCF_022079265.1 of Lynx rufus. Lineage (NCBI taxonomy): Eukaryota > Metazoa > Chordata > Mammalia > Carnivora > Felidae > Lynx > Lynx rufus. The sequence goes on from NW_025814823.1 coordinate 190,502,591, forward strand.
GAAGCAACTCAAGGGTTCATCAGTGATGAATGGATAAACAAAATGTGGTATATGCATACACTAGAATATTATTCAGCCTTAAAAATGAAGAAAATTCTGATTCAAGCTACAACGTGGTAAACCTGGAGCACATGGAATAATCCAGTCACAAAAGGACAAATACTGTATGATTCCTCCTATGTGAGTCCCTGGCGTAGTCAGATCCTAGAGACAGAAGGCGGAAAGGTGGTTACCAGAGTCTTGGGGGAGGGGAGACTAGGGAGTTAGAGTTCAATGGGAACAGTGCTTCAGTTTGGGAAGCTGAAAAAGTTCTGGAGATGGAAGGTGGTGACGGCTGCGTGACAGAGTGAGCGTGCCCAATGCCACAGCACCACACACTTAAAGATGGTTAAGATGGCAACTTTGATGTGTTTTGTATGTTCTACCACAATGGCAAAAAACAAACACAAATAAAACAAACACCCTTTATGAGGTAGCTCCTGCTTCCTTCTCCTTTCAGCTAGTCCTAGAGACCCACGCTCTATTCCAGCCACACATCTTCATGTCTCTGTGCATTAGCTATGGCTGTTCCCTCTGTCTGGAACATCCTCCCCACGCTGCACCCCATTTTTTGCCTGGTTATTGGCTGCTGGTCATTCTGGACTCAGCTCAAGTGCTGTCTCCATGAGACGCCTTCTCTGGCCACCCCTCCCTGCCTGTCCCCTCAGCCCAATTTAGACAGCCCTTGTCAGTGCACCCCAGCGGCCCCGCTTACTCCATGGCCGCATTTTTCCCATCCCCGTGCCTGTACGACTTCCGTGTTCAGTGAGAGTTTGTGTGGATGAGGCACCGGTATCAGCAGTCTGACTGGCACTGGGAAGGGGTAATTCAGGTCTGGAGCCCGGCCCAGCCCTGCGGGGTGACCTGATTCATCCCAGCAGGTTATGAGCAAGTGACTCATGGCTTCCTATAAGAAGGTCCCCGGCCACTGAGCATCTTTGTACCTACCTGTGGTGTGGGGACTTGGCCTCCACAAGCGGCTCACCCTCCTTTTCAGATGAAAGCCTGCCTGTCAGGCCCGGCCCCGCCTCCCTGGCCCCACCCATGAGCTGCTTACCACATTCTTAATGACCTCATCCTTCCCGTCCTGCCTCTGTACTTTTAGCAGGTGGTAACAGAAGTCAAACAGGTCGAAGCGACGCTGCTGGCCCAGCAGGACGATGATGGAGCAGCCGGCCCAGTTCAGACCGTCACCAAAACACTGCCTGGGAGTGGGGAGAGGAAGCAGCTAGAGTGAGGGGCAGGGAAGGGCAGGGGGAGGGCTCTGGGGCCAGGAGTACAGACAGTGAGCAAGCCCATCCCTGGGTCAATCCTCTTCATCTGTAAAGTGGGTACAAGGGAAGATGTGAGCATACGTTCATTTGTTCCAGGGACCGTGGTTACGTTATAAATCCTCCTAACCACAAAGAGGTGTCAGCCTATTAGCCACTGATGGAAAAATCACCTTTGCGGAAAACAAATTTGCAGGGAAGAAAATTCAACCAGTCCTTGAGATTTATGTGGCTGATTAGAATTCAGATGAGGGGCGCCTGGGTGGCGCAGTTGGTTAAGCGTCCGACTTCAGCCAGGTCACGATCTGGCGGTCCGGGAGTTCGAGCCCCGCGTCGGGCTCTGGGCTGATGGCTCAGAGCCTGGAGCCTGTTTCCGATTCTGTGTCTCCCTCTCTCTCTGCCCCTCCCCCGTTCATGCTCTGTCTCTCTCTGTCCCAAAAATAAATAAAAAAAAAAAATTAAAAAAAAAAGAATTCAGATGAGAATCTGTCTGGCCTCTCTGTAAAGGAACTACAGGAATGCTTGTGAGGCGAAGGACCATCTCAAACCAGGGGACCAAGTGGCCCATGCAGGCTCAGAGGGCAGGGATGGGGCACGGTGTGTGGATGAGCAGACACTATTGGTGTGGGGTGGGGGGGAGCTGTGAGTCCTCCTGGGCTGGTGAGGCTCAGCCTGCATGCCTCCTGCACGCAGCAGCATCTTGGGCGATTTGGGAGGCCGTGGGGTCGTCTCTCTGCTGTTTTCTTGTTCTCAAGCAGCAGCTGCAGCCCGATGGGCAGGTTTCCCTGCTTCCCCATCACCGTGCTAAAGGGAAGGCCCAGCAGCTGCTCTGAAAACAGCTTTCCCGGCCCACTCCCAGCACCACTGCCTCCAGGATTCTCTGCCTCTCACTTGCTTGTTCTCCAGGAGGATAGGACTTGTCTTCTTCACCACTCTGTTCTTGGTGTGTGTAGCTGGGTGAGTGAAGGAAGAACTGGAATCTGCTTCTGTCTTCTCTGGGGGTAGGACTGGGTTACTCTAGAAGGCTTCCTGGTTTTCAGGAGTGTAGGCCTCATGAGGCAGGACTGTGTGAGCAAGTTAGGGCATGAACCTCAGCTGGGGAGGCCTTGCTCTCTTTTCTATGAATCCTGGAATTTTGTGAGGGGTGAGGTGGACACTGGGCTTCTCAGTGACAAAGCCTCAGCAGGGCTCCCTCCTGCCCACATGATCAGGGCAGCTTCCGGTCTTGGAAAAACCAGTCCCTGAGGGGTCCTCGACCCCAGGGCACATGCTCACGCACACACTCCTCTGCCTCCAACCACTTGTTGCTCTTCCTGGAATGTCCTCTCCTCCCCTCTAAGGGTTGAATCCCAGGCAATGTTCAAGGCTCAGATCTACTGTGTGATTTACATTCCAAAAACTCACTCTGCTCTCTTCTCAGGCACCTGTCACCCTTCCTGCCCTTCCTGCCAAGCAACCTCATTCAATGTGCCTTATGTCTATGCATGTTGTCTCTGCTCAGCCTTGTAAACCCCATGAGGCCAGGAACCATCTACTTTTGCTCAGTACTGGTGTCTGTCCAGCACCTGGCACATCTATGTATTCAGCGAGCAGCTATTGGACAATCTGCCCCTGCCCACCTTTCTGGGTGAGCTCTGGTAGCCTGGTGACTCTTGGTCGGGGGAGACACACACATCGGGCGGTGACCCAGCCTTCCCGGAGGGTACTCACTCGGCTGTGAACTCGTTGGTCCCCACAGGGATGCAGTAGACGAACTGCATGGCACTCCAGAGCCGGTGGAACTCTACACACTCATCGACGTGCATGACGCCATTGGTGGGCGGTGGGCCCCGCCAGATGGGGTCCTGTAGGTAGCTCCGGATGCGCGTCAGGATGACCTCAAACATGGACAGGCCGCAGCACAACCGCTCCTTGGTCAGCAGGTCGCCCTCCCGGGCGATGGCGATTTGCTGGGAACAGAAGAGTGCATAAACCTTCTAGCCTTACCTCAGACCCTGTCTTCCACCTCTCATGGGGGATTCCCAAACCCTACAGCTGGCTGTACCTGGGATTCATTCACCCACAGCAGGGCACTAACTTTGTAAACCTTAGTGCAATAGTAGGGGGTCTTGTGGCAAGACTTACTTGTGGTAAGTAAAATGTAGGAGCCATCAAAGAGGAAGAGTCCATTAAAAAAATCCACGTCTATCACATCATGGAATGTCATGCATCCACTGCAAAGACTGAGATGAAACTACTACCAGTTCACACTCACTGAGTGTGTGTGTAACACGTCAGGCCTGTTCTAAGCTACTTATACCTCACATCAACCCCATGAAAGAGGGAACGATCCCATGAAACACTGACACTGTTATCCCCGTTGTACAGATGAAGAAACTGATGTTCAGAGAGGCAGCCAGTGAGCAGTAAAAGCTTGGATTTGAACCCTAGTCTAGATCTATGGCTTAAATTGTTACGTGAATACACAGCAAGTTTCAAAAAAGGATGTATACTATAATCCTATTAAACACATCAACAACATACAATCCCATAGACAAACAAAACTATATGTGGTGTGTGTGTGTGTGTGTGTGTGTGTGTGTGTGTGTGTAAGATAGTTTAGAAGGAAATGTCAACTGTGGGAGCAGATAGGCTTGGCGAAGCACACAGGATTTTCACTTTTTACTTTAAATACTTCTGTACAGTTGAATGTTCTACAAAAAGCATATGTTACTCTTTAAACATTTGCCACTGATTTTACAGGATCATCTCCTATTAGAAATCCTTTAACCATTGTAAACTATCTCTATTAATAATTTAAACTGGCTTCACATGTAGGTCCTGGTTACTGCATCTCTAATAATCAGCCGGCTAGACAAGCACATCAAAACACATTACTGTCTACATTATGAGTAAAAATGTCTAGGGGTAGAGATCTCAAAACCATCTGCAAATGGTAGACAGACATTAACATTTAAGGTCAAAGTAAGGTCTCCAAATCTTGGGACAAGGCTAAAGAGTACTGGTCTCTGAGATGGAGAGGTCCACATGGCACTCACGGGGTCAGCTCTCCAGAAGGAAGTCTCCCCAGAGAGCTCATTTCACAGAGTGCCTGGAAGGGGCCTACCTGACTTCTCCCTTTAAGCTATCACACTGGAGCCCCTAGAAGGAGAGCAATCTCTAAATTAATCCACAGAAGGAAATAAATCAGGAAACACAATGCTGGAGCCCATTAGGAAAATGGGCTATGGGCTTAGTTGTCATGACAACTATAAACTGAAAGAAGTCTAGCACACACAAAAAAAAACGTAAATTGGGGAAGACAAATTTGTGTTTCAAACATGAAGGAGAGGGAACCCTGATTCAGGCTGACTCATATTGATTCTATAGGCAGAGAAAGCTCCTGAGCAGAGAAGAGACCATTTAATTTGTCACAGTTGGCTAGAAGTGTCTTCAAAAGAATCCTGAAGCTGGTGTTTCATTCTGTTCTTACCAGGCAACGCTCTAGACTGGTATTTGGACCCTGAAAGGGCTCTCCACTCAGAAAGAGAGGGCCTGGTACAGGGAAGGTGCTCAGTAAATAAATAAAGGACCCATATTTGTTCTCAAGTCATGGATATTCCTCTTCATCAGTTAACACAGACAATTCTGGTTCACTAATTAATCTCCTGGGCATCTACGTAGTCTGAATCAATCCCCAGGGCCTGACAATCGTGTTGGGGAAAAATCAGCAATGGGTTTATAAATTTGTACACAGACTTTGAACTCTGGTGACCTCCCCGCTACAACCAACCAAAGGGCCTGAGACTGAAATGGTTTAGGGGCTTTGTCCCTTTGCCTTGGAGAAGCATTTACCCTTACAGTTTCTCCTGGGAGGGAGCTGTGAAAGTAACACAGTCACTTGGATAAATATGGAAAAACATTTTCAAAACATTATAAGAAAATAAAAATCTCCCATGAACCCCATTACCTAGAAATGTGTAACACGTCACGTCTAGGAAATGAGGTTTACTAGAGCATGGATGTATGATTTGTGTTTATGTATGTGAGTGTGTGTATGCATCTATATTTAACAGAATTTGTTTATCTTGCTTTTTTTCTCTTCAGATAGCAGCAATCTAAGAAAACTATTTCCTTCAATATTTTCAGTACTCTAATTTTTAATGGTTACATAAAATGGCCATTGATATATCATCATTTATCGAGTCTTCTACACTTTTTTTATTTTTATATTTTTTATGCTTATTTATTTTTGAGAGAGAGAGAGAGAGCGAGCGAGCGAGCATGATCAAGGGACGGGCAGAGAGAGGGAGACACAGAATCGGAAGCAAGCTCCAGGCTTGGAGCTGTCAGCACAGAGCCTGACACGGGGCTCGAACTCACGAACTGTGAGATCATGACCTGAGCCAAAGTCGGAACACTTAACCAACTGAGCCACCCAGGCGCCCCTTGAGTCTTCTACTCTGATTATTTTAAAGTGTTTACAAATTTTCATTATTGCAGACAATTCTTAAGCAACTGTCCTCCTATGTAATTCTTTTTAAGCTTATCTCTGATCACTTTCTTAGGATAAAATCCTAGAAGGAGGAGTAGGACGATGCAGTTGAAGTGTGTACATATTTTAAAAGGCTTTTGCTACATAGCAGCACACTGGTCTGCAGACAGGCAGAAGCACTCTGTACCCTGCGTGAAGTCCGCACTTTTTACCCTCACTAGCACTCTGTTACCAGTAAGCAAAGTTCTTTGCCAACTTGAGAGATGAAAAATTGTACCCTAGTCTTTTAATTTCCATTTCAGTGATTACTGGTAAGGTTGAACACTTTCACTCTTTGTTGGCATTTATACTTTTCAGGGTGTGAGTTTTCTTTCATGTCCTTTTTCCTTTTTGCTTTGAAAAAAGTGCACTAATGATTGTTTGCAGCAAAGGCCCTCAATTTGTGACTTGGTGTTATGTACATATATATGAGATGTGTTTCATATACATTTCATCCAGTTCTTTTCTAGCCTAACTCAATGGGGGGGATTTTTCTCTCTCTTCCTGCCGTTCTTGTCTGAGTTAACAAGAGAACAGAAAAAGCATCTGTGAAAATAAATGTGGAAATAAATTTCTTCACGGAACACTCTGATTACGTTTAGTGCCCTTTGGAAGAGAATGGTATCTCGATATCCTTGGTATCATCCTTTGTGTTTTTTGAAAGTCTTTTAACTTATTTTTGTTCATCACAACAATCATGAAAGACAGCTCAACTATGGCAGCCAAACACCCATTAGCCCATTTCACAGGTGGGGAAACAAAGACTGAGATATTCAATGTCTAGCAGTAGATTATGCATCAATTCAGGTGTGAAGCTGGAACAAGGACCCCTGGCTACTGTGCTTTCCATGGTAGCACTGGAGATCAAATCAGGTCACCTGAGTATGTCCCAGAAATCAATGCTAACAGTATGACACCATCAAAACCTCTTGACTTTAAACATGTGGCAGGATCTCCCTTGTTGCTCACTTAGATATTATGTGAGTCCCCTGAACCCCAGCTAGCCTGGAAGGTCATATTTTGTTAACTTTTCTTCGGTCTATGGGACGACTAAGTTTTGGACTATTCCTTGAGGGCTGGGAGACAGAAAACTGGCACTTCCTCTCCAGCCTCCAGAATGTCTAGGCTTTTGTTGGTCAAATACTCAGCATTTGACAAATTGAGATTTCTAACAGTCCCAAGGAAATGGTGTTCGCCAGAACAGGGAAGGAATTTACAGTCTTCTAAGTGGAAACACATGCCAAACCCTGGATGTGAGAGGCCAGATTCTTGTAGGATGACACCAACAGCGGAGCAGACACGTTTCTATGTCGCCGGCTTGGGGGATTTCTCCCTAAAAGGAAATCTTTAGAGGACTCCTCTGCTCAGTCTCTGAAGGCCAACAAAAAAAAAAAAAAAAAAAAAAAGTGTGCATACTCCACAGGATCTGAATTCTCCCCGTGGTGACTCCAAGGACCCAGATGCCACTGAACACTGAGTCACGGTTTTCAGTAGGAGGTGGGTGGCACACAGGTGGTCTGGTGATGGCTGCTCAGGAGCCTGAGGACGGAGCAGATCGGGTCCTGCTGTGTGCTCCAAATACTTGCCCTGATTTTTGAGAGAAGAGGCTGCCTTCTGCCCCCTCGCTGAGGATGTGAGTCCTTCAGACTCATCAGCTTTGGTGGTACGAGCAGAGAGGACCCATGGAATGCAAGCCCGAGTGCACACTGGAATCCCAAACCTTTTGAACAGTTGGCAAAGGCGAACAACACACACCCACCCTGGCTCGTCTCACCAGGGCGCCCCATTTCTCTACCTGTGGAATTCCTCCCCTGGCCTCCTGAAAATGTGCAGATCACTCAAATCAACTTGGGAGGAGACAGCACGAGATCCTCGTTGTGTCCCTCCCCTTTTCTCTTCCTGATTCCTGCCACTGTCTTGAGTTCTCTGAGGCAGGGGTCCTGCCCCACTCATCCTCATGTGCAGAACAACTGGCACTGGTGTGTAAACATTAATTTTTGTTTCAACGATTTTATTTTTAAGTAATCTCTACACCCGAAGTGGGGCTTGAACTCACAACCCCGAGATCAAGAGTCGCATGCTCTATTGGCTGAACCAGCCAGGCACCCCTGCAAAAACTGATTTTAATTACAGCATTAACACATGAGCTTATTCACTTTTGAAAAGATTAGAGCATTACAGATAAAGCTGACGTGTCCTGTGATCACTGCCCCATCTCTGTCTCTTTCATCTCTCTTCAGAGGGTGCCGCTCTTATGAACTACGAGTATACCATCTTTCAGGAAAAGCTTCACTGATACGGTTTTGTTGTATTCATTCTTCACCTAACTGTGCTCTTATGATCGATACACATTGATGCACCTAGATCTCATTTTTCCTTTTCATTATTATATAGAAAGTATTGAGCATTCAATGAACTTTACCACATTTTATTTAGTCAACCCTCTGTTGGTTGTTTCTAGTTTTTGCTTTAACAAACAATGCTACAGTCAACATCCATGTTCCTGTGTTTTTTCAGCAAAGATATCCAGAAGTGAATCACTGGTTCTCAGGGTGTGTGGAGGTTGAATTCTGAGAGGCAACTTACTTCTGATACTAATAGAATTCCTGATGCTAATAGAAGCACTATAGATACTTGTCTGACTTCCTTCTTTCTGGGTGGAATAGCTGATACACGGTGTAGAAGAAAGAACTCAGGCCTGAGAAATAGCAAATCTCATTCCAGACCTGACCCTGCCACTAACAGGCTTTGTAGACATTCCTCTCTCTGTGCCTCAGTTTCCCTGCCTGTCAAATGAGGGGGTTAGACCAAAGGCTCTCCTTCTAAAGTTCCTTTTGGTTCTCAGAGTCCACGATACAAGTATGGTACCTGGGGCACCTGGGTGGTTCAGTCGGTTAGGCGTCCGATTCTTGATTTCAGCTCAGGTCATCATCTCACAGTCTGTGGGTTCGACCCCCATGTCAGGCTCTGCGCTGATGGTGTGGAGCCTGCTTGGGATTCTGTTTCCCTCTCTTTCTCTGTTCCTCCCCTGCTTGCTCTCTATCTCTCTCAAAATAAATAAAAATAAATCTTAAAAAAAAAAAGAAGGATCGTACCTGAGGGGTCCCCAGCCGCTCTATCAGAGGGACCAGGTGAAGAGGGGCATACTTGGCCTCCAGGCGTTTCATCCGGACCTCCAGACGCTCCCCTTCTGCAAAAGGAGCAGCAGAGCAGGAAATGAGACTCAGGGCACCCTGGGGGACCTGAGGAACGAAAAACTCCCAGAGGACCGGTGACATATCTGTGTTTCAAAACTTGGACGGACTGTGTCGAATTGCTCTCCTTCGTTCTGGAAAGTGTGATTGGGACTCACTACAAGGAAAACGTTCTATTATCTCTGTCCAACAACAGAATTATCTGCCCTGTGTGGCGGTGAGTTCCCCATCATTCGAACAAATTAAAAGAAGGCTAGACAGGAACACATTGGGGATGATCTAGAAGCACCAAGGAACAGGGCCTGGAGTGTCACTTCTAATTCTGTGATTCTATGAATATCAAATAGCTGCCCAAAGCTTTATTTATATTTTCTGACTGCAGATCTGAGTTTATTGCGATTAAGTGGGCATGAAGTTCAAATGCAAGTTGGCTACTTAGCGGCTGTTAGTGATTTCTTACCTTTGATGTAGACTCTAGGCAAGATGTTTTGGAAGGGTGCAGCATGGAGCAAATCACAGACTTCCTCCTGAGACTGCAAACAGAGATGGAAGGAAAGAAAAGGGAAAATAACGTTCATTTTAAACCACGAAGAATTTTCATTTCTAAAAACTTGAGCACCACATGCAGCCAGGGTTAAATTTTGGCTCTTCTACTTACTAGCTGTGGCATCTTAGGCAAGTTGCTTAATCTCTTTGAGCCTATTTATTTACCTATAAAATGAGGACCAGAATAGTACTATTTAATGAGTTTTTGTAAGGACTGAGAGAAAGCATAACCTTATAGGATAGTCCTAGGCACGTAATGAGTGTGCAATACATTTTTCATTATAATCTTATAAGAAATTTGTTGAGGATTTCAAACGAGTGACAGAGGAATCAAACAGAGATGATGGGCCCCAGAGCCTGTGTCTGTCTGATTGGTTATGAGGCTTGCAAGCTCAAAGCAGGTGGCTTGGCCAATCTACCCACCCACCGACACGTATGATTCTATGCAAAGGCCTGTGTCTGTTTGGTTTTCTCCACACCAGACACCAAACAGTGAGATCAGAGAAACTAGAATCTAGGACAGATCCGTTTTGATGGTGACTTTTTATGCATAAACGTGAGCTTTAGAAAGGCTTAAAAAGAGGGAAGAGTCGGGGGTGGACAGGCCTGGAGGACAGGGTCTAATGAGCTTGCTGTCCCGGGACCAGTTTCCAATCACTGGATCTCAGAACAGAGGATGGCATAAGAGGACCGAGAGAAGCCACGCCCCCCACGGCTCTTCTTTAAACTGTGGGGATTTGGACTGGGTAAGACCCAGGCTTCATTCAACTCTGGCACTCTTGGATCCTGAACATCTGAGAAAATGAGGAGTATGAGTGCCCTTGGCTTTCCTTACCCAAGCATGGGTGGAATATGCCGTCTTGGAAATCTGGAAGGCTGGCTGCTCAAGAGGGGAACCCCCAAACTCCTTTCTCACTATAGGTCAGTCCTTGAAGCGAGCTAGCAGAGGAAAGACAAGTGAATCCTTCAAAAGGACACTGATCTCAGTGTCTTAGCCAAAGGGGAAAATTTCCCTCTTTCTTAATTAAGCTATTTTCTCCCATAACCAGTAGATCAAATCACCTAGTCTTGATTGCTATTTGTAAACTTAGGTCCTCGGCTTCATCGTATCAATCTAAACCTTGGCTTATTGATCATTCAGGCTACAGTTTATTAATATGGTGAATTACATTGATTTTTTCAGTGATGAACGAGCCTTGCATTCTGGGCATAAACCTCAACTGGATGTGATGCATGATCCTTTTTATGTACTGCTGGATATTATTTGCCAATATTTTATCGAGGATTCTTACACTTTTTTAATGAGGAGCACTGATTTGCTGTTTTCTTTTTTAAATGTCTTTGGTTTTGGTATTAGGATAATGCTGACCTTGTAAGATGATTTGGGACGAGTTCTCCTCTTTTCTGTATTCTGGAAGCAACTGAGCAGAATTGGTATTATTTCTTCTGAGACGCTTGGTAGAATTCACAAGTGAAACCATCTGCATGTGGAGTTTTCTTTGTTGCAAGTTTTTTTTTTTTTTATTAGAAATAAAATTTCCTTAATACATAGGACTGACTATTCAGGTTACCAATGTTTTCCTTGCATGTGTTTTGGGGGTTTGTATGTGTCAAGGCCATGGCGGCTCCTTTCACCTCTCCCAGGCTCCCCACTTGGACGTCCAGCTCCTTGCTAAATATCACTCCTTGGATATTCCACACCTCCACATTTCTAAGGCTGACTTTCCCCTTCCTCCCTGCTTTGCTCACCGAATGTCACATTCATCTCATGTGCCCAAGCCCAAAACCTGGGGCTCCTTTTCCTTCTCTTCACTTCCCATGACCATTAAGTCCTCATGTCTCTCTCTCTTTTTTTAAACATTTATTTATTTTGAAAGAGAGAGAGAGGGGGCTAGTGAGCGCACAGTGGGGGAGGGGCAGAGAGAGAGGGAGAGAGAGAATCCTAAGCAGGCTTTGCACTGTCAGCACAGAGCCCGACACGGGGCTGGGTCTCACGAACTGTGAGGTCATGACCTGAGCCAAAATCAAGATTCAGACACTTAACCAACTGAGGCATGCAGGCACCCCACATCCTCATGTCTCTTGCTTCTTTCCACATTTCTTCCCGTTGGCCACCACAACACTCTGAGGTCCTTACGGGTGGGGGTGTGGTCTAGTTCTGTATCTTCTCCCCAGTGCCTAGGACGTAATGGTTTCTCAATAACTATTGATAAACGAATGCATATTTGTTATCTCATATTTGTCTTAGATGAATACATAAATGTATTTATCCACATGACTTAACCTCCAAGCATGAGAATACCATTACATCCATTCACCCAACAAATATTGGTGGAGTGCCTGGTACTGTTCTAGGCTTTGCAGATAAGACATTGAACGAGTTAGACTAGATCTCTGCCCTCATGGAATTTATGTTCTAGTTGATAGAGACAGATAAAAACAAACAAATCAGAAAATTTCAGATGGTGATAAAACAAAATAGGGTAATAGGCTAGAGAGTGACTGGGAGTGGGGAAGGGTCTACTTGAGGAAGGGTGGGTGGTTAGGGAAAACCTTTTTGAGGGAGAGACATTTGAAGAGAAGATGGAATGAAGTGAGGGAGCCAGCCATACAGATATGAAGTAAGAGCATTCCAGTGCAAAGGCCCTGGGGCAGAAGGTAAGCTGGAGCCTAGTGATGCCATGCTGGGAATCACAGTACACACTAGGCCCTAATGGTAGGGAGGGACCAGATCATGTAGGGGTTCATAGGCATGGTACGAAGTCTGGATATTATCTTAAGTGCTATGAGGAACTATGGAAGTATTCTAAGCAGATGGTTGGTTACAATAGCTCCACTGCCAAGTTTTCCTATCTTTCTTGTTTTCTTTTCTTCCAAAAAATTCAGTGGCTCCTAGATACGTCTTCTTACTAGAAAAGCTGACCATTGCATGAACCGTTAGCTTTCTATTTTATTAAATTTAGGTGGGTAAAATTGACCTTGGGTGCCACCTTAGGGGAGAGAGGAAGAGGAAGAAGGTTCTGGATCCTCTACAACAAGAGCAATCTTGCTGCTTTATAACTTGCACATAATGAGCTTCCACTTCAGATTTCCTTGGGGGACAGGAGTGTTCCGTCCCCCTCTCTGCATACTCCCCCCCCCCCCAGCCATCCACAACTGAGTGTCAGGGGTTCTCTAGGGCAAGGGGAACCTCCTGCTGGCATGCTTCCTGTGTGTTTTCTACCTCCTCATGCAATCTGTTAATGAAGGTGAGGAAAGACAGAAGGATGTGGTTTCCTAATAGAGGTGGGAAAGCATTTGCCTGCAAAGTCCCAGAGGATGAGCTACATGGCCATTTGCATAATGAGGCGGCTACATACCTCACAACACCTTTCACAAGGCATTTGTCTGGCATTCCTTAGCTGAGGCCATTGCGACGGATAAAAACGTCCAGTGCCGAGCACACAAAGGCTTGTGTCAGGGAGCCAAACCAGCCTCCACTGTGGGCGCCCATGCTAACGGTCGATCTCCTCCTTATCTAGTCTCTATCTTGAAGGATCCACACTTGGCCTTCCACTCTGTCCAGGAACCCCCCAGCCCCTGGCTTGTGAAGCGCCTTGAGAGTAGCAGGTTTCTTACCCACCCGGCCTGCGCTCCTTCTGCTCCAGCCACAGCGTTTGTTATTTGAATGCACCATCTGTGCGCTCATCACTGAAGTTTTGCCTTCTCTCTGAAACGTTCCCTGCCCCTCTCTTGCCCACACTCCCTTTGCTTAGTCAACTGCCACTCTTCTTTCAGATCTCAATTCAACCATCATTCCCAAGGGGAGACTTTCTTGACCCCCCTCAATACCTCCCCGCCTCGGGCAGGTTCCCTTGTTATGTGCCCTCAAAGAATCACATCCTTTTCCTTTCAACCTCTGAGCGCAACCTGTTTTAGAATTTATACTTGCCTGATTATATGTCTGGTTAATGTCTACCTTCCCCTACTGGGATGTCATCTTCATGAAGGTAGGCACAATGTCCATTTTTAACTGTATTTTATTCCCAATAGGGAGCACAGTGAGTGTCCGATAGATAATAAATGCTCAGTAAGTATGTGCAATAAAAGTTGAATGTCTGTGGCATAAAGGGGAATTGAGACTTAGGACAGAATCTCTCCTGTTTTGGGTTTTCTTATATGGGCCTGGATGCTTCCCCTTATTACTAAGGAAAGTATTTTCTCTTCAATTTTACTGATTACTCTGTATGAATTACATGACACATTTTTAAGAAGTACTCCATGTGATGAGATTTTCAGGTGTTCTTAATTTTCTATCCCTTTCTTTCTCCCTGTTTTTTTCCCGACTTGTATGCACTTACTGAATTTTCTATATTGTACATATATCATTTTAAAAAACTGATCTGAAACAAAACTCTGAAAGTAATTTTTTAACTTTAAAATAAGGAGCTTTGGGGGATTTGAGCTGGAATTAGAGGGAAGGAAACGAAATCCTAGCATGCCACCTGGTCTAGCAAGGAAAAACATCTGTGCAGATTTAACAATGTAACTAGTATATGATTTTGTTTTGTTTAGGCTACACTTAAGGACAAGTTGCAGAAGAAAATACAAGTGTTACAAAAATACAGCTTTGATCATATAAAAGCAAAAGTAGCTGACATGGGGTAGGAGGCAGAAGTGTTAGAAGTGCAAGTTGGGGGTGTTAATTTCCTCATCTTTCACAGAAAGGAGTCAAGATATTAAATAATGTTACGAAGAGAAGCAATGGTGGTGTGAGTGTATTATCTCTGATTACAAGGGAAGCAACAGAAGCAACAAGTGACATAATCAAATATTAAAGAAGAGAGAGGAGAGATGTAAATGAGCTAAAATCTCATCTTTCCAACTAGGGAGTCAGTAGGTATTGTCTAAAGGTGCCAATTAAGAAATAGAAGCTATCCTCATATAATTAAGCATTATGGAGAGAACAGTGAGAACAACTAGAAATAGAAATGATTAAAACAAGTTGCCTTGGGGACTGGGGTACAGGTGGGGCGAGGTGCAGCAGAGCCAAGAATGATGTTTTTCATCATAAGCTCATCTGTATTATTTGATTCATCATGTGCAATTAAGAATAATTTAAATGGAACAAAATGAAGAGGTTGGGTTAAATGGTCTCTAAGGGTTTCTCCCTAGAACTGAGAATCTATGCCAACATAATGGCTTTGTTCTTCAGGGAAGGAGAGTCAGTGAGCATTTATTGAACACTAACTATGTGCCAGGTGCTCTGTACCCGTCATCCGCTTTGCACTTCAGGATATCCTATGAGGTGGCTCTTTCGATCTCCATCCTACATGCCAGGACGTTGGGATTCTCAGGGAGGTGACATTTCCTAGCTAGGTCCACACGGCAATAAAGAAGCAGTAGGGCTGACAGGGTTAAGACCCAGGGCCAATTCACTTTGACACCATTGTTTCTCCATGGTAGTGCAGGTGGCCAAAGCCTGAGGAAGTGTGGAACGTTCTCCCCCTCACCATGCATATACAGGATGGAAAAAAAAAAAAAAAAAGTAAAATGATCAAACATAGAAACAGGAGATTACTTAAAATCTCACCATGTGAGAAACTTTTTAGCCTCACTCGTATCTGATAGGATCACATCATTTGTTGCTTTATTTACTGGGTTTTTAGTCATAGCTACGGACATTCTTTAAACTGAAAGAATTGTGACATATACAGGCAGGTTGAAAAATGAAGAGTCAAGAGCCAGCTTCCGGCTGAAGAAACAGGAAATTATTGAAACTTCTCTTCCTCCAACCCCAGAGGTAACCTCTATCCTGGATTTGTGTAAATAATTTCTTTGCAGGCCACTAGTTTTTAAAGATCTGTTGGTTTGATACTAAGGTAAAAAACTGGACTGATCACTCATTTGGTCAATTTACACCTATAAATTCCTTCTTTCCCCACCCTCCCAAACCTCCCTCATCCTTATCCATCCCTCAGAGCCCCATTCAAGCTTCACCTCCTAGGAGTCTTCCAAAACTCTCCAGTCTATACGGGTTTTCTTTTTAAAAACTTATGAGAGGGGCGCCTGGGTGGCGCAGTCGGTTAAGCGTCTGACTTCAGCCAGGTCACGATCTCGCGGTCCGCGAGTTCGAGCCCCGCGTCAGGCTCTGGGCTGATGGCTCAGAGCCTGGAGCCTGTTTCCGATTCTGTGTCTCCCTCTCTCTCTGACCCTCGCCTGTTCATGCTCTGTCTCTCTCTGTCCCAAAAATAAATAAACGTTGAAAAAAAATAAAAATAAATAAAAATAAAAACTTATGAGAGTTCTTCTTCATTCAGGACCCCCACCAAGCTGTCTGTGGGTTGAGCTGTCTAATCTAGCCCCAGTTCAGGGCCCTCAAGTCTGTGGTCCTGATGGAGAATCCGAGCAGTGTTTCATATCCCGTGCAAATACTGACTGAGAGAGTCTTCTTGGAAGGACCAGTTATACTGAAGACCCACGTTTGATCAGACATGAGAGGCCAACAAGAAGCATATACAGAACATGGGCATACTATTATCTAGAGATCAAGGAAGATCTGGACACTTTCATTCTGACTCGGATATAGCCTGAGCAGAAAAGAAGTCATTCATTCAGTCATTTGACAAATAATAGGCATTGATTATACACAAGTTTCACTGCAAGGTGCTGGAGACACAACATTAAGTGAGGCAGACCTGATGTATGGCGTTTCTCAAAATGATGAGGAAAATAAGTAAATGGAAAATTGTGGGAAGTGCTGCAGTGGGGGTGTGCGTGGGGCTATGGCAATACATTAAGAGGGGCAACCGACCCAGACTTTTGGGGAAGATGACAGGGAAGGCTTTCCACAAAAGTGAATGCTAAGCTGAGACCTGAACCAGGGGTAAGTACTGCACAGGTGAGGGAGAACATCTCCTGCAAAGGCCCAAGACCAAGAGGGACCACAGCTGGTAAGGGGCTGTCAGCTGAATTAGACTGAAGCTTTCAGTGCTGGGGAAGGATCTTGTAAGCCTTGCTCAGGCATCTTAATGCCACCTTGATGGTTTCCATCAGGGAAATCTGCAGTTTCACTTTGTGGCTGCAAGAGAGAGAAGAGATTGGGGCAGTGGGGGACAAAGAGGCGTTGGGATCAAGAGAGATTAGGGCCTGGAGATGGAGAGGAGGGAGCAGACATCGGACACCTGGTGACAGATTGGGATACAGGTGCAGACAGGGAAATGACACCCACCACCTGTTCACAGGGTCCAAGGACACAGTGGGTTTGCGGGCGGCAGGGAAGCTGAGATCAGATCTGGGCAAGGTGGATTTCTGATGTCTGTGGATGTCCAAGAGAAGATGTCTAACAGGCAACTAGAGGTAAGCTATGGGGCCCCAGAATCTGGGGAGTGGATCCAAACTTAGGAATCATCAGCATGAGGATAAAAATGGACTCCAGGAGAGGGAATGACATGAATGCAAGGGTAGGCAAGGGTGGGCGTTTCTCAAGGTGACCAGACCCTTCCACACACTTCAGTTCCTCTGACTCTATGAGACCAAAGAAAGAGAAGGTGCACAGTGGCACCTGAGATCAAGGAGACACTGATAAATTCTGGGTACTTCCTTGTCTACCAACAAACCACCTAACAGGGAAGACGGCTACTCTTCTACACTTGGTGCTGCCCCTTCCTTCTTTCCTTCCTCCCTTCTCTCCCTTCCTTCCTTTCCTTCACCGAACATCCACTGAGCGCTTGCTCTGTGATCTGACACACACCCCAAGGGCACAGGGTGAAGACGGGTCTGGATGCTGCAGGAAACACGATGACAGGTGAGACTAGAAAAACTAGATTTAAATGAAGTTTACGATGTAGTGGGGGAAGACAGTCCAGGACACCTGTGCTCGGGAAAATAAAACAAAAGGCTCTGAAGACTGGGAGGAGGGAGAAACGACACAAAGTTCCTTCAGAGAACAGGCATTTGATAAGTTCTATCCCCCCAGGCCGGATAGAACTGGGGGGAACGAGACAAGACAGGAGACGGGAAACGGTGATGGCTTCGAGGTGGCTGGGGAGAATGCGCCAGTTTTTGAATTGGCAGGACAAGTGCAATTGCAGACAGAGGGGAGACAAGATGAAGATCAGTGTGAAGAGAGCAGGAAACCATTTGCTGGGGCTTTAGAGGGAGGGGTGAGCTGACAGGGCTGCAGGCAGGCTGGAGCCAGGCTCTCAGTTGCGGGACCGAGGCTGAGTCAAAGCCTCTGGGAAGCTCCGGGAAGAGGAGAGAAGGGACTCATGGTAGCTGAAGGCCTGCTTATGAAGCTCCGGTGACTTTACATTCCTCACTTCACTCAACACAAAGACTGGGGAGTGGGAATAGGCTTCCCCCACTATCTGAAGGCAGAGCGTTCCTAACGAAACCTTTCCTAAGGCCAAATGGCATAAAGCAAAGAAGCAATTACCATGAATTTATATGGAAAACGTTTTGACCATTCCCAGACCCCAAAAAACAACCTCTCTTTGGCTTCGTTGGCACCTCAGGACGCATCTTTCTAAGGGGCGTGCCAAATAAGTTGAGATAAATCACAGATGAAGCACAGTCCAAAGCTCTGGCAGCTTGGTGCTGAGATGCTGAGTGTAGCTGCTGGGAAGGAGTCTGGCGGGGCCACTCATGATGGCTCTGGAGCCACTTGCTGCAAAACAAAGGGTGAATGCTATTTTTGCTTTTCACCTCTTTTCCTGAAAGCAAAATCCTCCTTGGATTTCTTGTGGTTAGTGAAAACAGGTACTGTTGTAAGGTCTTCTGGAAAAGCAAGGCAGAACGCAAACTTGGAAAAAGCAGGGGAGACTTACACTTAGCCCCAGTATTTTTGGGGTGTGGAAACTAAGGCTCAGAGGATTTTCATCACTTTCCTGGAGTCTCATTGCTATTAAGTACAGGGGCAAAACTTGAACCCAGGCTCTCTGATAGGCCCTTTCGAGGAGAACACCCAGGAGTCAAGCATTGGCCACATCCTGCCTTTGTTCCTCTGCAGAAGGATTCCTGCCTCATTCAAGGATGTGTAACTCAGCAGTGGAGCAGAATGAAAGAACAGGGCATGGCTGGTTTAGGAAGGTGGCCCAGTGGCCAGGCCGAGGTCAGCAAGAGAATTCTGAGAGATCTCTGCTCTTTCGCTTATGCTCTGTCTATATCCAGAGGAATATACAGCACCTTACAATTAAAGAGGCAGTGTCACTAAGTCTGGAGACCATTGCACAGTATAAGACCAGAAATGCATTAAAGGGAGAGGAAAGGCCTCTAGCTTCTCAGGAGGGGCAAGTGCCTGTGGCAAGTCTCCAAATGGGAATGCCGGTTTTTAAACTGCAAGTGGCCTGTTAGAACTTACTAGGTGCCAAATCTCCTCACTGAGTTTCCCTTACTCATCATTAGGTCCCGTGGACCCTGCCCGCCAGAACACATCTCCTTCCCAACCACTGGACTGCACACCCAAAGCCCTGGGTGTTGGGAGGGAGGGGCTGGCCTTGTAATGCGGCCAATGCAACAGCAAAGGCCCCAGGGAATGATGTTCATTGCAAATCACTGGAATGAGAAGTCAGCAAATTCATGGAAAAAATGGAATTAAGTCTGAGTTTTAATTGGAACATAGACCCACAGTCCTCCCTGAATCATGCTGCCTTGAAACAGAAACAGCTGACTGGTTAAGGATACCCAGGTAGTGTCCAATGCCTTGCCATACTACCTTGCTATATGGACCATACATCTGACCAACAGGAAGTGGGCATTTCAGTTGCCTCCTCGATACCAAAGTAGGGCAGATTCCAGTGCCTAGAATGTCAGGACGAGTTGCCAGGGGTCTCCCACCACTTTGCTTTTATTGGGAGATAATGCCATCTTGTCAGGGTCTGTGTTTATTTTTTGGGAGGGGGTTAACGATTTCCAGCAGAGATGACAAAAACCCAGGTCTGCTATAAATGGTTTCTGAAGACAGTATTTTGTCCAAGAGCATTCCATCCTAAGGGCTGCCAGGAGATTGACTGTTTACGAGGATCCTTTCCTAGCAGATATACTTTGTTGTTTAAAAATCGACATATTATGATCATAGTGCAAAAGAAAGGAATGAAACATCTTGAGGAAGGCTATCTTTTCATGATTTGAGTGTGGGCAACACATGTGCTAGCAGTGGCACTGGGGTCACCATTCATGACTGAGGCAGTGGCTGCTTTTGGAGGTGATTTCGACAACAGATTCAGGCCCAGCAGGGTCGATTATCAATGTGTGCCTTGGGTTAGAAGAGGGGCAAAGGCACTTAAGGTACACATTTGTTATCCTTGATCTCCAAAACCACCACCACCAACATTTTAGTTACCTTATATTGTTAGCTGACCTGCTATTTGTCATTTTCTCCTGGAAGTGCACCCAACACTTAATTCAGGCAAGGGTTGTCCTGTGAACAATGATTAATTTGGCAGATTTTCCCCTTGGCTTTACCTGGATACAACTGACCTGTAACACTGTGTTGGTTTAAGGTGTACAATGTGATGGCTGGACACATTGCCGATTTGACGACTGTGAAATGATTACCAGTTAATACATCTTTCACCTCATACAATTACCACTTTTTGTGGGGAGATCATTTAAGATCTACTCTTGGTAGTTTTCAAGCGGACAACATAGCACTGTTAACTCTAGACACCAGGCTGTACGTTTCATCACAGCAGGTGGGTTTTTAAAGCTGCTACTCTAGCCCCTTTCTTTTTGTTGGTTAAGTATTTATGCTCATTTTTGAAAAAAAAAAAAAGAAAATGCAGATGCATTTTTTTTTTTAAAGGGAAGTAATTTATAATCCTACCACCCAGGGGTCATCACAGATACTCTTGTGGGGGTTTATCCTGCCTGGTTCTTCTATACATATAACATTTAAGTATATGTTTTTAAACGATGGGACATAAAATATCTACTCTTTTGTAATCTATTTTTAATCACTTAGCATACACTATCCACATCTTCCTATGTACAGAACAGAGTTTCTCTTTTAATGTTTGTCTTTGTCTTTGTTTTGGCCTGGAGGAATCTTTTGGTTTCCCCGCACCCTTTTCCGGGTGACCATCTTACTTCTCAAAATTATTTGATAAATGATTACCTACTAAAGTACTGGCTCTATCTATCTCTAAACCCATCTCAGCAGGCTTTGTATTTTACTGGGGCTTAAATTTTTTTTTTAACATTTATTTATTTTTGAGAGACAAAGAGAGACAGAGCACAGGCAGGAGAGGGGCAGAGAGAGAGAGAGGGAGACACAGAATCCAGAGCAGGCTCCAGTCTCTGAACTGTCAGCACAGAGGGGCTCAAACTCACAAACTGTGAGATTATGACCTGAGCCGAAGTTGGATGCTTAACCAACTGAGCCACCCAGGTGCCCCTGGGGCTTTTAAACATTAGGTAACATTTCAAATCAAGAAAAGTCTCTAATAGGAGAACTTCAGACACTGATAGAAGGGGGAAGAGATGCTTCTGTTTGGGTCGGGGGAAGTCCTCTTGGTGCCCCTTGACTACAACACAAAGGGGCTAAATGTCAACAAGCATTTGGGTAGAAGCCAAGGATGGTAGGATTCAGCTGTACTCTGACCTTCAAAGTCTGCTGTGTGGCTGGACTGTGCACCCAGGCAAAGAGTGTAATAAAAGATGAATGACGCTAGAGGAGTAGGCATGGCTGAATTTTCTGGGGCCTCGTGGGTCACAGCTGGGAGCTAGAACTTGAAGTACAATGAGAAGCCACCTGTCAGTTTTAAGCAGGGGAGTAGCATGATCTGATTTATAACTGTTTGAAGGTCCTCTGCTGTTACATAGAAAATCAGCTGTCATTTTATCCCCCAATGCTTTACCTACCAGTAAATTTCACCTTTAACAAGAATGGATAGGCAGTGACCCTCGAAGAAGCTGGGTTTGAGACATTTCTCTTAAATTGCACACAGGGAAAAGGCATTCTTGTTTTCTTTCCTGAAGACCCTGAAGCACGGGGAAAATCTCCCCACCATGGCCCACAGGAAGAGGGCAGTTGAAAGAAGCATTCTGGGAGTTCTCTCAGGGCCACTGACAAGTCCCGTGGGGTCTTTTTCTAGTTTGGACTGGACAGCTTTCCTGGCTTCATCTGCCTTTCCATGATTCTACACTGATATTTCCTGCTTAGAAATCAAATAGATGGACAGCATGAGAGTCGTGGCTGTGTTCAGCACTAGAAGATACCTCTATAAATTAAAAAATGAGGTCAGAAGTGGCTCCTAAGCATATGTTACCAAAAATAAATCTCACCAACTAACAAAGAAGTAGCTGGAAAAAACAAAACCCTCATAACTTGTCTTCCTCCTTATACACTGTGACCTTGTCTGCTTAGTGACCCTATTTCTTCTTAACTTTCTGGATTCCATAATGAAGTTTCCTTTTCCCCTCTTCAAATTTGTGTTACAAAAAATACTGAACATATAAAATATTTGAAAGAACAATGCACATCCTTATACTCCTGACGTAGAATCACAATGACCTTTTCTTTTACTATTTCTGTTGTGACTCTATGTTTTACTGAATCACTGAAAACAAGTTGAAGTCATTGCATTACTCAGCCTTAAATACCTCAGCATGCAACTCCTAAAACCAAGATTATCCTCCTGTGTAGCCTCAGTATTGTAAGCATCTACATTAAAAAACATTCTTGGGGCGCCTGGGTGGTTCAGTCGGTTAAGTGTCTGACTTTGGCTCAGGTCATGACCTCATAGTTCGTGGGTTCGAGTCCCATGTCAGGCTCTGTGCTGAAAGCTCAGAGCCTGTAGCCTGCTTCAGATTCTGTGTCTCCCTCCCTCTCTGCCCCTTCTCTACTCAACTGTCTCTCAAATACACATTGAAAAAAAATTTTTTAAAGCACCCACACAAAAATAAAGGATACCATACAGATTAAGGATACATATTTAAAAAAACTAGGGTCATGTGATACACACACGTCAGATCCACATACAACAGCATTAGATGCTACCTTTAGGCTTCATCTCTGGATGAAAAACTACGTACCAGTTTTAGCTGATCTCCTGAAGGGAACCATCAAACCAACCTCAAAACAATATTTTCTTAACATTCGAAGTTCTGAGGCGACCAAAAGGCAGTAGCACTAACACTAGTATTTTATGTTTTTGTCTTTGTCAAGTGAGCGTGGAGAATGAGCTGGGAACTGGAGGCTGAGGACCCCAGGAACCCCCACTCTGATGTTCTGGTGGGAGGGTGCCGGAGGGAGGGTGGTTACAGGGCCTAACCAGAGAGTGCAGCATTCTAAACATTTCCTTATATGGACACACGTAGCCCCTTAGTGAAGTGTTTCCTGCATACTGATGTTAAGCCCCAAAGATACAGGGCCGGTGGAGCAGGTTAGGCTTCCCACACCCAGCTTTGTGCAGAAAGTACGAGGGGCAGCCTTCCAGCCTCTCGTCTGGGATTCCAGTGAACAGTGGAAAGTTCAACTGTGACATATTCCAACTGCTCTTGTGCCGTGGGGCCCTCACTTCCAGGAGTTCTTTGTAAACCTGCCTAAATAAATCCGTAATCTTATCTGATTCTGTGTGTCTGGGTCTGCACGTGTGTGTGGTCCTTCCCCACCAATCTGAGCCTCACTTGAACAATGCTATGTATCACCCTGTCTCACCTCAACTCTTTCCCCTGCCCCCTGAATTGTCAGGGGGAAAAATGATTATTATTCCGGACCAGAACCATGTCTGGTCAGCTGGGAAAGATCTATAGCCAAGAAACTAGCTTACAAAGTAGCTTTCCCTTCCCCTCAAGTGCACATCAACGTCTCCCAAGGCAGGCATTTCCTAAAAGGTGGGAATTGTAGAGGCAGGGAAGTGATATTTAACAATAGTGGGTCACGGAGGGAAACTTACTTTCCTCTCAGTTCCCTAGAAGTCTTTTTGACAACTTTGTAAGAAAGTCTCTCATTTAGATCCAGCATATCTCAAACCTTTCTAACATTTGCTAAACTCCATTTTTAACACGGCTGGCCCCGGGCTCAGACATCTAGGCAGACGGCAGCTGGGATTACATTACTTTGTTGTATTTTGATTGAATTTATTATTCTGGTTGCTTTTTTTTTTCTTTAAGTTTATTTATTTATTTTGCAAGAGAGAGAGAGAGAGATTGAGAGAGCGAGCATGTGCATGAGCGGGTGAGGAGCAGAGAGAGAGGGAGAGAATCCCAAGCTGTTAGCACGGAGCCTGATGTGGGGCTTGAACTCGCAAACTGCAAGATCACGCTCTGAGCTGAAATCAAATGTCTGACGCTTACCCAATTGAGCCACCCAGGTGTCCCTCTGGTTGCTTTCCAATGATGGCAAGAGGTAATGATTTTGTTTAATGGAAGTGATATACAGTTTCCTTTTAAAATAATTAAAACTTTTTTTAATGTTTATTTATTTTGAAGGAGGAAAGGTGGAAAGGTGGAAAGAGGGCAAAAGATGGCAAAAAGAACTCTGGATCAAGAACAGGTGGGGATATGGAGCCAAGGTCTAAGATGGACAGTGAAGGGCAGGCATTTGCTTTTTTACTTCTCGTGTATCAGGATTGTGTACATCTGCTAAGTGTGTGAGGACCTCCTCTCCAGGGGGGGAAAAAAAGCAAAAAGTGTTTAGTGCACTAAATTTGTACAATAATTTAGAACGTAAAGTAAAAAGTGGAAGATCGCCTGCCCCACCACACTCCATGCGGGTCACCACTCTTCTCAGCTTGGTGAGCATGACTTTTATAACTAAACAAAGTAAAAAAAAAAAAACAATGAAAAAATTTAATATTGATATGCTGGAACATACAAACATCTGCAAGGATATCCTTCAGAACATGAACAGTGGCTCTCTTCGTGCAGCAATGTGGTTTTTGTTTTCTTCTTTCTGCTTCTCTGGGTTTTCTGGCAATGAATTTATTTAAGTTATGCAATAAGAAAAACAAAATTAAAGAGAAAGGACTATAAAGTGGAAGCAGGAGACAGAGGGATCAGACGTGGAGCTGGAACTAAAACCCAAACCAAAGCCAACAGCATCATCTGTGAGGCTTTGTAGAGCAGTCCTCTGTCCCTGAGCGTGCTAACTGTAAGGATCCTGGGTTCTCACCCCAGCTCCTGCACTAGTTTAACCCTGGGAAAGTCATCTCCCTCTTGGGGCCTTGGCTTCCTATCTGCAAAATGTGGGATTGCACTAGATCAGTGTTTCTCAATAGGGGGAGGTTTTGTCCTCTCAAGGAATATGAGGCAGTATCTGGAGACCTTTTTGGTTGTCACAACTGGGAAGGGTGTTACTAGCATCTAGAGACAGGCTAGAGCCCAGAGGTGCCGCTCAACACCCTACAATGCATAGGACGGGCCCCTACAACAAAGGGTAATCCCAGTGGTGCTGAGATTGTGAAACCCACCCTGCATGCACCCAGTTCTATGAGTTTGGGCCCAAGGCCTCCTGTAAGAGGAGCAATGACTGCCCAGACTCTGACTGTGGTCCACTCTGACTACAAGGAGGAAAGAAGAAATAAACAGAGCTCAAGGCAGGGAATACTCTTAAGTCCCAGACGATGGGAGGTCCTGCCATAAAAGGCAGAGAGGCAGACAGACAGGCTGTCTTCTTCCCAGGGACCGGGCTTTCCCTCTTTCACATGAACAAACAGGGCCCCCTTCTGGTGTGTGTCAGCATAATGGACAATGGGCTGATGGCTCAAACACCATACAAAATTTGAGAAAAAACTTGGTGACTATGGAATATTTCCTTAATGACAATCTTCTGATTTCCCAGGGTAGGTGACACTAGTTACTAGATACTAGGTAGGAGATACTAACAGAATTTCCTTTAAAAACATAACAGGACTGGGGTGCCTGGGTGGCTCAGTCAGGTGAGCGTCTGACTTCAGCTCACGTCATGATCTCACGGTTTGTCAGTTCGAGCCCTGCATCAGGCTCTGTGCTGACAGCTCAGAGCCTGTAGTCTGCTTTGGAGTCTGTGTCTCCATTTTTCTCTGCCCCTCCCCTGCTCGCATTCTGTCTTTCTCTGTCTCTCAAAAATAAATAAACATTAAAAAAATGAAAAAAAAATAACAGGACTTATAAATAGATGCCTAACGAATGCCGATTCATTTCAGGGTAGACTCAACAAATATTTCAGAGCCTGCCACCACTAGGCCCTTTGTGGGCACTTGATCAATGACGCATGTGGCATTGCCATTGCAGAGCAGGGAGAAGAAGGTCTTTTCAGTCACTGCTGCTGGGATAATCGGGAAGAAATGAAAATGGATTTCTACCTCCCACTAAACACACACATCAACTCCAAGTGAACAACAGACTTAATGGTCTGTTAAGCCTCAAACGGCTAAAACTCTAAACTTTTAGAAGATAATACATCTTCATGTCTGTAGAGTAGGAAAGATTTTTTAAGACAAGTCACAAAAGCACCAACCACATGGGGGAAGAAATGGTAAATACACCAAGCCTTAAGAACTTCTGTTTACCAAAAGACAAGCCAAAGAAATGTATTTGCCATTTATGGATCCACAACATATCAATAATAAGTACAAATAAATATGGAAAAGAGGGCTTAATTTAAAAACAGGCAAAAATATTGAAC
This sequence comes from Lynx rufus, assembly GCF_022079265.1. Classification (NCBI taxonomy): domain Eukaryota; kingdom Metazoa; phylum Chordata; class Mammalia; order Carnivora; family Felidae; genus Lynx; species Lynx rufus. The sequence continues at coordinate 190,528,742 of NW_025814823.1, forward strand.
CGCCTTTTGCAAAAGAGGCTGTCCAAATGGCTCTACCTTATGGAAAGAGGCCCAGCATCAGTGGTCAGCAGGGAGATCAAAACCATAATGAGATACCATGATGGAACGGCTTTCACTGAAAAGACAAGACAACTCCAAATGTTCCTGAGGATGTCAAGAAATTAAAACTCTCCTACACTGCTGAATGAGTGAATAAACTCTCACAACCACTTTGTAAAACAGTTTGGCAGTAGCTCCTGAAACTAAACATTGATCTACACGTTGACCTAGCTACTCTACTACTAGTAAATTTACCTAATAAAAATGAGAGCACAGATCCACCGACAGAAATGTGCAAGAACGTTCATGGTGTCTTCATTTGTTACAGCATCATGCTGTAAACAACCCAAATGCCCACCCACAGTAACATGGATGATTCACTTTGTCTATATGGTGAGAATTCTGCATATTCTGTATGTTACTCCATGTATGTTAGACCTTAATTAAAAACACCAAGCAAGCAACCTGCTCCACAGGTGTAGGGGTTTCTATACTAATATTGCACCCTGAATTTGGAGAAATATTTATAAGCACCTAACTTAAAGAGAAAAGGTATACCTTTAGACAATTAATCTTTTCAACTTATATCCCCCTTCCTACACATTAATGATATATTAATAACCTGTTAGAAACAAACACACAAGCCACAGAATGAAAGAAGGTATTTGCAGCATATATTTCAACATGGAACCCACAACCAGAAACTGCAAACCTATCAGAAAAAGACAACACAAGATAAACAAGCAAAAGACTTCCTACTTTGTATTTTTCAATATTCTTCCAGTTTTTCTGTTATTATTAACCTACAACTATTAGGTACTATTCGTATTCTTTAAATTAATTTTTAGTTCAATAGTAATACTTGAAAATACTTTCCTTGCAAAACATTAGACATTCCAGATAAAATTAAAGTCCCTATTGACCCCTAATCCTAGTTTACTCCCTGATACGTGGAGAAAATAGCTGAACTATCTGATATGCTTTTTTTCCCTAGATTTTTTTTTTAAATGCAGTGTATTTTGTGGGTTTTATTTTTTTGTTTAATTTTTTTTAAGCCAATGCAGGGCTTGAACTTACAACCCTGAAATCAAGACCTGAGCTGAGGTCAAGAGGCAGAAGCTTAACTGACTGAGCCACCCAGGCACCATCCTCTTTTTTGCTTATTTTATATATATGGCATCATAATATGTGTCTTGTGCTGGGACTTGCTTTTTCTCACTCAGCATTGTGTCTTTCAACATTTTCTATGTGGGTACATACACCTTATTCTTTGTAACTCTTCAGAGTCCTCCACAAGAAGAGAAGGTCCTTTGTGGATGGCCATTAAGGGCCCTCCCTTCCACCTTCCCTCCCTTTCTTTTTTTGCTAATTGTTCTTTAATTAGAACAATTGATATGTCATTTAAATATTTATTTTATTTCAGTTCTGTAAACACAAAGGCTCCAGAAAGCTCATGCCTCATTCTAATCTCAGAAAGTACTATGTTGGCCTGGGGATTCCCCCAGTTGTCTAAGTAGAAAGCGTAGCACAGAGGTTTGTGGGGGCCCTGATTCTTGCTCTGTTGGCCTCCGCCAGGACTGGAGTCGGTGCTGGAAACCTGTGCTTTCCTTCTTTCACCTCTGCTGCTGATGTGCCATGAGACCTCAGGAGACCAGCTCCCCTCTCTGGTTCCCCACTTCCTCCCTCATGAATAGAGGGGTGGGGACATATACTGTTAAGGTCTCTCTCAGCTCTGAAGGTCTTTTATCCTGAGTATCCTCTTGTCTTCAGTGATATATGCAAATGACCACCTTGGCACAGCTGCCTGAGAAAAATTTTCCCTGTCCTTATAGTCCCATCAATAGTCTGCTTCTTAGGGGAAACTTAATTGGTGCTCTCGGGTCACAACTCCTCATGAAAGAAGGTGCTGACAGGAGACACGTAGGCCTGAGGCTTCAGGGGCCAGCCCTCCCCCACCTCCTCCCCTGCTGGTGCCCCTGGAGCCTCTCCTCATCTTCCTGAAGCCTTGAACAGAACTGTGTTTCCTACTCATCCCTGTGACTTCTGGAGGCTAAGTTGCCATGGCAACACAGGCCACTGAACCGTGTTCAAAACCTGTTACCATAAAGAGGAACACTTAGCTGTCTCAAGAGTCTATTTAAAGGGGAACAGAGAGGCAATTACTCCTTATGGAGAGAGAGCAAAACCGTGTGCGTTTCTGAGCCTCTCCGCGGGGAAGGGTCTGAGAGAACAGATAGGACACATCCTCGTTGTAGAGGTGGGGACCTCAGACATGGAGTGAACTGGCTCGCTCTGGGTCACACAGGACTGTTAGAGGCAGGGATCACTAGGGTTCTTATTCCGAGCTTTTCATCTCACTCTACCCCTGTTACGTCTCCTCCCTAGTGCCTTCCTTTCCCTCCCCTCTCCATGTGCTTCTGCCTCCAGGACGAACCCTGAGCTGGGCAGCTGCAAATAGCCGCAGCGTGTTTATGGCTGGTTCTTCTCCCAAGGCCCAAAGGGCCTTTCCCAAGAGTAAATCAGACCCTCTGCCTCACTCTCCATTTCACAACACTCCAACGAATTCCTACCCAGGACTGCCACCTGTTCCTCCCTCCTCTGCTCCTATCTTGCCCCCTGTGCCCCTCCATTCCAGCTCATTCCAGGTTTTTTTCTTTCTTACAAATATCAAGCTCTACCCTCTCTGAAATCAGCATATCCCTCCCGACCACCATCGCGCTCTATCCCTGTTTCCCTTTTATGCCCTCACAGCATGTACCACCCTCTGCCTTCACGATCTTTGGATGGTCATAATCTGCCTCTCTTAATGAAGGCTATTCACCCACAACCTAGAACTGCAGTCAGCAATAAACGGGCTCTCCATACCCCTGTGCTGTATGAGTGCACGGAGGCTGAGAGATCTTCCCAGGCTGAGATGATGCATCCTCAGAGCGACACCCCTCTCCCTTTCCTTCCACTACTCCACTGCATCCGTGGCCCTGTGGCTGGAGGGCTGTGGACCCCACACACAGAGGAGCAGGTAGCACGGAGTGTAGGCGAGAATGGGAAGGAGGCAGGCAGCCTCTGTGACCAAGCCACAAGGGCCGGTGGGGACTGCCGAATGGTCAGGCAGCTAAAAGGTGCCCTGGGTCTGTGTGGTCCTGGGAAGTGGGAGTATGGGGAGGCAAGCCTGTGCTCATCCTGCTAACTACCACCAGTTATTTAGTTCTTACTGTGTGCACTTTGTACGTTTTGTCTCCTCTCAGCCTCTAAACTACCCTGCGGGTTAGCATGGCCGTCTCCCATCACACCAAAGGAAGAGAGCACTATGTGCTCTCCCCTCAGCCTGGACCACGATTCCTGGTTCTTCAGCAGGCCAATTCCTGACCATTCTCCTGGTCACCCCCTAAGGGAAGTCCTCCCTCTCTCCCCAAGACCACACCACGTTCTGTTTTCTGTTCCCACAAAACCCTGCACTCCTCCCTCCGAGCATTGCTGTAATGTATGCATTACACACAGCATTTCTGTGTGAATACATGGCTCAGTGTGAGTCTCCCCGCCACTGTCCAGGACACAGGGCAGGGGCTGATGATGACTCCACCCCCCAGTGCAGTGCCCGGCCTGTGGCGGCCAAGCAGTTGTTATTTGTTTAATGAGTAGATGGAAAACTAAGCCTCGGATGAATTGCTGGGATCCCGCGGCTAGTGAAGGTGGCGTTGGGACAGGAACCCAGGTCTAACTTCAGGACCTGTGCTCCTCCCAGTGTTCAAATGGTCGGAGCTGCCTGAGAGCAGAACAGATTTGTAGCACATACCCCGCACGGGACAACACGAGTCTATGCTGCAGGGCCTGCTGAGCAGGATACCCTGGGGGGCCTCAAGTCTCTGGCTGGGCTGGGGGTCCCTTCCAGTCTGGAGACACTCCAATTTCTTTGGGCTCAGGACTCACCAGAGCTTGCTCTATGAGCAGGCAGAACAGGATGGCATTGCCCACCTCCCTCAGGCTCTGGAACACATCTGTTTTGAGCTCTGCATACTCAATGATGTCCTTCAGCTGGTGGTGGAAGAACTCCAGGATCCCTGGGGAATGAAGGCAGACAGTTAGTGGGAAACTGACCCTGCTCAGGCAGGATGATGGGAAGGGCCAACAGAGCAACAGCCCAGACCTGAGTGGGATGGCGAAAAACCAAACCCCTACCTCTCTACATGTGGGCCAGGGGTGAGACTTCTTTCAGGGCTCAGTACTAAAGAAAACTCAGGAGGCTGGCTCAAATCTTTTTTGGAACAAAACAAACATACGCAAATACAGCATCCCTGAATCTCTCCCAGTCCCTCCAAAAAGTTGTCTGAATTCTTAATAACAGGAATTAACACTTATTTATAAGAGCAAGGTATTGTGCTAAGCACTTTATCTACAACATCTCATTTAATACAACAATACCATGAAGGGCACTATTACTTTTATTTTTAGATTATGGTCAGAGAGGGTAAGTGGCAGGCCCATAGTCACACAGCTAGTAAGTGGGGCACCTATGATTGAAAACCAGAGCTTCCGAGGGCAAGCCCTTTTCTTTGCTTTTCTTTCTTTCTTTCTTTCTTTCTTTCTTTCTTTCTTTCTTTCTTTCGTTCGGTTTATTTATTTTTTGAGAGAAAGAGAGAGAGGAAATCTCAAGCTGACTCTACACTGTCAGAGCAGAGCCCAACGTGGGGTTCAAACTCAAGAACCATGAGATCATGACCTGAGCCGAAATAAAGAATCAGACGCTTAACCGACTGAGCCATGTAGGTGTCCCCAAGCCCTTTTCTACTCTGAATCACACACACTCAGCACCTGACAGCTTGGTTTTTAGGAAAAAACACCAGGTGCCAAACTCACAGTCTCTACCTTTCCCGATTCCCATTCCCCAGATTCAGTCCCTGTGCCATTCACTATTAGGGAAGGAAAGAATGATTTCTCTGCTCAGAGGCAGACTGGCAAAACTCCTGTTTCCTGACTCACCTTAGAAATGTCACTTGTATCACCACCTGCAGCACCTGCGTCCTCCAATGGGCAAATGGAGGAAGGGATCCTGGAGGTGCTGAGTTAGAAAAGACCTTTACAAGTAGGCTGTAAATGCTCTACAGCTGCTGTCCTCCCTAGCTCCCCAGCAGTCCTGTGGAGGCAGGCCCAATAGGCATCCTTTACCTTCACTGGGGAAGATGATGCTACTGCCCAGAGGGATTATAGATGCTTCAAGGCTATCTAGCTAATGGAGGAGGTAGGATGCTAACCCAGTGCTGGGCCAGCTTGTGGGCCTGTTAGAGAAGCAAACCTTTCCAGGTAGATGGCCAGGGCCCCTGACCACCACAGGGTGGGCCTGGATTACTCTCCTATCACTACCTCCTGCCCCTGGCTCCCCATCACCAACCTGGGGAGCCATACTCGTGTCGGGGCAAGCGGCATATCTTAGGCATCACCTCGATCAGTGTCTTCACGTACTGGAGAATGGTTCCTTGGAGCTGACAAAAGAGGGCAAAATGAGTGAATAATCCATCACTGCTGTCTATGTGTAACTGGACTAAATGCTGGGCTCCGCGGGTGTACAGGGTTCTGTTGTGGCCTGTGGGTAAGTGCTATGGACTGAATGTGTCTCCCCAAAGTTCATATATTGAAACTCCATCCCCCAGTGTGATGGCGTGTGGCATTGGGGCCTTTGGGAGGTAATGAAGTCTTGGGAGTGGAGCTTCATGATGGGATTAGTGCCCTTATAAGAAGAGACAAGAGACAGGTGAGCTTGCTCTCTGTCATGTAGGGACACAATGAGAAGGCAGGCATCTGAACACTAGGAGGAGGGTCCTCGCTAGAACCCGCCCATGCTGGCACCCTGACCTTGGACTTCCAGCCTCCAGAACTGTGAAAAATCAACATTTGTTGTTTAAGCCACCCAGTCTGTGTTATTTTGTTATAGCAGTTGGAGCTGCCTAGGCCAGTAAGGTACTGCTCCCTGAGAGGAGGAAGTAGGTTCTCTCCTAAATGTGGGGGCACAGCCCTATTCTCTTTAATAACAAAAAATAGGCCTTTATGAGACAGAAAAGGGAGCTGTCTCATTAGTCCCTTGGGAATATACACTTCCAGGAGGGCAATTTCAAAGTATGGGCCTTTCCTGGGATTGAGGTGCTTATATGAGATCCAGATTAAGAGCTAAAATGTTATGGGCCAGGGAGCTGTAGAGACAGACACATTAGCTAATTTAAACACAGAAAATACATTGCACATTTATCCCTCCTATGTCCAAGGCAGACATCTTTAACCCATTATATTTTCCTGTTTAACTCTGGATTTAGCGTCACAATCTGTAACAACTCGTGACTCTACACAGCTGTTAGCAGAGGAGCGGTGAGCAGGCGAATCCTGCTTCCTATTTCTGGCGTGGCTACTCATTACTTTAGCTACTTCTCTCTTGTCATCTCAAAATTTCAGGAAAATCTTGTTTAAGTGTTTCAGCTTTACTTCGGCGTGTCATGGGGAAGTAAATGGAGCTTTGGATGATCACACTTGAAATCGGATACAGAATTCCCTTGAGGCTAGTGCAGTGTTGCAAGTGTTTAGCAAGAAATCCCAAGGGGAAGAAGCGTGGTGATTGATTAGAGATGTGTGCCGTGAGCACAGGAGGGGAAAATGGCAGCACACGTGCCGTGGAGTTTTCACGCTCAAGTTCAAAAACACTGCATAGGCGGAGAGTGTGAGCAGTAATTAGTAGGCCCTAAAGGTCAACATCAGGATTGCTGAGTTCATTTATCAAGTACAGTGAGTAAGCTCTGGGTCAGAAAGTGAGAGGGAAAGCCATGGCGTCAGAAGGTACACAGAAATGTTACAGAGTGCTACGTAAGAGGAACCCAGGGATAAGGGCACAGGATTCCCCGGGGTGATTCCTACAGACAGAGCTGAAGGCGTGTACCAGGACTCATGGAGGCCCCTCCTTACCAAACTCTTGACGATCTTCAGCAGTTCCTCCATGACCACGGCGATGCCCTGGTAACCCAGGAGTCTACAGATGGTCTTGAAATGGGGGGGCCCGACGAAGTTCCTGTAGGAGCTGTAGATGTGGCTGTAGGCAATGTTGAGAGGCTGGAAAACAGAGGATGTGGCAGAGTAAGAGGCTAGGAAATAAAAGATGCTGGCATGAGTCCTGGAGAGAGATGTTTTGCTGCTGAAAGGGATGAAGACCTGACATCATCTGTGATCTCTCACCGAGGACCCCTGTGAATACGTCTGCAAGAAGATGGTCATGGAGAGACCACAGGGTGGCATGAAGGCCACTAGGTGAGTAGTGGTTCCCCAGCAGAAGTGGAGAAAGGGCTTTCAGGCGAGAACCTTTTTTTACAGACGCTCCTGCCACTCACAAACCAGGAAGGACTCTGACAAACAGCCATGGGGTGGGGGTACAACAGATGGTTTTGTTTTTCTAGGGATATTTCTGGTCCTAGAAACTGGCTGGAAGAACTGTGTGGAAACTCAGTAGCATCTTCCCGTTGTTTTCTACTCTTTGTTGTCTCCATTTATAATGGGGTGGGGTCTCGGGAACAGACAATCCGGGGGTCAGGACACCTGTGTTGAATGCATGGGGATCACCTGCCCTTTTTGGAACCTCAGTTTCTTCATCTACAAAATTAGAGTGTTGGATTAAATCAGTGGTTTCATAACTTTTCAAGTGGCAGTCCAAATGAAAAGTGTCACGGGGGCCAGTGTGTGAAACAGACCAACACAGAGTCGCTCTGTTTGGCTGCTGGGTGGGGGGCCCAGAGTCCTGGCCACTGACTGGCTGCTTCTGCCCTCTGGACTCCAAGAGACACCTTCACTGAATTAGTGCAATTTGTTTAATATCTCTTTCTGTCTGGGAATGTGTGACCAAATATATATAGGGCTTCCAATTGGTCTCACTTGGTTGGTGAGACTGCAGAGTTATTGTTGACTTTGTTCTTGAAATGCCGCAACCTGTGGTACGCCTCATGCCAGGCTTTGTGAAGCCCTCCATGTGCATTCTTGATTAACCTTCACAACAAACATACAGTTCGTAGCCCCGTTTCACAGATGATGGGACTGAGGTTCAAGGGGATAAGGAGCTTGCTCAAGGTCACATGGTCCTGAGGTAACTGAGCTGTGACCCGAATCCAGATAGATCTGATTCCAAAACCCATGTCCTTCACCTGTATATATTATCATGGACTTTGGAGGGGCTGAGTTCTATTAGAAACCATACCCAGTTTTTTAGAAAAGACATCACTTCAAAGCCTAGTTCTGAGTGTAGTCTCCTACCTGGAATTGTAAAAATCTAATACCCATGGAACATGCAATTATGTAAAGACCACATCTGATATTTTATTAGCGGAAATTCAACATTAGTTAGCTAATTAGAAATTCTACATGAATTAAATAGGAACTGTAGTGATGCTTCTGGAGGGCTGCAAGATTCTCAACTCCCTTCGGAGCCACTGAAGGAAGATTTAATCATGTTCAGCCCAGGCTCTACAGTAAGTATATTCTACCATAAATGAATTCCAAACTTCACACAACAAGCATCACAATTACAGTACTCTCTAATAACAAAGATACATGAAGAACACCATTAGAGTACCCACTGATAATAAGAATTCGTGAGGAATGAGAACACCCCCGCATCCAGCAGGATGACTAATACAATAGCTCGTTCGGTAAGGTAATGCCGACATACGGTGAGGCTTGGAACGTGAGAAGGAGCAGCGCTCTGCACCCAGCATGGATGTGCTGTCACAAATTCTACTGGAACCTGGGGGAGGGATATCTTTTATGTAGCTACTAGAGATTTCTAAATGTTATGAGGCAGCAATGGTTTATGTAGGGAGGGAAATATAATTGATTGGAAAGCATGATGTTCACCAAAGTCAATGATCAATAAACACTGGAAGTATTTGTATGAATGGTTGAGAGTTGAGTTTGATTCAGTCAACCACAGAACCAGGTTGGGCCATATAATTTTCTGTGTATGAAAGTAAAAACTATTTTAGTGACTCTGTAACAGGCCACTCTGTACAACAGGGTTGGGACAGGGTGAGGTGAGGGAGGCATTCATTCTCCTGAGTGAGTGCATCTTAGCTCTGGCCCTGTTATCAAAGTCCTATTCTGTATTCTCTTGTTTCCAGCCTAGGGATGAGGAGTATCCAGCAAACACCAAACAAACCATGGCTGACCTCTATTGAGGAGGGAGATTGATGAGAAAGGGGCAGGAGAGAATCATCTAGGTGATGGAAATGCCCTACATGCTGTTTGGGTTGCTGACTACACAGATGTATACATTTGTGAAAACTCGTGAAACTGTATGTACACTTATGGTCTGTGGATGTTATGGACTGAATGGTTGTATCCCCTCAAAATTCATATGAAATCCTACCTCCTGTTGTGATGGTGGGACCTTTGGGAGGTAATTAAAGTCATGAGGGTGGAATCCTCATGAATGGGATTAATGCTCTTGTAAGAAGACAAATGAGAGAGGTTGTTTTCTTTTCTTTTCTTCCTTTCTCTCTCTCTCTTCCTCCCTTCCTCCCACCCTCTCTCTCTTCCTTCCTTTTTCTTTCTTTTCTTTTCTTTTCTTTTCTTTTCTTTTCTTTTCTTTTCTTTCTTCCCTTCCCCCTCCATCCCTCCTTTCTTTTTCTTTCTTTCTTTCTTTCTTTCTTTCTTTCTTTCTTTCTTTCCTTCCTTCCTTCCTTCCTTCCTTCCTTCCTTCCCCCTCCATCCCTCCTCCTCTTTCTTTTCTTTCTTTCTCTCCTCCCTTCCCCCTCCATCCCTCCTTTCTTTCTTTCTTTCTTTCTTTCTTTCTTTCTTCCCTTCCCCCTCCATTTCTTTCTTTCTTTCTTTCTTTCTTTCTTTCTTTCTTTCTTTCTTTCTTTCTTTCTTTCTTCCCTTCCCCCTCCATCCCTCCTCCTCTTTTTTCTTCCTTCCTTCCTTCCTTCTTTCCTTCCTTCCTTCCTTCCTTCCTTCCTTCCTTCCTTCCTTCCTTCTCCATCATGTGGAATACAGTGAGGAGAAGTCTATTTGTAAACCAGCAAGTGGGTCTGTGCTAGACAACTGACCTGCCAATACCATGGTCTCAGACTTCCCAGCCTCTAGGCAATAAATAAGTGTGTACACCAACCAGTCTATGGTATTGTTGTAGCAGCCTGAACTGATTAAGACTGCATCTTAACTCAATATGGTTATAACTCAATATATATGTAAATTTAAAAAACCCACTGGGCTGATTTACTTGCCAACATTTGTTTTCAAAGATTAAAAAACAAAACCATGATTTGAATTTTCTCCTGAAAAGGGCTGCAGCTCAAGACTGCACAGGAACAAGGGAATGATGACCTGGCTGTGCTGGGGGCATGTGACAGAGCTTACTGACTTCTAGAACCACCTTCTCATCTCCCCACCCACACCAGGCACTCAGGACCTCTCCTCTGAACCCGGTGAAGCTCACCTTCATCCCTTTTACAAATATCTCATGAAAGGAATTTCTGAGCAGCAGGGAGCTTTCAAATGGATATCCCTGATGGGTACAAAAGCAATCAACTATTTTTTTTTTCTTTCCCTGATTCTCCGACTTTTTCTTCCTGTTTTGTCTGATTCTAGAGGATGGACTTTTGGGGGGGGGATGTGTGGGGGGTGGTGTGGTGCCTGAGTTTAAATCCTAGGTCCACAAATTTACTAGCTAGATGATTCTGAGCAAATGACTTATACTCTCTAGGCCAAGAACTCCAATAGGGTTGTTGGAAGTTTAAATGAGGCAACATATATAAGGCGCGATGCATAGTGCTTGGCACATTGGAAGCACTCACCGTGATAACCACCATTAATATTGCTTTGTTTGAGAATCTGGTAGGTAAAGACTAAGAAAATACAACTTCTTGGCCAAATGTCCCCCAGCAGCCTTGGTTGCAGTCATGATTCTCGGAACGTGGAGAGGGGAGTGCACCCAACGGGGTGAGATTTTACATGACACACTGTATATCCCACATGAGGTCATAGCTGGGACTAGCCGACACACCAAACATGCAGATTTTGCTCAATATTTACAACACTATAAAAACAGGAGCTGTCCAGCAACAGACCGTGCTGGGTAGAGGCCCTCATGGCTCCAAGTGTCCTGGTGGAGGCTGCGAAACACAGTGTGGCTAGAAGGGAGCCCTGCCTGAGCCAGGGGTGGACAGGGGCACTCCTTCTGAGCTCCTAGCTGCAGTGCTGTCTTCCTAGGCATTCCTCCTTAGCATTCTCGACCCTCCCTCCCACCCAAGCGCCAAGTGCCCTTAGCACTCATAGCAAGTGCAAATAAAAACATATTCAGGGAGATAGAAACTATTCAGCAGCCTCTCCAGTTCTAGGCGGAGAAGAAGAATAACTCTGGAATTGTTTCTACCACACACAGGGGTGTAAAGAATTCCCCTACAGACCCACTCAGTGCACACAAGAGGCCTCTTGTTGACCTTCCCACACCAGTCTTGAATTCTGGTCTAGACCACAAATTTAGGCCTCGGTTGATGGCCCAAGCTCAGGAAGGATCAGCATGAAATGAGCAGAATTCAAGTCCTCTTAAGTGAATAAGTGAGTCAGCTCCCCTCACTCCCCCCCACCCCCAAAATACACCACACCCATGCAGGAGGAAATACACACACACGCACACACGCATGCTGCAAAGTACATGCACACACACACCCCCGGAGGGCACCCATCTGACCTGCTGGCTCAATAGGAGGCTGGGCCCTATTGAGAAAATGTGGGAATATGGGAGCCTGGCCATTTTCTGAGGTTTAGCAAAGAAAAACAGGAAGGCAACATGACCTGAGACATTGGAAACTTGCTACATACCTCTTACACGGAACCAATCCTGCTGACTCAGGTAACTACCAGGCTGCCTGCCTTAGGAACTAATTATGTATCCTATTTAGGATGCCTCACTGGTTTAAATGCAACTGCACAAAATAGCTAACTTTATGAGATCTCAAGAAGTAAACAATCCTGATTTAGAAATTAGAACCATATTTTTAATACGTGACACAGATGTGCATTTTTTTTTTTCTTGGAGGCAAGACAGTATTTTAAGGAAGACAGAAAATAAGGTGAGTTTGATCTGGCAGATGCTGGGGCCCTGTAATATTATTAATATGGGCTTAAAAAAAAAACCCTGTAAGATGTATACATAACCTAAAAGCTACCATTTTCACCATTTTTAAGTGTTGTATAAGGCGACTACCTCTCACGGACAGTAAACATGGCCAGCCACTCCAATCACTGAGGACTACTTATTTGGCAAACTGAATTTGCAAGCAATCTGCATCTCTGCTTTCTGGAATCACAATCTCTGTTTTCGGAGATCCCAAGAGGAGTTAAAACCGTTTCTAATTTTCCCGTTTTAGTTACAATTTCTCTAATGTTCCTTGAGCAATCTGAATCCCATCAGTCCAGGGACACAAACATGACTTCCTAATTCAGGTGGAGAGCTCAGCTCAACTCTCTGAAATCCCCGCAGGGCAAGGAAGACTGGGGAGATAACAGCAACACCCTCCTTGTTGAGAGCCTCCTTGAGAGCCCACAGGCTAAGATGTGTTAAAGGACTGATAGAGTCCTGAGTTAAAGGTTCAAGTCCATCGGTAGGAAGGGCTGACATTTCTGTCTCTTCCTGATGTGTAGTGAGCCGCAGGCAGGCTGGGTCTCCAGTGTCTGGCTTCTTTCCTGGGCTTCTTAGCTCAGAGGTTGAAAAATCCAAGATGGTTGCTGTAGAGGCCTCCCTCAGGAATCAGTGCTCCTCCCTTTCTTGTCTCGTGAATAAAGGCAAGAGGGAGAACAGGTATGGAACTCTCTGGCGATACCATACCAACGCTATGTACACTTAGAGATGCTAAGATTTTTGGAAGAAACCAAAGTCATCACTTTTTAAATAACCTATACCAATGTGATGACACCTAAGTGTGTAATGTTCCTCAGCTTATGAATAATTCCTTCATATATAAAATATACCCAGGTATGTTAGCTTTCTGTGGCGGCTATAACAAATTACCACAAATCTGGTAAAAAAGAGAAATAAATTATCTTAACAGTTCCAAAAGCCATAATCCAAAATCAGAATGATGGAGCTAAGATCAAGGTGTCGGCAGGGCCACACCACCTCCAGAGGCTGGGGGAGGACCCATCCCTCGCCTCTTCCAGCTTTTGGTGCCTTCCAGCATTCCAAGGGTTGTGGCCTCCTCCGTTGTCTCTTGAGGTGTGGGCTCCTCCTCCGTTTGTGTGTAACCTCCCTCTGCCTCCCTCTTATAAGGACACTTGTGATAGCATTTCAGACCCATCCTGATACTCTAGGATAATCTCCCATCTCATGGTCCTTCATTTAATCACATCCACAAAGCCCTTTTTTCAAAATACAGTGATATTTCCAGGTGGCAGGATTAGGACCTGACATCTTTGGGGGCCATGATCAGCCTCCTACACCATGTAAGGCAGGTACAATCACCCCCATTCAGCAGAGGAGGAACCTAAGGGAAGTGAAATACAAGATGATATTGTACTGCATGTACCAATCGGCAAAATAACAAAAAATTCTTCTGGACTGGTGGGTCAATAATGTTGTGTAGCTGGGGGGCGGTGCCATGCAGCCACGAGAGCAGGGGCAGCCACGAGAGTGGGGGCAGCCATGGGAGCAGGGGCAGCCATGGGAGTGGGGGCAGCCACAGCAAAGCCAGTAGCACTGCTGGTGGGGCTGTCAGTGGGGCTGATGCAGACTCTGCTGGGCAGGCCAGGCTGGACGCTGGCACCAAGGGATGGGCCCAGCTGAGATGTCTCAGCTGGATGTAGCAATGCACTGGGTCCTACGTCTCAAGGATATGACTTAATGGAAAAAGCGTCGCAAGAGAATGATGGATTTCCTTGAGGTCAAATCATGGCTCGGACAGGGGCGTCATGCAGCTAGTGACAACCACACCAAACACAAGGTCATACCGACAATTTCTACAGACTGAAATTATTGGGAAATTACTGATATACTTTAAGGGCTGATTTGTATGACAATCTATGTCACTCGGAAGGCAGTTTTATGATAGACTCTATATAATTTACTTGAGTTAGTACGTTTAAAATTTAGGCTCATATACTAATTTCAATTATTGGCCTGGCTGTTAAACATCTTTTACATTTAGTATCACCCCTCACCCTAAGTGACAGAGCTCTTGGTCAGGGGTACGTGGACTCCAGATTCCAGAGCAGGGAACCTCAGAAGAGGAAAAACACATGCTGAGTGCATCTCTCCAGATGTATTTAATGGTTTCCCTGCTTCTATGGCTACATTCAGGTGGCTGGATGTTCTCTCTGAGGTCTTTTAATTCCTCGTCTGCTCCCATCATTCTGGAATCCACTAAACTGTGAAGTCCTGTCTCTACTGCTGAAGAGAAGCTAAGCAAAGGTAAGCATTCCTGTTGATTACTGTTGACTGAAGAATAAGGCAGGCACAAGAGTGGCGCATCAGGGAGGCTGGCCAGGAGCGCCGGCTCTAGGGATCCAGACCGGGAGACAGCTAGGCTCTGCCAAGCCTCACTTTGTGTTGATGGTCAAGTTAATTAACCCCTCTGAGCCTCAGTTTCCCCCTGTGTACAATGGTGATAAGAGGCCTACTTCAAAGAGTTGTCACCTGGGTAAAGTGATAAAGCACATGTAAAATGCAACAAAATGCATTTTGTTATTTCTGAGTTGTATGGATTTGACTGTTGTCTTTGAGTCTTTCTGTATTCTTTAACTTATGTACAATACGCATACACACACACATACATATATTTAAAATAAAACTTTTTTAGAAGGAAGGAAGGAAGGAAGGAAGGAAGGAAGGAAGGAAGGAAGGAAGGATCATGTAGGGTGCAAACCTTGTCCATATCAGCCTCTGGATGAAGAAGCTACAGTCAACTCAGGCAATGGCTCTGACCCACTGACTTTTCTTCTGAATAGTAACTACTATTCCTAAGCCCGGCACTCACAGAGATGGGTTCATTACACTGCTCCAACACTATAAGACAGGTATTCTTGATATTTGCATCAATAGAAGAGTTAACCAAGGTATAGAAAAATGAGGGAATCCGTCAAGGCCACAGAGGCAGGATTCAAACCCAGCCTTGGGATTTTAAGGTCTGTACCCTGAACAACGACCTTGTGCTGGGTGCCAGCCAGCTTTGGGACTGGGATACCCTCACATCACCCCTTTGTTGCCACCTTCAGGAAGGGCACAGGGACCCCCACTCTGGCTGGTTTCCTCTAGCAGTAATTTACTAATGGTGTAAACCAATCAGGGCCATCCTGGCCTCTCTGAAGGTGGAGAAAGAGTAAGCCTTCCTGGGATGTGATCTCCTGAGGCCAGTGCCTCCAGAAGATTTATCTCAAGCACCGAGGGCTGCGTTGGCTCCTCCGGGTGCTGCTGGTAGATGGTGATGGCCAAAGGGGCAGGACGCACCCAGGACTCAGGTTTGGGGGCATGCTTTTCACTGCTGGCTCTGCCTCTAGTCAGTCGTATGGTTTGAGGATGCCCTCCCTTCCCTTGGGATCTGTGTAACAGGAAGGCTTCTAGGCCTCACTCCCATTCTCTAAGTGTCTCAACTTCTCAAATAAGAAGCTCAGCATTAAAAATGGCATCCAGGAGCATTAAAAATAAATTCCCATTTTCTGTGGCAAAGGCTTGAGTTCTATCTCGTCACTCCACAGGCCTCCCAAGTCTGGTATTTTTATTTCCCTCAAAATAACCTTTTCAAAAGGCACCTGCAAACTACCACGGTGGCCTTTCTGTGGAGAGGACACTTTTATGTTCTGCAGGGAGTCACCATTAGCACACATTACGGCAGAGTTTAGACAGGCCCCTGGGAAGACCTAATGCCATGGGAAAGACACAGAGCAAGTGTCTAATCAAGGGACATCCCGGGACTCCAAGGCTCACAGAGACCCTTGGCCAGGGGAGGGTCTGTGACTCACCGGGAAACTCTTCAGAACTTTTTGATTATCACTCATGTGGATCACAAGGAGACTTTCATGGGTTCACTTGGATACTTTGGCCAAGAACCAAGAAGAGAAAGAAACCCTGACTTTTAAAAGCACATAATTTGTGTAAAATAATTCAGGTCTAAATCTGCCTAAGCCGGGGCTACTATCACAAATTTCCACAAACTTGGTAGCTTAGGATGACAGAACTTGATTCTCTTCATATATCAGATGTGCTCTGTGCTCGCCCCAATAGAGTGCTGGCAACAAATTCTTTTGAGGTTGAGGAGACCAGGAAGGGGTAGAATTGCGGAGGCAGGTAGTTTTGTGGGAAATGGAAGTAGAGTCAGGGTTCTTCAAAGAGAAGGAACTTTGGGGATCATCCAATCCAGGAATAGTACAGGGTTTCCATTTCTGGTCTCAGCTCCAACTGATGGATTGGGTAGCAGCTTCTTGGGATGCCTGTGTTTCTGAGCCCAACTGGAAGAAGTGTTGTATTAGTTTCCTAAGGGCATTGTGACAAATGATCCCAAACGTGGTGCCTTAACACTGTAACATCCTACAGTTCTGGAGGCCAGGAACCTGAAATCAAGGTGCTGGCAGGGCCATGTGCCCGCTGAAGATTCCATCCTTGCATCTTCCAGGCCCCGGCAGTGCCTGGCACTCTCTGGTTCTGGTGACATCACTGCAACCTTGGCCTCTGTCTTCACATGGCTCCTTCCCCTTGTGCCCCTCTGTGTAAATCTCCCTCTCCTTTCTCTTATAAAGACACCAGTCATTGGATTCAGTGTTCCCCCTAAATCTAGGATGGTATCATTTCAAGATCCTCAACTAATTTAAATTTACAAAGACCCTATTTCCAAATAAGGTCACACCCTGAGGTTCTGGGTAGACTCAAATCAACCCAGTACACATGCTGTGATGGTTTAGAAAGCCTGACGTGGGTTCAGGACTGGGCAGGGGGTAGAATCCTGCTTTCTATCTGCCATCCCTATCTAGCCCAAGGCTACAGCTTTACAGATGATGGAACTGAGGCCCAGAGAATAAAAGAGTCTTGACCAGTGTCATGTATCTGGAGACTGCCACAGGAGACAAGAATAAAGAAAGAAGATGGTAGGAGGTGGGGTGGGGGTGGGAGGGCAAGGGATAAAATTGCTGTTTAAATTGTGGGATAACTGATAATTGTATTTGACCATTGTCCAAAGAGGGTCTAGATGGGGCAAAAAATGTTCGCCAGCCAATTACAGAGAAAATCTGGCAGCCTTGGAAGAATCAGTACCATTCTGAGGATCAGTTTGCAGGAGACTGTTTGCCTTTTTTTGGCCAAAGGAATGAGAGCTCCTCTCAGTGGGCAAAAGCCTTTCCAGACTGGTCCCTGAAAGCATCGTGCGTACAGATGCCTGCTGGTTGCCATGGTGAATGATGCTGATCTGAAGAAATGAATAATGTGAGCGTTGGGGGCGACAGTGGGATTACTCAGACAGTGGCGAGAGAGACATCAAGGAGAGCCCAGACCAGAGGAGGGGAGAAGGCTCCATTCCTTCAGCTTTGGTCCACTCTGTCTCTGCCTCTGCAGGCTGCGTTCTAACCAGATCCACCGCGAGCATCAGGTAAGGGACATAAATGACTCTTCTTGGAAATGGAAATGGCTTCTCCTTTCACACTCTGCTTGGAGGACGGCCAGGCAATGGTAATATGAATAGCTAAAAATACGGGGAATTTAGAAACAGAAGCAGAGAAAGAAAAACAAATAAGGGAGACTGATTTGGTCTCCAAAGCTGAGGATGCTGCTATAGTGTCTTGCCAGAAAGCTCTTAAAAATGTCTGCTGTAGAGAACTCAGTCTGCAAAGACAGCCAGCAGCAGATGTGAGGCAAACAAGAGAGAAGAGTCATGACAAAAAAACGCGATTCCTGATCACCCCTGATGGAAGGGTTTTACAAAGGCCATAGCCTCTGTATTATAAGTAATGAATTAAGCTCTTTTCATTGTGGTCAGAAGTGTGTTTATAGGGATGTGTGGGGTGGAGTGGATGGGGGAGCTTATGAGAAAGGAGACTGATGAAGGCAGCTCAAATAGTCTCCTTGGCAATGACCTTCCCGGGAGGGATCTGAGCACACCTGTCTTGTCCCTTTCATTGCCTGTGTTTCTGGGATGAAATTTCCAACCAAACAGAAGGGAACTATTCCCCTTCCTGAGCATTTTAGTTCACTGTCATCCTTAGAGAAGAAAAACAAGGACTGAAAAATCACTCAATGCTCTGCATCTCTCTGCCCACCTCCTCTAGGAGAGTGGGCATGAAAATAGAGGGTCGGAGGGAGGCAGGGAAGACAGAAAGCAGCTTGTGATAGAAATCCGTTTGGCTTCATAGCCAATTCAGGTTAAAATCTGGTTGACGGGTTTTTACTAGGTCATTAATATCTAAAACGAAGGCTTCTGTATTTCACGTGAGATAGAAGGGGCAGAGAATAGGGCTGGGTAAGACCTGTACGTGAACATACACAGGTTGAATGAATATAGCTGTCCCTGAATCATAGATCAGGGGGAAATTCAGTGGAGGGGAAACACTATGTCTCTAACAGACAGAATTTAAGAGAAACCCCCAAATCTTGAAGATGGTGTTCTCTTACCAAAGCCGTAAGGCTGGGAATCTGAAGAGGGCTCATTTGATTTGTGGAAAAACAGCAACCAGGTCTGCGTACCAACACCTCATTTTGCGGTAACGTCCTGTAACTAAACCCAGCAGCCTTGCATTTGGAAATCCAGCAATTACGGGGCTTTGAGTCTACTTATCAGCTGAGTGACCTCAGATTGCTCACCTATACAAAGGGGACCTAGCTCAGAGGGTGTGACTTTTATTATGGCCTGTGAGCATGCAGCATGACACATACTAGATGCGACACAGCAACCACTCACTAACTGCTGGTGGTTAGTATCATCATCGATATTCACAGTACCAGAGATACTGAGCAGTAGCAGTTATGCTGGTATTAGGAGCTGATTGTCTTGACCTACACAACTAATTTCCTGGGTACGTTTGCCTTTGGACAAACAAACAAAGAAATAAAACAGGAGCAGAGGCACTGGGGAGAAATCAGCTGCCAAGGAGTGATGACGCAAATCTCCTCTCTCATGGGCAACAGAGCTGGGAGGCTAAAATCGCAGTGGGCAGAATGTTCTAGATGACTGAGCTCACAGCACTTGCAGCAAAAGCAGAAGTTCCAGAAGGGATATTGTAGGTGATATAATTGTCTGACTTGGAGGTCGCAAACGTGTGGTGACTAATATAGGGACGTTAATCGGGTGGTCTGATTTCTTTTATTGCCTCTCTTCTTATTTTAAAGGGTTGGAAACAATGTTGTACCTAAAAGATCTCAGCCAGGGCAGGATGAGGCTGGGGGGATGCGAGTGCATCTTTTTCAGGCCTGAAGGCCTCAGGCTTTGACATGAGACAGCCCTGATTTTGTTCTGTCATTTCTTAGCTATACCTTAACTGAGTAACGTAACCTCTTGTCCTCCATTTCTTTGTAGAATAGGGACAATTATTAGTCTCCATCTTGAATGTGTAATATATGCTGGTATGATGATCATAAATACTTAAGCAAGGGGATGTCACTTTTCACTTTGATTCTGGTTCTAGAATCAGGATGAACATCGAGGTTGGGAACGTTTCTTATACAGGAGCCATCATTTCCTGGTCGTCCTCCGAGCCCTGTCTGGAGGACTATTACCATATTATGTATAGGCCCAACTGGAACAGCATCTTCTCCGGCTATCTTCGCTACAGCTTCCACCACGAGGAGAAAGTGCCTCGAACGATCAGTTCTGTGGTGCTGGAACACCTCGCCCCTTCCACTCTCTACTTCCTGTGCATCAGTTGCAAGAAGGCTGCCTTCCCTTATAGGCACTACTGCACCATGTTCCATACCCTGGATAAGAGTCCACTGGCTGCTGGGAGCTCCCTGGTGGACCCCCAAATTTCCCTTTGGGTGTTGATGGCCATTCTGCTGGCCTGCTTCACAGCCGTCTTAGCTTTTATCTGCCTCCAGTTCTGGTGTATCCGTTGCCATGAGCCTCGATGGTCTTACAGAGCCGGCCACATGGAGGAAGCCAATGGCTTGGTGAGATGGCCGGAGGAGGCCCCAGCTCTTGGTCAGAGAGAGGAAGACCTGCAGGGGCTCCCCCTGGTGGAAATGCCACGCAAGAACTCCGGAGCTGATGCAGAACCAGAAGCAGCTGAAGACAACCAGGATGCAGCAGCTGACCAGGATGCCGACAATGAGGATGCCCCTGATGAGGGTGCCTTACTGGGAGGGGGTGGTGATCATCCCGCCATACTGCCTCGTTTTGGGGAGTGAGAGGTAGGGAGGAGGCAGCCTGCATCATGTAGCTTAAAGCCCTCTATACAGTAGTTCTTTTGTAAAAATGCGTCTCTAGGCTGCCCATTTGTCTCCCCTCAAATGTCAGTGCTCTTGTGGATCGCCTGGGTTGGATGGATGCCCCATGGCAAAGCTTCTCAAGCTGGAAAGCATACACCCCCACGGTATGTCAAAGGAGAAATATGGCGTCTCTTAGGAGCGTCCATTTAGGGGAACCCAGTTAGGAATTTAAAATGTTATTTTAATATTAAAACAAACATGAACATATTATGGTAGAGAAAGCAAAATTTGCATGGCTTAAATAAAACACAATACTCTGAGGAAACTTTCGAGTTGATGGTGGGCTCTCTGGGTTATGCTTCCAGTCAGCTGAGGCAGATGTCCAGTGTCCACTGCTGTTGGGGGGATTATTTTGGAAAGGCTGAGGAGCCTTGCCCTAGAGTGTTTTCCAGCTTTCAGGCTATCACATAACACCTCGTACCCCACCTTCATTTTGTTTAAACCACAGACTATCTCTACTGTTATTAACAATATTTTTCTTTTGACTCACTTTTCAAACTTAAACTTATTTTAAAAGATAGACTTCTATGACTCCATAAATGAAAAGCCAGCACCCTCCTTCTATAAACAGAAGAGATATAAGAATAAACATAATGAAAACAACATAATATTAAGTTTGACTTAGATCCTATTGCCTATTAAAGCCTCTGAGCTTAAGGTCTGTTCTCTTAGCTTTGATAAAAAGGGAGATCGGAGAGAAGGTATTAAGACATACTAGCATCAACAGAAGTCTTTCTCCTTGTTATAATTACAAGGTTTGAAAGAGATTTGAAGTGGGAGGTGTTGTTCTTACTTTGTAATTCAGTGTTTTTCAATGACATGTCTGTGAGCTACCCAAAATGCTGGCTATAATGTCCCTTGATTTGAGAAAGTTGCTTTGACCAGACTGGCCATCTTGGAGAGGACACCTGCACTGTCCCAGCATCATCCCAAGAGCCTCTAAGCCCACCCACCTGTAGGCCCAAGTGGTGGGAGCTCATTGGTTTGCCACACTTCCTGATCTAGGGGTCCCCGACCTTAGAGGAGTACCTTTTCTCATATATATTCAGGCAAGTTCTTCTTCTGAGTCCATCTGTGCTTACTTTTTAAAAAATGGGGTCAAAGGTGGCCATTTCTATTCCATCACGAAGAAAAATGTTGCCTTTGTTGCTGTTGGTTGACACATTTCACCCTGTCGGTGTCATTCTCCCCTTCACACCCGCAGGGTAAGAAATGGATCTCCTACACATACCACAGTGTTGTGAGACTTTGTGAACACTGCCCCCTGTCCCTACCACGGGTGTGGAAATTCAAGAAGGGCAGAAATGACATCTGTTTTAATCTCTGATATATTCCCAGCATGCAGAATCTAGCCCAGTGTCTGGCCTATAGTGGGCGCTTAATAAACGTCTATTTAATGAATGGCAAAGGACTGAGGGTCTAGAACAGGGCACCATTTGGGAGGTCTAGTTAGGGTCAGGATGTGCATTGTGAACAAAGCAGTAAAGAGATGGGAGAAGACCTGTCTCTCAGCTCTAGCTCGAGCCATCTGGGATTTCCTTCAAACTCCACCTTCCCAATTGCTTCCTGTCTGCAAATCTCTTATCTTTATGGAACACAAAAAATCCCAGAATTGCAGGATGATACGGCAATGAATCGACTGAGAAACAGGAGGAGATGGGGTGAAGACAAGAAGCCCCACACACCTACTTCCCTGCTCACCTCTGTGACGTGCTCCCCAAACAATTCCCGCCCAGGATCCAGCCCCGCCGGGTCTGCGTTCACCCCCGCGCTTGCTAGTTGTGCACAAATAAAGATGAATCTGCTTGCACTTGTTTCTCACTACTGCCTCTTTATCTCTACATCTTCTTACTTTTCTGATTCAGGAAACACTTTTCTGTTTGCTTTTGCTCACTAGCCCTCTTCGAAGTAGGACACAGGCAAGACTACTCACCTTGGATCCATACAGGTAATAAGGCTGGACGTTGGCGGGTTTATCTCTTTGCGGTTCTTGAGTAAAAGGAATGGCAGTTCGAACAAAACTAGCAGAAGAAAAGAGAGGGGAAGGGCGTTAACCAGGCCCAAAGAGTATTCTTCACGGGACACAGCCTCGCCAGAGCCCCTCCTGACCAGGTGCAACCACACTGTTTCTTAGGTGGTTGCCTATAAAGACACAACTCTTCTGACATGCTCCCATTCATTCCCCTAGTGTCTCCTTTCTATAGATGGGAAAACTGCAGCCCAGATTCCCAGGCTAGACTCTGGGTTTATGGCTCGCTTACAAGGACATAGGCAAGAAGTGACAATTGGCTGGGCCTGAAAACGGCCTTCTCTGGGGCTCTGATCCTTCCCTATCCACCCACTTTGGCTTCTTAAGAGCAGGGTTCCACAAACTCTGTGAAGGCCCAGATAGGAAACATTCTCAGCTTTACAAGCCAGATGGTCTCTGTCACCATTACTCAACTCTGCTGGTAGTGTGAAAGCACCCAAAAACAATTGTAGATGAATGAGCACGGCTGAGTTCCAGTAAAACTTTATGAATTTCAAATAATTTTCACTTGTCATCAAATTAGAATTCTTCTTTGGATTTTTTCCCCAACCATACAAAAATGTCAATAGTATTCTTTGCTCATGGGTTGTACAGAAACAGTTGGCAACAAGATGTGGTTTGTGGGCGATAGTCTGCAGATCTCTGCTCAAGAGGATTAAAAGTCCCAAATCTTTACAGAACTGGAAGTCTGTCTTGCTAAGTGTGTGGATTTAGGCTCATCTGTGGTTTCCTCCTAGACCCTTCTATTCATTCAACACATACTAATTTAATACTGGCTCTGAGCCAGGCCCTGAGAGTACTGAGAAGACCTGTAAACACATGCATATTTGTGTATCCTCATGGCCTTGTGTTTTCTTAAGAAAGAGAGTGTGTGTGTGTATGTGTCAGTGCTGGTGGGGCAGAAGGAGAGGGGGAGAGAGAATCCCAAGCAGGCTCCATGCCCAATGTGGAGCCAAATGTGGGGCTTCTTCTCATGACTATGAGATCATGACCTGAGCCGAAATCAAGAGTCAGACGCTTAACCGACTAAGCCACCCAGGTGCCCCTCACGTACTTGCGTTGTGCGTGAATACATCTCACCTCTTCTGTCAGGTTTTGAACCTCTGTGGAGATGAGGGATTAGGTCTATGTCCTCACCTCGGTGCCTGACCCAGGGCTGTGTGCACCTTGCAGGAGACATGCAGCACTTCGTCATGCACATGTATGCCTGTTTTGCATGAATGTGTTCATGCATGTGGATGTCCTCATAAAGGTACCGTCTGATCATAAAGCACCATGCGGGATCCTATGTTGGCCTATGGAGTAGTGCACGGCCTGGTTCCTGCATCTTCCTGGGTCCTGCACTATCTTTCAAGGCACCATTCCCCATCCCATCTGTTCCACCCTCACCAGGCTCTCTAGGTTCCTTGGAGACTTTGTCTGAAATATTCTTCTCCTGTATTTTCATCTTATTTATTCCTACTCATCCTTCACATCTCTTCTCAAGCATTACTTCCTCAGAGGAGGAAGCCTCTCTAGAGGTTCCCATCACTTCCCAGACTGGATTAGGTGGTGCTATTTTCTCTCTCATGACTGGGGGCTTCTTTTCCATCTCCAAGTTTATTGTTTCTAACAGTACATCTATTGTGTGATTGTTGGATCACCTGCATCCTCCTCTAGCCTGGAGGCTCTCAGAGGCAGGAAGGTGTCTGCTTGGTCACCATGGCATCCCCACCTCCAGCACAAGAGGGACTCCAAAAGATGCCTGTTGCAGGAAGGAACTGTTTCCCCCACCCTCAGCCCACCCCAGCCCCCTTGGCCCAGGGAGTCCCTTACCGGTTGGTGGACCCATTGTAGCAGTAGTTGGGGAGGAAGTCGAAGTTCAGCTCCCAGAAGACGTGCAGGGTGATGCGGCCATAGGGGGCAGACACGTTGTGATTGGCCTCCCGGAACATGGCGTCAAAGCTGTCCAGGGTCATGTGCTTACACAGCAGCCGGTGCGTGAGCCGGTTGATCTCCAGCAGCCACTCCAGCTCCTGCCAGAGAGAGCCCATGGCTGCTGAGGACATACACGTATCCTCTACACTTGCACCACTTTATCTTATGGATTCCTTTCAAGCGGGGGAGAGCCTCTCAGACAACCTCCCAGCTGCTGATGTGGAGACTAGGATCCCACAGTGACATGGGACAACACGCTCTTCTTTGGAGGAGGGACTGCCAGACTGTGCTGAGGGAAGCTGCATGCCTGCTCTGGGAAGGGGACCACAGACCAGGTTCAAGTCCCCTGTCTGTACGTCCCTTGGGTGGAGAGCATGTCTGCTTGCTTTCCAGTTCCCATACTGGTGAGGGAAAAGTTCCCCTCTCAGTGTTGCAAGTCAACAAAAGGAAAGGTCTGACTGGCTGTCACCAGAGAATCTATCTCTGCCCTGCAGAAAGCAATCATGAGTTACCACTCGCTAAGTACTTACAATTAGGTCAGACTATGTGAAGCTACTGGTCTTTTATTAAATACTGTTGAGTATTAGTAGTTTCATATGGTTCAGTTTAATATATGCCAAACAGTATCCTAAGCACTTTATGTGTGTTGACTCATTTAATGCTCAAAAAACCCTGTATGGTTACCATTATGGTTTTCTTCATGCACAGAGAAACTGAGGTTTTGAGAAGTTAAATAGCTTGACTCCAAATCCAGGAAGCTAGGCTCCAAAGTCCATATTCTTAACCACTGTATACGATAGAAATTTAAAAAAATAGCTGGGGGCAGAATGCCCCCTCCTTTGGGTTCCTCTTGTGTCTCTCAGTCACAGGGTTGGTTTCATGTTGGTGAAGGTACAGCTGAAAGCCATGAACCAAGGGCCCATGTGATTGCTTGGAACCCTACCTTCAAGCAGAGAATGGGAGCAAAGTGGACAATATGAAGATACAACAGCTCACTGCATTTGTTGGCAAGTAAAAGGAGAGTGGGCCCCTTTGGGTTGGCTTGGTCCCTTGTGCTGCTGTCAAAAAGAATCAAAGCACAATCTTATGCAGAGAGAAGGCATCCTTCTTTCTGATGCTCTAGGACACTCCCATATTGCTGTGGTGAAGTGCTTTTTTGAGATCCTCCTGTTTCATAGAGGGGACAAATGAGGCTCAGAGGGTGAAGTAATTTGCCCGGGGTCACACAGGGAATACAGAACATGGTTTAGTAAGTGATCCCAGGTCTTCTGACGTCAAATCACATGTTTAGGCCCCTATGACGTAGCAGCCTGGAGTAAAGAAGCAGTTTGCCAAGAAAGCCCTTTGAAAAGTAACAATGGTTAAAGTAAAGATGTTTTACAATATAAAAATTCAATGAACACTGGCAAGGGCAGTTCACCGGTGTGGCCAAGAAGTGGGACAGCCAGAGGGCCAGCCTTACTGGTTGGGACGTGGAGTTCAGGTGTCTATGGTCACAGGCTGCAGCCCCATATCAGGGAATCAATTTTATTTTCATCAGTCACAAGACCTCCCTAATGCTGGTTGGGGTTCAGAGTGTGGTCAGGTAGAGGCCCCAGACTATGCTTAGAATCTGAGAGATTTGCCTTTCTGAAACTCAGATTCTATGGCTCTAAATTGGGGGTATAGAACTGCATCAAAGCTTGCAAACCTAAATGGCTATAGAGGCCAGACAGCTCAGGCAAGAGAGACAGTCAGAAGCAGGGGGGATTCCTGGGGCTGGGTCTCTGTGGCAAAACGTCTGTCCAGATAAGGGTGAAGCCGCCACTTAACTCCATACAGGTATTACCTCTTCAGAATGGGCTCAGTGATGACAGATCCCAGGGTCTTTCAAAAGAAGGGGAAAATCTGGATTTTAGTTCTGGAATGGCAACTGGAAGAATATGTTTCCAGTCACTGTGCACCATGAAGCAAATGAAGGGAAGAAAGAGAAAATCACCTCTCTGCTTCTGTTAGGGCATAGCCAGCTGGACTATTATTTTTGTTCCCATTCACTTAGAATGGGTAAAATAAAATAAAATAAAAGGAGTAAATGCTAATGATTTTATTTCCGAGCTCACTGAGTCCCTTGGTACACTGAGGTACTGTGTTACTAGGCAGACAACTGCAAATAAAAAACCAGGGAACAATTTCTGTTCTAATGCTCTGTGATTTCAAGAGCCTCACAAATGTGTATCAGTGTTTACAAGGGAGACCAACGGAGGGAGTTCTTAGCTCTGCTGATGGGGGGGCTCCTAGAAATGTAGATCTACTTCTTTCATCATGCAACCGCACCGAGGTTTTTGTTATATAGTTCAAACTGTCTTGGCATCAGCCATGTTCTTCTGGCCTTTAAATCATAGGAGGCCACCTGCCTCTGGGATGCAGAACCCAGTGCATCAAGGCACAGAAGGTTTACAAGGCCATGTGGGTGGCTCAGGTGCCTTCTGAGAAGGTCTGAATTTTCTATAGTCAAGCCAGTTTACTGAGAGCAACGCAGAGCAGCAGAACTGAAGAAATAAAACACATCATGGGACAACTTCTGTGAAAGAGTAGAAAGAGCTCTTTGGTGGGAACCAGAAAGACTGAGTGTCAGCCATATTGGACCGCTGACCTGCTCTGTGGCCCCAGGTAGGCGAGAAGAACAGGGGTCTCAAAGTCAGGTGCAGCAAGGCATGGAAGGTCATACACAGGAATGAAGTGCACCAGTGGGGCTCGGGGCAAGCTAAAGAGAGCACAACCCGCCTGATGGGATCGTCTAGTCATTTCTAGACAATTGTTGCCATCTGGAAAGGCTGGTGTGATGTTGCCAGAGCTTCTGCAGTTTTATTCAAATTCTTCCAAATGTTAAATGTTGGCTCAAAATTTCAAATGTGCTCTATAGCCTAAACAAAACACAGCCTGCAAGCTGCCAGCCCTCTAATTCAGCATCAGAGCTCTCCGAGAATCTATTTGCTCAGCTGTGTAGGATGAGGACAACTGGCTTGAGAAATCCCTGCCACCCTCCCAGCTTGGCATCAAGCCGCCTTCTCATCTCAGAGTGGAGTTTCTAAGGTGGAGGGAAGGGCTGAAGGGAGCACATTCCTCAGTTTGTTTCTTAGAAGAGGCAGAAGCTTCTGAGCCAAGGCCAATGAGGGCCTCCCGACCCCACAGGAGAGAGCATCCCTGGGGTCTCCTCTTCCTGGGCTTCACAGGAAGTGGCTACTCTCCTGGGGGCTGCCCTCACCTGATAAACACCAGCTTTCACTGCTTGTTTTGATTTTGTTCCCAGCTAAAAGAACATTCAGTGCCTTTCAAGGAGTGGGAAGAGGCTATGGACACCCACCGACACCTCAAAACAGATTTTCCATGAGATAGGCTCATTCATTACTGGACAACAAGAAGATACAGATAAACAACAAAGATGAAAACAAAAATCCCACTGCTTGGAGATAATCACTGCTAACATTTTGGCATAAACAAAGAATAATCTCCTCCTTCCTTCCTCCTTCCTTCCTTCCTTCCTTCCTTCCTTCCTTCCTTCCTTCCTTCCCTTTCTTTCTCTTTCTCCCTCCCTCCTTTTTCTTTTTCCTTTCCTTTTCTTTTTTCTTTTCTTTTCTTTTCTTTTCTTTTCTTTTCTTTTCTTTTCTTTTCTTTTCTTTTCCTTTTTCTTTCCTCCCTCCCTCCCTCCCTCCCTTCCTTCCTTCCTTCCTTCCTTCCTCCCTTCCTTCCTTCTTTCCTTTCGTAAAATCCATTTCTTAAGATAGATCTCCCAGAAGAACCTACGCTATATTATAATCTCTTAAAGTCACTGACCCAGGACTTAGGTGAGCATTTAAGGGGCAAGTCCTCTTAAGAAATGCTATTGAAAATTCACTCTGAGAATGTTTCATTGTTAGCCCCAAATTTCTATGCTCCTCTCTTCTTCTTTTTTTTTTTTTATAGAAGTTATAATTTATTAAGTGCAAAGTACTATGCAAAGCTCTTCCAGGCTGTAAAGAGTCATCCTTATAAAAATGCTATACTGTGAATTCTAATATTCCTCCATCATGAGATGGGGAAACAGGCTGGTAGAAGTGAAGTAACTTGCCAAGACTGCCCAGCTAGTATGTGGCAGGGCCAGGACTGGGACCCTAGCTAGGTCTTTCTGACTCTAGACCCTCATTCCTAGTCACCGTTTTTTGTTGTTGTTGTTGTTGTTATTGTTTTTTTTTTTTTTTTTAACCACTTTGTCCACCTAAGAAAGCAAATTTTATTTTGAAATAATTTTAGACTTTCAGGAAAGTTGTGAAAAAGCAGAGCTCCTGTGTATCCTTGACCCAATTTCCTCATGTTAACATCTTACCTAATCATAATTATCAAAAGTAGGAAATAAACATTGGTCCAATTCTATTAACTAAATGACACCCCTTATTCAGATTTCATCAGACTCTTCACGAGGGTCCTTTTGTTTGTTCTTGGATTCAATTCAGAATCTCACATTGCATTTAATTGTCATATCTCCTTAGTCTTCTTCAATCACTAACATTTTCTAATCTCAGTCTTGTATGATCTGGATGCTTTTGAAAAGTATTGTTCACTTTTTTTTTAAAATGCTATTTGATTGGAATTTATCTGATATTTTCTCATGATTAGGTTGAGAACATGCATTTTGGCAAGAATACCACAGAGGAATACATAACGGGGATACATGAATATCTGTTAATACTGGTGATGTTAATCTTTGATGCTTGGTTAAGATGGTATCTGCCAAGTTTCCCCAGTGTACAGTTATTATTCTTCCCTTTGGAGTTAATAAATATTTTGAAGAAGATAATGTGTGCAAGAATCCTGCTTCTTCATTTTTTTTTAATTTTCAAGTAATTTTTAAAATTATAGTAAAACATATAACATAAAACTTACCATCTTAAGCATTTTTAAAAAATGTTTATTTACTTATTTTGAGAGATAGAACGCAGGTGGAGGGGCAGAGGGAGAGACAGAATCCCAAGCAGGCTCCACACTGCCAGTGTAGAGCCTGACACAGGGCTTGAACTCATGAATCTGTGAGATTATGACCTGGGCAGAGACTAAGAGTCAGATGCCAAATGGACTGAGCCACCCAGGTGCCCCCACTTTAACGTTTTTAAGTGTATAGCTCTGTGGCATTAAGTACATTCACATTATTTTGCAACCATCACCACCATCTGTCTCCAGAACTAATTTTCCTCAACCAAAACTCTGTACCCATTAAACACCAATTTCCTAGTTCCCAGTAATAAAAATCCCACTTTCTGTCTCTATGAATTTTACTACTCTAGGGACCTCATAATAAGAGGAATCATAAAATATTCTTCTCAAAGCTCTGCCTACTAATTTCAGCATTCTTTGCTGGATTTTGCTCACAACAATTGTCACCATGGTGCTAATGGTGATTTTTTATTTCTCTCATTCCTTCCACTCATCTGCTTTTGAAAGCATTAAAGTCCTCCTTTGATTCACTTCAGGACCGCTCAGTCAAGTTTATTCTAATTCCTGGAGAAGAAGAGTCAGCAGAGAGTAGCTCAAATTACTGTTTAATAGAAGAAAGTAGGCCTGTCCCACGCTTGTGCATCAGGACCAACTACATAGTATACAGGTCCCAGTGCAAAATGGAAAACGCTTGTTAAAAAAATTATTAAGAATTTCAAGATGGCAACAGCAGAGCATTAAAAAACCAAGCACAGAGCCCTTCTGGGACCTATACTACTGCACACCCATGACACCCTCACTGTTGTGCAACCTTCCCTAGCTCTCAGAACCACCCCCCTACTTTCTTGATTCTGTAGAAGCCCAAAGGAAAAGCAGCTGTGCCCCAGCATTGGTCATCTCAGAGATCTCAAGGCAATCAGGAGGGTAAGGTGACTCTCATTCATTTCTTGCTCTATTCATTTGGGAAAGAGACTCACTGCTTCTCTTTAACTAGCTCAGTACTAGGTTAACAACACTTGTAGCTAGGCTTCAAGTCTAAGGAATCCCAGACCAGAACTCCCATGGGCCCCCTGTCCCTTACCACGATGGAAGTCAGGTCCTCACTCTCAAAACGGCTGATGGCCTGGTCCAAGGATTTATACATGGCGGCAGAGATACGCTGGGTAATGAGTCTGTTTAAGTCAATTGATCTACCCAACAACTGCATGGAAGAGACAGAGAGAAAAGTTACTTAAGGTTCTCACAGGCACATGACCACTAAATGCAATGCACTGATAGAAATTTGGATTGAAAGCATAAAGGACATTACTAGGACAAATGGGGACTCTATGCAAAAAAGAGTATTGTCAAATTTCCTGAGTATGATAATTCTATTTTGATTATGAGACAATGTCTTCATTCTTTGGAGATACATGCTGAGGTATTCATGAGTGAAGTGTCATCACTCTCTCGAATGGCTAAGAAGAGTACATATATTTAAAGGAAGTCAGAGAAAGCCTCTCGAAAGCAGTTTTTCTGAATGGTCATGTATATTTAAACATATATATATTAATGTTATATATAAATATATATTTTTATAAATTATATATACTATATATTTATATATTATATATACTTATTTCCTATTTATAGATTATGTATTTATTTATTATTTATATACTACTTACTATATATACACCGTATTTATAGTATACATATCATACACTATTCACATATTTATATACTATTTATCTGCACTTTTTATATCTGTATGTGTGTGTGTATGTGTGTGTATATACATATAAAGTATATGTATATATGTGTATATACATATAAAGTATATGTATATACACACACATACATATGTATATACACAAACATATATTCATATATTTCACTTTGGTAGGTGCCTAATAATTATTCTCAACCATTTTATTTCTTTTACTGTATTTGTGAGAGAGAATAAATAAGTATATAAGAGAAAGTGAAGCAAATGTGGTACAACATTAATAATCATGGATCTGCCTACAGAGTATATATATGTTCATGGTGTTATTCTTTCAACTTTCCTGTCAATTTGAAATATAAGCAGTGGAGCGAAAATGTGATTCATTCATACTGTAGGAAAAGGCTCAGGACAGGCTCTGGCATCCCATGCAACGCTGGCCTCCTACATTTAGCCCTGAGGTTCTTCCTGCGTCTGTCCTGTGTGCCCTTATGGGGATGAGTGTAGAAGCATGAGAATGAAGGGCTGATTACAGCATGGAAAACAGAACTTAGGATAATTTCCATCAGGGTACACACACGGGGATTATTGCAGATGCTATGTGAACAGCAATAAACAATTACTGAGTGCCTGCTGTGTGCACTGCACTTTACTGGGTGCCCAAGGATTATTCTTAACTTTTTAAAATTTAATTCTTAACTATTTTATTTTTTTCGATTTCCCTTTTGGGAGATTTTCTACCAACTAAGACCCCTTACAGCCATCATGTGCACATAAAAGCCCTCAGTATTTAATGTCCTGTGGCTAATTCTGACTGCATCAGTAACTAATAGCTGTAATTTCCTGAGAGGTTGAAGGAAAAGCATTGAGCTCCTGCTGTTGACAGAAGTGAAGCTCGTTCTTTTTTCTCTCATAATTCTGTTTTGCTTTGATTTCTCAGAGCAGTGAAAATGTCCAGGGTTTCCAGGGTAACCCTTTCCTCCCCACCAGGGGTACTTCTCAGCCATGGCCCTTCACCTGGGTCTACTCCACAAACACCGTGGCCCATGTACCAAGCACACAAAGGTCATGGCCTAGAGGCCATTTCACCGCTGCTTGGCTGACAGCAGGGCTTAGGAGTTGGGTGGCTGGAGCATCTTGTATTTTGCCTGCCTGGCTCATGTTAACATTTTAAAGCAGGGAGATGTTTCTGAGCTCCTGGCAGCATTTCCTCTACATTTGCAGTCAAATGTTAACAGAAACCAACCTCACAAGACCAAACTGTGATTTCTAGCATGGGTTTGGCTGACACAATTTATTTCAAGCATGAAGTAGCCTGCCTTCCCTTAGACCAGCATTTGCCCATTTCTGAGCGGCAGTCCTGATGGAAAGAAGTGAGCCACAGCTTATGACAAGAAGACTAAGACTCTGCTGGCTACTACGCCACAGAAGTGTCCTAGGGGCAGAATGAGAAGCCTAGAACTTGAACCACACGATGCCAATGCCTCTTCGTTATTTGTACGATTCTGTGGCTGTGCTATGCCCACCACGGTCAGAAACCCACATGGGCAGTACGCAGGGTGGAGAGTGTTTAGTCCTGATCTCTGATCTCCCCACTAACTTCATAGCTACTCTCTAACCTGTCCCACCTCTGCTCTGGCTTTCTACACCATACCTGGACATGTCTCTGTTTCAGCAGCGTTTCGTAGCGGTTGGACGGCGGGTATGGAATGATGACTCCATAATTCTTACACTCGGCCCTAAAACGTTTATCCAACAGGACACTGAAGGGATAAAAGTTGAATAAGGCCAGTAAACATGATGGTGAGTGATTTCCAATCACCCAGCCACATCTGTTTCAGACTGTAGGATCTACTCATGAAGCGTTATTTT
This sequence comes from Lynx rufus, assembly GCF_022079265.1. Lineage (NCBI taxonomy): Eukaryota > Metazoa > Chordata > Mammalia > Carnivora > Felidae > Lynx > Lynx rufus. Next base: position 190,561,664 of record NW_025814823.1, read on the forward strand.
ATGTATTTAAAATAAAACTATTTTCTGCTTTAGAGCAAAGTTCGGATTTCTTTTTAGCCACAAAAGCTCAACATAAAGCAGAACTTCCAGGTTAAAGACAAGCAACACAGAAGTTGAGTCACCTCCCTCTTTTATTCATTTACCAAAAAAGCAACTGAGTGCATGCTTGCCATATCCCAGGGAACATTCTCGTACTGGGGATACAAAGTTCCTGTCCTCACGGAGCTTACTTCTGGTAAAGACACTGACAACTAAATAAACGGAGAAGTTAAATAATTTCATGCAAGAGAAAATACTGCATAGTATTTACTACTTCTCAGGCACACACATGCATGTACACAGGCATTTTAAATTTCACGACAACCTTATGAGTTAGATGTGCTATTATTATCTTTCACACTGAGGTACAGAATGCAGAGTAATCGTGCTCTGAAAATAACAACACAGGATCATTTGGTATTCGGAGGTCAAAGACAGTGTCTCTAAAGCAATTTTGCTGGATGGACACCTAACTGCTAAAAATGGAAAGATCTGGGGGAAGAGTGTTTATGGCATTGAAAAAAAAAAGCTGGTCCGCATGGATAAAGGGCAGGCATGCTGGAGACCAATGGGCAAAAAGGAATTTACAAGGTTAATCTAGGGGCCAGATCACATGGGACTACATCAGCTGCAGTAAAAAAGCTAGGTATTTTCTAGATGTCAGTGGCAGCCATTGAAAGGCTTTAGGTAGGAAAGTGACATAATTTAAATGTACACTGTCCAGCATGGAGAGCAGCCACCAGCTACAGGACCCCACAGAGCACCTGCAACGTGGTGAGATGTGCTGGAAGTGTAAAACACACACTAGACTTTGAAGGCTTAGGAAAAAAAAAAACAACAAAAACTATCTCTTTAACAATTTTTGTATCGGGGTGCCTGGGCAGTTCAGTCGGTTAAGCGTCCAATTTCGGCTCAGGTCACGAAATCTCGGTTTGTGAATTTAAGCCTTGCATCAGGCTCTGCTGTCAGCACAGAGCCCACTTCGGATCCTCTATCGCCCCCTGCTCCACCCCCCACACCGTGCGCTTGCTCTCTTTCTCTCCCAAACATACATAAAAAACATTAAAAAATGTTTTTATATTGATTTCATGTTGAAATTGTATTTTAGATACATTGGATGATAGAAAATATATTATTAAAATTAGGGGTGCCTGGGTGGCTCCGTCGGTTAAGCCTTGACTCAGGCCAAGGGCTCAGCTCAGGGGCTCAGGTCATGATCACGGTTTGTGGGTTCGAGGCCTGCATCGGGCTCTGTGCTGACAGCTCAGAGCCTGGAACCTTCTTCGGATTCTGTGTCTGCCTCTCTGCCCCTCCCCTGCTCGTGCTCTGTCTCTGTCTCTCAAAAATAAATAAACATTAAAAACACTTTTTAAATTAATTTCACCTGTTTATTTTTCCTTTTTAAAATATGGCTACTAAAAAATTTAAAATTACATGTGCGGCTCACATTTGTGGTTGCACTATATTTCTTTTTTTTTTTTTTTTTTAATTTTTTTTTTTTTCAACGTTTATTTATTTTTGGGACAGAGAGAGACAGAGCATGAACGGGGGAGGGGCAGAGAGAGAGGGAGACACAGAATCGGAAACAGGCTCCAGGCTCTGAGCCATCAGCCCAGAGCCCGACGCGGGGCTCGAACTCACGGACCGCGAGATCGTGACCTGGCTGAAGTCGGACGCTTAACCAACTGCGCCACCCAGGCGCCCCAAGGGCAGTATTTTAGATAAGAATGTTTTATAAACTAAATATACAGAGGATCAGGGTTTGACAAATCTGGGTTTGTGTACATAGCATATTTGAAATGAGAATTATTTTAGAGACACTGGAAGCCCTACTCACTGTTCTAACCACTTCTCATTCAACCCAGACATGTTCTAAGTGATTACTTTGTGAAAGACTATGTGTTTGGTGTGCTTTCCCAGAAAGTATTTTCCATCATTAAGAGCCGCTCCCTTCATTGGATGTGCATTCTCTGTTAACAGGAACTTGTGTGCTCTGTACATCAGCTTCTCTTTGAAATATGTCAGAGCAACTCTAGCCGTCAAAAGCAAAATGACGCAAATTCCTTGCATAGAAAGAAAAATAATTTCTGTTGGTTAAGTAACTATTCTTGATATTACTGGTTTATAGACTTGGATTTCCAATAAGAAGAGAGACACCTATTTTGAGGTTTTTCTTGACCAGTTCTGTTACGGGTTCCTGCAACCCAGGAATTCATGGGCGTCTAAATCAACACACACCGCCAATCAACACCAACAAGCCTCGAACACTTGACATGTATCTTACCACAACTTCCTCACTGGTCTCCTATCTGACCTATATTTATATACCCATTACTTGCTCACCACCAATCCATTCTCCACATTTTTATGTTTTTAATAGGGCAAATTTTTAAAAGTAAAAACTGAGGTCTCTGTCATACTTTTGAAACCATCCCGTGATATTCTATTCCTCCTAGGTAAATGCCTACAAGCCCCGTCACCTGAGCCCTGCCTACCTCTTCAGTTTCATCATGCAACCTGCCTCTTCTTGTGGTCTGTGAATGAGGCCTTTACATGTACTAATTCACATTAATTGTCTCAACTGCCCTATGGAGTAAGTGTGCTGTCAATATGATATTTCTGCCACAGGGACTTTGCAAACAGTTCCTTTGCCTGCAATTTCCTGTCCCATCCTTCACTTTTAATTAATGCCTACCAATTTCAGGTAAGAACTCAAATGTTACTTTCTCAGGATAGCTTTTCCAGTTCCTCACCCCAAAGACTAGTTCAGGTTTAACTGTCACAGATCTGCAAATTCCCATGAACTTTTCCTTCACAGGGAGCATGTAACCTCCCTTGTCACTGTGCTTTCATCAGTTTTTATTAATGTCTGTTACCCCCCACTAGACTGTAAGCTCCATGAGGTGCAGCACCAAATCTGCCTATTTTCCTTTCTCCGTATTTTAGCATCCAGTCCAGGCCCACAGGATCGCTCCAATTTCCTTAGGTGCTAAAGAAGAAGAGAGGTTTTTTACAACAGGAAACTATGTCTCACAGGTGGCAGTCTAAGAAAGCTTGTTGCTCACGGCCCTGGGACTCTCCTACCTGCCAGCCATGGCTTTGTAGTAAGCAAAGATCTGGTCCGCCAGCTTGTAGACAAACTGATCAAAGCACAGGTTCACCTGGTGAAAGGGAAGCAGGAAATGTCAGTGGTGTCTGTCTGGCTTTATCATAGAAGCTTAGACGACTGAAAGGGGGCGCTTGGGTGGCAGTGCATGTTGCGGAGCAAGAGACTTTGAACAGCAACAAAAGAAGATTTTGTGATTCAGTTAAGAAGTTTGGCCCTTCCTCTCAAGGTTTTTAGCTAGGCACAGAGAAGGCAAAGTCCAAAAAGCTCTGGAGGAACTGCCCCTGCCTCTGGTCCCCTCCTTGCTGGTGGCCCCTCTGGTGGCCTGCCCAGAGGCAATGCAAGACAGATCTTCACATCCCCTGCAATTACTCGTATCAGCCAACCCATCCTCTTTCCTGCTAGACATTCTTGTCTTTTCCTTTCACTTTATTTTACTTTGCTTGGCAAATGAAGAAGTTGATGGTCACTGGAAACTGAAAAATCTATTTTTTTTTTTTTTTGCAAACTTTGCTTAAAAACCTTTGGATCTTAATGAATATGGGGTCATCTTGCCATTTCAGTGTCTTGTCACATAGGTGGCAGACTGTGATGCTCAGGTGAGGCGTTCATGTCAGACATGGGATCAAAACCAAACCCTCCAGTGATGGCCAGAAACAGCCACAGGTGGGACATTACTGAGCTGGGGCTGCGGTGGGGGCAGAGCGCCATGTGACTTCAAAGGGAACAGAGCGTATTTACGTGACTTCTTTTCCATTCTTCTCTCCCCAAATTCTCAGCTCCTTACAGTTAATTCTTTATCCGAAGAACTTTCAGGTTTTATCTTACACCCCAGATGCTATTCTGAACATAAACCACAGAGTTGGGTGCAGCTCTGTCCTCATTTGTAGGTAACCAAGGCCTCTGCCCCAGACTGTGCACTTCAAAGGTCTCCATGGGATGTTCCAACAGCTGAAGAACCTGCAGGGTCAAGGTGTCCCCCACTCATACCCTATGCTCCCCTTCTAGAACCAGCCTTGAGTATCTTTGCTCCCAAAGCCCAAGCCCCTTTCAGGCCTGTTTGGTGTTTTCCCTGGCATCATCCCTGAGGGTGGACCGCACCTCGGGTGTGTGCACCCCTAGGGCTGTGGGTTAGCCAAGAGGGCCGCAGTTTAAGGGCAGCGATGGCAGACAAAGCTTGGATATCCGTACACATGCACATAAGGCCCTGTATAGGGCAAAACAGAGCTTGGGGACGGGAACAGAAAGGTGGCAGGCTACAAGCTGGGGTCTCAATTTGTACTTTGGCCCTAGGTCCTCAAATGTTACCCAGGGCCTGGCTGTGTGCTTTTTTTTACATTTATTTTAAAAATCTCTGGGGCACCTGGGTGGCTCAGTCAGTTAAGCATCCGACTCGATTTCTGCTGAGGTCATGGGATTGAACCCTGCGTCCACCTCTGTGCTGACGGTGTAGAGCCTGCTTTGGATTCTCTCCCTCCCTCTCTCTCTGCCCCTCCTCTGCTCGTGAGTGCATGCTCTCTAAATAAATAAATAAATAAATAAATAAATAAATAAATAAATATTAAAAAAAAATCTCACTTGGCCACATGACACTCTAGGTTTGTTCTGTTTTCAACCTGTTGGAGAACACAAGTATATAAGATCTGTCAGAAGATGGAGTTGTCAAAGCCAAGGTACAACCAGTTAACTTGTCTCCAGGAATCTTTCTTCCCAAGTTCGTACTCAGGAGAACAGATTTGTGTTGGGGTCCATTAAGGTTTTCAACTCCCATAGACATCGGAGGGTTGAGAAAGCAAGAAGCATCTCTACTAGATTTTCTCTGAAATACGTAAACTTTCAAACTAAGTTAGTGGTGATGCTAATCCTAAAACAGTCATGTCCTTCCTTTATAAAGAAGAATGTCTTATGTTTCTATGACATTTTTCCCTAGTTGGCCCATTCTGTGTTTATATAGCCCCATGCAGTTAAGCACAGCGCAGACTATCATTCCCATTTCCAGAAGGCAAAACTACATTTCAGTAACCATCACTGCCATTGCCCTCAGGCTCCTGGTCCTTGCACGGGCCAGGACTGTACCTCCTCGCTCCTCTTTGAAAAGCAGTCATGTGACTTGCTTTGACCAATGACATGTGTCACTTCCTGGTGGAAGCTTTGAGTACCAGTAACACTTCCCCCTGGCATGGCAATTAGTGAATGTTCCAGGTGGGTCCCAGCTTGAAGACCACATGGAGCAGAGCCCCCAATCAATCCATAATGGAGAAATAGACCTTTGGTTTCAAGGTACTAAGAATTTGTGATTATTTGTTACTGGAGCATAACCTAGCTTATCCTGACCAGTACAGAAATAAAGCTATCGAATGACTCTCTAATAAACAGCTTTAATGGTTGAGAGGATGGTTACTTCAGTCCTACTAGTACTAGAAAGTGACTCTGTAAGCTGTGTGACCTTGATGTAATAACTGACCACTGTAAGTCTAAGATTTATTATTTATAAAATAGATAGTAGCACACACTTCTTTAAATTGCTACAAAGTTTATTTGATAAGTCTCTCTCTACAGTGCTTATCCCTGCCCTTGGCAAAAGGCAGATATATAATAATTGATAGGTGGTACTGCTGTTGTTATTATTATTAGCCAAATAACCCAACCAGACCAGACCCAACAGAAAATTGATTTTACCCATGCATTACTATCATTTGCCATCCCTTAATATATTTGAAAAAGAAAGACCATCATCCTGGTCTGGGTACTTTTCGATGGTCATGATGTTTGTAAAGATCAATCTCCATACGGTGAATGAGATTATAATAGCGTTGCATAGTGACAGACGGTAGCTACGCTTGTGGTAAACATAACATAACATGTCAAGTTTTAGAATCACTGTGTTGTACACCTGAAACTAATGTCACATTGGGTGTCAACTGTCCTGCAATTAAAAAAAAAAAGTCATGGGGCGCCTGGGTGGCTCAGTCGGTTGAGCGGCCGACTTCGGCTCAGGTCACGATCTCACTGTCCATGAGTTTGAGCCCCGCGTCGGGCTCTGTGCTGACTGCTCAGATCCTGGAGCCTGTTTCAGATTCTGTGTCTCCCTCTCTCTGACCCTCCCTCGTTCATGCTCTGTCTCTCTCTGTCTCAAAAAAAATAAATAAATGTTAAAAAAAAAATTTTTTTTAAAAGTCATAAAAAGAGATCACTCTCCAGAACAAGTCATTGATCCCCTACTGCTATGGTCTGAAAGCGTATGCTCCCGCCAAATTCTTATGTTGTGACCCTAACCCCCAAAGGTGATGGTATTAGGAATCACCTCACTTTGGGAGGTGATTAGGTCATGAGGGTGGAGCCCTCAGAAATGGGATTAGTGCTCTTATAATAAGAGACCCCAGAGAGTTCGCTCACCCTTTCCACTAGCAAGGATACCACGAGAAGTCTGTGACCCAGGAGGGCGCCCCCACTGGGTGGTACTGGACCCCTGATTTGGATTTCCTGCCTCCACAACAGTGAGAAATACACGTCTGTTGTTGATAAGCCACTCAGTCTGTGGTATTTTGGTACAGAAGCCTGAACAGATGAAGACAGCCCACTTTGTGCCAACAGCTCCAGATTTAAAAAGTCCAGACGCTTGGAATAAGATTATAGGAACGAAAGGGGAAGCACGTCACTTGCCTCAGCTTCAATCTCATCATACAGGAACTGCTTTTTAAACTTGGTCAGAGCATAGTAGGCGCTGTCATTGTACAGGTCCAAAGGGTAGAGGACGTACCTGAGGGAGAAGAACAGAGGCCAGCAGCTTACTAATCTCTCTCAAGGCAGTCTGACTGATGCGGCTTGGGACATATGAAGGGTTGGGTGAAAAGATGAACAGGCTCTGGGTTAGAAGAGAGCCTTCCAGCATTCTGATGTTTCCAGCCTGCTTTAGGGATGACTTACTTTACAGTCTTCCCACAGAAATCAAAACACCATGAGGTTAATAAGTCCAAGGTCTGAAAAAATTTGTCTGGGACCAAAAGAAATCAGATGGTAGTTAAGGATATTAGCTTCCTGATCCCCAGAGATGACTACCTTCCAAGCATGGCTGTTCTGAGACTGACAAAGCACAGGAAGGACAGCTGGGCTGGTAGAACCCTGAACCTATCTGCAAGGCTGAGTGAAATCTGGTGTCACATGATCCTTGGCATAAGCATTCTCCCTGGTGGGGCACACTGCCTAATCTGGAAAGTTGTGGAAAGAACATAGCTCACTAGCAAAACTACCATCTGAACCCGGGGAACCTCCTTGCTGACCCAATCCTGCCTCTTACTCCATCATGGAAGGTTCTTTGGTTTCCAGGATATGGTCTGTTAGAATCCAGGGCATGGACATCTCAATTGGAAACTGGATTCGCCGGCCCATGGTTAACTCCAGGAAGAATTCTCGGAACCAGAGCTGAGACAGATCACAACACTGCTGCAGGGCTTCTGAAAGCATAGCAGAAAGAGTTGTGGGTTCTACACGGGAAGCACCAAAAGATCTTTCTTCTTGCCATTTTTATTAACTTAGTTCTTATTGCTTTCATTGCTACTCTTGCCACTGTACTAGTATGCAGCAGGTACTCATAAAACATGACTTGGTCTATAGATCCTGCTCTCTTATACCCGAAAGCCAGTCTAACACCTATTTAGAAAACACCATTTGTTAAGCTTCTCAGTAGCAGCCCTTGGGGGGAAGAGAGCAGCAATGTTTTAGAGCTTTAGATGCCTCCCCAGTTTCCATCATCCCCCTGCAAAGCCGTCCTGAAAAGCCACGATCCGAGTGTGAAAAGCATGCTTTTTATACAAACACGGTGTCAAGCCAGGTCCCCAGGTGCCTACTTTTAACTGCTCCTTGCATCCTTATACATGGTAATTCTAACTTCCATATACTGAGAAGCCTTGAAGGCTCCTAGGCTGTGCTCTAATGGAGAAGCTTGGACTGTTGGTTAAGATCACTCTTCTCAGCACCAACAGATGCATTACCACTCCCACATCCCTGGATGCTGCTCTCCTTCCACCCTGCCCTGTCCCACCTGCATAGGCATCCTGCTGACAGGAGAACAGGGTTGTGGGACACAGGGTTGTGGTACAGCCTGAAAGCTGCCTTTGTTAGGAGCAACGAGATAGTCAAGTGCCTGGCCACGTCTACAGGTATGTTGGCAGTTTTAATTCCTTCTTCTAAGAACTTCATGACAAATATACTGCAAATGTCTACCAGACAAATTTAGCTGAGTCAGAATAGCTGGACTGGCCTGGCCTTTCCAAGCCCACCAGAAAAGTTTGTATTTTCTTCTTCAGTGGCAACATGTGTCCCTTTTGGTCAATGATCACGTTTCTTTGCTTCTTTTGGTCTGAAGGCCTTAGTTGGTCTGGGACCTGGGACCCCCATCCTCTCCCCACTGCGACTCACCACTGATGTTGAGCAGGTGCGTGAAGAAGAAGGATTGTTTATGGAAGTCCTCTATGGCGAGGACGATGGGTCCATCAAGGCTGCTTCTCAGGGTCTTCTTGGAGCCACTTTTGTCTGCAATGAGTGATTCAAGCATGGTCCGCACCATGTACAGCTTGAAAGAGAAAGAAAGATGAGAAGGTCAAGGGCTGGCTCTCCACCCTGGGGTAAAGGTTTCTTTGTGCTGTATTTATATTTTTCTTTTTTTTTTCCTGCAGATGTCTGCTCTTAAAAACCACTGTCTTAAGGAAGCACCAGTTTAGGGTTGGAGAAGTGAATTTGGAACATATAAACCTGCAAGAGGGAGACTGCCCAGCCCGGGAGGAAGTCCTGCCTGGGGTCTGCGGCATCCCTGGGTAGGTAGACCCGGTAATACCAAGTCATTCAAGGCCCAGGATTTTGCCTGCTCTGCTCGGCCAAGGGCATGGGCATCAGAGGAGAACTTCAGTTCACGTCACTCTGGAGTCACTCTCTGCTTTACTGGTTGGCTATGGTGGTGCCATGGGTGGAGCCGTGGACTCGGGTCTAAGGCCAGGCACTGCTACTGTCTTGCTGTGTGACCTTGGGCAGCGAAGTCCTGCTCTGGGCCTCAGTTTTCTTATCTGCTAACACGAAGGGGTTGCACCAGATGCTTTCTCAAATCAGTCCCTTTCAGCTCTAACATTTTGAGGAACTGCGAAATAGAATATGATCAGAACAAGCCTCCCACCCAACCACCTCAAGCTTCTGACCCTTAGCACTCTGAATCCATGACTGAGTGATGGCGCCCTCTGGTGGTGCCAGCTGCATTGCACAGCCTACCAAAATCCTGGGAGGAAAGCGGGTGAAGATTGGTACTTACACAGGAGGTCTACTAGACAATCAACTCCCGCTTACAGAGGGCCTTAAGTGCAAAGGGTGCAAGTGCTAATCTAGATCTTTCCACATCATATGCCTTTGAATGTTAGGGCTGGAAGGGGCCTTGAGGAGCCAGGCTAGTCCATTCCTGCTGCCTCCTGGAGAAGTATACCCCAACCAACCCAGCCAGGCGGTGTAATACCAGGGATCGGCAGCCTCTTCGGCCCTGTGTGCCACCAGTGGGGTGAAACAAAGCCCGCGGGGACCACTGGCAGGCCTAAGACATAGATAGGAGAAAGGAGGAGGGGGTGGGAGGGCAGGAGAGACAGGGAAGAGGGAGAGAGAGAAGAGAGAGAGAGAGAGAGAGAAAAGCAAGAGGTATTGTATACGGTGGGAAAGCCGCCGCGACTGCTATAGGGGCCACTTGCCGACCACCTCTCAGAAGCTCCAACCTCCCTCTGCCACCATGTCTGTGCTGGCTGCCTCTGGATCTCCTCTAGGACCGTACCCACCATGCCCCTGGCATTGGGCCGGGCACGCAGCCTCGGAGAGGAGGGGCACAAGCCCCTGCCACAGCACTTCCCTTGGTGGTGCAAGAGCTCCCCGTGGTGGCCAGTTTACTGGACAGTCCACCCTCTGCAACCCCATTGCTGGGCAGGCCTGACCATCCCTAAGAACCGAGAAGCACTATTCTAATGATGGCCTTTGGAGTCATCAAGGAAAGGATTCATCAAGTACCATCCATGTGGAATTGACTGATCTACATCAAATTCTATTTGAAAATCCACTTCATCGATAAAAGAGGGGGAACTCTTCCCACCTGCTTCTATTTAACTCATCAGATCAGTCAGCAGCCCAGCTCTGCTAGATGCCCCTGTCTCCTGTGCTCTGAAGGCCCTAACAGAGCCCTGGGGCGGGAGTCAGGAGACCTGGGTTCTCGTCCCACCTCCGCCTGTGACTCATCTTGTGACTTAGACAAGTCACTTCCCCTCTCCGGACCTCAGTTTCCCCATCTGTAAAATAGGGAGGGCACTGGGACTAGCTTGTCTCTAAGGGCTCTTCCAGCTCTGACTTCGGGAGTCTACTGAAAATGCATCTATGCCGCCTCATATGATTTGGTGGTGCTGGGGGTTAACTCGTGGTCACACTCCCCTCTCAGACCACCTACATAAGTATTCCTCCTCTCTGTCCCTCTCTCCCTGCCTGTGTGGCCCTCTTCCTCCTTTCCAGTTTCTCTTTGGCCTTGTCCGGGTCTCCCTCACTCATGTCCTGGGACTTATGGAAACACCCATGAGGTGTGTCCTAGGCTGGAGAGGTCTGTGGTCCTTGACATTACATAGAAGTATTTGTAGAAGCTTCCCTGGGATTTCCACAACCAGCAAGATTAGTGCAAACTGGCCCGTGGGCTGTGAAGCCAAGGAAGTTACAGTGACATGGCTGAGAACCCGTCTTGGCCCATCCTTCCTCCCCGGCCCCTGCCCAGACACAGACACACACACATAGAAGGGGAGGCGGTGGGCCTCACATGGCTCATCTCAGATGATTCAGATTCAGGGTTTCAGAGCTGAGAGAGGCTGAAAGGTCATGTGAAGTGGGAGTTCCTGTAAGACCCCTGAAAGTTCAATGGACCCTTATGCTTTTTTCCAATTCCTCAAAAAGCCTACCAGGAATTGCTTATCCTTAAGTAAGTGGCAAGGATTTGACCAAGATGCCCAGATTCTTTACTTTTTTTTTGTTTTGTTTTTAACAACTATATGACTACTTTGGATAAATCCCAGGTGACCTCTTGTTCAGAAGCTTTGGTTAACAACGCTGAATATCTCTGATTACTAGACTCTCTCTAAGGGGTCAAGGGCTTTTGATACTAGTGCATTTGAGGGGATAATACTTGTCAGTAACATGATCTCATTCAAAATTTTCATTTAATAGAGAAGATAATTAGAGTACAGACAGGTCAAGGTGCTTGCCTAAGATCACACAGCAAGTCAGAGGCAGAACTTATAAATTCCCAAGCTAGGATGTCACTTCAGGGGAAGGGGCCAGGGTTCACTACAGAGGGACAGGATAGATGCATATAGATTCTACTTTAAATTCCTCCTACACTTTGGAACCTAAACTTCACAGGGCTAGGAGATAGCCAGTCCTGGTATTACCTCCATTTGCCAGATTAGACAACTGAGGCACAAGGAGACTGTGTAACATGCCCGAGGTCACACAGGTATCTGGGACTAGAATCCAGGTCTCCTGAATCTTAAGCTGGTAGTCCTCCCTCCTATATTAAAACAAGATGGCAGAATAAGACTAGAACAGCTGCTGGACCCTGCCCCTCCTGCCTGAGGACCACCCAGCCCCACCACCCCACAGTCCAGCCAGGATGACCTACCATGGCCTGGCTGGCCTCTGAGTCAACAGAGCTGGCCTGTGCCCAGAGCCACTTACCTGTGTGCTGGAGGGCCCCACAGCACGCCGGGGCACCTTGATGTCAAATCCACCTTTGGGGTCCTTCTCCCCTCTCAAGCACGGGTCATTAGGCGGCTCTCGGCCCCCTTCCCAGTCACAGATGGTTTTTCGAATTGCCTGGAGGACACTGGGAAGGAAGAACGAATATTCAGAGTAGGTTTTACTGGTGGGAGGAAGCCCTGCAAGCCTGTTTCTAGAGTCTGAGACGGCCCAGGAGCACTTGTCCTAGAATTCCTGTATCTAACCACCCAGGGTGAAGGCTGGCTTCTCAGTCTTGAGCTACAGTCCAGAAGTCTGCACTTTAACAAGCGCCCAGGTGACTCTGAGGGCCACTGCCTAATTTTTTTTTTTCTCATTACAGGGGCGTTTCACTAGTCCAGTTACATCTCTGCATGTTCAAGTTTAATGATAGCTTATATTTGTTGCATACTTACTCCATGCTGCTGTGTGCTTAGGTCTACACACTGATTATTTCACTCTATCAACAGCCAATGAAGTAAGTTATCGTCCACATTTTACAAACGAGGAAAATTGAGGTTCAGAGAAAGTAGGTTATTTGACTGAGTGCACACAGCTAATGGTGGATATGGGCTACAAACCCAGAGACTGAGGCTTCATTTCAAACGTCCGACTCCTAAGAAGGCCTCCTAGAATTTGCTGGAACTTGCTAGTAAGCTCTGTGTGTGTTCAGAGGCTGCTCTGGAAGCTGACTGAGACAGGAACATGCTCTGTTGTCTACACCTAGCACCCCCTGATTTTAGATGTGCTCTTGAAAAGGGCCATCTGAAGACCCACCTGATAAGGACATTCTTCTTCTTCCGTACCGCCTGCCTCAGGGGCTCACGCAGTGTCACCTGGGCAAAGTCTTGCAGGGCCGCGTAGATGGTGTTCCTGATGGCCTGGTTGAAGACGCTCTCCATCCTGCCCATGAGTACCTGCAGGCCTTTGATCATGGCAATCACCTGGCCAGGCACAGATCAAGATCAGGCTCACTGTGCTTCAGCTCACTTATCTGTCCAGTACCCTTCACCACATTGCAGGGAGGGTCCGGAAGCAAGGGGCTAGTGCTACTCAAAGTGCCCTTTCACAACTAGGTCAGAAACATGTGCTGCATGGGAAATCAGTGCTCTGCTTTCTTCATCAACAAAGTCCTGCTACACAGCAAAGATGTCAGCTAAATGGAACGGTGTGCTTCACGATGTAGCTGATTTTCATTCTGGCACCAGGTCCTTATCTTCCTGCTGACTGGTGACAAATTGCAGCTTATTCACAGACCACATTTTGTGGACCACTCTGACTTCTAGAGGCCCCTCTACATACCATGCAGCCACAGACTGTATCAAGTACAACTCTTCTGACCATAAAATTTGCTATAGAATTTTTACCATCTTTGCTTTCAAAAGAACTTGGCCGGTTGCTGTGGAGTCCATAGGACTTCCTCCAGGACACAATATCTCTGTAGAAGTCTCAGGTGAGGGAAAGCCTCTGCCCTTCTGTTTACCTCCTCCCTAGACCTTTAACTCACTTATCTATCTGCAGAGGTGGGGGTGGGTTTTGTGATGAGTGTATGCTGGCCTGCCTTGGAGATCTCTTCTGAGATCTGTCTGCCTGGGTTCCTGTCTTGTCCTGGCAATAACCATTCCCTCCCCATCCCGAGGAAGAGACGCATGTATTTCTACAGTTGCTCTGTCTGTTTCCCAGTGGGTAAGTTAAATGGCACGGAGGAGGAACAAGAAGTCTCGGGTGGCATTGGTTGGAAGTCACATCCCTAGTCCAGCTTCCCCAGCAACAAACCTGATCTTCTGGCCCCTATCAGCCACAAGCACTAATACCTAGATTGAGGGGAGGGGAGGGGATAGCACATGCCAAATCAGCCTCTTACCAACCACTGCACTTATCACACCCGTGATGAGTCTAACACTCATAATGTGTTAGACCTCCTCCCTCTGCACCAGGCTGTAAGTGCTGCAGAAACAGGGCCCAGCAGTGCTGTCCACACCCTGTGCCCACTGCCTGGGCCTGAGGTGGGCTGTCAGAAAAGTTTTGTTGAAAAGGAGTGAATAAAGTAATGAATGAGCTAAGAAGCTAAGATCTTTTTCCTTCCTCTAAACCTCAAAGGAATAAATAGAACATCTGACATTAGGGGAAATGGTGAAAACAAAGTTTAGGAGGTGAGGATTTTCATTAGAATCAATACGTATGATGGTTTTGCTGGAAAGAAGCTTTGGTGTAGAGAAACAATGGGACCGAAGCCTTAAAGGAACATGATGCCATAAAAAAATCTGGGCTCTCGGCTAGAGATGTAATTAGGATTAAAATAGTGAGGCAAAAGAAGGGATAGAGAGTGAAGATATTTCAGAATAATTCCAAACACAGACGAGTGTGCAGATCTTTTAGACTTAAGAGAAAATATTTGCAACTTCGGGCTAGGCAGAGATTTCTTAGCTAGAACACAAAAATCACAAACCATAACATAATTGATAAGTTACACTTTATCAAAATGTAAAAAGAGGTGCTCTTCAAAAGGTATCCCTAAAACAGTGAAAAGGCAAAGTCCCCGATGAGAAAAAATATTTACAACATCTATAAGACTAGGGACTTGTAGTCCCAAACATATAAAGAATTCCCACAATTCAAGAAGAAGACAGAAACCCAGTTTAAAAAATGGGCAAAAAATTTCAGAAGACAACATTTCACAAAGGAGGATATAAGAATGGCCAATAAACACGTGAAAAGATGCTCGTTATCATCAGTCTTCAGGGAAATACAAACTAAAACCTCAATGAGATTTCACTAACCAGCCATTAGAATGACTAAAATAAATCAAATTGACAACATCAAGGACTGTGAGGGTGTGGGGTAACAGAACTCTCACGTACTGTTGGTGACGATATGGAATGGCACTTCCACTTTGGAAAACCGTGTGGCAATTGCTTAAAACGTTAAGCATAAACCTACAATACGGCCATTCCGAGAGAAATAAAAACCTATATCTACACACCTTATACTCAAATCTTTTTTTTTTTAAGTTTATTCATTTTTGAGAGAGAGAGACAGAGCATGAGCAGGGGAGGGGCAGAGAGGGAGAGGGAGACACGGAATCCGAAGCAGCCTCCAGGCTCTGAGCTGTCAGGACAGAGCCCGACGTGGGGCTCGAACTCACGGACCACGAGATCATGACCTGAGTCGAAGTCGGACGCTCAACCGACTGAGTTACCCAGGTGCCCCTATATTCAAATCTTTAAAGCAACGTTTTTCATATTGGCCAAAAGGCTGGAAATGGCCCAACGTTTATCAACAGTTGAACGGGCAAACAAATCATAGTATATCCACACAATGGAATAACACTCAACAATAAAAAGGAACTACTACTGATACACAACACGATGTGGATAGAACTCAAAATTATGATGGTGAGTAACAGACCCAAACACAAAAAATTACAAACTATGAAAAATGATAGAAAATACAAATCTGTGGTGACAAAAAAAAAAGTGACTGGGCACAAGGATGGCGGGAGGATAGACTGCAAATGGCACCAAGTCTTTAAGGGGAGAATTTGTGTGTCGTGCTTGTGCAGGGGCCATGCTAACCTTCTCTGTACTGTTCTAATTCTAGTACGGGTGCTGTCGAAGCCAGGACAGAAATGTTCTGTATCTTATCTTTGTGGTTCAGAGGTGTGTATACAACTGTCAAAAGTCTTTGAGTTATATACTTTAAATAGATCCAGTTTACTGCATATAAATTATGCCTCAATAAAGATGATAAAAAGAGCTATACTGTCCTCATGAAGGTACTGTATACTCTGACACAAGAACAGGGACGTTTATAAAAGGAACATTCAGAGAACAAGATGGAGCTTTCGGACATTAAAAATGTAACAGGCATGATAAAAAATACACAGGACAAAGCTGATCTTAAGGAAATAGCCCACAAAGCAGAACAAAAATAGATGATGTACAGTAAGAAAGAAAAGATAAAATCAGACACTAAATCCTGGGGGTCCAACATCTGCCATTTCATCGTATCTCAGTTTCTACCTATAGTTCTTTGATCACTCATCAGTCTGGGCATTTTTCTTATCTCTTTTGGCCACTTGTCCCTGTCTCTTCTGTTGGCTTCCTTTAGCCCATTTTTCTAGTGGAGTGAATGCCTTCCTTTGGATCGTTAGGAACAGAAAAAGTTCCTTCTTTTTTCATTTATTTTATTTTATTTTATTTTATTTTATTTTATTTTATTTTATTTTATTTTATTTTATTTTTTATTTGATAGAGAGAGAGAGAGAGCATGAGCAGGGGAAAGGGGCAAAGGGAGAGACAGAGAGAGAATCTCTCAAGCAGGCTCCAGCCTCAGCATAGAGCTTGACGCGGGGCTCAATCTTATGACCCTGAGATCATGACCTGAACCAAAATCAAGAGTCAAATGCTCAACCGACTGAGCCACCCAAGTTCCCGGAGAATGAGTTTCTAATCATTTTTGAATGGTAGCTTATGCCAGAGACGGATTCGGGCAGGAGGAGGGGGTCAGAGAAGCAAATGCACACAAGGAGGCTGCCATGGCTACCAGGGTCGACACCAAGCAGCAGCCTTGCAGGGGGTGGGGGTGGGGCCGAGGGTGGGATGCGTGCGGAGTCAGCACCCACCTCGACAAAGGCAAACTTCTCCTCGCTGGTGTAGTTGTAGCGCGTGGCTCTCTCGTACTCCTCCGCTGTGCCTGGGCAGTCCTTGTTGCAGAACTTGTCTGTGGGGTGAACCAGCTTCCAAGAGTACTGGTGGGGAGAGGAAAAACCCAAACGTCCATCAGCAGGTGAATGGAAAAGTCAGACGTGGTGTGAGCATGCAAAGGGGAATGTAATTCAGTCATAAGAGGAATGAAGTTCTGACTCATGCTATAACATGGGTCGTGGTTCTTGAAGATGTGAAGTAAGAGAAGCCAGACACAAATAACCACAAAGTATACGATTCTACTTATGGGAAACATCCAGAATAGCAAAATCTACAGAGACAGAAGACAGATTGCTTGGGGCTGTGTGGATAAGGAATGGGGGAGGGGATTGCACAGGGTTTCTTTTGGAACTGATAAAAATGTTCTGAAAATGACTGTGGCTGCACAGTTCTGTGAATATACTAAAAACCAATGAATTTTACATTTTAAATGAGTGAACTGTATTGTATGCAAATTCCATTTCAGTAAGGCTGTTAAAAAAAAAACAGTGCTCAGGGAGAGGCAGAGGCAGCCAGGAATCCATGTGAACAGAGGTCAGTCTGCAGGGGACAGGGGAGGGCAAGCCGTCTGCCCTCAGGGACACCTACCACCTCCATGACATGGGCGCTCCACTTGGATAAAAGCTGCAGGCCCCGCAAGGCCAGGTCGAAGAGCTCACGGTATTCCTCGTCTGACTTCTGGCTATCCAACCCGGAGCCTGTCACCACCTGGGGAACACGGGCCGTCACCCTCACCATGTATGTGCTGGCACTTTTATACATGATTTCACTGATTCACCCAAGAATAACACAAGGGAGGTGCTATTATTATACCCCCTTCATTTTCAGACAAGTTCTTTGTTGAAGGCCATGTGGCTTGTAAATGGTTGAGGCTTTAACCTCAGGTCGTGTGATGCCAGAGTCACCACATAGCAACTCGGGGACACGTACCTGCAAGGAGATCTTAACCATATATATGAAGCAACAACTTTGCATGAAGCAACTTTACCTGAACACATGAGAATTTCTCTTTCTATCCTATTTCACACAAAAATGCTAATCATAAACCACTAAATTAATTTCACAACTCATTAGACATGACTCGCCAATTGAAAAGCACTGAAGACAAACATCTATTTGAGTGTGACATATTCCATAATGACACATGGATGTATGCCCATGTATATGCATAGATATACGTGGATACAGGTATCTATGTTCATATACATATATACATAGTCAGTCCTCATTATTTGTGGATTCTGTATTTGTGTTTGCCTACTCACTAAAATTTATTTGTAATCTCCAAGTCAATACTTGCAGTACCTTTAACGGTCATTTGCAGATATGTGCCCAGTGGTGAAAAATCAGAAAGTCATGTTCCCAGCTGAGGTCAAAAATGGCCACTCTCTGCCTTCTTGTTTCAGTAATCATACCATATACAAGTGTCCTTCTCATGGTTTATTTAATGCCATGTTTTCCACATTTTTGCATTTCTGCTGATGATTTCACTATTAAAAATGCCTCCAAATTTAATGCTAATGTTCTGCCTAGTGATTCTAACTGTAAGAAGGCTATGATGTGCTTTATGGAAAAAACACATGTTTTAGATAAGTTTTGTTGGGACATGAGTTATAGTGCTGTTGGATATGAGTTATTGTTAATGAATCAACAATATATATTAATTACATAAGGTGTCTTTAAATAGACACATATCGAAAACAAGGTTATACACGTTGATCAGTCTATGAAAATGAGGTGACCAGAGTTTCACAGGAACTTAACTCTGTACTTTGTCTAGGAGCAATGCTTCATTCAGTATTTTGCTGATCCAGTGTTTGTGCCCACTTTACAGAATATAACTACTGTGAATGACGACAATTGTCGGTATATACACATGTATAAAACATAGCTTAAAAAACAACTTGAAGCCAGATTCACTCTTAGATCACACCAAAGCTTGACAAGGATGATGGAGGCCCCAGGACTGAAATTATTCCCAGAGCTTAAGTTCAGATGATTGGCACATATGGTTAAGAAAGCCAAAGATTTGGGCTTGACCTTGGTCCATGTCTTCCCAGAGCCCTCAGAAGAATATGGGCCAGCTGTCTAATGATCACATTGTGTGCACTTGTCTGGCTGCCCTCATTTCAAATATGTTGTCCTCTGATCAAAGACATTTTCAGGGTTTGGGTTTGGAAAGCATGTGCACTTTGGCTGCCAACCACATGATGGAACCAGTGAGCAAATGTGGGATAGTGCAGAGTCATTCAGGTTCAAATCAGAAGACCTGTGTTTCTCAAACCAACATATAAATCTATTATAAGGGTATATATAGGAAGAGTCCAGGAGAATATATAAACTTGGTTATGGTTGGTAGAATTTTACGTGATGGATTTTTCCTCTTTTGCATATCTGCATTTTTTCTGAGGTATGTGCATTGACTGTATTTCCATATTTTAAAAAAAAAGAAAAGAAAATTTAACACCAGTGAACATGTAATTGGTGGGATTATAAGAGATTTTTATACTCTTCTTCTGTCCTTAATTGCATTTTCTGGTGTTACAATGATAATTTATTGTTGTGTAGTTTAAAAATATTTAGATAGAGCTTTGAGCATGAGTGTTCTCTTGCCATCCAGGGGGGAGATGGTTTGGATCATGTGCAGATGAACCATTACTGGGCCACTGTTATCTGCTGGGCATGATGTGTTTTCCATGCAATATACTGTTTAATCCTCTCAACGAACCTTCCCAGATACTACAACCCCCATTTTACAGATGAGGAAACTGAGGCATAGAGACTGTGCATAACTTGCTAAGGTCAGTAGCAGAACCAGAATCAAGTCCAGTTCTACCTGGCTCTAAACTCCATGTTCTTGGCCACTGTGCCCTTTTGCCTCCGAAATGTATCCCCTCACCCCTGCTCTCCATCATCCCTGTGATCACTCCCTTCCTGGCTGGTCCTTACTCCTTCACACCCTGAGCCCCCACAGGCCTCCATCCCAGCAGCCAGAGTGAGCTCACCTCACTGTTGCTGTAGCGAGCGAGTTCGGAGATGAAGCGGATGTGGTCATCCCGGATCTGAACCATCTGCTCGCAGATGTTGTACTGGGGGCTGATGCTGCTCTGGGTACATGTCCACCTGGGCAGAAAATCACAGGGTTGGAGCAGGTTCTGGCCTTAGGTGCCTCAGTGGGACAGGCTCCTTCCACTGACTGGTTACACCTGGTGTTCAGCCAAATGTGTCTGGCCTCCCTGAGTGGACCCAAGAGGCCTCCCAGCCACCAGCAAGAGAGCCTGCCACAGGCTGAGTGGAATAGTCTTCTTCCTCCTCTAAGACCCAATCACAGGCTTTTCCAGATACCTGGTGTCCACGGTACTTACCAGTTACATGAGTGAGGAGCCTCTCTAGGGTTACATAGAACTGGAAACCGAGCAAAGAAAAGGCAAGGTGGGGGGGGGTGTCCCCAAACCTGCCTACTGACTGTCAGCACTGACATCTTGGGGTTGAAGCTGTGTGGAAGGGCCACTGGGGGTGGGCCTGGGGAAACCTAAAGGGACTGCCTTCTTTTTCGGCAGTGACCTGGCAACACGGAAGGACTCCACGAAAGGGACAACATGATCACTCTGAGAGGGGTATTGCTGGCATGCTCTCCCCTCCCCCTCACTCCCCCCTCTCTCTCTCTCTCCCCCCCTCTTCTTGTTCTCCTTGCCTCTCTTCTTTCTCCTCAACTCTTTGGAAAGACACCATTGGGAAAACCATCCTAAAATGGAGAGGAAACCAATGAATGAAACTCTTCACTCTCCTTCTCCAAGAGAAAAAAGACAGCCCCCTCCACCCTGTTCTGTCATCTGGTGCTGGGTGACCCAGGAGACAGACTAAGCACAGGCACCAAACGAGGCAGATAAACATTTTGGGGAAAATGTAATATCTCAAAAGGATCTCTGAAGTGGCCCTGATAAGAATGCTTGGACTGGTGACAGATTTCCCCACATTTACACTTCGACATGACTCATATTTTGGGTTATTTGTACAGGGATGGGGACACGACCTCTCAAACCTCCGACACCCCACTGTGGCCACGTCACCACTCCCAGCCAACTTCAGGTGGTCGAGAATCCATGTAGGAAACATGAGGAAATGAGTGCAGCCTTCTCAATTCCATGATTTTCCTAGAAAACCTCCTCACATACTAGCAGCCAGCAGGTTATGAAGAGACTAACCGGCTTCCTTGATGAGACTCCTTCACAGTGGCTCAAGGCTGGTGGGGTTCAGGGATATTCCATTTATATATTTTTCAGACACAAGCCCTTACTTTTGACTAAAGGACAGTCGGCTCCTCTCTGTATGAATGGTCATATTCATTCAGCTTTGGGAAAGATGCAGACAGAAGAAACCTTCCTAACAGCCCCAGAGTGGCCAAGGCTGTAGCTGGATGTCCCCCACCTTCCAGGAGTCATTGACACCCCAGATCCCAGCACAGGTCACCTAGAATGGTGGTTTATAAAACAATCTAAGGTGAGGCTGTCAACTCATTTCGTAGGGGGAACTATCCAAACCATATACTCAATGACATACGTACTGCATGGACTCAAATCTGAGGAGAGAACCAAGGTGATGAAAAAGACCACCATCCTGCTCCACCCGACCACTGAGGGCCAGCCAGTACCCCCTTCTCTAGGGAAGGAAGGTTCCTGCTTTCCCACTCTGAGAGGCATGGGTCACGGCTGGGACAGAGAAGGGGCATGGCTGTGCTCTGAGCACTTTTGAACCCTGGCAGCAAAGGTCAGATACAAAAGGGCTCAGGGCACCCTCCGCTGTTCCCTTTCGGCCAGCCGGGTGCCAGTGTTCCGATGGAATCCACCTGCCCAGGGCTCTGGGGAGGGGGGAGGGGCTGAAGTGGCCCCTCGGCCCCCTGCCCGGGCTGGGCGTCCTCGCGGGAGCCAAGAGACATTATGGCAGGCACTCACTTGGACTTGTTCTCTTCATAGTGAGCACTGGTCTTAATGTATCTGGCCAGCTCTATCTGCATGTCGCCGAAAAGGGGCACCACCTGCAGCTGCTGCAAAGGAAGCAAACACAAGGCGTGAGATGCTGAGGGCAGAGCCCGGGCGGCCGCCCTCCACAGGGGAAAGCAGGCTTCCGTGCACCTCTGGGCTGACCCCTAGTTTCTGCTTCTGATAATGCTACTGTGTAACCTCAGAACCAGAAAGAGTCCCAGACAGCGTTCAAGTCCTCCCCTGCCTCCAACCAACCTGTGTTCCAGCAAGTGTGCCCAGAGAGGCAAAGTGATTTGTCCAAGGTCACACAGCAAGAAGAATGGACGAAGGATGAGGACCAGAAGGCCTGCCTCCCAGGGCAGGGTTCGTTCTGCTCTAATTTCTCTGGGTTAGTGGTTAGTGGATTCTTGCTGCTGTAAACTCTGGGCCAGGAGTGGATACCTGGATGCCGCTGGCTAGGTGTGGCCTTCCTGAGAAACTCTACAATGTGAAGCAACTGAAACCATAACACCGAACACTAAAGGGCAGACAAGTCCTAACTGAAGACCAAGACAAATGGAGAGGAGGCTGGTATTTACTGTTAGCTTCTATGCAGTCAAGCACTTCAAGACCAGAAGATCTTTAGGACAGTGGTAGATACGTGTCATGCTGCATTTGTCAAAACACACAGAATGTACAACCCCATGAGTGATTCCTAATGTAAACTAAGGACTTTGGTGATAATGATGTGTCAGGGTACGTTCACTGACTGTCAAAGTATGTATCTTTGGTGGGGATTGTGATACTGGGGGAGGCTGTACATGGCGGGGGTCAGGGGGTAAACAGGAAAGCTCTGCACTTTCTGCTCAATCTTGCTGTGAGCCCAAATTGCTCTAAAACCTAGTCAATTAAACAAAACAACAACAACAACAAAACAGTATCTCAATCCACACAAATACTTTGTGAGGTCAGTACTATTATCATTCCCAGGTCACAGACAACAAAACTGAGGTTTAGACAGCTGAAGTGATTTTCACACAAAGTCAAACCAACTTGAAGTCAAGGAGCCAAGATTGTAATCCAGGGCTGTGACTCACCTATGTAATTCCCACCAAATCCCAAGGGGAACCCTAGAAAGTAGATACCCTTGGCATTCATATTTTCCAGGCTGATGAACTCCATTTCAGAAAGGCTTAGTGACTTTCTCAGAAGCATCCAGCTATCAGGTGGCAGGGCCAGACTAAAACCCAGGCCTGACTATGGCAAAGCTGTATGCCTCAACCCCACCCCTATCTCATTCACGCTGACTCAGGGCAGAGGTGGGTTCTGCATGGTCTCCGTGATGAGCCCTGTCTTCGTCTGGTGCAGCTCCAGAGCAAAGTGAAAGTTCCAGCCTTGAAAAGAAGCAAAGCCACAGGATGCCTATTGGTGGTTTACTTCCCCCTTAACTTAGTAGAGTCAGTGGGATCCAGGCTAGTGTCTCCCATGCCACACTTTTGAGGGGTTCTGCTTTTAATGTAAACCAGGATTTTCCATATCTGACCCCTGAGGCTCCACTGCACGCCTGAAGTGCCCAATGCTAGAATGAACCAACACTGTGGAATTCAATCCCAAAGCAGGAAATCCCTTCATGAAAACCCCAAAGGCTTAATTTAACCCCAAGGTTTTATTTAAAAAAAAAATTGGGGCCAGAAGATCAAACCCTGGAGGCATTGCAAAGGTCTGAGTGTATAATGGCCGATGATGAGGCACTATGCCCAGAGGCAGGGGCAAGCTGAGGGAGCCCCCCCGGGGCCAGAAGAGGCTGTGATTTTGCAAATGTGGATCAATTTAAAATCCAGTCTTTAATCCTCCTGCCTCTGTGAGCTCTAATATATACAGAAAATGAAAGCAGGCACTATCTTCTGGGATACACCTCTTTGTTGAGATAGCAAGGGATTTCAGGAAAGAGAAAAAGCCACATGCAGAAAGAACTGTAAGGCCCCCCAGGCGAACCCCAGCCAAATCCTGAGACTGGACGCATGTCTGACTTTAACCGGCCAGGCTTCCATAGTGAGTGCCTTCTGCGGGGCAGCTGGAGGCCTGATCACTCTATCCTCCTCCTCCTCTTGGAGTCTGTAGAGCTTGTGTCTCAATCAACAAGCCCCACTGCTTGCTGGCCGATTTCATTCTTTTCCCCAGAAAGACCACCCTTCAGTCCAGCCCCAGCCTTAGGTTCTGACCTTAAAGAACTTATCAATTTTGCTGAGGTTGATTCTCTTCTTGGCATCCAGTTTGTAAATGTTACTGACATTTCCATCCATCAGGTAGAGACCAAAACCCATTACCTAGAGTGAGAAGGGGCAGAGCACAGAAGCCCATCACAACCATTGGAAAAGTTAAAAAAAAAAAAAGGAGGCGTGCACATATGTACATTATGTAGTGACACGTTCTATCTCAAAACCCACGTGTCTTCACATAAAGAAAGGAGACATAAATCTAATTTCAACCCCAGATTTTATTTCTACAAAGAAATTCAGACTGCCCTTTAGTATCTCATTACGGTGGCCACTTGTTGAGTCCTTACCGTGGGCCAGAGTCTGTGCATAGGGCTTCACCAGGTATTCCCCTTAATTCTGACAACAATCATGAATCAAGTTTACACAACAACCTTATTCTACAGATGAGGCGTTGGATACACAGAGAGGTTAGCCAGCTTGCTGAGGTCACATAGCTAGTAAGTCACAGAGACAGGGTCTGAACCCAGATCTGACAACATTTACACATTCAGATCCTTCCTGAAGGAAAGAGCTGAGCCAGTCTGTTCCTGCATCCCTGGGGTCTGGCACATCACAGGTACTTGTGAATACCTCCTCAGTGTTGAATGAACATTCAGCTATTCACTTCTCTCCTCAAAGAAGCTAAAACAACGCACAGATTGCCAGGGAGCCACTGGCGACTTCCCTGCCTGACAGTGCTCTATGAGCAGGTTGACTCTGGATATGCCTGTCCATCTAATAGCTCTCGAACGCTGACATGTTCTGCTCCTTTTGTCAAATGCACAGCGAGGCTGAAGGGGGCCTGAACGAAGAGGCTGAAAGCAGCTTCTGTGGGGAAGTCACATCTGACACGTAAGGGACTGGACTGGAGGACCATTAAGGTCGCATCCCCCTTAGTCCTATCCTGTCCCCATGCTCTGCAGGGTGTGCGCCAGACTTTTCCCTGTCAGAGGAGTGGCACCCCTGGTGGCATCTGAGTTCACTACCACAAACTGCAGAGCTGGGAAAAAGGCAGAGAGCTGAGGGCAAGAAGGCTGGGAAGAAAAGGTGTGGAGGAACTAAAAGTGATTAAAAGTCAGTCAGTGATGGGGGTGTCTGGGTGGCTCAGTTGGTTAAGTGGCTCTTATTTTCAGCTCGGGTCAGGATCTCACGATCTATGAGTTCGAGCCCCTCATCGGGCTCTGTGCTGACAGCATGGAGCCTGCTTGGGATTCTCTCTCCCCCAAAATAAATAAATAAAATAAACATTGAAAAAAAAAGCCAACGAGAGAAAACAAGGGCTTGAGAATCTGATGGCAGCATCTAGGAGGGCTTTTCGGGGGAGGGGGAGACTAGGATTTAGTGCCCCAGGGTGTGGCAGCAGCTATTTGGGGTAGAGCTATGGGGGTGAGAGGCCACTAGGCTCTGGGTGAGTTGCTGGACCTCTGATTATGCAGAGGAAGCCGGAGTGAACAAGTCACTGAGCCATACTGTCCTGCAAACCTCATTGAGGTGCTGTGGGGATGGAGAGAAGGGAACCCCCACAGGGCTGGCATTAGAATAGCGAGGGTGGCCTGGAGGAGAGGAGGAAAAATAAAGCCAGCAGGAGAACAATGAAGGGGAGACTCTGGGGAAGACAGAATCAAAAGGACCGTGCAGCGTGTATAAGAACATGGGGAAGATGGCTCATCTCAGTGCTATCTCTGCCGAGAGAGATCAGGAACAACCCAAGCAGCCAGAGGTGGACTGATGGCTAAAGAAATGCAAGCACATCCAGAGCACATTATTTAGCGGCTGCGCAATATTCCAGATACATTTAATGAAATGGGACGCAAATCATACGCGCACATAACTTATGCATATTGCAGATGTTGAAAACATGTCGAGCATAGAAAAAATTAGAAGGAAATACATCAAAACGCTAAAAGTAGTACCTCTGGATGGAAAGACTGTGAGAGATTAACATTTTTTGTGCTTTTCTATACATTCCAGATTTTCTACAGTAGATAGTACTTGATAAATTAAAAATGAAACTTGCAAACTGACGGAACAAATGTGATCACTTTGGCGAAATACAGCAAAAGCTTGAAGATTTTGCTCTCCTTTTGAGTAGGCAATTTCTCCTCCAGGACGTCTGACTTGGCAAGAGTACGTACACAAAAGCTGTGCTGTAAGAGTGTTCCGTGCCGTTTAGCAAACAAATATCTAACGACAGGGGATTTGTTTAATAACAATGTCCACCTACCATGGGACACGCAACAGCCATTAAAAATTACACTGCAGAGGGGCGCCTGGGTGGCGCAGTCGGTTAAGCGTCCGACTTCAGCCAGGTCACGATCTCACGCTCCGTGAGCTCAAGCCCCGCGTCGGGCTCTGGGCTGATGGCTCGGAGCCTGGAGCCTGTTTCCGATTCTGTGTCTCCCTCTCTCTCTGCCCCTCCCCCATTCATGCTCTGTCTCTCTCTGTCCCAAAAATTAAAAAAAAAAAAATTAAAAAAAAAAATTACACTGCAGAAATATCCATAACCACATCTGGAAAGATGTATGTGACATATTAAAGGAAATAAGGCAGGTTATGAAAAATTATGTGCAGTAAGATCTGTATCAGCATTTAATTAAGAAAAAAGAATAAATGTTTTTTAAAAAATGATTTTAAGTAAGAAGGAAGTGAAGGGGCAAGCCCCGGCCCTGGGGGTGGGGGTGGGGTGACCGCAGCTGTACCTTGAGGAGCATGTGCTTCTCACTGGGGGTCAGATACATCTTGTTCTCGTAGTAATCCACGCAGATGTTGACAATGTCTGCCAGCAGCTCCTCGTAGCCTGGGATCACTTCCAGTTGCTGATGGAGACACTGAACAGCAGCGCCCCCCTCTGGTTAGCCCCTCTCCTGCTTCCTCCCACCCACACCGCCTCCCCCCCATCCCAGGTGGAGGGAGCCTGCATCTTCTGCAAATCCCCCCTTATGCCCCCCATCATGCGCCCCGCCCCGTGACAGGTCAGAGCTCCCATGTGAATCTCCCACGGCAAGGAACTTGCCCCTGCCCTGGGTCCTCCATTGTATTTCCTGGCAGTTGTGACAGTTAGAAAGTACTTTCCTGAGCTGAGCTGAAAAGCAGTTCAGCTTTCCATCAACAGGCCTGCGGTGATCCAGGCTTAGTTTTGAGGGTGTGGACTTAGTCACGACATCTCAGACGATGACAGAAAGACCCAGCCCAGGGGAGGAGAGGGGGACCAGCAGGTGTGCCCCTCCCGGCAGGACACAGCAGTACAGAAGCATTTCCCACAAGAGAAGAGTCTGAGGTCTTTGTCTCAGGCTCTTTCTCTCCAAAGACGCAACCTGGCCCCCCCTGTGGGGATGCCGTGGACAGCACTGCTGGTGCCCCTCCCAGACAACCTGGGGCTGAGACGTGGGGTTGAGTCTCGGGAAAGAAACAGGGAGCCTCAACCCTGACAGCCTTCTGCAGTCAACCGGGAGCAGTAAGGGTCCAGTGAAGCCAGTAGCATCCCTGAGACAGATGTGAGCCTGAAAACGCTTCCAAGATGGACGGCCCCTCTCAGCCAGGGTCCTGCTCACACTCTTGCTGGTGCCCGTTTAGGCTGACCTGACAGGTGAGCAAGACGGGTTACATTAAGTCGGGCAGAGCTCGAGAGTTGCAGCCGAGGGGAGTGCCTGGCAAAGTGGTGGCAGTAAGCAGAGCTGCAGCAGCTCATGCTCTTACCATTTGTCACACTCTGTCTGCTAAGGGCATTTAATACAGGGTCTCATTTATGGCTCACAACAGTCCTAGGAGATGGAGTCTCATATTCTCAAAGAACAGCCCCGTCTTACAGATGAGGAAACTGAAGCTTAGACCTTGCTCAAGGTCTTACAATGGGTCGGTGGAGGGTCCAGGATTAGAAAACAAGGCTGACAAACTCTAGAACCCATGCTCTCAATCTTCACTCACGTGGGGGCAGAACACAGGCGAGAAGGCTTTCAGAGAACAAAATATGCAGAGGGTAAAAGGGTCATCTGTGGCTGGGAGACAAGACTTAAGTCTGCTAATTCATGAATAGGAAGTGGGGATGTTAGATCTGGACTGAGTTCCCCTGCTCATGGTCCACCCACACTTCAGGCCCCTGCCTGTGTCCTGGGACACCAGGCCAAGATGAACAAGGAATTTGCTACCACCTGGGTGATCCTGTTGTGGTTGGCCAGGAACATGGAAAGGTTCTGCGACTCCTGGATGGACTGGGGGTCTGCCATCTTCCTCAGGAACTGTGCCGCCCTGTACACGGTGTTGCAGAGAAAGATGCTCAAGTGTAACCAGCTGAAGCCGGGCCTCACGGGCTCTTGCTCCTACCTAACCCAGAATTTCACTGCCCCCTGAGGTGAAGGAGCTCTGAATACCACAGGGGACTCTAACATCAAAGGAGAGTGTGTTCTGGGGTCATTTCGTCTGGGGCCATGTACACGCTTGTGATAAAGGTACCTCAAATTAAGAGGCAAGATTACACTGAACGTCAAAGTCAGCAAGTTTAAGGGCAACTGGCATCCTATCAACCAGCCCGAGGTGGCAAGGCAGGGTGAAACGAGCATCCTCGCACTGTGCCGTGACCTGCTGTGAAGCTGCACAGCGGTCATGGAGAAGAACCCCAGGCAGGGTGCACTGAGTGGTTTTGAGTGGATTATGTTATTTATAGAAAACCTCCAAGTTTCTAAAGCAAAGCACTGCATGGAACACAGAAGTCTGTTTCACCTAGCAGGATTACAGGGGAAGGGATGATGGGTACGGGGAATACACAAAGGACTCGAAGGGGGAACACCATGGCACCCTGGACTTTTCCAGCCTGACCTGGTGTCAGTGTGGTCTGTGTTACGGCAGCCTGGGAGGGCACGGACAGGACACCTGCCTTGCTCACGACCCTAGCTGCTCTACAGAGCATGTCACTTGTGACCAAAACTGGGGAGAACGGGGGTGGGGGTGTGGGAGACATTATACTACGAATTGTCTACGAATCTTTGTGAAAGCTGCCATTTCTGAGCCAGGCTGGAGATGGGGCTCTGCCTGCGGGCATCCCTAGGTTTCATACTTTGCTCAGGAGGATAAAATCACGAGAAGCAGGTCTGTTGTCTGCATTCTCCAGTTGCTCCGGGGCCCTGGGAGGAGGTGACTCAAGGAGGAGGGACTCTCTTCATCAGTGACACAGAAAATCCTTCCCAAGCAGTGTCCAGACACTGCAGGGCTCATCTGAACCTCCACAACATACAGGAAAGATACCTGTTGCTTCGGGGCGGCTGGATCCTAATTTCTGGAGAGTGACAACCTCTCACCCACCCTGTCCTTCTTTCTTGCAGGCTGACACTGGCCCCCGACTGACTCTGAGGACAAGCCCCTGAGCTGCAGCCCCCACTCCCACCAGTAACTGATGGAGGGGTGCACGCACTATCCAAACTGGGGCAATGACCATCCTCCGTGGGACTTTGGCAAACATACATGAAAGAGGCTCCCCTTCTTTCCTTTGAAACTGGGGCAGCTACGCTGGTCAGAGGGAAGCTTACAGCTGCTGCTGGCCACCACCGGGCACAGGCCTGCCTGAGCAAGAAGCTGCTATCAAGGAAAGTCGAGCCCAAGAGAGAGGTAGAGGGCATCAGAGCAACATCATCTGCGTATCCAGATCCAGATCCGGTGAAACCTTTCAGTTCTGGGAGCCAATCCAGTTCCTTCTTTTACACAAGCAGTTTGAACTGGCTGTCTGAATCTTGCAGGAAACGGCTGATGTGACCATTTTCTGATTATTTTCCTGGTCCCACACCGCATGGGACCACAGAAACCGCTACTGCTCCACAGGTAGGGGATAATGAGGATTTGATGCCATCGTGAGACAGAACGCTGACAAAGAGCCAGTTCTCCAAGGACTCAGCTCTGCGTCCTAGTCCCCAAACTGCAAAAACCGATAGAGGCCCAACCCTGCCATGTTGGAGAATGGCCAGTGTGGTTCTGGAGAAGGAGCCTAGCAGAAGGGCTCTATCCTCTGCCTCCCCTAGGCTGGCTACCCAGGCAGAGGGGAGGGGGGGAGGGTGCCCTGACCTCTTGTAGGCAGAGTGGTCGTTCTTGACGCTGCACTTCATATTCTTCAGCTCATCCAAGACGGCGAACATGTTGATGAATTTGCCCAGGGTCAGGAGGTAGGCCTCGGAGACAAAGTCCTTCCTCCTCTCGGCATGGCAAAGGCGCTTCACCTCACTGCAGAACCGCTCGATGGCCTTACGCTGCAGGCAGAGGGGCAGCAGGTGAGGACGGGCAGCCCAGGGGGGTTGGCTCACTGTGCTCTCTGTGCGGAGCAGGACCAAGGCTTGTTCCCCGGGGGCTCTAGTCAGTGCCTGGACATGTAGAGGGAGTCATAGCTGCTGGGAGGTCTTTCTCAGGGGAGTCCCTAAATCCAGAGCTCGTTTCTAGAGAGCAGCCTGGAACCTGCGGCCAAGTGAGTCAAACCAATCAATTCATTCACCATGCCCTCTCTGAGAAGCATGATGTCTTACTCAGTTTTGTATCTAGCACCTAGGACAGTGTCAGGCACCAGATGGTAGAAGGTGAGGGACCAAGAGTGAGACAGACATTCAGAGAGAGATGCTAAGGCATCCAATTGAACATCTATTATGTGCCAGGAACCATTCTGGGTGCTGGAGTAAAGTAGGGAACAGAAAAAAAAAAAAACAAAAAACTTTCTACCCTAAGGGGCTTACATGCTAGGGAAGGCAGAGAACAAAACAAATACTCCATATTAGAATGTGATACACATGGAGAAAAATAAAGGGGAAAAGGGAGGGCAGAGAGAGTTGTACACTTTAGTAGGAAGATCAGAGAAGAAATAACCAAGATGTGACTTTTAGAAAAAAGTTTGAAAGAAGAAAAGGAGAAGGACAGGGATAACTGACAGAAGTGCATTCTGCACGGCCAGTGCAAAGGCCCTGAGGCAGGCGTGTGCCTGGCATGTTTGAAGGATGAGAAAGCCAGTGGTTGAAGTGGAGTGAGCAGAAGGAAGAAACTGGAGATGGAGAGGGACCAGGGCCACTGGCTCTTGCAGGCCTTTGTGAGGGGTAGGATTTCCACATTGAAGGAGTCAAGGAGAAGTGGGAGGGTTCTGAAACAGGATAACATGGTATGAATTGTATTGTAAAATGGTAGCTGTTGCAGTGCGAATACACTGTAGGGGGCAAAGGTAGAAGCAGGGAGAATCGTTATAGAGAAACAGAGAAATGAAAATATGTCCTCTCAAAAATGTATGCATGGATATTTACAGCAGCATTGTTTGTAACAGCCCCAAAGTGGATATAACCTAAATGTCTATAACTAATAAATACATAAATAAAATGTGGTAGATCCATACAGAACAGTGTTTGATCATACATTTTGGTATGTGCTACAAGATGGATGGATCTTGAAAACAGCGTGCAAAGTGAAAGAAGTCTGTCACAAAAGGTCACATATCGTATGATTCCATTTATATGCGATGTCCAGAACAGGCAAATCCATAGGGACACAAGATAGATTAGTGGTTACCTAGAGCTGGAGGTGGGGGGCACACGGAGGGTGTAATAGGTGGTGGTGAAAGGGTTATGGGATTTCTTTTTGAAGTGAGAATGTTCTCAAGTTGATTGTGGTGGTGGATACACAACTCCGTGAAAGTTGTTGAATTGTCCAATTTAAGTGGATAAATTGTATGGTAGGTAAATTGTACCTAAAAAAATCTGTTACCAAAAAAGGCAGCTGATCAATAACAAAAAACGGCTAACGCAGCAATTCAGAGAGAGACAGAGAGAAGAGGAGGTGGAGAAAGGAGAGGAGGGGGAGGAGAGGGAAGGGGGGAAATTCCTGTGAGCTTCACTCCACAGATTTGGTACACGCTACCCGCCAATCATTCCTTTCCTCCAAAGTGCAGACCAAGCCATGCTTGCTCCTTCCAGGGTCTAGGTCCAATAACACTTTTTGTCATGATGGGAATGTTCCATATCTGCACTGTCCAACACAGGAGTCACTCACACGCTACTGAGCATGGAATGGCTGGTGCATTGGGGGAACAGAATTTTAAATTTTATTTAGTTTTAATGTAGAGAGTCCATATGGCTAATGGCTCCTGTGTTAAGCAGCATAGTTCTAAATTACTGCAGATCCTCTCTTCTAAATATCTCATCAGAAGACCCTTAGTTAAGACCCTTAACCCTTAGTTAAGCACTTAATCAGTCTCTGGGTAGTTTTTTTCTCTCTTGGACCTGCCTTCTCAAAGAGATTAGGCTCCTAGGGGCAGGTCCAGGGTGCCAGTAACAGCAGCTGCCATTTGATAAACTGGCTCTGTAACCAGAGATCTACTTGGCTCTTTACAAACAGACCTCATGTATCCTCACCGCAAACCTGAGATTCGGCATGATTTCCAAGGCGAGAGAACTGAAGGTGCCAGATGTTAAATAACTCACAGGCACATAAGGACAGGAGAGTAGAACCTCGGGTTTCTCTGCCTGGGAAGCCGGCCCTCCTGGCCTGGATGGCATGCACCTGTACCTTCCCCAGACATTCCCGTCTCCCATCCTGGCCTGGGCAGAGCTGGGCGCAGGGCAGATATGCGGCCAGTGCTTGCAAGTCTATTTGCGAAGCTCAGCTCTACAGCGGAGCATGCGTATGCGTGGAGTGTGTGGTGGGACTCCCGCCCCAGGGTACAGACTGGTCTTGAAGCGTTCATCCTGCATTCCTGACACAACCATGATAATCAACCTGCCTGCAAAGGGATTTTCCCTTTGCCACTCCTGTTTAAGCAGCTTGCCCTCTTACCTTCCATTCGTGGAGGCCCTTGGCTCTCTTTTCCCTTTTCTTCCTTAAATGATAGTTCTTCCTGGCTTCCCAGCTGGTCTCCCTGCTGTCACTCTTCTCTCCCCTCCACCCCCACCCACCTCCCATCCATTTTCCACACAGCAGCCAGAATGCTGCTGTAAAACCTCAAATCAGAACATGTCACAAGACACCCCCAGTGGCTTCCATGGTGCTCGAGTAAAATCCACATATTCTTTTTATGTCCTACTTCCTGGCCCACAGTGCCCTGTAAGGGCCTGTCTACCTCCCCCCATCACCTTTGTCACCCGTCCCTTCTCAATCTGCAGTTTCCCTGGTTTCATTCTATTTGTTAAACATGCTGTGCTCCTACAGGCCCCAGGACCTTTACCTTTGCTGTTCCTTCCACGTGAAACCCTCTCCCTCCAATCATCACCCGCCAGCTTCTTTCTCACGATACACGCGTTCAAATGCCACTCCTGACAGCCCATCCCTAAAGCTGCACTATGTCACAGACACCCTGCACCCCAGAGTTATTATGTTTCAGTTTTATTTACTCACAGCACTTACTACACCCTGAAAAGGACTGAATATTGTTTACTGTCAGTCTCTCCTTCTACCTGAAACACACTCATGTGCTCACTAGGATGTAAATCACAGGGAGAGAGGGAGGCTTGTTTGCCTTGCTCACCAAGGGGCACGTCAGGGGTGCTCCAGAAGTATTTGCTCAAGGAATGAATACCATGGCTCAAAAATCCAGACCCCAGCATCTGGCAGAGTGAGGCCCTCTCAGGTCCCCTGATTCAGA
Source organism: Lynx rufus (assembly GCF_022079265.1). Taxonomy (NCBI): domain Eukaryota; kingdom Metazoa; phylum Chordata; class Mammalia; order Carnivora; family Felidae; genus Lynx; species Lynx rufus. The sequence continues at coordinate 190,595,095 of NW_025814823.1, forward strand.
CCCACCCTTACCCCTCACCTGAAAGTACATGAACTTCATGAGCTTGGTGACCTCTGGCTCCAGCACCTCCACTGTCTTCTCATAGATCTCAACCCGGTTGGGCTGCTCATTGCATTTCACCTGTGGGGAGAGAGGAGCTCACACATCCTGCCTTGCCAAGGCAGCTCTGGTTCACGTCTGTTGTCTTATTATCAGGGCCCGTCTGCACTCTCATAGGCATCTCGTTTAGGATGATAAATGCGGTGGTCACCCTAGTGAGCAGAGGCCGGGGTAGCCCTGACTGTCAGGTATGGCTTGGAGGAACAGAACTGCCTGCCAGACACTGGCTGCAGGCAAGAAACCAGCTGGTCCTGAGAACGGAACCCTCCTTCCCTTCAATCTGTTCAGTGCCCTGGCCTCGAGCTGTACACACGCCTACATCGATCTGCACGGTCTCCTTCCTTCAGTCTTTCCCCACTCCTACCCCAGTGGGGCCCCACCAGGTTCTAAGCAGAGAAAAATGTTCCAGCCACTGTTCCAGATGCACCTGGGGTGAGGCCCCCTGGCCAAACTTGGCTCCATCAAGAAACCCCTTTTCTTTGCCCAGTGGTTTTCAACACATCAGTATCACATGGCAGATGTTTTCACAGCATGCACACCCGAGACTGCTAACTGGTCAACTGAAACAAGAGTGAGCAAAAGATAAGCGCGAGGACATTCTTCACATTGTTGCTTAGAGATTCTTAAAATGGTAGCAATAAGTTAAATATCTACCAGTCAATGATTAAATGGATAAAATATGATGCATTCATACAGTATCATTATAAAGCTGCTAGAAGGAAGGAGATAGATCTACGGGAACTGACATGGAAAGATTACTACCATAAACTGATGGGTGAAAAAACTTGCAGGACACGAAGTGTAATTCAATCCCATTTTTTGTCAAACAAAACACAGAACAAAACTGCGTGTGTGTTTGTGTGTCCATATATAATACAGGCATAGGGAATCTAAGAGTTCAAAGCAAACTGTTAATAAGCAGTTAACTCTGGGGGCTATGATTAAGGGGAAGAGAGAGGAATAGTTTCTGTTTACTTTACATACCTGTGGTTTGTTAACCTTGTTATAATAATGGGGCCCATGAATTATAGGATGATGGTAATTATAGTAAATGTAATATCTGTATGAGTCAACATGAAAAAGTAATAAAGAATTAGGTGGAAAAAGCAAGTGGCAGGACAATACAAATACAAAACACACTTTTATAAATGATAATTTCCAAAATAATATTCATAGGGACATTTATGATATTCGAGGGAAAAAGATCCACGCAGCAAGGTATGCATGGTGACTATGCTTTGGTGGGAGGTGGGTCCAGGTAGTGGGGGTCAGGAGGTGGGGACATCTTGCTTTTTACTTTATCTCTTTCTGCAATGGTCTGGGTGTCATACAGGTAGCACATACTGCTTTTGAAGTAATGGACAAGTTTTTAGGTTTATTTATTTATAAATAATATAAGGAGAGGCAGAGAAAGAGGGAGAGAGAGAATCCCGTGCTACGCTGTCAGCATGGAGCCTGGCGTGGGGCTCCATCCCGTGAGTGCGAGGTCATGACCTGGGCCAAAGTCGGATGCTTAACCGACTGAGCCACCCAGGTGCCCCGAACTGATATTTTTTAAGTTGTCTTCAGTCTCATGGGAAGCGCTCCAGATGTCGTGAGCAAGCACCCTTGGGTAAGAGGCCCTGCTTCCTTCCCTGCCATCTGGAGAGGCTCAGCTGTCTGGGAGGGGGTGAGGTGGAGGGCCGGGAGGGCACCTGGCGAGGACGGTCTCACCTGGGGGATGGCCCGGGAACAGCTGCGCCAGGTATACAGCATGACTGCATACTCATGTCCTTCCTCCAGCATTTCATTCTGAAAAGCAAAACACACTCGGCAGGGAGAAACCACACGCACCGGAGCCAGCAGGCTCCTTCACGGCGCCCCAGATCCTCACGACTCACAGTGGTCTGGGGACCAGTAGCATCCACACAGCACGGCCTGGGAAGCTTAGTAGAAATGCAGAGAGTCTTGGGTCCCCGGCTGGGCCTATGGAATCAGAATCTGCATTTCAACCAAACTCCCAGGTGACTCCTACTCCCAAGGTGCGCAACTGAGCTTGAGAAGCCCTGGCCTAAATTATCCTCCTCAGACATCCAAGGGCTCTAGCAGCAGGCCACATCTTTCCAAGATGGATGGCCACCTGAGAAAGAAGAAGGCAGGTCTGTTTGTGCCAACAGCAAAAGTTGTATCAGGCATACTGTTAGCCAGAAAAAAGCAAGTAGCAAAACAGTGTGGACGGCAGATAGGTTCAAAAACCAAACAAAGAGCAATAATTATGAAAGTATGTTGTTGTGTACTGACAAATATTTGGGTACAATACGCCCCAAGCCGGGAATAGCAAGCTGTCTGTGGGGTTGGATCAACGGGGGCTTTCACTTTTCATATTATAGAGTACTCTTTGCCCTTTTATAAGAATGCTTGCTACTATTTCAGAAGCAAGAAAATGAGTAAGATAAACTTTTAAAAATAATGTACGGCAGATGGCAAAACCAATAACAGCATGGAAAACGAATCTGAAAAATACAGCGATGACTCACCTCACCTAGCAAGTGCTAAGAGTCCTAAACTCAGGGTCCAAATATCTGGGCTCAAATCTCAGCTTCCTCACCTGTTAGCCCTTCCCTTTGATCTTCAAGAAATCACTTAACCTAAAATTCTCCATTTAGTATCTGTTTAATGACAATGACAAAAATGACCTCTGAGAATTTTATGAGAATTCAGTGGATCTCTCTCTCTCTCTCTCTCTCTCTCTCTCTCTCTCTAGGTGATCTGTAAAGGGAGGTGAGAGTATTACTAGGAAAAAGACAGTCTGGCAGTTTCTCGAACAGTTAAATACAGAGTTACAATATGACTGCAATTCTATTCCTAGGTACACACAGTCAAGACAAATGAAAACATAGGTCCACACAGAAACTTTTTATTTTTTTTGCAGTTTATTTATTGTGTGTGTGTGTGTGAGAGAGAGAGAGAGAGAGAGAGAGAGAGAGAGAACATGCCAACAGGGAAGGAGTGCAGAGAGAGGGAGAGAGAGAATCCCAAGTAGGCTCCTCACTATCAGCAAAAAGCTTGACGTGGGGCTAGGTCCCACGACCATGAGATCATGACCTGAGCAGAAATCAAGAGTCAGACACTCAACCGACTGAGCCACTCAGGCGCTCCCATATCTACACAGAAACTTGCACACTTGTTCGTGGCAGCATTGTCCTAACCATCAAGAAGGGGCAACAACCCAAATGTCCATTCACCGATGCCTGGATAAATAAAACGTGGAAATGTGGTACAGCCACACAAGGGAACAGTGTTTGTCTATAAACAGGAGTGAAGAGCCTATCTGTGCCACAGCACAGATCAACTCTGAAAACATCATGCCAGCCATAGAAGGCCACATGTGTCATGACCCGTTTAGACGAAATGCTCAGAACAGACAAATCTGTAGCAAGAGAAAGTAGAGTGGTGTTTGCCAGGGGCTGGGGAGAGACAGGAATTGGGAGAGACTGCTAATGGGCCTGGGGTTTCTTTTAGTGCTGCAGAAATTAAATGGTGGTGACAGTTATGTGACATTGTGAATTTTACGCTATATGACGTTCACAAAAGAAATAAAGAAGTATTACTAGACCAGCTCTCTTGTAAATGTTCACACTGATATGAAAATGAACCTTTACTGATTTTTTTATTCCATGTATCGCATCTATTTCATAACATCTCCCTAGCGCAAGATCAGATTTAATTTGGAGTTTATTACTTACTGTAGTTTTGTTTTCAACAGCAAATGTCACTGACGAGTCATACTTTCAATTCTTAATTTGGAGAACTTTAAAAATCAATAACACGTTGTCCTTGAGACCAAAGAAAACCAAGATCAAGCCTGCGGGTCTGCTACTGCTCTTCCTTCAGAACAGATGTCAAAGAAGGGAAATGACAGTAACATAGGGAACATGTATTTACTTATTAGAACCAAATTGCCCACCAGCAGGGTGAGGATTCCAACTTTCACTCACTGAGTGCTTTACTGAGCACCCGCAGGTCCCAGGATCTGTGCTATGTGCTGGGAACAGGGCAGCAAACAAGGCTCCCTATGAATAGTTCAGGTGACCATCAACCAGACGTGTATGCCTGGAGTACAGAGGTCAGGATGCTGTGGTAGAAAGAGCCCTAAGTGGGGCCTCAGGAGACTTAAGTTCTGGTCCTGGCTCTGCTTGGGCTCACCTTTTGCCTTGAAAATGGCACCGATCTCTCATTTACAGGTAAAGCGTTGGCCTAAATCACCTGGCTGCAATTAGTCACCTGGAGAACTTTGAAATCCTGATTCCCAGGTCATGCCCCACCAGAACTACATCATTATTCCCAGGGTAGGGGCCCAGGCACTGGTATTTTTTTTAATGCTCTCGAGGCAATTCCAGTGTGTAGCCCAGAAAAGGAAATTTGGATACAGAAAGAGATAGCATGCATGTGCACACAAAGAGAAACCCTAACCCAGGAAATCTCTGAACATTTTTGTCTCTGTGCCTTTGCTCATGCTGGTTCCATAACCTAGTGTGCCCTTCCTATCTCATCTCTCACAGAGAAACCTCTAACTATGTGGGACAGCAGAGTTGCATGGAAGGAGATCAGACTGGGAATCCTAAGTCTTGAATTCCAGTTTCAATCCTGTGATTTACTAGTTGCGGGATCATGAGCTTGTTAACTTCCCTAGGTCTGTTTTTTCCATCTCAAAAGTGAATATAAATGCTCCCTTTGCAAGTCATAGACTGTTGTAAGGCTCCAATGATACTATGTATGAGAATATCTTATACATTTTAAATCACGTGTATGGTTAACATATGTGTGTGTGCACTTTGTGTGTGTGTGTGTGTGTGTGTGCATAGAGTATATAAGGCCTACTCAAAAGCCCCTTCCTTCATCAAGCTTTCTCTGACCCTCTCAAGGACCCTTCAAAAACAGACAGGTTGGAACTTCTACCGTATCATTTACCTTTAACTTTGTGCATTTCTGTTTGTCTACACAGACTAATCTAGAGCACAGGTTTTGTAGACAGACCTGCATTTGGCAATGTCACTTGTTAGTGGCAGGACCTTGAGTAAGTTACTTAACTTTTCTGAATTTTAGCTTTTCCTGTTTGTAAAATGGATATTGTAATAAAACTTGTCTCACAGAGTGGGGTGAGAACTAATTCAAACAGTGCATTTAAAATATCTGCACAGAGAAGACATGAACAGACATTTCTCCAAAGAAGACATACAGATGGCCAACAGACACATGAAAAGATGCTCAACCTCACGGATCATCAAGGAAATGCAAATTAAAACCACAATGAGATATCACCTCACACCTGTCAGAATGGCTAAAATAAAAAACACAAGAAACAACAAGTGTTGGTGAAGATGTGAAGAAAAAGGAACCCTCATGGACTGTTGGTGGGAATGCAAACTGGTGCAGCCACGGTGGAAGACAAAATCAAAAAAAGAACTACTGTATGATCCAGTAATCACACTGCTGGGTATTTTCCCAAAGAATATGAGGACAATAATTCCAAAGGATATATACACCTCCATAAATTTATTGCAGCATTATTTACAATAGCCAAAATATGGAAGCAACTTAAGTGTCCATTGATAGATGAATGGATAAAAATGTGGCATGTGTACACACACACACAAACACACACTGACAAGGAATATTATTCAGCCATAAAAAACAAAAAGGGGCACCTGGGTGGCTCAGTCGGTTGAGCATCCCACTCTTGATTTTGGCTCAGGTCATGATTCCAGGGTCATGGGATTGAGCCCCGTGTCAGGCTCCATGCTCAGTTTCAGATTCTCTCTCTCTCCCCCTCCCCGCTCTGTCCCTCCCCCGACTCATGCTCGCTCTCCCTCCCTCTCTCTCTAAAAACAAAATAAATCTTCAAAAAAAAAAAGAACAAAATCTTGCCATTTGTAATCTTGCCATGGATGGATCTAGGGAGAATACTACTAAGTAAAATAAGTCAGAGAAAGACAAATACCATATGATTTCATTTATTTGTGGAATTTAAGAAATAAAACAAATGAACAAAGGAAAAAAAAGAGAGAAGCCAAAAAAGAGACTCGTAACTATAGAGAGCAAACTTATAGTTAGCAGAGAGGAGATGCTCGGGAGGGTGGATGAAATAGGAGAAGGAGATTAAAAGCACACGTATGAGGAATGCTGGGTAATATGCGGAACTGCTGAATCACTACATTGTACACTTGAAACTAATATAACACCGTATGTTATCTACACTGGAATTTAAAAAAATGTAAATAAAATATCTGCACAGAAAGTGTTCAATAAATGGTAAACTTGTCTATTTCCCACTTGCCTCATTGAGAATCAAGACTGGCCCCTCTCTGACCTTGCATATCCCCTCATTTAACACAGTCTCTGTAGGTACCAGGTGCACAATATTTGTTGAATGAATGGGGCTGGGTATGGTCAGGCAAGACTTTTAGCATATAACTGATACACTGACAGAGGTCCACTGAGCTGCATGAGGATTCTGGAATTCTTCAAATTCTGGTGCTGTGTTAGAATAAAATCAATGAAAGCCCAAGAGGGAAGTGAGTGATCCCTCACAGATGGGTCACATACGGACCCATCAGACCATTGATGCCGCTTGTGAATGATTTAGGCCACCACCTTCCTTGAGTCAATAATATATTATTCTACAGACACCATCTCTCTCTCTCTCTCTCTCTCTCTCTCTCGAGAAACCTTTTGCTTTGGTCAAGAGACAAACTGCCACACAGCCAGTAATCTATAAAGTATAAGGTAAGGCAAGATCTAATGATATGCTAATTCAAAAAGCTACAGAAGTTCAGGGATGGAGTGGGATCAAATTGGGCCCTCCTGTGAGTAGAATTTGCAAGGTTAGAAGACAGGGGAACATTGTGCCCCAGGCACTGGGAGGCGGTGGGGAAGCACAGGGGAACAGGCTTCTGGAGAAGGGTCTGACTGAGACAGGCAGCTCTCGGAATAGCTGAGCACTTGCCCCTCCTGTGCTGGCAGGGTCACAGCGACTTACCATGCTGGAATGGACCGTAGCCTGCTCAATGTACCTTGCAATTCCTGTGACAAATGCATTCCTGTCCTCAAAGTTTGTGTCAAAGTTAGCCTGTAGGAATTAGAGGAAGAAACATTTGTTGGTTGGAAAACAAGTCCAAGGCGGCTGGGTGTCCAGGGAACCCCACTGCCAAAAAATGCCACCAGACTCTGTGGAAACCTATCTCTACATCATGCTTTGATCTTCCCCTGAGAAAATCCAACTCTGACTCACACTGGGCAGGAGCTGGCTAAACAGGGCCCGGATCTGCTTCTTCCCATTGGTAGTTAACCACATTCACCCAGCTGAGGCTTGGAAGCAAATGCTTAAACTAGATAATCCTAAAGAGCTGTGAAAAGTTAAGATGCGCATTGTTTTCATCCAGCAGTTGCCAAAATAGTTACCTGAGGCTGCAGATACGTACGTACAAGGATAATAACTGCAACATTTTTTTTTCTGATAGAAAAAACTGGAAACCATCCCAACATCCATTAACAGCAAAAGGCTAAATCAATAATAGTATATCTGTACGATGCACTTATAAGTACTATGTGGTGGTTAAAAACAAAATGATAGCATTGTAGTACTGTTATGGAAAAGTACCCATAATAGATTTCAAGTTCAAAAAGCCAAACCACAGAGCAATTATCTACAGTATGGTTCCCTTTTGGTTAAAAACATCTAGATCTATACATAATATGTACTTATAAGTATAGTAAAAAGGGCTGTGTGTGTGTATAGTCATAGAGGGAAATTTTTATTTGTTATACTTTTCTGTATTGCTTGTAATAAAAAGATATGCACATAATTAAAAATTTAACCTGGGTTAGAAGACGTGAACGAGCCAAGTTTGTAACTTGAACCTTTAGGAATGTGCTTGATAAAATCTAACTACTGAATGAAATTACAAATATATTATGCATTCATATTTAGTCTCATTTAGCAGCCTCAGAACTTAGAAAAGGTCAAACACAGCTAAAAGTTTTATATTAACTTGTTCTTTCCTAACGTGGCATACTCGCCCAGCATGCCCAGACAAGGGGCTATTTGCAAGGCTCACTCTGGCTCCCCTGATGCCCTTCCAGTCACACCCTGGGGGGTTACGGTTTTGAACAATCTGATATAGTTTATCTCAAGCTCCCCTCTCTCAGGCAAAAGCAAACAATGGTGAGCGACTTCCCTGAGCCATTAGCTGCTGTGGGGAGCTGAAGAGCTCTTCTCACATACATGAAGGAAAAGTAATTACCCAGGCAGGCTCTAGAGGTTTCTAAATTGTAATATTTAATTCATGAGATCAGAGCTGCCAAAACCTTGGTTGATGCTGCAGCAAGAACAGCCGGGAAGGTATTTGGGGTCAGAGCAGATCAACAAGCCTTCCCTGGGGAGGAGAAATAGTCCTGGTATTCGTTTACTAGCTAATCTATTCCTCATACTCAGCTCCACCAGGGCACAAGGGACTCCATCAGCTCAGGACCTTTCACCTTCCAGATGCAGACCTCCCCCTTCCCTATGCCTTCAGGGCACACCCACCGAGGGGATCCGGAGTTCTGAACTCCCCGGTGCTCTGGGAGACTGACCTGGTACATGATGGAGGAAGGTGGCGGCTCGATGCATGGCTGCTGGTCGGGGAGGGGCAGCTCTTCCAGCAGGTCCACGTTGGACAGGGCATCTTCCAGGGTGACGTGGGTGGTCATGGCTGCAGTTTGTGTATTCTGCACTGAAGGAAAGGGAGAGAAGATAGGGTGGAGAATGTCAGGAATGTCAGGGGTGCAGGGGTGTCAGGGGTGTCGGAAGTGAGAACAGTCTCACCCGGTTCAGCCTCCTTCCAAAGAACAAAGGGGGTTTATTTACATGCATTGAGACCACTTCCACTTGCTACCTCTTCACAAGGTGCCTGCAACCCGTGCCTGATATTTGAGGATCTCTTTACAGTTTACAGGGTACTTTTTTATGTCTATTGTCTGGACTAAGCCTCACCACAACCCTCTGTGGTCAACATGGCAGGTGGTAAGGCAGCCACGTGACTGATGAAGAAACAAGACTCAGAGCAACTATATGTAGCACCCACACAAGCACGCTAAGGGCAAAGGGCCTCACATAGTGCCTGATGCTAGACGTGGGCCTCGGCCAGCCCCCAGCTCTGGTCTTCGGGAGGATATGTATCTGTTTCACTCCTAAATAACCACACAGCACAAATACCCATGAGGGAAACAGCCACGATTATCAACCTGAATCCAGGGCCTAGGTTTTACAAGCTCATTAAGCTGGGACTACAAGAATTCAGACTCCAGCAAATTTAACCTTACTTGCAAACACAAAGAGCCATGGTCTTCCTTGGCCTGGGGATGTTTTGTGAGGCACATCAAACAAAAAGCCCTAAACGGACATTTCCGTGTCTTGGGCCCTGGCAGAGCTCGCTGGCTTTGATGAGAGCTTCACAAGGCAGTGCAGCTGATGGGGATCTGAACAACACAGTTACCCAACTCGAGCTAACTACTACTTTAAGAACTCAGCACCCAGCAAACAGAATACTCATTTTTTAAAAGCATACATAAAACACTGATAAAAAAAAGATCATGACTTAGGCTATAAAATAGGTTCTCATGAGTTTCCCCAAACATGATGTCTTAGATGTCACATTCACTAAGTAGAGTGCAATACAATCAGAAATCGGTAATGCAGATCATAGCCAAAAAGCCTCCCATACCTATGATAATTTATAAAAACATACTTCCAGGCTACTCATACCTAAAAAGGAATTCAAATAGAACCATACAACATTTAGAATTGAGCATAAATAAATGCCTTAAATGCATTTAGTAGAAAATAAAACAGTGAAACTAAAAGAACCTAATTTTCACTCCAAAATCTAAAGAAAGAATAAAAATCAACCCAAAGAAATGAGAATGCCGGGACAGCTCATTACAAAAGCAGAAATAAAAGAAGCAAAGTACAGAGCAAACCAAAACCGAGTAGACCATATGAATAAAAGTCTAAAGACTGAGTTTACTAAGAAGATTCATATTAATAATGAGCTGACCCTTTAGCACACTTGAAAGGGAAAACAAAGAGAAAGCCCACTGTGTTGATAGGCCTGCAGCCCTCCCTTTCCCTCCCCAGTCCCAGGCAAGTGTGAGTGGGGCTTAGGGGCTGGAAGTTCATTAGGAAATGAACTATCCCAGACCAGGGCGGAAAGGACCACCCACATGACGGTGGGGGCGGTCCAGGGGCTGTGAGAGGCTGACCAGCTGCAGAGTGTAACCAAGGGCATGCTGCCCCACACTGGCGTCTCCTTCAGGCCCACAGCTGGGGGAGCAGGTCAGGGCTGAGCAGCTACACAAGCTTCCATTTCACTGAGTTTTCTAACACACCGCCCTGCCGTGCAGGCTGGCAACAGCGAAGGCCACATCCAGTGAGGGCACAGGGAGCTCAGATGTGACTTCCCCTCTGTCCTCTGGAGGCGTTTGGCCTCATGAGGTTGGTTTCAGGTCCTCTCCATACTTATGCTTCTTCCTATTCTCTCCCCTGAATTCTAAGTGTGGCATCCACAGCAAACCATTTGCCAATCCACATGCAAAAAAATGTCTTCTTTCTTACATTAGTATTTTTTTTTTTTAGTTTATTTATTTTGAGAGAGAGAGAGAGCATGTGTGCCCACGAGAGCACGAGCAGGGGAGACGCAGGGAGAGAAGGAGAGAGAGAGAAATCCCAAGCAGACTATAGAGTCCAGCATGGGGCTCAAGCTCACGAACCATGAGATGAACCTGAGCTGAAATCTAGAGTCAGACGCTTAACCGACTAAGCCACCCAGGTGCCCCTCTTACATTACTATTAAGTTCATTTTATAGGAGGGATTAATAACTTTATAGAGCATAATGATCTACAAGTTCCAAAGCCCTAATAATTCTCTTCACTCAAATAATAATAATGATAATAATAATAATAATAATAATATTTCTTTAGCCCTTACACTCTGGCAAGCACTCCACTATTTGAATCTTGCATCAACCCTATAAAAGTAGGTGCTATGATTATTCCCATTTTACAAAAGAGTCAAAAGAAGCTCAGAATTTAAGTAATTTCACAAGGTCAAGTGCTGGTGAGTGTGGAGCTGGGGTTGGAACCCAGGTTTCTCCAGCTCCAGATTTTGTGCTGCCTTCCAAGTGCTCAGACTTAACACCGCAAGGCTACTCATCCTGATGAAGATCAATCTCACACCAGCCTCTGTGCTCGATCTTTTCAAACACTATGCCTCAATGGTTCTGGGTTCCGCTTGTGCCAAAGAACCGAAGGAACAGCTTCTTAATAATAAAATGCCTGGGCTCCATCCCTAGGACCTGAAAGATGGTATTAAAAAAAATAGCCCTATCTTATAGTAAGAGAAGTCCAGACTACATGGAGATACCGTATCTCACTGATAGATTTGGCAAAACCCTGTAAGTCTGATGACATATACCTGTTGGCATGTAATTCTGTGGAGAATCAGGTCCTCTCAAACATTGTTGGTAAGGATATAAATGTAAAATGGCACAAGGAAGGAAATTTGGCAATATCTAACAAACTTATATGAGCATTTTATTCTTTGACCAGCAATCCCACTTCTAGGAAACTATCCCAAAGACACTTTGATAAAAGCGCAAAAAGACATATGCACAAGGCTATTCATTGCAAAACTGCCTGTAATAGGAAAAGACTGGAAAATGAAAATGTCCCTCAACAGAAGACTGTCTGAACAGACTATGATACAGTCACACAGTGAGATACTAGGCAACAGTAAAAGTAATGAGGAATCTATCTTACCCACAACTGTGGGGTCATTTCCAGGATATGGTGTATACAGTATACTGTCATTTATATAAGAAATCAGTGATGCATATACACACACAAATATTAAACAAACAATGGAAGGATAAACCATCTGATTTTAAAAAGTGGCTACCTATGGGGAAGAGCGATAAGCAGGAACATGGTTAAGGGGTTGGGGATAGAGGCTAGAATTCTTTGAATATACCTTGTTTTGTAGATTTGACTGTGAAACCATATATTTTATATAATTTAAAATAAAATTTAAATTTAAAAAGCAACTGCCACCCCCCACTAAAGTAAAATAAAACAAATGAAGGTATATTTATATTAGTTGTTGGCATAACTACACAGAAAGGACCTATTCCAAGTGATTTTAAAAACTCAGAAATTTGAGCCTACATTTCTGGTAGGAGATACTCTAAAAACAATGAAGTGTTGTAAAAAATATCTCGAGCTTTTTTCCACTAATTATACTGGTGTGCTGTTGCAGTGAGAATGTCCGAATGCAGTGTGAGGTAAAATAAATTAGTAATTATGGAATGCTCTATCATCCCTGGTGGTGTTGAGAACTGCCATTCTTGATGTGAGAGAAAGAGATATAAGACCACATAAACCAAATAGTCCTGAATATGAATTCGAGGTTATCAATAAGAAGTCATCACATGTTTTAACTTTAAATAGACATACATATGTCTGTCTGTATGTATGTGTATGTGTGTTTATTTCCTAGTTCTGTGCCCCAAAAAGACAAAGACACAATGACCAACCCATGAGCAATGAGCAACTTGAGTGCCAGGCTGTGGTCTGCAAATACCATTTCCTGCTAAAAACATCAATGCTCCTTGGAGAAACAGCTCAGTCCAGGTCTGGGACAGGAAATGTGTAAGAAAGGCTTAGAACAAGTTGTCGCAGCAGAAAGCAAGGAAGCAGCTCTCTATCTATGACTATGTCTGAGGGACCCAGGAGCCAACCTGAGGCAGCTTCTGCTGGCCGAGGATGGGACACTGTGCATCAGTTAGCATAACTCAATGCACCTGAAGCAGTGTCAAATATGTCTACATCCATGAGATCCTAAAGATACCTAATAACATTTTGGTTTTTATTACTTTGTTATTGTTGGAAGATGCCAGTGAACCAAACTTTGTGTTGAAAGTAGGTAAATAAAAGGAAAAAGGCAAGTATTTAATGTGCTTTTCCTATACAAACCGACCACTGGATAACCAAATTGCAGCCCCTAAAATGGAGAGAGGCACTGATTGATCATCAACTGCTAACATCACTAAATTAAAAGACAATGAGACATTAGGTGCCTCCTGATGGAAAACCATACCATCATCTTATGAAAAACGCTGGACCCAAAGCGAAACGCTGGAGTCTAATCAAGCCTTTGACACTCATTCACAAGAAATGTATAGGACAGAAAAACATCTTAGAATATCACTGCATTGATATATCACCACAGTGATATAAATAGTAAAATACAATCTATGGGAAACTCTGCAGGACAAATGACTCAGTGTCTTCAGCAAATAAATTCCATGGGGGAAAAAAAGACATGGAAGGGAAGCTATAGCCCATTATCAGACTATCGCAGTGTGTCCATCACCTTATTTGGATCCTCTTTCAAACAATCCACCATAAGAAAACCATTTCTGAGGGAATTAGAAAATTTACCAGTAACTGGGCATCTGATAACATTAAGGAAATAGTGTTATTATTTTTGAGATATAACATCAAGGTTGTATTTGAAAAGAGTTATTGCCTAGAAATGCCTACTAAAATACGGATAAAATGATACAGGGGTTTGCTTCCAAATAATACTAGAGGAGGAGGACGTGAGTAACAACAGAAGAAACAAAACTGGCCATGAGTGAATAATTGTTAATGCTATGTGATGCTTACACAGGGATTTATTATATTTTTCTATCCAATTTTACAGAAGTTTGAAATTTTTCACGGAAACTTCAGGCTCAGTGTATATACACTACCAGCTCTCATCCATCGTCTCTTCTTTCACCTTCCCTGACTCCTACTTGCCATGGTCTTTCCCTTCATCTTTCTCATGCAACCTGCATTTCTTCTGGACTTTTCACAGGCTTGACAATAACTCACCTACCAGAATAATCCCTAAGGCTTTCCCTTTAACACAGTAAGATGCCTGCACTTCCCTTGAAGAGAATCAGCAAATGACCAGCTACCAGCCAGTGAATTAGGAGTCTTTATTTCAGTTAATGCAACCTTTCTTTTCTCCTTCTAAATGAAACTTCTCTACTGGATTCCTGGGTTTGTTTGCAGATCATTCACTGCCCAAGAGAGGAGGAAATCAGACATTTTCTTTTAAATGTTTATTATTTTTGAGAGAAAGAGAGCGAGCACAAGTCAGGGAGGGACAGAGAGAGAGGGAGAAAGAATCTGAAGCAGGTTTCAGGCTCTGAGCTGTCAGCACACAGCCCGATGTGGGGCTTGAACCCACGAACCGTGACATCATGACCTGACCTGAAGTTGGATGCTCAACCCACTGAACCAGCCAGGCACCCCGGAAATCAGACATTTTTAACACAACCGCTATAAGTCACTGCCAACTCCATTCACATCAGTCAGAAAGAAAAAAAAAACATTCTTGAGGTGCCTGGGTGGCTCAGTCGGTGGAACATCCAACTTCAGCTCAGGTCATGATCCCACAGTTTGTGAGTTTGAGCCCCATGTCGGGGTCTGTGCTGACAGCCAGGAGCTTAAGCTTGCTTCAGATTCTGTGTCTCCCTCTCTCTCTCTCTCTTCCCCTCCCCGGCTCATGCCCTGACTCTTTCTCTCAAAAATAAATAAACATTAAAAAAAAAAAAAAGAAAGAGGAAACATTCTGGAAATTTTAACATGTATACGTGAAAATAAGTACTTGTTTTCTGGCTCAAGTGTCCTGCCTGTTATGCAATCTTCCAAGTGAGAATAATTCTTCATAGTCAGTCAATGAACATGTGACTCTTTTGCTACTTTGGAAGAGAAATTAATAAAAATACTTAAAAAGTAACTGCGTTCTGGGAGCATCACTTACCACACACAGCTACCACCTCCCAGGGTGGGGTATTCATGGCAGATTTAAACTCAGCATCTTTCTAACAAGCTCAAACACAGTGGCCTGGTTTCACCGAGAAGTAAGAACACTGGTCTCATGGGCCATCTGCTTCTGAGAAGGGCTTTAGGGGCACCAGGGCTGGGATGACCGATGGACGCTGGGCAGGAGGGGTGGGCCCCACGAAGGCCGGGTGGGTGCCAGGAGAACCTGGCTTTGGGAATGCAGGTTCTGACTAACCACACCCTAAACCCTGCTACTCTGTAAGCGAAAGAGTTGCAGTGTCATTTTCTATTTGACTTTCTGGAAGGAAAAGGAAAACATAGGAAGATATTTTTACTGAAGCGGAATACCAGGCTAAGTATAGCAGTTGCGCTTGAGCTGCGGGTTCAAATCCATCATCTGCCATTTACTAGCTATATGACCATAAGCATATTACTTAACCTCTCGAGCCTCAGTTTCCTTACCTGTAAAAGGGTGATACTTAACAACAGTCCCTGCCCTCAGTGACTTACTCTGAGGGTTATATAACATTACAGGATGTGGAATGCTGCCCAAAGCAGGCACAGAGTAAATGTCAGCGGGTGGGTGGCCTCTTTTTAAACAGAGTGAATGGATGGATCAAATCTTGCAACAATTCTGTAAGAAAAGAGGGCATTATTATTATCTCCACTCCCAACATCGCAACTCTATAGGTCTTTCATACTGATTTCCTCAGTCACAACTACCCTGCAGTTTCGAGAGGACAGGTGTTGCTTTTGCTGTTTTTCGAAGGAGGGCCCGGTGTTACTGAGAAGTGAAAACGGTCTTTCAAGGTCATGTGGTCAGCTGGTGGCTGAAAGGGGATATCTTGACTCCCAGTTCTGTGCCCTTTCTTCTAGACCACACCTACTTTTGTGCCTTTATAAAAGGCATACCAAGGACTTTCCTTTGGCTGCAGTTTGGCTGCTTTGTCTCTGCTCAAGAAGAACAAGATTCTGCCAACCCAGAAAGATTAGGGAACTGTCACCTTTGGGTCTCATAAATATCAAAAGGCCAGGAAATATTTTCCCTGAAAATCTATCCAGTTAGAAAGCAAACAACACAGGGGCGCCTGGGTGGCTCAGTCGGTTGAGTGTCCGACTTCAGCTCAGGTCATGATCTCGCGGTCTGTGAGTTCCAGCCCCGCATCGGGCTCTGCACTGACAGCTCAGAGCCTGGAGCCTGCTCTGGATTCTGTGTCTCCCTCTCTCTCTGCCCTTCCCCTACTCACGCTCTGTCTCTCTCCCTCTCTCAAAAATAAATAAATATTAAAAAAATTTTTGAAAAAAGAAAGCAAACAATACATAATTTCAAAAAATTATAAATATATATTTATATTTACAGATATTATATAAGTAAATATGTAAATAAATATAAAAATATAAAAAGGAGGCTTAGACTGTCCCCCTTAAAAAATATATTCTTGAGCAGCATTTCACGGAGCAAGGAAAAATTCAAAGAAGGAATCTGGAGTGTAGCCTGCTCTTCCATCATGAGTGTATGCTAAGTGTGTTGGGGACTGTGTGGGGCACCCAAGTTTGCTGTGACAGGATGTGGCTCCACAGGTCAGTATTTCCCCTGCTGCTGAGACCCTTTCACAGGCCAGAGTCAGCTTCTTCACAGGTGTGGGGGCCAAGCAGGGACACAGTCACCTGTGCACACTTTACAGGATTTCCATAGATGGCACCAAAATGGACTGTGTGGCTTACCCTGAACAGGCTGGAAGGAAAGAGTTTTATAAGAACACTGCACTTATCCAGTGGTCAAACCTTGTGGCTCCAACCCCCGTCACAGCACTTTTAGTGTATTGCCTGTGGATAAAATAAAGCCATGGGTGAGGCCACAATGCTGAGCAAGAAGCCTCACAGTGGTAGAGGGAAGGGAGAGGCAGAGCTATGCAGGATGGGGAGGGACCACACAGGTGTGGGAATCTGGGCCACGTACAGAAGCAAAACTCTCTCTATATATTTTAAATTTTTTTAAATGTTTATTTATTTTTGACAGAGACAGAGACAGAATGCAAGTGGGTTAGGGGCAGAGAGAGAGAGAGAGAGAGGGAGACACAGAATCCAAAGCAGGCTCCAGGCTCTGAGCTGTCAGCACAGAGCCCGACGTGGGGCTGGAACTCACGAGCTGTGAGATCATGACCTGAGCTGAAGTTGGTCACTGAACCGACTGAGTCACCCAGGAGCCCCAGAACTCTATATATTTCAATAGCCTATAGAAGCATCATCAATATCACAGTACACAGAAGTCACCAAATTCCTCATACACTGCCAGAATGATCCTAGTGCTGGAGGAGACTGAAAGGAATGGTTACCTCCTTAAGAGGCCTTTCTGACTCTCCTACCTCCTATTGGAATTCACTTTCTCCTTTGGCCCTCATTAAACCCAGAGTGTCCCTACTTTCAGGGCATCCATAATGCTTTATTACACATTTTATCACATTTTCTCTCCTTGCCCTAAATGAAAAATTCCCCAAGGACAGGAGCTGTGTCTAACTCACATCCAGCTTCCCAGTACAGTATGAAGCACACCCTTGCAGCTACATAAAGATTTATTCAATGAGTAGATTGGCCATTGAGCCCAAAACATCAAGAATTACATTGCTATGTTCAAGATACCAGGATTTTAAAATTGGGGAGCAGAAAAAGGAATATAAATAGGAAAAAAAAACCTGTTTATATTTTAGAAAGAACTCCATTTTGATGGTTCAAATATTTAACATTTGAGCACTTAAAGTGAAAAGCTTCAATATTTTGTAAACACTTATCTATGAAATTAACTCTCTTCCTTCTATCACCATATGACCTTGATTTCACTCACCCTTCAAGGTCTCTCCCTCTACCACATGATTGTTCCTTCCCTGGAACTCCCAGGACTTCTTAAGCGTTGGTGAGGTGGTGAAATCCGAACCCTCATACATTGCTGGTAGGAATGTAAACCAGTGTAGCACTTGGGAAACAGTGTGGCAGTTCCTCAAATTTTAAAACCTAGAGTGGCCATGTGACCCAACAATTCCACTCCTAGGTACATCAGCAGTACCTCCCTTGTGATGCTTTCTGCCTGAGAAGGGTCATGAGTTCAGATACTTCCTCTTCCCATGTCAGGGCAACTGTTACTAATTGATAATGTCTTTATTTCTCAGAGTTCACAGGCAGCCTCAGAATCCTTCTCACGAAATACAGAACTCCAGGGGGCCAGTAGCAACCAATCTGTGTTCACCCATGAGAGAAAACATATATGCCCTCCCTAGGGTGGAATGATGCATGCATGTGTAAGCTTCATGAGGTTAGAGACCATTTCTCACCCATCTCTGAAAACCTCAGAGACCTTAGCAGAGTGCTGAAGACAGATTAAGCACTGAGGAATTATGGGATGAGAGAATGCATGAGCATACCCGAATCCCCTGACAACATTGGCAAAATGACATGACCTGAATTGGCCATGTCTTCATTTCTAGTTTTCCCATTCCTTCTTCTTGGCTACTCATAACACAGATAATTTAAATGGAATATGCAGTCATGCCCTATATAAGCCTGTACAATTATTTACTTAATATTTTTTTAAAAAGACTTTTCACTTTTACTCTATATATTAGAAGGAAGCTCATATTACAACCACTAATAGAGAACCAGTATCACTTGCCATAAACAGAGGGAAACTAAAAACAATGAAAACAACGGATGTCATCTGGAAATCATCTCATGTCCAGCACTGATACGTTCGTGAGAGGTGGTTTATCACGTGAGAGTGGGATGGTGAACTGGTTAGAATCCTGTCTGCCACTATTGGCTGTGTGATTTTGGGAAGATGACAGCACATTTCTGAGCCTCATCTTCTTCACCTGATACGAGGAATAATAACAGTTCCTACCTCATAGATTTTGAAAAACAAAAGCCCAATAATCCATGTAAACAGCTTGGTAAGGTAGAGAGTGCTCAATAAAAGTTTCCCAACAAAACCAAATCCAGCAACATAGAAAAAAGATTACGTATCATGACAAAGTGAGACTTATCCCAGGAATGGAAGACTGGTTTAACACCAACATCCCCAAATCAATTAATGTGGGGCACCTGGGTGGCTCCGTCGGTTAAATGTCAGACTTCGGCTCAGGTCATGATCTCACAGTCCGTGGGTTCCAGCCCTCCATTGGGCTCTGTGCTGACAGCTCAAAACCTGGAACCTGCTTCAGATTCTGTGTCTCTCTCTCTGCCCCTCCCCCGCTCACTCTCTCTGTGTGTGTCTCTCTCTCTCAAAAATGAATAAACATTTAAAAAATAAATTAATGTGATAAGCCATATCATGGAATAAAGGACAAGTCCCACAGGATCACCTCAGTACATGCAGAAAAAGTATTTGACAAAAATCTCATACTCTTTCACAACAAAAACATTCAACAGACTAGGAACAGAAGGGAACTTCCTCAACGAGATAACGGACAGCTACCAAAAAATCCCATGGCTAATATCAGACTTAATGGTAAAAGACTGAATACTTTCCCCCCGAAAATTAGGAAGAAGACAAGGATGTCTACTCTCTCCATTTCTATTCAACATTGTACTAGAGGTCCTAGCCAGGGTAATTTGGCAAATTCTACGTACAAAATCCACTAAAAAACGATTACAATGAATAAACATGTTCAGCAAGGTTGCGAGATACAGGATCAACACACAAACATCAATTATATCTCTATACATTAGCAATGTACAATCAAAAAATGAAATAAAAAATAATTCTATTTACAACAGCATCAAAAATAATATAATATTTAGGAATAACTTTAGCAAAATAGAAGTGTAAAATGTATACTCTGAAAACTGTAAAACATTGTCACAAAAATTAAAGACCCAAATAAATGGAAAGCTCTCCCATCTTCACAGATTGAAAGACTTAATATTGTTAAGATGGCAATCTTCCCTGAATTGATACAGATCTAATGTAATCCCGATCAAAATCCCAGCTGGTGTCTGGGAAGAAACTGACAAGCTGATTCTAAAAGTCATACAGAAATTCAAAACATCCCTAAAAAAGAACAAAACCAGGGACACACATTTCCCAATTTCAAAACTTACTACAAAGCTACAGTAATAATTAAAACAGTATGGTAGTGGTATCAAGATATGGAACAGAATTGAAAATCTAAAAATAAATTCACATTTATGGTCAATTGATTTTTAAAAAAATTTTTTTTAACGTTTATTCATTTTTGAGACAGAGAGAGACACAGCATGAACAGGGGAGGGGCAGAGAGAGAGGGAGACACAGAATCTGAAACGGGCTCCAGGCTCTGAGCTGTCAGCACAGAGCCCGACGCGGGACTCGAACTCAGGGACCGTGAGATCATGACCTGAGCCGAAGTTGGATGCTTAACCGACTGAGCCACCCAGGCGCCCCGGTCAATTGATTTTTGATAAGGGTGCCAAGACAATTCAAGGGGGAAAGGATACACTTTTCAACAAATGGTGCTGGACAACTGGGTATCCACATGCAAAAGAATGAAGGTAGACTTTGACCTCATACCACACAACAAATTAACTCAAAATGGACCAAAGACCTAAATGCAACAGCTACAACAATAAAACTCTTAGAAGAAAACACAAGAGTAAATCTTTGTGACTTTGGAATACATAATAACATCAAAAGGACAAGCAGTGAAAGAAAAAATAGATAAACATATATTTGATTTTATTAGCTATTAATAGACACTATCAAAATTAAATGTAAAACTTTTGTTACTTCAAAAAACAGCATCAAGAAAGCAAAAGACAACCCACAGGATGGGAGAGACTATCTGGAAGTCATACCTGTTATATGTGTAGAGGATACAAAGAACTCTTAAAATTCAATAATAGAAAAGCAACCCAAATGGGCAAAGGATAGACTCCAAAGAAGATATACAAATGGACAAAAAGCACATATAAATTTATTAATATCTTTAGCCATTGAGGAAATTCAAATCATAATCACAGTGAATTATCACTTCACATCCACTGGAATAGCTACAACCAAGAAGACAGATAATAACAAATATTGCTGAGGATGTGAAATTGGAACCCCCCTATTTTGCTGCTAGGAATATAAAATAGTGCAGTAACTTTGGGAAATAGTCTGGCAGTCCCTACAAGTTATAAATATAGAGTTACCATAAGATTAAGCAATCCCATGCCTAGGTATAATCCTGAGAATTGAAAACATACATCCACACAAAAACCTGTATATGAATGTTCACTGCACCATTATTTGTAGCAGCCCCAAAGTGGAAAAAACTCAGATGTCCATCAACCGATGAGTGGATAAATAAAATATGGTATATCCACACTATGGAATATTATTCAGCTGCAAAAAGGAATGGGGTCTAAAGGCATGGGCTACAACATGGATGGACTTTGAAAATCTGCTAAGTGAAAGAAGCATAATACGCTTTTTAAGGAAATGTCCAGGGTAGGCAAATCAAGAGAGACACTAAGTAATTAGCGGCTGCCTGGGCTTAGGGTGGAGACTGCAGGAAGTAGGTGGTGCTGCTGATGGCCATGAGGTCTCTTCTTTCCGGGGTGATGAAAATGTTATAAAATTGATCAGGATGATGGTTGCATAACTCTGTGAATATACTAAAAATTACTGAACTGTATGTTTCACATGGGTGAATTGCAGAACATGTGAATAATTCAAGCCGTTACAAAAAAAGTGTTAGTATTTGCATGAGTGCTTGGGGAAACATTGGCTGTAACATAAGCAGGAGTGGTACAAAGAGAGAGGGAGGAGGGGTAGGAGCTTGGGGAGTCTGGGAACTATGGTGCGCCTGACAAGCAGAGACTGTGTTGAATAGAAATCACCAGAAGAGGTGGGAGAGAAACAGAAAGCAATGGACACACCCACAGTACCCCACGGAGCAGCCCCTAGACTGCAGGATGAGCTGGACCACCCAAACCAGCACCTGCTCCCAAGCCTTCCACCCCAACCCTGTTTCTGTCACACTGCCAGATATCTGTCAGGTCCTGGCTGCCACACCCCGGAGGAGAGACTGCTCAGACAGGAACCACCTCTGAGCTGGGGGGATGGGCTTTGAGGTTTAGAATGAGAACAAGCCAGGTTTGTAGTTCTCCTCCCTGAGGACACTGAGGCTGAGAGACGAGATGGACCTATACAAGGTCACTTGGCTAGTTAGGGACAGAGCTGGGGCTAACTCTGTAACTTCCTGGGCAGACAAGAGGATCTAATACAGTAACAGATACGATAGAGCTGTTAAAAAAAAAAAAATTTAAAAAGGAGGAATATTAAATAGGAAGGAAGGAAGGGAGAAAATTCTAATTTTGCAATAAAACAAAAAAGCCATATAAGAAAGGAGATAAATGAAAGGACATTACTTAGCTCTCTTGTGATTTACACACATCTCACATTTACAGATTTTAATAGCATAGATGATTTTGAGGCACCTGGGTGTTTCAGCTGGTTAAGTTTATGACTCTTGATTTCAGCACAGGGTTTGTGAGATCAAGCCCTGGGTTGGGTTCTGTGCTGACAGGGGATCCTGCTTGAGATTCTCTCTCTGCCCCTTCTCCGCTTGTGCTCTCTCAAAATAAATAAGTAAACATTTAAAAATAATGATGTAGATGCTTTAAACATGACTTATGTTAGGGGAGCCTGGGTGGCTCAGCTGGTTGAGTGTGCAACTTTTGATTTTGGCTCAGGTCATGATCCCAGGGTTGTGGGATCAAGCCCTGCATAGGGCTTTGCGCTGAGTGTGGAGCCTGCTTAAGATTCTCTCTCTCTCTCTCTCTCTCTCTCTCTCTCTTTCTCTCTCTCTGTTCCTCCCCACCCCCTGCTTGCTTGCTCTCCTTCTCTCTAAAACATTAAACTTAAAAAAAAATTCAAACATAGGTTAAAGCAGAGCTGTCACTATATTGGGAGATGGGGGCAGGGGAGGGAGGTGGATGGTGCAAGAAAGTGAAATCTTCATCCATCACAGCAGGAAGTAAATAGATAATGCATAGAACAGATAAATCAAGAAACAGCAGTGTAAGCATATCGTTTAGAGATCTGGAGGCAAGTGCTGGAAGAAAAAGTCAGTTAGAGGTGACAGCTTCTATGGGGAGGTGGGCACTGGATGGTTGTTTTCATTACGAGTCTTTCAATACTATTTGATCTTTTTTAAAGCATGTACTGCTTTGATCGAAATTTTTAAACTTACTTTAAGAAACAACAAGCCAGGGGCACCTGGGTGGCTCAGTCAGTTAAGCATCTGACTTTGGCTCAGGTCATGATCTCACAGTTCGTGGGTTGGAGCCCGTGTTGGGCTCTGTGCTGACAGCTCGGAGCCTGGAGCCTGCAGCAGATTCTGTGTCTCCTTTTCTCTCTGTCCCTCCCCTGCTCACACTCTCTCTCTCTCCCTCTCTCAAAAATAAACATTAAAAAATTATTAAAAAAAAAAAACAACCCAAGGCCTCCTTCCTAGGATTTCCAACATCTGACTCGTCCCCAGCACCGTCTTCAGGCAGTCTTCCCTACCCAAGTCCCTCACTGTGGGTCTTCTGGGATGAGAGGCCCCAGACCAGCAGCTTCTCTCCACACAAGCGACGTGAGGTCAGAGCACAGAAGTCCATGACCTGGGCCTCCAGAGAAGGCCTACCCTCCTCTTTGTTTACAGCAAAGAAAAAGATCCTGGCAGGGTTAGAAACCTGGCCACGGTGCCCGCCTGCCGTTTTACTCAGCTGCTTCCTGTGTTGTTAGGGTTGAGGGGACCTTTCCGTTGATAACCCAACCAGGCAGATCCCATCCTCTTGTGGGGGGTGGGGGAGTCCTGCCACCAAGGGCGACTTCCGGATTTGTTCCCACTGCAGCCTGTGACAAGTCACCATGTGAGGGGCACCAATGTGACCTATATCCGGGGACAGGAGCCAGCTCTCAGAAGCACCTGCTAAAACTGAGAAAGAGAAGCCAGCCACACCGCATCTGCTGTGGAAACAAAGAGCGAGACTTCAGGTTCAGCCACCAGATCAGAGCACGCAGACCATCAATGTGACGTTACAACTCAAATGTGGCTGGGTCTGAAGGCTCACTTAGGCCCTGGAGTCACATTTCCACTCACTCTAAAAAGGCCATTTCCCAGTCTATAAAATATGGAGGCTGGCCAGGCAGTGGTTCTCAACCATGATGTCACATGGTTGTGAAGGTTCTTGTGGGCAACTTTTACCAGTAATGGCGTAAGTAGTGAGGTTTGCAAACAAGGTATTTTTATTATGTGTTTGGGAAGGTTCCAAGCGCTCCCATGCTATCACTGCTTGCCTATACATCTTCTCCCCTGAGAGGGAGAAAACAGGGGTAGAGTGGGGAGGGGACTGGCTGTGGGTGTGGTGTGTTGAGCACGTCAATATTTTCCATAATATGTACTAAAAAAAAAAGAGCAAAACCAAAAACAAGCAGTTAAGAATCACTGGACTCTCTCAGGGCCCTTCCAACTTGAAAGAAAACGACACTGACAGCAGATGGACACGCCGTGCAAAGCGCTTCCTTGAAGACCACCGTTCCTTAACAAGCAAACCCACTCTGGCCAGGATGTATGGGGTGCCATTACCCTGCCCATGGACATTCTTGCCTTTGCTCCAACTTTCTGCACTTCCCAGCAGACTGTCCTCTTCTCTTCTCGAATCCCACCCACCCTTGACCACTGGCAAGGCCCAAGTCAAGATAGGCCTCCTCCACGAAGGTCTGACCAGCGAAACTCCACCAAACCTTCATTTCTCTGGATTCTGACAGTGCTCACAGTCTAAGAGTCCACAGTTTCCTTCTGCATTATAAATTGCTTTATATTTCACTAATTCTTTGGATCACCAGAAATGACAGGAATAATCATCTTTTTTTAGCTTGATCCGTAGCCCTAGCACAGATGTGGGCACATGCTAGGCATTATTTGCCTAATTAGCATTTCATGAACAACTTGTTGAAGGCACAAACCAATGGCCCAAATGCATGTTATCTGGTAAAAAAAATTTTTTTTTTCATTGAAAACATTCTGATCCAAGGCACCACATAAGTCAGCCTTATTACCATAAGAATTTGAGGAGACTTTTAAAGAAAATCCTGTCACAGCTTCCACCTCAACTCGTAAGAGGCAGGTCTTTATTTCTCTTTCCCACAAAGGTGTAACATACTTGGAGGTTGATGGCTCACCCCTAGTTCTGATTTCTCTTCTCACCATTCATACCTTGTCAAAAGCAGTCTTAAGGCATCACAATATAAAATCACAAACTGAATACCTTTCTCAGGTATCCCTTCCCTTAACGCTGAGTTATTGAGGGCCAGCCCTGCAGATTCTTCGGTCTCAGCTGGGCCATCAGTAAAGTCAGACAATCCTCTCTTTCATCCCCCAGTTGATTTCTTATTCCACCCACAGAGGCAGCTGTTCCAAACCTCCGGAAGTCTCCTGAACTTTCCTAACCAGTCCACCACCTTTACTTTCTGCAGAGGACCTCGTCTCCTGCCTTATTTAGAAGACAGAGACCATACAACATGGACATACTAAACATCCCTCTGTCCCACGAAGTGATTCAAGTCGGAGAACCACTGCTTCAAGATGACCTAATGATGATGAAAACACACAATCAAAAGGCCTATTGATGAAGTCATCACTGGGTCCTTCTTGGGTATCTCTCCAGAAGGTCATGTTTACTTTCCTCTCTCCTTGCACTAATATCTGAGTTGCTGCATGTCTATTAAAATGCCATTCAGCCAGAATGGTCCCTGCAAGGAATTCTGCCTGAACCCAAGCTCTGCCTTCTCAAAACAATTTCCTTCAAGAATTTGCACTGAAATGGTTTCCTCCTCTGCTGCCAGGGCCCAAGAAGTATGGCTTGAATGGTCATCTTTTGAGGCACATCACACACAGCCCTTGGCATAATGGCCATGGCTAGGAAGCCAATATCCAAACCCAGCATCCTGGGAGGTGTCCCACACCCACTGACTGAAATCTGAAGTGTCTTTGTACAGACAAGGCCATCCAGGGGCCTTGACAGAATCTGTGAATCACAAAGTGCCTTTCAGTTTCCCTTTGGCTCAATGTTACAGAGAGGCCACAGATTTGTCTTCTTAAATTGACACACAATATATAATTAATAAATTGTTCCTTTAGGAATGAAGGGCAGCCGTCCAAAAGAGCCACACATTCAGAAACCTCATTCTCTTCTCTGTTTCCATGGCCTTTTCTTCTAAGACTGGGATGTACAGACATTATCTCATCTGCAGGTTCCTGTGGCAACAGGTAGGTAACGAGCTGGGCAAGCTGCTTTCCTTTGCCCAATTGTTAAAGTTGGAGAGGTGGTGGTGAATTTAAAGGCACACAGCAAGTCAAGGATAAATCCTGTGTCCTAAGACCACTGCACTGCTCTGTCTGCCCAGGAAGTGAAGCATGCCCTTAACATTTTTGGTTGATTGCAAAATGCTAAATGCACACAGAGGGAAAGTTCCTTCCTGGCCTCTATTTGTGTGTTGAAATGTGAGAATTACCTCCAGGTTTCTGCTCAGTGCACTCCCTCCCCTTTCTGCCTACTCGTTATACCTACCTTCAGTGAGCTACTCAAGAGCACTTCTTACCTGAAGCCTTACTGATGCCCTGTCTTAACATGGGCTACCTTTTGCAGGTAAACCTGGGGCTAGGTTTGTTGGTCACAGAGCCAACTCTCCTGGGAAGAGCAAAATCCAGGAAGGTTCTGGGGGTAGCCATGGGTTGACTACACACATGAGCTACATTCTTAATGATTATGTAATTAATACATTAAAACAATAAATACATAGACATAATAGCACTTAACTATGTGTGCCAGCCGCTGTACTTGGCACTTTCATGCATCCCTCACTTAATAAGAGCATCCCATGAAGAACCAGCTCCTTCCCCACCAACGCTGGCCCCCCCAGTCACTGCCCGGAGGCATGCCCCACCGTCCTCCCCCACTTCTGCTACCACAGCAGGGTCCATCCTTTAGACCCTAGACATGGTTTTGCTCCCCCAAATGACAAGACCAAAGGCCTTTTACAAAGACTCCAATGAGGTGACTGATGTCTGGTTTCGTCAACTACAAGTGAATAATAATTAATACTTGCCACTAAAGAAATAGACTCATTGTTATGGTGGCCACACGGAGGCTACAAAAGCCCATTTTGTGAAGCTCTTGGTAGAACCCTGGGGCCAACAGCAGCCAAAAGAAACCTCTTTGAGAGTGTAGGCCAATCCTCAAATGTGGGGACCGGAGCCCTGTACTGTTTTCCAGGAGTGTCGTTTCTAATGCTAATTAGCTTGTTGCCTATTCATCACCTAATTCAGCTTGCTGGTCAATGACAGCAGCGGAGGCCCACTGAACGCCCAACAGGGAACAATTTATCAGAGGGGACAGGTAGTGTTCTCCTGGGGCCCTCTTCCAGATTTTAAATTCATGTTTACTTCCTTCTCTGGGCCAGCCTCTGATTTGATTTGAGAAAAACTCACCGACCCTACTGGATTGGATACCCCATTCTTGGCCTAATGCCTAAAGCAAGTTTTTCCTTCAGCAGGGACTGAACAAGGCAGGCTTGGATGGCTACAGAACTGGTCAGAACTGGCCAGGAAATATAATAAAGAAGCTTAGTGAGCAGAGAGCTAATGCCCCCAGTCAGAGGCTCAGCATACAGAAACAGGCAGAAGCACTGGCTTTGTAAGCAACAACACGCTCTTCTTGTGGCCTACTAACTGCCCGGGCAGATGGCATCCAGGGGCAATGAGTAATTCTCTGTAGGAAAGTTTCACCTCCCCCAAGTGGATACTGAGTGCTCAACAAATACCTTCCAGTGACAGTAACCAACCCCTGACCAGTTACACACACACACACACACACACACACACACACACACACACAATTCCATTATTTCTGCTCTTGAAGCAAACAGAGCTGACAACTGGTAGACGCTGTCATTTCAGTGAGCTGTTCCCCAAAACTGCTACCTAGTTCCCTGTTCCCACTTCCAGCTCAGTGCCTGAAATGCCACCTTTAGTGATATCAAATATGTTGACTTAAAGATTTATTTTCCATTAAAATGCCTTTCGGCCCGTTTCCTTTCCAGTCAAATGACTTCTAAAGGACCTGCTCTGCACTGAATGGGAAATTCTTTTGTATTTAGCTCTTAAGGATAAACATGTTCACTGGCTCCTATCTTGAAAATAATTTTTGACATAGGAGAATGGGGGAAGCACAGAGCACTGCACGGAGGTGGAGGTGGGAGGCTTCAGGGAGAGTCACAGAGGAGGTGCCTAACTGTGCAGAAAACCACCTTCAAGGCCTTCGCAATCCTGCCCAGGGATATGGACCTAGAATTTTGCCTCCCAATATCTGTGATCTCCAAGGTTACCAGCACTGCTTCCAACAGGGCCTGTGTCCAAGAATAAGTAAGGTGAGGCCCACTGCCCTAAAGGGGACACAGGTACGAGGTAGAAAACAAGAGTATGAGAGCCAGCACTCTCCTGAGTTGCCCCTCATGCCCCAGTCTCCTCGCCCATGCCAGGAAGGCACCTGAGAGCTAGCAGGAAAAGATCCTTGCTACCTTCTTGTCCTGGCTGGAAGAGAAGCCCATGGCCCATCAGCCCACAATGCTCCATCGCCGTGCTGGAGAAACTAGGCAACCAGAGGTCAAAGTCAGATTCCCTGAGCTGGGGAGGGCCTGGGCAGTCCCAGCGTCCTTTCCTGCCAGGTTCTCCTTAGTACAGAGAACCACACCACACTCCTGTCCGATCACGTTTCCTGCCCCCACCCCCACCCCTAAACAGAGAGCAACCCCTTCTCTTCCTTTTCACCCATCCATCGAGGGGGAGGGTGTCCTGAAAAGCAGAAACCACAACAGACAGGTAGGCACTCTTCCCAATTCTTCGGAGCTCAAGAAAATCCAACCTCCTCCCCAGGAGTCAGCCCACTCATCCCCCTTCCCCCCTGTCCTCCCCCGCTGCCTGGCAGCCAGGAGGGAGAGTGATGCTAGTGTAGGCCAGAAGGCTTCAAAGCGGGTCAGACTTGCCTCCTCCCTCGTTAAAACCCCCACCTTCAAACACTGGCGCTTCGCCCCTCGCCCCACCCATCTCACGTTCACTGCAGGGCGTCGGGTGCCCCAGGCGGCTGCCAGGCGGGCCCACGCGGCTCTCGCTTGCCCCGGAGGAGGTGATGGTGGCCGAGGCGGCAGAGGCGGCTGCCGGCGCTCTGCAATACCTGGGCTCGGGGATGTCGCCGCTGCAGGTGTCTCCGGTTCTCGGGGTTAGCGCCGCTCCTTCACCCGCCCGCGGCTCCGGCCCAGGCCGCGCACCTGCTGCTGCCGCCGCCGCGCCCGAGCTGCGTTGTGTGCCGGCGCTTTCCCGCAGGGGGATCCGCGCAACGAGGCCCAGGGTGGGCCGGAGGGGGAAGGGGGCCGCGCGGGGCCTGGAACCCGGCGTGCAGGGGCTTCGAAGGCCCCCAGGCCGCGCTAGCCGGGGCGCCGGGCCGAGCGCCCCCCTCGGGCGGGGAGAAGGGGCGCCGGCGCCTCGCGCATCCTCACGGCCGTATCGACGTCCCCCCGCAGCATCCCGGTCCCCACGCCGGCCCCAAGGCCTGCGAACGCTGCTTACCTGGGTCTGCGGCAGGTTCGGGGGAGCGGCCCAAGGCTACCGCGGGGCCCCGCGCCGGGGCGCAGGATGCTCTGCCCCGCTTAGCTCCGCTGGAGGGCCGCCGCGCTCGGCCCCGCCCTCGGCCCCGCCCCCGCGCCCGTCGCGGCTCCTCCCCCGCCCGGGGTGCCAGCCCCTTCGCCGCCGCCGCTGTCACACAAAGAGCAGGAAATGGCTGCGGCGAGGGGCGCTCGGTGCGCCCCTCAACGCGGCGGGCGCATCCCAGACCTGCACCCCGGCGCCGGCCCCAGGACAGCCAGCTGCCCTGCCCTCAGGATGGAGAAGGAAGGGAGGACTTGCCCCCAGATCCCGCGTGCCGGAGAGCCACACCTGCAGCAGTGGGAGGACGGAAGCTTTGGGCTCCATTGCGATCTCATCGATCTCACGTTATTTCCAAGTGCTCATTTATCTACCTAATATTTATTGAGCACCTATTTTGTTCCGAGCCTCGTGCCAGGAGCTGAGTACGCACTGGTGTACTACCCTTTTGGAGCTTGTTATCTACCTGGATAGATAGGGCATAAATTAACCTAGCTAACGTCCAGTTACAGCTAGAAGAAGTTCTGTGAAGGAAAGAAACAGGGCAAAGTGATGGAAGATAAACCAGGGGTTTGGGGAGAGGGAACTTCCACCACTTGAGTCTGGTCACCAGTGCTCCTCTGCTCAGGAGTATCTTCTCAGTCGCTTGGAGCCAATCCCTGAAGCTGCCATCTCTTAAGCAGGGACCTGCCTCAACTTCATTGAGGAAGAATTGCCTAATGGACAAAAAGGAAAATACGTGGTGACAGGAAGTCACCTGGCTTTGCCAGGAAGGACCTGAGAGGACAGGCACCTTTCTCTTCAAGGCTTATCTGCCATTTAGGGCTGCCCAAAGAAACGGTCCTCACCCAAGCAGCAGTCTGGTGGGGCTTCAGATCCAACCTTGAGACCCCCTACTCAAGTCACTTCAACACTCTGTTCTTGAGAAGCCACCATATCTATAATGTGAGGGATAATAATTGCCCTTCCTACCTCACAAGGTAAACACTTGAAAGCATTTGAAACATTTTAAAATGTAAAGGATAAAGTACTGTTACAAGGGAAGCTTTCTCAAAAGTTTGTCTATGTATACTTAATTACTCAGCTATTCCTATTAGGGGCTATTTATAGAGGAGCCACAGAGTCTCTGGCAAAGAACTTGGGAATCTACACCCTCACTGATCTCACACCATTTCTTATTTCCCAAGCACTCAGAATTCATGATCCTTTATGGTTTGATGTTACATCACTCATTCGAATTTAAATTGCTATTTCAGAAAGGATGACTTATATATGTACACACATACATTTCTGTCCCTGTGAGAAAGCTTGTGGAGGTGTTTGTGGAGGATGGCTTTAAACACCAAAGTTTCTTTCTTTCTTTCTTTCTTTCTTTCTTTCTTTCTTTCTTTCTTTCTTTCTTTCTTTCTTTCTTTCTCTTTTCTTTCTTTCTTTCTTTTTTCTCTTTCTTTTTCTTTCTTTCTCTTTCTCTCTTTCTTTCTTTCTTTCTTTTTTCTCTTTCTTTTTCTTTCTTTCTCTTTCTCTCTTTCTCTTTCTTTCTTTCTTTCTTTCTTTCTTTTTCTTTCTTTCTTTCTTTCTTTCTTCCCTTCTTTTTTCTGTAATCTTTCATTTTCCACTGTGATCCTTAGGATTTTGAGTGTCAGTGATTACAAATACTTAACAAGAGAAATTGGGGGCACCTGGGTGGCTCAGTAGGTTAAGTGGCTGACTTTGGCTCAGGGCATGATCTCGTGGTTGGGGAGTTTGAGCCCCGCATCAGACTCTGTGCTGACAGCTCAGAGCCTGGAGCCTGCTTCGGATTCTGTCTCCCTCTTTTTCTGCCTCTCCCCTGCTCGTTCTCTCTCTCTCTCTCTCTCTCTCTCTCAAAAATAAATAAACATTTAAAAAAAAAGAATTAAAAAAACAACAAGAGAGATTGAATTTTCACTCTAAAGGGCATGTTTTGTTGGATGTCGTAGATTTCTGGAAGATGTATTTCTCCCTGTTGTTCCTTCCTTGTCTTTTCACCTTCTAAGATCAAGTTGTTTAAAAGAAACAAAAAGACTATTAGATATATATTTGGTTGGATCCTAGGCAAAAATAATTCCCTGACCCCCTGAATTTCATTTGCTTATAAGGGGAAGCAATATGGTCTTGTTGAAAGCATTGCGTTGGCAATCCAGAGGCTTGTCTTTTGGTCCCAGCTTTGCAAGTAAATCATCCTAGACAAGTCACTGCACTTGTTTCCCCCTCCAGACGGTGAGGTAAGGTGGATTCATTCCAAGAGCCTTCTACATGTAGAAAATCACATGAGTTAAAACAAAGGACATGCCCCTGCCATGCTTACAGCACCTCACTAGCTTCTCATTGTCCTCAGCATGGAGCCCAAACTCCTTAGCAAGGCCCACAAAGGGTGTTCCATCTGGCGTCTGCCTCTCCAGTCTCCTCTGCTGTGAGCAAGCTCTCTTTGGTTGTAGCCAAAAGCAATCTTTTAGTTTCCCTAATCTGCTGTATTCTCGCTTGAGTTTGGCCTTTGTGCAAGCTGGGCTTTTTGCTTAGAATGATCTACCCTCCTTTCCCTCCCGCTTCCGCACTTTCCCCTAGTTTGCTGCCTAACTTCTGTGCATCCCTCTGGTGTCCACTTACCTGTCTGTTTCTTCTAGCTCCTTCCGTGTCTGGGTTAGGCTAGGGTTAGTCATCTATGCTCCCAGAGCCCCCTGGGCTTCTCTATCACACCCCTCGTCATGCTGTGTTGTGATTGCTGACGTTGTTGCCTGCATAGCATTATTAGAGCATAAAATCTAAGAGAAGGGATGTGTCTTTCTTGCCTCTCATCACATTCTCAGAGATTCGTCCTTAATAGGAGTTCAATAAAAATGAGTTGAATGAATAATCAAAAGTGAACTCATAGCTCATATGTTGCCAGTGACACGCGTAGCCTTCTGTCTACTACCTTCAGATATGCCTCACGTTCAATCCTGGCTGCACCATCAGCCATGAGTGGGTTGAAGCTATCAGATGAGAATTGCATTGCCACCTGCAAGCTGGGGCCCACACAATGTGGTTCCATGTGTGGCAACCTTGCCTTGTTTTTAGAAAAGTCTCAGGTCACTTAGGACATCTAGGTGTCCATTTAAAATTGCTTTACAGAAACCAATAGTGGGGTATTTGGAATGGGCATAAGAATTGGTTCTGGAGACAGAAAACAGAAATACTATTTTATGTAGGAAAGGAATATGAGGTGGAGAGAAACTGTGAATAATACAAAAAAAAAGTCTTTAACTGCCATGGGACTGCTACACAGAGTAGGCTCACCCACTTGGTGCTTGTAGTTAACATTTGGGTAGTTAGCAGGAAAAGAAAAACTTAATGGTCAATTACGCAATTTACGTTGTCCATTAGATAAAACCTGAGCACTTGCTCAAAATTGCCTCATTTTACAGATGAAAGAACTGGGGCCCAGAAAGGGGAAGGGTTGCCCAAGGTCAGCTGGACCCAGACTCAGGTCTTTCCACAGGACACTGGGTTGCCTATTTCCTTCTTTGAATCTGGAATAGTTTGTTAAAATAGATGTTTTATGCTTATTTTTTAATATTTTTTAAATTTAAATCCAAGTTAGTTAACATATAATGTAATAATTATTTCAGGAGTAGAATTTAGTGATCTATCACTTACATATAATACCCAGTGCTCATCCCAACAAGTGTCCTCCTTAATGCCCATCGCCCATCTAGCCTGTCCCCCCACCCAACACCCCTCCAGCAACCCTCAGTTTGTTCTCTATATTTCAGAATCTCTTATGGTTTGCTTCCCTCTCTGTTATCTTATATTTTAAAGATATGTTTTAAACTAACATTTGTTAAATGTTTATTTGGGGCCAGCCTCTGTGCTAAGTACTATATATGGATGGGCTAATTTCATCCTCATGAAATCCTAGGAAGTAGTCCTGTTACTTTATAAATGAAATATTGAGGACTGTTTTGTTGCTGAAAGATTGTGACTCCATCTTGGTCCATTTGGAAACACATGTCCCCTCATCATGCTGTCTTTCTCTTACTTTGCTCATTTCTCACAACTTCTATGGAACTGGTTCCCTTGAAGGTCAGATCTTTCACACATAACTTCATAGCAAAGAACATTTCATCTTTACTTACACAAATTCTGTTTATAATAATTTTAGATAAGAGCTGATAAGGAGGGGCTGAGCATATTCTGAACAGGATTTGAAATGCAGCAGTATAGCCAAAGGCACAATGGGCTCAGTGCTGCTGTGTTCTCAGAAGTTAGCATAGATGGCCCTATAATCAGCCCCACAGAATGGTTGGGAACATGGAATTTGGGGACAGACAGGTCTGGCTTCAAGCCCCCATTCTGTCACTCACTAATTGTGTGACCGTGAATGGCTTCCCTAATTTACTAAGCCTTGTTCTCATCTGTAAAATTGAAACAATCGTCATTGTACCTATCCCTTGGGTTCTTAGAAGATTAAATGAAATAATAAATGTAACATGCTAAGCATAGTCATCATAAGTGGTCAAGAATGGAAGCTTATATTATTATTATTATGGTTATTAATGTGGTTTGAATTTTGGTGTGATCTCTAGGAAGAATGTAGGACTCAGAATAAGATCTGTGTTCTAACCTCACCTTTGTTAAGTAAGTCTACAACCTCAGGCATGCTCTCTGGGTATCACTTTCCTTTTCTGTCTGGTGAGACCCTTGTACTCCTGCTTCGATCCCAAAGCTGCTGAGAGAGCAAACATTATCTTAGATGGGAAACTGCTGTGAAATATACAAAAGAGAAACACAAATGAATGTTTGCATAGTTTGTCTCAGCTTACAGACACTTGTCCTCAAAATCAATCTGAGAAAATGGAAAGGGGCCAGAAACGTCTTCATAGCTGTAGATGCATGTAGGTAGTATGGGTAGAGGTGATCCTGGATGGTGAGAAACTCACAGTCCACTCAACCTTTTCAACTGATTCTCCTGTGACCGTGGCAAGCACCTACTAACCTTGTCCTCAAGGTTCCCAGTCCTAATTTAAAAGTAATGCAAGGGAAGAAGGTGGAATAAGATATATTTTTTTTTGTTTTATTCGGGCTTTTCTTCCTGAAATGTTCTTCCAGATCCTCTCCCTTAGGATCTCCTATTTACCCTTCAAGACAGCTCAAATATCACCTCCTCTGTGAAGCCCTCCTTGATCCCTGAGGGGTTTTCACTGTATTGTGACCACTGCTCCATTGGTTAGCCCACAACAACCCTTTGCAATCAGAGTTGATTCTCATTATTTGGTACTTATGTTTCATAAAGTTGCCGTGGGCACCGAATGAATGAATACTGAACCGTGGCTCCTAGGGGAATAATGGGGTTAGGTTCTTGTGAGCTTCTGGTCACAATATTTTCATCAACTGATCTATACATAACCTCATGTTATTCATGCTTGTTAGAAAGCACCTTATTTAATATACTTTGTGGATTCATTAACGTTAAAGTCACAGTCAACAGCATTAAAACTCATGACTGAATGAAACTTATCCAACACACGTATTTTCTTTGAAAGGGATGTCACAGCCTTCTTGCTCTAGGAACACTACAAACATTTCAGCTCTTTGCTCGAGGGCCATTTTAACCAGCAAAATTACCAACAAAAAGTACACAAGTGCAAACATGGCACTAAGCCTTGAAAAGGATACTTGTTTACTGTGTGAAAGCTGAAATGAGAAGGCAGAGCACTACCTTGTTTGACCTGGGCTGGGAATATGCACAGAGGGCAACTCACATTTTTCACTGCTCTGGCATGGGCATGCCATGGATGGCTATGGAAGGACTGGTTTGGGAGTTACAAATAAATTTCAGTGAGTAGGCAAATTTGCAAGTATAGAATCTGCAAATAATAAACATCAACTGTGTTTGTTTACGTGTTGGACTTTTTTAGTAGCCAAAGGGCTTCTTATAGGAAGGCTGGTGTCCATACTAGATATCTTCTCCTTCTCCAAATCCACTCCACTCTTTGCACCCTGCTCTTTCCCCTGGGGACTTAGCTCTATGGATGGCCCTGCTACAGTTTCCTCATCCTCTGGCTTTCAGTTGGGTTTGGCCAACAAGTAACCCCAGCAGTGGATGGGGTAAGGGAGGAGAGTAGGGCCATTGTATTTATTCCCCTGCTTTCTCCTTGTGATGTTGCCTCGGGCTTCCTTACTAAAGGTCCTCTCCTCTCAAGGTGACCTTCTCCAGGTGACTCTCTGCTGTCACATTCAAGTGACTACTCTCCCTCCTGTCTCTTCAGGCCTTAAGGTGATAACTGCTCCTTGGCTGTTATTTTCCTCTGTACTACTCTGTGGTTCTCCTAAACCTGACCCACACTGTTCTACATAATCCTTCTGTAAATAAGTCCTCCTTGAATTATCTTAATTTGAGTTGAAGTGTTTGGTCTCTAACCGATAAGATATCATATTCATCTTATACACCTGACACAGTGCCAAGCAATGTCAGGTGAATGGGAACTATTATTTATAAAGTAAGTAAATGATCTCTAAAACTCCTTCTAATAGTCACTGTGTGATTCTGTGATCCCATAAGCCTACTACACGTCATGACTTGAAGAGAATCTCACAGTCATTGAAGACACACACACAAATACACACAGTCCATCTTGCTGAATGGGTTACGTTCCTGCCTCTTCCTCAAGGCAGTGGACTTTTGTGTTGGGAGATTCCAGGGAGAATAGGGTCTACAGGATAAATACGCTGAGAAGCACAGCTGTTCATCCAGTCGCTTTAGGAGTTTGCTATCTGGGTCATTTCCCGGTGGGAGTCAAGCCCAAAGGTGAGTCCCACAAAGGTCTGAGTAGAAGTTGCAGGCTTTTTCACTTGTGCCCAGTGGTCCTCTGGTGTGTGAACTGGCTCCTGCAGTGGACATGGGCATTTGGTCAACAGGGGAGCTCAACACACCAAAAACATAAGCCAGCCTGTTTTTCGCTGGGACTTTAAGAGGCAGGGGAATAGCTAAGCTATTCATTGCTGTCCAACTGTGACTGAAGAACTCCGAATTACAATTTCTCCATGTCACCCACACAGCAGATGACAGCGAATGGGTATGAACAATAATCTGGTTCTTGGAACACGGCAAAATTCATCTTCATATTGGCTTCTCTTCTATCGGCTTTACCTCTCTCAAATACACTCACTGTGTTGCTGCCAGAATATATTTTTAAACAGAAATTTGACCTTCTCTCTTTGCACACTGACATCTTTTCTATCTATAGGTAGAGTTCCAACATTTCTTGTCTTTTCAAATATGGTCCTTATCTAGATTTACAGATTCAGTTTCAATTTGCCTCCCCCCTTAATCATCCTCACCCTTGCCAACACCTCGTTGGCCATCCCCACAACTTCCACTCCAGCAAGGATAAACTGATAATAGCTCCCTCATACACTCTATTTCCTTTATCATTCTACCTGTTAACTATCTCTCTTACTTCTGCCCACTTGCTTGCTAGAAAAAAACATAATTCATCTTCCAAACTGAGTCGGACATTACATCCTCTATGACGGTATGTCTCAAACTTTAATGTGCTTAGGAGCACCTGTGGATTTTGTGAAAATGCAGATTCTCATTCAGTGAGTTTCAGGGTGAAGCCAGAGAATTCACACTTGTCACCAGTTGGTCTTGCTGCTATTGCTGGTCTAGGGACCACACTTTGAGTAGCAAGGTTCCAGGAAGTTTTCCTGATGTCACCCTTCCCCTGATAGATTCCATAACTTTTTTCTCCTCTCCTCTCCTCTTAGACCATATTTCTGTTGGTGCTGTAATTGCTGGATGATTTTACTTGTTTATATGTCTGCCTTCTTAACTGTACCTGAAGTTTCTGAAAACCAAAGACTGCCTTTTTCATCTTTGTTTCTGTAGCTCTCGGTAGAGTATATGATAGGAACACAAGAAGCCTTTGATATTTATATCAAATGTTGAATGATATATAGTCTTTACTTGCTTGTGGAACATACAGCCATGTAATCATTTTTATTTGAGGAAAATTTTTGTTGTTTGACATTTGGGCAAATGGAACCCAGGCCATATATACTGTATTTATTAAAACATATAGCTTTATTTGCTAGACCGAACCTTCAACTATGTGTGCTTTATAAACGGTTAGAGATATTTGTAACATTTTTATCATGGATACTAGCAGGGACTGTACACTAATAAATATTCAATACATCTAAATATAAATAGTCTCAAAAGGTACAAAATGCAAAATCTATAAAATGCGTCTAGAACCAAAACCTTGTATAAGGGAATTTTTTGTGAACACATGGTACAATTTTCAACATGTGAGAGGGGAAAAGAGAAACAGACAGGAAGCCCCTTTTGCAGGATAGGACACTGGGGAGTGAACTATTGACATATGTTCAGTTAAGGCCCCAGCAAATCTGAGCGTGAACAAGATAATACCATGCAAGGGGTAATTTTTGAAACCAGACCACAGAAATCAGTCAATTTTGATGTTTTCCTTCTAGGCTGGATGTTCCAGAAATCATCTCTAATTAAGGGTTCCGCAAGAGAATGTACAAAAGGCCAAAAAGTAAACAGAGATGATTTTGAATATGTTGAGTAAGGTCATCTTCTGAATGATAGACTTTTATCTTGAGGCAACCAGTTTCACAATAATTATAGTTGAGGGGCGCCTGGGTGGCTCAGTCGGTTGAGTGTCCGACTTTGGCTCAGGTCACGATCTCACAGTCCATGAGTTCAAGCCCCACATCGGGCTCTGTGCTGACAGCTCAGAGCCTGAAGCCTGCTTCAGATTCTGCATCTCCTTCTCTTTCTGCCCCTTCCCCGCTCACACTCTGTCTCTCTCTCAAAAATAAACATAAAAAAATTAAAAAAAAAAAACCAATAGTTACAGTTAAAAGCTATGCATCTGCATCTCTAGCTGGTCAAAATATCACACAGAAGAGTGAATGACTACACTACCCAATAATCTCTCTACAAGTTTCATCTGAATGCTGTAGGAAAACGAACTCTCTCTTACATCAGTGAACACAAAATGTCCAAGAAGAGTGCAGCTGACTCAAAGTTGAGATGATGATTAAAGGAAGCATTTATACACCCGCAGGAGGATCTTTCAAAGCTGTTTTGAAGCTCATCTATAAATGGCTTCCTGCAACATGACTCTGGAGGGGTGGGTGAATCAAAGGGTTAATTAATTGAGCAACTCCAAAGTCATTAATTCTAACAAAGGTGAAGCTACAGATGAGGAAAAAGAAGATCCTATTCCAACTTGGAGGTTTACATGGCCAACCATAGTGGTCTACGTGGGAGAAACATCATTCTATGTTGACTTCTTTAATGGCTTTCTAGGTCTTTCCCCCAGCTATATTTATCTCCTTCTCTGCAACCCCCTTTCATCATCAGTAGGAGACAGTGCTGAATAGAAATAAAGAAACTGCACTGGTGTCAGACAGATGTAGCCTCTACACTTCCTAGCTCTGTCACTTTGGGGAGGTGTCTTGGCTTTTTAAAGCCCCAGTTTGATTGTCTGTAAAATGGGAATAAGAATAGTTTCTCATGGGGTTGGTGTGAACTCAGGATGAAATGAAATTCTGCAGATAAGGCTTGTAGCTCAGTACATGTTCACTGTGCAGATTTCAGTGCTCAATCAACAGTAGGCTGCCTTGTGCGCCTTGAAAGCACCCTACTCAGTGCCTGTTTCTATCCAGATGGTTTGAGCAAGAATAGACCCCTCGTTCCTCTCAGAGACTTTCAGGAGGCGTGAAGCCTCAACCTTGAAGTTGCAAACCTCTAGGGCCTAAACAAGCTTGGATTTCTCTGCAACACCACACTGCCCGACACAATGCTGCCCTCTGCTGATGAGGGTGGAACAGTGCAGAGGGGACTAATCCTAGAGGCCAGAAAAATTGGTGGTGGAGTCCTCAGTGGGAGTCAGGGTTCAGAAGAAACATCTTCTCCCAAGATGCCTGCAGAAGCATTCTGCGCGGAAGGGAAGGCACAGTGACCTGCCCAGCTTGGTACTAAAGGTGGGTGTTGGAGTACTAACAGCCCAAGGCCTTTCTCTGTACCATTTGGTTCTCCATCATTTGATGCCCTCTTTCTGTCCAGACGCCAGCCCCAGCCATGAGATAGAAATCGTTCACCCCGGTCCATCGTGTCCCTTCAAGGAGGAAAGTGGCACTGTGCTGGATGAGTAACATGCATTAAGCTGCTTCTAGATTATCCGGCCTCAGATGTGAGCATTAGTTCCATCATCCTCTACGGCAGGAAGCTGCGGCTGACGACATCACAGCGGCTGAGTTTACACCTCCTGACCTTAATTAGTTCGCCGGTTCTCCTTGAAAAAGAGTCACACTCCTCATTTCTCTTGCCCCGTATCCTGGGATTCTGTGTTGTCAGGTCAAGTAAAAATCCCTTGACCATAAGCTTTAGATCTCATCAACCCTTGACCATAAACTTTATATTTCATGTTTGAAATAATAACAAAAATAATAATCCACAGTCCTACCCCATCTCTCCTTTTCTCTAAGAAGTGCAAGAAACGTTGCCTGAAAGCTGTCAGATTGAGGTTCGTGCGCCACACACAAGAGGCTGGAAGGAGGGTAGAGGCATCGCGGCTGCTCTGGCTTCACTCCCAGTTCAGCGGCTGAGCCTCCTGCCTGCGGCTGGGTGCCAGCCCCTGCCAGGGTGCTGCCTCCGCGGCAGCTCAGTGACCGGCGCCACAGGCCGGCTGCCTCTGGGGAGTCCTGGGCTGGTGGCAGCTTTTAATGCTCTATGAATGGAGAATCTGCTTCCCCCATTCAGGATCTGCAGCCCGTGGCCTGGCGCTGAGTCTCTGCTAAAGTCCTGATTCTGCAATTTCAGCCAGTTGACTCAAGAGTCTGCAGAAAGGTGGCCGGTCTTCTGGTTTCTAGAAGGGGAAAAAAAGAACTCTGTGAGTTCCTCGTACTTGTGTGTCATAGTTAATTCCAAAGCAAACCAGAACTCAAATGTGAATTTGAAAATGCGCTGCTGATTTTCAAATGTGTTTCCATATTTATTGTATTTGAAGCTATCGTGTCTCAGTTGTTAACAGCAGGTATTCAGGAATCATACGGCCTGCTTTTGAATCTAAACTGTTCCTTTCATTAGCTGTGTGACATTGAGCAAGTTACTTAATTTGTTTGAACTTCAGTTTTGTTGTCCGTAAAATGGGGATAATAATAGTATCTATCTCTTAAGACTGTTGTGAGAATTAAATAAAATCATGTATTAAAAATGCACCATTGGGGCACCTGGGTGTCTTAGTCAGTTAAGCGTCCGACTTCCACTCTCATGATCTCACAGCTTGTGAGTTCGAGCCCCGCATTGGGCTCTGTGCTGACAGCTCAGAGCCTGGAGCCTGCTTCACATTCTGTGTCTCCCTCTCCCTCTGCTCCTCCCCTGCTCACGCTCTGTCTCTCAAAAATTAATAAACATTAAAAAAAATTTTAGGGGCGCCTGGGTGGCGCAGTCGGTTA
The DNA here is from genome assembly GCF_022079265.1 of Lynx rufus. NCBI lineage: Eukaryota > Metazoa > Chordata > Mammalia > Carnivora > Felidae > Lynx > Lynx rufus. Next base: position 190,636,300 of record NW_025814823.1, read on the forward strand.
AGCGTCCGACTTCAGCCAGGTCACGATCTCGCGGTCCGGGAGTTCGAGCCCCGCGTCGGGCTCTGGGCTGATGGCTCAGAGCCTGGAGCCTGTTTCAGATTCTGTGTCTCCCTCTCTCTCTGCCCCTCCCCCGTTCATACTCTGTCTCTCTCTGTCCCAAAAATAAATAAACGTTGAAAAAAAAAATTTAAAAAAATTTTTAAAATGGGTGAAAGATGTCAACAGACATCTCATTAAAGAAGAGATACAGGGGTGCCTGGGTGGCGCAGTCGGTTAAGCGTCCGACTTCAGCCAGGTCACGATCTTGCGGTCCGTGAGTTCGAGCCCCGCGTCAGGCTCTGGGCTGATGGCTCGGAGCCTGGAGCCTGTTTCCGATTCTGTATCTCCCTCTCTCTCTGCCCCTCCCCCGTTCATGTTCTGTCTCTCTCTGTCCCAAAAATAAATAAAAACGTTGAAAAAAAAATTAAAAAAAAAAAGAAGAGATACAGATGGCAAAGAAGCATGTGAAAAGATGCTCAACATCGTATGTCATCAGGAAACTGCAAACCGAAACAATGATATACAACTACATAGCTATTAGAATGGTTAAAATCGAAAACACCTGATAATATTAAATCCTGGTGAGGATATGGAACAAAAGGAATTCTCATTGCTGGTGGGATTGCACAATGGTACAGCCACTTTGGAAGAGAGTCTGGCAGTTTCTTACAAAGCTAAATGTAGTGGTATCATATGATCCAGTGATTATACTCCTAGATAGTTACCCAATGGAGCTGAAAATTTATGTTCATACAAAAACCTGCACACAGATATTTATAGTAGCTTTATTCACAATTGCCCAAACTGCAAGCAATCAAGATATCCTTCAGTAGGTGAATGGATAGCCAAACTGTGGTACATCCATCCAATGGAATATTATTCAGTGACAAAAGGAAGTGAGCTATCAAGCCAAGAAAAGACATGGAATAATCAACAAATGCATATTGCTAAGTGAATGAAACCAGTCTGAAAAGGCTACACATTATATGACTTCAACTATATGACATTCTGGGAAAGGTGAAACTTGGTCAGTAAGATCAATAGTTGCCAAGGGTTTGGACAGAAGAAAGGAATGGATAAATAGATGAAAGCCCACTGGATTTGAAGGCAGTGAAACTATTCTGTTTGATACTATAATGGTAGATATATAATATTGTATATTTGTCAAAACTCCTAGAACTGTACAGCACAAAGAATGAATCTTAATGCAAACCGTGATCTTTAGTTAATGTATAAGTAGTGGTTGATTAATCGTAACAAATGTACCACACTAACGCAAAATGTTACTAATGGGGGGGAGGTATACGGAAACTCTCTGTACTATTTGCTCATTTTTTCCTGTAAATTGAAAACTTCTAAACAATAAAGTCTATTAGCTTAAAAATCAATAAAAGAGTCAAAAAAAAGAAAAGAGTGCTAAGTAAATTTCAGCTATCATAATTATTACAGCATTTAATTCTCGTGAAGTTGGACTGGATTTGTTTTGCACCTTTCTTTATGTCTTCATTGTTTGTTTCTGAATACAAAGCCTCTGTGAACTTACAGATCAAGCATTATTTAATTCTCTTATGAGTAAGAAAAAGGAGGTTCAGAGAATTGCCCAAGATTAATGACTAAGGAGTGGCAAAGCTAGGACAAAGTCTAAGTATCCTATACTTTCTTAATTCTACCTTATTACCCTTCAACAATCTGAATTTGTGTTAATTCTCTGTTCAGCAGCTTTTAATTGTCATTGAACTTTAAAACTTTCTAACTCATCCAAAGGACATCTAAGACTCATGCTGACGTGGCTTAAGATATAGCCTGCAACCCAAGCATGGGATAATTGAGGCATCTGGGAGGGTGCAGAATAATTGGTTTTTCAGTCTAAATTGTTGAACAAATAAAATGAACTCTTTTATTTTATTTTATTTTACATGTTTTATTTATTTTTGAGAGAGGGAGAGAGAGAGCACAAGTGGGGGAGGGGCAGAGAGAGGGGGGGCAGAGCACCTGAAGTGGGGTCTGTGCTGATAGCAACGAGCCCACATGGGGCTTGAACTCATGAACCACGAGATCATAACCTGAGTTGAAGTTGGACACTCAACCAACTGAGTCACCCAGGGGCCCCCTAATTAAGTCATTTTAATATTTGCACAGCACATGTGAACTTCTCACCGATTTACGAGCTAACTTCATGTGTACTTGATGGTTTTATGATGTCATGGACGTCTTTTCTCAGAAAATTGGCATATTGGCACAGGTCTGACCCCCTCTTCCTCTCTAACAGTGTTTTGGCTTGTGAAATTATACTGCAGATCAAATAATATTTCAGGTCACTGCCAGCTCTTTGAGGGATGGGCAACCTCTTTAGTTAGTAGACACTCCAACCCACTTTCTTGCTACTCTACTTCAGCCTTACCTGCTTCTTATCCTCTAAGAGGCTCCCTTTCTCTAGAGAATGTGACAGACCCTAACGTTGTTGATGATGAGGTATTGGGAAACCGCTTCCTTTACTGACCTCTTTCCAGCAATGATTCATGATCTGGTAGATATTTGAGGAGGCCAGCCGGGGCTTGTATAAGCGAAATCCAGTAGAGATATCTTCCACCACCTCTGAGTTGCTTCGGTTTTCATACGGGATTTTGCCTTCACTGAAGACTTCCCACATCAGCACACCTACAAGAAACGGGGAGTGCAGCACAGCTACAGTTCACAAACAGCAACCAAACGTACATTTAGAAATTGCAATTTCCTTGACATTAAGGTTCAAGTCCCTACCTTCAGGAAGTATAATAGCAAGCTACCTGAGCTGTATTTCTAAAGAACGGAAATTTCCCGGTCTTTCTAGTGATGAAGAACTTTCAAGCTTAGCCCTTTGTTATAGCTAACTCAAATGTTACTACTAAAAGTTGCAGGGGATGCAAACTGAAATGTTACACATCATGTAAATGAATGGAGTGGGTGAGATGTGCCGGAATGGGGACTAGGACAGACTGTAGAGAACTGAGGGTCAAATTCTGTCTTCAGAGGACAGTTGTGATTTAGCTCCAGCCAACATAGGGCACATGGGGATGAGGGCTCAGTATTGCAGCATTTTCTGTGTTTTTAAAAAGAAGTCATAAATTGAGAGTTTTAAAATAAAAATTTTTTAACATTTTATTTATTTTTGAGACAGGGAGAGACAGAGCATGAACAGGGGAGGGTCAGAGAGAGGGAGACACAGAATCTGGAACAGGCTCCAGGCTCTGAACTGTCAGCACAGAGCCCGACGCAGGGCTAAACTCACGGACCGCGAGATCATGACCTGAGCTGAAGTCGGCCGCTTAACCGACTGAGCCACCCAGGCACCTGAGAGTTTTAAAATAGAAATACAATTTGATTTTTTAAAATACTGTGAGGGTGCCTGGTTGCTTAGATGGTTAAGCATCCAACTCTTGATTTAGGCTCAGGTCATGATCTCACAGTTTGTGGGATCAAGCCCCACATCAGGGCGTGCACTGACAGCATGTAGCCTTCTTGGGATTCTCTCTCTCTCCCTCTCTGTCTCTGCTCCTCCCCTGCTCATGCTCTCTCTTTCTCTCGCAAAATAAACACCAAGAAAAAAAAAAAAGTAAAATACTGTGTAGACAGAACAAAAAATATCTCCAAGTTGTCCATTTTTGACCTCTGATTTAAACCCTTTCCTCTTCTGTCTTCAGAAGAAATGTCCCACCCAGTTTTATTACGTACCAATATATTCATAGGATGTCAGAGTGGGAAGAGAGCTTGCAGATAACCACTTTCCTTGGTTTTCAGAGCATATTTCAGAGATTCTTAGGGCAGAGTTTTCCCAAGTATGATTCCCAAGACGTCTGAATAAAAATCACCTCAGAAGTTTGTTCAAATGGCAGATCCTGGGCCCCCAGCCCAGACCTCTGGATCAGGATTTCTAAGGGGTCTAAAGAGGCATCTCAGGAGTTCTGGAAATTTGGAACCTGACTGTGAATAAGACTGTGTAGCTCCTTAAGATACCAGAATTTCTAGTGAGATTTCTTTGGAAAATCGAGGCCTGCTGCTGGAAGCTCATTTGAAAACAATTGCTTTCATGCCAACCTTGCAATGCATTGATTGGAAACTGAGGAAGGCCCAAAGAGCTTACTTGACTTGCTTAAAATAGCACAGCTAATTAGGGCAAAAGCATTAAAATGCATAACAAATCTCAATGGTCTTGAGGCAGGCATCAAGTTCTCAGTCCACCCAGGTTTCTGTCTCTCAGGCTTGCCGCTCCTGTGATCTACCCTCTCCACCCTGCTTCTATCAAGCAGGCTAAGTTTGGATACTAAGGGGGCACATCTCAGGCAGGTGTGGACTGAAGCGAAACCTTCTAATTATAAGATGCAATAGAAAATTCACAACTGACAACCTATGGCAGAAAAGGCCTCATGCAGAGTTGGCTGGTGGATGTGACAAAGCGTCCATGACTACAAACGTGTGGCTCGGTGCAGCGTGACCAGCTGCATCCCTCAGAGAGTGGCTACACATCGGCCATACCTTTCCCCATTGTAGAGGTACTTGGGGAAAAAAAGAATCTTCTGCGATGGCTCTGGTGCAGTTTTATTTCTTCCAAGTTCGTTCTATAACTTAAATTTGAGTAACAAAGTCTTAGCTAGGCTGTTGAACAGGGAAGCTGTTTTAAGGAACAGTTCAGAAGAACCAAAAATTAACAAACCACTTGATTGTTGGAACTGGATATTCTAAAATGCTGGGAAGACTTCAAAACTAGTTCTCTTAAGAGATTTAATTAGTTAGTTTCTCCCTGGTACTCTAGGTCAATACACTTGGCAAACATTCCCTTCATGCACAATGGCAAAATCAAACTCCAACTCATTTCTTTCCAAACTATAACCCTTATAATCCAAATCAAAGAGATTGTCCGGTATGTTTTTGCGTATAGTTTAGTAGTTTGTGTATAGTTTGTGTACAGTTGTGCATAGTTTAGTACACACAAACTATGGCTTAGGATAATATGACAAAACCAGCAAGAATATTTAGTACTTTCTGCCATACTGACATCATTCATTCTGGCCTTTCATTCATGTCCATTTACACTTATCAGGAATTCTGATCCCTTATCATGGACTGCCAAGTTCATTGTCTACTCTTCTCTCAGTAAGACAGCACCTCTCTTTCCTTTGGACACACCACATTTCTATAATTGCTGTTTTTTTTGTAAAGCAATGAAGATTCCTGGATCTCCAAATGGAGATGGTTCTCTCTCATCATTCAGATCTGTGCTCAAGGGTCACTTCCTTGGAGAGGCCTTCCCAGACTATGGTATTTAAACCCACCCTCTTGCCTGGCTGGCTCAGGAGGGTGAGCATCCGACTTTGGCTTGGCTCATAATCTGACAGTTCATGGGTTTGAGCCCCATGTTGGGCTTTGTGCTGACAGCGCAGAGCCTGCTTGGGATTCTGTCTTCCTCTCTCTCTGCCCCTCTCCTGCTTGTGCTTTCTCTCTCAAAAATAAGTAAACATTAAAAAAAAGTTTAAAACAGACCCTCCATCCTAGTCAGTTTCTATCCCATTACTGTTTTGTTTTATTCATAGCATTTATTACCATGTGACTTTGTCTTACATACATAACTATTAGCTTGTTTACATGATTGTTATCTGTCTCTCTCTAAAATTTACCTCCAAGAGAATAGGAGTCTTTCATATACAGGCACCACTGCATCGTGAGTACCTAGATTAGCCCCGGCTTATAGTAGATGTTCAATAAATTGTTGTTGAATAAATGAGTAAAATATTTATTGAGGGTTAAGTGTGAAAATATAATTTTGAACAAAATATGGTCCTGGTCTTCAAGGAACTCATATTCTAGTCTCCTCACTCCTCCAGCTTTTGATCTCACAGCAGCTGTCACCGGAACTCACATTTCCGTTCTCATTTTACCCCCCATTTCAAAGATCTCTAAGACCAAATGCAACAATGAGGCTCCTTCATACTTTTCAGAGCTGTTATCACACACAGACTATCAGTGGGGTGCCCTCATCACCCAGAGTCCTGGGCAAGTACAGTTGCCTGGATCTGACAAGGTGGGTGTGGGGACAGAGGGGCACTCACCAAATGACCACACATCTGACTTGCTGCTATAGCGACTGAAGGAGAAGACTTCCGGGGATGCCCACTTCACTGGGAACTTGGTGCCTGTGGAACTGGTGTATTGATCATCAAGGACGAACCTGGGTAGAGAGTGGAGAAAGAATGTCTGAATGTTCTGGGGGCCTGGGTCTCGTTCCTGAGACTTTGCTGGCACCACGTCCCCGTATTACCTTGTCATTCCAAAGTCGGACACCTTGATGACTTGGTTTTCTCCCACTAAACAATTTCTGGCAGCCTGGAGTGGAGACAGACAAACAAAAGAGAAAGGAAAACGGTTGGTGGATAAGCAGTATACAAGGGCACTCAGGAGCTTTACAGACGCTAATTAAGCTTCACTAGCACCTGACAGGAGTTAGCTAAAAAGTTAAATGTGTAAGATCCCTTATCAGGATGAGTAAGTTTGGTCTTTTAGTTTTATTCCTGGGATTCTAATTAGAAGAGAAACCCATGGTGGTGTTCAACCAACGATATGTGTTGGTTTTATTATGTGTTCTAATGCAACCTGATGCAATAGGAAATGTTAACATTAGGGACGGTAATGAAGAAACTGTCACCCATTTGACTAAAATAAGAATGTTTTGAGGTTGCTAATCCTCTTTAAACTATTCCTCAGTAAGGAGAGTACCTAGTCTCTAATTAGTATCACAGAATTGTGCACTTAGTGATAAAAGACTCCATTCTCTTTACAAATTTTATTTTATTATTTTTTCTTTTTTTCAAATTTTAAATGTGCCTACAAATCCCAAGGGGGATATGTTAAAATGAATATTTCTGAGCTCCAACCAGAGATTCTGAGGATGGTTTTAGCATCACCCCAATGTGATTGTGGTAGATCCTTAGATAATAGTGTGAGAAATTTACCAAGAGGAAACTGAGGCACAGAGAGGTTACGAAGGAGAGGCTATATGTTTCATTTTGGAAGAATGTAAACTCAGACTCAGAGGGTACAAATTAGAAGCAGGGCTGGGATTAGAGCCTAGTTCTGAGTCCTACTAGGGCATCCCCAAGTGGGTAGAAATTGAGAGGGGAAGGAAGATGGTCTGTGACTTGTTATTTATCAATTTATTCCCAGTCTGGGTAGCTGTACATTTCAGGGGGACACACCCCTTCATCCTGAACCTATAGTTGTTTGCCCTGCATCCTCTTACCAGGTCTCTGTGGATGACACATGCCTCTTCCAGGTAGGCCATGCCCTCACACACGTCCAGGCACATGCCCAGCAGGGTTTCTGCAGCAAAGAGTCCTCGCTGGTTGCGCAGGTAATCTGACAGGCAGCCATGCTCCATGAACTCAAACACCAGGCAGATGGGGGCCTGCTCTAGGCATACCCCATACAGCTGCACCAGCTTGGGGTGAGAGAGTTTCCTGGAGGAAAAAGGCAAGGGGTGAGATGGTCTAAAGTCAGTCTCCCCCAAACACACTCCGTCCCCTAAACAAAAATGACCTGAAGGATGGTGAGCAGTCAAATGGTGTGTGTGAGGACAAATGGTGGTCAGTGTGGCTGGCACATCATGGACCAGAGGAGAGATGGGTAGGAGATGAGACTGGGCAGTGGACAGAGGAAGACCATGACAGGCCATATAGACCATGGTGAAGAGTTTGATTTTAGTCTCCATGCCATTGGAAACCATTGCTAGATTTGAGCAGCAAAACGGCATAACATGGCGGCAAAATGGTATTTAAAGAACACAGCACAGAACATCATCCCGAAGACATCTTTGTGTACTCTTGTTTTGGCCACTCACATCATGACTTCAGCCTCCTCTATGAAGTCCTCTTCCGACATAGCCCCTTCTTGAATGGTTTTGATGGCCACCTTGTCCTTGTTGAGCCAGTAGCCAAGATGCACCAACCCAAACTGCCCACTGCCAATTTCCTGTACAAAAGTGAGCTCTGAGGGATCAATCACCCATTTCCCTAGAAGAGAGAAAGAGAGTTTTCCAGGGTTGGCAAGGAGTAGATATGAGGTATAGGGCTACAAGGAGACTAATAGCCCTAGATAGAATGTTATCTTCTTGATAATATAACCTAAATATGGCAAATAGTATAAGCTTTAGACTTAGAACTTAGATCTTAAAGTTATTTCCACCCCGCTAATAATAACATAGGATATGCATTTAAAACCATGAAAAATGTTTGTGGGGACAGATTACATGGAAAGAGGAAGGAAAATGGCATTAATCAAGATCTCAAAGAAAGTAAATGAAAGGGTTCTTGCAACGCCTCAACTATTTTTCTCTACCTGATTGAAAATGTTTTATTGTTGGGGCACCTGAGTGGCTCAGTTGGTTAAGCGTCCGACTTCGCCTCAGGTCATCATCTCATCCTAAATTGATCTCATCCAAAGTTGGCCACTCAACTGACTGAGCCACCCAGGCGCCCCAAATGGTCATTTTTAAGTCTGGAGAAGAATTAGGTACATGGAAAGCCCATTCAGAATTTGCCCCAGACCTTTAGGGATGTGATATGACAGTCCTGAATGCACTGCTCACCATATCTCAGTCCTGCTGTGACTGGGGCTTTCTGCCTCCAGGAACAAACTGGATACCGGAGTCGAGTGACCAGACCTGGGTTGATTAAAAAGTGAAAGGTGGCAGTTAGAGCTTTACTATAGCAACTGTTCAAATTAAACCACCAGGAAAAAAAAAAAAAATAACCCAGTGCAAAAGCTATTTTTATTCTGGAAAACAAATCCCAACGCCCAATCACTGATATCACACTCCCTCCAACAAGTCATAAAAACAGATGGGCAGGTGGTGAAATCCCATGAGTCTAACCACAGAATTTGCTAGTGGAAAACATGCAATATGATCAAATATTCGGCATTCTTTTCTATTTATAGATTTAGTTATTATTTATGGTCAGTTTGCCTGCGATGAAGAAACCCGGCTGGGAATTTGTCATTTTTTTTCCCAAGTTCCCCAGTGAGTGCCCCCCCCCCCCGCCCCCGCCCTGGCCTTGTCCTTTAGAACTTACCTCCTCCATTGTGCTGGTGGTAATTGATGAGGAGAGGGATGGAATCAAACACATACTTTTCAGCCACATAATATCGCTTGGGGTTATCATTAGTTTCCTTGATGTGATAATGCTTGATACAGGGGTTGTTCTCACTTAAACAAAAGAAGCATAAATGCAGTGATTATTAAGAAGCAATGTTTAGACACAAAAATGTCTACTGGTATCAGCTTCGTATGAGCTTTGTTTTTTACCCTCTCAGAAGGATGGCAGATATTAATTCTTACTGGACTTTGCTTATTGCCAAACTGCTTTGTTGTTACTTATTTTTTAATTACAATAGAATTTGAGACCTGGATTGGCTCTTAGATATTTTTTTACAGAGGAGGAAACAGAGGTATGGAGCGGGACAGACAGCATGAGGGTCTTGCAGTCAGCTGGCTGGAACATGGCCACTTGAGCTCCATTGTCTCAGAGAGGCACCATCAGCTGTCTGAGCCTCGGTTTCTTCGATGGAAAGGAGCATAGTAATACCTGCCTTCAGAGCTGATTAGGATCAGAAACTGTAGGTTTCAGACACACGGTAAAGACTCAGTAAATGGTAGGTAGCTTTGTTAGCAGAGCCAGAACTAAATACGTATCTTCTCGCTTCTTTCTGGCTGAAAGTATCTTCTTTGTTAGCTGTGGGTTAAATGATAAACGCATCAAGTGCAGAGTCAAGTATTTTATTTCTTTAGAGCTCTGCACGCAGGGATGCTAATTTAGGAGAGACAGTGGCGTCTGGACCCAGCTCTGTCACTCTCCAGGAAAATGACTTCAACAATGTCCTTAATCTCCCTGGCCTTGATTTTCTCAGAGGGATCAGCAAAAGCACACTGTTTCGAGCCACCCCTCTAGCTCTTGCCCTGTCTGATGGTGCTGTGTGTGGCCTATTGCTCACCCACCTCAGGACTATCTCTCCCCACTTTGCTGAGCTGAGTTAGCCCCGTACCTTACAACGGCTTTAGTGAAAACAGACACGGTGTAAGTTCCTGGAGTCCTGGAATCTCGTACCATGAAGGCTCCTTCTTTGGCCTGGAATGGTTAGAAAATACAGAAGGTTAGTGATCCCAGGAAACCCGGCTCCTGCATCCAGCTCTACTTTCTTGTCTGTGAAAGGAGAAAATACTATAGGCCAGCTTTGCACAGAGCAGAATTTCAGCAATAATGGCTAGCATTTCACAGGCTCAAGCAACAGGTATTTCTTAAGGTCCTACCATGGATCAGAGACTTCTGGTGATGACATAAGCAGTGCATGAAGACACATAAATGCAAGGCTGCCCTTTTGGAGCTCACCATGTACCAGCCTCATTACAGATATTGTCCAACCCTCACCACAACACTGCAGTCTAGACGTCACATCCTCAATTTACTGATGAGGACACTGAGTGCCACAGAGCTTCCGTGACTTTCCCACCATCCGCAACTAGTACGCGGTGGACCTGGGATTTGAACCTTGCACGTGGCATGTGAGCAAAGGCCATGCTCATTCTGCTGCTCCAGGGTACCTCTGCGCAACAAATGTTAGAAACCACTTCTCCATTCCCCTCCAAGGGCACAAAGCTTTCTGACCTGGAAGCTTTGTCAGTTTCTTCATGGGAACGTATTTATCAGGCCCTTTCTAGAGTGCTGATTTTGCTGCAGGGCAAAAGGAGAAAAAAACATGAAGTTCCTGGTTGCATGAGGGAAGAGGAGAGAAGGAAAAGCCCCAAGACTGTGCTCTTCACTCCCCTTGACAGTTTTGCCGGTGCTAACGAATCAAGCACAAGCAAATGGATATGCCAATTTATCCGTTCCTGGTGGAAACATTACAATCTGAACTCTGTTTTGAGTACATCACATCTAATGCTGTGTTCCTGCCCAGTTGTAAATGCGTGCTGGTAATATTTGCAAAAGCTATTACTATGAGTTACTTAACTTCAACATAGAGAGGGCCACAAGTGAAGGCCAGAGAAACACATGAGCCTCATGTGTGAGCCACATAGACTGGTAGCATATGGAGCACAGTATGTACGATTTAGAACGATGCAAGCCCCTCCATCCCCAAAGTGGATTGTCTACACGCCGTGAAAGCAATACACACAGATGGCCATGCTAACTGTTTGAACCCTAGAATCTCAGCATTATAGGATGTTTAGCAGCATCCCTGGCTTCTATCAACTGGATGTCAGACACTGCCAAGTTGTCCCTGGGGGACAAAATCACCCCAGTTGAGAACTACTGATCTGGCCTCATTCCCTATACTCCTGTGTCCCAAACTTTGTTGATTATCACAATCACCTGAAGAATCTGAAGCACAGAACAAGACAAAACAAAACAACAAACACCTAACCGTGCTTCACCCCATGCATATGACTTTTGAATCACCATGACTGGCAACCTGGTTCGTGAACTTTTTAGAAGCTTGCCTTGTGATTCTTAAAAAAAAAAAAAAAAAAAAAAAAAAAAAAGGTTTGTTTATTTTGAAGGAGGGTGGGAAGGGCGGAGAGAGGGAGTGAGAGAATCCCAGGCAGGCTCCACACTGTCAGCACCAAGCCTGATGCAGGGATCGATCCCATGAACCAGGAGATCATGACTTGAGCTAAAATCAAGAGTCAGACATTTACATGACTGAGCCACCCAAAGGCCCCTGCTGTGCAATTCTTACCGACTTGCAGGTTTGGGCTCCACTGACTTAGCTGAACATGTAGCTCCTATTTGTAATATCCTGATGAGTAGTCTCTATCTTTAAACAGTAGTAAAACTCAGTGTGGAGCCTGCTTAAGATTCTCTCTCTTTCCCTCAGCCTCTCTCTCCTGCTCTCTCTCTAAAATAAAAAATAAAATAAAATAAATAAAAGAGCTTTTATAAATAAATAAATAAATAAATAAAAATAGCTTTTGAGGCACAATTTATATACCATGACATTCTCCCGTTTCAAGTGTACAATCCAATGATATTTAGTAAATTTACAGAGTTGTGTCACCATCACTACAATCCAATTTTAGAACATTTTCATTACTCTCAAAATATACTTCTATTTGCACCCTGGCCACACTAATATGCTTTCTGTTTCCATAGATTTGCCTGCTCTAGGCCTTTCATGTAAATGAAATAATATAATATGTGGTCTTTTGTGCCTGGCTCCTTACAGGTAGCATATTGTTTTCCAAGATTTATCCAAGTTGTAGTATGTATCAGTCCTCCATTCCTTTTTATGGCTGAATAATATTCCATCGTACGGATGTATCACATTTTGTTTACCTGTTCATCAATGGATGGACATTTGGGCTGTGTCCACCTTACGGCTACTGTGAATGGTGCACCCGTGTCTGGCTTCTTTTGATCAAACCACTTTTGTGATATTCGTCCATGCATTACATGTAGCATAGCTTATCTTCAGAGATTTCCCCCTTTATCAAATAATGAAGCTTTTGCTCTTGCCTCATTAGAATGGGATGGGTTAAACTCAAGGCAGGAAGGAACAAAACTTCAGCAGAGGAAGATTTTATCTGCATATCTTATTCTAAAAGGGGAAGAAACAGACCAAAAAACCCCCAGACGTTTATCAAATGTTTGTGAAGAGGGGAACGTGAACATCTCTTCTATTTAATTAGTAATGTTTTGTTGTTGTTCTTATTCTCCCAAAGAAGCCATTATTTTTTTAAAACAAAACAAAACCGTAATCAGAGTGGGGCCCAGCTGTGAACAAGAGTAATCCACAGACGTGAGAAAAAGGGGAGGTAATGTTTGCAGGCAGCTCGGCTAAGCAGGGGAGGTTCAGAGCTCTTCCCCCATCATACTTGCTCTAGGTGGCATTCAGTGAGGGCGACAGGAAACTCTCATGTGGGGCTGAGGCAGTCTAGAGTTCTGAGGAAAATGAGGCATCCAGCATGTGCCTTACCACTTACTTCCTGCAAAGGGCTCAGAGGAAGTCACAACCACTAAGAACACTGTAAAGGGTCTTTGTTCATATCACCATCATGCAAAGGGGGCACTGACTTGTACAGTTTAGCCAGAAGAGGGGCCCTTGTTCCCTTCGGACATTTTTAAGGTTTCAGTTTACCTTTTACTAATTTTCAAAGAGGCAACAATAGGGGAAAAAGCCGTGGAGATGGTGAAATATATGGATGGGAATTATGGGATGGGAGAATAGAACTTAGCTCATATATTCTCTTGTTAACTGTGTGTGTGTGCATGTATATGTGTGAAGACGCACCCCTCCTCTAGTCCAGAACCATGCCACTGATTCACACTCTGAACGTGGCCTCAGTTTACTCTTTTGTAACACAGATGTTCTTCAAAGGGAATTCTTACTCTACCAGTCTATAATTCTGTGAATTCCAGCTGTTTCCTGTTTAAATGTATGAGCTTCGCTTTCCTCATCTGTAAGATTCCCTTTGTAAGGTTGTTGGGAGAATTAAAGTGTATAGAGCCATTCCTGGAATATACCAGAACAATGACTGTTAGGGCTATCATTAGCCATTGTTGTCATATGCTATGGTATTCTGTCTGTTGGAGGTATTAATTCCTCCAGCACACGTGCGCGATGCTGTAAGCCATGAAATCCCTGCTTGCGAGGAATTTACTCTCTAACTAAATGGGTTAAGACAGAAGATAAACTGCTGAGTCCCAAGAGAGAGTGAGAACAGTGCCACTGGAGAAGTAATGACATTGCACCAGAAAGGTTCAAAGGACAGACAACCACGTTCCATGGCCAGGGAGATGGAAAGCATGAGAAGCTTCTTAGAGGAGGTGTTATCTGATGAATGGATAGGACGGTGTAGGAAATGCTTTTCTGTAGTTCCTAAACTTGGGTAACTTCCAGAATCACCTGGGTGCCACCTCCGGAGGTTCTGGTTGGTGAGGCCTAGAGTTTGGAATCTGTATTTCTATAAAGAACCCCCAGTGATGCCCTTGATCAGCCAGTTTCTCTTTAAGCATAGTTGTTAATTTAAAAACATTTTTTAAGCATTTAATGTATTTAATATTCATTCAACACATATTTGTTGAGTAATTACTTTGTCATAAATACAGTTTGGGTTTCTAGGTGCAGCGGGAACAAGATAAAGCCTTTCTATTCTGGTGGAGAACTGTGGATGGGGCAGTACATTAGGAGCTCTAGTTGATAAAAATCTATCAATCCATCTCTTAAGCGTCCTACACTTGTTAGATAACAGAGATACTAAACACACCCACGAAACAATTCTGCTATTGTTTCAAGCAGCCGACGATACAGGGACCTGCTGATGTTTGCCCTTATATTACCTAAGAAGGCAAAGAGGATTTGGTAAAGTAGTTCAGAATATTAGCACGGAGGAATGTTTCAACTGCCCCAGAAAGCAAAATGTATTTAAGTGTCTCCAAGGAACTGCTGTCGAACAGGAAACCTCTTCAGCTTGTCATTAAATGTGGGCTGTTTCAAGGGCTCATGGGTAACACTTCATTAACCAACGTGTGATTGAAAATAACAAAACTGCACTTGTTTAAACTCCATATAATTCAGGTTTTTAATTAATTTTGCAATCCTTTCAATTAGTTCTTATCGGTCAGGTTTTGCTGTTATCCAGTAACATAGCTTGGCTGAAGTAGGAGCTGAGCCCGCTGCATACGCATCATAAGTTTGGCTAGAAAACAATACAGATTCCCAGGAACTGACTCTGGAGATTCTGATTCTGTAGGTCTGGGTGGGGGCCTGGGATTCTGGATTTTTAAGTTTCCCAGTGGTTCTAATGCGTGGTCTACTGGGGACCACAGGAAATCATGAAGTGCAGAGTTGATGTGGAACCAAGGAGAAAGCAGGGTCCAGTAATGACTCAGATCGATTCCTCTTTCCCCCTATGAGATCTGACTCTTCAGAGTCGTCTCTGAACTCTGAGGCCACTGCCAGCCTGCCTCAGGCTCATAGTTTATCTTGGATTGTCCTCTGACTTTTCAGTTTGCCTTCTTTTTCAGTACAGCCTAAAGTTTGTCGAGGTCAAAGATCCTGTCTCAAACACCCCTAAGTGCTTAGTCCTGTGCTCAGCAAAATGGTAAGGTACTTGAGTTTATAGCCAGATATCCTAATAAAGGAAATGGTGCACACACGCCGAAGCTGAGAGGGCTGCTAACGGAGACAGATGACATAGTGCAGGCTGTCTGTTGTGTCCCTCACTGGTAAGCACACAGAGTCTTTTGAGAAATCCGTAAACAACTGAACTTGCTCTCTTTGATGAGAGCAAGCTGCCCAAGGGCAGAACATCTCACCTTGTCCTCTTTGCTAGCAGCTTGCTAATTGGCAACTTACCCGAAGAAGATGAAGTTCATTGCTCCCCAGTATGACGATGGGTTTTTCCTTCTCCCCTCCCCTTTTCCTCTTACAGAAATTCTATTTTTGCCTTTGACGGAATGAATCAATCTGTCACCAGTTTCCCCTTCTACAAAAGTAAATTGCATGCCAATAATAAACTGCATGCCTTTAAATTAATCTTTAACAATATTTATTAACCCTCCACCTTCCCATCACAGATTTTCATTCCCTTCCTGGCACCTTCCCAGGTCTCCTTCTCTAAATCTCATCACTAACTGGGCAAATAGTGGCTACCAGTTTGGGTAGCCAGCTGTCCCAGTTTGTCCAGGACTGAGGGCAGGCTGGGATTTCTGGGCACAGAACTCTCAGTTTTAAAACTGGGACAGTCCCAGGACCAACCAGGATGAGTTGGTCACCCCACCTTCATCCCGTGCAGGAGAGATTTGCAGTTTAATTTAAATTTCTTACAGACAGGAAAACCTTTAAACACAAACTAGAAGATATGGTGCAATGGCAGGGACAAGGTTGACATTTTGGCACAGGGAGACTAATGTTTCCAACAACACATACCTACAGTTTGCTGGTCTCATCGGTAAGACTAGTGTTGGGCACGGGTCATTAATGTCTGAATATTAGACTCGTCTGGAGAGATTTTTCTCTGAATTATTAATGCTTAGCTCCTACCAACTAGATATTCTGATTTAATCCATCTGGTGTGAGGCTTGGGCATTGGTATTTTAAAAAAATGTTTCCCATGTGATTCTAATGTGCAGACAGGCCCAAGAACCACTGCTTTAGGCATATATGCTGGTAAATTAATTGATTGCTCTGTGGAAGACTTTTTTCTCAATACTTCCATACATTTGGTTTCTCTGAAAGAGCTATAAATGTGCAGTTTTAAGTGCTACTCAAAGTGTGGTCTGCAGTTGGGTGCCAGTTGGCAGATTTTTGCTGGCCCACCACCAGACAGAAAGGGAAATTGAGAGAAAGCGGTTAGACATTTTTTACAGCACTCAGACTAATTTTGTGTCTAATAAATCAAAGACTAATAAAAAATTAAACTTGCAGGTTTTGTGTCCTTGCTTCTTTATTTTTTTTCTAGTAGTTCATTTTTATTTATTTTACACAATATAAGCCTATGACAAATTGGAAATTGAAAAACAACCGCAAAAAGTGATCCATCAACACAGGTATTTGAGAGGCACTGGCACAGAGTAACAAATGGCCTCCTGGTCCAGGAAGAGAGGGTTCACCTTGAGTGCCAATCAACTGATGGCAGCTGCCTAGAGCACTGTGTTGACAAGGATCTCAAAGCCATGGACTGTGATCAACAGCGTCACATAAGATCAGGAGCAAAGGGTGACAGTATGAATCCTGGCTAACTCATTGCTGATTTAGTCCAACTCTTGTCTTGTACTCATTGAGAAACTAAGACCCAGGAGGAAGAAACATCCCCAAAGCCACAGACTGTGTTGGTGACAGAACAGCGATTAGGACATTTACTTTTCCCACCACACCTTGCTTTCTCTCTTCTCATCTCTTGCTCCCTTGATTCTGACATCCTTGGGCAAGATCAGTCCTGCTATCCACACTGCATGGCTCTTAAGAACTGATGCATCAAAATAAATTAAAACAAGTGATGTATTTCTCCTGGGCTACAGCCCAACCAAGTAGCATGTAAGTCACTGCCACCCCTGACCTAGCCAGAGAAGCAGGCAAGGAAAACTAGCCCCATGGCTCCCCATCACAGACAGAAAGGCCACTATATTTGTCATGACAGTTGCGTGTCATTACCAAGACATGAGACCCTCCATGGGGGTCTTATCCTGTTGTATGCTAGTTTCTATAAATCCCCAGAATATTTTCACTGAACATGAAAATCACTGTTAATCTAATATATCAACTTACTACATTGGCATAAACCATAGTATGGCTGAAAAAAAAAGCACAATTCATTTTATTTTAAGTCAAAGGCAGGTCAAGGAGACTTACTGTGTCCAAAAGAAGTTTTTCAGCTTTGTCTCGGCTGATACTCTTATTGTACCACCTGAAAGCAGGAGAAAGTCATATGTCAATGACACTTAAATGTTTAAAAATTATTTACTTGTAAAAGGTAATTAATTCTAGAAAATGATTTGGTCATTTTCTATTTGTACCACTGCATTCAAACTTAAAAACAAAGGTATGCACCATATCCGGGTAATAAAATGTTTAACTGGAAGGGAACAAATGAATTAGAATTGGTAAAATAGAGATAATTTTTGAAGCTGGGTTTTGGGTATAATGGAGGTCCATTATATTATTCTATTTTTATGAATGTTGGAAATTTTCCATAAGAAAGTTTTATAAAAACTTTATCTTCTCTATTTCATAAGTTAGTGGATGGTTATAAGTAGGATGATGCTAGGACAACTATAACAATTGAGTACAAATTTGAAAGTTTAGCCTTGTAAAATAATTGTAATATTTTCCTCTTTTAGACCTATTTTCAAAATCTTCTGCAAAGTAATTACTTTTATAATTTTGGAGTCTGGTGAAAAAAACTGAAAAGTGGTAGAAAGAATATGAACAATTTTTAGGGATGAAGTTTTTGAATTTTGCTGTTAATACTTGAGCCACATCCTGGCCTCTCTGGCCATTTATGAGATAAGAGGAAATAGAATGGTCATCAGTTCACAATGAATTTTGAATAGTATAAATTTCAGAGGAGAGAACTTTTAGATGGGAAGGAACACCACTCACCAAACTTGTTGTCTACTAGAAAGTAGCCACAGGGGCACCTGAGTGGCTCAGTTGGTGATTTCAGCTCAGGTCATGATCTCACCATTTGTGAGATCTAACCCTACATTGGACTCTGCGCTGATAGCATGGAGCCTGCTTGGGATTTTCTCTCTCCCTCTCTCTCCCCTCCTCCTCTGCTCGCTCTCTCTCTCAAAATAAATAAATAAACATTTAAAAAATTTAAAACATAAAAAGTAGTCAGAATATGGGAATTAGTGGACCCATCTGAGCCTTTTTTTTTAAATACAGTAAGTGAGAGAGAGCACATGTGTGCACATGTGCATGTGAGCAAACGGGGGAGGGGCAGAGGAAGAGGGAGAGAGAGAATCTTGAGCAGGGTCCATGCCCAGCATGGATGTGGGGCTTGATGTGGGGCTTGACACAAGGTTCCATCTCATGACTGTGAGATCATGACCTGAGCTGAAATGAAGAGTGGGATGCTTAACCCACTGAGACACCCAGGCTCCCCTACCTGAGCTTTTTTTTTTTTTTTTAATTTTTTTTTTCAACGTTTATTTATTTTTGGGACAGAGAGAGACAGAGCATGAACGGGGGAGGGGCAGAGAGAGAGGGAGACACAGAATCGGAAACAGGCTCCAGGCTCCGAGCCATCAGCCCAGAGCCTGACGCGGGGCTCGAACTCACGGACCGCGAGATCGTGACCTGGCTGAAGTCGGACGCTTAACCGACTGCGCCACCCAGGCGCCCCTGAGCTTTTGAATATCATACAACAGAATGGTATTTTATACATCAGCTGATTTTATACATCAGCTCTTGTAACTTAACTAGTTGAGGGATGGCAAATAGGCTTCATCTCTTGTGCAAGCTCTGATCAGTTCATCACAGCTGCCTAAAGATGTGCACCTGAGCTCAGTAGGTAAGTGTGTCACTATCTAAAAGGGATGTCAACCCTGAGTTCAGGCACCGGGAGGGAAGGGCAGCAAGAGTGCCTCCTTCATCTGTCTGACCCTTCATTTTAAGGAAAAGGGATCTGAGATCCAGCCTGGTGAGGAAACTTGCCCAAGGTCATGCCCTCAAGTCAGGGCAGGAAACCTGAAGCCAATCAATGGATTTCACAGCCCATGATTATGTTCCCAGATGGTACATTTTTGAGTTCTTACACAGATATCCCCTGAAAGTAGACAATATTAAGTGCAAGGATAAAACATTATCATACTGGGTATTTTATTTTTATTTATTTTTATTTTTTTGAGATCATTTGAACTTTTTTGTTCAGGAAGACAGAATATTTATTTATTTATTTATTTATTTGTTTTCTAATATGAAATTTATTGTCAAATTGGTTTCCATACAACACCCTCATACTGGGTATTTTAAATATACACAGATATATACTTCTAAATGACTGGATGTTTGGAATTCATTTTATTCCCTAGCTGCAATTCCATAATCTGAAAATGCAAACTGATAGTATATAGAATAAATAGGTCTCACAGACTGTTTTGTTTGTATAGTATAGGGTTTTGTTTTTTTTTTTAAATGACTTAAAATACCTTCAGGAGGAGGAATACACCTTTTTATTTCCCTGGGTTCCACCATTCCCTATTGCTTTATACTCTGTTGGAATTTTGAGTTTGCCCCCTCTATCATAAAGGATGAGATTCTGATAAAAGCAAAAAACAAACAAAACTTTCCAGCCCAGTGATCATTTGAAATGAATACCTATTTTGTCCTAAAGGCATTGACTATAAAAAAATTGAAAGAATTTTATTTAGGCATATTTCATATATGCTTCATTGCAGCTCAAGTGTTCTTGGAACTGATGACTCTTCTGTTGGCTGAGAGAGGGGCTACTAACACATACTTGATCAAAACCAGTCTCAGGTTGAGAGACTCTTCAGAAAATGACCACTCTTCATTGCAGAGTCTATTAGAATTTCAGCAACACATAACTTGACCACATATGAACTAATAAGAGCCCAAATGTGTTAATAGAAGTCTTCATTAGCTAATGTTCTTCAACCCTGGTATCATACATTTAGTGAGGACTTCAACATTTTTTTTATTTTTACATGATTTCAAAAGTATAGAAAAGCTATAAAAATACTATAAAAGAACTCCCTATACACTTGACCCAGATGAACTAATATTGACATTTTCCATATTTGCTTTACCATTCCCTCTGAATAGATATATATATTTTTTGAGCCACTTGAGAATAAACTACAAAGATTTCAGTATGTATTTATTTCTAATATGTGGAATATATGCGTATATGAACATAGTACAATTGCCTAAATCAGGAAATTTAACATTGGCACACTACTGTTACCTCATTTCAGACTCTATTCAAATCTCACTGGATATTCCAATGATACATTTTGTCTCTATCATTTTTTTTTTTTAATTACTCAAGATCCAATCCAGGATTACTAGTGCATTAGTCAGCACTCATCTCCTTAGGCTCCTTCAATATGAACCAATTTCTCAGCCTTTTGTGTCTTTTATGATATTAACATTTTTGAAGAGCACAGGCCAGTTATTTTGTAGAATATCTTGCAATTTGGAGTTGTCTCTTATTTCTTCATGATGAAATTCAAATTAGGCATGTTTGGGTGGGAATATCACAGAAGTGATGTTGTGTCCTTCTCAGTGCGCCACATCAGGAGACCCGGGATGTCTGTTTGCCCTGTTGTTGATGTGAACTTTGATCACTTGGTTAAAATGAGGGCCTACCAGCTATTCGCACTTTATTGCTGATGAGTGATTTGTGAGAACATACTTTGAAACTATGTAAATATCAAACTTTCGCCTCCCTAGTTGTGATATTCATTGATGATTCTTGCCTGAATTAGTTGATACTTTGAGTTACAAATGGTGATTTTTAAACGTGATTTTACCTTGAACATTCATTAGCTGACATTCTATTTATTTATTTGTTTATTTATTTACCTATCAAGCTGTTATTGATTCTTATTTTATCGATGGATTATAATCTATTACTGTCATTATTTATTTTGATACTCAAATTGTCTCAGATTTGTGCAGAAGGAACAATTTTAAGCTGACTTCTGTGCCCATTTGACACATCCACACGATTAAAATATTTGGGGGGGGGGAAATAATTCTTTACTTTTGGTGCAAGGTGTTCCAAGTTCATCCTATTCTTTCCCTGCATCAACTCTGAATCCCCAGCCATTTTTCCAAGAACTCCATTTTAGTGGGCAGTGTTATTTAGAAAGGACGATCTGTGAACACAATGTTGCTGTGGTGCTGTTGCTTCTGGGCCTTTCAGCAGCTGAGCAAGGGAATATACATACGTGGTATCCACTACAATTGGGTTTTATTAAATGTCAAGTAGTTCTGTTAAAATTATATCCATGTGAACCCTTCTATAAACAACAGCTTGAAATGAACAATACAAGCTAAGCAGATATTTAATACCCATTTGTCTGTTATTTTGGTATTGGAAGTATTGTCTTAGAGCATGTTTTAAGTAAGTTTGTATTTGATCCAGTCTTCATAGTATTTTTTTTCTCCTTAAGTAAGACCAAGATTGCTGGAAGAATCTTTTCCTTTCACCACAATCTTCATAGGTATCTTAGAATCATCTCTTTGATAAAAGGGGAGGTGAGTGCACATATCTTCCCCTTCTCCTATTTAGAGTGTTCCTCTACTGTGTATTTAGGGATCAAAGTACAAGAGGGAAAAAAGTCCTGGTACTTTTACAATCAACTAGTAATTTACTCCTAATCTAAGGAGGACTTTAGTACCATGTTTTTAGAAAACAAATAAAATATCTTACTCATAGGTTTCCAGGCTATTTGGAGACTTTTCCACCAGATAACTGCTTGGTACATATCCTTCATGCCTGTTAAGAGGGAAATTAGTGTTTAGACCATTATAGGACTAATTTTCACTTCTCCATTTTATAGGTTATTCAATCCACTAAAAGCCTTTTAAGGTAGGGGATTCTTGCATTATTTGGCATTCATAAGACAATTTAAAGTTTTAGAATAAAAGAATGGCTAAAAAAACCCAACAATTTGCTATCTGTCAAAGGCAAAAAATTTCACCATTAATATATGAATCATTATAAATAAAAATTTTTTATGTTTATTTTTGAAGGAGAGAGAGAGAGCATGAGCAGGAGAGAGGCAGAGAGAGAGAGGGAGACACAGAATACGAAGCAAGCTCCAGGCTCTGAGCTGCCAGCACAGAGACTGATGTGGGACTCGAACTCACAAACCTCAAAAT
Source organism: Lynx rufus (assembly GCF_022079265.1). Classification (NCBI taxonomy): domain Eukaryota; kingdom Metazoa; phylum Chordata; class Mammalia; order Carnivora; family Felidae; genus Lynx; species Lynx rufus. Next base: position 190,658,722 of record NW_025814823.1, read on the forward strand.
CATGACCTAAGCCAAAGGCAGATGCTTCATGGACTGAGCCACACAGGCTCCCCTGAACAATAGTAAATAAAAAGTGGCTATTTTACTTAAAAAGATGTTTGTTGCTCTCCTCATTGTGAAATTTCCTCTGATGGAAAAAGGTCTCTATTTTCTCTAAGGAAACATTTTTGGGGGGGGGGGTGTGATAGTCAGTATTTTTTCCACTTTAGTGCTTCAATTATATATAGTCAGGAAACCAAAATAATTAAAATATAAAAAATCATTTTCCAACCACAGGTCCCAAAAGATACTGCCACTCAGCATCATAAGCTTTTAATTCAAGGACTCCCTAATGTTTCTTTTTGTTAATTCAACTCCTTCAGACACAAATGGTAAAACACGAGAAAAAAGAATAAAGTCACGCTGGATTTGGAGGTGGGACTTTCTTTTGAGCAGGAATACATATTTGTGCATAAACAAAGACATGGTGGATAAAGAGACCAATCGGCACCTCAAAATACTTTACATTTGTGCATAACTTTGTATTTTCCAAAATAATTTCACATATATTATTGCACTTAATGCTACAAGGTGAAAACAATGTTTCTTCCACTCTCTGGGCCTCTGGCTCCCTAAGTGTACAATGAGGGACCTAGATTGCACATAAAATTCCTCTAGAGTCTGACAGTCTATAAAAAGTTGCCTAAGAGTTTCTTGCTCTTTACTTCATAAAGTATTTTAATTTTTGTATAACAAAGGCATTTTTCAATTTAGTGATTATGTTTACTGGGGAATGTGTAATCTATTTCACAGAATCGTTTTGGGGAGTGAAGATATCAAGAACAGGGATGTCAAATATGGGATGATTATCTCATATCTTGTGCCCATGGCTGACACTGCTAGTCAATCGTGGCATGCTTCCTTCGGAGAATTGAACATCCAGCTTCAGAATCATCCTTAATGTGGTGCTCAAGGCAGTCTGGGCCAATTGATGGGGGTCAAGTCATTCTAAAATTTGCTATTTCTCTTCTATCTATCTTTTCAAATCCCTCTTAATTATGTCTGGTTTTGCCACACCATATGTTTACAATTATATGAATAGGTCAAATACCATTTTTGCTTTGAAATAGAATAACTGTGTTCTAATATGCCAGCCACATAATATTATGTGCTAATAGCATCCCAAATGGTAATTCTCTTCACTTGGATGTGGATGTAGAATTTGCAAAGCACCTTTCGCGTTTATCATCTCATTGATTTCCTCAACAATGTGAGATAGACAGAGCTGACATTATCGTCTGCATTTTACACAGAAGGAAATGGATCCACAGAGGTTAAGCGCCTTTTCCAAAGACATACAGCAAGACCAGCTGATGCTGAAGTCCAAGTCTTCTGTCTCCCGATCTTGTGTACTTTCCACTATACTGCACTATTACAAAGTACACTGGGGAAATTCCCAAAACACCAGTTAGACTCTAGGGTGTCCTCTTTGATGGCCTTTGAAGTGCAGAGCTGAGCATTTCCAAAGGCCACTGAGCAAAGGGTAAGCTGTCATTTGGGGAAATGCAACCTAGGAGAAGAAATTTCCTGGCACATCAGGTGTGCTAAATAAATGCCAGTTGATTGAGGGAGTGAATTTCTGAGTAAATTCCTCTAGTGTCTGTAGAAACGGACTGTCTTAAACCTGTTTCTGATATGAGCCTCCTTATAATAGGCAAAGAGAAGGTGTTGTGGCCGGGCCTCACTTGCCTACACAAGTCGGCTAGAGAGGGAGGTTCCACATGAAGTGCTTTGGGGTCTCTTCCCAGCTAGCAAGCAACACTGTCTCCCAGGGCACATCGCAGTTCTTGAGCTAACTATATTTGACACCCCTTCCTCACTCCCCCTGCAGTGGCATCAAAAAGGATACTTAAAGAGAAGGCGCTTTGACAAAGAAAGTTTTGGTGCATGTAAACAGTAAAGCCTTAACCCTAAAGATATTTGTGTGCCTCTTTTTGAACTCATCCGATTAGCTTTTTTTTCTTTTTTAAGGTTAGCAATACCCAGTGTTGACACTCCCACACCCTATTGGTGGGTAGTGGCAATGTAAGTGTGGCAACCTTTCTGAGGGAATTATCTATCAAAATTGAGACCTACTCTGACTCAACAGTTCCATAATTAGAAATATGAAATACATATTTTTTCAAAAGAAAAATATATTTTCAAAAAATACGTATATTTGCATTTTTTTTTCAAAATATTGCCCAGAAACATGAGTATGAGCAATACGAGTTCTTCACTGAGGACTTGTTTAAGATAACAAAGATGGGCACCTGGGTGGCTCAGTCGGTTGAGCACCCAACTCTTGGTTTTGGCTCAGGTCATGATCTCACAGTGGTGGGATCGAGTCCCACATCAGGCTCCGTGCTGTCAGCATGGAGCCTGCTTCTAATTTTCTCTCTCTCTCCCTCTCTCTTTCTTTGTTTCTCTCTCTCTCTCTCTCAAAAATAAATAAACTCGGGGCGCCTGGGTGGCTCAGTCGGTTAAGCGGCCGACTTCGGCTCAGGTCATGATCTCGTGGTCCGTGAGTTCGAGCCCCGCGTCGGGCTCTGTGCTGACACCTCAGAGCCTGGAGCCTGTTTCAGATTCTGTGTCTCCCTCTCTCTGACCCTCTCCTGTTCATGCTCTGTCTCTCCCTGTCTCAAAAAAAAAAAAAAAAAAAAAACCAAATAAAAAGTAAAATAAATAAATAAATAAATAAACTTAAAAAAATATAACAAAGAAAACAAATACTCGGAAACTAGATGTCCCACCATTTCAGATTATTCAAGTACTTACCATATAAGCATACCTTCCAAAACCATGCGATTATTTTAAAAATAAGGTAGATTTCTATGTGCTGAAATGAAACGATCTCCAAGATATATTACTGAAGGTTAAAAGCAAGGTGAAGAGCAAAATCAATCACCTTAGTGCAAATGAAAAAAGGATGCATCTGTGTATGTATAACTTTTTTGTCTGGGATATACAAGAAACTGTTGATAGTGTTACTTTTGGAATTGACATGGGGACAGATGGAGGGGTGGCTTAGTTTTCATCTATATTTCTCTCTGCTTTTATTTAAAAAAAATAAAACATCAATCTAGGCCATCCAAATGTTGCAGTGATGGAGTGTTTTTTCTTTTTCTATATTTTTTGTCAGTAATAACCTCATACTTTAAAAATATATAAACCCCTGATATTAATATGCAAGGATGTTCATTGCAGGGTAGTTAATATTTGCAAAATATTGGAAACAATCTGAGTGCCTAACAAGGGAATTTGCTAAATTATGGTACACTTTTGTATTGGATTTGTGCAATCATTGAAATCATATTCTGGAGAATATTCCAGGGCTTGGGTAAATACCTCTGACATATTAAAAGGAAAAACTAAAGCCTTCATAAAGCAGCATGGATCTGATGCCTTAAAACTAAGCACTAGTATCTAAGTCATGTACATCTCAGAGCATTCTGAAGGTTAAAACAGCAGTTTTGTTGTATTTCAGATCAGAGAAGGGCTCATAAGTTTTTTTTTTTTCCTTTCAAAAGTCTCATAGTGGGCATTTGGTCTTTGCACAACTTAACTTTCCCCATGGATCATTTAGATGGCTAGTTGAGACAGTTAGTATAGCTAACTCTTTAGTATCTTCTTCCTGATGCCTTTTAATATAACCACCAATCTGTACCATCTCTACACGCCTTTTCTTTTCACCGAAAATAGACACTTCACAATGGGATGTACCTTCAGTCTCATCTGAACACTCAAGAACAATAGTGCTTCCATGTGGAACAAGCTGCCAATCTCCTATTCTGTGGATGTCAGTGAAAAAACCTGGGGAATTTTTAGATGGGCTTGGGGGCTGGGGGTGCTTAATAAGGGAGCATAGCAAGTGACTGTCTCTGGCACTTCTGAGAAGTAGAAAAACGTCTCTCAACCACTTCTTCCTTCCTCTTCCTTCTACCTCTGCTTTCCTCTCCTAACTCAGTGCAGCGGGCCTGCTGACAGAAGCAGGACAAATTGTCCCAGTGTTTTTTGTATCCCCACCTCACCCCAAGCACTGGGACAACAACCACAAAGATGCCTTACCCATTCCTGTCCTGCACTCTCCACCAGTGAATCTCGGAACTGTCCAGCAGGTAGTATTCCTCATTGCGTCGTAACGTAAGTTCCTGTGGGTCGTTCGTTTGATAGTCATACAAGGCAATGACAAGGGTTTCTTCAGGTTCCTGGAGTGATCGCTGAAGGTAGGAGAAAACAAAATTGAGTGATGACATAGAAAGGAGGTCAATTGTGGAACCAGGTCAATAAGTCTTGAAATGGTAACTTGCTCCTGGATCAAGGCCAGGTCAACACATGAATTCCTATAATCCACTGGGTATTTGCTGAAACCACCTGCCTTCTCTAGTTGCTTTCTTTTATGAGTTAGGGTTATGGTGCTGAATGTGACACAAAGACACTCAGTACCTGGAATTCATTGCCCTCTCATTCTGTGTGGTGAATTCTGAACACAGTGAATTCCAAGCAGTCACATGCTTTTCACACAAGTCTGCTGGTTGCACGTTGTAGACTCTTTGCCGGAAGCATCATATTCTTGGTGAAAGTGATGCAGTGAACACTAGGTTATTCAGTCCATGCCTTTCTGACTTGATTTGTGGGTTTGTTCAGATCCGGAGGATCATAGACTATCAGAGCTGAAATGCCTCTGAGAGATCACTCAATCCATTCTTTTGTTAAGAATGCAGAAACTGAAGCCCAAATGAAGAAATGGATATGGCCAAGCTTACCACATGAATTAGTCTTAAGGCTCTCTCTACTATAGCACATGGGCTCCCTTCTTCCATTTAGGGGCTCTCTTCTTCCATTTAGGGGCTCTCTTGCCTAAGTCTCTACTTCTCAGTACCTTTTTAAAGACGACATAGTGAAGATGTGAAGAAGAGACTATAAAGCAAACAGTTGTGAGAGTTCAGGATGGGCACATTTGCTACAGGTTGGCAGGTCTTGGGAGACAGTAAATATGGAAGAAATTCAGGTTACTGGCTAGGATGAGATTTGGTGTTGGGAAGCCAAAGTTTCTATTTTCACATTGAAACCTTTGATGGTATAAAAATCCTGGAGATTTAGAAAGAAAAGCTTGTCATGGTAATGTGGTATGTCACCCCAGCTGAGCCCAGATTAGGATTCAAAGTCTCAATATCTGTGGAGCTCACGAGGTGGTGTATTGGAGTACTGAAGATAAGAATAATTGGGACTGAGGTTTTCACCTGAAGAGCTAATGGAGGAAGGAGTTAAATTGAAGGGCACCTGAAGATAAAGGAGGGATATGACATGGTATTCATCCCATTATAGGACCAACTGATTGATCAATTGCTATGAAAAGAAAGGTCAGAGCAGGGTTCAAAAACCATAGTGGTACGTTTCTATAGGAGGCATCTTGGACAGCTTTGGGGGCGATTTGAATGTCACAGAGGTTTAGGAGTGCTGCTAACATTTAGTGGCAGAGGGCCAAGAATGCAAAAATCTCTGCAGTATCCCATATACTGTAAAACTTTTGAATGTCCCGTTAGACATTCATGTGGTAAGAAACCTGCTTATAATAATAATGGACAATAGTACTCTGAGCCTAGATCCTACTTCCACCCTATAGGTGGGACTATGGGCGAAACCATCTGCAAACCAGAGCTGGCTTCCCTAGAGTGGGCTTGGTATCACCTAAGTCTTGTAAATCAGTAGATTAGAGGAGTGTTTCTCCCACTTCAGTGTGCCACAGAATCACCCGGAGGTTTATTAAATTGCAGGTGGCTGGGCCCCTCTCCCAGAGTTATAAATATAGTAGGTGTGGGTGGGGCCTGAGAATCTACAGTGCATTTCTAATAAGCTACCAGGTGAGGCTGATTCTGCTGGTCCAGGAACCACACTTTGAGAACCACCATGTGAATTAAAGCCCACCATCTCAGAAGCTCTGCTGCCTAGTAACTTACCTGCTAAGTTGCTGAATGGCCTTGGAAAAGCCTCAAAACCTCCCTTGGGACTTGATGTCCCAAGGTTTAAAATGAGAATAAAACTATAACCCTCTGAAGTGGCTAGAATGGAGAGTGAGGGAAGGAGGCCTTCTCTGTATATATAAGTACACACACACACACACATAAAGATATAGATATAGATATATATCTTTGAAATAGATAGTAAAAGTATGGAAGTACTTAGAAAAATATAAAGTATTATCAAAATTAAGGTATGGAGTAAACACATCATTTTTCATAGATAGCTGTTATTGTACCCCAAAGTGGTCAGGTGGGGGGATGCACAGTTTGGTACAATAAATTTTTGTTGAGTGAATAAAGTGAACTCAGGATTTAGTAACTAAGTGGTCCTTTTGCATAAACTGACCCATGAGACAGGTCCAAGAAACCCAGGGTGTTCATTTCGGCTGAATTACTACAACCTGCTGTATTTGCCCAGGATATGAGAAATCTGGGGGTGGGGGGAAATGCAAAGGGGACATGGCATTCAGGCAGTTGCAGCACTGGGCGCCCATCATGCCCAGAGCTTGAATCCTCACTCACCCTGTTGTCTTCAGGAGTAGGAGGAAGAGGCTTCTTTGAAGCTGAAATGAGAAAAACAGAAAAAGAAAATGAGTATGAAACCGAATGTGCCCAACCGGAGGTGAAAAGTCAGGGGGCTTTTCAGAGAAAAGCAGCCCTTAGGAGAACAACAGAAGAAAAGAGCCAAGAAAGAAGGAGATGATAAGACGCAGAGAAATGAAAACCGGCCTTATAGAGCCAGTTTTTTTTTTTTTAATCTCTTTTGGCCTCTTGGTTCCCCATTTCATTTTCTAGAATATTCCAGAAACTTCTAGAAGTTCATATTTAGTATTCCCAGGAAAAGCCTAATCCAAAGGTTGCTACAGAGGCATTAGGCTTGTGTCCTTCTCTGTGGGCCAGGAGACCTCCACAAAGGCACCTACCACCTGCTCAACCCCGGAGTGGGAATTGGTGACTCAGGGTAACAGTGAGTCACTGGCTTCTTGAGGCAGCCGTGGGCTTGGGGAGAGGGTGGGTGAGGTGAGGGGTCATTGAGTTATTTTTTGGGAGGGCTGGAATCTACTTTTAGTTACATTAACACTTCTGAGCATGTGTTCTTGCTGCCTTCTCCAAACAACACACACTCAGCACCTCTCTCTCTCTCTCTGTTTGTGTCTCCATGTCTCCGTCGCTTTACCTCTCCTCTATACCTCTATACCTTCTTTTCTCCTTTGTCCTATCTTCTTTATGTCTCTTTTCTTCTTGCCTTCCTTTCATCTCTTCCTCTCTGTCCTTCAGTATTTTTCCTTTGAGGCACTGAAAAGGTCAGGCCTAGAATCAATAGACCAAGGTCGAATATCTGGGAGTATGTGTGGCATGGGAGGCAGCACATAGGCTTGTGCTCAGTTCAAGGATTATTTAATAATTAGAGATAAGACAGGAATAGGCTCCATAAATAGGTGGTGAGATCCTCATCTCTGCATGAGATTGACTCATTGCATGAAGTTGATCCCTGCCTGAGTTGGACAGTAACTCTCAGGATTGCGAGTAGAGGAGACCCACACAGTGACATGGGACCCCACCCCCTGTGCTAACACTTTAAGCACGGGCAGGGTGGGGTATTGACTTGGCTTTGTGATTAACTGAGAGGAAGAAAACAAGCGTAACAGGAAGCATGGTTCCTATTCAACACTCAACTCAGGGCACCAAGAGACTGATGTTCTAACCCTAGCTCCACTGGGAAGGAGCTGTGTGGCCTTGGTCTCCTTCCAGCCCTGAACATTCTGCAAGGGTATCTCTTCCTCCAGCCTTGCTCTCCCCTTCTTTCCTCTTCCTCTGTGTGAAGTTGGTATGTAGTGACATCAGGGCCAATTCTGGTTGCAGAAATGAATGGGGTATAGCAGGGTGCATTTTTTACCCAACCACCTCTGCTGTTTTCCAGACATACACATACATGCTGCTATATTTCAGCTTCATATTCTTCTGTCCACAAATAAAAAAGACTAGTAGGTGCAGTTGCCATTTATTGAGAGATAAGAAAGTGCCAGCAAATGTGCTAAGAGATTTCCACAACCCCATTGTTGCAACACAAATGCAGGACCACTAGCAGAGTGACTGTATGGCAGTTAGGCCTGAGTTCATGTGGGAGGAGTTCAGCATGACCAGCTCTCTCCAACTGTCATCTTGGTGCATCATTCAGATGTTCCTCACACTTCAATCGTATGTCTACCACTCAGTGGAGGGGAGTGCTGTGTACCCTGAAGAGGGACAGCTGCAAAATGCACGGTGAAGATGGAAAAATGGAAACACAGATTAAAAGAATTTCAGAATTGACAAGGGACTTAGAGATTATTTCATCTTAGGAGCCCTAAAGCTTCCCCTAACATTTGAGAGATGAGGACATTAGGGCCCTTGGGGGCCGAGTGACTGATCCAACAGCCCACAGCCAAGTGCTGGCAGGAATCTGGAGACCAGATCTCTGGCTCTGGAAATGGCTTTCACTCACTGGGGAAAGCCCATGCCATCTTGTTATTGTGATGGATTCCACCCATATAAACCCTTCTGTTTCTTTTTTATGAAATACTCTTTATGAGTACAGACCATAGGGTAATGCCGAAGATCACTGACTTCTAAAACTAGGTATATATTGTTCCTTGGGGCCATGGGATTGGTAACTTTAAACTTTCTCTCCCAAGGTGGAGGGTGAGAGGTGGTGGTTTTTAAAGTGGTACTAAGAGGGGCTGTGACTCAGGAAGCCACGGAAAACCCAGCCATGGGTTACATTTAGCACATCCGCCTTGGGTTGTCAATCCGGGGTAGTAGGTTTTAGTGCAAAAAAGAAACTGACAGATGAGAAAAGGTGGCTAGGGTAAGAGAGGTTGAGAAGAGGGGAGAATGGAAGCAAATCAATTCACACAATCCATCATTCCTATTCAACAACGCCTTTACAGAGCACTTCTCCCTGTGTGACCTTGAGCATTCCAAACTGCTCAAGGCATTCTGTTTCTGTGACCTCACACATCTACCCCAGATGACTGTGAGGAATGCGAGCACATCATGTGTAAAAGTGCATGCAAGTGAAGTTGCACTTCATTGAAAGGTCAGGTCCCAGAGCCATCACAGAAGAGAAAACCGAGTTACACACCGATCGTGAGTTCCAGAGCCTTGGACCTCCAAGGACCAGAAACAATGTCTTTTGTTTTCATTTTGTATTTAGGCCATGGCCTCCTTTTCTCTGAGGTTATGGAGATAAACGGCAAATTTGAAGGGGACGCAGTGAAAAGCCACAGAGTACAATAGACAGCTTTTGATTTTACTTTCTTCCCCTCCAAGTGTATAAAGTTGAGCTGGTATAATTAAACGTCTGCGACGTGGTGCTACTGTAACAAATAAATAATATTCTATACGTTTGAGGCTTTCTCTACAACTTGAGATTTAAGTAGACCACGCCATTCACATTTTCTAACTTGCGGGTTATATAGTAGTGCTTCCCAAACTTACTTTGCACACAAATCTCCAGGGTATCTTGTTAAAACACAAATTTTGATCTGGCACCTGGGATGGGGCCAGAGAATTTACATTTCTAACTAGCTTCCAGATGATGTTGACACTACTGGTCCAAGGACCACACTTTTAGTAGCAAGGAGCTATAAAGACATAAGGTTTGAAGTGGAAACAGATCAACAGACTAGTGTTAGAGGCGGATGATTTCCCTCCAACAGTTCTGAAGATGCAGAATTTTGTATTCAATCCTCGACACCCGTGATGATGGGAAGCTGAGAGCTTTTACTTCCTCCTGCTAGAGAGGTCGGTCATTTTACAAGAAGAAAGGGAATTCCCAGTCTCTTACCATTCTTGGTTGGATCGTACTGGGCACAGCCCACTGCGAGCTTCTCCAGCTGAGCACAGCACCTCCACCTCCCATCCATCCAGAAGTTAGGATGATACATGGGTACCAAACTGTTATTGTTCCTTGTTTCTGAAAGAGATTGGCACCAGCAGAAGAGTTATTTCAGGTTATTCTATCAAGGACAACCAACTTCTCAACTCCTTGAGATTGGACCCTGCTGTGTGAGCCTGAGTGAATAGTACCTGGAATAGTCAGAAAAATAGCCTTTTGCCCAAGCATGTACATTTATGGAAGAGTATGTGTTGGATGTGGTCATCATCAGGTCTGGGTTCTTGTCTGACCTTGGGTTAATTGTGTGTCCCTAGATTGGGCAACACCCTCACCTGAGCCTCATTTTCCCCACGGTGCAATGAGATTCTTAGACTGGATCAGTGGGCCCCACAGAAGTGCCCAAGGGGCAATGGGAAGACTGAGCGGGAGGGATTCCTGCCCCTTCATCTCTCCCCCCTTCAACCACAGGAATTTTGCTTTTATCCCTTCTAGATTTGTGGCTTTAAAGTTAGATTTTGGCAAGATTAAAAAAAAAAAAAAAGAGGTTCTCCTGCTGAAAGAAAAAAGAAATATAAAAAGTGGAGAACTCGATAGACCATCTCAAATGCTCCTTCCAGCTTTAATATCCTGTGAGTAAACCCCTACGCAGAGGGAGAATGGCCAATGAACATAGTTGGGGTCCTTTTGATAACTTTTTACTCAGTGTTTATTCTGAGCCTCATGACTTGAGAATATTCTCCAGCTTACCCAGCTCTTGTCTGTTCATATCCTATTTGAGACAACAACCTTGGAAGAAGATAAGAATTGTATTTTTATTCTCATTTTCAGATAGAGGCATCACGGCTCTCAAGATTCCAAATGGCTTGCTTATTCTTAGTCCTAATAGCTACTTAGAGACAGATTAATATCTGAACCCACTTCTCCTGCAAACCCAGGGCCTCAGGCTAAGTAACAGGACTACTAATTGAGTTCTTTCTTTGCGTTTCATTCTAAGTGTCTGCCGTGTCTTAACTCATTTATTTCTCACAATAACCCTGTGTCTGATTATTACAAGTCAGAATTTGTAGATGTAGAAATGAAGACACTGGAAGGTCAGGGAACTTGCCCAAGGTCACATACTAATAATTGGCAGAGCTGGGATTTTCACCTTAGCAGACTGGCTGCACATGTCACGTATACCCAAACGCTGTGCTGGTTCTAATTATGCTGTCAACAAGGTGAGCCTTAAGAAATACCGTTCCTGATGATCTGAAAGCTTTTAAAGTTAGCTAACATTTATGGGGTGCCAACGATGGGCCAGGCTAGTTCCGAGGGCTTTACTCACAGCAGTTCTGGAGGCAGGTACTATTATTATCATTCTCTCCTCCTTTCCTTTTTTATAGATGGGGAAACTGAAGCACAGAGCAGCTGAGGCAGTTGCCTACGCACACATGGCTAGTAAGTGGCAGAGCCAGGATTCAAACTCAGGTCATCTAACTCAAGGGCCCATCCTCTTATTATTCCCACTAGACCAGGAGTTGGCAAACTTTTTCTTAAAGGGCCAGATGGTCAATATTTTAGGTTTTGTTCAGCAGCAGGCAAAATTGATATATTATGGAGGTACTTCTATAATCCTTTAAAATATGACCATTTAAAAATACAAAAACCATCCTTAGCTTGGAGCTTTATAAAAACACGTGGTAGACTGGATTTGTTCGACCCTACATGGTACTGATAGTTGCCTCTTGGACTCAGGGTGAAAAGTTGGGATCCAACACCAACACCAAAAGTGAGAAATATTTGACCGTCAGCTGTCCTTGATCTTACTACGGAGTCCAAGCCTGCTAGAGGATCAAGGGATCTCAGGGACCGATTCACATAGGGGAGTTATTACCTTCTTTAAGGGCCAGAACCCAGCGCTGTCGGCTCTCACAGTCTGGAGCAAACACATACAGGAGGTAATTGTCATGCACAACCTGGAGGTACACAGAGTCCAAGATGAGCAGTGCGCCCAGAGAGCAGGATGATTGATAGCAGGCCCATCTAGCTTACTGGGTCAAGAGTGGGCCCTCAGGTGTTTGTCATCATAAAGGCAAACATCTGGGCAATTAGGGGACTGGTGTCCTTTTTATCCAAATATTTGAATTCACACAGGGTGAAACTCCACAGTTCAGACTACTTGTCTGAGATTCCATGTTGCCGGTAAGCAATTGCTAAATTAAAATAGCTGGAGGGGCGCCTGGGTGGCGCAGTCGGTTAAGCGTCCGACTTCAGCCAGGTCACGATCTCGCGGTCCGGGAGTTCGAGCCCCGCGTCAGGCTCGGGGCTGATGGCTCAGAGCCTGGAGCCTGTTTCCGATTCTGTGTCTCCCTCTCTCTCTGCCCCTCCCCCGTTCATGCTCTGTCTCTCTCTGTCCCAAAAATAAATAAACGTTGAAAAAAAAAATTAAAAAAAAATTAAAATAGCTGGAGGAAAAGCTCTCCATGTGACAGCATATTTATTTCTCATACTAATTTTTTTAAAAAAATGTTTATTTATTTATTTTTGAGAAAGAGAGAGAACACAAGAAGGGGACAGGCAGAGACAGAGAACGAGAAGGAGACACAGAGTCTGAAGCAGGCCCCAGGCTCCAAGCTGTCAGCTCAGAGCCCAACACAGGTCTGGAAAGCACAAACTGTGAGATCATGATCTGAGCCGATGTCAGACGCTTAACCGACTCAGCCACCCGGGAGCCCCTCTCATATTAATTTTTAAGTGATTAACAAGATCTTTCTGTCATATGAAAGAGTAAGATACTAGACGAAAAAAATTACAATTGAGACTTTAAAAGCTTCTTATTTTGAAATAATATAAGACACCCAAGAAGTTCCAAAAATAGTACAGGATCCCTGTGTTCTTTCCACCCACCTCTCCCTAATGATTATAGAACCATAGCAGAGTTCCCAAACCAGGAAGTTGACATTGGTCCAAAATGATTAACTAAACTATAGATCTTCTTTGAAATTCACCAGCTTTTTCTCATGAACTCATTTTTAATTGGAATTTTAATGACGGGAAAATACATGTTATTCACTTCAATTACTAAATATTTCAATTCACAGAGGTCAACTTTCTAGTAAGAAAAGAATCCTTTTCTGTATCACATTAAAAATGCGATATTTACCCCTCAAATTGGCAAAGAGGAACCGTACCCTAGAATGTACAAAGAGATATCCACTCCTTCAGAGTCACAGATGCCAAGAGTGATGCCAAAATTTGGACAATGTCATGACCTAAAGACCAGAGATAACCTTTACCAACTCTTTCCAGTAGAACTTCTTGCAATGATGAAAACATTCTATAATCTGTGCTATCCAGAACATAGCTATTGAACACGTGAAATGTTCACCCATTCAGTGGGCTTAGTGTGACTCAGGAACTGAATTTTCAATATTGGTTAATTTAATTTACATCTAAATATTAAACATACACCTGTAGCTAGTGGCTACTGTATTGGACAATACAACTCCAGACAGTTCTCAGATTGTAAAATCTAAGTCTTTTTGTCCCAGAACCTCCAAACAATTATACTCGAGTGCTGCAATCTGTTGACCCAAATCATAAGTAAATGGCACTTAAGAGTATTAGGCTTGGGGCCTTTGACAGTTTTTTTCTTTGCTCTAGGGGCAGAGAATTGGGACTTCTGTTGAGGCAGGGAAGACATGAGAGAAAGAGAAATGAGGAATTACACCTTTTCAAAATTTTGTGATTTGAGGGATGAGTGAATCAATAATTGAAGGAACACAGTAGCTTTCTTCTGGCTTAGTCTAAGACCTAACTATAGATCAGAGTCATTCCTGGTCTACCTTCTATTACAATGACTGAGACTTTCAACCATCATGCGAGGAATGGGAAACTAGCAATCTCAGGCATAGTGGACTTACCTGAAATGGATATTTATAGTGGCATGGGATACTAATGTCACTTTTCACAATCTCAACACATTTGATTCGGGAGAGTTCAATGGAGCCCTTCAATGTGCGCTTTTTCTGTGGGGAAAAGAAGCACATTCCATTTAAAGAGAGAAGACCATATTTTTGTCCAGGTTGGTTGTAGAAATCCACTACTCTATAGATAAGATCCGTTAGCTTTGTAAACTAATCCCCCATGTATCCAGAAGTTACTTCTTGGCCCTTAGTGCCTAAGAGAGACACTCTGAGCCAACTCCTGGGAGAAACTGCCCTGTTAATTGTCTCTAATGGGGTCACTGATTTTAACTCATTGAGCAAAGGCACCTTATATCTCAGTGACCTTGTGACAAACAGCGGCATTTGTAGAACTTGTAGCTGGGGTGGGTAGTGCAGTATAGGAAACCAACTATACATGTGCCTGTTTTCTCTGTTTTGTGCCTTATTAGCACAGTAGTTGAATTCAGGCATGTCCTGCATGGTGATGTATACTCTCAGTGGCACCTTTCTTTTCTACGTATGGATTCTCCAGGTCCCTTTTATTTATTCACAATCCCACAATGACACTTCTGTAGGACATTTCTGACTCTGCTCTATAACTACCTCTTCTTCACAGCCCCATCATCTGGTCCCATGTCTCATTTCCTTGGAAGTTTGCTAGATTTCTTTCCTTGGTAATTAATTTACATTATGGTCATGTGACAGTCATGACTTATAATGATGCTATAAACATTTTACTCAATTCTAAGGGTCCTTGTACTTGGAAAGTGGATTCCAGGAGATGTTACCCAATGGGACAGATTCTATTGTGAACTATCAGGCTCCAAGGAAGGCTAGTTAGGGAAAAGTTTTTGTGGAGCAGAAGCTTTTCTCAAGTGCCTGGAATTAGGCTTCCATTGAGAATAGAATTTAATTCAGATATGGAACTGTTGCAAAATACTTTGTTATACCTTATCTTTTAGAAAAAGGTAAAAAATGGTGGTGAATTGAGCAAAAGTTGGAAAGGGCTAGGTTCAAAGTTAAGTTCTGTTTTCTTCTTTATTTTCTGTCTGGATGATCTATCCATTGATGTAAGTCGGATGCTAAGGTCCCCAACTATTATTGTATTACTGTCAATTTCTCTCTTTATGTCTATTAACAACTGCTTTATGTATTTAGGTGCTCCAATGTTGAATAAATAGATATTTACAATTGTTATATTCGCTCATTGTTGGTTCCTTTATCATTGTGTAATGTCCTGCTTTGTCTCTTGTTACCATTTTTGTTTTAAAGTCTTATTTTGACTAATGTAAGTATTGCTACCCCGGAATTTTGTGTATGTGCATGTCCATTTGCATAGAATATCTTTTTTCATTCCTTCACCTTCAGTCTTTATGTGTCTTTGGTTTTGAAGTGAGTGTTGTAGGCAGCATACAGATGAGTTTTATTTTTTTATCCATTCTGTCCCCCTATGTCTTGATTGGAGCATTTAGACAATTTATATTTAAGTTATTATTGATAGGTATGTACTTATTGCCATCTTGTTACTTGTTTTCTAGTTGTTTTTATAGTCCTTCTCTGCAAAGTTGGCTCAGCCTCTAACTAGCAATGTGACCTTGGACAACACATCTCACCTTCCTGTACTTCAATTTTTACATCCACTAAGTGAGGATAGTAATGCCTACCTTGTAAAGATTATTTGGGGAATAAAATGGGTGTATGTAAACAAATTGTTTGGCTTATAATAGATGCCCTTGATAAAGGGTACTCTCCCAACTAAAGAGGTTAAGGAAATCCTAACTATGGTAAGAGAGTCATGACATTGTAAAATTCTCCAGAAGAGAGCTCAGTCTGTACTTCCTAATTTTTGCTACCCAGCCTGTTTGCTGGCCTTTGCTTTAGCAGCTAAGGCACAGAAGTGAGATTAAAAAAAAAGTCAAGAGGTGAAAAGTATCCTCTGTCAAATACAAGGAGGCTTTGCAGTGCTTCTTTTTAAATTTTCTTTCTAAAAAATACTTAATTCTTCAAGTATAAAACTTATCTGTGTAAAATAGTATGGAAGTATGTTAAGAAAGTATTTATAGTCTCATATTATTCCACTCTTCTCCACAACCTTGAGGTACCCAAGTTTAACCATTTGGAATGCATTTGTCTTTCCCACACACATTTATAGGATATATACAAACAAAAACAAGCATCTGATTCACATAGTGGTCTACAGCTTGCTTTTGTAACCTAAGGATGTATTAAAAGGTCAGTTTTCCCTTAAAAACCTCTGAAAACATGTGTCCTTTGGGCTCAAAATATCTTCTCATTTAGAGTCTTCCACAGCTACAAATACATGCCTTGGTCCTGCCCATAATCATAGTTGTTGGCGATGGTTAATCTGTTTTTCAAAAACAGAAGAGCACAAGGGAGTTACCTTTTCAACAACCTTCTGTTGCTATGGGTAAACAGGGAGGCTGAGTTTTGAGGTTATCTTGTTTTTTGACCTTTATTGCATTGTTTCCTTAGTAGTATATATAATGAAATGCAACAAAAAGCTCATGGCAGTAATATGACAACTCTGTTTGCAAACGTGTTTGTCCTTGGAACCCACTAAATCCTATGCTCCCTGAGAGAGAAACCAGGACAGCTATCACCGAATTTTTAAGGCATAGCGACAAGCCTACAACAGATGCTCAGTCAGAATGATATGAACAAAGGGCACCACTTTGAAACACAATTTAAACAATCTCAGTCAGGTATAAGGCTAATGCATTTATCTACTCAGGAAATATTTACTGGGGAGCCAGCTACAAACTAGGTGCTGTTCTGAGAGCAGGAAATAGATGAACTTGGTAGACTATGTAAAGGAGCTCCCAGTCTTGTTGAGAAAGCAGGCAATGAAACAAGTGCTATAAAGAGAATGGAATAGGTTGAGGTGACCAACTTGTGGACAGGGGAGGCCTGTCTGGAGAGAGGACATTTGAGAAAAGATCAAACAGTTGAAAACGGATCCAGACATGAAGTCTGGTGGGGAGGGTGGTGGTAAGTACCGTATGTAAAGTTCACAACAAGAGCAAAAGTCCCAGGGTAGCAAAGTTTTGGATATGTAATGGTTGTTACTAGCCTGGGATCATCATAACCAGGGTACAAAGTGGAGGTAAGTATTAACCAGAGTTGTGAGTAGGGATAAAAGTTCTGTGTGCGAGTTTTAAAGCAGTGCTGCCTAATAATAGCAGAATGTGAACCATACGCGTAACTTAAAGTTTTCTAGTAGCACATTAAAAGAAAGCAAAAAAAGGAACAATGAAATTAATTTTAAGAACATATTTTGTTTGCCTCATTATATCTAAAATATTCGTTCAATGTGTGATCAACATAAAAAAATTAATGAGCTACATTACTTTTTTGCTAAGTCCTTGAAATCGTGTATTATACAACACATCTCAATTTGGACTTGCCACATTTCAAGTGCTCAGTGGCCACACATGGGTCTGGCCCCATTATCGGACAGTGCAGCTTCAAGATACCCAAGAAAGTGTTCTCCTCTAACCTTACATTATATCCTTTGATCTCTTAATATTCATTGACTTTAAACAAGGATTTTAAGAGGCATTGTGTTTTAACAGCCTGTCAGGTAAGCTGACCGTCAGGTTTGTTCTTCAGTAGGAATGGATTTCACATTTCACCATCAAAACTCACTCTTCATCCTAAATGGCTGCCCTGAGGTCAGTTGTCCTCAAATCTCTCAAGATCGGATATGTGAAAAACAAGAGACCGGCTGTGCATCCCCCCCAGCTGGGTCCTGGGGAGTAGCTGGTCCGTGAGCTAAACACAGTTTCATCTCTGAGAAATGGTGATTGCCTATAATCATCCCAAACAACTGTGCTATTTCTGAAAAAATTCCAGGGTAACCCTTCCAAGGAAACCACATAAGAGCCATCAGGGAAAGAAAGACACCAAGTAAAACCTGCCCTCATTCTTGTCATTCCATCTGTATCACTTGGGGTGAAAGTCGCAGGACCTCACTTGGCTTGGTCTTTTTTCTCGGCCATGTTCAAAGCTACAGTGTCCTCATATTCCAAAGCTTCTCCCTGGACACCTGACGTGTGTCAAACAGAATCCAACAAGATGCTGGTGCCCACATATTTGCACAAAGGCAAGCTTGTGCCAGCAGCTTTTATATCCCCTTTCTTTTTATGTTAATATATTGTATAAAATAGAATTTTATATTGTGAGTTTCAAAGAGAGAGGCAGGGAACAAAACCAAAAGAAAGGACAATGAACATTTTTGAGCACTTCTTATACCTCGGGCACTCAACGGGCCAGAGCCAATTTAATCCCACGATCCTGCAAAGTATCATTGCCCCACCTTGCATGTGAGGAAATTGAGGTTCAGAGAGGCCAAGTCTCTTACTAAGCAGGAGGGCAGGATACAAGCCCAAGCCTAGGACCCCAGAGCCTGAGTGCTTAACTAATGTGTTTCATGGCTCTTGCTCTTCCCCCAACTTCCCACAGGAGATTTTCATTCTCTGAACTCCCCACAGGGAACAATCAATTGCACGATCGATGCACCAAACTGTGACCCAGCAGACATTTGTCTGTGCCCTATTTGGTTGTGCAATGCTTATGCTGGATTTGAGAGGGAGAGCACATTCTCTGCTTCCTCAGAATAATTCCCTCCACTTCACTCCTATGACAGTGGCTCCTTGGCTGTTTGGCTAGTCCAGCAGGTACGACAGTGAGACGCGATGTGTCTGATACCTAAGAAAGGTATCTAAAAAACAGCAGAACTTCAGATTTCTGCTTTGGAGAGGCAGAATGGGCGACGACTGGAACTTTCAGGTCCGGTAGACCTGCATCTGCCTGACCAGCTGTGCAATCTGAGGCAAGTATCTCAACTTCTCAATTGCCTTGTTGTTTTTAAAGTGAGAATAATAATCGTCCCTGAATCATTGGGCTAACTTAGAGGACTTATAAAAAAGCCACATAAACCTACTAGCAAAATAAACTTCATTCACATAACAAACCAATCACTCAAGTTAAGTTACCTGCTTTCCTTTCCTTTGCTTCCCCCCCAAATAAGACCTTGTTCTCTTGTGTCTACATTTTGGGAGTGATTTTCTTTTGGGCAAATATGTAACCAGGAGCCACCATTAATTTTTAACTGGCGATACTGGTGATTTTGACATTTTGGAGTCATTTAATTTGCAAATTATCTGTAAAATCAAATTATTTGCAAAATGAAAAGGGGCCTGTTTCCTGGTCTCCCGACCGTGTTGCATTTCCTCTTCCAGGGCTTTTGCTTTCTGCTTTTCTTCAAACTCGCCTGTCAAAACCTTCCTCAAATGGTCATTCTCCAAAGGTTTAACTCACTGATAGATTAAAGGTTGGCTTGTTTCAGAGGAGTTTGGATTAGGACAGATATTAGAAACTGAGGCCAGGAAGGAGCTTTGATAATTGAATTTTGGGCATTAGGGGAGAGAATATTTTTCAAAGGGGGGAGTGAGACATCTAAGACTTTCCTGAATCACACTGTAAAAGTAGCCACATACTGTCTTTATCAGAGTTTCTTTATGATTAGAAAGTCTTACTGGTGATGATTTGAATAAGGCATTTCAAATATTTTGCTCAATGCCTCTTCCAGAGTGTAGTATATTGTACAAATGTGAAATGGCGCAATGACACCATTGAAATTAAAATTGATGTCATGTGAGATGAAACTTAAGTCACTGATTTGAGGGTTATTCCCCTGTGCCTCCCCCACAGCAGAATGCCAGTTCTAAACTTGACTTGAGGGGTCTTCCTGAGTTTTAGTTTCATCCTCTCTGCAACACATGCTCAAGGTAGCCCCTGAATTTGCTCCCAGTTTCCCAGCTCAGCTTTCTGTCTTTTATGACAAAGGGTACCTTTGTCTCTGCAGGGGAGAAGAGCAGAGATTCAGAACTCACAAACGCCACGGTTTGAAATCTCTGCAGTGACAAGTAACATAGGGCAAACTTGGCTTAGTTCTTTGGGCTTAGTCCTTTTAGTTCTTAAGGTGTAATGAGATTGTTGACAGCTGCCTCTCAGGGTTACTGTGACCTGAGCTGTGGAAAGGCACCCAGCACGTTGCCTAATACCCAATAAAGATGTGATCATTAGTATCTCAATGGAAAACACCAGTTTCTTCTAAAACACCAGTGCAATTTGTGATTCGCTGTTGCTGGCTCCTCTCCCCTCCCCACCCCCATCCCAACCTGTCTTCATCTGGACCTACCTCCATGAATCTTTGCAATTCTGGGAGAATCTGAAATTAAGGGAGCATATTTTGAGGCTCCTGGGCTGACTTAAAGTTAGGAAACTCTGATCCATCCCACACCTGCCTTCTTTCCTTTCCTCTTTTCTGTAACACCTTTTAGTCATAGCTAAACCAGAGTCAACTGGCTTTCCTCACCTCAGCTTTTCACAGTGTGGTTTTTAATGAGGCTGGTTGTGCTGTGGGGAAAACTCTCTAGCTACCCTTAAAGTCGTCCATCTTGTTCGTAGTATCACCCTGACTCTCCAAGAGAAAAAAAAAGTGAGGCTTTTACCCTAAAAGGGAAGAAAAAGCAAGAAAAGAGAAAAAGAAAGAAAGAAAGAAAGAAAATGGACTATACTGTTGTACAGTTTCCAGAGGGAAATTTGGGATCTTTCTTAAAAGTATGAGTGGACTTTCTCACAAGAAACTGTTAAGAGCAAATACTTGTGGGAACAGTTCTGGTGTTTGGAAGTAGGAAGAGAGCTTTCTTTCAACCTCATATCTTTCTATACTCTTTCACTTTTGTACCACGAACTTGTATTTGTTATATTTAAAAACAAAATATAAACAAACGCATTTTCCTTATAGGATTTATCCTACAGGAACATTTGTTCAAAATGTATCAAGATGTAGGGAGAAGGATTTCATAACGGCCTTATTTATTTCAATAAAAAAACCCCTAGAGAACCTTAAATATTCATCCATAGACAAATGGTTAAATTAGTTATGGTTCATCCCTCCTGTAGCCGTTAACAAAGAGGTCTACATGGAGGAACAAAAATGTATACATTAACTGAAAAAAGCAGGTGTAGAGCAAAAGATGGAGCCTCACCGCATTTTTGGAAAGAGAAATAATAAAATACATAATAGGAAATGCAAAACTCAAATAATACAAGGAGGAACCCTGCTGACACTGGCTCTCCCTCGTGGGTGGCACTATAGCCGACTTTGACAGGGTAAATGTGATGTTTTGGTAATATTTGAAGTTGTTGCAGGGAGCATGTAAATTTACTAAGCAGAAAAGTGAAAATAATATTTTAAAGCAGTCAGAAATTTAAAAACACCACCCTGTACTACAACTTTGCAGATTTCTGTGGGAGAGGGCTGAGGGGTACACGTCGAATGCTGGGTGTGCAAAATGATGCAGCTTTTTGCCCTCGTAGCCTCCTGACCCCATTAGCAGTCAGTGGCAGCCAGGCAGCCCCTGTCACCTGCTCTTCTTTCTTCTTTATCCATGGAGGTTCAAGTTCACGACGGGTCCTCTCATCTTCTTGGGTGATAACCATTTTCTTCATAGATTCCACAGGCTTTTATGGGGTATATTTATTTTAGAAGTAAAGCAATACTTCAGGAATAATTTCTAGGCCTCGTTTATGTTAGATAAAGATATAGTGGTCCTAGCCTTTCAAAAGCATTTTTGTTTAAATTTGTTTTCAAAAGTGAGCAGAGAAAAGGACTTATATAGAAACCAAGAGCAAGAAGCGGGTGCTGAAGTAAATCCTCAAGGTTCCCTGCACATTTTGTCTCTGTCCTGTGAATGCTTTTTCAAAACCCCCCTTCTTTCCAGAATAGGCCATTTGAGATTTTTAATGAATTTGAAACTGTATATTTTTTTATATGCCTTTCAAACATTGGAGAGTCAGTAGCCAAAGCATATAAATTAGCAACCTCACTACATTTCAGAAAATAACCCTAGCACAGAGGTGATGATCAACGAATATTTGTTAACCGGTTGATTGAAGGAACAGCAGGTTAGACTAAGTGTGCAGCAGAAAGTGTTGTGCGTGAACCCTATGACAAAACTCTTGATAGGATTGATTTGAATAAGATTTCCAGAATGATTGGCAGGTGGATACAAATCTCTTGACAATGAAAAGATAGGTCAAAACCAGTCTGCACAAAGGGCTGAGCTAATAAAGAGCTCCTACAAATTATTAAGGAAAATATTAACAACATTATAAAGAAATGGGAAAAGGAATACAGATTGTTCTTAAATATAGGAAAAAAGGCTCAAACTTACTATGAAAACTGAAATGCAAATAATTGATACCGAGATACCATTTTTTAAACCTGTCAGACTTGCAAAGATCAAAACGTATGGTAATGGTGTTGGTGAGGTTTTGATAAAGCAAGCATCTTACATATGGCCCTGGGGAATGTTCATTGGCACAACCTCTACGGAGAATAATTTGGTTATGTTCAATAAGATAACAGATGCAAATATCCTTTGACATAGCAATTCTACTTCTGGAAATGTTATCTATAGACCAAGGTTTCCCAACCTTGGCACTATTAACAACGTAGGCTGGATAATCCTTTGTTGTGAGTTTGTCCTGTGCCTTGTAGAAGGCTTAGCAGCATGCTGGACTCTACCCAAAAATGTCAGTAGCACTCCCCTCCCTAGTTATGAAAATGAAAAAATTTCCAGCATTGCCAAAGATGGGCAAAATCACCTGTTACAGACATACAGAAAGTGACATAAAGATGAGGTTATTCATTCCTTGTCATTTGCAATGACAAAAAAAAAATTGGAAACAGACTGAATGTCCATCATTAAGGTAACTTTTTATCCATTCAGTGAAATATTATGCATCCACAAAAAAGAATGAAGAAGCTCTTTGCATATAGGTGTGGTTTGATCTTCAAGAAGTATTGCTAACCAACCAAAAGAAAAGCTAAGAAGTATGTCACATAGAGTATGCTACTATTGCATAAAAAGGAGGACAAGAAGAATACTGAGTTGTGTTTACATATGTATGCATAAAGTATCATTGGAAGAACTGATAGGAAATTGATTATATCGGTTGCTTTCAGGCACTGAAGCGCTGTGGCTTAGGATAAAGGTGGGAGTTGGCCATTTCATAACATTTAGTAACTGTTTTTTTAAAAAATGTATGTGAATGTATTATCTATTGATGAATTTTTTTAAAAGTTAGTCTATATTTTGCAGAAGATGACCTGAAAAAGTGGCTACTAATAAAGAGACCTGAAGTCCAACGGGCACAAAGGCAAGGGGGCAAGAGTTCATTCCACCAGCAGTTCTGTTTTGTGCATTAATATTAATTTGCAACACAGATGAAAGCAAAGTGAACAGCAGTAACCTAATGTCATTGAGATTTATAAAGAATTAGAATAACTTTCTCTGGAGTTCAGAGAAATTTGGAGGTCAGACAGCTTGTGGTTGCAGGTTCACTTGCCCCTGAGTCACAGCTTTCTAGGTAGAGCAGGGGGTCTGAGAGGATCTCTTTTGCCTGTCTCTTCTATGTTCACCTTTCGAAGTGCTCTGGTCTTTGTGGATGCACCTGTGCCTCTAAATGTCCAGGGGGATTATTACATTTCACTCTCTGAACAGACTAAGTGTCTACTATTTTAAAGCAAAGAATCATGAATGGTGATTCATGTTGCTATTCCGTGGATTCTGTGTTTCCAATCTTCCATTTGCACCCCACCCGCGCACTCTCCACCATTGTGTAGTTCCACCAACTGGTACCATGGACTTAATGTTATTATTTAAATGGATTGATTTTTCACCTCAACAAATTTACTCTAAAGGGAAGTTTTAAATCACCACCATATGCTTAAAAATACTTTTTTTCTGAAGTAAATTATAATAAACATACATATATAAGTATTAAATTAAAAAATGTCAGAACCAGATCTGTCCATGTACCATCTAGAGTACATCTAGTGGTACCCCACTTTGGGAAACACTTAATTGGGTCACTATACATGAAATTGGCCATAGCGTGGACTGCGAAAGTGGCTACATTTGGTATTAGTGCCCTCGATCTCACTTTCTGGGCCCTTGGTCCTGGCTTATAGCCCTGTCTGGTGGTCTTTTTCCTGTATTATCACTCTGGGTATAGCATTCCCGGGATGTTATTCTCAGAAAGTGCCCAATGAGGGGTAGTTATGAATGGCTAGTCCAGTAAACTAAACAGAGCTGAGGTTCATACAGCATCTTTCCTTGGCAAAGGTCACCCCAGGAGCAGAGCCTCAAGTTTATAAGGTCAGGAACTCATTTTTGTCAGCTCACAGAGTCCGGTGGACAGGAACACACTCTGCAAAATCACAAGTGACTGGCGAATTCGCAACCTTGCAGTGAGAAACAGACTGGCCAAGATGCTTGTATCAGTTTTGCAGAGAATTCTTGGAGATACGACTAGGGCAACCAAAATGATATCAGAAAAGCATATGTTAGTGGGATCAAAGTATAGGGAATTACCAAAGCCCAAGGCAAGATGCTGTTTTTAACACTTACTACCACTACTGTGACCCTGGGAAAATTTCTGAACTTCTCCATGTCTCAATTGCTTCCTCTCTAAAACAGAATATTACTTTTAGCTTCTGCAGAGAACTGTGAGGGTTACATGAGAAAATTCATAGGAATGTGTTCAGTCTTCTTGCAGTGATGCTAGTTATTGTTGTCAATGATATTGTTGTGCTGTCATTCAGGTAAACTTGGGGGGCCCTGCTCCAGACCTCTATTATACAGTGTTGTTCATTGAAACTCACCAATGAACCCTTGGCCCAACTCTCTCTTCTCAGCCACCATGGCTGCTAAGACTCCTCAAACCCAAACAAGCTTAGATCTGAAAATACATTTAACCTAACTTTTAATGTTTGTCCCAGATGTGTGGCCTAGGAAAAGATACTTAGCTACTCTAAGCCTCTCCTTTCTCATCAACAAAATGGGGATCTTTTGCAAAGTAGGAAGCTTTTTGGCACTTGTTAAATCCTGCTACATGTATGGTGGGTTCATGTACATATATGTGACTGACTTTATATCAAATCATTTGATCCATGTATAGTATAAAATATTATGTATCTTCCCCCTTTCTCACCGTAACATTCAAAGTCTATAAAAATAGTGCACTTGAAAAATCACCACAACAATGGGATTCTTTGGTTTTCCTAAGTTCCTTCTTAGAAACACAGTCTTCCCTAATGGTTCTGGTAACTTCTGGTGGCTGCGTGCATTGCTTCAGTCTCTGTAAGATGATGTAGCAGCAAATGATAGAGGCCATAAAATAATCTTATTTTATGACAAATGTAGTATTCTATCCTAAGGACCTGATTTTTAAAAGGAGACAGGTTTATGTTAGGTATATTAGCATTTTTCAGTGTTCTGACTGAAACACGTTCATACCCAGAAACAACCTGAATGTCAAAGAATAGATGACAAAGAATTGATGACAAGTTCATCAATTTTTTCAAGTATGTAGAACAGATAAGTATCTCTCTGAAGTGAACTAATTCAATCATGAAAAAAATCATATGTATGAAAAAATGATTACTTTGGGACCATGTAGATAAGTAGAAATGTATCTATAAAAGAACAAATGAAAAAAGTAGAATATAAAATTGTCATGCATTATGATTAGAACTACATGAAATTTATGTCTACGTAAGAGCACAGGTCATTCTCACAGAGACTGTAAATTGATGCCTTTAGACAAAAGAGTTACAGAGAATACTTCTGCATAACTATTTCATTAATTTTTTAAAATAGTGTGAGTATATGAACATTTGCTGCTCTGTCTCCTGTGATTAATCAAAGTGGGTTCAACCTGATTCTAATCGGTTTTTGGTCTTTGCTTCTAATGGCTGCCTGAGCTCCAGGTTGGCCCTGAGCACCTTTCCACCAAGACATGCAGGAAGAGGATTCCAGACAAAGTATCCCCAGAAGAGGGAGGTTATAGGATGTCAGCAAGAACCCCTCTCTTGAACTCAGTATGTTCACTTCTCTGTTCCATACACAGGCCAAGCCTTTTCCTACTTCACAACCTTCACACTGGCCGTGCCCTCTGCCTGAAATGCTTTTCTTCATTTCTTCAGGTCACTGGATCTTTCTCATCCTTCAGGCCCTAGCCTGGCTATAAATTCCTTCTGTGGCTACCCTTCTTCCCAACTCAGCGCCAGCTCCTGCTTAGTCTTTCTACAGAACCTACCACCGTCTGTATCTGCCCCATATATTTATGTACTTGTGGTTGTCTGCCTTCTCTACTAGCTAAGCTTGTGAGGGCAGACACCTTTCCTCTGTTATTTATCACCATATTCCTGGCACGTAGCCTGAAGCATGGCACATAGATGTCAAGACATGCTTGCTGAACAAATGAAAGAAACTTTACATACCAGAAAAGAAACATTTCCTTGATACAGTGTTAGGTTTAAAATAATGGGATGCTGCTGAGAGTGGCTTCTCTAATGTTGTTTCTTTGATTATCAAACACAACTATATCTAGCACCACAGTATTAGTCGAAAGGTGTGCTCTGTGATTTGGTTCTCCATACTGCCACTGCCTTGAGACTACTATGTATGTGTATATTTTCTACTTATTGTTACTATTTTTTTAATTAGAATTTCTGTTATGGTAAAATAATGATGATGATGATGATAATAATAATAAAACTTTAGCACAAATATATGTAGTTGGGGGGAAAGTCCTATATTTCAATTTTTATAACAAGTAGTTGTAATTTCTATGACTTTGTAAATATTAAAATAGGAAAATGTAGGAAAGAGCTTGCTTATGAATACCTTAACATTAATCGGAATTATATGACAAACGAGACTTTAGATGAGGTTCTTATTTAATTAAAATCCTGACAAATTTACTGAAATTTCAAGGAACTGAGCAGACATCGGATCTAAAAAGGGAATTTTAGATACATGGAAAGCCATTTCAGAGCTTCTGTTTCTGTCCCTGGATCACTTTAAGTGAAGCCCCATAGTATCATGAAGTCAAACCCAGACGGACCTCTGGATGAAAATTGGGTCCTGGAAGATTTATTTTCTTCAGTAGGCCTAATAACTTATGAAGTGGAAAAACTTATTACTAGTTGGGTAAGAAAATGGAGAGATAAGGATTTACCTATTTGACCTATGAAAACTTGAGAAGAGCTTTAAAACAGTTTTCTGTGGGCCCATTTCTCAGTTTGTTATGAATATGTCTTGTTTTACATGGACCTCATAGTTCAAGAAACCGAGCTCTTGTGTTTTACAGTTAAACCTTTCTCCCAGACTGAGTCAAAAACCGAGCCCTTACATTTATAGTGTTGCTCCGTGGCCTATTTTTACTGAAATGCTGGTTGATGGATGCACCAGCCCCTGAGCAGTAGGAATCAAATTTAATTTTAATGTGGGAGTATTTGCCTCCAAAATAGAAACTCTCCATCCACTAGCTTTCTCCATAAAACATCAACATCACATCATAAAGGCAAAAATCAGTTCACAAAGAAAATACATTAAGGTAGACATTGAAACCGCACGTTTTTGGCCTTGAGTGGCCTGAATTGCAAAATACTTTGCCTTGGATCCTTACTTCTCTTTGCCTAGCTAGACAAGGCCCACATTTTTAGCTCCCAGACGCTCTTTGGAATTCAATTTGAGTTTTGTGATCTTTGTTCGTTTATCGGGTATTTATCGACCACGTACTATGCACCCTGCACTGTTCTAGGTATTGGTGATGCAGTGATGAGCAAGGTCCTCCTGCTCTCATCCCAGGGGCTGCACAGACAGAAAACAAACAGGGAAGCACATCAGTAAACCCAATAGGTACATGCAGATACTGATATATTGAAGTATCTGTGTGCTAAAGAAATGAAAAGAAAGGAGAAGAAAAGGAAAGAAACGGGATCCTGGGAAAATATTTAAAGAGATGGAAACAATAAAGAATCAGTCCTGCAAACACCTGAGGTGTTCCTGGCAGTGGGAACAGCTAATGCAAAGACCCTGCATTTGTAGGCTCTGAGAGCAAGCACCCCATAAGTGTATCCCTCAGTTGCCTCCCCCTAGTCCTGGCCTGTCCAAAGTCCCTAGAGTGAGCATGAGCTTGGAGTGCTCAAGGTTCAGGAAGAAGGCAGATGTGGTAGAAGCCTGGTGAGTAACGGGAATGTGGTGTGAAATGAAATAGGAAATGCAGATAAGGACCCCCGGATGAAGAGTCTTGTAGGCCATAGCTGAGAATTTCCTTAAATACTCTAAACAGCCATGGAAGGCTTAAAAGTAGAGAGTAAGATCTGATTTATCATTTATTGTAAGATCATTTTAAAAGTTCATTCTAGGTGTTGCATGGATAAGAAACTGTATGGAGCCTTGAGTGTCAGTGAAAACCCAGCCAGAAGGCAACAGGATCACGTAGGAATGAGGTGGAAAGAGACTGTGGCTGATGCAAGTCTCAAGCAAAAAAGCTCAGGTAGCTTTAAGAGTATTATTGACGAAGAATTTAACTGTAGAAGAGAAGCAGGGAAAGAAGGAAGAAAAAAGAGAACAGAGTAGCGGGGTGGGGGTGGAGGGCTGGCCCACCTGCTGGTTCCTGCATGTGCTTCTCTGACCCACCTCTTAAAATTCCAACCTCCTGAATCCTCCTCTTCCTCTTTTAAGGCTGGGACATGAATTTCTAACTCTGGGGAGTCTTATTTGCTGACTCTTAGACCCAGAACTCTTCCTTTTGAAGTCCTATATAACTTGCTTTGTTCTCTACTCTTGGAATTGAGCCTTGTTCTATCAGGAGTTCATTTGTGAAACTCTAACCTCTCCAAAGGTATGTCTAATCCCTCATGTCCTTGCTCTTTCCCTCCTTTTCTTCCTTCCACAAATAATGCATGAGTGAGTAGTATGTGCCAGGCGCTGTTATAAACACTGATGATGCCATCTTTACCAAATTGGGTGCTGGCTCTCATAAAGTTTATAATCTAATGGAGGGTGGGCTGGGGGAGTGACATTAGCACAGCAATCACTTTAATAAGTGGGTAATTACGAGTCTGGGATGTGCTCCGAAGAGAGGGTAGGCATTGCTAAGGCAGAGCATAACAGGAGTAGATGGCCTAGTCTGGAGAAATCAAGGAAGGCTTCCCAGGGCAAGCGACATTCAAAATGAGGGACTTAAAGTCGAAGCAAATCCTATGTAGCTGGATCCCAGAGAGATGGGAGAAAAAGGGACACGAACTGAGAGGGAAGAAGGCATGTGACAGACTCTGGTGTCCGCTCTAGATCTAAGGGGAGAACCTCTGCAGGGACATGTCAGGGTTGTCAGGAAGCGATCACAATCACCATGTGTCACACTGGCTGCTGTGTGGGGAATAAGTTGGGGGGTGACTGGGGCAGAATGGGTGCAGGGAGACCATTAGGAGGTGGTAGCAGTCCCAGGTGAGAGCTGCTAGTGGCTTTCCCGGGGAAAGTGACCATAGAAAATGGGGAGAAGTAGACAGCAATATTAGTTCCTATTATTATTAGAATAATGGTAACCTCCCTCTCATTAAAAGGAAGCAAGATCCAGAAGGAATGTTTAATCATTTTTACAAAAAAAATTTTTTTTTAATGTTTCTTTATTATTGAGAGACAGAGAGATGCAGAGCACGAGCAGGGGAGGGGCCGAGAGATGGAGAGACGCAGAATCTGAAGCAGGCCCTGGGCTCCGAGCTGTCAGCGCAGAGCCTGACGCGGGGCTCGAACTCACAAACCGCGAGATCATGATCTAAGCCGAAGTCAGATGCTTCACTGACTGAGCCACCCAAGTGCCCCAGGAATGTTTAATCGTTACAAAAAAATGTAGAGTCACACAGCCTTAGGCAACTTACACAAAGCTACATAGCTTTTAAGTGAGGAGCTGGTCTTTGACCCAGATGTGTCTGACACCAGACGCTGTGTTTTTGATTGCTGTGCAAGGAAAAGCAAGGAAAGAGGGACCATCTCCTGACCTGTCATCTTTAATTCAAGAAGGATGCATGCTCCAAGAGATGTTTCTGCTGCTGGATTCGACTGCAGGCTAACGGGGAGAGTCCATGTGAAGTGGAGACCCATAACCAGACCCTGAGTAGAATGGTGGTTTTGACTGTTCCACATACAGGTAATGGCTCCCACACTATGGTGAAAAGAACACGCTTGATCCCTAAGGTGCAGAGACATTAAAACCGGGAAACCTTTCCAGTTCTCTTGAGGGTCCTTCAGAAGATCATTAGTACCGAGCTTATGACATGCCTTCCTTATGAAATACTCAACATCGCCTGGAGGCATTGGGGCCCTCACTTTACAAATAGCAAAGAGAGGCTTAAAAAGGTTTAAAGACCTTGCCTGAGACCCCACATCCAGAAAGTGATAAAGCCAGAAGTTGAATCCAGCTCTAGTTAGCTATACTGGCCTCACCAATCAGTGATGCTTGTGTCCGTCTGTGCTGTCCCTTCCATGCCATGCTCACTTGAACTACCCAAGGCCCTCCCTCCATTTCTCTTTTGCCCCTGGAAATAATCTAATTGCAGTCATGTGCAAACTAAGCATGTGGCTTGGTTGGTGACTCCCTCTCCGGAGACTATTTGTATTCAAAGCTGTCATTGGTATGTTGGAGTTGGCTTGCTGTGGGCCATGAGGGCTGATTGCTAAATCTGGAGGAATTTTGTGAGCCAGTAGACATCACACCAGTAGTTTGAAATTGGCCGTGATGGGAGTATTTACACCAGAGAAATAAGCAAACACTATGGATTAGAGCTGCCTGATGCTCTCCACTGCCACTACCACTGTAGGCTAGTTCAACATTTATCGGCACACCGGGGGCCCTAATCTCATTGTCCTCTGTTAATGAATGCCAGGCATCAGGGACCACTTTGCAATGAATTTGGCAGGCACAGGGTGGTGTCTGAAAGCATGCCTGCCAGCGACCCACCACCTGCCAACCTTATGCTTCTTTCTGGGCCACTGCTCCGCCAGGCTGAGGCGCTTCCCGGCTCCCCTGAAAACACTCACACGTTTCAACACTAGACACCAGAGCGAAATCGGTGTCAAAATAACAGGCTCAATCAGGATGGGTATTTAGACATGGATATTTAAAATTAGAAAATGGATATTTTAAAGTTAGAAAAAAAAAACATACTTAATTTGCAAAATTATGGAATGTTTTTCTGAGTAGGTAGAAGGATTACTTTCTGTATGATGTCATAAGTCCACGGTATTTTAAGACAGGGCAAGAAACATAATTTTCCAAATGAGAAAAGAGAAAAAGAAGCTGTGACCTCGAGAGGAGCAATGGCTGCCTCAGCATCACACATTTCGTAATGCATGAATGTATGTCTCTCTCCACAGGCTTGTATTTAGTCACAGAAGAGAAGGAATCCAGGAACCTGATGTTAGCTTGACTTTGAACATTTTCCTTCATTTGAAAATGAATATGTTATGCCACCCTGCTAGCTCCTTCCGAGATGTGATGATGATACAAAAAAAGGCTAATTTTTACTAGGCGTTTACTAGGTGACAGAACTTATGCTAAGTACTTTATGTATTAAGTTGAACTATTTGAAATCGCCACTGTCTGGCCTGTCTTGATCCACTGAGTGGTAATTTCAAATAGTTCAGTCTAAATACATTCTCTCTGTTAGTCTTTACCACATTCTCATGACATGGGTACTGTTAACATACCCGCTTTACAGATGGTAAGACTGAGGCTTTAATTTTTTTAATATTTATTTATTTATTTTTGAAAAACAGTGAGAGAGAGAGAGAGAGAGAGAGAGAGAGAGAGAGAGAGAGAATCCTAAGCAGGCTCCACTCACCAACTGTGAGATCAATGACCTGAGTTGAAATCAAGAGTCAAGCTCTTAACTGACTGACCCAACCAGGTGCCTGGAGGCTTTCAAATTTTTTTTTAAAAGGTTTCTTGCCACAAGTGTAATGCTCTTGTTATTTATAGGTGATACATAGTGCATGCTTGTGTGCAAGTCGTTTACGTAAGTATTTCTCTATGCCTTCTGATTGATTATTGATTGATATCAGTAAGATATCAATGCTGAAGAAGAGCATGTCTGAATCTCTAAGAAGTGATATGATAGTATTTCGCCTGCAACACCCATAGGCTCCATATCCAGGCCTCCTTCAGGGCTCCATTTCATGGAACACTTCAAAGCCTGGGTCTCAAAAAGTCCCAAACTCATGCTTATCCTACTAAGTCAGATCCTAACAAGGCATGGGGAAGCCTTTGTCCCTAACCATAAAGCACCTAATGTTATTTCCCCTTCAGTAAAATATAGGTGAAAACCCTGCCTTACCTCCCTAATGATAGAAAAACTAATACAATGATTTAGTACAATGTCACACACCTGCTTTGAAAATGTACTGCAAAGGGCTAAACAGGGGCTCAAATTTTTCAGGAAAGGAGGTAGTACTTCCAGACCTTTCATTTTGTAAAGGAAGAATCTGACACAAAAGGTAGAGACGCTTACCCAGGCTCCATCATCTAGAGAGACGTAGAGTCTGGTCTCCTTTCTCCTCATGCAGTGTTTTTTGTACCCAACTATATTGTTACGATTATTCATGTTGATGTTATTATCACTGCTGTTGTAGAAAGAATATAAGACTGTCTCTAGATATACAAAAAGACTGACCTAGATAAGCAACTGTAATCATCTGGGTAAGAACCACTGGTTTGTATTGCATAACACCATGGTAACCCTGGTAAATTTTCCAAGGGGTATAGAGGTTTACTTTTGGGACTTGCAAGTTTTAGATAATTAGGTGCCTAGGGAATATCATTTCAAGATATTAAGTGAATAATGACCATTGGGACATATAGAAGTAAATTCATAAAAATGTTGACACTGAACTATCACTTAAAGTATCAGTTTCCTCCATTATAAATTAAGATAACTGGGCTAGATCATCCCTTAGGTCCCATTGAATGCTAATATGTTATTCATCTAAGCTCCATAAAATCTAGTGTATTTCCGATGAAGTTCAAATTCTATCCAATCATAGCATTTGCCACATAAATTATTATAATTTTAAAATTAAACTTGCAGGAAAAAAACCATTAATAAATATTAAACTTACTCTTTTGCAGATTTTAGAACTAAAATCACCTAATGTAACAACCCCACCTCTGGACTTTTCTCCACATTCTCTTCGGATTACTCTTATTGTACTTTTTAGGCGGTCGTAACCAGCATGTCTGTGTCCCCTTATTTTATTCTAGGCATATCTTCATGATTCAGCCTAGTCTAAATAAAAAATACTGTTTAGAAAAAGAAGACACAAGTGTTCACATACCCCATGACGGTTCTCAAAGTACGCCAGGCTGGTTTTGGTTAAAACAAAGAAGCGGACTTTAAAGTTGGAGGGAGAAGTTCTTCTCTTTTGTTGCGATTTCTTGATGAGCTGTTCTTCTAGGAGGATAAAGTTGTTCATGATCCAGTTCTTGAGAAGTGATGCACCTTGGGCATCACCCTGTAGCACAGCCAAAGGACACAGCTTCAAGGCAAGGAATGCACTGGGGAGGCAGTTGACTTTCAGAGAGCTGTTAAAAGGCCTCTTGCCTCCGATGTTATCTTTCTATCAGTGTTCAGTCAACAACGTGGAGCTTCTCCTCTGATGTCACAGGCCATAACCACATCCTTTCGAAATTCACAAAACTAAGAGGCATATGTAAAAACTACACATACTCTTTGCTGTATGGTTTGGAAATGATATTTGAAGATTCTGAGAGTCAAAATGTTAGGAAGCATTAGAGTTTAATCTTTATAGTTCCTGGTTTAGGCGATCTAACAATTAAGCCATGTTGCACATGGGGTAGACACATGGGCTCTGGAGCCAATGGGCATAGTTTGTGTTTAGTTTCCTGTTGCTGCTGTAACAAATCATCATAAATTTAGTGGCTCACAAATTTATTATCTTACATTTCTGTAGTTCAAAAGTCTAAAATGAGCTTTATCAAGCTAAGATAAGGACTTCAGCAGGCTTGTGATCCTTTCTGGAGGATCCCTAAGGGCAGAATCTGTTACCTTGTCCTTTCAGCTTCTAGAACCACCCGCATTCCTCCACCTACAGGGCTAACAACAGCGGGTCAAATTCTCTCATCTTCTACAACGTAAGTTCTTCTTCTGTCTCCCTCTTCCAAATTTAAGAACTTTGAGATTACCCTGGGCCTGCCTAGATAACCTAAAATAATCACCTTATTTTAAGGTTAGTTTATTAGCAACTTTAATTACATCTTCTACCTTAATTTCCCTTTGTCATGTAACTTACACATTCATAGGTTCCAGGGATTAGGCTTTGCTATCTTTAGGGGATCCATTATTCTACCTACCGCAGTTTGAATTCTGGCTCCAGTACCTAACTAGCTGTGAGACTCTAGGCATATTACTCAAGAGATCTGAGCCTCAGTTTTCAGCTGTGAAAAACTGGGGTAGTAGTGCCCCTACACAAGGCACTGGAGGGCTGCTCTCTGGCTTCCCTCCAGGCTCGTCTCCCAGATGGCTCACATGTTCTCACTCCAGCCTTCACAAATTCTCCTTATACCACTTTGTACATCTCGTTTTGCCTGACATCTTCTCTCCCCTGCTTTGCCTGCTTTAACTCTAAATTACACTGTAAGTCTTATTCTGCGTGTCACTTCCTCAGGAAAGCCTTCCTGGCTTTCCAAAGTCAAATGTACCAATTATACGCAGATGATACCTTATACCTTTCTCTTTATACCCATTATGACAGTTGTCGTTTTGCATTTTGGAGGGTGACATTTTGGATTGATGATAGTCTTCCCCAGTAGTCTAGAAGGTCCATGATGGTAAGGACTATGTTTGGTTTTTGGTCGGTGTTATATACTCAGCAACTATCACGGTGCCTTGTGTGTAGAAAGAATGTTTTAAAAGAGGCACCTGGGTGGCTTAGTCGGTTAAGCCTCCGACTTTGGCTCAGGTCACGGTCTCACGTTTTGTGGGTTCGAGCCCTGCATTGGACTCCGTGCTGACAGCTCGGAGCCTGGACCCTGCTTCTGATTCTGTGTCTCCTCCTCTCTCTGCTCCTCTCCTGCTTGCTCTCTCTCTCTCTCTCAAAAATAAATAAACATTAAAAATTTAAAAAAAAGAATTTTTTTTTAAATGTGTTGAATGAATAATCACCAAACTGGGTTAGACAGTTAAAAGAGACAAGGACCATAAAACACTTAAGAGAAATATATTGAAGTATGAATGGCGTAATAAACAAAGCATGTCTGGGCTTTGAGACAAAGAAACTTGTGTTGGAATGCTGCCTCTGTCATTTACTAAGCTGTATCTCTTTGAGTAAGCCACTTACCCTCTCTGATCCTCAGTCTCCTTGTAGGGTCCTTTTGAGAACTGAATCCCATAAACTCTGAGTGGTGGATGCTAGTCATGTATCTTGC
Source organism: Lynx rufus (assembly GCF_022079265.1). Lineage (NCBI taxonomy): Eukaryota > Metazoa > Chordata > Mammalia > Carnivora > Felidae > Lynx > Lynx rufus. Next base: position 190,693,956 of record NW_025814823.1, read on the forward strand.
CTTAGAAACAGTACATGGTTAAAGTAAAATAAAGTAAAAGTCTTACTTCTGGCATGAAGTAAATAACCAAGAAATCTCAGAGGAAGCAGAGATGGCATATACTGGGCGGGGATGAATAATGAAACAAAATAATCATGATTACTGTATAGGAGTGTAATTATCTAAAATTTTCTGTTTTGTACATAAATCAGCAGACCACAGCTTAATTTTGTTTCATATACTGGATGCCCTGGAATAGTCAAGACACTCAAGAAGGTGGGAAAAGTGGATACTTTAAATGATTCCCACTGCTACATTCTGAGGTTTTAAGATATGCGTGGAGATACACTGCCCAAACGATGTAGTTTTTTCTTTCTGGGCTTGACGCAAGGAGCGTTGTTTTCTCCAAATATCTCTTCTCCCCTTTTTCCTGGGTAACTGACCTCCTGAAGGTTATCCGGGGCATATGGCTAGCCAGAATAAAGACTACATTTTTCAGTCACATGACTATTTTTTAGCCAATGGAACATAGCAGATATGATGAGCATCTCTTACTTCCAGGAGATGTCCTTAATAGCAGTCATCATACTCTTCTCCTTCTCTTTTTTCCCTTCCTACTGGCTAGAATGTGGAGATGATGGTTGGAGCTGGAGCAGCTATTTTATATCATGAGGTGAAAATTGCATGTTGAGGACAATGGAATGCAAGATAGAAAAAGCCGTAGGTCCTAATGACCTTGGACTCTCCATGCCAGCCTCGCATCACCTTTTTCTTTTTTAACATAAAGAGAAATAAAATTACATTTTCTAAGCCTCTGTTATTTTGAAGTTCTATCATAAACACCAAACCTAGTCTTAACATACATAATATAGTACTATACTTAATAATAGACTGTAAACTCCTTTGAAAAGGGTACCTGGTTGGTTCAGGTTGAAAGATTTACAGACTTCACAAAGTATTCTCATCTGGGAAATCAAAATATCATCAGTAACTGTTGTACTGGGTGCCTTTATTTGCCAAGTCTTCATGAAGTACAATCACAAGTAATTTTATTCTCTTTTGGATAATACCTTCAAGCCCACTCACTGGGGTTTGTCTTTGTCCTCACTTAAATGTAACCTTAAAAGGCTCAATATTTTCTCATAGCTTTCAGGAAAACATAAAAATAAATAATCCCTTTGTTTTGGTTTTAAAAAGTCCAATCCATAGGAGCCACTTGTCAAAGATGGAACAATTGTGTGTCAAAAAGAACAGTAATTGCGATGAATTGAAGAATAGCCAAAATGTTAAAATCACGAGTTCATGAGATGCTTAAAAAAAACCCAAAAATCAACCCACTGATCACCTCTGGAGGAGTCCAGAGAACCGATTTATTATTCTGAAAACTAGGAAACAAAGGGAAAGAATAAAACGTGTCTACTGTCTTTCTTGAAGAGCTACAGCTCAGTTTAGGGATCAAATACTTAATAAGGGAAAATCCTTCTTTAGAAAAGAATACTAACTAACAAATGAGGAGGTAGTGACGGAATACCACCATTGTGCCATCCAAGTGACACAAAGGAGTTAGGCGGCAGTCATCAGCGGCGGCTAAAATCATTATGTGAAAAGCTAACAGAAATATTTATAGTTTATATATCAGATTGATGATGCTATAATGTACTGATGACTCTTAACCTCACAAAAAGAGAAACAACTAGACACTATGTATTTCCTGATGTAATGAAAGAGGAAGGACACAAAACCACCTACGCAGAAGTCTAACCAAAGGGGGAAAAAAACCAAACACAAATCTCACCAAACGTCTAGATCTAAATCCAAGTTTGCAGGAAGTATAGGAAATAAAGGAACAGTGCAAAGGACACATAAAAATGCAATTGGATGAGTCCAGAAAACACAAAACACTGAAGACAAATGACCCTATGTCTGCAACAAATAAATCAGATAGAGAATCTGCAGATTAAAAGAGACTTTAAGAGGCATATCAAGTATGTGATGGTTTTGTTTGGATTTGGGTTCAAACAAATGTTTTGTAAAGTCATTAAGAGACAACTGGGAAATATGAACACTGACTGTGTATTTGATGATTAATTACTAGTTTTTTTAAGGTGTGATAATGGCCCTGTTATGTTAAAGGAGTCCTTATTTTTCACAGAAACATACAGAAATAACTATTATAAAATGCTAGAGATTTTCTTTGTTATAATTCAGGGAAGGAGGAGAAATAGGTAGGGGAAGAGATGAAAAATGTTTGTTCCTGAATTGACATTTACTGAAACTGGGTGCTGGGTAGGTGGGGGTTCTTCATTCTGTTCTCCTCATGTTGCTTCAAGTTTGAAAATTTCCATAATGAGAAGTTAAGAAAAGGGAAAGCAAGGCCAGTCCAGTTCATTGTAATAATCAAAAGTGCAAACATGTATTCAATTTAATGCTTTTCCTCAAAACATGTTTTTCCCAAGCATGGGTCTGCTTCAAGCTTAGACCATGTTGACTCTTCCAGCATTTCCTAACTCTTCCTCTTGCCCCTCCCACTAGGCTGGCTCCGGACCCACCTGTTCAGGCTCAGGCCTGGGGGGAAGAAGGAAAAAAGTCACAGCATTCAACAAGGCTCAGCTGTAATCTGGGGTCGATGCTCTCTGCTTGTGGTGGGTACACAATTGTTCCTTTTTCTTCTGTGGGAAAGTATTGTCATGTGCTTTGTGGCTGTCATTATTTTCAGAGGGCTCTGGCAGCAGCTCTCTTGATGTGGGAGATGCCACTTGGACTGGCTAATGAGCCAACCCTCAGGTCTTGGGCTTCACCTCCCGTGTGCCTCCTGCTCCTTCCAACTCTGTTGGGATCCCTCGGTCCATCTTGGTTGTCCTCTTGAATTTTCCATGAAAAGAGACTGCGTGCCAGTTTATTCCCTTATACGGTTCTACTGCAAGACTCAGGCACCCTTGCCCTGCAACTGATGGATACACCATTTGCCCCAAGCATCACCCCTTCCCCCTTTTGACACCAAATAAATAGCTCCTCCACAAACTTTCACCATCACATTTCTCTAAGTACAATTTAGACACCAATCCTCATCTCTCCTAAACTCTATGAGACTTGTGTCAATTTCACCGAGTAGTCCCTTAAAGTTCCGTCACTTGGCTTCTGATGGACGCAGCGCCTTCTCTCCTTCCCCTTGGTGGGTTGTGAGAGGAAATGCGTGGTGTACCCAAGTCTCTTTCTCTTGACTTTTCAAGCCCTGGTTTTCTAAAGGCTGGAGGTGGGCAAATACTATTACTGGTAGAACCCCTGTTGCTTCTTATTGTGTCACAGATGATATAGTACTTTATTTTAGGATAGGAAGGTATGTGATTCCTTGAATTATATCATTACAGGCTTTTGTGGCCTCAACTGAAACTGACTTAGAAAACCTCATTTATCACCCTATAACAAGGAAAAAACCAATTCAATCTGGCACTACTGGATCCAGGTATATAAACAATGACATCGAAAATGTTCATTTTCATTTCTTTGTTCTATGTGGGCTTCATGCTTAGGCAGACTTTCCCTCATGGCAGCAAAATGGATGCCAGGAGTTATAGGCTGACATGCGTTACCACTGGAACCAGATTCTTTTCCCTAACCGTTCCAGCAAAACTCTCAGAACTGTGGGTCATTGACCCGGCTTGGGTGACATGCTCACACACATCACAGACAAGGCAGTAGAATGTTCTGTTGTCTATCTCTAGGTCTATACTTTCTCCTGGATTTCGGGGTGGGATACAGTCAGCCCTACCCAACCACAGGAACCAAGAGCACAGTGGGGTGGCCCTCCATCGGAACACCAGAGTGTTGCCACTATGTCAATAAATGATCTGCCTTTACAGTAATGTAAGGTCCATTTGTGTTGCTTTATCATTTGAGGTCCCACCATTCTGGTCCTCTTCTCTGTTCTAGGGAATAGCCATTTAGACAAGTAAAGATGCTTCTTATGAAATCCCAGAGCTTCCTGTGTCCAGGCCAAAGAGATCCTTGAAGAACTGTATCTTAGGATGTGGCTTCTAAGCCCTTTATTTTCCTTGTGGTTCTCATCCGAACTTGGTCAAGTTTATTTATATCTCTTTAATAGTGATACCCAGAATGTTTTGGGTATTCTTTAAAAACCTCATAAGCCTTGGGGTGCCTGGGTGGCTTAGTTGGTTGAGCGCCTGACTCTTGATCTCAGTTCAGGTCTTGATCTCAGAGTCGTGAGTTCAAGAGCAGTGTTGGGTTCTGTGCTGGGTGTGAAGTCTACTTAAGAAAACAGTCCAAAACTTCATAAACCTTTATTCCTCCTAGAACTATCTAGAGGGGAGAAAAAGCATGAACACATAGATAAAATGCACAAAATATTCACTGCAGTGTTGATTGTAACAGAAACAGTCTATATGTGCATCACTGAGAAAGTGGTTAAATAATGTATGATGTATCCATTCAACGGGATACTATAAGGTCATGAAAACCAATGAAGTACATCTGTAATGTATCATTCTAAAAAAAGTACACAATATATTGTTAATATAGAAAAGGTGCAGACCAATATGGAGGGCATAATCTTGTTTTTACATAAAAACCTTTTGTGTTTATTGTAATGTATATGTGTATATATACATTATGAATTATACATTATGAAATATACAGTAAGAATTAGGCTCACAAACCAAGGTTTTACTGTGTGTATATATCCCCACAGGACTGTGTCAGGGAATTTACATATCAAACTTTCAGCAAACAGAATTGAAAGGGTAGAAAAATGTGTCACTTTTTAACTTATATAGTTTAAAAACTGACATTATGGGAGAATTTGTTTTTATTCTCCAATTTACAACTAAAGATAACTAAGCCTTTTGACAGAAATTATTGGTTTGATTAGCAGAAGACAGTGATAATAGATGGTCAGGAAGCTTAGAGCTAACTTTCTGAAATAGATGTTTATTTCTGGTTGTAACAGTGAAGTATATCCTTTTTGGGAAAGGAAAACCAGCAAACAAAGTTAATAATTACTTCTAGTGTCATCCCTCAGAGATAATCAATGTTAACACTGATCGTACATTTTTCCAGTATTTTTCAAAGTTAAATTTAATATTTAATTGTAATCATCATCTTATCCCAGCTCCTGGATCAGCTATTTCTCTCTACCTCTATACAGTTTCTAATCTTTGTTTTTATCTTTAATGTTAACTGTTGTATTATTTGTGTGTGTGTTTGATGGCAAGCTTCTTTGAAAGTATAATATCAAAGAAACAAATATATAAGCTAAGGTAGGACATCTCATGGCTTATAAACAGCAAAATTGGAAGCTGAGAGGAGAATATTCATAAGACTGTGATGAGCAGGGCAGAAATTTGGCTCAGTGTGGGGCCAAATACGTGCAGGACAGAAGAAAGAAGGAAGCAGAAAAAAGGTAGGAGGGGAAGAGAGGTGACATTAGTTGGATCATAATGCTGAGAAATAAAACTATTTAGAATGTCTGTCTGGCTTCTTTTATGCATACCATCTCATTTTCTTTTTAAGCCCAAGGCAGAAGGAAACTGATTTGCATACTGGCCCTCAGGGGAAGAGTCAAGGTGGCTGTGGCCTTTTTTTGACAGCCAGAAGGTAAGACAGAGTATCAGGTTGGCTTCCTGAAGTCCTAGGTGCCTAAAGGCTAACCGCAGCTCATCCCACGCCACCACCTCGCTTAGCAGCATTGACATAAAAGTACTGTGGATTGTATTTTAGGCCTGGGGATTTACCCGGCAGATACATATTGTGTACAGTATGGAAATCTCCCCACCCTCACATCCTGCCCTAGCTCACAATGCCCTCTCAGGTGGCATATTCATTGAAAAGGCTATATATAGCCACTGTTTGCCCTGGTTTTCAAAATAATAGATGGGGAACGAAGGTTATTGACTTGAAACCTCTTCCCATGATAAATATGTAGATTTCAACCACCTATAATCTTGCATGTCTACCTATACTCCGTATATCACATGCAGTGTTTTCACTCTTCATGTCTCTTCAATCTTAAGCCAATTAAAAATATATGGAAAGTTATGCTTAGAATTGTGGCTTTGGCAGTTTTTCTTGCAAAACAATTACTGTTGGTTTTAATATTGTGATGGGTGTTATTAGGTTCAGCACTCATTCAATTCATTAACTATTACCCTATCGTATGTTTAATTGCCCTCTTGTTCTGTCTTCCTTTCTACAGTGTGTTCTTCTACTGTATTGTAAGCTTTTCTGAAGTTAGGGTTCACACATGCTTCACTATCTTCCTTGTTAAGAAAAATTACCCAAAACATGTAAATAAAGAATTGTCAAGCAGGCACCTGTACTCTCAGTGCCCTATTAAAGCATTGCTTAACATGCCAGCCCAAGGATTATTTGATTATCTAAGAGAAGGAAGAGAGACAATGGAATTAGACCTGTAAGTTAGGACTAAAGTATGGCTATCTATTATTTTTAACAGCTTTATTGAGATACATTTCACATACCATAAAATTCATCCATTGAGAGCATATAGTTCAGTGATTTTTAGTATAGTCAGAGTTGGTAACTATCACAATGTAATTTGAGAACACTTTCAGTACCCTAAGAAGACTATCCATTATTGATTAAAGTCTCCGACTCTGTGAAGTTCTGTAATAACTTATAGATTTTTGTTTCGAAGAGATGCAAATGTTTTCTGTCTAGTAAAAAGATAACCCCAAAGGTTAAGATTTTATTGCCCTGTAGACATTTAACCAGTTTTGTATCTAACCTGACAATGTTCACCTGACTTCTTTTTCCAATGCCAATGACTATTCCTCTGATTTTCCTTTGAACCAGCTTTACCATCCTGCTGGTTCCTTTACTGATGGATTAATTAAATCTTTGCTAAGTTTTCATTCTATATTTGTATGCAAATTATGCTTAAAAATTTTTGAGACTCACTTTGTGATAACCCAAATGCTCTTAGCACAACAATGGACAATAAGTAACAATGGAATGGACAATAAGTAAATAGATCTTAAGTTACTGATCTCCATTTTCTTGATAGGGGATATGTCAGACTTTTAAAGGTTGGGAGGAGAGAATTAAATTTTGAAAGGTCCTAAAGAAAAATAAAAAATAAACTTTGAGGGGTGCCTGGGTGGCTCATCTCGTGGTTGAGTGATCTCACGGTCATGGGATCGAGTCCTGTGTTGGGCTCCCATCTGGGCATGAAGCCTTCTTGAGATTCTCTCTGTCCCTCTCCCTCTCCCCCTCTCTCTATCAAAAAAGAAAAAAACATAAATTTTGCATGAGATTTTGTGCTATAGAGAGTTAACGTTTATGAAGTTATTTATTTACTTCTTTTCTAGACCAAGGCCTGAATCAATGAATATTCTAAGAATAGAGCTTTACTGACATAACATTTTTTTAAGTTTATTTATTTTGAGAGAGAGACAGAGGGAGCAAGTGGGGGGGGGGAGCAGAGAGAGAAAGAGAGAATCCCAAGCAGGCTCTGTGCTGACAATGTGATCTCACAAATCTGTGAGATCATACCTGAGCAGAAACCAAGAATTGGATGCTTAACTGACGGAGCCACCCCAGCCACCCCTGACATAACATTTTTATAAATCTATAAATCTTAAAATATTATCTATTTTTGTGTAAGTAGTATGCACAATCCATAATTTGGAAACAGAACCCAAAAGGTGTAAAAGAGAATGTCCTGAAGCACTAAGTCCCCATCCCACCATTTCCCTCAGCCAACAAGTTTTTTGCACACCTTTGTGTGCACGTGCACACACACACACACACACACACACACAACTTTTTATTCCAAAATATATGGCATACCATGTATGCTATTTTGCAACTTGCTTTTTTTCACTTACTAATAGTTATTGAAAACTGTTCGACACCAGGATACATAATAGCTGCCTCATTCAAAACGTGTCTTGCAACTGCTCACTTTTCACTACTGACACTGATACCACACACCTCTTACCCATGGTTGTCTCTTACGGGAGCCACCCAGTCTCCACTTCTGTCCCTGGTACCTCCACAATCTTTTTTTTTTTAATTATTTTTTTAGTGTTTATTTATTTTTGAGAGAGAGAGGGAGAGAGGGAGTCAGAGCATGAGCTGGGGAGGGGCAGAGAGAGAGGGAGACACAGAATCTGAAACAGGCTCCAGGCTCTGAGCTGTCAGCACAGAGCCTGATGCGGGGCTCAAACCAGACCATGAGCTCATGACCTGAGCCAAAGTCAGATGCTTAACTGAATGAACCACCCAGGTGCCCCAACAATCTCTTTTCAACATGGTGGCAAGAATGATCCTCTGTATATGAAAGTCCAATCATCTTCCAAAGACAAAGATCTCACGATGTTTTACAAGGTCTGTCCCATGCTATCTGCTCCCCTACCAACACCACGGCTGCCTCTCGGCCTCATCTCCAACCACTTTCCCCCTCCTTCTGCTCTTGTCATTGTAGCCCCCTTGGTGTTCCTCTAACATACCAGTGATACTCCTGCCTCAGAATCTTGGCCCTTGCTTTTCCCTCTGACTGAGAGGCTACTCCCCTAGAGGTCTGCATGGCTTCCTCTTTGACCTCCTTTTGGTTTTTGCTCAAATATTGCTTCTCATTGAGCTTTTCTTGACCACCACCTGCAGCTCGCCTTTCCTTGCACATACTCCCATCCCACGTGCCTACTTTATCTTTCTCCACTGCACTTATCATCAGTGGGCATACCATATATTTGACTCATTTACTGTCTTTACACAAACTCTGTGAGAACAGGGGCATTTGTCTGTGTTGTCCACTGCTGTACTCCTAGCACCTAGAACAGGGCCTGGCACAAAGTAGGCACTTAACAATAGTAACTAAATGAATGGGGGCTTCCATGCACTTTGGATCTCTTGTGACCTTGGTGAAGCTCTTTTAACTTCTCTTTGCCTCATTTACTCCTTTATAAAACATGGAGAGTAGTAGTATCTACAATTTATAGATCTATTGTGAGGATTAAAGATTTAAAAGAATGTGAAGTGGTTAGTAACATACCTGGCTTGTAAGTTCTTAATAATATGATTATGATTTCTTTAATTATTAACCATTCATCGAAAAAAAAAACTTATGAGAACATATGGTTGAGTATAATATAGAAAATCCCAGCTTCTTATTTTTAAACCTGATATTGTCAACTTTTAGTGATTATCTCCTTAGAATAGAAGACACTTTGTGTTTTTTGTTTTTTGTTTTTGAGAAGTCATTTCACATCTTTAGAGAAAAACAGTTTGGCTCTTTGGAGGTAAAGACCTTTATCTTTGCATTTCCATTTTCCAGCTGGTCCCCAAATTCATATTTGCTCAATCAATTTTGTTGAATAAACAAATAGAAGAATTAATCTCAATGACTACAAGGAAAGTAACATTTATTGGAAGGCTACAATGTATCAGGGACTGTGGTAGGCACTGGAGATACAAAAAAAGATTATTTTGGGGTTGAAATTTATTTCAAGACCTCCACATGGTAATCCGTGATTCTGGATGGTGCATTTTTATTTTAGAAGTAGTCTTCTAACTGGGGGAGGGGGAATTTGGATTTATCACCTGTGCAAAGTGAAAAAAAAAAACTCTAAAAAGGCATCTTTGCCATAATTTCTCTGAACAGATTTTCAAAGAAACAAAACATCAGTGGTTTATCAGGTAGACATCAAGAGTGAAGCAGCAAGCATACCAGTGCGGGAAACCCTATGGTGATTCAAGACCTCTATGAATTCCTGTGGTTCCCAGTAAGTCCCCACGCATATTGCTAACCATGAATGATTCCATATTTGGTGCAGAATGAAGTCTAATGGTGAGCCATGCTGCTTGAGGCAGAGGAAAAAGTCCTGACCTGACTCACAAGTACTGGGATGGAATCCAGCTCTGCATTCTGACACTGAGCAAGATAATCCTGAGCCTTCATCACTGTAAAACAATGGTTTTCAAATTTCACCTCCTTCATATGAGAAAATGGGTGAGAAAAGCCTTCGTACCCTGGAAACCACCATGTAATTGGAACTCTGGTTCTAACAGGTAGCAGTAGCCCCTTTGACCATTTACTCAGCAACTACTTTCCAGTGTCTGTCAGCACTGTGCTATGCACTGGGGACATGCAGAATGGCAATCCCAACAAGATCCCTGCCCTTAGCAAGCACAGGGTCCACTTCCAGGATTTTATCCTTAGGACATAATTTAGCAGATGTATAACTATACTTGCAGGAAGATGATCATTATAAGGATATCTGTAACAACAATGAAACTGGAAACCACCCAGATATTTACAAAAGCAGAATTGTTTCATAAATCACATATCCCAATATCTTGATTAGAAAGAATATCTGGTCTACGCACATCTACATCCTGGTAGGGTCAGCCTGTTCCCTGGTGAGGTGGTGGTTAGTTTGGGGTGGGGAGTGGGGGGTGGGGGGAGACTGGTGACCCTGCATCAAGGGGGTGACTGCTTAGAGGCTGGGACAAAGGGGTGTGTGATGAAGACAGGTCACAAAGGACTGGAGGATAAATGCGGTGGTGGGAAGAGATTTAGGCAGAGCCCTGTAGGGAGATGGGCAGTTGCCTTCACTCCCTCTCTCTCTCAAGGACTCGATTTGTGGCTGGTGGAGCTGTCTCAAATGAAGAGAACCGTGAGCAGCGAGTATCTGTTACCTTATTACACGGCCCACAGCTACCGTTCAATGGGCGTGTTCAATACCTCCATGGGGGAACTGCAACGACAACTGTACAAGGGAGGAGAGTATGACATTTTCAAATACGCACCTATGTTTGAAAGCGACTTTATTCAGATCAGCAAAAAAGGAGAGGTGATTGATGTACACAACCGTGTCCGAATGGTGACTGTGGGCATTGCATCCACCAGCCCCATCCTCCCTTTACCTGATGTCATGCTACTGGCTCGACCAACAAAAGTCTGTGAGGAGCATGCCAGACACACCCGGACCACCAAGGGGAGAGGTCGCAAGCCCATGAAGACCCTAGAGCTCACCAGGCTACTTCCTTTAAAGTTTGTCAAGATCTCCATTCATGATCACGAGAAACAGCAGCTGCGCCTAAAGCTGGCCACTGGCCGCACTTTCTATCTGCAGCTGTGTCCCTCTTCAGATGCACGAGAAGACCTATTTTGCTACTGGGAAAAACTTGTCTATCTCCTGAGACCACCAGTGGATAGCTGCAGCAGTACCCCGACACTGCGAACTGGGGATGAAGCCACCTTAGAGGATGACAAAAGCCTAGTGGTAAGCATCAACAGAGACTCAAGCAAATGAGGCAGGGGCCTTTGGCAGAGTAGCTGAAAGCTAGTCCTACAAAACCTCTGGTGCTCTCTGAGGCTCACCTGGGAAACACATTCCACTTGAATAGGCACACAGTCAAATGAGCCACCACTACAGGACTTACCACACTGGGGGAGCTCCTGAGCACATCTCAAAATTGTCCCATGGGGCTGACTTTCAGAGAGACCTTAGCTAGCAGCTGTTCTGGTCTCATACCCAAGGTTGTTAATTCCTTCCACAGCATCTTGATTGTCTAATCTCTTCTTCAACACTTACCCCAACCCAGTTAGTCTCATCAGCTGTGGAACACTGTTAACAATTAGGAAGTCCTTTCTTCTGTATCCCTGTGACTACCACGTACTGATTAAAATCAGGACAACCCATGTGTGTCTGCACATGCACAATTTTAGCAGCCACTACAATGTGAAATGTGTGGATTCCTTGGCCCAGGAAACCCTACTTCTAGGAACCTGTCCTGCAGAGATATAAACCCATGTACATAAAATAAAAATACATGAAGATGGGGAACTGTATGAGTGCTTCCCCTGGTGCTGGGAGTGTTGAGCAAAACCAAGTGACCATTTGACAGGAGTGCTGTAGATGGGCTCTTGCATCAAGTGGGAGCATAGACTTGATAATTTTGAAGGTCTTTCCAATTATAAGCCCTTGGGTTGTTCAGTTCCAGGTTAAGAAAGAAGTAGAAAGTTCTAGTCTCACTTTGTCATCTCTCTCTTACCTGTTTCTCCTCCCCTGACACAGACCCCAGAGCTCCATGGAGAAGGGGATCAGGATGAGTTTAGGCTTCACAAGCCTCATGAGGTGTCTAGAGCCACCTCTTCTGGTTACGCTGGGGGAGAGGGAATCCATCATGCCCACCACAGAATGCCTGGTTCACCTGCGGTCCTGAAGACTTCAGGAACTACTGAAGGAGCAGCATCCGGGTCAGCCACAGGCATGGCAGTAGCAGGGACAGCAACAAGTGCTACAACAGGCTTAGCAGTGGCAGGGGCAGGAACGAGGCCTTCCTCCGGTGCTCAGAGCATATCGGCAACCAAGGCTATAGGTCCAGGCCAGGTGAACACAGTGGCCCTGGCTGGAGCCGCCGCCAAATGTCCGGGAGAAAGTGGATCCAACAAGGCCATTGCAGGTGTTGTCAATATATCCTCAGAGGGTACGAACGTGGCCTTGGGCGCTGCAAGCACATCCTCGGTAGGTAATTCCACAGTAACAACAGGAACTGCCAGTCTCTCCTCAGCGAGCAGCATGAGTGTGGTGTTTGCAGGTGCAGTGATGGCTGGCACACCTACTGGGAAAGACCCAGTAGCAGCACCCCTCGTCTCAACCTTGCAGAGTGAAGGCTACATGTGTGAATGGGATGGAAGCCAGAAGGTCTCCCAGCCCAGTGCTGAAACCCGGAAGGGAAAAAAAGAAAGAAGAGAAAAGAAAGATAGAACTTCCAGTAGGAAAAGTTCCCATCACCACAGGACAGGTGAAAGTCACCACAGGACGGGAGGGAACAAGTCGACCCAGAAATCATCCTCCCACCGGTCCTTATCCAGCCATGACAAAAGAGATGACAAAAAGGAGAAAGGGCAGAGCCGTGTAAGAAAGAGAGGACACCACTCTCACAAGAGTGGCAGCTCTGTGGCAAAGGAGTCAAGGACAGCTCACAAATTGGGGAAGATAAAATCTGCAAACAGTTCAGGTACTGTAAGTAAGAAATCCAGTAAAATTGGCTCTTTCTTCAAGAGCTTGAAAGTCATTTCTGGTTCAAAAGCGGCAGCCACAACACACAATAGGGAGTTAGACTTCGTGGCTAAGACCGTAGAGAAGCGCAACATAGAGGCCAAGATAGAGAAAGCCCAGGATGGCCAGGAGGATATCTGTAGTACCCTGACATCTGAGACAATGGAGACAATAATCTTTGAAGCCAAATCCATTTAAATAGGAGACCGGACAGGAAGCTGCCATGGAGACCCAGCCTTGGGGAAACATCCCTAGAGAGTCAATTCCAGCTTTCTCTAATAAAGGAAACCATGCAACTCCAAAAGAAATGCTATCTTGTTTGAATGTCTATATCCCCTAGCCTGGTAGTGACTTCACATTGGCTTCTGTGATGTGAACTATGCTGCAGCCTGAGACCCCAGCTTCCAGTCAAACAGAACCTGACCTCCCACCCATAACCAGCAGAGCCAAACTGAGAGCCATGCTTTGCCTCAACCCCTTTCTGCCTTTGGTTTCCCCAAGACTATGGCCACAAGTCACAGACTATGGGTTGGAAAGCATCACCACCACTATGTCCCTATGCCCTTCTTTCTCCTCCCTGCAGGCACCTGAACATGGGCATTCAGTCCAGTCCATAGACTAAAGACAGAACTCTTGTCTCCTTGGGATAATTGGGAGGTAAAGGAGGGTATAGCAGCATTTTTAGGTAATCAGAATGAGAAGTTTATCATCTAGATCAGGAATTGGCAGCCTGAGGGCCAAATCTTGCTAACCGCCTGGTTTTGTAAATAAAGTTTTATTGGAACATAGCCACAGCCATTCATCTGTATATTGCCTATGGCTACTCTCTCATTAAAATGGCAGATCTGAATAGTTACAAGAGAGACCTTATGGCCCAAATAATCTGAAATATTTAATATCTGGCTCCTTACAGAAAAGTTTTGCCCACCCCAGATCCAATCTTAAGAATTCTTCCTCCTACGTATATACTTTGGAGAAACTCTCAAATATGTTTTCCAGCAGAGAACTAGGAAAATGTTTACAGTACAACAAGTTGTGATAGCAAAACCCTGGAAACAGTACAAATGTTTATCAAATAGGAGGATCTATAAATCGTGGTACTGACTACAGTGCATGTTATACAATAGTGAAAATGAATAGCATCTATTCATGTTAGCATGTATGAATCTCACACAATGTTGAATAATAGAAGCAACAGAAAAATGCATATGATGTAGTTCCATTTATAGAACAGTTCAAAAACAAGATCAAACAATATGTTTGGGAATACATATTAAAAGTGTAAAGAAAAACAAGAAACCAGTTACACACCACATTCCAAACAGTAGGTGTCTATAGGGTGAAAAGCTGAGAGGGATGACCTGGGAGGCACAAAGAGCTTCAACAGAGTGGGGATTGTTCTATCAAGCAAAGGACAGTGTCCATCGTAATTTATTATTGAATCTTTTTTTATTTTAACATCTCTGAAATTAGGATGGTTTTTAAATTGTTGTCAGCTAGGTAGCAGTCCCTGCCTTAGGAATACCTTAACAAATTTATTTCATTAACACTTTCCTTTTAATATAGACACAAGAGAGATAGACAACAAAATATCTAAATCTGAAAGATATCTTTCAGTCAGTATAAAATAAAAATTCTAAGCAACACAAATACTCAAAATTCAGGAACATCGATAAGGTTTAGATATATTGTTAAGAAATAATAGAATAATTTAAAATGCCATGTACAAATGAACTGTGTAAATTATGCATGCAAGTGGAAAATAAGTCCCAAAATAAAAAAAATCATCTTACATTAGAAGTGAGAGTATATATTTAAAAAATGCCTATTGTAAAAAAGGAATCACACATTGTCTTTTCAATTTAAAAAAAAGCTGTAAATAGATTTCACAAGCCTATGAAAATAATTAAATTGTTAATGATAAAAGTTTGATTTGAGAAAAATGATTCTGAGAATCATATATATTGGTGTAAGCCCGGAGGTTATCCACCCAGCCTTTGCATTCTTCTGTCCAACAATAGTGTCTACTAGGTTGGAAGCTGGGATTTCAGTAAAACTTGGGGATATTGTCCCCAGTGTATGTAGAACAAATGTGTGTGGCAGAGGTGGGGGAGATGAGAAACAAGGTACTCTGGCAGGAGTGGTGGCTTGGGAGTATCAGCGACTTTAGTCCTCTCCAGTCGCTCTGGTGGGTGGTTCTTGTGGTTTCTGATATACTAAAACCAATAGATGCTGGGGATTAAGGTATCCTTGGCATTGACTCTTGAAGCAGTGGGTACAAGTAGAAGGAGAGAGAGAAGCATGTCCTCAAAGACCTGAAAGGGGCTTTGGAGAGGCTTCCTGGGAATATGAGAGGGTATGGGGTACAGGAGAGAGATAAAGGAGAACACATTCCAAAGCCTTGCACTCAGAGTCCCAAATTTATGCTATGCCAGAGGCTGAATTATCATAGATACAAATGTCTTAATCTCATGATTCTGTGGCCATAGCTTTGTCTTTTGTCCTTCTTTTAGTCTTGTTCTACAAGACTGCATTCCGCATTCCTACTCCTACACCTCCAAAGCCTTTCTTAATACAAACCTTATCTGTCTACCATGCAGGGTGTTAGCTGAGCCGACCCATGATTTACACAAATGCCACCGAAGTAAAGTAGAGGCTGGGACTTGCACACCACAACATGCTCTGCCCGGCACTTTCTCTGCATTTCCTTTTCTATCTTGACGGTTCATCAAAACACTCACGCGTAAATACGTATTTCAAAGCAACAGGTCTCTTCCTCCTGGGGGAGATATCAACTGGGACATCAAGTCAATACATCTTACCAGATAGAGCCAATATTTTTGATAGCAGTATTCATCACCATGACAATTCTGCTGCTGTAAGGGCTATGAAGCAGCGGATGGTTGATTACTAACTAGCGTCCCAAACTAGAAGTCTGGTACCTACACATACATACAAAAGATGGAAAAGGAATCTTTGGCCAACAGCAGAATAAGGTCATTCATGGGGTTGTTGTGATCAAATGGAGTCCTCCAGACAGAAGATGTGCTACGGTGGGAAGAAGCAAGTGCCTCAAAATATTGAAGGCAGTGTCATGATTGGCAGGATGAAAGTGTTAAGAGAGATGCTGGAGAGCACAGTGGGAATAAGACACACGATGCTTTGTGGTCATGTGAAGGATTTTAACTTTTGACCTTAGAGTAATGGCAAGTCACTGAAATGTTTTAAATAAGGAGGTGGCTTCATCAAATTTGCACTTTGTAAAGGGCACTATCGTTGCTATGAAGAGAAATTTTGGGGGAGGAGGTTGTTGATATGTGACCTTAGGTCACTTCCTATCTTCGCCACAGGATCCATAAAATGAAGAGATTGGAGGGGGTGTTTTGAAAGGTACACTTCCATTTGAAATATCCACGTGGGGTAGTCATTCCTTCAATGAAGGACTTGTAGCCCTGGCTGCTGGTAGTCCTGCCCATGGACAGCCTTTAGTGGGTCTGGAAATTGTCTCTCCTTCAGAGAACTCCCTCACCCAAGGTAACACTTCCCAGAGCACACAGCAAAAAACGATTGATATGGAGTGTGAATATCTGGCCATTTTATCCCAAGGCAGACCATGTCTCAAGTGCTATTCTAGCTCAAGAGCTTCCCATGGGGCCAGCATCGCAGCTTGGTTTCACCCTAGGTGCCTCCTGCTTCCATCCTTTCCTTCCACAGGTGCTGGTCCTAGGGTCACTCCTTAACAACCCTCTCATAAAATGCCATTTCCAAATCTGCCTCTTGGAGAACAGCCTGTGACACTGTGTTAGTGTGATGTGCTGTGATCTCCTTCCCGGACTCCACAAACCTTGTTGTTGGTGATAGCCAATAAGGGTATAATACACTATACATGGCTTTGAATTTAAATAATTTAAAAATGGGGTGCCTGGGTGGCTCAGTCGGTTGAGCGTCCGATTTCGGCTTAGGTCATGATCTCGCAGTCTGTGAGTTTGAGCCCCGCATCGGGCTCTGTGCTGATGGCTCAGAGCCTGGAGCCTGCTTTGGATTCTGTGTCTCTCTCTCTCTCTCTGACCCTCCCCCGCTCATGCTCTGTCTCTCTCTCTCTGTCAAAAATAAATAAAACATTAAAAAAATTTTTTTAAATGAAATACATTTCCTTATTGCAAAATTGTTTCCATTTTAGAGGTTTTAGAATATGTAGATATGAAAAAGGAAACATCCCATTGATTGTCTTAATAACTCATTGCTTACTAAAAAAATGGACCCGTTAGACTTATGCTTCCAGAAAGATGGAGGAGACACATTTTTCCCCATTCCTTTCATTGGAAATGAAGACTGAAGACTCTGAGATGTGGAGAGAAGAAGACAGAACAGCCAAGGACTGCAGGAAATGAGGAACAACATGGTGGTGTGTTCCCTGAGTTTCTTTTTGCCTTATACATTCCAGGTTTGGAGCTGCAGAGGAAGCTGGTAATCCTGGAAAAAAGTCCCAACAAAAGCTTTTATCTCTCTAGCCAAAAGACCAGTAAAAGTGCAGCCAAGAAAGACAGCTTTTGGACAAGAACTACTCAGCTAAACATCACAGAAAAATCCATGCTCCCTGACCCCCCACAACCCATGCAAGCAAGGATCAAGTGGGGAGTCTAGACTAACATCCTCATGAGGCTGTAACAAAGCATCCAATATTCCCACTGGGTGGTGTCAGAGAATGGCAAGTTAGGAGCTCTGGCTTTTATCCAGCCAGCTGGTAAAGAAGTCCCTCCCCACTCATTCCCATATCACTGAAGACCATGTAGGGAGCTGGAAATCTCACCTTGCCAGAAAGTAATGAGAAGCACTTCCTATCTCTGGCATGTGAACTGAGGCCAAGTAGGACACCTGGACTTCTATATTCATAACAAGATGGTGCCCCTCTCCCACCCCACCATTCCCTTGCTGGAGTAGTGTTAGAGGAAGGCTGTTAAAAGAAGTTTAAATCAGACCCAGAGTCTCCTAACATAATACAAAGGCATCCGGGATTCCACCAAAACATACCTTGTCATGCTGAGAAACAGAAGGATCTCACACTGAATTTACTTATATATTTATGTGTTTATTTAAAAAGTTTTTATTTACTTAATTTTGAGAGAGAGAGAGCGAGTGGGGAAGGGGCAGAGAGAGGGAGACAGAGAATTCCAAGCAGGCTCCACACTGACAACAGAGAGCCCAACGTGGGGCTTGAACTCATGAACCATGAGATCATGATCTGAGCCAAAGTTGGACGCTTAACTGACTGAGCTACTCAGGTGCCCCAAACATACTCTTATCATATGACCCAGAACTGTGCTCCTTGGTTTTACCCCAAAGGAGTTGAAAACATGTCCACACAAACCTGCACACGGATAGAAGCTTTATTTATAATTGCCTAAACTTGGAAGCAACCAAGGTGATTTTCGGTAGGTAAGTGGAGAGATAAACTCTGGTACATCCAAACAATGGAATATTATTCAGCAATAGAAGGAAATGAGCTATCAAACTATGAAAAGACATGAAAGAAACTTAAATGCGTATTAGTAATTGAAAGAAGCCAATCTAAAAAGGCTACATAATGTATGATTCCAACTATATTACACTTTGGAAAAGGTGAAACTAGGGAGACAGTAAAAAGATTAGTGGTTGCCAGAGGTATGGGGGAGGGAGAGATAAATAGGTTAAGTTCAGGGAATTTTTAGGGCAGCAAAACTTATTCTCTTTTTTAAGTGTATTTATTTATTTTGAGAGAGAGAGAGAGAGAGAGAGCACATGTGTGCATGCATGTGAGTGGGGGAGGGGCAGAGGCAGAGAGAGAGAGAGAGAGAGAGAGAGAGAGAATCCCAAGCAGGCTCCACACTGTCAGTGCCAATGCGGGGCTTGATCCCATGAACTGTGAGATCATGACCCAGGCCAAAATCAAGAGCCAGATGCTTAACCAACTGATCTACCCAGGCACCCCAGGGCAGTAAGACTTCTATATGATACTCTAATGGTAGATATATGTCATTGTATATTTATCAAAACCCATAGACATATAACATCAAGAGTGAACCCCAATGTAAGCTATGGACTTTGTGTAATATGGCGTGTCAATATTGGTTCATCAGTTGTAACAGAGGTACCAGTCTGGTGGGGAATGTAGATGGTAGGGGAAGCTATGAGTGGATGGGGAAAGGGGTTACATAGGAACTCTACACTTTCCACTCAATTTTACTATGAGACTAAAACTCTAAACCTTTGAATATGAAAGCTCTAAAAAATACAATCTATTTAAAAATTGGACTTACAGAGCTTTCTCCTGAACCCTGGAAAGAAAAGCATTTTTTCCCATTGGACACGACTCTTCACATGCATTTTGAAATGTGTAAGATTGCTTTCTTTAAGTTGCATATACTCAACAATACATACACAGGGTGATACCAACAGAACTAATAAATGTCAAATCTTTAAAATAACTTCCACTCATATGTGGAAATTTCAGAAATTTAACAGATGAACATGGGGAAGGGAAGGAAAATAAGATAAAAACAGAGAGGGAGGAAAACCATAGGAGACTCTTAAATACACAGAACAAAATGAGGGCGGATGGGGGGATGTTAAATGGGTGATGGATATTAAGGAGAGCACTTTTTGGGATGAGCACTGGGTGTCAGATGTAAGATATGAATCAGTGGGTTCTACTCCTGAAGCCAAGGCTGCACTGTATGTTAACTAACTTGAGAATAAACAACAAAAACAACAAACTTAGAGACCATATGATCCAGTGATTTCCAAACTTTTGGTACAATTTGTCCTTTAAAATCTTTTTTTATATGAAATCTTAAATGGAACATCATAAACAAAGAGATGAATGTTGAGGTGCTCTGGAGTGAACGAGCTCATTGCCTCATTGGGCAACTGGAAAGCATTTTCATGACTTAGAGGCTACGGATTCTGCTTGAGATTCTCATTGTGCTGAGAGGAGATATGGCTTGCCCCAGGTTATCCACCAGACTGGTTGAGCTCTGGTCTTTTGACTCTCAGGCCAGAGTTTACTCTACTTGACTCTGATTCAATTGGAGGGTTCCACAGCCCAGTTTAACATATGTCGGAAGACAAATTGGGACTCAGGTGTGAGAGCTGGGGGGAGATGATAAGGGGACAAAGGACAGTAGATTGAGAAGGAAGATAGCCAAATCCTACATAAGTCACAAAGACTGGAATCTGCATACAGTAAAACCTTGGTTTGCGAGCATAATTCATTCTGGTAACATGCTTGTAGTCCAAAGCATTTGTATATTAAAGCGAATTTCCCCGTCAGAAATAATGGAAACTCAGATGATTCGTTTCATAACCCAAAAATATTAATATAGAAGTGATTACAATACTGTAATATAATACAAAATAATAAAGAAAATACACAATATAAAGAAAAATAAATTAACCTGCCCTTACCTTTGAAAACCTTCATGTCTGGTGTGAGGGAGACAAGAGAGAGGAGGGTTATTATGTAGGATGATTATCACTATCACTAACAGAATCACTGCTCTCTATTGGCTCAATGAAATCTTTTTCTTTTCATGCAACTTTAGTAAGGAAAATGACACTTACTTTTGCCTCCTTTTGAGGATTTTGCAGAAACATGATATTGCATTGTCATTAAACAGATTCATCGCTCACACTGCTATAGCCTTATTCAGGTGGTGCTTGTCTACAAAATTTTGCACTGTTTCCCACATTTTACACATCTCCCCAATCTCATTTGAAGTGAAGGATTCCTCTGCCTTTTTCTCCTCCTCTTCTGCAGATGAGATGCAGACATAGACTTCCAAAATCTTGCAATTTTGGCCACTTGCGTACCTTGTTCCTACTTCTCCATGATTTCCTTCTTAACTTCCACTGCAATAATCTCCTTCTTACCACCTTTCTTTTCAACCTTTTTCTGCATGGGGACCATTGTATATGCTCAACAGATATTGACTACAATACAGTATTAATAAACTCTTGTCATAAACTGTATTTAATGTAACTGGCAATAAGGCAGAAGAGAAAAGGGTCTCTATCTACAGGCAGCCTGACCTATAATGAAGCAAAGCATCCCTAAGCTTATTCCTGTGTGGAAAAGCAAAGGACTGTCCATAGGTGCTTTGAAATGTCAAAAAATACACTAGTGCCGGTTGTGGGCACCTTCCAACATTCTGAAAAATCACTGATTTCTGCCAAACACCACGGCCTGAGACTGAGCATCTGTGCATGGGAGATGATCACCCACAATCCCACAGTGAGAGAGAGAGAGAGAGAGAGAGAGAGAGAGAACCATTTATCCAGTTAAAATTTATTAGAAATGTTTGCTCATCTTGCAGAACACTCGCAGAGCAAGTTATTCACAATCCAAGGTTTTACTGTATATAGGACACAGGATCCCTGTGGAGGTCTGAAGTAATAAAATATGTATCTGTCCTTTGGAGGCCCAAGGTTCTAAGACCTCATTCTGTACCTGAAATAGATAGAATCAAGTGGGTAAAGACCTTCTCAGGTAACTGCAGAGAAGCAGCTCTGGACTTGCAGTGGGTTGGACCACTATGCCTACAGCCTCTAGGAGAGTAGCTGGCACTTAGTCGATGTGCAATATTTAATGGTGAATGAACAAATTTATTAGAATACAGATGCGACATTAAACTCTAAAAATATAAGAGGACATTAGGAAAATAATTCCAATCTTTGAATGACAGAGTCCCACAGAAAGGCCTCTCCTCTTTAAAAGGGTAATATGTAGACTACTGATCTTGTCCTTATTTAAAATTATAATATTTTATCCATTATGGATTTTTTTGCCTTAATTTTTATCTTTAAAGTATTGCATTTAAATATTATTTATCTTGATTATTGAGTGTTGCTCCCTTCCTTAATGTTGCATCTGAGGCAAGTGCCTCACACCTGACCCCAGTCCCAGTACTGATAGGAAGTAATATCAAAAGCAGGCAGTTCATAGGGCACCTGTGTGGCTCAGTCAGTCGAGCATTTGACTTGTGATTTTGGCTCAGGTCATGGTCTCACCAACAGTGAGATCAAGCCCCACATCAGTTCCATACTGGGCATGGAGCCTGCCTGTGGGTCTCCCCCCCCCCCCAAAAAAAAAAACACCAGCAGGCAGCTTGTAATTTTACACACTTGCAATGTGTGTGTAACAGCATGGAGTTTTTCTTCTTTCTTCTGCTTTTGTTCAATATTCATCTTTCAACAGAAATGTATTTAGCCCTGGCTATGTGGGAGACAATGCTGGGAATGTCAGAGCTGATGCCCGAAAAATCAGGAACTAAACTCTCACCACATAAATAAAGCAGGTGGATAATTACAACTTAAGGTAGAGAGGTGCGGTAAGTACAGAAACAAGGCTATAAAGAGGGTACAGAGGTAATTTTTATTTGGGCAAACTTGGAGAAACCTTTTGGAGAAGGTCACTTTTGAGATGGACCTTAAAAAGGACCCTAAATAGGTTGTTTATAGCCCAGATTCTTTGGGGAGTGTGTAGGAAATAAATTTAGCAACCAATGAAATGGGTAGACTTTGTGATGATTTAAAAATAGTTACAATAATGGCAGGGCTACTTTTTTCCTTGGTGAAACCTCACATAATAATGTAAATGCAGACTTTAACCACAGTAACAGCTACAACAAATAATTCAAAAGGGATTACCTGCCTTTTTGCAGGATTCTAAATCCTTTTTAAGTTCTTCAGCCTGCAAGAGCTAACTGAAATTGTCCCTCAGTGATACCTCATATGTGGCACTGAAATCTTGCTGTTGTAGAAGTCTAAACTGGGGATAGTTCCCAGATTTCAAGGTTACTGCTGCCCCCTGCTGCCATGGAAAGTTGTAGCAAGCAAAACAAACTGCGGGCATCCTCCACTCCCCATTTGTCACAGGCAGGTCTAGGGTGTTGAGATCTTTGTTAGTGATAAGGTCTGTAGTACCCGTGAGACAACGACATGAAAACTGTGATTACAAATTGAAACTACAGAGCAGATTGTAGGGTAACAATGCTTTAGCAATGACTCTCACCCAAAGTGCATTGTTTAAACAATATATATGAGCTGATAAAAATCATATGTCAGGAAGCAAAAGGGACTGGAGATGAAAAATTTAATTTGCTAGCCTCCATTTCTTCTACTTGGGCTGATTAACAAGCAAAGATACAATGTAATTGACTAATATCAGCTCAGAGATTATTATTTGCAAATTTGTCTATTAATGATAGAGGTAGTAATACCAACAAAATGGAAATCAGGGTAAGTGGTGCTGGAACAGTTGGACTCCCATGTGCAAAAAGAAAAGAAAAGAAAAAGAAAAAAAAGAGACAAAAGGAAAAGAAGAAGAAGAAGAAGAAGAAGAAGAAGAAGAAGAAAAGAAAGAAAGAAAAAAGAAAGAAAGAAAGAAAGAAAGAAAGAAAGAAAGAAAGAGAAAGAAAGAAAAAAGAAAACATGGGAAAAATCTTTGTGACTTTGGATTAGGTAAAGATTTCTTTATAGAGTAGACAAAGTATGAACCATAAAAAGAAAACAGTTGATAAATAGTACTTCATCAAAACTAAAAACTTCTGTTCTTTGAAAGACACTATTAAAAAAATATTAGGAAATATTTATAAAACCCATTTCTGATAAAGGATTTGTATCTTGGGTGTGTGTGTGTGTGCCCCTGAGATCTTATAATGCAATACTAAGAAAACAAAGAAGCCAATTAAAAAATGGGCAAAAAATTTGAACAGATAGTTCACCAAAGAAGATACATGTGGCAAATAAGTGCACAAAAGATATTCAACACTGGGGGAATACAAACTAAAACACTACATAGCTATTAAAAATAACAATTAAAAGGAAAATACCAAGTGCAGTTGAAAATGTAGGGTAACTGTGAACCTCATAGTTTGCTAGCAGACATGAAAAATGATACAGCTTCTTTAGAAAACTGTTTGACACTTACACAGATAAACAGATAAGTATAATAAGGCCTAGCAATCCCATTCCTATGTAGTTATTCAAAATAAATGAAAGCATGTGTATATAAATGTTAATAGGAAAACAGCCCAAATGTCCATCAACTGGTAAACAAATAAATGAATTATGGTGCATCCACACAATAGAATACTCTCCACCTGTAAAAAGGAACAAACTGTTGATACATTCAACAATGCTAATGAACCTCAAAGGTTTTTACATGAAACATCTACATATTATATGATTGCATTTATATGACATTCTGGAAAAGGCAAAGCCATATGAACAGAAATAAGATCAATGGCTACTAGGCATTGGGGGTGAAGAGAGGGGATTGAATACAAAGCGTGGCATAAAAGAATTGCTTGGGGTGATACAAATATTTTATATTTTAATTCTGGTGGTGGTTGTTCTATGACAGTAGATATTCATCAAAACTCATCGAACTGAAATTGACCTGAAGTTAATTTTACTGTATGTAAATTATTTCTAAATAAACTAACCTTAAAAAAATCAACAGGGTAGAGAAAATATATTTGCTGCCATTTAGGCTCAAATGATAAATAATGATGTTTTTTATAATGTACCTAGCTACTAGAGGCAAGATGCCAGTACCATGGACCTCTGCCTGTTTCCGCCCCTCACCTACCACTCTTTCCATGCCCATTAGTTATACAGCACACGGGCCCCCTTGTGCTGTCTCTGTAACTCTGGAAGATCACAGCAGCCTTGGGCTCTTTGTATTTGCTACCTTGCAAGTCTTTGCATGGTTGTGTCCTTGTCATCGCTTATGCCCTAGCTCCAAAGTCACCACTGGGAGAGGTTTCCCTGATCACTCCCAATAAAGTAACTACCCCCAAAACCACATAACTATCACATTATTTTGGATTATTTTTTTCCTCCATAGCTCTATCACTATCTGAAATTCTTGTTTGTTGGCTTGTTGCTGTATGCGTCTCTCCATTAGAAGGCAAGGCTTTGTCTTTTTTACCTTCTAGAACAGTTACCTGGGCCAGTAGACATACAGTAAAGATTTGTTGAATGGACATATTCCTCATCAAGCTGCAGAAGACATCTTTAAGGAGTAAACTTTCCTTTCAGATTCTCAAAATATAGCCACATAAATAAATATTTATTACATGCTATATTTTCACTAGCCTGTTTCACAATTTGAATTTTATACTATTATTTATTTGTAGTTTATTGTAAAGAACACTAGACTTAGAGTCAAGAGTTCTAGATTCTAGCCTTGGTCCTGCTACTACCTGAAAGACAGCGTACCTTTGGGCCAGCAATTCTATTTCCAGGAATTTATCTTAAGGAAAAAAATGAGCATGTGTACAAACAGATGCACACCAGGATGTTCATCCAATGTATTAATAACAGCAAAAATTTAAAGGAAGGTAATTTCACACAGTGGGGCTAAATAGACTGGTTTATCCATTAATGTTTATCCATTAAGGGTTTATCCATTAATGTCACACTGTGAATTCACTTTAAAATGATGATTAAATTCATTTTGTTACATATACAATAAATGTTCATTGAGTACTTGTCAATTTCAGTCATTATTATAGGTGCTGAGAATGTAGCAGTGAATGAAAAAAAGGCCTTACACTCATGAAACTTGTATTTTGGTGGGGAAGAAAGACAATGAAAATAAATAAATATACTATGTAATATGTTATCAGATGATGATAAGTTCTATGAAGAAAGGATAATGCACACTAAAGGGATCTGAGTCATCCCCCAAGAGAATAATTAGGGAACCTGTTATTTTATAGATAGTGACCAGGAAAGACCTCTCTGAGGTCACATTTGACCACAGACCTGAATGAAGTGAGAAAGTGAGGCACGTAAATATCTGCAGAAGAGAGGTGCGGGCAAATGCAATGGTCCTGAGGCAGGAGTTATGGTGACAATTTGAGGGTAAGAAATAAGGTCTGTAACTGGAGAAGAGTGGGCATGGGAAAAAACGGTAGGAGATTATACTTGGGAAGCAGCCAAGGACTAGATTTTGTACAGCTTTTTATAGGCCAGTGTGAGGACATTATATTTTACTGTAAATGTGATAGAAAACCTTGGAGAATTTTGAATAGAGGAGTGGTCAGATCTGTCTTATATGTTAAGACTGTGATAAATAGGCTAAGAGAGGACAAAAATAGGAGCAAGGAAACCTTTAGGAGGCTATTTCGGAAGTCTGGTTTCTGGTCCTGTGGCATGAACTAGCAGTGGGAATGGTGCAAATTGGTTATATTTGGGACTTGTACTTATTCTAAATAAAACTAATACAAAAGTCAGGTATGGTAGTTTCAATGGTGTATGGGAGAAAGAGGAGTTAACAGATAAATCTTTAGATTTGAGTCTTTGCAATTGAGTAAAGATGTGTGACACTGTTGGATAAGGGGGTCTGAGTACAAAGAAAAGTGTGTTGCCAAGGCCTGGATATCACCTGGATATTATCACCTGGATGAGTTCCCACTAAGAAGTGAGAATGGAGTCCTGGGAAATTCATAGGATCAAAGGTGCCAAATGTTGCTAAGGGCAGAGGAATATGAGGACTAAGAATGGCCACCATAGGCCCTGGTGTAGGCCACATTGGCCTTAGTCAGGGAGAAAGTCTGATTGGGGTGTGCCCACAAGTGAATGGATTTCTTCAACAAATACATTGATATGGGGGGACAATTGAGATAAGGAAGGCTATTACAAAGAAAACCACAGGCCCAATGTGGAGTCAGGTGTCACAGGACAGCAAACCAAGACTTAAGTGCAGTTTCAACCTTTTCAAGAGTGGAATTTTGGTATGGTAATCCAATTAATCTGGAATTTTCTGGTCAGCACCAATGAGCTAATCGATCACATGGACCCTCTCCATTGTCTCCAGACTCCCAAAGAAAGATGAAGTAATCTTCACAATAAGGCTGCTGCTCTTCCCACTAAGGGAATGTGACCTTGTGTGAAACAATCCTCTCTTTTGCTAATAACTTCCTTGTACCAACCCTCTTTTGCATAAAAACTTTCCATTTTACACAAATATTTGGAGTTCTCCTTTACTTGCTAGATGGGATTCTGTCCAATTCATGAATATATTAATAAAGCCAATTAGATCTTTAAAATTTACTGGGTTGAATTTTTGTTACTTAACAGAACCTTTAGATTAAAAGGTAATTAAAAGAAACATCAGCCAGTCATGAAGGCTTATTGGATCCTGAAATAATTGGTATCCAAATAATGTCTTGATTCTGATGATTTTAAATAGTTACTAATTTATTTTTAGATGAAATAATGGTTCTGTGGTTATGGAAGAAAATAAGAGTCCATCTATTTTGGAGACGCATGTTGAAATGAAATAATGTCTAGATCTAATGGGTGGATGACCAGTGCACTGCTCTCTCTACACTTGTATATACTTGGAACCCCCTAATTTTGTAAAAAATGAAATCAAATAATCTTAAAGAGGTAAAGTTGAGAACTTTTATCAGAATAACAACCTTTTGTGTGTGTGTCCAATTTGCTCTTGTGAGATTCCCACAAACTTATAAATTTGTGACTTCTTATGAAAATAACCTCCAAAAGAATCTTTAACTGATATCTTTTTTAACCTGTTAATCTGTGACCTGGAAATATAATTAGATAAATGAAAACATATGTGAATAGACAGTGAGGAAATGAAAATTGGGAATATGTTATTGATTCCCAATCGTGTTCACAAATATTTCCAGATTAAAAATTAATCATATAGAGTTCAACCACAATTTTTTAATGTTATTTTCGACGGTGCGGTTACAGTAGATACAATTTAAAAAAATACCTGCTTATCTACATTTTCTAACTTTTATATAAGGCACATGGATAAGTTGTTTAATTTCAGATGTTAAAAAAAAGGGAAAGAAAAGGAAAAAAAGGAATGGAGCTCCCAGCAGCTACTTTCACTGGCAGAAAGTACCAACACACTATCCCCCACTCCTAAACCCGCAGGCAGCTAACTATACCACCGAACGGGGGGATATATGCGCAGGCGCATTAGCAAGCCACTGGTCTGAGGCGGGACTAGGGCCTCGGCTAAAAGACAGAGCTTCCAGCCAATCAAGGGACAGTGTCAGTGGCTTCTTCCTGGAGGAGGTGGCCGGAAGCCGGATTTCAGTTGCGGAGGCGAAGGCGGCTCCAGTGTAAACCCTGGGCTGAGGTGAGTGGGCGGTGGCGGCTTGGGGCTCGATTCCGCGGGCATTTCTTCTTCCGGACCTCGGGGCTTCCTCTGGGCGGCCTGGGAATGGCGGAGGCCTGGCGCGGAGTATGCTCTGTTCCCTTCCTCTCCCGGGTCCCTCGGAGAGTGCGGCCTCGCTGCTGCTGGTGGGGAGCCGGGAGGAAGATACCCTGGGCCTGGCGGGCTCAGGACTCCCTTCCTCCGTATGGGGACTGCAGGTTGGGAGACCAGACTTCTAGGCCTTCGCTGCTGTTTTGCTAACCTGTGTGGCCTTGGCGACTCCTCTGGTCTCCGGCCTGTGTCATTTGAGAATGACCATCCCTGTATTATTTGCAGCTATTCCTCCTCCGGGAGGCGGTCCAATCGGCTGAGTTAAGGGGGAGTGTGTGTGTGTGTGGGGGGGGAGTTGGAGAAGGGAGGCGATCCCAAGCCTAATGGTCACATTCATCTGGAGAGGTTTATATTTTTATTTCTCAGAGAGCCTGAGTGTGCGCGGGGGAGGGGCAGAGACAGAGACGGAGACACAGAATCCGAAGCAGGCTGCAGGTTCTGAGTTTGACGAGGGGCTGGAACACACCAACCGTGAGATCATGACCTGAGCCGGAGTCAGGCGCCCCTCATCTGGGGATGTTTTAAAAGCTACATTCCCGTGGTACCATTCACAGTAGACGAAATGAATCATATGTCTGGGGGTGGGACCCTGGAATACCTTCCTTTTTTTGGTCAAGCCCCCAGCGTGGAGCAAACACTAGAAGGTGGTTCTTAAATCTGATAACCGTGTGTAACGCTTGGCGCTGGTTTTACTAAAGACGTTGCCTTTGAAAAGTTCATTCTAGAGAAGTGATAGGGAAATAATAATAATGTCTGTAATATGTCAGGTTCCTTTTGTACATTTAGAAGATTCATCGTTTACTGATTTAAGAGAGCTGCTACTTTGCAGCTAAAAGGACCGAGGATAAGAATTCCTGCTGTGCTTTTTGCTAGCCTTTTGATCTGGTGCAAACACTTCACCTCAATGAGACTCGGGATCTTCCTCTTGAAAATGAAACTGACAGTAGTACTTAACTCTTAGAATTGTTAGGAAGACTAAGGATATAAAACGTACCTGTCATGTGGTTGGCCTTTGGAGAACGGATTAAGTGGGGTGAAACCTGGGCGGTCTAAAATTGATTTTGAAGCACCAGATCAATGCTTATTCTGTAATTTTGGTAATAATTTTGTTATAAGGGAACATTCTTGTTTGGGGGGTATGGGGTAGAGTATTGGGGGAAACCAATAAGG
Source organism: Lynx rufus (assembly GCF_022079265.1). Lineage (NCBI taxonomy): Eukaryota > Metazoa > Chordata > Mammalia > Carnivora > Felidae > Lynx > Lynx rufus. The sequence goes on from NW_025814823.1 coordinate 190,723,440, forward strand.
CAAATGAGGGAAAATGTTATTAACATTTGGAGAATCTGGGTGAAGAATATGGAAAGTTCTTTGTACTTTTCACACAACGTTCTGTAAGTCTGAATTTATATTTGTTTTTAAAAAGTTGATTATTACTGTTTGCAGCTATCATGTGTTGTAAGTGAAACAGTACACAGTGTCTTTTGTTTTATTTTATTTTTTTAAGTTTATTTTTGAGAGAGAGAGAGAGAGAGAGAGACAGCATGAGCAGGGGAGGGGCAGAGAGAGAGAGGGAGACACAGAATCCAAAATAGGCTCCAGGCTCTGAGCTGTCAGCACAGAGCCCCACGCGGGGCTCGAACTCACAAACCGCAAGATCATGACCTGAGCCGAAATTGGATGTTTAACTGACTGAGCCACCCAGGAGCCCCCAGTACACAGTGTTTAGACACTGTTTATAACCTTCCAAGCCCGTGTAGTTTCACCCCTTTTTCCTTTAGGGCTGTCTTATATTACATAGGAATATCTTATCCACCACTCATATTGATGAAGTCATGGATTATACTCTTCAAACAGTGCTGCATTAAACACCCTTAACACACAAGTTTATGTACTTGTGCCAATATTTGCGTAGAATAAATTTTTAGAAGTAGAATTGTTGCTTCAGAGAATATCAGCATTTAAAATTTTGATACTGCCAAATTAAGTTCCAAATGTGTATGTTTCCTGTTACTTGTGTATGAGAATTGCCCCATATTCTCTTGGGTGGTACTGGCCCACCAGCCACGAGTGTTATGTGGTGGTTGTGAAGATGGCTTCTATGAGAACTGAGGTGGGTCCCCTCCACCCCAACAGGTTTCCCTGGGGCCAGAATAGCTAAGAGCTGCTTCTAAAACTGGGATGGCACTGAAGAAAATGAGAGAAAGGAGAGTATGACCTCTGTGGAAGCCAGTGCCTGTCACATAGAAGGTGTTCTGATATTTGTTGAACGATGGGTTATTTGAAATCTTCATAGTCTGTTAGATGAAAATTATTAAAATTTGCTTCTAAAAGTGTACTAGTCTGAACACTTTCCTGTCTTTATTTGGCATTTGCATTTTCCTTGTCCTCTTTTGTCTATTTTTCTGTTTTTTAAAAAACACAGGTTTTGAAAAATCTCATTCATTGGACTTTTATTGAGGGTCTTGTAATGCTGGAGGTAGAGCTGTGAACAAGACAGGCAGTTCCTGAAGTCCTAATGCTTTCCTTCTAGTGGGGGTGGAGTCAGAGAAAATATGTTTTTAAAAAGTCAAAATAAAATTGCTAGTATTTGCTCCTTTTTAGACTTGTGTTTTTCTCCCAGAAGAATGGGATTATCTTTTAATTTTGCTTATGATATATTTTCCAGTGTGGGATTTTTAGATTTATTTTTTGGTAGTTTGATCTGTTGGTCTTTTGTAGTAGCCTTAAAACTTGTAGTTAGTTATTGAGTTATTTTTTTTTTTAATCTATTTTCCTTGATAGATTGTAAGCAACACTATAATGGAGGTAGTGTTTTTTGTTTATCATTGAAAGATAGTATGGTGTACTGTTTGAAGTCTTTAGGTTCTGGATCCTTCCTCTACTACTTGGTGACGTTATACAAGTGGTTCAACCTTTCTGAGCCACAATTGTCTCCTCTCCAAAACGGAAGCAGCTTTTCTCACAACCACGAGTAAAGTACTTATAACTATCTGGCACGTAGTATGTCTCATATATTATCTGTTGTCATAATCATCATCCCTGGATACTCATTGTCCTATATCAGACAAACCGTAAACAACCAAAAGAGTGAATACACATTAAAGATGTTTGTACCTACTTCCAAATTCCCATTGATTTGGAGTTGTCTTGAAATGGATGAAGCTGCTCAACAAATGCTTATGAAACTTCTGTGTACAAGGTTGTGGATATAGAACTATGATAGAGAGTCCTTCCTCTTATGGAGCTTGTAGTTTGCTCAGGGAGAGAAATCAAATACCGGTGCAGAGAATAAAAGAAAGTAGGATCTGCTTTTGATGAATAATTAAGTAAGCTTTTCTTTAGAGGTGACATTTTAAGCTACTGCCTGAAGCAGGAAGAAAAGCATGTGGAAAGACTGAAAGAAGAGGTTATAGTTAATAGTATAGTATAGTTAAAGAATAGTGTAAAAATAGTAGATTAAAGACAGTTCTGCTAGGATATAGTGAAGGAGAAGGCATGTGGGATGAAAACAATTAATACTGGCTATTATGTGGAAGAACAGTAATGAAAGCGGAAGGATCCTTGGGGGAAGCCATTATATCCCTGGCAAGAAGGAATGGTGGTTTGGCCAGAACTGATGAATTTGAGATAGTGAAGGTGTGGAGTCAGCAGGACTTGATAAATTTGTGATGGGGAGGAGAGGAGGTAATTCTTTTTTTGAATGCTTTATGAGACATTCAGAAGAAACTGAGGCAGTCTCCATTGGAGGTAGAAAGTACAGAGTCCTAAATCATAGACCAGGGTTTCTCCACTTTGGCACAATATATTGATATTTGGGGATGGATAGTTCTTTGTTGGGGGCTGTCATGTAAGGGTTTAGCAGCATCCCTGGCCTCTACCCATTAGATGCCAGTAGCACTCTATCCCCCAGTTGTGACAAGTAAAAATGTCTCCAGATTTTGCCATATGTCTCCTAGTGGGCAAAATTGACCTTGGTTGAGAACCAGTGATAGAATTGGTGTTTAAGGCTGTAGAATTGACTGAGATTACGCAAGGGAGACTGTAAAGCAGAGGTCTAAAACTGCAGACCACGAAGATTGTTGTAGATAAATTCTTTTTGACCCCACAGAACTTGACAATTTCTGGACTTAGTTACCACTATTTAAAAATCGAGACATTCTGCATAAAATCTGGATTTTTGCCCTCGTTTCAGAAATCAGGAAACTGAGGAACAATGATTTTTCATTCCCACATGAAATCTAATGGCTGGAGTCTTTAAGATCTGGCTGGCATGCATGTGCTTAATTCATCTGAATCTTTGCCCCAGAGTGCTTCACTGTTTTCGTTGCTTGCCTTTTCCCTTCGGCACTTGAGTTTGTGATGCCCTAGTTTAGAGTGAGAAGAGGGCCCCAGAGCAACCCTCTGAGGCATGCCAACATTAAAATTTGGGTGGAGTAGAGGCAGTGAAGGAGCTAGACGGGGAGTGGCCAGTGAGGTAGGAGAGAAACATAAATGTAGGCTCACAGAAGGCAAGGGAGAAGAGAAGTGTGGTGAAAAAGAAGAAAATGCTGAAGAATCATTGAGTAAAATCACCTTTGAAAAATATCCATTGGATTTGCTTGTTTGGTGATTGCTGATGACCTTGATGAATGGTTTTTGTGGAGTTAGTAGGTTGAGGCCAAATTGGATAATGACAAAAATGAATATGCAGCATGTGTAATTTGGCTGTAGAGAGGAGTAGAGAAATGGAATAACTGGTGAGGAATCCAGATTTTATTTAAAGATGAAAATATACTACACATTTTTTGTGCTGATGAAAACCTTAAGCAAAGAAGGAAAAATTATCGGATGATTGAAGATATAATGCTAATTAGAAAAGGATGGCAGTCTTACCCTGTTGTTCTAGAAACTAAGGAGATCATTTTGTCCTGGGCCCCAAACTGCCAAGGAAAAAAAAGGAAAATACTCTGTAGTATACAATGTGACAGGTTTGTTTTGTAGCTCTACTCTAAATTTTTGGTTTATTTCCATAGATTTTTGATCTTCCGCAATGGGTGAGCCACAACAAGTGAGTGCCCTTCCGCCACCTCCAATGCAGTACATCAAGGAATATACAGATGAAAATATTCAGGAAGGCCTAGCTCCCAAGCCTCCACCTCCAATAAAAGACAGTTATATGATGTTTGGCAATCAGTTCCAATGTGACGATCTTATCATTCGCCCTTTAGAAAGTCAGGGCATCGAACGACTTCATCCTATGCAGTTTGATCACAAGAAAGAACTGAGAAAACTCAATATGTCTATTCTTATTAATTTCTTAGACCTCTTAGATATCTTGATAAGAAGCCCTGGGAGTATAAAACGAGAAGAGAAGCTAGAAGATCTTAAGCTGCTTTTTGTGCATGTGCATCATCTCATAAATGAATACCGACCCCACCAAGCAAGAGAAACATTGAGAGTCATGATGGAGGTGCAGAAACGTCAACGCCTTGAAACAGCTGAACGGTTTCAAAAGCACTTGGAGCGAGTCATTGAGATGATTCAGAATTGCTTGGCTTCTTTGCCTGATGATTTGCCCCATTCAGAAGCAGGGATGAGAGTAAAAACTGAACCAATGGATGCTGATGATAGCAACAATTGTACTGGACAGAATGAACAGCAAAGAGAAAATTCAGGTCATAGGAGAGACCAGATTATAGAGAAAGATGCTGCCTTGTGTGTCCTCATTGATGAAATGAATGAAAGACCATGAAGGACGTTTCTTCTTTTTTTTCTTTTCCCTTTTCAGTAAATGGCGTATATTGGTTAATTTGCTCTTGGAGAGTCTTAAAAGAGGTATATCTAGAAGTCATGTAAATGGCTTGACTCCAGCCTTATCAATCATGAGATGTCACAGGCCATTTCACTTTATGACAAACATAGGCAAATGAGTATGCATACATTAAGGGTAATCGCCTTAAAAAGCAGAGTGCTGCAGTTGTGTGAAACATTCCTGGTTTTGGAGTTGCATAGAATGTTGGAGATATCCTCAGTAATAGCAGGCCTTCATCTTTGAAAAGTAGATTTGTCATTTGCTTTAAGAATGATCGATAAATAAAGGATAACAAGCTGAATAAATGTGAAATTCTAAAATCTTTAGATTTATTTTACTTAATCTCTAAAAAAGTAGTATAACATGCTAAAAGAGAGGAATCCCATAGAGTTATAAAACAGCAGTTTTGTGTTTCCTCTCTACTGCTTCTGTAAACACACTATCTGAGCTACTTGACCCTACCCTGGATAGGTCTCATAATTTTTTTCTACTCAGATAATAAATCCTTTGATCACTTTTAGTTACAAACATTCATTTTTGTAAATGTCTAATTAGCTATGCATTTTCCTTAAAGCTATGCTCAAGACTTGATAAGGCTGGAAGCCTGCATTGGGAAGGGGATTTGATAGCAGAGACTATTGGATTGTGTGCTGGAGATTCTTGTTCCCTTAAGATGTGGCTGCCCTGCCAGGGTCTACATTTTTTCACTCCTCTTGGGTCTACACATGGGACTAAGTTCTTAGCAATGGAGTATGGATACAAAAATTCAGGCCATTTCCATAAAAATTTCTTGGCATGTTCCTCCATTCCCTTCTCATCTGCTGGTTGGATGGCTGCACCTAGGATGACTGTGGAAGCCACTTGAAGATGATAAAGGTTCAGTCAGTTGGGTCTTTGAGTGACTAGGACTAAGCCCTTCTTTTATTACCCACCCACCCACCCACCCTAGTTGATTTGACCAGGAGCAAGAAGTCAGCTTGTTTTGAGCACTGAGATTTTATTTCTGCACTTTTCTGCCCTCCACCCTCTCTTCCACCAGGGGCTTGGTGGAGAATCTTCTTTGTTTCTGAAGTTCTCTGCTGGTCTTTCTTTTTATGTAGGCCAGTGGTTCTCAAAGTGTTGTCTAGCAGCATTACATCACTTGGGTACTTGTTAGAAATGCAGATTCTCAGGCCTTACCCTAAATCTACTAAATCAAACTCCATGGGTAGGGTCCAAAAAGCTGTGGTCTAAAAAGCTCTCAGGTTCTCATACACACTCAAGCTTAAGAATCACTGATAAAGGTAGTGCTTTTTCCCAGGTGTCCCCTTTGGGTCTTTCCTCAGTTCTTGGTTTCCAGTATATCACCCTTCAGGGATTTGCTCTATGAAGGTTTCTAGTTCTAGAACTGGCAAAGTCCAGTTTAATGTAGCCACAGGCCTATTCTGTATGTCAAACATTCATGCATCTTTTTCTTTAAAAATCTTGGGAATGTAGACTGTTGCCAAATAGATACTTCTCTGTTAGGCAGCTGGTTGGCCAGTCTAATTTTTTTTTTTTCCTGTTATGTGTTTGGTATAGATGTTTGGGCTCAGGGAACACAGTCCAGGCTCTTTAAAGCTTAAATTGAAGTGCATAACACTTGAGCAACTCTCCAAAGAAATCTTCCTTTGACCTCAACCTTTTGTTAACCTTGCAGATGTTGGGCCAAGAGGTACTAAACCAATTTTGGCTTGCTTTGCAATTGTTTGCATGGAAAAAACTAAATGAGTCTCATAACATTACAAGAGTCACAACATCATTTGTATGAGTGTGTGTGTGTGTGTGTGTGTGTGTGTGTGTGTGTGTGTGTTTAGGGAGGATTAGGGATTAAAATTCCATGAGGAATCTTAAATTCTGACTTTGGAGGATCTGATCTTGCAGGTCTAGGTAGCACCTGACCAAACCTCTTAAATTAGAGTTCTAATGTGAACTGCAATTACAATGAGATGAAGGAGCAGTCGTGATCTGATAACTGTTACAAGGTTAAAAGTTAATATAGTCTTTCAATCTTGTGAGGGTCAAAATATATCTCTGCATTCCTAGTTATAATGAATATTCCTGATAGACTGATTTCTCAAAGTGAGATATCTGCGATAGCCTGGCACTTCTTGAAATTACTGATGTCCAGACCACAGAGATTCTGATTTCATTGTTCTGGAGTGGGCCTTGGGCACTGGTTTTAAGAAATCTAGATGACTTGACCGTGTAGTGGGCTAAAGGAATATTGTATTCGTACTCTGCTCTAGCTAGTTGAAGCAAAAAGACAAACTTTTGAAATGATAACTGTGCTGTTATATGATGAAAGGATAAATTGACCATCCAAACTATTAACAGGACTAGGAAGGGGTCCAGAGCATCTGACTCAAACTCCATTCAGATCCCTTCATTATTTCTCCTGTATGGTTTCTTTCTGTTAGCTTCATTCTCTTTACAAACCAGCCTTTTTATGAATGGATGGAAAACATGGCTGCTAACAGTTCCCAAGTGTTAAGTCTTTCTGCCCCACTGCCTGAAAAAAGGAGGACTAATTAACCAGTCCAGAGAGGGAATTAGGGGTGGCATTCCTGATCCCAGCTGGGGCCTGAATCCTGTAAGAATTTGGCAGTCCCCAAGATGTCCACATATGGAAGATAGTCTACCTCTTGAGAAAGGAGGTGCTGAGTTGATCATACTGTAGATACCCACTACAAATTGAGCACATGTAAGTTTTTGATAAAAATAAACAGGTTGTATCTTAACTAAATAGAATTTAAGTAAAAATTTGAAAATAAAGGGAAAAAAATAAATAGGTTGTGTTAATTTATATTCCCAATCCCTCTCCTCCCCATCATTTGTTAATTGTCATTTAGTGAAAAATGTGGCCCTCTGCCTGACACTGGTCTAGTTACTAGGGAAATGGAGAGTGGGGAGGAAAATGAAAGATGAGCAAGAAAACAAATGTGTTTTAACTTTCTGGCCATTACAACACTCAGAAGAATCTTCTAATTTTATTCCTATTGCTTGCTAAAAATTCCTTGTCCATGTTATCTTTTCAAATTATGTTTACATGTGCACATTTGTTAAGGGCTTTGGAAGGAAGCTTCAACTGTGTTGTGCTGTGTTTCTGAGAAAAGGTCTGTGCTAGATTCTGAGGTCACTGGGAACACCAAATAGAAGTGTCTCATGAGGAAATAAAAAGCATGATTTGGGTGAAAAAGGCTATTAATGCCTGCAGCATAGGGAAGAGTTTGGAGCTGGAGAAGCACATGGAGGGCAGATTATAAGCTTTAGGTAAAGGGAAGGAGTTTGTTTTTCCCTAAATAAGAATGGAAATCAATAACAACTGTTGAGAGATCTTTGCTAACACTGCTCTAATCACTTTACGTACATATATTCATTTTATTCTCGCAACATCCCAATGAAATCAGTATGATTTTTTTTTCAATATATGAAATTTATTGTCAAATTGGTTTCCATACAATACCCAGTGCTCATCCCAAAAGGTGCCCTCCTCAATACCCATCACCCACCCTCCCCTCCCCTCCCCTCCCTCCCACCCCCATCAACCCTCAGTTTTCAGTTTGTTTTTTTTTTTTAATTTTTTTTTCAACATTTATTTATTTTTGGGACAGAGAGAGACAGAGCATGAACGGGGGAGGGGCAGAGAGAGAGGGAGACACAGAATCGGAAACAGGCTCCAGGCTCTGAGCCATCAGCCCAGAGCCTGACGCGGGGCTCGAACTCCCGGACCGCGAGATCGTGACCTGGCTGAAGTCGGACGCTTAACCGACTGCGCCACGCAGGCGCCCCCAGTTTTCAGTTTTTAAGAGTCTCTCATGCTTTGGCTCTCTCCCACTCTAACCTCTTTTTTTTTTTTTTCTTTCCCTCCCCCATGGGTTTCTGTTAAGTTTCTCAGGATCCACATAAGAGTGAAAACATCAGTATGATTTTTATATCCATTACAGATGAGGAAGCAGAGGTTCAGAGAGCTTATGTAATTTACCCAAGGTCACCAAGCTAGCAGGTAGCAGAACCAGGATTGAAACCTAGTTTCAAAACCTAAACACTCAACCTCCATACTTTAGCACCTTCCTACTGCATCATATAATTAATAAGTCATCGTGGATCCTAGAATGGAATCCCATATTTTGATCCTAAAGTCCATACTCTCAGAGACTACACGATCCTGGGCTGAGGGAGGAACAGATCTGTAGATGGAAATTAGTGTTAAGGCATTTATGTCTTAGACCTCCGTAGGTATCTTAAGGAGATACTGTGCTTATAGGGCTAATGTTCCATAAAAACCACTCTTGGGGGGCGCCTGGGTGGCGCAGTCGGTTGAGCGTCCGACTTCAGCCAGGTCACGATCTCGCGGTCCGTGAGTTCGAGCCCCGCGTCGGGCTCTGGGCTGATGGCTCAGAGCCTGGAGCCTATTTCCGATTCTGTGTCTCCCTCTCTCTCTGCCCCTCCCCCGTTCATGCTCTGTCTCTCTCTGTCCCAAAAATAAATAAATGTTGAAAAAAAAAAAATTAAAAAAAAAAAAAAAACCACTCTTGGCAGGTATTCTGCCACTTTATGAAACTGAGGATCAGTTTTGTGGCTTGCCCAGGTGGTGTATCTAAATTAGAATCTGGGTCAGGGTTGACAAACTTTTTCTGTAAACACCGGTTAGTAAATACTTCAGCCATTGAAGACTGTAAGGTCTGTCACAACTACTGAATTATTGTGGTACAAAAGCAGCCATAGACCATACCTGAGTAAATGAATGTGGCTATGTTCCAGTACAACTTTATAGGCACTGAAACTTGAATTTAATAATTTTCACGTTATGAAACATTCTTTTGATTTTTTAAAACCATTTAAACATATAAAATAATCCTTAGCTTGTGGCCTGTACAAAAACAGGCCACTGACTGAATTTGGCCTATGGGCTATGATCTGGGTGGTTGGATTCAAAACCCTAGAGTGTGTGCACAAAACCACAAAAAATCACAGAAATAAAAATTATAGAATTATTCTAAGGCCTAAATAAGATTATGGCTACAAACCACTTGGCACAATTTCTGGTATTTAGGAATCTATCCAAGGTCAGTTAATATCTTCCCTGATAAGACTTTTGTCTTCACGTGGCATTTAGATTCAGATTGAAGAACTGTTCTCAAATTGCAATGCAATGAGTCTAACAGTAAGTGGCACTCTTCCCTTGAGTTCAGAAGCTGCAACCAGGGAGAAGGCTAGAGATGCTCAGTGCTGCTAATGATACTGAGCTTTGTTTTTAATTCAACAAGTGAAACTCGTTGCCTGTGCCTCTGGCCTACAAAATCTTTTCTCATGGAGAGAACAGGGTGTGAATTTTTCAAAATAATCAGTATTATGTTGTGAATACAAGTCTTGTATTCAGAGCCTTGCTCTCCTGGACAAGACCTGGGGAAGGCCTCAGGCACTGTTGGTTAGCACTGAGTGAATGATGACAAGATGTTTCTTACATTTGCTTAACACACAAGACCAAGGTCTGTGAAGCTGCTGGTTCCTTGTCTACCACTAGGTTTGGAATAAGGGAAGACATTCAAAGGATGGGACTCAGGTGGGGAGGTGTATGGCTGGGCTGATCAGGAATGCATTGTATCAGAACTACAAGGAAAGATGTCTTTTGCCTCTTTATTGACTTTCCCATTCATTCATTCATTCATTCATTAGACCAACATGAGGATCTGCTATGAATACCATGCAACTGTTAGGAACTGTTAAGAATGAGAATACTGACATGGAAAGATATTCTGGATATGATAAAATCAGGTTAAGATGTGTAGTCTGAGTTCATATTTGTGTCTATCAGTGGATAGCCAAATTGGAAAAATAAAAATGATCTTATGGATGAATAAATTGAGACTGAAGAATGTAACTTACTATACACTAAGGACATTTCAACTAGCAATGAGAAAATTAAAATTCAGGTTTAAAAGAGAAGAGAATGAGCAAGGCATGGTAGATTTGGGGCCCTACTATTTACTAGCTCTGTAGCCTTGGTTGACACTCAATTTTCTTAACTATGATAATTCTAGCACCCATCTCCTAGGATAGGTAGTGTTAATGCAGAAAGTGAAAGAGAAGACCTATTCCAATTCTTTCTGAAACTCATTTGTCCCCAAGCAACATAGTCCATTAGGTCTCAGGCTTGCTAATCAATCTGTGCAGAAGTATCTGATCTGGGAGGGCTGAGGTGGTGCCTGCTTGAGTGGTGCATGAGCCTGGGCTCTAAGCCACTGCACCTTTAGGAGAAAGTGATAAAAATAAAAAAGAGGAAGGCACAAATAATAGCAGAAATGAAAAAGGAGAATTCCTATAGATTTTATAAACAGTATGAAATAATACGAAAATATTAGATGTGAAAATCTAGACAAAATGGACAAATTCTTATAAAATTACCAATTTTGTTTAAGAATAGAAAACTTGAATAGAAAAAAATCTTAATGATTTTTTTTTTTAAAGAAACCAGTAGTCAAAATCTCATAAAACTTTAAGTTCAAATAGCTTTGCTGGCAAGTTCTATCAAGCATTGCCAGAAAAACAAAACAAATCAAAACAAACTTATTTTATACAGACTCTTTCAGAGAATAGATAAGGGGAACACTTTATAAGAATAGCATAAATAAAATATCAGTACATTCAACCTAGGAATATGCAAAAATAAAAAAGTAATGTTTATTTTAGGAATGTAGAATAGAAAATTAATGTAGTCTGACACAATGGTAGATTAAAGGAGAAAAATCACTGAATCATCTCAACTGATGCACAAAAGGCATTTATAAAATTTAGTATCCATTCATGAAAAAAGAAAAAAAGTCTCTTGGATATTTAGGAATGGAAGAGAACTTCGCCAACATAATAAACAGTAGCTCCTTAAACTACACCATAATACATACCCAAGGTGGAAGCTGAAACCTTTTCTTTAAGAGCTAGAATGAAACAGGATGCCTGCTATCAAAATTTCTGTTAAATTTGAACTAGATTCCCTATCCAGCATGGCAAGGAAAAAAAATGTAGGATTGAAAATGAAGACACTAAACTGGCATTATTTGCAAGAAATATGACTATCTATACAGAAAATGCAATATAATCTATAGATAATTTATTAATAAGAGAATTTACTGGTTGGAGGAAAAAAAACATTCTAAAATAGAGTGCATTTCAGAATACCAGAAACAAACAACATAAAAACTTAAAAACAAGATACTATGTAAAATAGTATCAATAATATAAAGTACCTAGAAGAAAATCAAGGTACCAGTTGAAGACCTCTATGGAGAAAAGTTAAAAATTTTATTAAGGGAAAAATTAAAGAAAATCTAGATAGATAAAACATGTTTATGGACTCGAACACTCAATATTGTAAAGAGGCCAAATTTATTCCACAAAGTGGGAATATTTATTTATAACAGATATTTATTTATAACAGATTAAATCAGGAGGACTGGTATCCAAAATATGTAAATTATTCATATAAATTGATAGGTAAAAAATTGAGAAACCCAACAGAAAAATGGGCAAAATAAATATTTGTCCTCTTAGCACTCTCCAAATCCAAATGTTTCACAAACAAAAGAAAAGGTACTTTATTAACCTCTCTAGTAAAGAAGAAAATGCAAATTAAAGCCACAGTGAGAAGCTATCATATCCTTTAGCAGTTTGGGGGAAAAAAAATCTGGCAATGCTAAGTGTTGGTGAGGATGCATAATAAGATAAATTCTTATATACTGCTTGGAGATGTCTTGGGAAACAGGCTAATAAGGTCCAAAATGTATGTCCCCTCTTACCCAGTAATTCCACTCAGAAATATACTCCAGAGAAGGTTCTGTATGTGTGCATCAGGATTTGAGTACGAGAATGTCCAGGGTGGCATTGTTAGTGATAACTGAAACAGAAGATGAAGTGCTCATCTAAAATAAAATGAACAAATAATTTTTTTATGTTTTTATTTATTTTTTGAGAGGGAGAGAAACAGAGAGAGAGAGAGAGAGAGAGAGAGAGAGAATGCAAGTAAGAGAAGGGCAGAGAGAGAGGGAGACACAGAATCGGAAGCAGGCTCCAGGCTCTGAGCTGTCAGCACAGAGCCCAACGTGGGCCTTGAGCTCATGAACCGTGAGATCATGACCTGAGACAAAGTCAGATGCTTAACCACCTGAGCCACCCAGGTGCCCCCAAAAAATGAACATATAATTTGGGACATATCCATTCCCAGAAAAATATCCAGTAATAAATAAACAACCCATAGGAATACACAACAGCATGAACGAACCTCACAAATACATTGTTGAGTGAAAGAAGCAAAACACAAAAACTTGCAGAATCTGATATCATTCATATGATGTTAAAAAACAAGCAAAACCATACATATAATTTTGGAATGCAAACACAGTTGGTAAAACCGCAAAATAAACCAAATGATTATTGCAAGGTTTAGAATAGTAATTATCTGTAGGAGAGGACGAAGATTTTGTGATCAGGAAAAGACATACGAGCTCGGAATGGGTGTCAGCAGGACTTGAGGAGATTGGGAGTGTTTTCCCTTTTGTTTTGAGTCCTGGTTGAGTGTTTGCTTTATAAACATCTGTACCCTATAAATTTATATGTGCAATGTTTTATATATCTGTCATATTTTCCACCAGACAGCAGTTTAACCTCAAAGCCATGTTGTGACATCATCATGCACCCATTGTCTTGGAAAAAATTAAAAAGTCTGACGGAACTGTTACTGGCAAAGATATGGAGCATCGTAAGAGTTCTTCCTGGCAGTGAGAATGTAAAGTGGAGTAAGCGCTTTGGAAAACTTCTCACCCACAGTCCTGTAAAGTGGATGCCTATGAAAACAGAAAAATGACAAAGTAGGTCAGGGACCAAGAGGGAAAGTAGGAGAAGGGGAGGGGAGGGGAGGGAGAAAAAAAAAAGAAAGAGACCTCATGGGATTGATGAGGAGTATGTGGCTTGAACTGAGGAGTTCAATTAGCTTGACAATCTGCACCTGAAGTAAAAGACTAATAATTAAAGACTAGAAAGAAGTGGCACCACACTGGAGACGTGCTCAGGATGAGTGACCATTCATGCAGCTCCCCACACCAGAGTGGTCTCTGGAGGAAGTAGTGGGATCCGCATTTTCATGAGGAGACCGCAGGTAGGAGCTCCCACAGTGACTCACACAGAGTTCAATGGAATTTTCTTGACGGTAGACCCCCTTTCATTTCTCAGTTTCGTCACCGGGAGTCTCGCTGAGTTATTAAGGGTACATTATTTTGCACCGCTCCCCACTTCCTCTGCTCTGAAGAGTTTCGTTATGTGGGCAGGGGCAGCATTAACTTCCCTCTGGAGTTACTTGCTGAGTAAGTGTTGCGATATCTCAGAATGCTGACTTGTCCTTGCTGGGCCATGGTTTTCTATGCTGTGCGCACTGGAGAGGGCTCTAAACTGCTTCTTGCCTTGGTTTGAGAGTGACCTTCAGCTTAATCTCACTGGCATCCATCTATAGTCGCTAAATATAAAAACCGTCTATAAACATGAAAGCTCTTTATCATCTTCCCAGCATTGTGAAGAGCATGTCCTTGTAAGTTCAAAAGCACTTGATTAGTAAAATGCCGGGTTTTTTTTTTTGCAAGAAAAAGAACCATGCTCATTTGGAAGGTAGGTTTCCTTTTCCCAGCTCTCCACACCGCCTCTTTCTGGGCGAGTGTCTGTACTGGACATTTTCTTTGGCTGCTCAGCATCCATTTTCCCTTTTGGAATGCACCACACTTTTTCTTTAGGGGAACCACCTTCTTTCACTTTGAGAACACAAGTTTTGGGGATGTGACCCAGGCTCAACCCAATTAGTCCTCTGTGACCCTGTGGACACAGAGAGTTCAGAAATGAGTTGGTGACCCAATGTGAGCCTTTGAGGGAATGTGAATCACTGGACCTGTGTGAGAACAGCCAAGAGACGTTCTTGGTATGTGGCCATGTGCTCTGCAGGTGCAGTGGAGGGACACCATCTAGAATCTGAGGAAGGAGCCAAAAATGGAGGCAGCTAGAAGTAGGTCCCCAGTGACCTCACTGAGGCCATTGAGTCAAGTCTGCCTGAAGCTAAACTTTTTAATAATGTCAGTCAATAAACTGACTTCATAGTTTAAGCTAGTTAGTTGGGTTTTCTGTCAGCTGGTGAGAGAAGAAGGGTTTATTGGCATCAGAACAGCACTAAGATCAGCATGAGAGGTGTTCTGTAGCAAGGGAGAAAATCACTTGTCTTGTAAAAGGATCATTATCCCGAAGACCCTGAAGGGTCTGGGGTTCCCTCCAGGGATGCCCGGGATCTTTGGTCTGAAGTAACCCTCTCAGTGCTGGGGTGGGGAGGGCAATGCTGAAAACAACCTGATGCAAATGAGCGTACCGAGAGCACAAAAATAAAAGTAAAATAAAAATAAAAGGACTTTCGTCTGAGGTAAAGTCTACAAACTGATAGGCAGTCTATATATATTTAGGTATAAAGACATGTTTTGTGGGGCACCCAGGTGACTCAATCAGTTGAGCGTCCGACTTCAGCTCAGGTTATGATTTCAGAGTTCGTGAGTTCAAGCCCTGCATCGGGCTCTGTGCTGACAGCTCAGAGCCTGGAGCCTGCTTTGGATTCTGTGTCTCTCTTGCTTTCTGCCCCTCCCCTACTCATGCTCTGTCTATCTCTCTCTCTCTCCCTCTCTCTCTCCCTCTCTCCCTGTCTCTCTCTCTCAAAAATGAATAAATATTAAAAAATATACTTTTTAAAAAAGGAAATGTTTTGTACCTTCTCCTAGATCCCTTTTTTCATGATGTTCCTAATTGTTTATGAGTGAGACTTTCTTTCTGGTGATATACTCACAAGATGTACTCACATGAACATGCTTGTATACAGTTTTTAAAGTTCATTTATTTTGAGAGAGAGAGAGAACATGCAAAAGCAGGGGAGGGGCAGAGAGAGAGGGAGAGAGAGAGAATCCCAAGCAGGCTCTATACTGTCAGTGCAGATCCCAATGCTTGAACCCATGAACCGTGAGGTCATGACCTGAGCTGAAGTCGAGTCGGGCACTTAATTGACTGAGCCACCTAGGTGCCCCGATCATGTTTGTATATTAGAGACACACAGAAAAATATCTGAAAGGAGATCCATTATGTTGATGGGGTATTTTGTGAAACTGAGATTATGGCATATTTTATCTATCTATCCATCTTTCCATCTATCTATCTATCTATCTGTCTTCTTATTTTATTTTTTTCAGAATTTTCTACAGTAACCATAACATATAATAAAAAAGTTTTCAAGTACTATACAGACACACAGGTTTACAAGTACTTTTATTTAATTATTTAAGTTTTATTTAAATTCCAGTCCATTAACGTACAGTGTAGTGTTAGTTTCAAGTGTACAATATAGTGACTCAGCAATTCCATATAGTACCTGGTGCTCATCACAAGTACTGTCCTTAATCCCCATCACCTATTTCAGCCATCCCCCACTGACCTCCCCTCTGGTAACCATCAGTTTGTTCTCTATAGTTAGGAGTCTGTTTCTCTCTCTCTCTTCTCCTTTGCTCGTTTGTTTTGTTTCTTAAATTCCACACATGAGTGAAATCATATGGTATGATTTGTCATGTGACTGACTTATTTCCAACAAGCACTTTTAAAGAGAAGTCACGTGAGTTGCAATTTGGAAGTCAGAAGATCTAGCTCAAGATTTCTTCACTTCTTACCCTTAAAATCCGACGTTACTGCCTCCCTTTGCAAAATTTTGGGACTAATACTCTATGGGAACTGAGATGTTGTGGTTTAAATAAGAGAAGACTTTTTATTCAAATCAAGTACATATAGGATTCCATATGTAGTCATCTCTCCAATACCTATTCTTCTGCAGCTCCCCAATTGTACAAGGTAGATTCTAATTGGACTGAATTTTTCCAGATAATCCCATCTATATCACCCTTGTTCTCCTGTCTCCTGAACTGGGTAAAATTCTCTACTTCCATTTTATGAATTTTGTCAAGTGGCCCTTTCATTATCTGTCATTGTGAATTCTTTTTTTTTTTTTTAATTTTTTAAAAATGTTTTATTTTTGAGACAGAGAGAGACAGAGCGTGAGCAGGGGAGGGGCAGAGAGAGAGAGTGAGACACAGAATCCAAAGCAGGCTCCAGGCTCTGAGCTGTCAGCACAGAGCCCGATGTGGGGCTCAAACTCACAGACTGCGAGATCATGATCTGAGCCGAAGTCAGACGCTTAACCGACTGAGCCACCCAGGTGCCCCTGTCATTGTGAATTCTAACAACACATAATTCTGATGTTTTCATTGGGTGCTTAGAGACTATCTTTAGGGAGTCAGAATTTTTTTTGTTTTTGTTTTTGTTTTTTTTTTTTGCCACTTTTCCTGCTGACACGGAAAAAGCAAAAACACAAACAATCTGTGCAGTGGTATTGTATACAGTAGTTTATATGTAGTACCCTCTACCTAATTATAGACAGCCCTCTCCAAACGCTCCCTTAAGAGAATTCACAATACAACTTTCTAAACACATTTAGAAATGAATTAATTACAATACAAAAGGCTTCTTTACCAGAAACACATTTAAGTGTTCCTTTTATAAAGCAAACTTCCATTGCACATAATTAAAGAATCATAGGCCTCTATGGATCTTTTATGATCAACTTTACAAATAAATAGACATGAAGCATCCATTTCACGGGGATAATAACATTATTGTTTTTGCCTAATGTTTCCATCTAGTGGCATCCACATGGCTGTAATAAAGAATGGGGAAGTTCTATAGCAGCTGAAATGAAGAGATCTTTGGAATAGAAAGTTAATTAATTAATTGGTTAATTAATTAATTTTCTTTTAAACTTTTTATTTAAATTCAAGTTAGTTAACATACAGTGCAATATTGCTTTCAGGAGTAGAAATCAGTGATTCACCACTTACATAAGACACCCAGCTCTCATCCCAACAAGTGCCCTCCTTAATGCCCATCATCCATCTAACCCATCCCCCACCCACCTTCCATCCATTAACCTTCAGTTTGTTCTCTATTGTTAAGAGTCTTGAGGAGTCAACATGGCAGAGAAGTTTGAGGGCTGAAGTTCCCTTGTCCCTCAAACACAGCAGTATTGAGGCCAGAAGACTGGCAATTCAGGCTACAGAGTGACAGAAACATCTCCAGGGGCCCACAGGGACAACAACTTGGTGGTCCATAGGTTCGTGATTGCTAATGGGGGAAGATAAAACAGGCAGTGTAGGTAAGGAGGGGAGGGATTCCCTTCTGTGGAGACACAAAAGGAAGAAGAAAGGGAGGCTGTGGAAGTGTCGGATTGTATTTGGACAAGAAGAAAACCACTCGCCAGGGAATGGAAAAAACAGAGAAAGAACCAATTTCTAACTGGGGGGCTTTCTTCACCCTGTTTGCACACCCTGGGCTTGGTAACCAGCTCAGAGTTGCAGTCGAAAAAAGCAGTCTTCTCCCTTGGGTGCTGTGGGAAGAAGGTATACAGTCTCCAAGCACAAAAGAACCTGCAGCCGCCCACTAGCCAGAGGCCCTTTGTCAGTTGGCTGGCGGAGTGGCTCTACCCTGGAAGGGGGACATGTGGAGTGGGATCCTTTAAGACATCAACAAACTGGCCCACTTGTGCCCACACAGCACTGTGAGGATGGCCTGAACAGAGTGGTTTGTTCAGGGGGGAAGAGGGAGACTGGGACATTGCCAGTTTTCTCCTCATCACCAACAAGGTGGAGCTTCGGGGAATGGAGAGTGGGCCCACATTGGAGGCGGGACCCACCTACACCAAACCACATCCCTCTGTGCCTGGAAACTGTGTATCTACTGGAGCAAGATTGACACTGACTGAACCAGAGAGCCCCTCCTCCAGACCAGCACAGCCACTGGCTCTAAGGCATCACTGGCTCTAAGGCACTCAGATATCAGATATTGGTCCAGCAGTTCTGTATTTGCTGATTTGATTCTTGGTCAATTCTTAGTGTATATCATAGGCCTCTATGGATCTTTTATGATAAACTTTACAAATAAACTGAGACATGAACTGAGACATGAATATATATATAATGTATGTATTTCCTTACATATTATAAGGAAATATATTATATATAATTTTTTTCCTTATACTTTTTCTTCCTCTTACTCCTTTCCTTCTCTATTCTGGTTATTCTGGTTGTTGGTTTGTTTAAGCAGACATTTTTAATCTATTCTTTTTACTCATCTTCTGTATCTCCTTCTTTATTTTCCCCTCTCTCTCTGGGTTATACCATTTAGTTTCTCTAATTCTCTTCCTGGTCAATTATTTTTCCTTTTCTTTTTCCCCACTCCTGTCATTTCTCTCTTTGTATGGGATAAAGTTTCTCTCACCACCACCCCCTTTTTAAAACTTTTTCCAGGGTTACTTCAATGAACAAATCAAAACACACCTGGTGGAAGGCCTAAATCACCACTACGAGTAGGGAGATAAAGCAACCGGGGTCTTAACAACAGAGAGTATGCAACACACTCCAAAAACACCTCCTGAAGAGCCAGGCCCTGGACAGTGTATGAGCCGTTTTAAATATAATAGTGCTCAAAGGTGCAGGATACATAATAAGCTATTAAAACACATAAGGGACAGAAAACTAGCCAAAATGATGACCAGAAGAATTCTCAAAAAAAATTCCAGGAAGAAATGACAGCTAGAGAATTGCCCAAAACAGATATAAACAATATATCTGAGCAATAATTTAGAATAATAGTCATAAGATTAAGCTGGGCTCAGAAAAAGCATAGAAGACAGTAGAGAATCTATTGCTGCAGAGATCAAGGAACTAAGGAATAATCACAACAAATTAAGAAATGTTGTAAATGACGTGCAAAATAAACTAGATGCACTGGACAGCAAGGATGGAGGAAGCAGAGGGGAGAATAAGTGAAATAGAAGATAAAATTATGGAAAATGATGAAGCTGAGAAAAAGATAAGAAAATATTAGACCACAAGGGAAGAATTACAGAACTAAGTGATTCAATGAAACATAATAAAATTCATATCATACGAGTTCCAGAAGAAGAAGAAAAGAGAGAAAAGGGCAGAAAGTTTACTTGAACAAATTATAGCTGAGAACTTCCCTAATTTGGGGAAGGAGGCAGACATTCAAATCCAGGAGGCACAGAGAACTCCCTTCAGATTTAACAAGAATAGGTCTTCTCCATGGCACATCATAGGGAAACTGGCAAAGTACAAAGATAAAGAGAGGATTATGAAAGCAGTTGGGGACAAACGTGTCTTAACCTACAAGGATAGACACATAAGGATAGTAGTAGACCTGTCCACTGAAACTTGGCAGGCCAGAAGGGAGTGGCAGAAAATATTCAATGTGCTTTATAGGAAAAATATATAGCCAAGAATCTTTTGTCCAGCAAAGTTGTCATTCAGAATAGTAGGAGAGATAAAGCCTTTCCTAGACAAAAACTGAAGGAGTTCATGACCACTAAACCATCACTGCAAGAAATCCTAAGGGGGACTCTGTGAATGGAACACTGCAAAGACTACAAAGGACCAGAGACATCACCACAAGCACGAAACCTACAGATAACACAATGATACTAAATCTGTATCTTTCAATAATACTCTGAATGTATATGGACTATATGCTCCAATCAAAAGACATAGGGTTTCAGAATGGATTAAAAAAAAAAAAGATCCATCTATATACTGTCTACGAGAGACTCATTTTAGACCTGAGGACACCTTCAGGTTGAAAGTGAGGGGATGGAGAACCATCTATCATGCTACTGGAAGTCAAAAGCAAGCTGGAGTAGCCATACTTCTATCAGACACACTAGATTTTAAACGAAAGGCTGTAACAAGAGATGAAGAAGGGCATTATATCACAATTATGGGGTCTATCCATCAAGAAGAGATAACAATTAGGGGCACCTGGGTGGTTCAGTTGGTTAAGCGTCCGACTTTGGCTCAGGTCATGATCTTGCGGTCTGTGAGTTTGAGCCCCGTGTTGGGCTCTGTGCTGACAGCTCAGAGCCTAGAGCCTGCTTCGGATTCTGTGTCTCCCTCTCTTTCTTCCCCTCCCCCACTCATGCTCTGTCTCTCTCTCTCTCTCTCTGTCAAAAATAAATAAACATTAAATTTTTTTAAAAAAGAAGAGGTAACAATTATAAATGTTTCTGCCCCAAACTTGAGAGAACCCAAATATATAAATCAATTAATCACAAATGTAAGCAATCTTATTAGTAAGAATATGGTCATTGCAGGGGACTTTAATACTCCGCTTACAACAATGGACAGATCATCTAGTCAGAAAATCAATAAAGAAACAATGACCTTGAATGATACACTGGACCAGATGGACTTGACAGATATATTCAGAACTTTTCACCCCAAAGCAACAGAATACACATTCTTCTCAGGTGCACATTGAACATTCTCCAAGATAGATCACATACTGGGTCAGAAAACAGCCCTCAATAAATATAAAAGAAGTGAGATCACACCATGCATATTTTCAGATCACAACACTATTAAGCTTGAAATCAACCACAAGAAAAAATTTGGAAAGCCTTCAAATGCATGGAGGTTAAAGACTATCCTACTAAATAATGAATGGGTCAACCAGGCAATTAAAGAAGAAATTAAAAAGTATATGGAAGCAAATGAAAATGAAAACACGAAAGTCCAAACCCTTTGGGATGCAGCAAAGGCAGTCCTAAGGGGAAAATACATTGAAATCCAGGCCTATCTCAAGAAACAAGAAAAATCCCAAATACAAAACCTAACCACACACCTACAGGAACTAGAAGCAGAACAACAAAGAAACCCCAAAGCTAGCAGAAGAAGAGAAATAATAAAGATTAGAGAAGAAATAAACAATATAGAATCCAAAAAACCAGTAGCACAGATCAATGAATCTAAGAGCCGGTTTTTTGAAAAAAATGAACAAAATTGATAAACAACTAGCCAGACTTCTCAAAAAGAGAAATGAGAGAAACCAAATAGATAAAATCACAAATGGTAGAGGAGAGATCACAACCAACACCAGAGAAATACAAACAATTATTAGAGAATACTATGAAAAATTATTTGTCAACAAACTGTACAACCTGGATGAAATGGACAAATTCCTAGATACCCACACACTACCAAAACTCAAATGAGAAGAAATAGAAAATTTGAACAGACCCATAACCAGCAAAGAAATTTAATCAGTTATCAAACATCTCCCAACAAATAAAAGTCCTGGCCCAGATGGCTTCCCAGGGGAGTTCTACCAGACATTTAAAGCATACTTAAAACCTATCCTTATCAAGCTGTTCAAAAAAAATAGAAATGGAAGGAAAGCTTCTGGACTCATTCTATGAAGTCAGCATTACCTTGATTCCCAAATCAGACAGAGACCCCACTAAAACGGAGAATTACAGGCCAGTATCACTGATGAATGTGGATGCAAAAATTCTTAACAAGATACAAGCAAATTGAACTCAACAGTATATTAAAAGTATTATTCACCATGATCAAGTGGGATTCATTCCTGGGCTGCAGGGATGGTTCAATACTCACAAGTCAATCAATGTGATACATCACATTAATAGAAGAAAGGATAAGAACCATATAATCCTGTAAATAGATGCAGAAAAAGTATTTGACAAAATACAGCATCCTTTCTTAATAAAAACCCTCAAGAAAGTTGGGATAGAAGGAACATACCTTAAAATTGTAAAAGCCATATGTGAAAAGCCCACAGCTAATATCATCCTCAATGTGGAAAAACTGAGAGTTTTCCCCCTGAGATAGGGAACACGACAGGGATGTTCACTCTCACCACTGTTGTTTAACAAGTTGTTGGAAGTCCTAGCCTCAGTAATCAGACAACAAAATGAAATAAAAGGCATCCAAATTGGCAAAGAAGAGTCAAATTTTCACTTTTTGCAGATGTCATGATACTCTACTTGGAAAACCCGAAAGACTCAACCAAAAAGCTGCTAGACCTGATACTTGAATTCAACAAAGTCTCAGGATACAAAATCAGTGTACAGAAATTGGTTGCATTTCTATACACCAATAATGAAGCAACAGAAAGAGAAATCAAGAAATCGATCCCATTTACAATTGAACCAAGAACCAGAAAATACCTAGGAATAAACCTAACCAAAGATGTAAAAGATCTGTATGCTGAAAACTATAGAAAACTTACAAAAGAAATTGAAGAAGACACAAAGATATAGAAGAAAAGCTCATGGATTGGAAGAACAAATATTGTTAAAATGTCAATACTACCCAAAGCAATGTACACATTCAATGCAATCCCAATCAAAATTGCACCAGAATTCTTCTCAAAGCTAGAACAAACAATCCTAAAATTTATATGGAACCACAAAAGACCCTGAATAGCCAAAGTAATATTGAATAAGAAAACCAAAGCAGGAGACATCAGCGTGGTGGGAGAACTGGACAGCAACAGGCAGAAGAATGAAACTGGACTACTTCCTTACACCATACACAAAAATAAACTCAAAATGGATAAAAGACCTAAATGTGAGACAGGAAACCATCGAAACCCTAGAGAGAAAATAGGCAACAACCTATTTGATCTCAGCCACAGCAACTTTTTACTCGACATGTCTGAAGGCAAGGGAAATAAAAGCAAAAATGAACTATTGGGACCTCATCAAGATAAAAAGCTTCTGCACTGTGAAGGAAATAATAAAACTAAAAGGCAACCGACAGAATGGGAGAAGATATTTGCAAGGACATATCGGATAAAGGGTTAGTATGCAAAATCCATAAAGAACTTACCAAATGCAACAACATGAAAAACAAATAATCCAGTGAAGAAATGGGCAAAAGAAATGAATAGACACTTTCCCAAAGAAGACATCCAGATGGCCAACAGATACATGAAAAGATACTCAACATCACTCATAATCAGGGAAATACAAATCAAAACCACATTGAGATACCACCTCACACCATCAGCGTAGCTAAAATGAACAACTCAGGAAAAAAATAGATGTTGGCAAGACTGTGGAGAAACAGGAACCCTCTTGCACTGTTGGTGGGAATGGAAACTGGTGCAGCCATTCTGGAAAACAGTGTGGAAGTTCCTCAAAAAATGAAAAATAAAATTATGACCCAGCAACAACACTACTAGGAATTTATCCAAAGGATACGTAAGTGCTGATTCACAGGGGCACTTGTACCCCAGTGTTTATAGCAGCACTTTAAACAATAGCCAAATCATGGAAAAAGTCCAAATGTCTATCAACTGATGAATGGATAAAGAAGATGTGGTTTATATATACAATGGAATACTACTTGGCAATGTGAAAGAATGAAATCCTGCCATTTGCAACAATGTGGACAGAACTGGAGGGTATTATGCTAAGTAAAATAAGTCAGTCGGAGAAAGATAGATATTATATGTTTTCACTCATATGTGGAACTTGAGAAACTTAACAGAAGACCATGGGGGAAGGGAAGGAGAAAAAAAAAGTTTCAAACAGAGAGGGAGGCAAACCCATAAGAGACTCTTAAATACAAAGAACAAACTGAGGGTTGATAAGGGCATGGGAGAGAGGGGAAAATGGGTGATGGGCATTGAGGAGGGCACTTGTTAGGATGAGTACTGGGTGTTGTATGGAAGTGATGAATCATGGGAATCTACCTCTGAAACCAAGAGCACAGTGTATACACTATATGTTAGCTAACTTGACAATAAATTATATTAAAAAATTAACACAAACAACAACAATAAAAGAATCTCTTATGGTTTGTTTCCCTCTTTTCTTTTTTCATTTCCCTCCTCCTGTATATTCATCTGTTTTTTTTTCTTAAATTCCACAATGAATGAAATCATATGGTATTTGTCTAGAAAGTTAAGTTTAAAAAGATAGATGCAAGCTGATAAATGTTAGCATCTCTACAGGTAGAACAAGCAGACAGTTGTCGGATCTGAAGCACAGAGCACCAGCAGCGAAGCACTCTTCAAAGAGTCAAACCTCTAGAGCTAAGTTTCGTTTACAGGAAATACACAGAAAAGAGGAATAATTTCAATGACACCACAAGGAAGCAGGCAAACCCAGAATGTGGCATATTCTGCGGAACAACTGATTTTACAACCAGTGAGTGGCAGGGGGATGGAGGGAAACTGTCCCAGGTTAAGATACTTAATTCATATGACAACCAAATGCGACATAGGGACCTTGTTTGGGTCTTGATGTAAATAAATGTATTGTAAAAGGGTATTTTTGAGATAACCAGGGGAATTTGATTATGAACTGGAGACTTAGGTGCTAAGACATCATTATTAATTTGGTGTCATGTGTGATAATGGTATTATAGTAATGCAGCAAAAAGTCCACTTTAAATACACATTAAAATCTGTAAGGGTGAAGTGATATGAGATCTGGGATTTGTTTTAAAATAGAAGTTGGTAATTTTAAATCTGTGTGTTGGGAACTCATAGTTTCCTGTCTGCTTTTGTGTATGTAAAAAAAATGTATATAAAACAGTAAATAGAAAATGCAAGTTATAACATGGGTATACAATTTGTCTAAGAAAGGAAGGAATAACAATACATATTTTATTTTCTTGTGTCTGCATTGGGGGTATATACACAAGAGACTTAGGAGAATGGAAACCTACAGGGCGGTGGGGGAAATTGGTAGACTTGGAGGATGGGAACAAGGCTTCTTCATAAAGCTTTAATACTGCTTCAAATTTTAGCCATTTGGATGAATTATCTAAATAGTTTGATTTTAAGAAACAAGAAAGAAAAGTTAAATAAACATAAAAATGCTCAGAAACATTTCCCTGTACACAGGAAAAAAAAAAGAAGAAGGGGATTGGAGTAGATTTCTAGGTTCACATTGCAGAATGTGATTGTGGTAAAGCACATCAGCGATAGGTAGGTAGAATGGGTTCCAATATCAGCTCTTCCTGCTAGCTTTGTGAACTCAAGGTAAAATTGCTAAAACTTTGTGAGGCTCAATTTCCTTACCTCTATGTTGAGGGTAATCTACTGCATAAGATTGTTCTAAAGATTGAGTGTGGCAATGGTTGTAAAGTGCTCAGTGTAGTACCTGACCCACAGAAAGCACCCAAATACTGGTTATTATTGTAAGTAGTAACCTTAGCTCTCTAGTGGTTTAATCTTTGGTAGTTGTTTAGTGATTGGTAGATAATATCTCTTATGCAATCAGTGAGGAAATTAAATATGGCGGGAACAGATGGTAGCCCTCATTGTGGCCTAAGCAAGTCATACCAGATATTTATTGTATGCCCACATTCCCATCCTGTGCTACCAATGCTGTTTATAATATCACCCTCAAGCGCACATTCACTGTCTAGACTTCGATGAATTAATAAGTTATTAATATTTTATGAAACTGGTTCCAGTAGTAAATCTAGATAAGGACATAAAACAGAGTAATAACAATAAAAAACAAAACACGGAAAAAAAGGAAAAACAGAATACAAAATCTGAGGGCTGACACTTTTAAGAGTGTTGATTGGGGCCATGCAGTAAACATATCATCTGACCCCATGTTTAATCCATTCTGCCTTACCCTTCAATATGGACATTTGCTGGTTTTTATTAGTTATGTAGGTAGACATATTAAGGACAGATATGGAATTCATAAAATGGTTTATAGTGGAAAAAATCTGGAGCTTGGGGGACTCAGTTCTCATTTGAAATTACTAATCACATGCCTTTGGGCAAATCAACCTTTTTAGGTCTCAGTTTCCCTATCCATAAAATGAAGAAATTTACTGTGATCTCTTGAGTAACTGCTACCTCTGATCCTATGGAAAGTACATGCATTGAACAAGCTGGATATTTATCCTGAATGCATTTAGTGGCATAAAGATGAGTGACAAGGAAGTTCAGCAAGAAAAGACAGGAAGTCCACAGGGTTTTCAGAAACTATGCAGTCTGTGACCTTACTCTGATAAAGAATCATTGGCTTTGGCTCAGTCGGTTGAGTGTCTGACTTCGGCTCAGGTCATGATCTCACAGCTTGTGCATTCAGGCCCCGTGTTGGACTCTGTGCTCACGGCTCGAAGCCTGGAGGCTGCTTCGGATTCTGTGTCTCCCTCTCTCTCTGCTCTTCCCCTGCTCACACTCTGTCTTTCTCAAGAATAAATAAACATTAATTTTTTTTTTTAAAGAATCATTGGCTTTTAAGGTTCCTAGAGAAATGTCACTATCCCAGGGCTGAGACTGAGGGCTGTCACTATCCCAGGGGTCTGAGATGTTACCTCAGTGATGGACAGTGTGGCTGAAACTCAACCCTTTCTGAGAATTTACGTCTAGAGCCCCAGGGCTGGGAGGGAGGAGACATCCCATCTGATTCTATTACATAAGATGTAATAGAATATTGAGGTCCCCTTGATTCCCACTGCAGTGGGGGAGAAGCACTGCAGAAAGGAAATATCTTCCCTAAGTGGAAGGGTTTGAAAATTCAGGTCAAAGTCAGAATATTACAGCAGGAAGCCATGCATATGTCACCTAGCACAATTTCCTCATTTTATACATTTTATAAATGAGGAAACTGAGATCCAACAAGGTTATATAGCACAGCCCAGTTTGTGTTTGGACAAGGCTAAGAATTAAGTTCCAGGGGTGGAAAGGGCCCATAAATTTGAGAATAAGAGACATGCCATTCATTGTGGTATTCTCCAGCTCCTAGTCCATTAATATTGATCACATGACCAACCAACTGACTGATCTGACTGAATGAATGCATGGATGATATGTTCCTGCCTTGTGTTCCCTGGTAACCAGCTAGACCCACACGCCATCCATTCCAAACAGAGGATTATTTCATTGGAGATATGAGAGGGCTCTCTCCACTTGCTAAGACAGTTTTCTTGACTGGCTGAGAGACATTTTTCTTCCTTGAGTATTGCTTCCTCTTCGTTGATACTAACAGGATAAATATCAGAGCCCTTACAGGATGTGTGTGGTGTAGCACGACAGACAACTGGGGTTTCCTTTGATGTAACTGTGGACTTGACAGCATTAACAGAGGAAAGATCGGTAGTCAGGTGCCCTGGTGTGTTGGTCCAGCAGTCGGGGAGAGCAGCTGTTGCTCCTGTGATTGTGGAGGAGATACAATTGCAAGAGGTACCCAGTTCCACTGGAGAATCAAAACTAAATAGAGCTATTACTGGACGTTTCTTCTTCAGAATCCATGGTTTCACAACTTTCCTTTGACTGTGTCCTGCTGCTGCTGCCACTACTCACAAGTAAGTCTGGGCACGGGCTGTCACACCTGGATAGCGTGAGATAAAGATACAAAGACGGTCATTGTAATGTTTGTAGTAGCAAGTTTGGGAGCAGCCTAAATAAATGCCCACTAGTGGGGGAGTAGGTAAATCAGTTTGTGATATCTCCATGATGCAAACAGTGAAGCTGACCAAACATAGTGATATGAAATGTCTCTAAGTTGAAAAGTTAATTGAATAAAGCAAAGAACAGAATAACATGTATATTAGACTTCCATTTGTGGATGTGTGTTGTAGGGAATAACATGTATATTAGACTTCCATGTGGGAATACCTGAATGGTCCTTAATGTATAGACTCTGGGAAGGAGAACCAGAAAATGGGAAGGAGCAGGGAGAGGGAGTATACTTTTCATATATCTTTAAAAAAAATTTTTAATGTTTATTTATTTGAGAGAGAGAGAGAGAGAGAGAGAGAGAGCATGAGTGGGGAAGGGGCAGAGAGAGAGGAGGACACAGAATCTGAAGCAGTCTCGAGGCTCTGAGCTGTCAGCACAGAGCCTGATTGCAGGGCTTGAATTCACGGACTGTGTGATCAAGACCTGAGCCAAAGTCTGACGCTTAACTGACGGAGCCACCCAGGAGCCCTCATATACCTTTTTATACTGTTTAAATGTTTCACTATATATATTTATTAATATATATATATTTAAAGACAATTCATTTCAAACCTCAAAATAGCCTGTGGGTGGTTTCAAACATGTAAGCTTCTTATTTAGCCAGTAGTTTTTATTCATTATGTGCTGAGTGCTTAAAAAAAGAGAGAGCTTTATGTTAACTGCCTTTCATCGATGAGCAGATGGGTGAGCTGTTTTACTAGCTAACAATGACTCATTTTCTGACTATCTATCTGCCCAGCCCTCCGATGTTCACGGAGCTAGACCACAATTGTCTCTTAGGGCATTGGTTCTCAAAGTGAATTTCCAACCAGCCCTGTCAACAACTGGAAACCTGCTAGAAATTCAAATTTTTATACCCCACCCCAGACCTATCGAAGTAGGAACTCTAGCGGTTGAGCCCAGCCATCTGTGTTTTAACAAGGCTTTCTGGTGATTCTGATGCTCCTCAAGTCCGACAGTCATTGTCATAATGGATCATCTTCCAAACAGGACAGCAGGACTGGTTTCCTTTTTATTCTGTATGGCATTACTTGCAGTTTTCTTGAAATGGACCAGCCTCACTCATTGCCTGGATCTTGCTCTCTTTACTTCTTTCTTCAGGGTCTTTGGAAGGGGAATACGTAGTTGAAGTGGGTCAGAATGCTGTTCTGCCCTGCACCTACTCTCCAGCCACTCCTGAGAATCTTGTGCCTGTCTGCTGGGGCAAGGGATCCTGTCCTATGTTTGAATGTCATAGTATGGTGCTCAGCACAGATGGAAGGAACTTGAAATATCAGACATCCAACAGATACCAGCTAAAGAGGAATTTCCACAAAGGAGATGTGTCCTTGACTATAGAGAATGTGACTCTAGCTGACAGTGGGACCTATTGCTGCCGGATTCAATTCCCAGGCCTAATGAATGATAAAAAATCAAACCTGGAGTTGGTCATCAAATCAGGTGAGTGGACCTTTGCATGTCTTCTTTATGAATAAAACTCACCTGCAGGTAATTAAATATACTGATTGGTCTCACTTCTGATCTCCCCAATTATAGCCCTGGGAGTGGGTCCCTAAGACCTAAAGTTTAACAGGCTCCACCGACAATGCCCAGCCACATTTAATTCCCTTCCTCTATTTTCAAACTCAGGGACAGGATCTGTAGAATGGGAGGAAAGGCCTAGATCAGTGGTTAAGAACCTGATTGCTCATTAGATCACCTGGAAAGCTCTTTAACACTTACATCTTCTTGGTCCCCACCCACAAACCAGAGAAATCGGCATTTCCGGAGGTAGAGCCCACGTTCTGGGATTTTACGAAGTCTACCTTAGATGATTCTCCTCTCTGTGCAGCCAGGATTGAGAACCACTGGACTGTGTATGTGTGGGGTGGGTAGTGGCGGGATACATGTATTTGTACATTTTAAGATTTATACAGCATATAGTCTGTGGCTGATGAAGCTCAGTTTAAATCCAACTTTGCCTCTTACTAGCTGTGTAATCTTGGGCAAGTTATTTAAGCTCTGTGGCCTCCTGTTCTATAAAACATGGCAATTCCTACTACACAGGCCATTGGAAGGATTTTATGAAGTGTTTTATAAAAGGCATTTAGCATGGCCATTTGTGTAGCTATTAGTTCTATTATTAACAATTAGACTGCGATGATGATGGCCGTAACAGACCTCTGCCCAACATGTGAAGAGTCTCATACACTCTCAGTGAACACGTCCTGGTAGGTTTGGCAGTTGGGCATGTGCCTTTCTTCATTTGTTGTGTTTCATATTTTTTTCTGCTGCCCCTTTGATTCCCCGAAACAAGCTCTCTGCTCTCAGAGAAGTCTCATCCTTATATTGGTTTCTGACATTAGCCAAGGTCACCCCTGCTCGGCCTACACGCAGAGCCTTCGGTACAGCCTTTCCAAGGATGCTCACCACCAAGGGATATGGCTCAGGTAATTATACAAGTGGTGTAGGAGGAAGCCTTCTGGCATTTTCTGAGTTCGGAGGATTTTGAATATGGGAAAGAGATGAGAAATGGGTTTGAGTGGAGGTGTGAATGTTCCTGTGCACCTGAGATATTGTGTGTGGTGAGAGGGGTGGTGGGGACAAACCTGTGTTGGGAAAAAGGAGCGCTGAGCTAGGATTTGGAATTAGTCACAAGTAGCCCTGTGACCTGGGCTGAAGCCTTTCACTTCCCTGGACCTCGCCTTCCTATTCTGTTCAAGGAGAGGGTTCGGAATCTTTGGATTTTGTAACCTAGTAAAATTCCCACTCCCTCCCCCTAAAAAAAGAATTTTGGTAATATATGTATTTTGCCAAATAAGGAAAAAATTGCATTATTATCCATTATTGCAATAATAAAAGACATGTTTTTAAATTAAATACATTTATTCTAATGAAAAACTCATTACATTGCCATTATTTTCCAATTGACTCCCAGAATGGGGATGTTTTGTTATGAATTCATCCCAGTCCATGTTTGGGGTTGGATTAGGTGATTTCAAGGATCTCTTCTTACTGGAATGAAGCCCATCATCTTCCCTCAATTCCAACCTCAGAAGGAACAGCTATATTATTTAAGTAATTCAACAAGGACTTTTCCATGCTGCTCTGGAAGAGAAGATAGGATCAAAAGAGCAGACCTCAGGTCACATTGAGCAGGGAGATTAATCTTAAATGTCTCCTGTCAAAGTCCTGGTCTCTCTTATACTCTCTGGAGCTTAGTCTTCCATTCAGTAAGATGAGGGTAATAACAGGTAAGTCCCATATCTTAATCTCATAAATCTCCTAAATCCCACCTTATGAAATTTAACTAAGAAAGGGTGTCTCAAGTGCTTAGCCCAGTATTTGATCATACTGTGTACTCAGTACACGTTGGTTATTGTCCTTAATGTTACCAATAAGATCTGGAGGCAGAATGTGATTGTGGTTAAGCACATCAGCAATAGGTAGGTAGAATGGGTTCCAATATCAGCTCTTCCCGCTAGCTTTGTGAGCTCAAGGTAAAATTGCTAAAACTTTGTGAGGCTCAGTTTCCTTACCTCTATGTTGAGGGTAATCTACTGTGTAAGATTGTTCTAAAGATTTGAGTGTGACAATGGTTGTAAAGTGCTCAGTGTAGTACCTGACCCACAGAAAGCACCCAAATACTGGTTGTTATTGTAAGTAGTAACCTTAGCTCTCTAGTGGTTTAATCTTTGGTAGTTGTTTAGTGATTGGTAGATAATATCTCTTATGCAATTAGTAAGGAAATTAAATATGGCGGGAACAGATGGTAGCCCTCATTGTGGCCTAATCAAGTCATACCAGATATTTATTGTACGCCCGCATTCCCATCCTGTGCTACCAATGCTGTTTATAACATCACCACCAAGCGCACATTCACTGTATACCCACATACCTTCCTCACGAGGCAGTATATTTCCTCAGAGTTGTCTATATCCTAAACAAGTCTTTTTCTCTTTAGTTTTTACTTGTTAGTTCCTTCCCTTTAGGGCAACAAAGATGGGGGCATTTCTTGCATTGGAAATATAGGCACAGTACCTACAATCTCTGAGCTTTCGACGGCCTAAGAAAATATTCAAGTAAACAAACAAAAAATGTAACAGCTCCAAAGTAGGAAAATAAATAAAAATTAAAATTATTATTTAATGGCATGTCCATAATATGTAACATGTCAACTAGTTACCTGCAAGTCAACCTGTGTGTACTTATACATACCTTTTCTTTAGTGTGGAATGTGGATACATTTAATATGTTTGCTATAAAGTGGAATGGAACCTTAACAAGTAAGAATTCAAGAATCATGGAACCTATCTTGAACACAAAACAATGTAATGTCTCTTCCACCTGAAGGATGCAGGACAGGGTCACAGTGAATCCTCAGCTCTGGAGATAGATTTGGCCTAAATCTCAGGTTTGTCAATGAATAGTTGTGTGATCTTAGGCAAAGTACCTCTCTGAGAATCAGGTTTTTCATCTGAAGAATGGAAAAATAATAGTACCTACTTATTGTGGTGAAGATTAAAAGCTGTTGGGCAAATAAAGTACTAAGCACCATGTCTGGCATATAATATGTACTAGATGGTAACTACAAATTCATAAACTTTTAAGACTCTCACGTGCCACCCTGTTGCTACCTCCACTCCAGCCAAGTCCTGGGTTCTCTGGGAAAATCAAAGCAACTTTTTCCAACTGTCCCACTCACTTGGTTGATGGCTATCTATGTGAAAATAATCTGTGATAATCTATAAAATGGAGTGCTGTTGGGTCATTTTCACTGTAAATCGAAATTAAAAAAAAGAGAAGTCAGTCTTATCATTTAGGCCAAGAAAAATAATTACAGGGAAGCAGAAACTGGATTTACATTAGAAAATCTTGTGTGTGGTTAAGATTCATGTTTACTTAGTAGTTCCACCAATGTGGTTTTTATGCTTTAAATTCCTTTTTGGGTAATAAGAGCAAAGGTAAGTGGAAGATAATCTCTTTTACTTCCTCTTTTTTAAAAATAATTTTAGGCTGAGAATAGTAAAATATTAATATTAAAATCATGGTGTGTTGGGATGCCTGGGTGGCTCAGTTGGTTAACCGTCTGACTTCGGCTCAGGCTCGAGTCTTGCATCAGGCTCTGTGCTGACAGCTCAGAGCTTGGAGCCTGCTTTGGATTCTGTGTCTCCCTGTCTCTCTCTGCCCCTCCCCTGTTCATGTCCTGTCTCTCTTTGTCTCTCAAAAAATAAAACAAAATGTTAAAAAAAGAAATTAAAAAAAAAATCATTGTTAAAGCAGGAGGCCTGCCTTAAAGGATTTAGATTTTTAGGCTTCCAGAAAGTGGCCATGACATTTAAGAAGTTTCAGAGCCTCTGACTCAGCCAGATAAATGAGTAGGCATCCTTAATTTTCCCAAAGCTAACCATCTATTGATTTTTAGAAAGCAGCCTCTGTGAGGTCAGGGCTTGTGCCCATGCTGTTTGCGGCTCTGTACCCTGGGCCTGGCACAGAGAAGGGGTATAGTACATGTTCATCAAATGGATAAGCAGGTAAAGAAATGAATGAGTAAAAAGGAAAGAAGGTGAGATGGCACCTGGGCAATGTGACCACTTGGTAGTGACAATGCAAAAGTAAAGGTTGTTGAAAGGGACATCGTTCAGAGTGTCTTGTTTAAAGCCATGCAGACCTAAATCGAAAGGCTATTTCTGTTATTCACTAATCTCTGTGACCCTGGGTAAGTCCCCTAACTTCCTAATTCTCAGCTTCTTCATCTGCGAAATGGGGTTAATAGTCTCTACTTTAGGATAGTTGTTTTGAATGCTAAATGAGATACTTCGTTCAAAGAATTTAGCACCATGTCAGCTCATGGTAAATTATAGCTATAGTTATTATTACTCTCATTTTTAGGCAATGAAATACCCCGTCTCCCTCTTAATGAGTAAATGTTAAACTTTTTTAAGAAAATTAACTTTTGTTATCTTTCAAAGTCTCATTACAATATAATGCCTGGTTGAGTGTTATCAATGTTGTTGGCAATTTGCTGCCCTCTTTGGGGTGCTGTGGACACAACAAACCACATATTCGACAGAGGTTTTCCTGGCAGAGGTCTCCAGTTCATAGAACATAAGTAGTCGGGTTCATTATCTGGATAAAAAAAAAATGGTCATCCGTATCAAATCGTTGATTTGTAAGTGTTTAGAAAATTTTGTTGGTCTCACAATTACTTATTGTGAAGAGTATAGAGTAGGATTAATTTCAAATATGATTCTAGGCATCTTTAAGAGTTTTTAAAACTCAGATAATAGAAAACGTTCTTGACTATTCTATCAGCTGTTTTTTTCTCTTTATGGCAGAGACACGGACACTGGAAGCCCTCCATGATAAAAATCAAACTGTAAGTGACATGGACATGTGTGTGCGTGCATGCATGTGTGCGTGGGTGCGCGCGTGCTAACCTCTTATTCAACTCAGAGGAAAGAAAGTTTGGCTTTAGTCTTCATTCTTGTTTGCTCCTCGCCTTTGGAGAAAACATGCCTCACTCTCCATTAGCCTCAGAGCCCTCCGCTGTAACATGTTGATGAGGGCCACTTCTAGCCATCTAAGGACAGAATGAGGGGGTAAGTGTAAAGTGCCTAGCACATAGTAAGTGCTGGAAAACAAAAACACAAAACCACTAGCTTCTTGTTTCTCTTCTCATATTTCACAACTGCGAACCGCTGTGGAGGGTTCAAAGACCCTCCATATCCCTGGAATATATTTCTTCTCGCTTGCATGGTAACCCTGATGAGAAAGATTGTGTAAATTTATTTATGTCTGACAAGACACTAGTCAGGAGTATTTGAAGTCAACAATGTATATATCGAAGTATAAACAAATCAATATTTTAATTAACCACAATTTTAGTGTCCCCCACTTTCTCAGAGCAAAAGGGAATCCCCTAGATATCAAGCTTATAGTAGTGACTTAAAAATTCTTGGGGCGCCTGGGTGGCGCAGTCGGTTAAGCGTCCGACTTCAGCCAGGTCACGATCTCGCGGTCTGTGAGTTCGAGCCCCGCGTCAGGCTCTGGGCTGATGGCTCGGAGCCTGGAGCCTGTTTCCGATTCTGTGTCTCCCTCTCTCTCTGCCCCTCCCCCGTTCATGCTCTGTTTCTCTCTGTCCCAAAAATAAATACACGTTTAAAAAAAAAAAATTCTTTGAGGATGTATATAGGAGTCTGCATTCATTTGACGAAGTCCCCTACTTGTGTGTTCACAACCAAGGCTCAGCACTTTGTGTTTGTCCCTGCCCCTCTTTGTGACCAAAGACTGACTCTAAGTACCTCTGTATATCCATAGTATTTAATACACAGTACCTTGCATATAGCACTCCTGTAGTAAAAGTTGATTGAATAAGTGGAAAATTTAATTTCTTTGACTTCTTTGTTTTAAAATTATTTATCATTGTTGCTTTTAAAGGGAGAATATGGACTAAAATTTTGAAAGCAGAAGAATGTTATGGCTTTCAGTTAAAAAATAAAATTAATAAAACTAATTAGAGAAATAGCCACAATACCTATCACCACGTAAGCATTGATTGCATTTACTGCATACAAGGCCCTGTGCTAGGCATTTTGTATTTCTTGTTACTTCATTTTCCTAAGAACTCTCCAAGATGATGGCAGAGCTGGGATTTGAACCCAGGACTGTCTGGCTGCAAAGGCCTGGCCCTTGAATCAGTTTTTCTGTGAAGGTGGGGGCTTCTCTGCAAGACACCAAGTTTAAACCACTCTGAAACTCCCTGGAACACCAGGGGACCTTGGATGAAAAGGGTTCCACCCTAAAACCTATTTATGTTTGTGGGGGAGGGGAGTCCATTTATTAAGAGTTCCTTGTCCCCCCCCCCCACATCCCCACATTGTAGAAGCAGCACATTTTATTCCCTTGCTAAGTTTAAGGATTATGCTGATCCCGTTCTTTGGGTGGTTTGAGGCTTGTCTAGAAGGAGATAGATCATGCACAGTCTCAAGGTCCCTGCACTCCTCTGGTGCCGTACGTCACGAGACTAGCTGAGCACACAACTGATTTCTGCCCATCTGCTGCAATTCTGTTTGTGTTTCCATAGCAAATACCCACATTGGCTAACGCACTACAAGACTCTGCTGTGACCACCAGAATAGGCATCTACATTGGAGTGGGGATCTCTGCTGGGCTGACTCTCATTCTTATCATTGCTGCTTTAATTCTCACATGTAAGTTGGTTGATGTTGCAACTCTCTCCCTCTGATAAGGAACTGTTAAAATAGGAACCAACACAAACCTAGATACAAATGTAAGTTTGTATTTATACCTGAAGGCGATTAAACTGAGTACCCTGTAGTCCTTCCAAACCTAACAATAATAATAGCTAATTTTTATGCAATGCTTTACCATGTAATAGCAGGCCTGGTGCTAAACGTTTTACGTACATTTTATTGTCACCATCTCATGTGGTAGGTAGTATTTATCACCGTTTTATAGTGCAGGAAACTATAGCTACTAGAAAGTGAGCCTCTTTCCCAAGGTTTCAGAATCCATAAGAGGCAAAGCTGGAATTGAAATTCAAGCAGACTGATTCTAGCACCTGTTCTCTTACCTTTCGTTAAGAAAATAAACTTCTTTAATTCATGAATTAAGTTTATTAGGAAGTGAGACAACAGAAAGTAATTTCTTTCTGTGCGTTTTTCTATCTTATTTGTTTCTCAGGCACAGGTCTTTAGAGAGAGGGGTGGCAAGTCCTTTTACCAATAGGTCATGGCCAGGATTGCAACATTTGTATTTTGCTCTATCATGGCACTCAGCACACACATTGTTTTCTAGGTTATTTTTATTAAAAAAAAATCTTTTTGAAGTATGATTCATATATAATAGCTGCATATTTGAAGTACGTTCAACTTGATGAGTTTCAGTAGATGATTATGCATGGGAAACCATCACTATAATCAAGACCCAAACATCGTCATCACCCCAAAAGCTTTGCACACTTTTATACTTGTGATATATTCTCTTCTCTTTGAGGACAGAGGCCAAGACCTTATACCCCAGGGCTTAGTACATTCTAGCAACCCTTCCTACTAATACGTAAAACATGGACTGCATATAGGGTGACCAACCACGCTAGATTTTCCCAGGACTGAAGGGGCCTTAGGATGTGATCCTGCCAATGATAAAACTGGGACAGTCCAGGGAAAACCAGGATGAATTGGTCACCCTAATTGTGCGACTTAAAGCTGCTGAGTGCTTTATGGGCATTAAATCTTCATGATTACCTTAATGAGAAAGATACTAATATTATTCTAATTTACCAAATAGAGAATAAACATGCTGGCCAGAGCCACACAGTTATTAGATACAGAATTTGAAAGCAGGACTCTCTTATTCCTTACCATTATGCTATCCTCGGTAAATGGATTGTTCACGGAAAGAAACTACCCCAGCCACACTTACCTGGGTTTGCACAGAGGCAGTAGTGGAGTTTGTGAATTGATCACATGAATGCAAAGTCTACAGGTTGAAAAAGAGCAATGCGAGTACTCACTAGCCTTTCAAGTTCTGCCATGCCATTTCAGCTGGTGCAAAGAGGCTTGAAGTGAAGATAATGAATGGGAGAAGTTTGACACTTTATACACACATGTGTATTACTCCAAAAACATGGCTACTTCGAAGGACAGATAGGAAAGTCCTGTTTGATTTGTGGTCTACAGGTTGCTAGACAAAATCTTATGACCAAGGTGACAGGTTTTTAAGTCATGACATCAAAGCCATAAATTGGTAGCAATACAACCAGCAATCCCGTATCTTTCTAGGGCACTCTCTGAGATGAGCGAGCATACCTCAGTACCACTCAAACCCCTCTCATTTCTCACTCAACTGATGAAGTATAAGAGACCTGTTCCATCTCCTTAGACTTAGCTAAGACTTAATTCTCCTTTTACCCCTTTCTCTAGAATTATCTACCTCTCCCTTTCTATTTATTCTATTCTCATCAGCATAAAAATATGTTCTAACTCACAAATTCCTCTTTAGCTACTCCCATTTCTGTTTTCCTTCACAGCCATATTTCTCAGATGAATTTTTCCTACTTTGTACCCCCTGAACTCTTCAGCCCATCATCTAGCTTCCATCCCTTAAGCACCATGGAGATAGTTTTAGTCAAGCTCACTGACAACCTCCATTTTGCTAAATCCAATAGACACTTCTGTCTTCATTGTAGTCAATCTTTCGGCAATATTTAATCAAATTGACTCTCACTCATTCTAGATAGTATTCCTTCTCTTGGCTTCTAAAACACCACTCTCCTACTTCATTGGCCATCCATTTTCAGTCATTTTTGTTATTTCCTCTTCTGCTTGACCTTTAGATATTCCTATTCCTCAGGACTGGCCCTTTCCCTTTCTCTATACCCTCTAGGTGATGGTGTCTATTTCCATAGGTTTAAATGTCATCTTTAATTCCCCCCTCCAACTCTGAGTGTTTGTCCTGTTGATACCTCCACTTAGATGCCTTCCACATTTAACATGCCCCAAATGGAGGTCTAGAGTCTATATTCCACCTTCCCAGAACACGGCCTCTGCCTCTCTGGTCTTTCCCATTATAACGTTTCACTACCATCCATTTGGTTGTTTAAGCCAGAATGCCATAGGCCATCCTAGAATCCTGTTTCCTCCTAACATAAAATCCAATTTTAATTCCTTCAGACTTTATCCAAAATATATGTAAAATACATTCATTATTCTGAATCTCTTTTTATCATCACCTTACTGTGATGTGAGGCATCATGATCTCTACTTAACTTCTTCATTTTTTAAATACCTGCTTTTAATCTATTCCCCACATAGGAGTTAGAGTGATCTTCTTAAAACCCAGTCAGCTCATATTTCTGTCCTCCAATGATTTCTTATAGGAATAAGAGTAAGATTCTTATTTTATAGAATAATATCCAAAATCTAGATTATGACTTAAAAGGTCTTAGAGGAGCTATCCCCAGCCTACCTCTCAGAACTTATCTTGGGATATTTTCTTATTTCAGCCATATTTTCAGTTTCAGGAAGCCATACTCATCATTACCAGGGATTCTCTTTGCCTGAATTCTTCCCCTGCCTGTTCACTTGGCTGACTCATTTTCTTTATTTTCAGAACTGAGCTTAAAGTTTACCCCTCCTGAGAGTTTTTTCCTGACCACCTTCTCAGTCATCTGTTACAGTGCATTGTTGGTTCCACAATTAGAAATTATTATTTTCAATGCCCCCCCCCTCACTAGAACACAAGCTTTCAGAAGTCAGGGCTCACAATTCACCTTTGCATTCCCAGTGCCTACCAGATGCTCCATGTATTTCCTGAATGTGAAAAATGTATCTTTATTGCTTTCTAGAAGAGTCCATGTAACAATCCAAGACACACATTGATAGTTTGATTTAATTCAGTCCAAGGGGAGACCAGATTTTTTTAAACAATCCTTGCCTTCAGTGAGTTCATTTTATTTCCTAACTCATTTGTTTTATGAGAGCAGTTTTAATGGACTTTTCTTCCACATTTTACCTAGGGTATTCTTATAGCAAAGAGAAGTTACAGAATTCAAGGTAAGAGTAATGGGTAGGGTAGGGGAAGGTGGGAATCTTGGAGGCCCCTATTCTAATATGGCTTTGCTCTTAGAAGCCTGGCCCTGGGATTTAAACTTGTACTTCCTTCTTACCTTAGATTTGTGTAATGCCAATTAAACACACTGCTCTGTTTTACTTACTGATTTCTCTAAATTCATCTCCCTATTGATAGGAAATGCTTATTTGTATATTAATGGTTCTTGTTTTTTTTTGTTTTTTTTTTTCAATGAACTGACCCTTCTAGTGATTGAACTACATCCAGGCTCTGGGTTGAGCTTTGGGTTACAAAAGTGAGCAAGAAACCCAGACTCTACTTTCAGGGCTTTTATAGCTCAGCCCAGGCATTCTTAACTTGGGTTGCCTACTAGAATCACCTAGGGCACTTGAACATACTGTTGCCAACCCCAGAGCAAATACATTAGCATCTTTGAGGATGAGACCTAAGTATAGGTGTTTTTCTGAAAGTTTTCCAGGTGATTCTAATATGCAAACAGGGTTGAGATCTACTGGTCTATTATACTGCAGTCTCGGTATCTGTTTTTGACTGTATACATATGCGTACATATACACACATGCACACCTCCCCATTCCAAATATATGAAGCTTATAGCGTGTACTAGAATTTAGTGATATTTGGCACATGGGTAGAATGCAGTACATTTCAAGAAAAAAAAATGACTCATCCCTTTGAATTATATCTAAACCATGAGTGATTTTAGGTAAATATAGATAGTGTATCAATTAAGACAAAATACTCTGCAGTAAAAAGAGCCAAATAAAGCCAAATAAAACAATTTAATTATCAATGGCTTTTGATCATCTGTGCCAGGATCTGTTATTAGAACTGAAATTGAAATGTGATATTACCCATGGGTGATATTTACATGCATTAATTCATTATTTGGTGAAATTAGTTGGTTAATGTTCATCCCTACTTATAAAGGTAAGCTCTGTAGAACGTTAGGAAGTTGTTGCCACATTAACAACTATATCCCCTGATACAGTATGTGATGCTTAGTAGACACCTACACATCTGATGATTGAATGAATAAATGCTCCTTACAGCAGCCCTGTAAAATAGAATGTTCATTATTCCCATTTTACAGATGAGGACCCTGAGACACAAAGTTTGCTAATACGCAGCCTTCATGAGATTTTTGTGTATTGTTTACTGCTGCATTTCTTGCTTCGTAGCACAGTGTGTAACACACTAAAAATTTCTTGACTGAGTAAATGAAAACAAACAAACAAACAAAAACCCAACCACTCAATTTATCCAAGGTCATATAGCTGGTAAGTGACAGACAGAATTCAAACTCAAGTCTGATTGGATCCATAAAATATTTCCTTTTTTTTTGTTTTCTTTTTGAAACTGTTCAAGTCCACAGAAGAATTGAAGTTATAGTACAACAACAACAGAACGCTTCAACCAAACTCATGGTTTGAGATTTGGACCTGCTTGCTTTGTTTGTTTCTCTATTTACAGAGAACGTTTCTTCTGAACTATTTGTAAGGACATTTCAGACATCTTCCCCCTTCACCTAAACACTTCAGTCTGTACCTCCTTCCAACACGATGCCATTTTTATACTTAGGAAAATTAAGATTAATTCAAAGGAATTCAAATTTCCTCAACTGTTCCACAAATTGTTTTACTGCTATTTTATGGCTTTTTTTTTTTTTTTCCTAGTTAGGACCTGATCAAGGATCATGTACTATATTTGGTTGTTGTCTCTTCAGCAAAGCCTCTTATCTTAACTCTATTCTGTGCTGCCCGGGAAATGCTTAACTCAATTGTAACATTTATTTCCACAGCTTGGTCACTTTGGCCAACGTCGCTCCCTCAGGGTTAGCAAATACAGTAGCAGAAGGAATGCACTCGGAGGAAAACATCTATATCATTGAGGAGAACATATACGAAATGGAAGATCCATATGAATACTACTGCTATGTCAGCAGCGAGCAACTATCCTGACAACCCAGAGGTCTAACCCTTTAACCCTGCCAGATCCCACTACTTCATTTTTGAGCATGGTATCATTGTGAAAACTATGAAATGTGTCAGCTGATTGGTTTTAGAGGCCCTGTCCATGGCCACCAAGCAGAGTTTTTACATTTTGGGAGATAATTAGCTCACATAGGGATGGAACTGTGTCCTACACTGTATTTAGGTACAACATCACCTCTGTATTTCAGCCAGTGGGGCTACCCAATTCAGAGCATGCTAATTGGGGCATTAGAGTTCAAATGGGCTTTTATATAGAGTAGGAATTTTTTTTTTAATGTTTATTCACTTTTGAGAGAGAGAGACAGAGACAGAGACAGAGGACGAATGGGGGAGGGGCAGAGAGATTGCGAGACACACGATCTGAAATAGGCTCCAGACTGTGAGCTGTCAGCACAGAGCCCGATGAGGTGTTCAAGCCCACAGACTGTGAGATCATGACCTGAGCCAAATTTGGATGCTTAACTGAGCTACCCACACACCCCTGGGCTAGGAATTCTTAATATGTGGTCCCAAGAATTCCAGGAAATTCAATCACATGATGTATCCACAGAGCTACTGAAAATATAGGGAAAATTATGTGTTAAGATATGTGCGTGTCTTTTTGGTACAGAAAGTCTAAAGGGGCCACTGAGTTTCAAAGAGTTCTGTGACCCATAAAAAGTTTAGAAGCTATTAGAGGAGGAGTAGATGGTCTCGAAGGTTCTCTCTGAGTCTCAAGACTTATGCTTCTTTGAATATTGATTGTTTCCCAGTAAGTGCTGCTGCACAGCTCTCCTTTGCCAGTTAAGTAGACTGCCTAGCAAGTCCTGTGGTGTGAAGGAGCTCCTAGAGAAAAAGGAACTGTGCTCCGTGTGTTGCCAAGTTTTGCTTGGGGTGCACTCAAAAGGAAATATCTCTGACCAACTTCTCCATTCATGGAGAGAACTGGAGCTATGTTTTTCATAGAAGAAGAAGCAGTGACTTGTACACAAACTCTGTTTCCTGGTGGAAAGAAAGCACAGGGCTCCAGCAATCTATATTTATCGGCATCAAATCCTGTGATGGAAAGGCTGTGGTCCCTAAACTTCATTTCCAAGGTGGTGGTGACTAAGTTTGTCTTCTCTTACTCATTGCCTGCCCAGTGCCTGGCCCGGCTCTCCCACATAATAGAAATGTACTAAATGCCTTTGGAACGAAAAACATAAGCAGAAAGGCAGCCTTCTGGAAAGACTTTTCCATTGCAGAACTTAGAGCTCTTCTTGGAGAACTCACAGACACTCCTAAGCTCTCAAATCTGTTCTTTTCTAGTTCAAAGTGGTGTTTGCTTCTTAGCTCAGGCCTTTGAAAGTCTTGTTACTCTCTTGTCTGTGTCCCCCTTTCTGCTGAGCCTCCTCAGTATATAAAGAATCAATGAGAAGGACCTGTTGCTGCCTGAAAACTACCCCTCCCCAGGTAATAACTAAATCGCTGTGATACTGTATGCAGAAAATGTTGGTCACCGAGGATGTAAGCAGCCTGTTTATTTCCAGGAGTCTCTGGCAGTTTTGTTGTGTGAATTATAATGTTTGGGCTGCATTTAGACAGTTTTGGGAATCACTGGATTTCTACTGGGAGATATATAAGGGAGATCATTTCATAAAATTATAGGGAGCAACTCTCATACAAGATGAAGAATTAACTGTAACTGTTTTAAAGTTATGAAATTCTAGAGGGAAAGGACTTCAGACACATTTGAACCATATCAATGGTTGCCACCACCACACCCCTCCTGGAAAGAGATTCTTATCCTATTATTTAA
Source organism: Lynx rufus (assembly GCF_022079265.1). Lineage (NCBI taxonomy): Eukaryota > Metazoa > Chordata > Mammalia > Carnivora > Felidae > Lynx > Lynx rufus. Next base: position 190,766,728 of record NW_025814823.1, read on the forward strand.
AAATCTTTAAATGATGGTATGTATACAGGATGATTATTGCAACGGTGTTTGTAGGGGACTTTTTATGTCAATTGGGGAATAGTTGATTATTGTAATCTCAACACACTGGTGCATTTAAGTGGTTTCACTTAAGAATTAAGTGGTTTCATCATTGAGCTGTTTTGCTAATTCAATGAATATTTAAGTGCTTACTATGTGTCAGGTACTCTCGTGCTGAGACCATAGAGAGAGACCAAACAGACATATCCCTGACCCTGTAGAACTTGTAGTTCATCTGACAGTAAGGAGGATTCATTCCATTCATTCAGTTGGCGAACATTTATTGGCACCTACTATGTGCCAGATACTGTTCTAGTCCCTAAAAACAGCAGTGAGTTAAACAGACGAAATCCTGATTCTCGTGTAGCATATGTTACTTACTTGTCAGAGAAGAATGCCATATTGCTAAGTAAAAAAAAAAAAAAAAGTTCTAGAATAGTATATATTGTTGATGCTAATGTTTTCTTTTGCCTTAAAAAATCTAGAAGAATATTCCAAAATCAATATGGCTATCCCACAGGGGCAAATGGTCATGAGGCAGACTTCCACTTTTTCCTTTTATGTGCTTGTAAAATTGTTTGAATTATTTTCTTTTATAATAAAAAAATTAGATTTAAGCATTATAGCAATGTTTTTCTGTCTGCCCTCCTCATCATAGAAAGAAATGGACACTAGGATAAGCTAAATTCAAGGTCAAGGCTGGCAGTAAGCCAGGACTGGAACCCTGGTTGTCAGAGTGGGATCTATTCTACACCAGTTATTTGGAAGGGGGAAGGTGGCAGAATGGGGAACAGAAATCTTCAAGGCTGCTCCAAAGGGCCCAGGAGGTCAATGGGCAACTTAATTAAAAACAATGTAATAAGACTGAACATGTGGCTTGCTCTTAGAAGCATCTTAGGATTTTTTTCTCCATAGCTCTTCCATAAGAGACCCCAGGACAAAAGGGGGCTCCCTGATCTTTTTAGACTGAAAAAGTAAGGTCTTCCCATGTTTTGTCTGCATCACTTCTAGATTTGGAATTCCCAAGGCAGAAATTCCCAACAGTTCAATCCCTCATTAGTTGATTTTCGGGTACCCCCCTCATGCCTATTCGTATTTTTCATTTCTCATTTAAGTATAAATTCAAAACCTTAAGCTGAACACAATTTTGTCTCCATTTTTTATTCAGAAAGTTTAGATCCTTCTGGAGAAAAGTATAGAGAGATGCCCCAGAGCTGCAGTGTTTAAGATTTTTCCACCACCTTTTTGTGGGACTCAGTTGCTAAGTGGGGAAAAAGAGAGGGGCCTCTGGACCATTTGGCTGAAAAGTTCTCAAGCCTGAGGAGGGCTCAGATTTTAGCCCATTTTCAGTGGAAAATTTGTGCAAAGGAGCAGTATGAATCAGAAATGTTTCAGGCTTGTAGATCCTCTGTGCCTTTTTCTCAGTAATGGTGACTACAATGATAAAGGTCATTCCAAGTCACTCATTTACTCATTGTAGTGATTATCTTTTGTGAATTCTTGTTTGAATTCCTTCTGCTTATGTGAGTCTCCTTTTCCAGAGAAAGCAGTGAGGCTTTTTTTTTTTTTAATGATTGTTTAAGCTATTCATGTGTGGTGGTGGTGGTAATGGGACGTTTGTCTAAATGTGCACATTATTTTAATGTAATTGTTTTGTGGGTGGGTCACTTTTGGAAAATATTTCATTATAGTTTTATATTCTGTACTTGCAACCTGTTTTATGGTAAGTTGATATGTCGTCCTTTGTAATTTCTACATTTTGTATTCATACTTTTTCATTCATTTAAACCTAGTTCATGTAAAATAGAAATACTTCTTACTCCAATGCAGTGTTTACCTTATTTTTGTCAGCTCTGAAATATCCATATTCTATATATCTATATCTGATCTGTTTTAAATTTTACTTGTGGTTGTGGTTTCATTTGCCATTACTGGCCCATTGCATGCTGAGTTTAGTTCTTGTTCAGAAAACACTTCAGTAAAAAGTAACAAACGTATAAATGTAGGTGAAGATTATTTCCAACAGTTTGGTTATATTGCAACAAATAAATTGTATATTATAATATATGTAACTATATTATAATATAGATTTTTGATTCATTTCTCTATCCCAAAGTTCACCACTGTGTCTTAGCAAAAATCTCTTGAACTTAGTATTAGCTGAATCTAAGGGTTGAAGTAGGAATTCAAGGGGGAAGGAGCTTTAAAATCTGCTCACTGGCTAGGTTTCCAGAAGGTTCTTGGGGGAGCAGTGCTTTTCATCATTCTCTCCAGCAACCTCCAACTTCAACAGAAATTCCTATTATGTAAACGGCAGCCAAATAGCTTGTAATCACCATGGGAAAAAAGCATTACCTGAACTAAATGGAATCTTAGGTAAAAACTAAGACATATGACAGCTATTCTAGCTGCCTTACTTGAAGCAAATGAGTTTACGAGGGGCACTCTGGCTGGGACATACAATTTGGAGCTAATTACCTTACAGTATATTGAGACTAAGTAAGAATCTCTATGAAGCAGAAGACACACATCTTGTTAGATTGCTTTTTTCCATTATTATTGTTATTATTATTAATGTTTATTATTTATTTCAGAGAGAGAGAGAGAGAGACAGAGTGTGAGCAGGGGAGGGGCAGAGAGAGAGGGAGACACAGAATCCGAAGCAGGCTCCAGGCTCTGAGCTGTCAGCACAGAGCCTGACGCAGGGCTCGAACTCACAAACTGTGAGATTATGACCTGAGCCAAAGTCGGACACTCAACTGACTGAGCCACCCAGGCACCTGATGTTTATGTATTTTTGAGAGAGAAAGAGACAGAGTGTGAGTGGGGAAGGGGCAAAGAGAGAGGAGACACAGAATGTGAAACAGGCTCCAGGTTCTGAGCTGTCATCACAGAGTCCCACACGGGTCTTGAACTCATGAACTGTGAGATCATGACCTGAGCTGAAGTCAGATGCTTAACCAATTGAGCCACCCAGGCGCCCCTATTATTTTTTTTTAAATGTTTATTTTTGAGAGAAAGAGACAGACAGAGCATAAGTGGGGGAAGGGCAGAGAGAGAGACACACATAGAATCCGAAGCAGGCTCCAGGCTCTGAGCTGTCAGCACAGAGCCAGAACGTGGGGCTTCAACTCACAAAGGGTAAGATCATGACCTGAGCCAAAGTTGGACGCTCAACTGACTGAGCCACCCAGGCGCCCCTCCCTTATTATTGTTTTTTATCTTTTTATTTTGAAATACTTTAAGATTTACAGAAAAACTGCAACGATAATACAGGGTTCCTGTAGTCACCAGTTTCTGCCAATGTTAACAACTTACATAACCATGGTACGTTTGTCCAGACCAAGACATTAACATGGTAAAATACTGTTAACTACAGACTTTGCTTGTTATTCAGTTATTGATTTTTACTATTTGAAGTTAAATTCTTTTTGAAAAATATAATAGAGTTTAGGTTAAAGGTGAATGTCCCTATTCCCTGTCCTCCTTATCCAAATTTCTCCCCAATCTCATTCCCCAGGAATAATCAGTGTTTTTGCTTCGTTTTTTTCCACCAGCACCATCTAGTAGAAATGAAAGCTATATAGGTAATTTAAAATTTTCTACTAGCCACATTTACAAAATAAGAAGAAACAGGTGAAAGTAATTTTTAATAGATTTTTTTTAAGCCCAGTCATTTAAAGTATTGTCATTTTAATGTAGAATAAATATAAACATGATTAATGAGTTCCTTTTTTCCCCCCATTTTATGCTTCAAAATCCAGTGAGTATTTTATATTTAGAGCACATCTCAATTCTGACTAGTCACATTTTAAGTGCTCTTTAGCCACATGTGGCCAGTGTCTACAGTACTGGTACAGGTCTGGACCATTTCCTATTCTCTCTCATACACACACCAAGACATACATTGTAATTTAGTTTTCCCACTATTCGTAGAAGGCCATCTGTCCATGTCAGATTACATGGGACAACAACGTTCACTTAGATAACTGAGTAGTATTAAGTAGAACACACGTGCATAATCTATTAAATCACTTCCCTATGCATCTATATTTAGGGCCTTTTTTTTTTTTCCATTTCAAACAAGGCTGCAAGGAACATTCTTCATACAAAAACCTATGTGTATTTATGCAGTTTCAAGGCATAGAATTCTAGATATGGAATTGTAGGATCAAAAGATGTGATTGTGTTTCAAGTATTATGATTATAAAACAGTGTATTTTTAAATAGATATGCCAGTCATCATATTGCTAAATGTATATTATCTTTCTCAAGGCAGTCATTTTAGAAAACTATTTGCTCCAACAACGTTCCTTTATCTCAAAGTAATTTTTGGATTTTTGGAATTTGACTTAAGAACCAGTTTAAGCTAAAAATACATAGGTCATGTGACTCTCATAGGCCTTGCTCCTTTGTAATCACAGTTATTATTTATTTACTCATTAATTTCCTTCCTTCCTTCCTTCCTTCCTTCCTTCCTTCCTTCCTCCCTTCCTCCCTCCCTTCCTTCTTTCCTTCCTTCCTCCCTCCCTCCCTTCCTCCCTTCTTTCCTTCCTTCCTTCCTTCCTTCCTTCCTTCCTTCCTTCCATCCATGTACCCACTCGTCCATCTAAGGAATACCCTCCTATTGGTACCCCCCATTTCACTTTTGCTCTCCTCAGAATCCATTCTCCTTACACAGCAGCCAAAGCAGTTTCTTTTTCTTTTTTAAAGTCATCAACCAGGTTCAATTGCTTTGTTATTTAAAACCTTTCAACAACTTCCCACGGGACTGGATTTTGTCTGACTTCCCCAACGTTTTCTTATTCACTCTATTTCAGCCATGCTGCTCTCCTTTCTGATTCCAGAACAAATTAAGTTCTTCCTGGTTCTGGTACCTTTTTTGATGGAGCTGATCTGTCTGTTTGGGGTACTTCTCGCAGACCATTTGCAGAGCTGTCTTTGTAATTTTTTGTGGGTTAAGTGTCATGAGTGTCCCTGACCACCCACTCTGAAGTACCAACCTGCCTAACTTTAGTCTAGTATATTTTCTGCATAGTTTATTTGAGTTGGAAATCCTATTTATTTGCTTTTATTTCCATGTGATTTGCCTTCCCCAATACCCAACTATAAAGTACTCTACCCTTCATTTCATATCCCAGATGCCTAGTACAATACTTGGCTCAGAGTGGATACTAAATAAGAATTTGTCGACTGACAGACTGAATATATGCCTGCTATATGCAAACTCAAGCCATGATACAGGTACCATAGAAACACAGATTTGTAAGTATTTGTCCATCAGGAAAGCCTCATAGCCAAGCAACTGACTACAATAAAAGATAGTAAGCATTTAGTAGACCTGCATACTAGATTCCAAATAGTACAGCAAAGCATTTTTTGGTGCTGTCTTCATTTGTTTCCTCTTTGCTGGGAATACTATTCCTTGTCCTTGCCGCTTCCTTAATTTAACTCTATAAAATTCTAAATGACTCTCATAGAATAAAGATGGCCTGGCACATGGCAGGTGCTCAATAAATATTAATTGGGTGAATGCATGAAGTGGTACAGGTGTCATAGAGTCTAACAGCAGACCCCCAACTAAACACATAGTGACTTGATGTATTTTTTATTTTGCAGAAAAAAAATGTGCCTTACAGTATAAGCACTTTCATATTAATTAAAACATTATTTCATAATCAGCCATCTTTCTAGGTGCTTGGTGATGTCTGAATGTGGCTTGAGGCAAGTTCAGCTGCTTTTTTTTTTTCCATCTGGGATAAGGAAAAAGGTGGTTGTAATTAGGTTGTGAAAAATATAGCAGAATGTACAAGACCTCTGCTTTTGTAAGAACATGCTGTTTGAGGACTTGCCTGATTTTCTTATTTTTTTCTTTAGTTAAAACATTTTACATACATTATATAAACAGTACATGGTACATTCTTGTTTTAAGTTACTGAAATGATACAAACATATTCTTAAACTGAAAGGCCCCCTTGCCTCTGCTTGTCCCCCTACCGGAGAGGACATTCTGAAGGTGTTGGATGGGTATTCCCAACCCCTTTGCCATGACTTTGCCATGTAGATACGCATGCATGTAAGTTTGTTGTTGTCATTTTATCACGGGGATTTTACAAAATGGGTTTCTATAAAATAGATTGTTGTGTAAATTTTTTTTTTCATTTAGCATTTCTTGGAAACAGTTCCCAACAAAATTTTGACACTCTCTCAAAGTATATCATTAATAAGCAGAGGGTTTTATCGACACTGTTTAAAGTCTCAATCCCCACCACCAACGCAGTGCCTGCCAAGGGTTTTGATCGAACTCAGTGTATATTTTATCTCAGTGCTACCAGCACACACAGGCAGTTTAACCAGGTGTGCAAGTCGTGCAATAGTCTTGGTTTGGGAGAATAGAATCCTTTAGAAAACTACCCTAACCCTATTGATAAAAAGCCCAACGCCATCAAGTGTCTTTGACTCCCCTTCTTTCCTAAAATGGATGTGGATGAAATGTATCACAATCATGTGATAATGAAGAAAGTTACAGGTTAAAACTGAAAAGTTTTAATCCAAAAACACATCTGTGATGTCATTGTTTTTAAGTAGGCAACCTTGTTTTAGTTTCAGGGGGAAAAGAAAAGGACCCATAGTCTCTTAATTTCTTGGGGAAACATTCTGCTTTATACAAATAGTGCCCTCTAGCTGTGTGAGCCGGGGCTTGGCTTGCATCCAGCTTTCTGACATCCTTGTCATACACAACTTTAAAACTCTGGGTCTCAATCGACATGTAATTATAAATTCTACTGGAGCATAGTATAGCTCTACCACTTTCTTATTAAAGGTGACAGCTTGTCTTCCTAAACTTCCAAGGGCAGAGATTGCAGATTTGCTTTATGTGATTAGAATGTTCCATGTTTAGCATGGGGTACTCAATAAAGACTTGGTGAGATAACATTTGTTGAGTGATAAGAATAGTAGAGTAGGTGAAGCTGGCTTTCACTTCTGCATCTGTCCTGAGTGACGTGTACAGGTCCTGCACTCTTCCTCTTTTTCTTCTTTGCTTTATTTCTCTATAAATTGAGAGGTTTGGCCCCTGTTTAAGGTCCCATCATGTGTAAGCAGTATTAAAGTCTATATGACTTTTCAGGCTTGGAGCCTTATCTAAAATCAAGATCTGTGCTGAATCTTTTATTTTTATTTTTTAATGTTTATGTATTTCTGAGAGAGAGACAGACAGAGAGAGAGAGAGAGAGAGAGAGAGAGAGAGAAAGCAGGGAAAGAGCAGAGAGAGAGGGAGACACAGAATCTGAAGCAGGCTCCAGGCTGTGAGCTGTCAGCACAGAGCCCAATGTGGGGCTCAAATTCATGAACCATGAGATCATGACCTGAGCTGAAGTCAGATGCTTAAATGACTGAGCCACCTAGGTGCCTCTGTGATGAATCTTTTAAAAACATCCCAGCAGAGAACAAAAACAGAGCTGAGTTCCAGCTCACTAACATCTCCTTATAATCTATTTCAGTTAGTAAATAGACCAAATCCAGCAAAAAAGATTGTCAGACTGGAGAAGTTTGACTTTCAAAGATACCTGCCACTATTCTTATGTAAGGGTGTGGCAAAGAGATGAATGGATGCTGGGAGAAAGTTGTCTGTACCCATAAAAACCTTTGAGGGAGGATTAGTAACAACATCAGGGGAGCTGGAAAACTACCTCTTAACTTGTCCGAATGTAAGTCCTCTAGAAACCAGAAGTATCACATGGGGTATTAGGACAGTGATGACTGAGCCAACAGGAATTAGGGGAAACTTGCATAAAACTGGACAAATATATGGAGCTTTGGGGAGGTAGATTCTTAGTTAAATAGGATCATGGACTTGTATGTCTGAGTTGTTTACACTTTTCCTGCACGTCAGCCAGAAAAAGAGTGTACCTTTGGAGGAAGCCATATTTATTTAAGCTTGTTTGAAAACTGTGTGACCTTAGAGTCAACACATATTTTTGCCGAGCCTCTCCTTGTCTGTGAAATGGATATGATATGATATTATGAAAATGGGAGTATGTGTGTCTAGAGCATTGTTATGTTAGCCCTTTGGCTTCTTGACTTCTGTGATTTGTAAAATAAAAATACTTGTAAATTGTAAAAGATAACTAGTTGTGTAAGTGTAATGTTCATAAAGGAGGAGCTTAGTATTGGCTTCGGACTTTTGCAGGTTTTGTGATGGTCTCTCCTGGGATTACGGGGCACCTGGCTGGCTCTGTTGGTAGAGTACGCAACTCTTAATCTTGGGGTTGCAAGTTTGACCCCCACACCCCCATGTTGGGTGTGATATTACTTAAAAATAAAAAAGAAACTATTGGGGTTACAAAGGTTAGCAGGTAAAAATGGTTTAATTTGGTTGGCGTTTTGTGAGGCTTGGGGTGGAAGGGTGTGCTCACTTGGGGAAGGTGGGGAAGGTGGAGAAGGTGGGCAGTTTTCAGAGTCTGGACTTTGGCATTGGGAAGCCATTGAATGCTTTTATGGTAGAAGAGATACTTGATTAGATTATTTTTTGAAATATTTATTTTTTATTTTGAAAGAGAGAGAGCATGCACAAACAAGGGAGGGGCAGAAATAGGGAGAAAGAGAGGATCCCAAGCAGACTCCACCCTGTCAAGCACAGGGGTGGACATTGTGCTCTATCCCATGAACCATGAGATCAGGACCTGAGCCGAAATCAAGAGCTGGACGCTCAACCAACTGAGCGACCCAGCCCCTGATTAGGTTATTTAGAGAGAGATGTGGGAGGATATTAAAAAAAAAAAAAAAAAAAAGGCCATACTCCACTGTGGAGTCTCCTATTCCTCCCCCATAGCCTGTGCCTGCAGGTAGCTGGAGAATAGCACCAGCCTCTTGGGCTGCTCTCACTTTCATGACCCCTACCTTCAGTGGCACTTTAATGCTGCCTGATGGTCCTACGTTAGTCCCATTTTCTCTTGCTGATGTGCTCCCCTGGTCATGTCTAAAACAAAATCCCCTAATTAGGCACTGGATTTTATTCCTCCATTACTCCACAAATCTTTCCTCTCTTAAATCAATTTTTATTTCTCCTCTGGATCATCTCCGGATCATACAAACATACTGCTATTTTGATCATGTTAAAAAATCTTTCTCTTGACCCTACTCTCCAGCAACATTTCCCATTTATTTTTCCCTATAAAACTCCTTTAAAGAGTGCCTGTCTCCAATTTCTCTCTTGATTTTCCCTTTCTTTGTAAACATTTCTTTCTGAAGTGTAATGTACATAGGGAAAGTAAATAATCACTTAAGTACTCTTCACCACAACTGCTTTTGTCAAGGTCATTAGGTTGAACAGTCCTTTAGACAAATCTCATTTCTTGCCTTTGCAACATTTGATTCATGATGATCGCCTCTTCAGTGGACAAATTTGTTTTACGTGACTTCCAGAATCCCATTTACTTTTTTCTTTTCCTCTTACCTCCTTGGTCTGCTTCTGTTTGTGTGCTGGCATCTCTTCTATTTCAACCATCTGTGGGATGCCCCCGAGCCTAGTCCTTAGCCACAAGCATTCCTTTTGATTGAATATCTCTAGGTTCATGATTTGAAAATACCATTTCTATACCAGTGACTCCCAAATATTTATCTTTGTTTTAAAATTTTTTTTAAATGTTTATTCATTTGTGAGAGACAGAGAGAGAGACAGACAGACAGAGCACAAGCAGGGGAAGAGCAGAGAGAGAGGAAGACACAGAATCTGAAACAGGCTCTAGGCTCTGAGCTGTTAGCACAGATCCCGATGCGGGGTTCGAACCCACCATCCATGAGATCATGACGGGAGCTGAAGTCAGACGCTTAACTGACTGAGCCACCCTGGCACCCCCCAAATACTTATCTTTTTTCTAGATCTCTCTCCTGAACTTCAACAGCCTCCACCTGAAACCCAACACTTTCAAAATCCAGACTATTTCCTCCCAAATCTGTGTCACATGCAGCTTCCCTATCTCAGGTGGTGGCACTTCCAGTTCTTCCAGTTGTTTCAGGCCAAAATCCCCTGGAGTCATGTTTAAGCTCCTGCACCTCATATCCTGTAGAAAATCCTGGTTGCTCTACTGTGTAAACATCCAGAGCCTGAACTGCCCACTACCATCCCTTCCCGTCTTCTGACATACCGCACTCCTGACAGTTCTTCATGCTTCTCAACCCAGCAGCTACAGGGTCCTTATCAAAGGTAAGCCTGGTCTTGTCACTTCTATGCACCTGCAGTGGTGCTCCTTCTCGGGTAGAGTAAACAGCTGGGAATTCATGTCTGGTCCCTGAACATTGTTGCCCATTGAACCTTAACCCTCAACTTGAGATGTATCTTTCAAGGGGTCACAAATTTGGCACTAAAGAGTAGTGATTCATGGAGGTTATGCAGGTCAAATTAAACAAACAAACAAACAAACAAACCACTATGCTGTTTGGGAGCCTTTAGGACACAATAGAAGCTGTCATAGGAGATGGACTTGCTAGAAAATTCAGTCCTACAAAATTATACTTAATCAACATCTCAGAGCCTTGGTTTTATGTCACTGTTCTGGCTCTTGCTCATTATTTATTCCACTTAAAATACCCTCTGCTCCTTCCCCCATTTTCCAATGATGAATCTCACATGTCACTTTTTTTTTTTAATTTTTTTTTTCAACGTTCATTTATTTTTGGGACAGAGAGAGACAGAGCATGAACGGGGGAGGGCCAGAGAGAGAGGGAGACATAGAATCGGAAACAGGCTCCAGGCTCCGAGCCATCAGCCCAGAGCCTGACGCGAGGCTTGAACTCACGGACCGCGAGATCGTGACCTGGCTGAAGTCTGACGCTTAACCTACTGCGCCACCCAGGCGCCCCTCACATGTCACTTTTTTAAGGGATTTTTCTGCCACTCCCTGCATCACCTCCCCACCCTCCCCTGTCAATGAATGATCTCCCTCCATACCTTCATGCTTCCATTACTTTATTTAATCAATGCTAATTGGCTCCCTGTGGGGGGCCGGGCCCCGGTGCCAGGCTGAGACCGGGTAGAGCAACGTTCCCTGTTGACTCAAGCCAACCGGGTGGTTCCCCCTCCCATTCCCCCACTTTCAAGGGCATACGAAAGCCTTGTCAAGGCTGAGAAAGTTAATTCCTGAAGGCTGTGGTCTGCAGGTGTTGGCAGTAATGCTACCTCCCTTTTTCTACCCCGAGTCAGATAGAAACAAACATGGGAACTGTGTTTTGCTAGCAATCTATCAACAAGGTCTTGTGACTCGTTCACAAGGTTCACAAGGTATACAGAACTAAATGTTTTGGCTGGCAGTGATCATGTGAAACCTGTTTATTCTTAGAATGACCTGATCCATAAGAGTCTTATATTATAAAAGATTGTGTACAGCAACAATAAAGCCGTCACTTGGGCCATCAGCCCAGGGGACCCTCCTGTTCCCAAACTTTCTCTTATCTCTTTTTTTCTTGCATTCCCCTACCCTCAGGACCCTGACCTCGGTGTTTGTCGCGCCGGTCGCGACACTCCCTTACAATGTTTCAGGAGTATAACAGAGAAAAAAATGGAGGAGCTCTATCTTAGAGGAGTTTATGGTCTAGAATTGAGTACCTTTCAAGACCATAGCCATGTGTGGCTATTTAAATTTAAGTTAATTAAATAAAATTAAGTTAATTATTTTTAACTTCTAAGTTGTACTAGTTGCATTTCAAGTGCTCAGTAGTCAGATGTGACTAACAGCTACTATATTGCACAACATCCATATGCTATAATAACTCCGTCATCATGGAAAGTTCTAATGAACAGTACAAGGGAAAGGAAGGATGGACAACACACACACAATCAAGGGCAACAAGGTAAGAAATGCTGCACAGAGAACTGAAATAGTGTAATAGAGTGATGGGTTGGCTACTTTAGACAGAGGGACCAGAAGAATGTCTGAGAAGGTGACAGTTAAACAAGGGCCCAAAAGACAAAGAGAAATCTGAAACTCGTGGGGTAAAGGAATGGAGATCTAGGCAGAGGGTATCACTAGGGAAAAAGTCCTAATATGGGGATACATTTGAAAGAACCCCAAATGGCTGGAGCCCCGTGGCAGGGGAGAGAGACATAGAAGAAATTTGAGAGGTAGGCAGGATCCAGATAACGGGGGGGTTTTGTAAATCTGGGTAAGACATTAGGGTGTTTTCTTGCTTTTTGTTGTTTTCTGAGAGAGCCGTGGGAACATTGTAAGGGGAAGAGTGACACAATCTGATTATATATTTACCAATTACATCATTCTGCCTGAATTTATTAGTTGCTTACTTACCTGTCTCTCCACCTGATTGCACAATCCTGGGTTTTTTCATTCTTAGTATATTAAGTCATGCGGCATTAGCCTCAATATATTGATAGCAAATGTGGTATGATTGAATTAAATTAGAAAAATCCTTATCATTGACCTTCTGGGCTTTTTTTTTTTTTTTAATTTTTTTTTCAACATTTATTTATTTTTGGGACAGAGAGAGACAGAGCATGAACGGGGGAGGGGCAGAGAGAGAGGGAGACACAGAATCGGAAACAGGCTCCAGGCTCCGAGCCATCAGCCCAGAGCCTGACGCGGGGCTCGAACTCACGGACCGCGAGATCGTGACCTGGCTGAAGTCGGACGCTTAACCGACTGCGCCACCCAGGCGCCCCTGACCTTCTGGGCTTTGACTAAGTCTCGGAGTATAACGAAGCTAGTCATAAAATATTTTGCCTCCCAAATAAATATAAGGCACGACCTACTTCTTTGTGAAGCATTTCAGAATGTGTTCCCCCACTTTTGCTGGTGGTCAATGTGGGGTCAATAGTGTTCCCTTTAAATGGAGAATAAGAGGAGGATGGGAATCCAGAAAGGAGTTGTCCCTTGTGAGAACTCATCTTGTTACCCAATTGAATTCAAGTGTGTGGCATCGTAAAGCTAGGAGGACTAATAAAGGTCATATAATCCAATTGTTGGATGGAAGAGGTGAGTTTCAGCAAATAGGCCAGGGGGACAGCCAGTGTGAAGGCCCAGTGACAGGAAAGAGCTTGTATTCGTGAAGGTGGAGTAGAGTCTAAGACAGGGGCCCCCTCCACACACAGAAGCACCCCACACCCCCAACAAGGCTGGCGCAGGAGCAGGCTGGAGAGGGCACACTCTAAGGGGACTGGGTGCTACAGGCCATTGCTGGCCATCTAATTGTATTTCATAACAAAGCAGAAAAACTGAGTTCTCATGTGGGCTCTCTAGATTTCTAAATGGTGGCCATTAATTAAAAATGAATTTTTTTAAAGATTAGTTTTTAACATAATCTCTACGTGGGGTTTGAAACTCACCACCCCAAGATCAAGAGTTGCATGTTCTACCAACTGAGCCAGCCAGGTGCCCCCAAGAAAAGAATTTTTGAACACCATGGTACAAAGCACTTCTGTGGGCCAAATATAGTCTTTAGGCCACCAGTTTGTAGTATTAGGCTTTAGGTCTTTTTTCCAAGCGCAGAGACTGCTGGAGTCAGGAGTTCACATTCCCGAGCAGCACAGGACCCGTTGCCACTGTTTTCATGTCTCCGTGAAGCCTGTGATGGGCTGCAATTAGCCTAGAAATGGAGCATCAGTACCTTCCTGGGAGGAAGTTACTGAATCTTTAGATCAGAGGACAGTTAATGAAGTACTAGGCAGGCTGACACATACTTGTATGGCTTAATGATTAAGTGCAAAAGTCGGAAGAGCTTGTCTGGAACCTTGGCTCACTTAACATCTACAAGCCTCAGTTTCCTCTTCTATGAAATGAGGTTAATAGCAGGACCTGCCGAAGGAGGTCTTTGAGGACTAAGTACATGTGTGTGTTTGGCATAGAGCCCACCACACAGTAAGTTTTCCGAAAACCTTGGATAGCATTAATGCATATTTACATTTCATTTTCAAAGGTCTCCCATATCGCTTTTGCTCATTATAACAATTCTTTGAGGGAGACACAGCAAGTACTTTTAGTGCTATGTTACAAATGAGGAAGTCAAGGCTTGGAAGAGCTCAGTAACTCATGGAGATACCCAGCTTTGCAAGTGACAGAGCTGGGATCTAAACCCAAGTCTGGTCCAGAATCTACTTCCTGAAATACTTCCTGACATCACTCAGTGAGATGTGGTCTGAGTCATTGCTTCCTGTAACATGGTCAGGCACGGTGATTTACATTTTTGATTAATTCTTGCCACTGGTAAACTTGACAGTATAACTAAGGCTGGGGACTGATCATTGTGGCCACAGAGCAGGAAGTTCTCTGCACTCATTAAAGGGCCAGTTGACTCATCTCTGAGGCCAAGGGTAAGTGAAGACCAGTCTTGGTTGTGATGGTCCCCTCACTGAGCCTGACTCTGGTTTCCTTTCTGTTTGCCCCCCTATCCCCTGTGTCAGCATCAGGAGTCAGTTTGGACTCTGTGGGGAAGGAGCTGGGAAACAAGGGGCTGACCTGAGGACAGCTTTGCCTGTCTGTTGGAAGGTGCAGGATGGTCACACTAGAGATAACTGACATGTGAAGCTGTTGTGCATGGTCTCTCCTCACTGACGGGGCAGGCTCATGTGATCCACCCAGTCAGGGTGAAAGGAGAAGTTGCAGTCTGAGAATTAAGACTTGTTCCGAGACCATCTGGTGAGGGGCACACCTACCAGTCTGCTTTCTCTTTCCTTCAGGCCAATACCATCATGCAGCTTTGGGTAGCCATCTTCAGCCCCATACTACTTCTGACAGGTAAGTGAACAGGTGGGCCGGCGTCTGGAAGCCCTGAAGATTGGGGCACGTAGGAGACGTGTGAGTGTGGTGTAGGAAGATGGATGTGCTTGGGCTTTGGTGAAAGGTAATGGGTCAGTTAGTGGCCAAAGAACCAGGCTAAATCTTACGCAAAAGAAATTGCTTAAATGCTATGACTTACAAAATCCATGGGTGAGTGAGCCAGACCCAATGCAGAACTGTGTATAATATCTTGTCATTTGTGTTTAAACAATAAAAAGGACGAGTGGACAGCATTGTCAGCATGGACTACTCAAGTGTATGTAGGATATAGTAACAGTGTTGCCATGAGCAGGAGGGATGGGGAGAAGAAGCTGGGATTAGTTGGAAAGGGAACCAGTCCTCCATTGAACCATCCTGTGTCATTTGATTTTTTAAAAATGCTGTGCAACTATTTCTTTTAAAAGACTCTTAAATACAGAGAACAAACTGAGGGTTGATGGGGGGAGTGGAGGACAGGAGAAAATGGGTGATGGGCACTGAGGAGGGCACGTGTTGGGATGCGCACTGGGTGTTGTATGTAAGTGATGAATCACGGGAATCTACCCTCCCAAATCAAGAGGACACTATATACACTGTATGTTAACCAACCTAAAAATAAATTATATTAAAAAAAAAAACAACAGAATAAAAGCATCCTTCAAAAGTTAAAAATAAATAAATAAATAAATAAATAAATAAATAAATAAATAAATAAAATGCTTTATAGGGTTTGAGGACATGATTATACTTAGTCATGAAATAGAGTATTCCTTTTAAATCAGAATTGAAATAAGCATGTTTATAAGTGATAAGAGAATTTAGTGATATAACTGAATGTCAACTCAATGTATAGGGGCGCTCTGGTGGCTCAGTGGGTTGAGTGGCCAACTCTTGATTTCTGCACAGGTCATGATCTCAGGGTTCGTGGGATTGAGCACCATGTCAGATTCCCAGAGTCTGCTTGGGATTCTCTTTCTCCATCTCTCTGCATGCACGCATGTGCACTCTCTCTCAAAATGAAATAAATAAACATTTAAAAAAAATAAAAAATAAAAAAATAAAAAATATAAAAAATATTTTATTTCAAAACACTCCATGAGATAGCAAAGTTAGGAATAGACATAATGCATAAATTTTAAAAACAATAATCTCCAGAAATCAGATTATGAAGGAAAGTTCATTTATTATAACTTATATAACTTGATTTTTATAATTAACATGTATTATATTTATAATCTAAAAATGATACTAGGCAAAACTAAATATTCTAAGAATCCAGTGCCTTTTTCTTATTTTATATAACCATGAACATTTTATTCCCAGAGCATTTCCCAAAGTCATAGCCAAAATTGTAAATGTGATTGGTTGGTGAATTTCAGATTTCTTTTCATGGCCACCTTGTCTGTATTTGGCAAGATAGGGCTTTTATGCCACTGCCCCAGGAGAGACTTCTTGCTTTTGTTTTTTAAGTGTCATAATTTAGAACTTGGTTGAGTGTTTTCCAGCTGTCTGTTTTCACAGGGGAAGTGGGCCTCGCTCAGTTGTGGGGCTGCTAACAACATATGAGAAGGGGTCCCTATTGGATTTTTTTAGACTGATCTTAAAGCCCATGATAAACCTCAGCTCCTCCTAGAAGTATTAGAAACCCATTTCCTAAATTTTTAAAAAATTTTTATTTATTTATTTTCAGAGAGAGAGAGAGAGAGAGAGAGATCATGGAGGAGGGGTGGAGAAAGAGGGATAGAGAGAAAATCCCAAGCAGACTCCATGCTGTGTGGAACCCCATGTGGGGCTCAAACTCACAAACTTTGAGATCATGACCCGAGCAGAAATCAAGAGTCAGACGCGTAACTGACTGAGCCACCCAGGCACCCCAGTCAATAATACTTTAAACAAAACATTAGTTCTGCTTTTATTTTTTTTTTTAGCGTTTATTTATTTTGAGATAGAGAGAGTGGGGGGAGGGAGCAGGGGCAGAGAGAGAGGGAGAGAGAGAATCCCAAGCAGGCTCCACGCTATCAGAGCAGAGCCTGACGAGGGGCTGAAACTCACAAACTGTGAGATAATGACCTGACCCGAAATCAAGAGTCAGACACTTAACCCACTGAGGTAGGTAGATGTCCCAAGCTCTGCTTTTCTTATAAGAGAGGTGCTGTGAGGGGACATCACTTGCAATAGAAGTTTAAAAAGCTGCAATAAAAATTAAAACTTTAAATGCAATAGAATTTTTCAAACATATTTCAATTGAGACAGCGAATGAATCTGGGGAAGTGGAAAAGCCACATGTATGTCAAACACAGGATGAAATACATACTCATATATTACTGGAGTGTCATTTGGTTCAAACCTTTTGGAAAGAAATTTGGTCATGTTCATCAAGAGAGTGAAAGTATTCCTGGTAATTTCTCTCTTAGACATCTGTCCTGTTAGAAAATAATCCTTAATACAGAAAAAAAGCTTTAATTATATCTTATCTACAAATATCATATAAATAATGCTTTTAAGAAAATGTTAACATAAAAATTTTTTTTTAATGTTTATTTTTGAGACAGAGAGAGACAGAGCATGAACGGGGGAGGGTCAGAGACAGAGGGAGACACAGAATCCGAAGCAGGCTCCAGGCTCTGAGCTGTCCGCACAGAGCCCGATACAGGGGGCTTGAACTCACAAACCCACAAACTGTGAGATCCTGACCTGAGCCGAAGTCAGACACTTAACCGACTGAGCCACCCAGGCGCCCCAAGAATATGTTAACATAAAAAAGGAGTATGTTAACATAAAAATGCTTACAATGAATTTTTTTTAATTGAAGATACAAATCCATATGATTGCAAATGAAATAAACTACATTGAAAAGAAAACAGTGAAAATAAATATAAAACTGAAATACTGAGGCCTCATATTCTTCTTTCTCTTTACTTACAGATGCTGTAGTGTCTCACAAACAAGTGAATGGAGTGGTAGGTCTTTCTGCCACGCTGTCCTGCGCTTACTCGACAGCTAAGGGAGTCACCACCATGTGCTGGGGCAGAGGGGTATGTCCTGTGTCCCAGTGCTCAGATGTAATCATCTGGACTAATGGATCCCACGTCACTTTTCGGAAGCACCCACGTTATAAGCTAAAGGGAAACCTTTTAGAAGGGAATGTGTCTTTGACCATCGAGAACGTGGCTCAGACAGACAGTGGCCTATACTGTTGTCGTGTTGAACACAGCGGGTGGTTCAATGACATGAAACTCACCCTGTCATTGGAGATAAAGCCAGGTGAGCTTGTTTTCCTTCTTCCTTTGATCGCTTCATGTGGGTTGGCTGAGATGTTGACTGTTTGGTAGTGTTTTTCTCCTTTAAGAGGGCAAGAGGAGGTTCCTACAGTCTTGTTTTTCAGCAACTGTTGGAAAATAGAATAACTTTTATTTGTATAAAATGAAGTCTTAGACCAATCTTGATTCAAGATGGTAAGCTAGAGGATCTTCCCAGTCAGCTACTGTTCCCTAAAGCAGTGCTTCAAAAATGCTAGTTGGTTCATGAAAAAGCATTCACTGTTCCACTGTGAAATATAGTAAACATTTTTATCAAGCTGAATTTATTCAACATAAAGAACTGCCCTTGTTCTCTGAGATTATGTTTTAGAGGAATTTTTAAATGTTCTTAGCATTTTTAAAACTATTTCAGAGCATTTCAAACATATAAAGTAGGTAATATGGTATAAGGTCATAATAGTAGCACCCAGCTATAACAATTGTCAACTCAATCTTGTTGCATATCTTGTTATTAAGGAATATATAGTTCCTTCCTTCAGCCCTGCCTGGGAATTTTTGTAGCATATTTCACATCATATTGCAAAACTGCTTCTTTAAAAACAAAAATGACCTTATTGCAATATGAAAGCATTTATATTCCAATAATGATACACCAGTTGCTTTTAAGAATTTCATGAAATCCAGGGGCCCCTGGGTGACTCATTCGGTTAAGTGTCCGGCTTCAGCTCAGGTCATGATCTCATAGTTTGTGAGTTCGAGCCCCACGTTGGGCTCTGTGCTGACAGCTTGGACCCTAGAGCCTGCTTCAGATTCTGTGTCTCCCTCTCTCTCTGCCCCTCCCCTGCTCATGCTCATGCTCTGTCTGTTAAACATAAATAAAGGTTAAAAAAATAAGAAAAAAAAAAGAATTTCATGAAATCCAAAAATCTGTCTTGATGTGAACATCCTCATTTTCTTTACCACTGGATGAACAGAGTGGATTCCTCAGGATTCCCTGGTTTCTGGTGCTCTTTCCTAATGAAGTTCCTTCCACTAAACTCTTATATTGACAATAGAACCCAATACCTGTGGCCTTAATAAACTGTCTCTCTCTCTATCTGTCTTAAGAGGAACTTGGTCTTGCAATCTACCAGCTTTTGGACTTGGCCTGTTTCTTTTGTGAAGGCAAGTGGGATAAGGTCAATTCTGATGGAGAAAATAGCTGACTCTGGGGAAACTACATCTGGGAAGCAATTTAGGGAAGCCCAAGAATGCTGGTGACTGTAGTGTGCTCTAGACAGAAGTGAGGAGGCAGCATGTCCAGAAGAGATGATGATTGTAGCTTTTTTGTATTTGTGAATTTTTTTATGGTTTGATTGAATTTTTTATGGTTTGGTTGTATGGTTTGAAGCTGATAAAGTGCTTCAAAATTCTTTAATATGTGGGCATTTACAAGGGCAGTGCCCTGTCAAGTGGGAAGAAGGTTCATAACTGAGCCAAGGTGACTCTGCCTCCAATAACTAACTCTTTGCTAAAGTTGTCTTACATTTTTCATAGGCTGAGCTTACTCTTCAAGCTTCTGTTAGGGCTTTTTTTTCCCCCCACCAGCATCTATCATTATAGTTTCCTAGATTCTGCCCGGGAAAAATATTTACCACTGAAGAAGTCA
The DNA here is from genome assembly GCF_022079265.1 of Lynx rufus. Classification (NCBI taxonomy): domain Eukaryota; kingdom Metazoa; phylum Chordata; class Mammalia; order Carnivora; family Felidae; genus Lynx; species Lynx rufus. Next base: position 190,786,440 of record NW_025814823.1, read on the forward strand.
AGTTCATTAGACAATTCCATCAGGTTACCTCCTCTTTATTGTTTCCCTTATTCTCCTTTGCTTAGATTTTTTGCATACTCAGCATACTTGGTTTTAGCTGGAAGGAGGGGACTGGACTGTATTCTTTTCGGAAGCCTCTGACTACACCTTAGATCAGGGTCAGTAAACTATAGTTCCAGAACTAGATCAGATAACAAAACAGGGTCATTGTTTTATAAATTTTTATTAGAACAGCCATACACGTTTGATATATATATTGTCTATGGCTGCCTTTCACTGACAGAGTTGAGCAACTGTGCCTGGGACTATAGGGTGTCCAAAGACTGAGGCATTTACTATCTGACCCTTCCCAGAAAGTTTGCTGACCTCTACTTTAGACTAATGATTCGCATTTAATAGACACTCACAAATATTTGTTGAAAAAAGTTTTTCCTCTTCAGATTCTAAATTAAGTTAGATCTTTCAGAAGAGTTTTCAAACCAATTGTCCCCTATATAAGTGAAATGGGTTTTCCTTTGTAGTTAGTCAAGTTGAAATTGAAGGAAACTTCTTGTGGAGAAAAACGGTGCCTAGTGAGATCAAAAGTTTACATTCTTCATTCAGTCCTTGTTGGGGCTTAATTCTGGTTTCAGTTCTCTCTGGGTACTTCTGTGACCTTCACTAAGTGGTTTGGAATCCTACCCCACTTCTGACTCCAGAAAGAGTCTATGTTATTAGCTATTGTTATTATCTCTTAGGTAGAAAGGAACCGTAAAACATCTAGTTTACCTTCTAACCAAATATATAAATCATCTGTGTGATTTATCTAGCTAATACACTAATGGATGTGAGTTAGCCCTCATTTAGGTTGCACGTCCCTCTATTGGCACGGTACCCTCAGGACTGATGGAACTGAATGCTATTTGTTTGGTAAGCATTCTGGGCCTGGGAAATTCTGTTGAAGTCTTAGTCATTCGCCACTTAGATGATGAAGACAGCTCCAGGCTCTAGACATTTTCCTTAACTCACAGGTGTTTATGAAGATACATAAATCTGATATGCATGACTGGTCTCAAAGTGCTTCAGTGCAAATCCCAGGTGTCATTTTTCACCTCGGAACCTCCCCAAATATATATCTTTTAATGCAGCTGTTTTCTTTTCACCAGTATGTCTTCAAGCCCTCCTGTGTCACAGATTCTAGTTGACCAATGACAAGAACTCTGAGTTCAGGGAAAATTGGTGCCTAATTCTGCCTGGGGACAGTTTCTCATTGGTTGCATTGGTACATGGGCCCAACCCAAGGCTCTTGTTTCCTGCTGCTTGACTAATCCTTGCTTTCATATTGATTTCTAACTCCAGCTGTGGTCACCAGTGTTCCAACGTCACCTAGGGCCTTTACCTCTACTTCTTCAATGCCAGCACCCACGCAGAACCTCAAGCCAGGTAAACAAATATGTTCCTTGAGCCCTGAGGTCTTCTAATGAGAGGATGTAGACCATCCAGGGCATTATGTTAAAGTAGAAGTACAATCTAGGCTGAGTGTTCTTACCTGGGTTCCAAACATGGGCTTCACAGGGTCTGTGAATACCTGTCACAAATTGTATGCACCTTTTTACATGTAATCATTTTTAGAGAAAGGAGACTCATAGCTTTGGTCAGATTATCCAATGCATTCATTATTAGCACCCACCCGGCCACCAACCCCCCGCCTCCCCCCCCCCCACCCCCCCACCACCCAAAGCCAGACCTTTGATCTTAGACAACTATTGAGGGTGGAGTGGATTTGGCCCAGTTGAGCACAGGTTTGTAAGGAAAAAATAGGGAATGCCAGGGAACAGGGGCCAGGTTAATGAGATTCTGTCCTTACAAGGAGCTCTGAATAGAGATCATTTAGTACATTCTGAAGCTGGACCTCCACTTGAGGATAAGATTTCAGTAAAGTTAACATTTACTGTGTTTTCTAAGTGATAGGAACCATGCTAACTGCTTTACAAGTATTATATTGTTTAATATAATACTTATGACAATCTCTCTGCACTGTAGGTGTGATTCAATCCCACTTAATAGTTGTGAGAACTTAGGCAGAGTCTCAGTTCATTGCAGAAAGTTATATGGATAGAAAGTATTTGAATCAGGATTCATTCTCCATTAATTTGAATTTTGGGTTTGTGCTTTTAACTACTGGATTGTTCCTTCTACCATGAGTATTGAGTTTATGTTTGGATGAATTTGTCCTGATCTGACATCCCTCACTGAAAAATCCTTTATACGATTACCCTGTCTTCTCTAGGCATTCAATCTACTCACACAGTTTTGCTTCCAGCATCTTTTAATTTATTTATGTAGCATGGAAATGGCAAAAGATACTATTTATACCGATGAAAAAGTAAACATCGGATTTAAAGACTTCAGGGATTTAGAACTTACACTTTTTTTTCCTCATTCAGGCCACAAGGTTAACACTTCAAACTTCTGATAAATAAGAGTTTAGATTTAATACAAAGGAAGAATAATTTAATTTAAAGGTAGAGAAATAGCTTGTCATTCTGAGTACAAGTTTAGGTTCAAACCTTCTATCTCTAGGATTAAAAAGATAACTTTCAGTGGAGATTCTTAGAGCCTCCAAAACTCTTTGACCCCTTGGGGTAGCAATGGAATCTGAGGAGTAACAGAGATGTCACAACCTCTTAGCCAGAAAAACCTGATGGAACATATTGATTTCCCTTGACTCCTATTGAACCATATGTATATTTAATCAGGAGGGATCTGAAGGATTGGACTGTGAGCTGAGTTTGGAAGAGAGGGCTTTAGGTTAAAACTGGGATTTTAGAGCCATAAAAGTTTGTAAGAAAAACAGCTCTGTTTGAGGCAGCTGAACATACTAGAGAATCTGTTGACTTTCTCAATATTGATTTAGCTTCATAATATTTAGTTTGTGCCTGCAAATGTGGATGGATTAGTGGACTTGGTTTGGTGAACATGCATGTTTAAAGCAAAGATTGAGAAGAAAAGTGTTGGTTCATATGTCCATGTGACCTCCTCAGGGATAGTATTAATTGAGCCTTATCCTTGTCTTGATGCTTTTCTTAAGAGTTTGAGTTGAGTTGAACAGGAAGGAGGTGCACATTGGAGCAGATCCAACATGGGGATATTTATCTTTACATCCACTCTCTTCCTGTGCTTAATGCTTCTTGTATATACAACTTGCCTAAAAAATTCATGGAATGGTTGGCTGTAAGGTTGTAGAAATGGAGGTGGGGGGGGGGGAGAAAGATGCCTGCTAAGACAGAAACTTGGAAAAAAAGTTAAGCCCAAGAGGTCTTTTGCACAGATCCAAGTTGAATAAAGATTCTGATCACCCAACTTTCTTATATTGTCCTGTTCTTAGTTCTTCAACAGAGCTACATGCTATTTTAGATTTGAACATTAGAGATAGGCAGGAAGATAGTTCAGAACATGAGAAAGGGTAAAGTTGAAATGTGGAGATCACTGTGGGGAAGGGAAAACAGAAAGACCAACAAAAGTCAAGAAAAGCCCAGGTTTGGGAATTCTTGTCCAGCCAGCACCAATAACTTGCTCCAAAATTTGTGGTGCTCTAAGAGGAAGGTATATAAAAATAAAATATTTAAAATATTTAATAAAATGCACAAAGAGGGAAGTGATCAATGCTGCATATAAGGTAAAATATCTGATAGAAAAGAAAGGATTGATTTTAGAAAGGAAAGGGAAACCTATCCCTGTACTGGAAAACTCTTAGTGAAGCTTTTGGTGTGAAACATAAGATGAGTCATATAACAGGAAATCAGTCTTAAGAAAGGAGTGACCACAACGCAACCACAGAAGGAGCCAGGTCAAGGTCTACCAAGAATGTTGCTTTTAGAGTTGTTAATCATCATCAAGGTTCAGACATTGGACAATATTGTCACCTTGAAGAGACCTCAAAGAATTAAATATTTTGAGTATGTATTCTGTGCTGATATGTGGATGGATACTGGGAACTTGAATAAGGTCAGGAAATCTAGATGGCGCTGTTGTGAAGGGGAAAGGGCAAATAAGCACAAACCCCCAGGCCCTGTTCCCATGAAAGTGAAATGTCATTTGTATGAATAAAAGCTTAATTGGATGTCCTACATAAGGTGCTGTTGTAGACTTTGGACATTTAGGGGGATCCTAGGAGTAGAACAAGTGTGGAATAACCCTATGTATTGATGAACTATCCGGATGTTTATCTAGATCAGGTTTGTTCATGATAATGGTATGCCTAGATTGTGGTGCCATCTGTGATTAAATTTCTAAGAGGGGGTTGAAAGGACTGGAAGTGAGTGGGTGAGAGGCATGCCTTCAGGGACTGGCTGCTTCAGGGAATGGCTGCGTGAAGGTGCTGTGGGAAGTTGATCGTGATTCCTGATTTTAGTTGTGTTTTTCATTTTTGTTGGGGGTGGGAATTTTCCTCTACAGATGGAGCACAGTTCTATTCTTTTCATTCCAATAGCTACTTCATCTTCTCCAGTGCAGACAGCAGAAACCCAGCCTACAGCACCACAGGAGACGAGGACACCACAGCCCACCAGTTCACCATTGTACTCTTGCCCAAAAGGTAGCTTCGTTTTTTTCCTGAACACCTGAGAGTATTCAAATTTTGATAATCACCGGCACATCGTTAAAAGCATATATTTCGGAGTAAGACAGACCTGACCTGAATGCTGATGCTGGCCACTCTAATCAGCTATGTGGTTTGAACAAATGTCTTACCTACTTAGAATCTGTTTTTATCGTTTGTGAACTAGATGGAATACCAATTATCTTGTAGAATGCTGGTGAAGAACCTCAGACATAGTTAAAAAGTGGTAAGTAATAGATACAATAGCAACTCTGACTCTTACTTAGAATGTCCAGAATCCCTATACCTGACTGGCAGAGGTAGCTTGTGTGAGTTGGGAAGCACTGACGTGCATATCACTCTTTGTCTTAATCAAATCAATCAGTCTTGACTCCAAACTTATTAGTGGGCTTGCTCCCTTGGGCCAGAGCCTTAAAACAATTAAATCCAGCTCCCTGGTATCCAGACCAAACTGGTCAACCACGTTTCTGCTTTATCTAAGACCCAGACCCTAAGTGTATCTATGAAGCTCCCCTGTCACCCTGTGGAGCTTGTAAATGGACACTTTGAGATTAGCTGAGGACATCAGCACCAGCACCAAGAGGCGTATCCTGCTGAGACTGTCTGTTTACTTCCCCAATTTTTCCCTACTGTCCCTATTCTGGGCAGGTCTCATACAATCTCTGCTTTTTTGAAATGTAAGATTCTCCTGTCTTCCCTGTGGTAGAGAAAGATGATTTGAATCCTTTCATTTTCCCCAGTTAATTCTGTTACCCATGGTGGTAATTCTGGAGGGTGCCACACGCTGAACCCCTTTGTAATGCAGAGCTGGCTTATGTGTGCTTGTGCATGTGCTGAATCCAAACAAGGTCAAGCCTTGCAAGACTCCTCCCTTATGTGTATGACTCACTGTGCTTAGCAGTTAACAATCCGTAGCTGCCTCCCTACCCCCCTGCCCCCCCCCCCCCGCCTTTTGGCTTACCTTTTGCCAATAATTCCTGGAAGCTGGTTAATTTAAAATGGAGCTGCAGTGAGATTTACAGAAGGACCTATTCAACTGGGATTAGATAATGGTGACATTTGGTTTTGAAAGTGGAATCCTTAGTGTGAACTGTTTCCGGGCACAAAAACAAAGTGAAAATATATAGAAACACAAGGTGGCAGCAGTAGGAGTGGCGGCACCCCACGCTTTCAGTGGTTGAATAGGAAGAACATAGGAGTAGGAAATCATTTTCTAAAAATCATGTCACTACAACCTGGTCCAGGTAGAGCTTTCCAGAGTGAAACAGACATCAGAGCTGCTGTGTCCCCTATGAGTCATGTGATTGTTGCCATGTTGGCAGTGTACCTGAGGTTCTCGAGCCAAATCCTCATTGTGCCCGAGTCAGCCTGCAGTGGGCCGAAGTCTCACAGAAGCAAAGAATGTTAGGTTTGGAAGGATTTTGGTGCTCATATGGCCCACCACCCACCTTAGATGGATATATGTGCCAGGAAACTGTTGTATATTATCTCACTTAATTCTTTTAAGGCAGGCCTTATTTATTGCCATTGCTAGATTAGGGAGGCCCTATAATTCTCCTTTAGAGACAGCTTCCAATTCAACGGCCAGTTATTAGCTTCAGACCTATGGGCAAGATGTTGCATTCCTCACTGGATGTTAATGATGATCGAAAGACATGATGTTTGGAAAGCATACTGCACAGTGACTCTCTCCCCACTGCTCCTTCTATTGTAACATATTTAATTCATCACAGCTAATATTTATCTAATATGGTGTTAAGTCCTTTACATGCATCATCTAATTTAGCAACTTTATGAGATGGGTGCTGCTATAGCTTGTAGTTCTATCTATATTACAAAATAGATATTTCAAAACTCTATTAAGATTTGAATGCTCAGAACTTTAGGGAATAATATAAATAAAATCCTTTTATATAGGATTTCAGGTAGTATAAGATACATTAGTTTTATAGCTGATATAACAGATTTTTTATAAAATACTTCTGGATCAAAGTGTGGGCACATTGGCATATAATGTAGGAGTTATATGCCCCTTGTTTTAGGTATCTTAGTATGTTTTACTCACATTCTGAATAAAACCAATGTAATGTCCATTCAGAATAGAGTGGTTCTGATCTTTGGATGTGCATATGGCCTTTGGGTACTCATGGCCTTTATGCCAGTTCTTAGCTGGCATAAAAAATATTGATTTCCTACCATTAAGTGGCATTCTTAACTTGCTTCCAAGAATGGGCCTCTGTGATTCCCCTAAAACTGTAGGTGAACCTTTGTGTATACATGCATTTTTTTTTCCATAAAGAAGAAGGGTCCATGACAAAATGGTTAAGGCACACAATCTTCCACGATAAATTAATACATGTTAGTAACTTGGTATGACTTTTGCAATGTCTGCAGCATTTGGCCATATTATTATTCAACTTTTCATTCACCACCAGAAGGCAACGTGAATATATTTAGTGTCTGCAGTGAAAATTCAATATTTTTTGTAATTATAATTAATTTTCTTTCTTGTTGAGCAGATGGGAATGGCACTGTGACACAGTCTTCAGATGGCCTTTGGCATAGCAATCAAACTGTAAGCATATTTCTTCCTACTTCATTAGCCAGTTTCACTTGTGTGCCCCCCTGGAAGCAAGTTGCATTTAGAGATTATTTCTGTAAGATTGGCCCACAGATTGATTCTTTCTGGTTGAAATTTTTAAAAAAAGGAAGAAAAGAATTTGACTCTTAAATAGCGATACTTTAATTAATTTGGAAAGTTCATATGGGTGGTGGACCAGTTTGTTAGAATTTGCCTGCTAAATGATATTACATTCTGTGTACGCATACATATACATACAAACGCCCACCACAGACTTTCTCCTGGCCAAACATTAAGAAGAAAGAATGGTCTAATTTAAGGAGAGTGACTTAACATAATAGACCAAGGAAGACTTTAATTATCATTAGGGAAATAACATGCTTTGAATCAATGAAGTGGAGGCCACCCCAGACAAAAATATATCCGTGAAAGTGTGTTTGCTTAAGCGTATCCTCCTTCATATTCTTTTCAAACCCAATTGCCATTCTTTATAGAAATATTGAGGCCACTATTGAGTTTTTCATATATAAACCTCCCCATATGATGAATTTTTAAGGTATTAATATCTTATACACATTTGTGATTTTCTTACACTTTTCCACAGTGAGCTTGGGAAAACTCTAAGGAGCCCTAAATACTCCTGATGCTTGTCAAAGTCTCATCTTTGTAAACAAGTTAGACAAATTTATCAATAGGACCTTTTCTTTTGGTTCCTCTGAGAGAAATAAGTTTTCTTTTAGTATGTGCAAATAACTCTCAGAAACAGCAAACAAAAAGAGTTTGAGGTATGAGAATAGTCCTTCTGGTCCCAAGTACTGAGAAATGACAACACAGGCCATGGTAAGAAAAACTCAAGCTCAGGCACGGTGGGATTATTTAGTGTGGGGTCAAATGGCTTTATGTTGTATAAGTCAGTGACAATGAGACCATTACATAGGAGTGATATTAACATTTTTAACCACTTATGTAGCATGGGTACTGATTGACCTGATGGATGTGGGTTGAATTTGTATATACATGCTAAATGTCAGAACTGCAACTATGTGAATGATTCTTCTATTGGTATATAGCCAGGCCTATGCTGGATTAGAAAAAAAAGTAAATAAAACATTCTGAATGGTGATATTGTTCTCGACCTCAGTTATCTGTAGGACAGGTATGTTTAGCAGCAAATGGAAGCGATTTAGAAGCAAGTCACAACAGGCAGTAGTGAAACCATGGGCTTTTTGTGTCTTGACTCTGAGGATGTTAAGAGGTATCTCAGGTATCTTGAAAACATGCAGCATGTATTTTGACCCAGTGGGTCAGCTTCCTGGACTCTATTGTAGGAGAAATTGAACAAATGCATGAAGATGTATGAGAAAAGATGTTCATTGCTGCTATTTATAGTCATGAAAATAGTATAAACAACTTAAGTGTTCAATAGTAAGGGATTAATTACTTAGTCAGTTAAGCATGACCACATATTGCCATTAAGAATGTAGTCACTGCAGTGCATTTGCTGACATGGGAAGACAGTGACTGTTTATTGTTAAGTGAAAAAAACAACTGTTAAAACAGCATGCACACATGTGGAAATGTAGTAGCATATATTGAATATAGTAATTGTTTCTGTCAAGAAAAACACTAGGAGGATAAAATTCTAGAAGAGCAGATAATGAAAAATGGTAATAGTGGTTGTTCTTGGATGTTAGGATTATGGTTGGTTTCAGTATTCTTTTTTCATGCTTCGCCGCACATTCTAAAATGAACATGCAGTTTTTATGTAATATTTTTGAAAATGAAAGCAAAGCCTGCCTCCTGCAGCCCCATGTTACATCTAACTACTTTACTCCCCGTTGGAAAGCTAATAACACAGCTCTTCCCTCCCAGACACTGGCCATTTCGCCTTTAAGTAAGGATGGCTCAAACACTAAGTATCTTTTCCTATTGTCCTCATAGTATTTATCAGAAAGTACCTAAAAGTACCTTTCCCAAGAACCCTATTTAATCTGTAGTTGACAGACACAGACACAGAGGCTCAGAGAGGCTAACTAACTTATCCAGGGCCACACAGCAATGAAGTCGAAGAGCTGGGATCCTGACTCCAGACATTAAACTTTTACACAAGAAGACACTTGATCCTTCTCTCTTATCTTCTTTTCTGTTAAAATACTTACCCTCTGGGATCTCTTTAGGATTTGAGCTAAGCTATAAAAAGTTGCTGAGCACAATGCCTGGCATATTTCGGGCTTATTCCAGGAGGTGGTGATCCTTTACAAACACGCACTAGGGTGTTTAAACAAATTTCTGCTTCTCTACCCAATTGCACAGAACTTCATGTTGGTTGTTAATGAGGGCCATGTCTGTGAGCACCTACTTTCAAGTCCATTTATGTAGACTTTCACAGACTCTTGAGTTATAGCTAAAAAAATAAATAAAAATAAAGACTGTAATCAAGGGCCAAATTCAGTCACCGAGCATATGCAGATAACATCACAAAGCCAACTTATACACGATCAAAAATTGCTTTTTCTTTTTTAATATCGTGGTGGATATATTTATGGAAATAGTTTATTGGTTTTTAAAAATATGCATAATGTACATATAATAAAGTACACCCCTTTGAAACATACAGTTTGAGTTTTGACAAATGCATACCCCTATGTAAATACCACCTCATGCAAGGTATAAAACATTTCTGCCATCCCTAAATACATTTTGAATTTTAAATGGTCTTTGAATTTCACCATATGGTTACAACCTCAGATCACTTGGTCTTATCCCTCATGAGCCAGAAATAGCCAAGGGCCAATAAAGAAAATGGGTGAAAAAAAATTAAAAGTAGATCTAGCCTATGACCCAGCAATAGCACTGCTAGGAATTTACCCAAGGGATACAGGAGTACTGATGCATAAGGGCACTTGTACCCCAATGTTTATAGCAGCACTCTCAACAATAGCCAAATTATGGAAAGAGCCTAAATGTCCATCAACTGATGGATGGATAAAGAAATTGTGGTTTATATACACAACGGAGTACTACATGGCAATGAGAAAGAACGAAATATGGCCCTTTGTAGCAACGTGGATGGAACTGGAGAGTGTTATGCTAAGTGAAATAAGTCATACAGAGAAAGACAGATACCATATGTTTTCACTCTTATGTGGATCCTGAGAAACTTAACAGAAGACCATGGGGGAGGAAAAGGGAAAAAAAAGTTAGAGAGGGAGAGAGCCAAAACATAAGAGACTCTTAAAAACTGAGAACAAACTGAGGGTTGATGGGGGGTGGGAGGGAGGGGAAAGTGGGTGATGGGCATTGAGGAGGGCATCTGTTGGGATGAGCACTGGGTGTTGTATGGAAACCGATTTGACAATAAATTTCATATTAAAAAAAGAAAAAAAAAGAAAAAGAAAAAGAAAAATGGGTCCAAGTACATTATTTTAGGGAATGTCTTCTAATCGTAACTCTAACAAGATGCTTTTCTGATCCACTGATGTCTCCTTAGCATGTGTCGCTGGCACAAAATTCATGGATGACCATCAGTAAGGGACTCTACATTGGAATCTGCATTACTACTGTGGTATTGCTCACTGTGTTGGTTGTCGTGATTACCAAAAGTAAGTCATTTCAGAATTATGCCTAAGGAAACACAGTGCAAGGGTTCTAGAGCCAAACTGCCTGAGTTCGAGTAGCTCCACACATTATGTGATTGTGATTTCACATTTTGACATAAATTTCTGTTTCGTTTCATTTCTCTTCTTTTCTTCTCTTTTCTTTTTTCTTTTCTTTTCTTTCTTTCCTTCCTTCCTTCCTTCCTTCCTTCCTTCCTTCCTTCCTTCTTAGAGAGGGAGAGAGAGAGAGAATGTGAGTGGGGGGAGAGGGACAGAGGGAGACAGAGAGATTCTTAAGCAGACTCAATGCTCAGTGCGGAGCCCCATGTGCAGGCTTCACAGGGCTCAATCCCATGAGCTTGGGATCATGACCTGAGCTGAAATCAAGAGTCAGACACCCAACCCACTGAGCCACCCAGATGCCCCTAAATGTCTGTTTTCTTAACTGTTCTTTAAAAAATAATATTGGCCTATAAAGATGCAAATTAAATTCTCCAAAGGTGAAATTAAATCTTAAGAAATGAGAATTTTGGGGGCAGGATTGGAGTTTGGAAAGCAACAAACCATTGTAATATATACAACTTGTTCACTCCTTTTCCATTCCCCCCAGGAATCAGTTTTTGTCCTCATGAGTGATGATATTGTTGAATTTTACAACACCCATTTAACAGGAAAGGCAAATGAAACATTGGGAGGGAAACTGATTTCAGGGCTAGAAGAAAGAATTTAAAAAAGCAGTCATCCAGCTGTTGTGTACAGGGTGTGTGTGTGTGTGTGTGTGTGTAGCCTTCCTTCTATGAAAGAGCCACAGTCATTTATTTTTAATGAAATTTATTTATTAATAATTGCATTAAAGTAAGCCAGGGCATGTGGGTGAATACACTAAGCCATTATGAAAATGAAATACTTTTATGAGAAGTTTGTTTGGGTCTTATCGATTCAAAAGGAGTTACTTGAGTATCTAGGAAAGCACCAAGTCTGTTTTTTTTTCTTTTTTTTAAACATTCTTTCTTCTAAATTTATTTTTTCAGGCTCTAGCTCTGTCCAGGTTTTGTTTATAGTAAAGCAATAACAGAAATAATATACTTGTTTGAAAAAAAGATCTTGTAAACTATTTGACCAATGTGTGTAATTTTCTCTTTGGCTCTTCCCCAATTTAGAATATTTATGCGTAAGAAACAAGCTGGAACAACTAAAGTAAGTTTGAAAGTGTGTCAATACCTTTTGGTGTTTCTACTCTGCTAAAAGTAAAGAAAAATTTGTCTCTGTCCTTCTCCTCTTTTTCCCCTAAACTCTTCATTTTATACTCTACATCCTGAAAAATCTAGTTTAATGAATACCACTGTTGTTATCCACAACTTCTAGTGATATTTTTCACTTTCTACATTTCTCTGGAATTGTGCCAGAACTGCTACAGAGGGAGCACCCCAATCTTACCTCTTAGAGAAAGAGAACAAAATCACAAATGTTTGATAGAATGTTTGAGTAAGTTATTTGATTTGTTCTTTGATTTCATTCAGTGCTTTGTCTATTGAATGTTTATTGAATGTCTACTATATTTCAAAGAGATGAACAAAGCGGACAGAAACACATCAGCAAATAAACAGGGACCTTGTAGTGCTTCTAGACAAATATCATTGGGGATACGGAAAAAGGTAATGGGTTGAGTGAGCCCTGAAGGAACAGATGGCAGCTCTGAAGAGATGCGGAAAAAGACAGCTCCAGGCTGAAGAAGTGCAAAGGCACTGTGGTGAGGCAGGTACCTCCAGCTCTACACAGGTCCTGCCTTCTCCTGCTGTTCCATTCCCAGCCAGGTGTGCTCATTTACATGGGTTATCTGTCCTCATAAACATTGGCATTTACAGTTTTTGGAAATCTATCCTACTGCCCAATTAAGACTTAAATCCCCTTTACCTGCATCCAAAACTTGGGGTCATCTACTGGAATAGCTGTAATAGTAGGAAGCCAAATCCAAGTAGCTTGCTTCATTTGATAGAGCTTGAGCTTCATTAAGCAAGGTGTTTATTTAAAATCCATTTCTCTTAGATCGCCATACATTATTCCTAGTTCTCCTTCACTGGATGTTTGCACACAGCCTTTCTTAGGTCTGAGTTAATTGCATGAGCTAATCCAAAGAATGCACCTTGAACAATGCCCAACACATTGTAAGTGCTCCATAAACATTGGCTTTTGTAATTGCTGTTATGCCTGTCATGGTAAATCTACCCATGAGATAGGCACTATTATTCTCAGCTTACAAACTAGAATACAGGTTTAGAAGTGTGAAGTGACATCCAAAGTCACACCACACAGCAGGTAAAAGGCTCAGTCTTAGGTCTTTTAGAGTCCCAAACCCATACTTATAGAAGTTTTTGACTGTGCGCTTCTAAGAATGGAAGAGGAAATTACTCCCAATAGGCAGAAAAGCATGGAACACAACATCCTATTAGTTGATCTTTGTTCTTTCACCATTAACTTTTTCTAAGGGCTGACTTTTTATCACCTAATCATAATAGAAAATATTTGTTGTAGAAAATCTTATAAAATATAAGAATATTAAAACAACAAAACCCCAAGCATTTCTTCATGACTTTTTTTCTTTTCTTTTCTTCTTCTTTTTCTTTTTCTTGGTTTTCACAGTTCTCATCACACTGACTCATTTTAAGTCTTTGACACTTGTTCTCACAATGTATGGGTGGTCACTTAAAGATCAGAGCTGAGTGAATCCTCAGTATGTTCCCTATCATTTCTCAGCAGGCTTAGGTAATAAAAATAGGCACTCTCTACAAATTATGAAACAGCAGCTGTACAAAACTGCAAACATGAACTTTCTGTACACTTACTGTAGGAGTGTATGTGTTATGAAAGTTGTCTAACCCATAGCTTTCAAATTCGGATCATTAAAACACAGTAAGATTTCTGCACCATGATCTAGCACACATTTATATGAAGCAATACCCTTTTACTCTGTCCAATATATTCTGATATATTTTGTATTCTGTGTTTATCCTAAATGCAGGATTTAGACCACTAAATAGATTTAATAGTGCTCTCTGGAAAAGTACAACCCACAGTCAGAAAAACAGCAGCCAAACCATTTCTTAGCTACTACCCTTGAGAATATGCTTGATTTAGGACTTCAATTTGATGTGCGATACCAGTCTTAGATTTTCAATTTTTGCATTCTATTACATGAGTCTCCTGAAGGAGAATACTTAGGTTTTCTACATACTTCTTAAACAGACTCTCCTTCAACTTAATATTCACAACCCTGGATCTCCTTTTCATTTCATAGACTGTGAATGGGGCTCTGGGACTGGCAAATACCCAGTCTTGCCTGCATGTAAACAAATGTGCTCACCATACTTTAGAAGTGGTCTGCTTTTCCTTTACTCATGTTATTCTTTCTGTAGCTTGGTTTCGTTGAGTGACCCCCAGACTGGAGCTTTGCAAAGTGCATCTGAAGTGGGTGTGCGAGCGGAAGACAATATCTACATTATCGAGGACAATCTTTACGTCATGGATTAAGACCCAGCGGCACTCTAAGGATTTATACCCTTGACTGCAGAAGACAGTGACAAGATATCACCATGTCAGATATCTTGAATGATTTTTCTGTCAATTTCAAATGATATTCCAATATGTCAGTTATGATGAGTAGGCTGACTTTGGTTCATCTGTGTACAGTCAACCTCATTGGTCATGTAGTCCTAATTTTTTATACTACAACTGGTTCAGTATTTCTGGTCATTGCAGAGATTTCTCTCAAACACGAAGTGAACACTTTAGAATTGTGTATTCTCTTTGAACCCTATGAACCCTATATCCATCAAGAATTCTCGCTGGTGAGACAGGAGAGGAACTACTACCTTGGTCACCAAAGCTGTCAAGAAGAGTGGAGTAGGAGTTAAAGTCAGCAAATCCAATTTGGGACTTAAAGTCTTCACTTGGAATCATTTCACAATTATCTCTTGTGTTTTACCTTGTAATAACTCCAAATGTTACATTTCTTAGGTTCCCCAAGGCTTTCAAATCACAGGGGTACACAGGCTTTTATTTCCCCCATAGGGAAATAGAAGTGAATGTGATATTGCCATTGTGGGTAAATCCAATTTCTCATGGCTCTGGAAATACATGGTATTAAGCCTTTCCTTAGAACCAGGGTGGGTATTTTAGCAGTTAGAAGAAACTAGGGTAATGAGTGAACCAAGAAGATTCTCCAGGAAAGAAAATCAGTTGATTTATTACATGCTATTTCTGCTACATCTGTTCCATAGTTCCAAGCATTTGTGTAGATAATTGTCATGCTCTCTGAACTAATTTTTAGAATGAGGCAGGGCATAAATAAGTAGAAGAAAAAGAAAAGGGAGAAGGCTAAAAGGCTTTCTGCTTTAGAAAAGTTACTTTGCAAATATAATAATGTTTGAGAGTGTTACTAAGTTTCAGTCAAAATTGTCACTAAACCACTGCAATTTTTAAAATTGTTTTGGAAGGATGAAGGTTTTTTTTTTTTTTTTAATATCAAAGCAATTCCAATGCTATTCTTTTTTTTTTCTCACAATTCAGTGAAATTTTTGGCTTTTCCAAGAGAGTTAAACAAAGGCTAAAGGTAAGGATTTTTTAGTCAACACAGGCATTTCTACATGAACAGTTAACAAGGTTGGGTATTAATTTCAATCTGAGTAAACCCTGAAACAACTCCTGCTTGGGGTTCAGAGATACACTATAGCAGTTGAGGAAGGCAGGATGTTCATTTCTGAGGGCAACATGCTTGACATTCTTCTGCAGGGTTCTAGGAAGTTAACAGGACCTCTGAATAAAAGTTAAATGGGCCAATAATATTGTTAAACATGCTATCTTGGGTTTTCCAAGTGTGGCCAAGATCTGATCTGGCCTAAGAAATTTTTTTGTTTTTGTTTTTAAACTACAGTGTTTTTCTTTCAAATTCAAGACAACATGCATAAACATGGTGAATTCAGATGAAAGCCTGAATTTGTAGCTTTTCTGGAAAGACCTTGCAACATTGGACTGCATTCCTAGGTAGTCAGGGCCCCATTAAATGGTGCTACATCCTCTCAGTTCCTAGTGCTCAACTTTCCTGCACAGACACACATTTGTCACCTGCTTTGTGACTGGGAATTTGAATTTATAACAGCTCTGCTCTCTCTACCCTTCCTGCAGATTTATGATGGCACATTCAAAGTTCTGGAAATCTGGTTAACTTTGTTAATCCAGCACTTCCAAAACTTGCTTGAACACAAGGACTACTGCCATATCCAGTCGCATTCTGTGAAACAGAATGTGAGGATGTGTGGGAAAGAAGGTGGTACACAGAATCAGGACTAGGACCTGAGTTCTACTCTTAACTCTTAACAGAAACACTGGATGCCATTAGGGTGAATCTTTCTTGATGCCTACATTTTTTAATCTATCAGGCATAATTATTCCTATAATTATGTCAGTGTATAGTGGTAATTCCAATGCTATGTTACTTGTGACAGGTCTTTGAAAAGCGGAAAACACTACAGAAATGCAAAAAGTGTTTTTTTTAATTTGTTTTTATTTTTTGGTTGATTTTATAGTAATAGCAGATGTAGATTTAGTGCTTAGTAAATAATTTCAATGGTGTTGCATTCATATGTATTTTGCTATATGGTACTTTGCTGGAGGGAATAATTTACTTTTTGGAAAGCTGATATAGGGTAATTGGGCTAATTTTATACTGGAGTAAAAACTATCAATAACTGAAAGGACAAACAGGTAAGTGGGGAGGAAAGGGAGGTGTTCAGTTAATATTAAACTCTTTTCTGTGAATATATCCATCTTATAGAATGTATTGATTTGTTTTCAATCCTTTGAGATGATTGAGGTTCCATTTTCTACAAACTGTCTTGTGATGTTAGGACACTGGTGTAAGTAAGATATCTAAACTTGGGAAATTTTGCACATCTTTAAGAAGTAGCAGAACCAATTTTTCACTAATGGCTGTGAAGATAATTCTGGGAGTACATGAAAGTATGAGGGACTCTTTGAGACTAGTTTAATTTGTATGTACACTCATTAATAAAACAGATTTTTGTTTTCATTTTGAAAATGACTTGTTGCTTTCTCAAGCTCATCTGTTGAACATGAGCCAGGCATGTTCAACTTGCTGTGGGCTCCCAGGATAAGGGAAAGTAGGGCAAGGTTTGAGAGTCAAGTGTGCCCAGTGCTCCTCTAAATACTGGGGGTAGAGCAGAGAACAACCCTGAAATCCAGTTCCTGAGAAGCTCCAATTTAGTAGGGAAGAATGCCCCAAACCATCGAATTCTATTGCGGAGGAAAAAGAGCATAATGGTAGCTAGGCTCCTCAGTTGTGACATTCGGGGTCAGATAACCCTTCATTGTGGAGGCCGTCCTGTGCATTGTAGGATATTTAGCAGCATCTCTGTCCTCTATGCACTGGAGGAGACAGCTGGGCCCCACGAGTTGTGACAATTACAATACCACCTCTGGTTGAAAGCCAACATTAGACAGATACCTGAAGGAAGTGGCTGGTGTGGGGAATGGTGTTGCTCGGTTGGTTACGAGCTACCTCTGGGTAAGAGGTGACATTTAAGTCGAAACCAAATGAATGTGTGGGCAGCAGCCTCTTCAGGGAGTCTACCAAATGCAAAGGCCTGAATCAGGAAGAAGCCTGTGTATTAAGAGAAAGTAGGGTATGTTCTGAGGACTAGAAAAAAACAAAAACAAAAAAAAAACAACACAAAAAAACCCAAAGCAACATTATGGCTGCAGCAGTGAACAAGCGGGAATAGAAAGAACTGATGCTGGAGAAATGGCCTGGTAACTGGCAAGATGCTAGGTGAAAAGGGCTCTAGGAACACATCTGTTGGAGAAGAGTCCTTTTCTTAGAAAACAAAGCACTTGTGCACATTAAAGATTAGACCTGCTATCCATCACTGAATTATATATATATATTTTTCAAATGTTTATTTATTTATTTTGAAAGAGAGAGAGCAGGGGAAAGGCAGAGAGAGAGGGAGACAGGATCCCAAGCAGGCTCCATGCTGTGAGCTCGGAGCCTGACACAGGGTTAGAACCCACGAACCATGAGATCATAACCTGAGCCAAAACCAAGAGTTGGCCGCTTAACTGACTGAGCCACCCAGGTGCCCCTCCAAATTATATTTTAAAGTGCATTAATGTGCTCCAGTGACATTGTTAGATCAGATCTAAAAAGTTTGGGGGCACCCGGGTGGCTCGGTCGGTTAAGCATCTGACTCTTGGTTTTGGCTCGGGACATGTGATCTCACGGTTTGTGGGTTCAAGCCCTGAGCCTGCTTGGGATTCTCTGTCTCCCTCTCTCTCTCTCTGCCCCTCCACTCCCCTTCTCTCTCTTTCTCTCTCAAAATAAGTAAATAAACACTAAAAAAAATTAAAAAGCCAGTTTGATTGGGGTAACAAAACAAGGGGAAGGAGAGGGAAGGGGGGTACATCCTGGCAGTGAGGGGCTTTCCACAGGGCTGTGTGAGGGCACCCAGGCCCAGCAAGAGAAGTCCTGGAAGAACAGGGCTAGGGTGTCACTGCAGTGTTCAGTAGCAGGTGGTGCAGGGATGCCTTCGGTTTGCCCACAGTGGATTTTTAAACTAGTTTTGATGTGCACTTTTAGGCAACAGTGCATTAGAACCATGACTTAATGGATATTGTTCAGAATGACTAAAATTTTAAAGTTAATTAATCTAAAACAACTTGAGTGAACAAGAGCCAGACACCAGTGTGAGTTTAGCAAAGGTCATGCAGACGCATGAAGTCAGGGAAGCAACAGGTTAGATCAGCTGGGAGGTAGTTCAAATACAGACTCCTGGGCCCCCCTCCTAGAGATTATGTTTTGTAAGACGGGTGGGACCTAAGAGTTTATTTTTTGTTTAAATTACAGAAGACAAACTACTACAGATTATTTTACATTTCAACCAAAATATTCAGATTTCCTGAAAGAGTATGTAGAAATAAGAGCAGGTAATCTTCCTTCATTTCTACTTCTTTCTTTCCTTTTTTAAAGTTTATTTAATTTGAGAGAGAGAGAGATAGAGAGAGAGAGGGAGCACAAACAGGGGAGGGTCAGAGAGAAGGAGAGACAGAATCCCAAGCAGGCCCCACACCATCAGTGCAGAACCCGATGTGGGGCTTGAACTCACAAACTGCGAGATCTTGACCTGAGCTGAGATCAAGAGACGGATGCTTAACTGACTGCACCACCCAGGCACCCCATTTCTACTTATTTCTAAAGTGAATCTCGGGAAATGAAGCTGGAAACCTTATATTTAGAGTGGGTGGGTATTTTCATGCCAGTTTTGAAGACAAAATTTCTCAGAGTCCCCCGATGTAGGGAAGATGCATTTATCCTCTGCATTTCATAGCCTGGTTTGTGCAGAATTGTTTCTTCTGGGTTCAAAAGTGCTCTCTAGAAGGAAAGAAATAGCAATTGATCATTTGTTCTTCCTCTGATCAAGTTTCTTTATCAGTTGGTTGTGGACCACTTTGGGTACATGTCCTCCCAAGACTTGGTTTCTTCTTTGACTCTTGATGACATCAGATTATCTGAGGAAATATAACAGAAGGGCATTCCTCACCCCTCTGCAAAGGCGATGACAGGTAGCACAAATAAGTAGCTTTGATGTGGAACATGAGCATGGTGTCTGTAGGGCTGTGGGAGAGTCTAATAATTAGGACCCCCAGGAATCTAATTGCAAGGTTCCCTTGGGGATTGTCAAGGGCCCTTCCAACTCTGACTTGTAATCATCGGTTACCAATTGTGTCTTCCCACTCCTTCCGTCCCTTCCCCCACACGGCCATCGGGATAATCTAAAGAACCAAGATCTGATTGTGTAAAGTGTGAACTGAAAAGCTCCCACTGCTCTCTGGTGGGTAAAAGTTTGTAATAAGCCCGTCAGAGCATCTTCCTTGTCTGCTTCATGCAGCCCCCCTCTGCCATACCCCAGTGGATGGAAATGCCTCAGATACCCACTCTCTGCTCTGCAGGTCAACTCACCTTCCAGGAATGCTTGTCTCCTACCTCTCCACTGGGTATGTCATTCCTCAAGGTTCAGCTCAAAATGTTTCTTCTTCAGCCTTTCTGGACCTCATCTACCTAGACAGAATTAATCCCGTCTTACGAATACTTCTGTGCAACCCTTTCTAGTCACTGGGTGAATGTAATGGAGTGCCTCCCCTCGGCATACAAGCATGGTGCTAATGCCTAGCTCAGCTCATTCTACATGAGGCCAGGGCATGTGTGGCATCTTTGCGTGAATTACAAGCAGGCCCCCTCTTCCTTCTGGCTGACACAGCCCTGAGCCAGGGCCGAGACTTGTCCAACTGAATCTGTACAAAGTACTACAACCATAAATAGTGACCTAATAACTTAGTTCTTTGTATTAAAGGAATTTCAGTTGACGCTTTTTATACTGAGATCTTTGAGGGAAGTATCTAGTGTCTTAGCACCTAGCATTCATATGAGTTACTTAATACATAGCTGTGAAAATGAGAGTAAATTGTCTGAAAGAACATTTCCTAGAAACTTTGTGTATGTGCTACAGCGGGGTGGGGAAGCGAAGAATGTCTTTAAAACTCTTTTAGGAGATAGAAACAACTCTGTTCGTATGACTGGCCGGAGTGTAGGAGTCTGTGTGACTCCCAAGGACTCTCTGAGGCCAGTGATTTGTAACCTTGGCTGTAAATTATAATCACCTGGGAAGCTTGGCCAACCTACCTCTACTCAGACCAATTGAATCAGAATCTCAGTAAGTGGGGCCCAGATAGTGCAGCTTTTCAGTCTCCGCAGGTGATTTCAATGTATAGCTGAGACTGCAAACCACTGACCTAGAGAGAGGGGGAGGGAAAATTACAGCATGTTTTCTTGTTCTGTGTGACAAGTGCTCTGGAAAACATAAAACAGTACAAACTAAAACAAGAAAATATCAACAAGGGGCTGGGGCAGGTGAACAACCAAGTAGGAAAGGGCATGCTGCTGGGTAACAGCAGATCTGTCCTACATCTGGCTTCTATGACAACAGCATTATATTGGCAGCCCTGGGGACAAGAAGTCTGGACGTTGCTTCACTTTTGTAAAGCTTCTCAGGAAGTTGGCCCATGGCTGTCTAGCTGACTGTCCCTGGGCCTCCTAAGAACTAAATGTTTTCTTCTACAAGTTGTAAGAATAAGCAAAGAAGAAAATCCCCTTTGCCCTGTGAGGAAATGCTCTAAGGTAAACTTCTCTGTTTTTGTACTGTGGATTGCTGAGATGGGGTTTGCTCTATCTGGCAGTTCCTGCACCTGCTTGAACCTAAAAAATACTTGGATGAGGACTGATTCACGCATTTCTCAATAGACTTTATTTTTTTTAGAGCAGTTTTAGGCTTACAGAAAAGCTGAGCGGAAAGTATGGAGAGTTCCCATATAATCACCCTCCTCTCTCCTAAACAATGCATTCTCCTCCACCATTAACAGCTCTCCCAAATGTGGTACATTTGGTGTCACTGGTGAACCACCATTGACATATCACTATCAACTGAAGTCCATAGTTTACATTAGGGTTCGTACTTTGCATCGTGAATCCTAAGGATTTGGGAAATTGTATAAGGATGTGTATCCACCATTATAGCATCATACAGAATAGTTTTACTGCCCTAAAAATCCCTTATGCTCCACCTTATTCTTCCCTCACTCCCCCCAGACCTGGGATAACCATTATCCTTTTTATTGTCTCCATAGTCTCACTTTTTCCAGTATGTTATCTGATCACAATTATATAGTATGTGGCCTTTTCAGATTGACTTCTTTCACTAAGCAGTATGAGTTTAGGGTCCCTCTATTTCTTTTTGTGGAATGATAGTTCACTGTCTTGATGTACTACAGTTTGTTTACTCATTGACCAATTGAAGGACATCTTGGTTGCTTCCAAGTTTGGGCAATTATGAATAAAGCTGCTATAAATACCCAAGGGCAGGTTAAGGACAATGTTTGCTTGGTAAAGAGTAGGTTTAATTTTGTAAGAAACTGTTAAACTGTCTCCCAAAGTGGCTATAGCATTTTGTATTCCCATCAGCGATGAATGAGAGTTCCTGTTGTTCCACACCCTTTCCAGCGGTGGGTGTTGAACTTCAGCCATTCTAGTAGGTGTGTATGCCGTTGTTGTTTTCATCAGCATTCTCTAATAACATATGCTGTTGAACATGTTTTTTATGTTTATTTGCTATCTAGATAGCTTCTTTGGTGAAGTATCTATTCAGATATCTTGACCATTTTTAAATCAGGTTGTTCATTTTCTTACGGTTGAGTTTTAAGAGTTATTTGCATATTTTGCATTTTGGTCTTTCATCAGATATGTCTTTTGCAAATGTTTTTTTCACAATCTATGGCTTGTCTTCTCATTCTCTTGACAGTATCTTTTGCAGAGCAGAAACAATTTTAATGAAGTCCAGCTCATCATGGTTTTTCTTTCATGGATCATGTCTTTGGTCTTGTTTCTAAAAAGTTCATTGCCATACCTAAGGTCGGCCAGATTTTTTCCTATGTTATCTTTTAGGAGTTTTATAGTTTGGCACTGTATGTTTTGGGGTATGATCAATTTTGAGTTAATTTTTGTGAAGGGCATAAGGTCTGAATCTAGGTTTGGATTTTTGCATGTGGATATCTAGTTGTTCTAGCACCATATGTTGAAAAAACCATTTTTCCTCATTGAATTGCCTTTGCTCCTTTGTCAAAAAGCTGGTGACTATATCAGTGCTGTTCCCTTTCTTGGCTCTCTATTTTGCCCATTTATTTGTTTTTCTATCCTCTGGTTAATAGAACACTGTCTTGATTACTGTAGCTTTATAATAAAACTTGAGATTGGGTAGTGTCAATCCTCTGACTTTGTTCTTCAGTATTATGTTGACTATTCTGGATCTTTTGCCTCTCTCTAGACACTTTAGAATCAGTTTGTCAATCTCCACACAATAACTTTCTGGGATTTTGATTGGGATTGCATTTAGCCTATGGATCAGGTTGGGAGGAACTGACATTTTAGCAATATTGAGTCTTCAGATCCATGAACATGAAATATCTGTTCATTTATTTAATTCTTTGATTTTCTTCATTAATTTTGTAGCTTTCCTCATATATATCTTACACAAATTTTGTTATATTTATACCTAAGTATTTCAGTTTTGAGTACTAATATAGATGGTTTTACATAGAAAAGCAATAGACTTTGGATATTAACCTTGTATCTTGCAACCTTGCTGTAATGGATTATTCTAGGATTTTTTTTTTTTTAGTCAATTCTTTTGGATTTCCAATGTAGACAATCTTGTCACATGTGAACAAAAGAGTTTTATTTCTTCCTTCCCCATCGATATATCTTTTATTTCTTTTTCTTGTCTTTTGCATTGGCTAGGACTTCCGGTATCATGTTGAAAGGGCATACCTTTTTTGTTCTTGATCTTAGTGGAAAAGCATCTTGTTTGGGCTTTGAACAAGGACCAGGATCATGAGACCTCTTAAAGATGTCTTGGTATATGTTCATCCCAAACTCATCTATATCTTCAATCTTCTGCTTTCTACTGGAATCTTCCCCTCTGCCTGCGAGTATGACAAACAAAAGCCAGTAACAACTTTCCCTTGACCCTTTAAACTCTGGCTGCTCTCCTTTCTCTTTCCTTAACTTCTGAGCCAAACTTCTCTGTTCCAAATATCCATTTCCCTGACTCTTATTTACTCCTTAAACTAATGCAATCTGGTTTCCAGCTCCACTCCTCCAATAAAGCCATTAAGCAATAATAGTTCGATGCAAATGCAGTGACTATTTCTTAATCTTTATCATACTTGACCTTTTTGTAGCATTTGACCCCACTAAGTAAACCATACTTTTTACAAACTTTCTCTTCCTTTTGCTCTCAGGGAGTGGTGCAGTTTATCCTGATTTTCTCCCTATTCTGTGTTTGTTCTTAGAATCTGTGGCTGGATCCTCTTTATCTCTCTCCTTGGGTGTTAATGTGTCCCAGGACTCCATCTACCACTTACTTCTTTTTTGACATCTTCTCTGCTTTTACTGGAGATCCCCAAGTTTCTATTATAGTCAGATCTCTCTCTTTAGCTTCAGACAGAGTTGTGACAGTTACATTATCAATGTTTATTGAAGTGTAGTGTTGAGCAGATTACACACAATTTAGTAGTAGAAAAATCCCATCCCATAGATGGAGAAATTGAGTTCAGAGACTGACAATTGGAAAGTTCTAGAAACAGATGTGATTCCATCCATTTTGATTCTAGAGTTGTGCTGTTAAGTTAGCTACTAACCATATATGGTTGTTTTAAATTTACATTAATTAAAATTGAATTGAAAATTCAGCTTCTTGGGGCACCTGGCTGGCTCAGTTGGTAGAATATGTGACTCTTGATCTTGGGGTCATGAGTTCAAGCCCCACAATGGGTGTAGAGCCTACTTAAAAAAATTCAGTTTCTTAGTCACACTAGCCACATTTCAATTGCTCAATTGCCACACATGGCTAGTGGCTTCCCTACTGGAAAGCACAGTATAAAACATTTTCATCATCACTGAATGTTCTATTGAATATTGCTGCTCTAGAGACTTCCTCTAATCACATCTGGAAAAGTATTTTCCTCAGTCTCCTTTCTCATTCTGCAATGACGGGGTAATCATTATTCACAGTTACCTGTGTAACCTTCCACAACTTTCTCTAAACAAATTCATATAAAAACACCCATATAATACACATTTTGTTTTATGTTATTTTTTTAAAATGAGATCAAATTATACTTATTGTTCTGTAACTTGCTTTGTTACCTAGCAATAGATCTTGAACCTACTTCCACATCAGACTTTTAAGAAACTGCCAAACTATTTTCCAGAGCAGATATGCCATTTAAATTCTCATAGGTTATGGTGGTATCTCATTATGGTTTTAATTTGCATTTCACTATTGACTAATGACGTTGAACATCTTTTCATGGCTTATTTGCCACCTGTATATCCTCTTTTTAAAAGAATGTTTATTTATTTTTAAGAGAGAGACAAAGAGCATGAATGAGGGAGGGAAAGAGAGAGAGGAACAAAGGATCTGAAGTGGGATCTGGACTGACAGCAGCCAGCTGGATCCAGGGCTTGAACTCACTAACTGTGAGATCACGACCTGAGCCAAAGTCAAAGTTCAAAAGACTGAGCCACCCAGATGCCCCAACCTGTATATTCTCTTAAGTGAAATTTTCATTCATGTCTTTTGCTCATTTTGTGATTGGAATTTTTTATTTTGTTTACTGTTGAGGTTTGAGAATTTTTCACATATTCTACGTACTAGTCCTTGTGGTTTGCAATATATGTGGTTTGCAAATATATTCTTCCAGTCTGTAATTAACTTTTTTTCCTCTTAACAGGTTCTTTCATGGAGAAAATATTTAAAAATTTGATGTGGTCCAATTTATCAGTTCTCCTTATGTGAAGCACGTTTTAGTGTCTAGTCTGAAAATGCTTTGCTGACCCTAGATCCAGAAGAGTTTCTCCTATAATTTTTCCTAAACCCTTAATAGTTATATGTTTTACATTTAAATTCATAATCCATTTTAAGGGTTAATTTTTATATAAAGTTTGAGGTTAGGTCGAGGTTTATTTATTTATTTATTTATTTTGCCCATGGATGTTCAATTGTTCCAACACCATTGTTGAAAAGGGCATCTTTTGGGGCGCCTGTATGGCTCAGTTGGTTAAGCGGCCGACTTCGGCTCAGGTCGTGATCTCGCGGTCCGTGAGTTTGAGCCCCGCCTTGGGCTCTGTGCTGACAGCTCAGAGCCTGGAGCCTGTTTCAGATTCTGTGCTTCCCTCTCTCTGACCCTCCCCCGTTCATGCTCTGTCTCTCTCTGTCTCAAAAATAAATAAATGTTAAAAAAAAATTAAAAAAAAAAAAAGAAAAGGTCATCTTTTCTCCATTGAATTACATTTGTACCTCTGTCAAAAACATTATTGGTCATATTTATGTGAGTT
Source organism: Lynx rufus (assembly GCF_022079265.1). Classification (NCBI taxonomy): domain Eukaryota; kingdom Metazoa; phylum Chordata; class Mammalia; order Carnivora; family Felidae; genus Lynx; species Lynx rufus. The sequence continues at coordinate 190,812,236 of NW_025814823.1, forward strand.
TATTTCTGGGTTTTCTCTTTTTTTTAACTGAGGTATAATTGACATATATTAATGACATTATATTAGTTTTAAATATACACCGTAATGGGTTGATGTATGCATATATTGCAAAATGATCATCACAATAAATCTAGTTAACATCTGTCATCATACATAGTTACAAAACCTTCAAGGTTCTTTTAGCAGCTTTCAAATATGCAATATAGTATTATTGAGCCACACCAACAATTGATGTGGTCATATGAGTTTTCAGTGGATTACATTGGTCAATTTTTTTAATGTTGAATCAGTCCTGTGCCCTTGAAATAAACCCCATTTGGTCATAGTGTATAATTCTATTTATATGTTGCTGATTTCTATTTTCTAATATTTTGTTAAAGATTTGTGTGTGATATTCTTTTTTTTTTAATTTTTTTAAACGTTTATTCATTTTTGAGACAGAGAGAGACAGAGCATGAATGGGGGAGGGTCAGAGAGAGAGGGAGACACAGAATCTGAAACAGGCTCCAGGCTCTGAGCTGTCAGCACAGAGCTTGACGCGGGGCTCGAACTCACGGACCGTGAGATCATGACCTGAGCCGAAGTCGGACGCTCAACCGACTGAGCCACCCAGGCGCCCCATTGTGTGTTGTATTCTTGAGGGATATTGGTGTGTATTTTTCTTTTTTGTATGTCTTTGTCTGGTTTTGGTATCAGGTTAATACTAGCTTCATGAAATGAATTGGAAATGTTTCCTCCTCTTCCATTTTTTTTGTTGTTGAGAATATTGTGTAGAATTGATATTAATTCTTCTTTAAATATTTGGTAAAATTTTCCAATGAAACTATTGGGCCTGGAGATTTCTTTTGGGGAAACTTCTTTAAGTTATGAATTAAATTTGCTTTAATATTTATAGGGCTATTCAAATGATCTATTTCATATTGGGTGACTTGTAAAATTTGTGTTTCCTGAGGAATTGGTTCATTTTATCTAAGTTATCAGATTTATCTGGGTAGACTTGTTCTTAGTAGTTCCTTATACTAAGGTAGGGCCATCAGTTGTATCCCCAGTTTCATTTGTGATATTGGTAATTTGTGTCTTCTTTCTGTTTTTTCCTTCCTTCCTTCCTCCCTTCCTCTTCCTTCCTTCCTTCCTTCCTTCCTTCCTTCCTTCCTTCCTTCCTTCTTTCCTTCCTTCCTTCCTTCCATCTGTATTGCTCGAAGTTTGTCAATGTCATTGTTCTTTCAAAGAACCAGCTCTTTGTTTCACTAATTTCCATTAATGTTTTTCTGTTTTAGATTTAGTCAAGTTTTGCTTCTATGTTTGTTATTTTCTTCCTTCTTTTGGCTTGAGTTTCTTTTACTCATCTTTGTGCATGTTCTGGGGTAGGAGCTTAGATTACTGATTTGAAATTTTCCCCCTTTCCTAATGTATGCTTTAGTACTATAAAATTTACTCTCCCCATTGATTTAGCTGTGTCCCACAAGTTCCAACATGATTTTTATTCGGCTCAATGTATGTATGTACGTATGTATGTATGTATGTATGTATGTATTTTTACTTCTTTGAGAGATCCTCTTTGATACATGGTTTGTTTGTTTTTTTTTAATATAATTTATTGTCAAATTGGCTAACATACAGTGTGTAAAGTGTGCTCTTGTTTTTGGGGTAGATTCATCCCAACAGGTGCCCTCATCCCTGCTCATCCCAATAGGTGCCCTCCTCAATACCCATCACCCACCCTCCCCTCCCTCCCATCCCCCATCAACCCTCAGAATGTTCTCAGTTTTTAAGAGTCTCTTATGGTTTGGCTCCCTCCCTCTCTAACTTTTTTTTTTCCTTTCCCCTCCCCCATGGTCTTCTGTTAAGTTTTTTAGGATCCACGTAAGAGTAGAAACATATGGTATCTGTCTTTCTCTATATGACTTATTTCACTTAGCATAACACTCTCCAGTTCCATCCACGTTGCTACAAAAGGCCATATTTCATTCTTTCTCATTGCCACGTAGTATTCCATTGTGTATATAAACCACAGTTTATTTATCCATTCATCAATTGATGGACATTTAGGCTCTTTCCATAATTTGGCTATTGTTGAAAGTGCTGCTATGAACATTGGGGTACAAATGCCCCTATGCATCAGCACTCCTGTATCCCTTGGGTAAAATCCTAGCAGTGCTGTTGCTGGGTCATAGGCTAGATCTATTTTTAATTTTTTGAGGAACGTCCACACTGTTTTCCAGAGCGGCTGCACCAGTTTGCATTCCCACCAACAGTACAAGAGGGTTCCCGTTTCTCCACATCCTCGCCAGCATCTATAGATGGCAGCGTAGGAAGACGCTGGGCTTACCATATCCTGCTGATCGCTTGGATTCCACCCACATCTGCCTATATGATTTCAACTTTTAAAAATTTGTTGAAGTTTGTTTAATGACCCAGGATGTTGCCTATCTTGGTATATGTTCTGTGATAACTTGAAGAGAATGTATATTCCACTATTGATGGGTATTTGTAAATGTTGATTGGATCTTGTTGGCTATTGTGTAATGGAGTTCAATATCCTTGCTGATTTTATGCCCAGTTACTCTTTCAGTTATTGAGAGAGGGGTCTTAAAGTATCCAGCTATAATTGTGAATTTTTCTATTTCTTTTAGTTCTGTCGGTTTTTGCTTCACATATTTTACAGCTGTTTGGTGCATATACATTTAGGATTGCTATGTCTTGCTGGATGGTCATTGTCCTTTCCTGCCTCTGGTAATATGTTTTGATTTGAAGTATACTTTACATGATGGTAATATAACTGTTCATGCTTTCTTGGATTAATGTTCAGATTAGTGTTTGCTTCGTAATATCTATACTAGTTTGCCAGAACTGCCATGACAAAATACTACAGATTGTGTGGCTTAAATATATGTGTGTGTGTGTGTGTGTGTGTGTGTGTATTCTCTCACAATTCTAGAGGGAGGAATCTGAGATCAAGGTGCCAGCAGGCTTGGTTTTCTCTGATGTATCTTTGGCTTGCAGATGGCTGCTAAGTCTCATTATGTCTTCACTTTGTAATCCCTTTAAGTATTTTTGTGTCCTGTTCCCTCTTCTTATAGGGACACTAGTCATATTGGATTAGGGTCAACCCCTACTTTAAACGTAATTACCCTTTTTAAAGGACGAAATACTGTAACAGTCTGCAGTGCTGGAAGTTAGGGCTTCAACATGAATTTGGGGGCAATACAATTCAGCCCATAGCAGTATATTTTTCTATCCTTTTATTTTCAACTTGCTGATCCATGTATATTTGAAGAATAAATATCATATAAACTGACAATGCCTTTTAATCCACTCTTCTAATCTCTCCTTTTTAACTGAGGTATTTAGACCATTTTCATTTAATATAACTCTTGATACATTAAGACCTAGGTTTCCCATTTATATATTTTTTTAACTTTTTTTCCTTTTTCTTTTTCTTGCCTTCTTGTGGGTTACTTGGCTGTTTTTTAGGATTCCACTTTGATTTATCTGTCATGTTTTTGAGCGTGTCTCTTTGTATAGATTTTTAGTGGTTTCTCTACTTATTGCATAATACATGCATAACTTGCCACAGTCTACTAGTGTCAATATTTTATCAGTTTGGATGAAGTATAGAAACTTAATCTCCCTTTACCTCCTCCCACTTATAATTGTGTTAAATATTTCCTCTACGTTAATTAAGAACTTCCTTCATCTGAGAACATCTTGAACGTCTTTTTGCCAGATATAGAATTCATGTTTGACAGTTCGTGTCTTTATCACTTGAAAATGTGTCACTTCCTTTGACCTCCATGGTGTCAGATGAGAAATCCGCTGTTACTCAAATGAGTGTTTCCCCCCAAAACAATGAGTCATTCCCTCTTGCTGCTTTTAAGATTTTTTTCTTTGTCTTTAACTTCAGAAATTTGACTTATGTGTGTGTGCGTGTGTGTGTATGTGTGTGTGTGTGTGTGTGTGTGTGTGTGTAATTATTTTCTGATTTCTCTTGTTTGAGGTCTTCTCAGCTCCTTGCATCTATAAGTGTCTTTCTTCCCCAACTGAAAAATTTCTAGCCATTATTTACTACTATTGTTTCAATTCCACTCTTTCCATCCTCTCCTTCTGGAACTCCAGTGATATGAATGTTAACTCTTTGTTCAGGTTGCTAAGACTCTGGATTTGTTTGTTTGTTTGTTGTTGTTGTTGTTGTTGTTGTTTCTCTCCGTCACTCAGATTGGGTAAATTTGTTAATCTGTTCTCAAACTCTCTGTGTCTCTCCTCCATTATCTCTATTATAGTATTGAACATATCTGTCAAGCTCTTATTTCAGTTATTTTATGTATAGTATTTTTCAATTCCATGATTGCAGTTTGGTTCATCTTTGTAACTTTTATTTCTTTGTTCACAGTCCTAGACATTTTTAGGAACAAGCATATTTTTTCTCTAAGTATTTCACTATACATCTCTAAACTGTGAAATAAAATTTGTATGTAATCACCATTATTACACCTATAAAACCAATGATAATTCTTTTTGTTTTTAAAGTTTATTTATCTTGAGAGAGAGAGAGGGAAAGAGAGCATGAGCAGAAGGAGGGACAGAGAGAGAGAGGGAGAGAGAGAATTCCAAGCCAGTTCTATGCTGTCAGTGCAGAGGCTGGTGTGGGGCTCGATCCCACCGCCCTGGGATCATGACCTGCGCCAAAATCAAGAGTCAGATGCTTAACTGACTGAGCCACCCAGGCCCCCCAAACCAGTGATAATTCTTTATTACTAGTCTAAATTTGAATTTCACTGATTTCCCCCAAATGTCTGTTTATAATTGATTCATCCAAATTAGTATCCATACAAGACCAATAGACTGCATTTTGTTGCTTTGTCTTTTAACTTTCTTCTCATCTAGAATAGTGACTCCTCACTTTTTTCCATGCCATTGACTTGTTGAAATACTAGATAGTAATTCTTTAAAATGTCCCACCTTGTGGGCTTTTCAGATTGTTTCATTCCCTATAAACTGGAAGTTTAAGATAAATGCTTGATTAGGTCCGATTTCAATATTTTTGTGAAAAATACTTCAAAAGAGGTGTTATTAAAGTGCTATTTCTAGTAGTAAAAAATTGAGGTATAGAACCTAACTATCTAGTAAAGGGGACTTACTTAAATAAATTATGACAGGGGCACCTGGGTGACTTAGTTGGTCGAGCATCCCACTCTTGATTTAGGCAGAGGTCACGATCTCAGGGTCATTGGAGTGAGCCCCATGTTGGGCTCTGAGCTGAGTGTGGAGCCTGCTTAAGATTCTCTCTTTCCCTCTGCCCTTCTTCCCTGCTTGTGCTCTCCATCTCTAAAATTAAAAGAAACCCAATAATTAATAAATAATGACATATCCATAATGTACAACCAATACTGAAGACATGAAGAAATATTCAGTAAGAAGAGTGTTTGAATACAAATTTGAGAATGTGACCCATGTTCATATTGTGGTAAATGAGAAAAGCTCGTCGCCAAAGCTAAGATACGCCCTGCGTGAATATGGGTGGTAGGATCTACATCACAACCCTGTTGATTAGTGCTGGGGTCAGTAAGCTATTTGTCCTGTTTTTCCTTTGTAGGAAATAAAGAAAAGAAAGATCTGTAACGGTCTTTCATTACTTTGTAATAACACTAACATAAAAGCAATGGAAGTCATCTTCCAGTAGATAATCAAAAGAATAATAAAAATAATAAAATTTAAAAAATTTAAAAATGTAAATAAATCGCTTAAACGTACACCCCAGAAATAAGACGGTGTAAAGAGGATGTGAACCTCTGCGGTTTCCTGTAGGTTCCTCAATGCCTTTAAACCACCTTCTTTAAAGAGGGAATGCAGAGTGAAGCAAAGCAGCACATGACCAGCTTTAGGAGTCACTTACACTTGAAGCCCAGAACGTGGGAAAGGAGGCCGACAAGACACATGAGAAACGAAATGTAAGGCGCATGGGTGGCTCAGTCTGTTAAGCATCCGACTTGGTTTTGGCTCAGGTCATGGTCTCTTTGGGGGTTAAAGCCCCACATCAGGTTCTGCGCTACTAACACGGAGCCTGCTTGGGGTTCTCTCTCCCCCTCTCTTTCTCTCTCTCTCTCTCTCAAAATAAATAAAGAAACTTTAACAAAAGAAACAAAATGGAAATATCCCCCAGTTTAATAAGTAGGGCTGGTAGCTGCTCCTTCTCAACCCAGAGCTTCAGTGAGCCCTCAGCATGTGAATGCCCCACCCTATGACTGACACACACTGGGCAGTCACTCTAGGCACAGTCCAGGCCATGTCATGTGGACAGCCCTCCCTCATGCCCGTGGTAAGGGGCACTAGAGGCCAGCCAGGCCACAGCTGTGAAAGGAAGGCCTGACTTCTGAGGCCTCACCGTTTCCTCTCTGGGGTCCTTCTTGTATGCCACCCCCACCTTTCTCACTTCCTAGTGCCAAAGAGGTCCTCCTCCGGGACCCCATCACCACACCCACGTTGGTTCTTACTGTGTATTTATTTTGCAGGAAGCATCTCTGTGAGGCAGGGTGGGGTGGTGCCCTGGTGTTCAGGCTCTAATCCCCTGGAAGAGTCTGGCTCTACCTCTTGCTAACCTGAATCCTCAAGCAAGTAATTTACAAGTCGGTTTCTTTACAGTGTCCTTAGAAACACAGCATGTGAGCTTGAAGGGTTTCCAAATATTTAACATCCGATGGTTGTTTTGTTAGGTTCCCAATGGCATGTTTTGGGGTTGAAGCTCAGGAACTTTTTTCTCTACTTTCTCCTCTCTTCTTTCCAACTAAGTATTTAGCAGAGAAAAGAATTAAAATAACTTAAAGGATATGTATTTTTTCCCTGAATTGTTATGTAAAATTTAACACAGCTAAAAAAAAAAAAAAAAAAAGGAGCAGATAACAATTACTCTTTTTTCTCTTTGCTTACACCCACTCCCCCATTTATCAAAGGGAAATCTTTGTTAGCTGAATCTGTTCCAAGGTTGTTTCTTTGTCCTCGGTTTAGTTTTACAAGTGCTTAAGAAAAATTCCTTACATTTCTATAGAGCTTTACATTTTACAATGTGTTTGTACATACTTTGTGTAATTTTCTCCCCTAGCACTTTTAAAAGCAGCTATATTGAGGTACATTTTACCTATAATAAAATTCACTCATTTTAAGTGTACATCGTATCGGCAAATGAGTACAATTATCTAAGCACCACCACATTCAAGATGCAGACATTTCTTTTTTTTTTATTTTTTTAATGTTTTTTAACGTTTATTTATTTTTGAGACAGAGAGAGACAGAGCATGAACAGGGGAGGGGCAGAGAGAGAGGGAGACACAGAATCTGAAACAGGCTCCAGGCTCCGAGCTGTCAGCACAGAGCCCAATGCAAGGCTCAAACCCACGAACCGTGAGATCATGACCTGAGCCGAAGTCGGACGCTTAACCGACCAAGCCACCCAGGCGCCCCAAGATGCAGACATTTCTATCACTCCAGCAAGTTCCCATGTGTCTCTTCTCAAGCAATGCCCTTCCTTCCCACCCCAGCCTCCAGCAACTACTGATCTGTTTCCTTATCTCTACAATTTTGCCTTGTTTTAGAATTTCCTTTGGATGACACGGTAGAGTATGCAATCTTTTGTGTCTAGATTTTTCACCTGGCCTAATGTTTTTGAGATGCATCAGTGTTGTTGCATGTATCGATAGTTTGTTCCTTTTTATTAACGACTAGCATTTTGGTACGTGAACATTCCAGTTTTTGACTACTGGCAATAATGTTACAGACATTGATGTACTTGTATTGACATAGTTTTATTCTCTTGGGTAAATATCTAAGTGAAATTGCTGCGTCTATGGCAAGTGTCCATTTAACTTACTCCTAATTGTTTATGGGAGGATGTTTTGACTCATCACAAAAACTCTAGACCAGCGGAAGGCAGCTCTTCCTACTTTACAGATAGGGAAACTAAGGCACTAGGAAAGTTTTGTGCTTTACTCAAACTTCTGCTGTGAAACTTTGGACATGCTAAGATTAGGACATAGACACCTACTATTCACTTGCCTTTTCATTTTTTGTTTTCTTTCTCTTTAGATCTTTTGTTTTAATGTGAGAATGTAAGTTAATTGTACACAAAATTTAAAAATGTAGATATGTAAAGAAAAAGGAGCCAACAATTGCCTGTTTCCTCCACTCAGAGGGGACCATTGTTAATGCTTTTTGTATCATTGCAGGCTCGTGTCTGTGTGTGTGTGTGTGTGTGTGTGTGTGTGTGTGTGTGTGTGTTTCTTCCTGCAAAGACAGTTAAGATTGTGTGTAATCTTTGTGTCCTGATTGCCACATTCAGTCATGAAGATCATTCTCCCCACTTCTATCCTGAAGATCTTTCCACATTAATAAATACACACCTACAACATCCTTTTAAGAGGTTGCTGAATCTTTGTATTGATGACTCAGTATGAATTTTTATATTGATGGCGCATGACAGTTGGTTATTTTAGATTTTGTGCTATTATTAGCAATAATCTGATATTCAGTTTTAAGAATTTATTTGTATCTCCACCTATTTGTAAAGCATACCTATGCATTTTGAGATGAATCATTTGATTTTAGATTTGCTGTTCTTTAAAAGTGTAACTTTGATTTCTTTCCAAGTATACCCTAGAGATGTGGGTGAGGGGATTGGTCTTGCTGTGGAAATGAGAAATGGAACTCATCTGAGTGAAGAAATAGGTCTGTTATGTAAGACGCTTAGGTGGTGAGTTTTGTACTTTGTCTCAAATATTTTTTTTGATATGAAAAAAATCCCTCCTACCTCCCAAAAGAGGAACATGGAGTAAAAATTTGGCAGCAAAGAGTCTGCAAGGAACAAGCTGCCTTTAGCAATGCAACTCCAGAAGTTTCACTTCTGTCTCTTCCTCTTCTCTGCCCAAGAGGGAAAACTCTTAAAATGCATGGAGCCAGTTGAAAAGAGCTTCAATATTAGAGTGGGGACAGAGCTGATGTCAGAGAAAGAGCCAATTCAGTAACCGGCCAAAATGACAGTGGTAAAAATAATCCAGTTCCTCTCTAAAAGTGTCCATTCCCAAATGGTCTCTGTGCAGTTATATGAACTAAACTTATTCCCCTTGAGTTCCCATAAAGAATTTCTCTTCTCAAATCCTCTTTGCCAGAGAAAACAGTGGAATAAAAAAGTCGACAGAGAGATTAATTCACACTTAAAATTATTTTCCACTTCTGTTGCTTCATTTTCTAAAAAAAAGTATTTTCAGAGACCTGAGGTAGAAGGAAGTTTAGATATCATTGAGTTCTGTCTCCTCATTTTATAGATGAGGAAGTAGGTGGAGAATATAATGTTTAGATTTCACTTTGATCTTTGTTTTCTTTTCCTCTAAAGATCGAGTTCTTCAGTTCTGGGCTTCTGTAATGCTTTTTGAAAAGAGTTGTTTCCTTACTCATTCCTTGATTTCCTTGACTGGACTGGTTTTTCTAGGAGAAAAGTATTTTCTGTCTTTATGGAGTACAGTATAAACCTCTCAGGACTAGTTCCATTGAAGAAATGACCTGTTCAACTTCCTTCCCTCAATCCGCTCCCCTTTTCTCTCTCTTTAACCTTTCTTGTTTCTTTCTTTCCTGTTTTAGAGAAAGAAATAGTCTTGTTCCTACAAAGAAAAAGTTTTCACATGTAGTCTGTTACCCCCTTTTGTTTCATAAAGTTTTTTTTGAAAGGTAATCTATGTTAACTGAATACAAAATAGAAAGTAGTCTCTATTTCAGCAAAAGTTGTCTGCAAAATATAAAAGTAAGGTATAAATCACATTAGCAAGAAAGTATGTAGCAGTTAATAAAAAATGCATGAAACCTTTATGAAAAAAAAATTGAAACTCTATTAAGGAACACAGGACAACCTGATGTGCCGAGCTAATGAATGGAATGATTAACATTTGTAAATATATCCATTCTTTTTTAATAAATCAGGTCATTTAGGCCAGTTGCAATAAAAATCCAACACGATATTTTTTCCTGATTTTATTGAGATATAATTGCAATGTCAGATTGTATTAATTTTAGGTGTACAACATACCTTAGTATGTGTGTATATTTCAAAATTATTACCATAATAAGTTTTGTCAACATCCATCACCTCACAGTTATAAATCTCTTTCTGGTGATAAGAAGTTTTAGGATTTACCCTTTTAGCAATTTTCAAACATACAATATAGCATTATTAGCTTCAGTGGCCATGTTGTAATTACATCCCAGAACTTATTTATCTTATAACTGTAAGTTTGCACCTTCTGACTACCTTCACCTATTTCACCGCTCCCCCCATCCTCCTTATGGACTCTATTTAAGCACTCAACAATTGATTCTAGAGTTTTCATGGAAGTATAAAATATAAAATAGCAAATTTAATAAATAAAATAAAAGCCAAAGGTAGCGGGATGTTCAGAACCATTCTTCTTAATAGTAGAGCCTGCTGCCCAACCATCATATTAAATAATGTAATAAGAGCACAAGGACAAGAACACCAACAAAAAGCTCAGTGAAACAGAATAAATAACACAGAACACACACACATCCACATACATTTATCTACCTGCCTAATATTCTATATAACATACAATAGAGATGGCATCACCGACCAATGAAGAAAGGATGGATTTTTAGGGGAAAGTAATGAGAAAACTAGCTTATTATATAGAAAAAGTTAGGTTTGTATCTCATACCATAAATAATAGTGACCTCCAGAGGGATTAGGGACCAATTGCAAAACCAAACTATAAAGCTAGTGAAAAAAACTATAGACAAATATCATAGTGATCTTGGAGTGGCAAAAAGGAAAACCTCTTAAACAAGACCCTCCCAAGTAGACGTCACAGTGATAAAGCTTGATACGTTTTAATAAATCATTATTAAGACTTTCAGTTCAGTGAAGTATTCGATGGACAAAGTCGGTAGAGGGTTGATGGAGCAGAAGACATTACCTGTAATGTTTAGAGATGATACTGAACATACACATAAACACACACAGACACAAAATAGAAAAATGGGCAAAGATAAGTCCATTCACTGAAGGAGAAGAAACGTTAACAGTTAACCAGATGTGAAGAGGAGACTAAGCTCATAGTAGTAAAAGAAATCTAAAGGGAACAAAGTAAAACATTACATTCATCAGCTTGGCAAAAATTATAAAGAAGGATATAGTTACTCACCCTTCCCTGAAGCTAGCTGTTCCTGAGCAGAGCCCAGAGCCGCCCAGATATTTATTCTGATTTGCAAATTTTGATTCTTTGGTCCAGGTTATAAGAGATTCAGAAGTTGTTTATTTACTGGAGGAGAAAAGGGCTCCCTTTGTTGGTGGTACCTTCGTTTTTCTCCAGATTTCCATTTGGTTTCTTCTGGTTGGATCATTAACAAATGATTCCCTAGTATGGATTTGTAATCTGCTTGAAAAAAGGGGGGTGGATATCATTAGGAAGGATGTGGGGAACAGAATTCTCATGCAGAGCTGGTAAGAGCAAAACTGGTCAGTTGATTGGGAGAAAGACCTGGTAGCACTTACAAAAATTAAGTGTGTGACTAGCCTATGATTTAACAATTCTTTTCCTGGGTACCTATCCCTAAGAAACCCTTTCTCAGGTCCATGTAGAGATAGGTATGAGATTGTTCATTGAAATATTTGTTTGTGTTAGTGAGAAGTTGGAGGCAAACAGATATTCATCATTAAGAGACTGTATGGGTGTAATAAGGGATATGCCTACAATGGGATAGTCAGCAATTAGAAGCTATAAGATAAATGTACATACAGTAATACAGATCTTAAGAACATGGGGTTAAATGAAAATAGAAGCAGAATGAAATCTATAGCAAAATGTTTTATAAATTAAAAAAGTAACATTCAAATCAATACTATGCATCTTTCAAGGATACTTACATATCTAGGATACTTATATATACTCAATACATTAGAGAAAAAGTTAGGATAGGTATGTAGATAACAGAGAAAATAGGAGGATGTGTAACAGACCATGTTGATGTTAAGCTGTATGGTGGACTTAACTCTGCACCTGTGAAAAAGTGCACATGTTTACTCACACAAAGAAAATTTATTCATTGAACAAATACTTATTGAGCACGTGCTAGAAGGGAAAGAAAACATATCACCCAGATCACAGCATTTAGAAGAGCCACTCAACATTCTGTACACCAGTGCTTTTCCCCTACCCCCTTCCTCTATTTCTGAATCTTTGACTCACAAAACTTAAACTTTTCTGCGGAAACACATTTCCCCTTTTGAATGATGCTACAAAACTGCTTTTTGGCCATCCTAAAAATAACCCATTCTACAAAACTGCTTTTGTACAATGCTACAAATGCTACAAAAACTGCTTTTTGGCCATCCTAAAAATAACCCATTCTCTTGACCATCATCATCTTGTCTTTCTATTTCTTGTGTCAAGACAACATCTTCAAATAGATAACCAAACTTTTTCTTTTTGGTATGTATGTATGTTACATATGTATGTATTTTTCCTTTTTTAATTTTGTTTCATTTGATTGTACATATATGCCACATATTCTTTATCCATTCATCAGTCAATGGACATTTGGGCTCTCTCCATAGTCTGGCTATTGTTGATAATGCTGCTGCTATAAACATTGGGGTGCATGTACCCTTTTAAATCTGTATTTTTGTATCCTTTAGGCAAATACCTAATAGTGCAATTGCTGGATCATGGGGTAGTTTTATTTTCAGTTTTCTGAGGAACCTCCATACTGTTCTCCAGAATGGCATTCCTACCAACAGTGCAAGAGGGTTCCCCTTTCTCCACATCCTCACTAACACCTGTTGTTTCTTGTGTTCTTAATTTTAGCCATTCTGACAGGCATGAGGTGGTATTTTATTGTGGTTTTTATTTGTATTTCCCTGATGATAAGTGATGTTGAGCATCTTTTCACGCATCTGGATGTCTTTTAAAAATTGTTTATTCATGTCTTCTGCCCATTTATTTATTTTATTTTCTGAGAGAGAGAGAGTGCAAACAGGGTAGAGGCAGAGAGGGAGAGAAATCCAAAGCAGCTTCTAAGCTGTCAGCACAGAAATTGAGGCAGGGCTCAAACTCATGAACTGTAAGATCATGATCTGAGCTGAAACCAAGAGTTGGATGCTCGACCATCTGAACCACCCAGGCTCCCCATCTTCTGCCTATTTCTTAACTGGGTTATTTGGTTTTTGGGTGTTGAATCTGATAAATTCTTTATAAATTTTGGATACCAACTGTTTATCAGATATATCATTTGCTAATATCTTCTCCCATTCTGCAGGCTCCCTTTGAGTTTTCTTGGTTGTTTCCTTCACTGTGCAGAAGCTTTTTATCTTGATGAAGTCCCAGTAGTTCATGTTTTCTTTTGTTTTCCTTGTCTTTGGTAATGTGTCTAGTAAGAAGTTGCTCCAGCTGAGGTCAAAGGGGTTGCTGCCTGTGTTCTCCTCTAGGATTTTGTCTGTCTCACACTTAGGTCTTTCATCCATTTTGAATTTATTTTTGTGTATGGTGTAAGAAAAGGCCCAGTTTCATTCTTCTACATTTTGTTGTCTGGTTTTCCCAACGTCATTTGTTGAAGACTTTTTTCCATTGGATATTCTTTCCTGCTTTGTTGAAGATGAGTTGACCATATAGCTGTGGGTCAATTTCTGGGTTTTCCATTCTGCTCCATTGATCTATGTGTCTGTTTTTGTGCCAGAATCATACTGTCTTGATGACTATCGCTTTGTAGTATAGCTTGAAACCTGGGATCATGATACCTCCAGTTTTGTTTTCTCAAGTGGATAACCAAATTTACCTTCACTTCTCAGTGTAGAATTATTACAATTTATTCTATCCTTCTCTTACAGATGATTTCTCAAAGATTACCAATGGTTTCTTAGTTTTAATCAAGTGGTCTTGTTTTCTGCTTAAATAAATAAGCATTTATTGGGTATATACTTTGATATATAGTATGATAGGAGGTAGTGGCATAAGAAGATTCTAGTACAGTCCCTGTGTTATAGGAGATTTAATACCCAGTTAGAAAGTAAATATGGACATGGATAATCTTATTATGATGTTCTAATTACAGAGATAAGATGTGCCCAGCTTACTACTGAAACTCAAGTGGGACCTTTGAATTCAGGAAGACTTTTTATAGACTATTCAGTCTGAATGTTGAGAGATGAATGAGGTAAGTAAAATTAAAGACAAGTGGTTCTCAATCCCAGCTGCACATTTGATCTTCAATATTAATGCCTCAGTCCCACCCAAGACCAATGAAATCAAAATGTCTGGGGGTAGAACCTGGGCATATTATTTAGAAGTTTCTCTTTTGATTTTAAGATGCAGCCAGATCTGAGTGCCACAGATCTAGACTGCTACAGGAACAAGAGCAAGGCTACAGCGGGGTAAATGGTAGCCATATGGCTAGGAAGCATCAGAGCCTCCTATCATGGATCGCCTCACCTGAATGTTCTTACCCACTTCTCATTGCTGTTTCCACAGAACTGAGGTGATATTAGGATATGGTGCATTATGCTATGATTAAGCAAATAAACAATTTAGTGGATTAGAACAATGAAATTTTGTTTTTGTTTTTGCTTGCTTTTATTGGGTGTCCTTGGGGGAGGGGTTCCTGCTTGATGTCATTCTCACTCAGGGACCCCCACTTGTGGAGCTTTCACTATTTGGAGCCAGTTTCTCTGTCAGGGGAAGGGAAAATAGTGAATTGTATGCCAATTCATAGAGACTTCCACCTATAAGTGACCCATGACACTCCTGCCCACAGGCACTGGCCAAATCAAGTCCTGTGGCCATATCTAACATCATGGGGGTGGGTGTGCTACTTCACCATATGCCTGGAAGATAACTGGAATATCTATAAAAATATCACTAAGCTATATGAAATTTAATTGAACTCAACTGCCAAAGGCAGCCAGTTATATTTATCTGAGCTTCTACAATATAATGTGACCTGGAAATAGTTATTTCTTTATATTTGAGCCAACTAGGATATCCCCAGCGAAGTTGAATGATGTACTTTTTTCATTCTTACATCTAATTCTTCCACTTTCAATTTCTTAACCTGTGTTTTGGCCTTACCAGAAAAAAACAAGAGTTGGGTTTCCAAGATTTCAGCACTTTCCATATTATTCAGATGGAAACTTTCTTTCATCTTTAGAGGATAAAATCCATGTAACAATGACTTCTTGAACCAGTCAGAACATGTATCCACCCAGGCATCATTTCTCCTTTTCTATTTGTGAGGATGACTTTATAAGGCCAATTGACTCATGCCAGCTTCCTCCTATCTTTGTTTCCATAGCTTATAAATCAAAACAGTGTCTTCCTAATTCTTCATGATTTCAAAGAACTTGCCCATAAGTAGTCTCATTTAATCCCTAAACCAACTCTGTGGTGAAGAGATTATTCAATCCTATTTTAAAGATGAAGAAATTGAGGTTCAGAGAGGTGAGACAAGGTCTCATGGAGATTTCTGAAATATTTTTGTCTCCTGACAGCCTCTCTCATCTTTTTTCTACTTTGTCATCAGTTTAGCCCTTTAATAAGTCAAAATATTCATTCATTCACTCAACAAGAACTAGTTATTTACTGGAAGCCTGGCATGGGGCCAGTTGCAGGGATGTATATACATAGTCCCTTGTCCTAGAGGAGTGCTCTGTTGAAGAAGATGCTATCTGCTGTTCAACCAACAGCCTTTCCTTCTTTTAATTTCCTTCTTTAATTTTTTTCACAGGAAACCAGTATATTCAATTTCTTGATTTCAGAGACCTTAGGTCCCTACCAGAAGCTCAGCAGATGGCCCTAATTGGTTGAAACCAGTCATAAATATGTAATAGGGTAGATTTGAGTGTTGACTGGTGATCTCGTTCTGGATAATAAGTTATAAGGGGAATTTGCCTAGAAGAGCATTCCTTTCCAAATAAAAGTCAAGGAATGATGATTTGAAAGCCACTATGACTCTCCTTTCCCTTTCCCAAAGATGAATTCGATGTTTGGAAGTATATTAACCCTTCCATGACCTTGTTGTGACAAACAACATGGGCCTAAGTCCTTGAGATATTTTTGAATTCTTGGGTTGCCTACATCCAGACTTCTTGTTATGAGAGGAAAAACAAACATATTTAGGCTTCTATTGATTGGAATTTCTGTTACGCACAGTTGAATGGATTCCCAGGTGATTCAATGGACTATTTTGGTGACCAACTAATACACAAATTCTTATTTGTATTAGAGTTCTTAGTCTTTGCCTGTCTACCCCAGCCACTTCTGAGGGACTGCACCCCATCCATAGCTCCAATTTCCTAAATTACAAATGGAATGACTGAGTTCTGCACAGTGGACCCTTTCTCCTCATGGACAAGGCTGATCCTAGGATAGCCAACTACCGATCTGCCTTTGAACTATAGCCTGGGCCTACCATAGAAAATGAGAACTGAAGGGACTAGAGTTCTCTTTCAAGAATTTGGAATTTAGAATTGAGAGAATAAGTCAGTGAGCTCAGAGAGCTGAGTTGAGAGTTGAGCTGAAAGGATTTGGGGCTGGGTTGTATAATACATACCATGAGCAAGCTGAAATCATGAGGAAGTTGGTCATGGGGAGAGTTTCAGAGAGAGGCAGAGATACCTAAAAGAAGAGCAGAGAAAGTGATGCCTTGGAGATTCCTAATGGGGTATTGATTCCAGACCATGTGTGCTCTTGTCGTGAGTTACTTCTTCCTTGGGGCAATATTAGTGAACCTCTGTTCTTGTCCTCAAATAAGTTCTAACTAACATACTAGACAAGAAGAGCTGTATTTTCATCCCTTTTTACTTGTAGTTCAAAAGATATATTTTTTATATTTGTTGGGATTATGTGTGAACAACACCCAACACAGTGCTTAGCACATAGCCACAATTTAGTGAATATTAATTCCTTTTTATTTCCCTAACAACTAGGGCTGTACAGAAGTAGAACTGACTACTTGGAAGGAAGTATGAAAGCTGAGGTGTGACCACACATATCAAGCTTTAGAATGATGAGTAAATTAGTGATCCTTTCTTTACTTGCCTTTTTTTCCCCCCAAGATTTCAAGATTCCATGGATCTGCATGTCTCTGACTGAATCAGCTTTGACAAGCAAACCAGTCTATTTTCTTTGCCTTATATCAGTCCCCACAAGGTAATGGGTTAAAATGAATGGCTATACCTAAGGCATATGCCCACCCTAATCATAAGCCAGACTGGATCCATATAGATTAAAAAAGGGTTGGTTCCACAAAGGAAGGGATGTTGAACAGGCAACAACAAGATATATCCACTACAATAGGTCATTCTGTCTTTTGTGTTCTTCTAACTCTACCTGCATAATAACTACTTGAATAATAACTAATATTTTTGGGGGTTCACTATCTGCATGGTACTCTGCTAAATGCTTTCCATAGGCCATCTCATTTAGTGCTCATAGCGATCCAAGATATAGGTACAACCATCTCTATTTTATAGAAGGTTAATTGAGCACAGAGACATTGAGTAAATTGTTCATAGCCATACAGCTAGTATGTGGTCAAGATGGAACCCAGGCAGTGCGATTTCCCATCCCATAGAAAATAAAGAAGTTGATGCAGGGGTCATAGAGTGAGAGGAAGCTTGCTAAATAGGCTCCCATGGTTGACAATGAGCAAGAGAGGCTGTCCTTCTACCTCAATAAAAGAACTCAAAAAATATCCTTTCCCAGGTTGAAGTCATTTCCTGACCTAACAGAATATGTAGTCATAAACTGCCAAAGCTGGAGGAGATTTAGAGATGTGACAACTTAGTTCTAGGCACATTTTAATGAAAATGCTCCCGTTTGTGGAATTCTTTCTTTTATAGGTTTTACTAACAGGCTCAGTAATCATCAACAAAAGATGGATTCCTCTTGGCCCTCAGACAGTGCCCTCCTTCATGTGGCTGATCAGGTCTTTTATGATCTGCCCTTGGCCTGTGTCCCCGTCCCCTCATTTGCACTTCTTCCCTCCTGATTTGAGGTCCAGCCATAGAGAAATTTACACACACACACCAATCATAATCCTCAGATCACTACATTGTCTCAGTGTTAGTCTACACATAGCCCTGTTTTATTTTATCTGTTCATTTACTTTTTTTTTTTTTTTTGGTCAGAGCATTTAAGTTTTACATTTACTTTTAAATACTATGATAAAGACCTGTGAAGCTTAAATTCTTCAGTTAGTCTAAAATCCTTTGCTGTTATAGTCACTGAGCTTTTACATGTTCTTTGTCCTGCTGGAAATTCTTTTCTATGCTGCCCCAATCCTCTCCAATATCCTTGAGGTCTATATTTAAAAAGTGTTCTTGACTCTCTTTTTCCATCTTCAAGACTGGGCTAGGAATCTTTTCTCAACATTCCCTTACTATTCTGTCCTTTCCTTATCACACCATGCTATATTGTCTATTAACTTGCTTGTCTGCCAGTAGGAGGCACCAGCTTGTGAACTTATTGAGGATAAGAGTGGCTGGTCTCATACTGCTGTCTCAGTGTTTAGCACAGTACATGGCACATAGCATGAATTCCATATATAGTCCAAAGGTTGGTGAACTCTTTCTGTTAAGACCAGATGGTAAATATTTTTAGCTTTGTGGGCAACACAGTGTCTGTTGCATTTACTCAACTCTGCCATTGTAGCATGAAAACAGCCATAAACAATATGTAAACATATGGGCATGGCAGTGTTGCAATATAACTTTATTTACAAAGATGGGTGGTGGGTGGGATCTGGTCAATGGGCAATAGTTTGCTGACCTCTTCTATAACTGATGAAGAAATGAACAAATAAAAATGAATGAGTGGGATTACATTTAACTTCATTTACCATAAAGGAAGTATTGTTTACCACAAAGAACTCTTTATTAGATTCTATTTAACATGGATTCTATTTTCTTCATATCACTTAACAGTCTTTTATCTTTTGGCTTCCAACAGCCTTATCTTTAAATAGTAATTTAAATAATACCTCCTCTGCTTAAAATTTGAAACTGTCATATTCTTAAGAGTAGGATCTATGCCTTATTTGTCTTTATCCCCAGAACCTAGCAGAATTCCACATGCCAAAAGTAAATAGATTGACAAGCCACTTGTTGAATGATTGAAAGGTCAGGGTGAAAGCAGGTATTTGGTGAAGCACGTAGTTGAGCCAGATAATTGTGTAAACTCTTATGATTGGAAAAACCTTAGCCATCCATCTGAATTACCATGATATAGAAGTTCTTCTAGATTTAAGAACATAGGTCTTTTGATTCCAAATGACTGAAGACCCCACACAAACGGGCTTTATTTCAAAAGGACATTTGTTGGCACATTGACATGTCTTGTTTCAGAGGTTCAAACCTTGTCAAGGACGTAGGATTCTCTATTTCTCCACTTGCCTTCTGCCTAATTGGTTCTCTCATCAGGCAGGCTTCACCCATTAGTGGCATAATGGATAAGTTTGGATCCAGGCCCATATCCTTATAGCTGAAAAATCAGTGGAAAATAGGGAACTAGAACTCAAAAATTCTAGTAAATGTGTCAAGGTTGTGTATCCTTGGCTTTATTCGGATCAATTGTTCATCCTTGATCCAAACACCATGGCCATGAATGAAATCAATACCATCTAAACTGCACTGACTAAAAATGAGGGAGGACCGGCTCTCCAGGTGCAAACCTCCATATGTAGAGGAAGGTGGTAAAGACATGAATTACCTAAAACTGCTATGGCCCTCTCTGAAGAATAATATACTTTAATACAGTAATACAAATTGAGTATCCAATATTTGGATGAAGACCGTCTAGGGACCCTAACTTAGGAAGAGGGGATAACCAAGCTTAGCCTCTTGTTCCAGTGTGTGACCCCTTACAGATACTAAATTATTATTAAAATTTGCATTTCTAAAATAAAAGCATATGTGCATTCAAAATGCTTTATTTTAGAATAGCCTTAGGTTTACAGAAAAATGAAGATTGTACAGATAGTTCCCATACACCCCACACTTAGTTTCCCCTATTATTAACATCTTACATTATGGTAATGGTATACTTGTAACAGTTAATAAGCCAATATTAATACTATTAATACTATTGACCAAAGTCCAAAATTTTCTTAATTTTCACCTAAAGGCCTTTTTCTCTTCCAGGAGCCTATTTAGGATACCACATTACATTTAGTTGTCATGTCTCCTGAGGTTCCTCTTGGCTGTAACATTTTTTCAGATTTTCCCTTGGTTTTTTAATGACCTTGGCAGGTTTTTTTTAAGATTTTTAAAATTCATTTTGAAAGAGAAAGAGAGAGAAAGAGAGAGAGCATGCACAGGAGAGAGTAGGGAAGGGATGGAGAGAGAGGGGGAGTAACAGAATCCCAAGCAGGCTCTGTGCTATCAACTCAGAGCCCAACACGTGGCTCAATCTCACAAACCGTGAGATCATGATCTGAGCTGAAATCAAGAGTTGGATGCTTAAATGACTGAGCCACCCAGGAGCCCCATGACATTGGACATTTTGACAAGTATTTGTCAAATATTTTGTAGAATCTGCCTCAATTTGGCTGTGTTTGATGGTTTTCTCATGATTGTACTGGGATGATGTTTCTTGGGAAGAAGAATTTACCACACGGGTAAAGTATCATTTATACCACATCATGTAAAGGGTGCAAACCATCAACATGACTTGTCTCTGTTGATGCTGGCCTTGATCACCTGCAAGAGGTAGTGTTTGCCAGGTCTCTCCACTGTAAATTTAGTTGTTGTTCTTACTGTCTTTACTGGAAGTTTGGGAAGGAGGTCACTGTGTTCAGCCTACAATTAAGGATAGGAGTTATGTTCTACCTTTCCTTTGAGGAGGAAGTAACTACATAAATTATTTGGAATGTTTCTGGACAGAAGATTTGTCTCTCCTTCCTCGCTTATTTATTGATTTGATCACTGTATCAGTATCGACATTTATTTTATACTTTGGGCTATAATCCAGTTCTAGTTTATTTTGTTGCTTGGGTTGTTCCTGCTTTGGTCATTGGTAGCTTTTTTGGTTGCCTCCTGTGTCCATTTAACAATCACATCATTGTGGATTTTACTTTTTATTTACTTTTTGAGCACTTTCAGACTTTCTACCACAAGATGCTCCAGACTCATTTTAAGTATTTCCTGCCCCAGTCCTAGAACCAGACATTTCTCCAAGGAGCCTGGTTCCTTTTATTGGTGAGTGGTATTTAGAAACTAAGATCTAGATGTGAGATGTGCTTAATATACACATTTTTTAAAGTAAAATTATTATAAAAGGCTTATAACTAAAAAAAACAGCCAATACCTTTCCTATTCCTTCCCATAAAATGTAAACTCTTTTGAGTTTTTTTCTTCTGTGTTTTTTTCCTTCCATATTACTAATAATGTGCTTTTACTGTTACTGTTTGATTGACCATTTTGATTACTGTCTATTGACCTCCTGAAGGGTGAGTACCCCCATTCCCCTTCCTCTCTGCCCATCTTCCCAATATACTTCTATCACAATTTTATGTTAAACTAGTAGCTAGAGTTTACATTATCATGACTGTACAACTATCTTTCCAATTGAGCAAATGTACTGTAATTTCATATTCTTTCATGTACAATATTTAGTGTTTCCTGATTGTAATAATTGTCTACTGTTTTCCTTTTCTTAATTTCCCAAGTGTTTATCAAAATTCATCTTAAATGATTCAAGCCCTTTCTATCAAAGACCGACTTGATCTATTTTCAAAATACCTAAATGCATGAGATAATCTATCAGTTACACTCACCACTACCACTGCCAGCCTTACTCCTCTGTCCTTTTGCTCCAGCCTGGTTTGCTTGTTGTGGTAACAAGTCTGCAAAGATGCTTCCCCTTCACCTCCAATGAACTTCCTGCTATTCTCACCCTTGTATTGTTCCTTCTACTTGAATCCAGGATGGCCTTCTATTTTTTTTAAATGTTTATTTATTTGATAGAGAGTGCATGTGAGTGGAGGAGCAGGGGAGGTGTAGGGATAGAGAGAGAGAATCCCAAGCAGATTCTGCACTTTCAGCACAGGGCCCTATGCAGGGCTCAATCTCATATCATGACCTGAGCTGAAATCAAGAGTTGGATGCTTAACCAACCAAGCCACCCAGGCACCCCTGGGATGGCCTTCTTCTTGACCAATAGAATGCAGTGGAAATAATACTGAATCACATGTCAGTTTAGGTCATAACCTTTGCCCGTTCTTCCTGAGTCTGTCGGAATGCTCACCTTTTTTTTTAAATGTTTTTATTTATTTTTGAGACAGAGAGAGACAGAGCATGAATGGGGGAGGGTCAGAGAGAGGGAGACACAGAATCCGAAGCAGGCTCCAGGCTCTGAGCTGTCAGCACAGAGCCTGACATGGGGCTCGAACTCACGGACTGTGAGATCATGACCTGAGCTGAAGTCAAACACTCAACCGACTGAGCCACCCAGGAGCCCTGAGGAATGCTCACTTTTGAGAAAACCATATACTGTGTAAGAAGCTCATTTACTTTGAGACTGCTATACTGAAGGAAGCCCAAGATGCCTGTGGAAAGGCCATGTGGAGGCACAGTGGTACCTGTCCAGCCACTAGGTCTTCTAGTCATCCCATCAATTTCCTAGACATGTGAGTACAAAGTCATCTTGGGTGTTGTCTTTGTATCTTTTTCATATTGAATATTTCCCCAAATGTCTCTGATCCTTAGTTACGTATTCATATTTAAAAGACACACTAAAAACTAATTAGGAATGCTGCATACATGACTGAGGCTCATGAACTGGTAGCTTTATTGAAGGGGAATTGTGTTGGTATTAACGGGGAGCACCTAAATATCAATATCTGTAAGTGTTTTATTAGGGCTATCTAATTTGTCCGGAGACTAACTCTCCCAGCTTCCTAGGAAGAGGATCCCACAGTTCAGTGGGTAGTCAGTGGGAACATTTTCTCTGAATCCTTCTATTTTCATCCCTTCCCCCTGTTTTACTAGATTCTCTGAGTGCAGAGACTCATCCAGTATTGTATTTTCACCAATACTTTTACTATGAGCAATGTTGAAGGTCTGAGACTCATTTGGCTGGTTACAATCAAATGAGGATTTTTTTCTTAAATCTAGAGCATTTGTGCATCCTTAAATTCCCTCTCTGGAGCTGGGTATAATTTGGCCGGCCACTGGTATGGTGTGTCTCATAGCTGTGGTTCCCTAAGGACCACAGGTTGAAGGAGGGTGTCATGATCAAGAGCATGGATTTTGGGATCAGGGACACTTGGGCTTGAGTCATGTTTTCACCTTCTTGACTGTCAATGTCATTCATGTAGCCCCCTTAAGCCTCCATTCCCTCGTCTGTTAAATGGGAAAAAATACCTATTTCTTAGTGTTGTGAGAATTAAATAATACATCTGTATCATGTAGTAGAGTGCCTGGAATATAACTAAACATTCAGTAACCAATGATGATGACCTAAATCTATGTTAGAAAACATATCTGTTTGATTTGATTCCTCCTCTAACTGGTTCTGTGGTCTTGGATAGATCACTGAAGCTATAGAATCCAGAGGGCTATCATCTCACCCAAGCCTTATAGTCTGGTTCATGAGCTATCTTTTATGCTCTTCATCATTAGGTGATGAAGACTTCACTAAAAACTGGTAGAACTGGGTCTTGACCTTGGGCTTGTTTGTTACCTGAGCATGTCCTGTTATGGCCACGGTATGCTTCCTCTATTGAATTCTTCTTTCCTTGTCTAGTAAATTCTAATGGTGATTTTGTCTTATGTGATGGTTGATTGCTTTTGTTTGCCAGTTATCAGAGTAAAGGGGCTAAAGTTCCAGGTGATGGAGAACCAGGTGAACCAGGTAAAGGGAGCAGAGCCCATTTCCAGTCTAACTTTTCTTTGGCCCCTATGAGGAGTCCATGTTTAAATAGAAGCCAATGAGGTGAGTTCATTGCATTTTACTACAAGCTGCACAGGAGTGGGAAGGAATGTAGCTCATTCACAGCTTACACATGCACATACACACAAGCACATGCATGGATGCTAACACACAGGGTAGGAAATCTTTTGATATGTATGGACAAAGGAATACAGGTGCAACCTCACTATCAGTCCACACATTTCCACATACACTGGTGGTCAGGAGAAAGAGCTCAGCACATTTTATCATACATCACTTGAGGGAGACTATTCAGGAGGGAGGAAAGGGAAGGTTATGAGGCAGAAAGAGAAATGAAACTAAAAGGTCCTGCCCTGTCAGCACTAACCAGAGTATAAGAAATGGACTTTGGACAGACAGACTGACTCCTGGGGCCTGCCAACAGTCAAAATGTCCAAAGGGCCTCTTATTCTCTGGCTGCTGATTGAACTTGGGCGGCTTTCTCTGAGTAAGTGTTCTGAATCCTTCCATGCAGGAGTCCCTGGAGAGCTTGGCATCCTGTGATAGATTTTCACAGCCGATCAGGCCTCAGTAGAGCAGAAGCCTGCTTCATTCTTGATTCCTTCCAGATTTTTTTCTTTGGAGGGTCTCTGCCTTTCTAGTTACATAGGGTTTTATCCTGAGACTGGTTTTAGAGTTTTACAGTGGGCTAATTTGTATTCAAATCAGAAATGACAACTTAAGAAGAAACACAAAATAAAGGGTCAGATGAAATGGGGAAAAGAAATTTCCTCTGCAGGTGTTATTAGCATAGTTGGGGAATTCTTCTGCAGAGCTCTTATTATAATTTGTATTTTTCTCTTTATTTTCAGTGTTTTTGGTTTGCTTTTTGTTTGTCTTCTTTTGCTGGGTATGACGCTTCATCCCTCACCAGAAGGTGAGGTTTGTTGTGTCCAAGTTTTGGGTGATGCAAGTGTACACACTCATTCTGGGCCAGTTTAGACTTCTGTGTCCTGGCAGCCTTGGGCAAAATGTTCCTCACTGAGCTGCAGTGGTCTCAGTCACTAGTCATTAACAATGGAAACATGTCTAAATTGCTCTGGCTCTTCTATGTATGAAATGAGGGAGCCAGATAAGACCAGTTTGAACAATCCATGATTCTAGAACTAGACAGTATCTAATATCCCTAGCAGTTTTCAAAGTTAGTAGCTATTTGCAAATGATCTCTCAAATGTGCTGCCCGCAAAAGCACTTCTATTCCAAGGAAAACAAATGTGTTCTCTCTACCCTTCAAACCTTTGCCATGCTGTTTTTCATCCTGCCTTTCTTTTCTCGGTAACTACATGCATTATCAGGTCTCCACCCAAGTCAGGCTTTTCCTGAGCACTCTGAGCCTCTGGACGGGGTAAGGTGTTTCTGCTATGAATTCCTATCTTCCATGAAGTCATCCATCAGAGAACTTGTCACCCCGTAGTAATTGATCATTTAACTGCCTCTCTTCCTAGATACTCTGTAGGAATTAATGGAATGAAGGCAATCCCTGTCACTTTCTTTATCAGTGTTTTCAGTGGTCTTTATCTTGTCCTGAGTTGTTGAGGTGTGGAGGTTTACGTTGTGTTGAAGGTTGCTGGAGTCTATGTTCCCGCTCCTGGCTGGACACTGATGGGGTAGGCTTCTCCAATCCTATGTGAAGGAAGCAGCACCTAGAGAACTGTCTTTTGTTCATTTTTCATTTGTACTTTTTCTAAAATGACCAATTTAGAAGAGAGTGATTGCTCAGAATCAGCAAGGATAAATCAGGACTGGATATGCTCTTAAAAGATGCAGAATGAAACCCTTTCCTCAGTAAATAGTGAAAATGAGACCCTGACTGGGGAGGGGGCCTTTACTGAGGTCACCACCTGGAGAAGGAACAAAGCTGGCAACAGAACCTAGGTTGTACCTACTGTCCTAGGTAATTCCCAAAAAGGGAATTTGATTATCAGTGATTCTTCTGCTCCAAGATACTTTTGTACCAGCAGGGAAGAGCTTCTTGTCCTATTTCTAAATTCTGAAATGCTTGGTTACTTGTACTAATACTTTATTAATTTCATGTGGCATTTGATACTTCATTGCATATAAACCTCCGAAATACTTCTGAGGCAAGTATTATATATCCCCCTTGCTTTCAATGATAATGAGGTCAGGATTATTGTGGCTTTCCCCCAAGAACACAAAAGCAGTAACTAGCAGAATGAAGTTTACGCTGTAGCCTAATGGGTGTTTTTCTGCCACACCAAATTGTCTGCTTCCTTTTTTTAAATATTAATTTTTAATCCAGTCAGTAATACAGAAACACCCCAGGTGAAAAAAATAACAGCATCATAAAGCTAAAATCCCTTTGACTACTCCCTCCTTCTCCAGTTCCTTTCCTCTGATGGCAAAGGCGACTGGAACAGTGAGTTGGGTGTATATCCCACCAGACACTTTTCTATGCATATACCTTCATATGTCTGTGCCCACAGACAAAAAAAAAAAAATGCAAACTGTTTTATTTGTTTTATAAGATGGTTTTGTATTTTATGTGTTGTTTTGAATTTGTCCTTTTCATACATTAATAAGGCTTGGAGTTTTCATGTCAACTGATAAAGATTTACTTCTAATAACCTTGGAATGATTGCATGGAATGAATAATTCATTATGTTTCCAGGGAATGCATATGCCATAGTTTTGCTGTTCCCCACATACATTGTTCACTTCATTCACATATATATGAAAGCTGCAGCAAACTTTTGCAAATGGATTTCCCTGTGCACATGTCTTTTTGTAGGGTAGATAACAAAGCACGGAATTGCTAAGGCTTAGCTAGGATACACGCATGCTCAATATTAATGGAAACTGCCAAATTGCCTCACAGTGTGGCTATACCAATTAAACTCCCATTTCATTCCAGTGTACTCCAATAGTCTATGTCATTTCCTGAGTCCCTGTCTGGCCAACTTTGATATTATTGGCATTCTAAATTTTTGCCAGTCTTACAGATGAAATTTACTGGCTTCTTGTATTTCTTTATCTATGCCTGTTATGTCTTCTGTCAATGTTTATATTGGGTGTTTTCTTACTGAGTAGTAGGATGCCTCTTTCTATAGTATGATACTGGAAAAACAAACTGTTTAATCTCCAGCAGAAATAATTCCCGCATATATTTTTAATTAATTTTCCAAACATTCATAGGAATAAGCTCATATTGAGAAAGTTGCTAGTTTTAGGTGCATATGTTCTGTTGGTAATAGAGCTGAAGGTGATGACAATGAATTTCTTATGTATTTATTTTTCCTTGTTTCATGGTAGGCTAAATGGACTTCTAGAGCATTTGTGGTCACTGAAACATTCCTACTACAATGAAATGAATAAACTGTGATTTCAGGGTCTGAAATTTCAGGGCGTGTCTGAATTTGCTTTGTGCTTACCTTATTTTAGAGAGGGTTATGGGGACATTCCTGATACCTGGGTCAGAGAGGAACCTGGTACTCTTGGCCATGTGCTATACAACTTAGCCCAATGGGCCAACAAAGTCAGTGAATGTAGAATCTCACAGGAAGGTACCTTGGAGAAAACAAAGCAGGACCTACGTACCCTAGAGAAAGCAGGTGGAGTCCTGATGATCTGGAGCTTCAGCCTGTCTTCAGTAGCATTTTTTGGGAGTGGAGGGTTAGAACCAGCAATCGTTAGAACAATTGTTGATGCTCAATTAACCCAGTGGGCTTAACATTTGCAGCAGTGAAAATGTTTCGCAGATTCTTAGCTATGGAAGTAATCTTAGAAGAGCTTGTCCACTGGTCCTCAAATCCTGGGTGACTAGCAAGTGATATCAGAATGACCTGGAGAATTTCCATGGGCCTTGGCTTCAAACATTCTGATTCAGGGTTGGGCAATAAAATTTGCACTTTCAACACCTTCCCCAGGTCATGCTGATGAGCAGGCAAAGCTGGGAAATAGGACTGCTTCATTTCAGAAATAGCGATACCTTCCATCTCACACAACTAATATAGTAAAACCAACCCTTGGCATTTTTCTATGCATAGGTGCCATTCTTTCTAATTCTTGTGGTTCTTTCCAGTTTTAACATTAAAAAAGTGTTCAAACTCCACCTAACTTCATGTTCTCTAGCAACAAATAAATGGTCCAGAGCAATCAATTTCTAGATCCAGTACTGAAAGGAGAGAAGGACAATGGAACGTAGTTCAACAGCCTATCTTACTGCCACAGCATTCTCTGGGTTTGAAAATGGAGGGAGTCCCAAGCAGTCAGGTCAGCAGTACATGGCCACTGTTTATTGAGGATACACTGGGTAGAGTGCTAGTTCTGGATGTGTTTACACGAGTTAGTGGAATTAGATTAAAGAGTTGGATTTTTCATTGGAAAAGTTTTTGGCTTATTGGAATGGTACTCAAGAACAGAGTTTTTGGGGCGCCTGGGTGGCGCAGTCGGTTAAGCGTCCGACTTCAGCCAGGTCACGATCTCACGGTCCGTGAGTTCGAGCCCCGCGTCGGGCTCTGGGCTGATGGCTCGGAGCCTGGAGCCTGTTTCCGATTCTGTGTCTCCCTCTCTCTCTGCCCTTCCCCCGTTCATGCTCTGTCTCTCTCTGTCCCAAAAATAAATAAACGTTGAAAAAAAAAAAAAAAGAACAGAGTTTTTAAATCAGCAAAAAGGGCTTGTTATGGAGATGAGTTCAGACCATGAGGTGGGTCAGCTATCTGTAACTGGGAGACAAAAGGGTGTGGAGTTAGGGACTCAGCAGTGGCTAAGGGCACATCAGAATTTAGGCTAAAAAATATACATAATGACTCTTCTCATCCTCCTGGAAGCATCTAGCTGCACAAACATCATGCAGTATATTTGAGAGATTTTAGTACTGCACAGCCTTAATTTTTCTCATCTTTCCTCACAGTTCCAGCTGCACCAGAGACTGTGAGAGGGTTTTTGGGTCAATCGGTGACCTTGCCCTGTAAGTACTCCTCTTGGTCTGAAAACAGCAACAGCATGTGCTGGGGCAAGGGCCCGTGTCCCAAATCCAAGTGCAACAATGAGCTTCTCCACACTGATGGGATGACAGTGTTGTCCAGGAAGTCATCAAAATATGAACTTCAGGGCAATATCCGACAAGGCGATGTCTCCTTGACCATCTTGAACACCAACGAAGGTGACAACAGTGTATACTGCTGCCGCATAGAGGTCCCTGGCTGGTTCAATGACGTGAAAAAGAACATTCGCCTGCAGCTGAGGAGAGGTGTGTACATGAAGGGGCTTGTGTCTCTGGAAGGATAGATTCAACAGTTAATGGGGAATGGATGTACTGGGTAGTGTTGGGGAGACTGTAGGTGCTTAAGCACGAGGGGGCAGATTAATTTTAAGATGTGTTGCTATGACTAGAGGAGGCACAGTATGGAGCAAATACCCATGGGGGCCAAGAAGACCACAGCAATGAATGGGTGGGGGGTGCATGGGAAGGGAACCAGTGAATTGGAGGGTCAGTCTGCAAAAGACATCTGCTTCTTATTACGAGATTGTTGCTTTGTGCACAGTGTTTTCAGATTTCGCAATTTTTACGTGTATAACATTGATTTTTATATGTTGGCAAAGATTTTTTAAAAAATACCATATAAATTAAATAAAATGTGTCCATGGGTCAGCTTCAGCCCATAAGCCAAAGTTTGCAACTTCCAGCAAAGGGGAAAGGGCATGAGACTTGGAGACAATCACAGCAGTTTTCAGGTGGCCTTTCTGTCTGTTACTGTCAGTTGCTTTTGATGAAACTGGAATATGGTGGGATTCTTAAAGATTTGAGCTGCATAGAAGGCAGCCTCTGGTTGAATTATGCTAACAGTAATCACCTTTCCTGCTTGTTGGGAATGGTGTCTCTCAGAGTAAGCTCTATGTTCAAACTGCATCAAAGATGGAGGGTTATTGGGCACCTCAGTGGCTCAGTCAGCTGAGCGTCCAACTCTTGGTTTTGGCTCAGGTCATGATCTCATGGTTTTGTGAGTTCAAACCCTACATCAGCTCTGCACTGCCAGGATGGAGCCTGCTTGGGATTCTCTCTCTCTCTCTGCCCCTCCCCCACTCACACTCTCTCCGTCTCTCTCAAAATAAATAAATAAACTTAAAAAAAAAAAGATGGGGGATTCTTGTGCTTTGTTCCTGACTGGGTAGGCATCTTGGAAGGCAGGATCATATGCTTATAGCCACATGTTTAACAGAATTCTCAGGTGACACGAATGCACTCTAAAATTTGGGAACGACTTATGTGGATGCTTCTTATTTCAGAACTTTCATATACTTTAGTATATTTTTCTTTAAAAGTGACTTTGTGATAGAAAAGGTATTTTTCTGATTTACTGAAGTTTTATTAAAGTTAAATGAGGCTAATCCAAGTCTTCTACTTTCAAGCCTGATATAACCAGCTATTATTTTATAAAATACTTGTTGAACTCAATATCTATGGGTCATTTCTAAGCTCACTGAAATCTGTTAGAGTTAATCAAAATTTGACATATTTAAGAGATGGTAGCATATGTAGAATAACTGTGGCTGATGAACCCAAACTCAAATGTTAGGGGGTGAGTGGTGTCGGCATGAACTTGTCGTTAATATATGAAAGAGACTACATTCTCATCCCATGTTGAACACCTTGGATTCATTTTTATTACAGATTTTAATTTTATTTCATTGTGGAAAGAACACCTATGGTGAGTTCTGCTCACTTAACAAATTTTCAAGTATACAACTTATTATTGTTAACTTTAGGTATGAGTTGTACAACAGAACTTGAGCTTCTTCATCTTGCTTGACTAAAATTTCATGTTTGGGCTCACTTTTGATGCAATTGTTCATTTGCTCACTGATGCAATCTTTTTGGAATATCTACCATGTGCCCAACATTGTGGTAGGTATTAGATTTGTAGCAGAGAACAAAATAAATAGCATATTTTCCCTTATGGAGCTTACAGTCTGGTGGGAGAAGCAGGTGTTAAACCATAATCATAAAATAAAAGTGAAGGTAAAGTATAGAGTGCAAAACCCAGAAACCTAATTGATTGCAGAATATGTGTGACCTACTTACAACAGTGTCCTTTTAGCTGAGACATGAGAGTTCAGTAGG
Source organism: Lynx rufus (assembly GCF_022079265.1). Classification (NCBI taxonomy): domain Eukaryota; kingdom Metazoa; phylum Chordata; class Mammalia; order Carnivora; family Felidae; genus Lynx; species Lynx rufus. Next base: position 190,843,292 of record NW_025814823.1, read on the forward strand.
AGTCAGCCTAATGAAGAGAGAGGCTCGGAAGCAACAGGTACAAAGTCCCTCCAGTGTGAGGTCACTGTTTAGAGAGGTGAAGAAAAGCCAGTGGGCTGGAGACAAGTGAGAAGAGTAAAGTGGAGACCTGAGATTGTAAAGAAAGAGCCAGATCAAGTGGAATTTTTGTGGGCCAACTTTGGGGTTGGGTCCTTTATCTCAAGGGCAAGGAGGACCCAGTAAAATCTTTTAAGCAGGGGACCAACATAATTATTTGTCATTTTAAAAGATTGTTCTAGCCAATGTGTAAAAAGCATGTCGGAAAGGTCAAGAGTAGGGGCAAGAAACCCAACTTTCATGGGCATTTCAGTGGTCCAGGCCAGTGGACCAGGTGAGGGCAGCAGAAACAGAGAAATGGACAGATCCCACATATATTTGTACAATGTATCTTATATCGGTTACAGCTCCAACAACTAAGCGCCCAGCAACCACTACTGCCATGACAACCACCATAGCTGTGCTTCCAACAACAGCTGTGACTACACCTGAACTCACAACCAGAACACCACTTCAGACTACCCTCACAGCTGTGGCAACCACGTGCCCCCCAACAATATCAACCTTTCTTCCTGAAGCAACCCCAGTTCTTGAGACCACTGAGCCTTCAATGGGAGCACCCACCTTCACTACAGGTACATGGTACATTTGGCCATTCTTTCCCTTCTGCTGGTCAGATGTATCTTGGGTCCCTTGCAACAGGGTTCTTTTACTGAATGGGGCAGTTCAGAGACTTGCCCTTGTGTGTGTGCATTCTGGTTTGCTAGGGTTGTCATAACAAATGCCACAGGGGGCTTAAACAACAGAAATTTATTTTCTCATAATTCTGGAGGCTAGAAGTATGAGACAAAGGTGTCAGTACGACTGATTTCTTGGCTTATAAATGGCTACCTTCTTTCTGTGTCTTCATATGGTCTTCCCTCTGTGTCTCTGTCCTAATCTTATCTTCTCATAAGGACACCAGTCGTATTGAATTAGGGTCCATCCATATAACTTCATTTTACTTAATTATTTCTTCCTCCAAATAAGGGCACAATTTCCTGTATTGGGGGTTAGAATTTCAACATATGAATTTTGGGGAATATAGTTCAGTTTATAACTGTATGTATGTGTGTGTGTGTGAGTGAGGATGTGGTTTCATCAATCTGTTCCTTTTCTTTGTTTTATGGTTTCCTTTTTTGCCCCCCATTTTTTCTGTTTTTTGAAAGTCGGATTTTTTGGTTCTCCAGTTGACCTTCCAGGAATCTTAGAGATATTTATGCAACAGCTAGGATATGTCACCTGGGGTCAGAACCCAGTTTTATTCTTCCAGGGGTTAAGTCTCTGCCTTGGCATTAGAGATTGGTTGAGGAAAGGCCTCCAGATGCCTTAAAATATCCCTTGATGATGAACTAGTTCTACCTTTGTTTCTTCCTTCCTCTTTCCTTCCCTTCTTCTCTCAATCCCTTCCTCCCTCCCTTCCATTCTTTTCTTTTTCTTTCCTTCCTGCCCCTTCCCCCGCCCAAGTCGTTTTTGATCCTCCATCTTGGACCCTCACTGACTTACTAGTTTCATTACTTATAGGGCTTATCAAAGTGCCCACCATGTTTCAACCTCTGATACCAAGGTAATGCTATTGGAAACTCATTAAGAGATAGTGTGAAGGCTTTCTTAGCTGTCTCAGCTGCCTCAGTAAGGCCTGGATAATTTAAATAGCTTTATAATATTGAATCAGCTAATTCTGTTATACTCTGGGTTGTCACCTAAAGTTCATGAACCATAAACCAGCCAATTTTTGTATGTATTTTTAATTGTTTTTGGTGTTTAAAATAATCACCTTAAACTATGACATTTGTAGTTTTCTTGATCCTAAAAAAATTACTTGCAATCCTTGAAGAAAACCTGAAATATATAAAAAGGCGCAAAGACAAGTATAAAAATAGCCCTGGATCCCACCACTCAGCACAAACACTTATTTTTGCAGCTCTCTTTTATCAAACTTTTTTTATATTCCAGAATCAGAAAGTTTCTTTCTCTCCAGTGACTCTGAGAGAAGCACCGAGGTGACCTCTGGAAACATTGCCTTGCTTACATCCAGAGGTATGAGGACACTTTCTTTCTCTTTCTTTTCCTCATTTCTTAGGTTGAGGAGAGTAAAATGCTATTGAATGAGATAACTGAAGATGAATTTTGTGTCCTGTGTGCCATGAACCCTATCTAGGACAAATTGGACCACATTTGTGGTTCATTCATTCTTGTGGCTTTGAGAGAGAAAGGGGGGTGGGGAGAGAGACTGACCTTGATTGTTTAAGCAATTCCTCATGGTAGCACATTTCTGGAATATTTGCCTTTCCATTCCAGGTGAGGCAGTGCTTAGCCGTCTCATCCTAATTCCCAGTACAATGATTTTTGTTGACTTCCTTGAGGGACGTCCTCACTTGATCATTGGCTTTCTGTAGTAGAGAGAGAAATTCATTCATGTGATCTTTCATCCATCAAGACTTCTTTAGGTATTTAATAGGGGTCCAAGGGCAGAGAATATCCTAAAATAAGGCACGATTTACATCCATGGGGGGGTGCTAGAGAGAAGTGCCCAGGCTGGGCTCTCTGTTTTATTCCTTTTTGCCAGGGATTTCTGGCCTTGGCTGATTTCCCAGGTGAGTTGGAGAGTTGAATAACTTCGTGGATATAATGGCCTTAGGTGAGTGCCTGGCATGTCAGTAAGTGCTCAAATGGCAGATTTTACTTAATGGGGCTTATAGTCAAGTAGAAGAAAACAGATATCTATGGGGTAAATAAATGAATCTGTTCTTGTGTTAGTACAATATAGGGAGGCAGTATGGCACAGGGTGTGTGCTCTGGTGTTACACTGCCTGGGTACAAGACCCACTTCTTAACTGTTGTATGACTCTGGGAAAGTTATTTAACCTCTTTGGGTCTTGGCTTCCTCATTGATAAAATGGGAATAATAATAACACCTATCCTGTGTCTCTTTCTGAAGATTAAATGAGAGGATACTTGTAGATCACTTAGAACAGCATGAACTGAATGCTCTGTAAACATTAGCTCTTCTTCTTCTTCTTCTTTTATTATTATTTTTTATTTAAAAAAGATTTTTTTTAATGTTTATTTATTTTTGACAGAGAGAGAGAGAGACAGAGCATGAGTGGGGGAGGGGCAGAGAGAGAGGGAGACACAGAATCTGAAGCAGGCTCCAAGCTCTGAGCTGTCAGATGCTCAACCAACTGAGCCACCCAGGCGCCCCATTCTACTTTTATTTTTTTTTATGACAGAAGTTAGTTTAGTGGACAGTGGGGCACCAAAAATAAAAAAGACAAGTTTTTACCTAAGTTTGTTTTCTCTTTTCCTTTGTTTTTGTTTTGTTTTTGTTTTGTTTTGTTTTGTTTTGTTTTGTTTTGTTTTTTTCAGAATCTGAAGGTTGGGGTCTCCAGTCAACGTCCCAGACATCAATGTGGGAAATGAGTGAGTCAGTGACTTTTCCTCAGCCAAGAGGTAAGGGGCTGTGCTCGTGAGGGTGATTTTGTCTTTGACCGTGGGAACAATCTGTCATCTGCCATCTGCCTGTTTGTCTTGGGATTTGGCTATTTTGGTTCCACTGTGGTCACATCCTACATCTTCCCACAAGCTGGGAAAGTGAAACCAGCTAATAGCGGCCATGTTTGCTTCTTCCCTCTTCTGCCTCTTTTCTGAAACCCCTGTGTTGGGATTCCCCTTCTTCCTTAGTTGTTTCTGTCTTGAAGCTAGAATTGCCAGAAAATCATCCATTCATTTAAAAAAATTAGTAATTTATTGTAAATTACACAAATATTACACTAGTGTATTTTTGTTAGGGATACATAAAAAGTAGGAAAAAAATCTCTTTGACTCCCTGTCTTTAATCCCAGCCCTTCCTGTGATATAATCACTGCTATTAGTTAAAGAGGACCATTCCTAGATCTTTTTCTATTTCCTTATGTGTGTGTATAGAAATATGCAGTTTTGTTCTGTTGTGTAAATTAAAAAAAATTCTATTATACTGTATGCAGCCTTCTGTATTTTGTTTATTTACCTAGCATTATATACTGGACTACTTTCCTTTCCAGTCCATGTAGATATATATCATTATGTTAAATTGCTGTATAGGATTTTATACTGTGGATACTTATAATATACAATGCCCACGAAGGGACATTGAGGTGTTCTAATATTTCATTACCATAAGTAGTTTGCAGGGGCATCCTTGTATGTGAGAGCCTCCTTAAGTGTCTATGTCTAAGGGTCTAGGGTGGTGACTAAGAAGGAGAAATCCTAGGCTGAAAGAAATGTACACTTTAAATTTACTAACCATTACAAAATTGTCTTCTGGAAAGGCTTTGCCAATTTATTTTCCCACCCACAGTGTCTGCTTTCCTACATCTCCCCTATACTTGATATGACCATTTATTTAATTTTTTTTCAATCTCCTGAGAAGAAAATTCTGTCCCATTTTTTTGTTGTTCATTTTTTGTTGTCTCATTTTTTGTTGATTAACAAGGCGTTTGAGTGTCTTTCCATATGTTTATTAGCCAAACAATGGTCCTGTAACTCTGTGAAGGAGGCAGTGTAACATCACTCACAAAGGCTCAGCAGATAGAATTGGAGAGGATGGGCAAGAGTAAGTGGAAAGAGGATACATTTTGAAGGAAGACTATAAATCAAGGTGAAATGCAAGGGTGACCTAATGTTGAAAAGTTTTGGCTTTTTTTTTTTTTTTTTTTTTTTTTTGGTGCTACCTCATTCAGCGGGAAGACAGGAAATTTGGACTAGTTGTTGTTAACTTAGGTGAAGCTAGATGCCAAAGATCCAAACCTTCTTTGTCTGTGGCGTGGGGTAAAACTGGGGGCTGTTTCCTGGCAGAAGAGAAGGTAGCAACGAGAAAAATGATGGAGAGTGGGCAAGGAGTTCTCAAAATGTTATCGTTCATTCCATTTAAATCTCAGGCTATTTTACATTCAACTGCAAGGAAACAGGAGGTCATCTTGATGTTTCACCCTCTTCTGTAATACCCCAGATAATTGTTATTTCACTCCTCCTTGATAAATCCTGGAGGAGAGAGAATACTTGAAGCAACATCTAGAGGCTGCATTGCTGAGAAGGAGCTTACTGTAAGAAGGTCTATCTCTGTGTAACCTTTACTCATTATGGAAGAAACCAGGACTTATTGAACGCATATTATATGTGGTGCAGTGCGAAGCTGTTCTCATGGGCCACTTCATTCAATTCCTTTTTAGCAGATGCTCATACCCCTATTTTGTGCAACTTTTCCAAGGCCACACTGCTCTCAGGTTCCTGATGCAGGAAGTCTAGCTCTGAGTCCAAGCTCTTAGATATTATTTTATTTTGTCTTGCCTATCTGTCTGAAATAAATGGTGGTGTTCTTTCCGTTTACTGTCCTCTCATCCCACTGGTTGTAATGAAACATTTGTAACAATAATTGCACTTTCTATTGCCGAAGACTTAATTATGTGTTAGGTACTGTACTAAGTGTATTTAATGTGTATTTTCTTATTTAAATCTCATAGTGACCTTCTGATCGGGTACAGATATTATACCTATTTTAGAGATAAAGAAATGGAGGGTCAGAGAGTTTATTAGAGTAGCTGACATCTACTGAAGTCTCTCTTTGTTTCAATACTGCTCACATTAAGCGCATTATTTCATCTGGCTTCTCACAAAATCCTATGAGATAGATACCATTATCACCTCCATTTTAGAGTTGAGGAAGGTTATATAACTTATCTGGTAAATGATGACCCGGGTTTAAACCATGTCGGTTCAACTCTGCTGCCATTCTGACATCATACTGTGTTGCTTCTCCCCACCCCTCACTCCCCAGTCTAGAGCCATTTACAGAATAATTCAGGATAAGTGCTACTTCTTCATTCACATGAAAGTGCTTTCAACTCCTTTCAGAGAGCTCACGTGACTCTGTGGGGTTTCTTTCCCTGGCCAAATATCCCTGATTCCTTCCTCATTTCTTCATGTAATTTTGGATGGCAAGCCTTCCGTGGATGAGAGCTGGTTTCAATTCTTCAAGAAGATCTGGTCAAAATTATTATTCCCTAAAGTCAGCATTACCCAGAGTGATAGTTCTTCGCCCCCACTCCATGGCTCCCTAGAATGGAGTTCGGAGACGTGGAGTGACTTACCCAAGATCATAGAGCTGGGCAGAGGGAGAGCTGGGACTCACACCAAGCCTCAGAGATTTTAAATTTTAAATGTCTGTGGTCTCCTGGGTGGAGTTGTCTGTGGACGGGCTGGGGGTGGTATGAACCCCCTGAAATTACATATATAATTATGTGTGCATATGTGCACATGCATTTTTCTGAGGGAAAAGTCTAGGACATATCTTTAGATTCTCCAAGAATTCTGCAAAGCTCCAAGTGGTTTGGAACCATCATTCAAACACAAACAAACAAACAACAATAAAAACTTGCATAGGTTTCTCCCCTCCCCCCACCCCAGAGCTAAAGAGTCTGTTTGAAGAATGCAAACTCTGACCCCTCCAGGTACATAGGAACTCAAAGCATTCCATCCAGCCTGAGGGTTCATTTCATTTTCTTGCATGGCAGCAGGAATTTGTGAAACGGTTCCAATTTGTTCCCTCAAGACAAATTTGTTCCCTCCCTCAAATTTGTTCCAATTTGTTCCCTCTACTGGGGAGGGACTCTGAAGTCATAATCTGATGGCCTGGGATTAAGTCTGCCATTGATTATGCCTTCCGTTCTTTTACTGCCTCAGTAACATCTCAGATCCTTTCTTTCTAGTCTTTTATCCTCACAGCCTCCAGGGTAGCTCTGGGTGGGGGTTGAAAAAGCTCACTGGGGAGTCTGAAGGCTCAGGCTTACATCCCAGCTCTGCCATTTTTGTGTTTCTGTTTTCTTTTAGATCCTCAGGTGAGTTATTTGTTCTGTTCTCCTCTAAATCTCAGTTTCCCCAAAACGTACAGTGATGATGATATTAGTACTTATTTCATAGGACTGTTAAGTGAGGAAACGCATAAGAAAAATACCTGGTACCTAATTACTGGCTAGTAAACGATAGTCCTTATGCCCTGTCCCCATTTCCTTTCTTCTTCACACATCTATTATTCCTACTCACACACCTTCATTTTTAGGTCTCTCTGGCAGGGTAACAAGAGGCCACTTTCACCAGCTCCCAACTGACTTGCTGTTCCTTATAAGCACACAGACACTTTTGGTTTTATGATTTTTTAAAATCTGTTAATTGCACCAGGGAAACAGCCAATGAGTGACAAAATTACAAACCTGGGAAAGTTACAAGAGCTTTTAAAATCTCACGGTAGTAATTCTCTACTTGTTACTGGAGTAAATCTGAGATTCTAAAAGCTCTTCACTGACTCCCTTTTAGGTGGCTCTACAGAATTCTTAATCATTGGTTTTATTCCTGCTTATGGACACATTTCATCTCCTGCTGCCTCTGAATTGTTTTGTCCTTCTCATACTGCTCAGTCTGTAGAGGCTCCACTCTACAATGTAGGCGTGGAATTCAAGTCATGCCTGAAAAAGAGCTGTGGTTGAGTGTGCCAAGCAAGAACTTCCAGATTCATGTTATTCATTTCATAGGACAACTCCAAGTAGGTTATCTCCTGCTTCAGTGCTCCCTCTACTTTTAAGGCATTTGCTGTAGACATCATGTGAAAAGGCCTACCTAGGGTGGCAAATCCTTGCCTCCACTCTAAGGCTGCCTAGAAATGGAGCTCAGAGATGTGAAGTGACTTGCCCGAGATCGCACAGCTAGACAGAGAGAGACCTGAGACTCACACCCAGGTTTCAGGGGGTTTAAACTTGTGTTCATTAACTCCCAGGGAGGAGTATTGTCTATGGAAATCTGGGAAACTGAGAAGATTAGAAACTGGGGCCCAGAAAATGGGAGGAATGGTTTTAGAAACAGCTGCTCTATTACCGTGTCTTTCTGTTTGACAAAGTCATCCAAAGCTTCATGGTCCAGAGCAAGCTGGCCTTTCCAAGGACCCAAAGGATTCTCAGAGGACAAAGTGGTTGGAGATGAGACTTTTCTCTTTATCTTGGAATTTGTTTTGGGTACTTGGAAATAGGTAATATGTTTTTTTGGTAAAGGCGTTTCAAATCCATCATTACTTAAACATGGCTTATTGAATTGATTTTCTATACATGGCATGGGAATAAATAAGTCATGACATCTGTCCTAAAAGGGGTCACACGTTAGTAAGATAGACAGGCTATGTATAGCAAACAATCATCCAGTGGGTTTAGTTTTGGGATAGAAGTATGGAAAGTTTTCCTGGGGGCCCAAAGAAGGGAAAGATGGATTCTCTCCTGGAAAGGATGGCGAGCATAATTTAACTTAATAATCTTTGAATTGGTTCTTCAAGGATGAGAACATTTCATTGTGCAGGGAAGGGTGAACAGGCAGGAAGAAGAGCATGAACAAAAAGAAGGGAACTTGATAAGAGTATGAAATCTTTGGAGCTTGTCTAATAGTCTAGTTGAATAGAGACAAGAAGCTGGGAATGGTCTAGGTTCTTAAGGGACTTGATTGATAGGCTGAAGAATTTAGATTTTATTCCAGGGTCATGAGAAACCATTCATGTTTTCTGGGTAGGGAATGATATTTCCAGTTCTGTTTTAGGAAACATTGCTCTGGTAAGAGTGTGGGAGATGTATGAGAAGGAGCAAGCCTGGGGGCAGAGAGGCTACCCAGGAGCCTTTTGTAATAATTCATACCAGAGATGAATGTCTAGAGTAGAATAATGGCAGCAGTAACTACAGAGAGGGGACAGAGTCAAAGCCACTTAGGAGTTAGGATTGGGAGGACAGTGACCAGAGTAAGAATGAAGGATGACTCATTCTCTGTACTTGGGAGGTTAGGTTGATGTGACAGGTTAACTAGTAAGGAACCCCAGGAAAATGGGTGAATTTGTTTGGGAGAGCTGGAGTTTGAAGGGCCCCTGAGGAATGTCTAATGGGCAGTTGGGAATATGGGGCTGGGTTGACTTACGGATGCCTGGGTGAGAATGGGTGTCTTTGATGATTGGCACCTACCTCTGATCAAATAATAATTACCATGATTCAGGTTACAATTGCTGAACAGGGACTTAAAAATACACCAATAATTTAATACATATTATCTCATAAGGGACAGTTCAGGGCTCTAGATACGATTTGGGGAATCACTGATAATAAATGACACTTACCAAATGCTTTTTATATACCAGGCTTGGGCACAGTGTCTCATTGTGAGGCATTGTCTGCATCTGTGAGAAAGATGCTATCATTACTTCCATTATAAAGGAAAAGAAACTGGGGCGCCTGGGTGGCGCAGTCGGTTAAGCGTCCGACTTCAGCCAGGTCACGATCTCACGGTCCGTGAGTTCGAGCCCCGCGTCAGGCTCTGGGCTGATGGCTTGGAGCCTGTTTCCGATTCTGTGTCTCCCTCTCTCTCTGCACCTCCCCCGTTCATGCTCTGTCTCTCTCTGTCCCCCCCCCCCGAAAAAAATAAATAAATAAAAAATAAAGGAAAAGAAACTGAGGTTTGGAGAAGTTAAATTTGCCAGAGTTTGAACCCTGGGTCTCTTGGCTCTTGAAACTCAGCTCTTAAGCACTTTATTATATTTTCTCATTAGGAGAGGGATAATGGAAAGCTCCTGTGAAATCACCTAAAGATATTGTGTGAGATGGAGGGAGAAATGAAAAGGTACAACCCCATAAAGGGACAACTACATTGGAAGAGGAGGCAGGGATGAAGACAGAAAAAGTAGGAAGGGATCCAGCAGAGCATGAGTGCAGAGAGGGCTGAGCTGACAAAAGTTATGGAGGGTATAGTCGAATACTGGGAAATTCAGAATGCTGGTCAAGAAGGATGAGGCCCTTAGGTGGCTGTGAACCATTAGGTGAACAGTGTTAGCTCTCTGGGTAGATGCTCTGAAGTCCAAGACGAGCAATTGTTAGAGAGTGAATATTAGGTGTTCTTTCAAGAAGTTTGAGGATGGATATTTAGAGAAGGAGATAGTGAATGGAGCAAGGTTGGTCCTGGTGTAGCAGAAGGGGATCAGTCAAAAATGAGAGAGGTAGGGTTTGGTCTAGAAATGGAGGTAAGAGAAAAGGGAGTGAGGAGAGAATAAATGAAAGTGTGGAGCAATCTGATCTCATGTTGACCTCCCAGGGGATGGAACCAAGACCTTGAACTTCAAGGTCATCCAGTTCATGTATATACCAGACCTGGCCATGGGTTGAAAACACAGGGTGCTTAGTAAAAATATAGATTGCTTTACTCTACCCAAGGCTTGAAGAATTAGAACCTACCCTGGGGGTGGGTCTAAGAAATTGTATGCTTAGCAAACTTCCTCAGGAGATTCTTTTGAAGCCATCCCATCCCTGGCCCCAAGAAGACATTTAGGAGTTGCTGGTGTAGTGTGCACTCTTCGTTCTACATAGAAAGAAACTGAGGCACACAGGCATAAAAAAGTTCAAAGAGAAGTGGGAACAAGGCCCCAGATAGGACTCTCTTCTGGCTCTCAAATCAGAGCTCTTTCCCCTACATTGCACTATTTTATTAAAGACAAAGCTGAGCCGTGTTAGAACTTAACATTTTTTCTGGGTCCTCAGTTGATCAAGGACATAAAGAAGTTGTAGGGGGAATTGCTGTTTTCAGTACAAGTTCAGCAGAAGGAACAGAGGAAGGCAGGGGAATGAAGCAAAGCTCATTTTCACTCACAAATGCCGTTGTTAGGAGGAAAGAAATTGGATGCAGTTGATTTCAAAGTCAACATCTTTCGTGAGGCATTAGCCGATTTGTTTTATCTCTCATGCCCACGCTGTTCACAGGCTCGAATCAGTTGTAGGCTGGCAGTCTGGGGATAAAGGCAAAGGACAAAAAATGGATTTTCATGATTCTTCTCACAATAGCATTATATTCTACCAACCGTACAAATGATATTTTTTCATTAATAAAGCTGGGATTGAATCTGTGTAATTCTAGCATCTAACAGCTCACCTTCAGAAAGGTCAACCAAATAAAAACAAAGGGAGTTGCCAAGCTTTAAGAGAAGTATGTTTGTGGTAAAGCAAACAAAGGGAAAAAGAAGTAAGGTGTCTATTTCAGCCACTGAAATAGACCATGGAGCCAGTCCTAAGATGGGGCCTCGTTGACGGATAACCCAGTGAGCTGGGTGACCACTCTGCACACGGCAATGTTCCTCCGACACTGATCTAGGCCCTGGAGAGATCTTTGGTGTCACAGGGGAAAGGGTAATGACATACCTCAGCAGGTTCTGTGATGAGGCAAGGTATCGGTTCTCCCACTGTGAACAAGTCATTGACTGAAGACCTTTGGCATGGCCGCCTGTTGAACTCTGGGGTGCTCAGCAGCCCAGCAGAGGGCGGCAGACATGGAAGGTGGAATCAGATAACATTGCTCTAACATTGTGAAGAGTTTTCAATCAATAAGAATCGTGCCTCAGATAAATCTCACTGGCTCTGATACTGCCACTGCTTGACTAGTGACCATTACTAGCTGTGCAGTCCTGGGCAAGAGATGGGACCTCCCTAAGTTTCAGTTGCCTCCTCTTTCAAGCACTCTGCTGAAGTTTACTTCCCTCGGTAGACTTATTTTGAAGTTCAAGAGTGATAATGTGAAAGTGTTTTGTGCACTTTCAGCTGCTTACATTGTGCTCATTATCATCATCATCAATAATAATAGTTAGAAATATATAGTTATTTATATATTATTATAATAAATTATAATAAATTATAAAAATTATATTATTAATATTAAAATATTAAAGTAATAGTTAGAAAGATCTCCTTTCTAAAAACTGCACCCATCAAAGCAGCAAAAAGGTTAGGGTTCCATTCCAAATGGATTTCTTCCTATTTTGCCGCAAAATAGCAAGATCATTCACTCTCCACCACTGAACTTTCTATGGCAACTGTATGTGAGCATTTGCCATATTTTCCAAAGACCATAGAGCTCAGAGGATAAGAGCTTGGCCTCTGCAGGTAGATAATCCTGGCTCTGAGATTTGCTCTTTCCTTTCCTAGCTACGTGACTTGGGCAAGTCACCTGACATCTCTAGGCCACAGGATTCTCACTGGGCAGTGAGAAAACCAACGGTGTCTATTGCAAAGCATTTTCCTTAAAAAAAATTTTTTTTAAGGTTTACTTATTTTTGAGAGATAAAGAGAGAAAGGGAGACAGAGACTCTGAAGCAGGCTCCACACAGTCAGTGCAGAGTCCAGTGCAGGGCTCGAACTCACAAGCCGTGAGATCATGACCTGCGCTGAAATCAAGAGTTGGGTGCTTAACCGACTGAGCCACCAGGTGCCTGACTGCAGAGCATTTTCTGAGCTCAAACATGGAAGTGCTTTGACATGGAAGTACTTGGCATTGTGTCTGGCATGTAGTATAGTTAAGTGCTTGGTATATGGTATCCACTTATTATTATTGTTGTTGTTAGCATCTCTGAGGTTCCTTGGTAAAGTGAGGACTTTGCCACCTCCCTCAACCAAAATCAATCAGCTGGTGTAGGAAGAGCATTGCCCTGCAGAGAGGAGTCCGGGGTTGGGGGGGCGGGGATGGTGGATTAGGGATGAGGTCTTAGCTCTGCTTCACTTCATATTGGCACGTGAGAGTAGTGACTTGAGGTGACAACTCTGGGCTCTCATGATGACGACATTTTTGTTGGTGGGGCATCCTTGGAGGCAGTGGAAGTTTGACGCAAAGTTTGGAACGCAGTGACTTAAAAAAAAAATATATATATGATATAAAATTCATATCACATATATATAAATATATAAATATGTGATATTAATATATAAAAATATACAGACATATATGTGATATAAAATTTATATCATATATATAATATATATATACTTTTTTGAGAGAGAGAGAGTGAGCAGGGGAGGGGCAAAGAGAGAGAGGGTGGGGGGAGTAGAGGATCTGAAGCTGGCTCCATGCTGACAGCAACGAGCCCAATGTGGGTCTGGAACTCAAAAATTGTGAGGTCATGACCTGAGCTGAAGTCAGATGTTCAACCAACTGAGCCACACAGGTGCCCCGGAACTCAGTGACTCTTAAATAATGGTGTTCTAGAGTTTCCTTCTGTTAACTCATCTGCATGAAATGTGAAGTCATCTTACCATTCCTTCTTCTTTATGAACCACATTGGGTGCCAACCCAATTTGCTGTCTGTTCCCTTTCAAAATTAAAAAAAAAAAAAAAAAAAAAAAAAGGTCCTTACCCAATTTTGCCCTTGGTGCTAAGGAACACCTGACTCACATATGGAATGATTGATTTATTTCAGCGCATGGTGCTCTTTTGATCATTGCACATATTAAAAACATTCAGAGGTCTCCAAAATTTTAAAGCAAGTATGTGAATTGAAGAAAGTTGTGTTTCTGTTTTCAAAAGCCTTTTTGAAATTCCAGATCTGCATTAGTGCTGCCAGGCAAGTACAAAAAATATGGGTTCTAGTCACTTCCTTCGTTACTCATTACTGTGAAACCCTGAATGAGTGAAACTGTCTCTAGATTTTAGTTTTTCCTTAAAAAGTGGGGGATCAGAGGAGATAATTTCGAATTCTTTTCAAATCTAAAATACTCTCAGAAGGATCTTTTTTATCTTGCCTTTGAATTTTTAAGGCCATACCACCAGTGGTCCAGAAGGGGGCAGCATAAGCCAGATGCTACCTATGGAAGAACACCTGAAGGCTTGAAGTTGTCACTTTTAAAGTCCTAGGATTGTGCTAAGATTGTATCATTGAGTTGACTTATATCAGAACTAAATTTGCTTTAAAAGTACATACAGATGAGTCCTGTGTCTATGAATTTAATGAGTCAAAATACTCAGTTATCAGTTTTTAAGCAGACCCACTGAGAATATAGAGTGCTTTTATTTCCAGTTGATTTCTGGCACGTAGCCCACTGGCTAGAGTTTGTATTTTCAAATAGGATGCTAATGTGCTCTTTTTCTTTCCTCTCAGAGTGGTTATAATCATGATTTTTTGAGTCATTCAGAGTTGAGTTCAAATTTCCTTTATTATCTGTGCTACCTTGAAAGAGTGATTTAAACTTATTCAGCCTCAGTTTATGTCTGTAGAATGGATGGTATAAGCATTAAGTGAGATAATTTATATGAAGTGCTTATCGCTCTGCCAGGCATACTGTAGTGCTCAATAAGTTGACTTTTACAGGGAGTTCCAAGTAATTTTGAAGCAAATTTCCACCAGTGGGATGGCAAACGGGGTGATGTTCAAAATGGATTTTAAAAGATTTTCTTAACTCAAAATTCAATGCCATTCCAGATCTGCACATAGCATGTAGTTTTATTTCAGTGAGTAAGTTCGAGTCCACTACCTTAGGCATAACCATCTTGAGGGGAAGTCTCATCACTCTAGGGTCTGAAGATCTAAAGGTTTTAGCATTAAAATTGTGCTCTGATATAACACATTTAATTCCCTGACTCTGTGGGTGTTGTTTTTGCATCCGGGGACTAACTATACCGGAAGTCAGCAAACTTCTGTAAAGGGCCAGACTGTACATATTTTCGGTCCTACCAGCCATGCTGGTGGTCTCAACTACTCCGCTCTGCCCTTGTAGTACAAAAGCAGCCCCAGATAACACATGAACAAATGGGCACTTCAATAAAACTTTACTGATGGGCATTCAATATGAATTGCCTGAAGTTTGCATGTGTGATGAGTTATTCTTCTTTTGATTTTTCCCCAATAAAAAAATATTAAAATGATTCCTAGCTCTCAGTCTGTACAAAAACAGGCAGTAGGTTGGATTCAACCCTTGGGCTATAGTTTGGCAACCCTTAATCTATATCATCCAGATACAGGACACATTCTTTAGAAAGGGCAGATGTGAGTCTCCTTCAACAGAGCTCTTCCAGCATATGTACTGAATACTGCTTCCTATCCTACTAGATGATAAAAGTCAAGGCAATGTTTTTATGTTGTGGTTTTAACATTTACACTTTATATTTTTATGTTATAAAATAAATACATGCTCTTGTAAAAGAAAACAGCAAAACACTGTAAAGTGAAATGACCTTGTATTCTAAACATTCTTCCCAAGCCCTCACCCCAAATGACCAAGATGAAGAAATAATTACCATAACAGTTTGGGCTATATCTTTTCAGATCGTTTTTTTTCTCACGACAGAGTAACGTCTATCATTTTTTTTCACACAAAACATTTTACAAAATCATTTTTAAACGTACTTTAAAATGTATTCAACATTTTTTTCAATAAATCTTTATTACAAAGCCACTATGTATCATGCATGTGTTAGTTTGAACCATATGAAATGCTGATATTTAAACCACTTTTTAAAAGCTTTTTATTTTGAAACAGTTTTAGACTCAATACAAACTTGCAAAAATAGTACAGAGAAAGCTATATGTTCCTCCAGTTTCCCCCTCCCCCGCCACAAACATCTTACATAACTGTAGCACTTGGTCAAAGTAGGAAATGGACATTGGCATGATGCAATTAACAAGTCTACAAACTCTACCTGTATTTCACCAGTTTTTACATGCATTCATTATCTAAAAGCAAACAAACAAACCATTTTTGATATACAGAAAAGTCTCTCTGCCTATATATAAGTCTATATTCTCGCTCTAGAGACTTATATGTATTACATATATATGTATATTACACACATATTACAAACACACATATATGTAATATATATATAACATGTAATATACATACATGCGTATTACACACATACATATTCCATACATATATAATATGTAATATACACACATGATATATAATATGTAATATACACATATATATGATATATAATATGATATGTATATATGTGTGTGTATATATATATATACACCATCTTTGTACACCAGTACTTGTATCTAGGGGGGGTGTCTTTTACTAATAGCATCACTGAGTTCTTTTTCAGCTGTGAGTTGATGTGTTTCTAACAGTGATCTTCAAAGTGTCACTTAGAAGGTCACTGTGGCAGTGCTTCAGCGAAACCTTGAGAGTTTGCTCTTGACTCAGGCATCTTGGAGAGTTTTCAGTAATTAACATATGATATATATTTTACAGTTAAAATTTTCTCATTTGAGAAAATCTAGAAATTAGAAAAAAGTACAAACTAAAAAATTTTTAATTGCCTATAATATTTCCACTCAATGTCAGATGTATCTAGTCTTTCAGTATTTCTTTTCAGTTTTCCTTGTGAAGCAAGAGGTATGCATGTGTTTGTTGTATGTTCTTAAGTATTTACATACTGATTTTCTATACTAAGCATAGCTTTACATCCTTTTTAAAAAATTACCATGAAAAATAATCATTTTCTCAGGTCATTCAAATTCTTTTTTTACAAAGGCATCCAGAAATTTAAAGGTTGAAAAGGACATAGGAGATTGGTTGGGGCAATATCAGCATTTTGGGATGAGTAAACTGTGGCTCAGAGAGAGCGAGTATCATGCCCAAGGTCACACAGCCAGGAAACCTGGGGTAGATACATATTCAGAGACGGCAGTGCAGCGTTGGGGAGACCAATGTGTGTTCTCACAGTGCTCCAAAGTCTGGGATGAAATCCCACAGGAATTCTACTTTGCCAGAGTACCCATAGGCCAATTTACTGATTTACAATGACAACTCTGCCAAGACTGTACATATCTTCGTATTTTTTTTAAATATAAATGCATTCTCACCCTGTAGGGAAGTCTAATATTAATCAGAAGTATCGGTGAGTCCATAGACCTGGGAAAAGTGTGGTTAAGTTGAAGATTCTTTTATCATTGTTATTACCTGGTGATGAATTTCTTTTAGGTAGATAACCATACATATATGGTGAAAGTACAAAGTGTACAAAAACATTTTATTTATTTATTTATTTTTAAATTTTTTTTTTCAACGTTTATTTATTTTTGGGACAGAGAGAGACAGAGCATGAACGGGGGAGGGGCAGAGAGAGAGGGAGACACAGAATCGGAAACAGGCTCCAGGCTCTGAGCCATCAGCCCAGAGCCTGACGCAGGGCTCGAACCCACGGACCGCGAGATCGTGACCTGGCTGAAGTCGGACGCCCAACTGACTGCGCCACCCAGGCGCCCCAACAAAAACATTTTAAATGAGGGTCAGTCTTCCTGTCATCCCTTGTGCCCGTCCCCAGAGCCGCTGTTCCTATGGAAGACCTTAGTGATCACTGTGTCTCTTTTGAATTCCCAAGGATGCTGTAAAAATTTACCAGAAATGTAGTGGCATAGACCAACACAAATTTATCATCTTATTGTGCAGGAGGTCAGAAGTCCTAAAATTGAGGTGTCAGCAGGGCCATGTTCTCTCTGAAGGCTCTAAGGGAAGATCCCTTCTCGTCTCTTCCAGCTTCTGGCGCCTCGGGGATTCCTTGGCTTGAAGCCACATGCCTTCAATCTCTGCCCATCTTTACGTGGCCTTCCCTGTGTGTTTCTCTGTGTCTTCTTCTCTCCTTACAAGGACACCTGCCATTGGATTTCAGACCGATCCTAAATCTAGAATGGTTTCATCTCAATATCTTTAAACTAATTACATCTGCAAAGATGCCCTATTTCTAAAAGGTCACAGTCTGAGGTTCTGAGTACACATAATTTTGAGGAAGACCATACTTAATCTACCACAGTTCCCCTCTCACAGAATTGCTTTTCTTGCAAGTTCTGGGGGGCTCCTGCCTTTGCCTGAATGTGCTTGTGTAAGAGGTCAGGGTCTTGAGGGTGGAAGGACCAAGGTAGCACAGAAAACACAGAAGTGAGTAGTCTTCACTTGCCTACCCCATCCCCTAGCTGTTAGCGTCACTGCGTTTCATGGGTAACAAATGTCGCCAGCCATTTATTCGGTGTCTAACTCTATCTAACACTGGGTTTGGAGTGCCTCCATTGGGCCTTTTGGCATTTTCTGAAGAAGAGAAGGAAGATGAGGAGAAGGAGGGGAAGGAGGAGGAGGAGAAGGAAGAGAAGGAGGAGTATTGTTTGGTATCACTCAGCAGTGTTTGTGTTTACAAAACGTCTCTCCCATTAGACAATTCCAATTTAAAATACAGATTAGCTGTGACAAAACTGACCTGGGATGGCTTTTCTCTTTGATGGTTTCAATTTCCAGCTTATCCGTCACAAATGATTGTAATACTATAGGATTTTGACAAAACAGGGGTAGGAGATTTGAATTCTTACCTGCAATTTCCAGCTCTAGGGGATAATAGCAGAGAGAAAAACAACAATAACTGAGTTGTAGGATATGAAAACATGCTGAATTTTCTCCTCAGAGTTTATGCTCCTAGGCATTCAACAGGTCACTTTTCCTGTCGAAGAAATAAACTCTTGTACCAAATTATGAGCCTTAGAAAACCCATCATGTTTTTTCTTATGCCTTGAGTGCAAGGAAGGCTGGGAGAAACAATGATCAATTTCAGTAATTATCGGCCTAGATTTTTATTATATTCAGGCCTCGTCTATGTGTGGCTTTATGTTCTGTTTCTATCAGCAGGTTTTGTTGCACATGTGATTTTGCATTCTTCTTTGGCATTTTCTCCTGGCCTGGATTCCTTGACACAGTTCTCACTTTCTACTCTCTGCCATTTGTTTCTTCTGCTTCCTTCTCCCTCACCTTCTCTGCCCACCTTTTAAGTGCTGGGGTTTCTTAGGATTCCTGCTCTTCTCTCTCTGGACACGCAGCCCTTGGATTTCTTATATGCTCTGAGGATTTTAACTCTCCTTGGAGACCGATGACTCCCAAATCAGTATCTGCAACTCCAACTTTTCCTGAGTTTGATTCAGATTTAAATCTGCCAACTGCACGTTAGGCCAGTGTTGTGTGTGTGTGTCCCTCAGGTGCCTTCCTCATCGACTATAAATTTGAACTCCTCATCCTTTTCACTGAGATGGACACTTCTGTTCTGCTTCTTCTGTGCCCAGTCTTAGCAGACAGCTGGGCAATGGCCCAGAGTCTCAAGAAGGAATCTGCAAATTATCTAAGACTTGTTTCTTTCTCACCCTCCCGTTCAACGTCCACTTCCTCTTGATCTCCCTGCTAAGCATTTCTGGAATCTGTCTCTCTCCCTTTGTTTCTGCTGGCTCTGAATTTCGGACCTGGGACCAGATGATAACTGATCATCTCATCTGGTTATTTCCTTATCCTCTTAACTAGACCATAACAAGCTTAAGATGTTTCCATAGTTTCCCACTGCCTACAGCATTAAACGGAGACTTACCAGCATGACTGGTTCCTGCCCATTTCTGTGTCATCCTCTGCCACTCCACATTCCTCATTTTCTACCTTCACAGCCTCTTGCCATCCCACTTGGAACCACACTGTTCCATGCTTCATGGCTTTTCTGATGCTGCTCTACCTAAAAGCCCCTTACTATCTTTCATTGCTAATTCTTACCCAACCTTAACTCAGTTCAGGTGTTACTCATTCAACAAACACTTACTGAGCAACGAGTGTGTGCCAGGCAGTGTTGGGGTCCCATTGTTGAGCAGGCAGAGGGACACTGTCCTCATGGAGCTTAATTCTAGAAGTTCTCACTGAACTATGATGGTAGGCTACATGCCTCTCCCTGTGCCTGCCCTCATCAGCAACCTTCCATGGTCCATCATTACCTCAGCCCGTGGGGCCACTGGTCTTCCTTCTGTAATGTACTATAAATTTCATGATGGTGGGGCCATGCCGTGCTTATCTTAGCATTCTTAGTGCCTGGAATAGTACTTAGTGTTTGGTAGATTCTCAGTATGTTTTCCTTGATGAACTCAATTATTGTTTGTACATAAAAACATCCATGTCTCATGAGACCTTCACCTTCTGGAGAACACTTACCCTTGGTCCTCCAGAACAGGTCAGCCATCCTTGTGATATGCCCCTACATCTTGCATTATTTATTCCCAGAATTTTGCACAATTAGGACATTATTTTTTCAGCCACTCACTTTTTTTTTTTGTTTCAATTTGATTTCCTGAGGGCGCCTGGGTGGCTCAGTCGGCTAAGCATTTAAATTCGGCTCAGGGCATGATCTCACAGTTTGTGAGTTTGAGCCCCGCATCAGACTCAGTGCTGACAGTTCAGAGCTTGGAGCCTGCTTCAGATTCTGCATCTGCCTCTCTTTCTCCCCCCACCCTACCTCAAGCTCTGTCTCTCTCAACAATAAAACAAAAAATTAGAAAAAAAATTGTTTAAAAAAACTTGGTTTTCTGCCTTAAGTTGTAAATTTCATCAGCCAGGTTGATGGTCAGGCTAGCACAGTACATGGCCTATAATAAATGCATAATAGATATTTGTTAACTAATGGATTGGCACATTTTTTGGCTGGATAAAAATCCTGAATGTGTTGCTGGGACCTACAGAAAATGTAGACCCAATTGCCTGCTGACCTAATGCCCCACTCTACCCATCTATAAAATGGAGATATTCCTGTGGCATAATGTTGGATAGCAGCTGAGTATCAGATAAAACCATCTCAAAACAAATGTGTTGTAAATAAATTATACAAAAAGAAAAGATGGGATTGAAAGATTAAACACATCAACTAAAATTCCAGATGAGGTCTGAAATGCCTATTTCAGGATGTGGTATTTTATTCCTCCACAGAAAATATAAACATTTCCCCCCACTTTTCCTCCCCAGAATCTGAGACAGCAATGGTTGTGCAGAATGAAGCTCAATCAGAAGAGGTAAAATTTTTGTGAAGTATTTGAAGCATGTGACTTCCATTTTTAAAATCCACAATAGAGGTTTGCAGAAATGAACTGGGGAGGACAGATCTATCTAAGCAGCAACGGTTGTGAGTTAGCTGAGGAATCTGTAGACTTGTGCTCTTGGCAGAACTAACATTCATATTGTTACTTCTATATGTGCAGATGCTTTGGAAACTAATAAGAAAAAAAACCATACAAAAACATGGAAAGATCAATATGTGTTCCTTCTGCATGGCCCAGGGTTAGTGACGTCCTGCCGAATCAACCCTTGCCACCGGCATATTTCTTATTTGCTGACCGTGCCTTTCATTAATTTTTATCATCACAAAAGTGGTTCAAGCTGCATCACGTAAAAACTGTCAGCAGTATAGACACCTATAAGGGAAAAGGGAAAAAGGTCCCCATCCCTTCTTTCTTCCTTCCCTTCTCCTTCTGCAGAGAGAGATTGTTGTCCCTCCTTGCTGCTGTGTTGGAGAAAGGGACAGGAAGGTGAGGAAATGGAGCATGACCTGGGCAGCAGAGGTGGCATTGAGCCCCTACCAGAACTAGGTGCTGCCTGCAGAGCAAAACTCCTCAAATGATTTGGTGTCAGAAGTCCTGTACACTCATAAAAATTAAAACAAATTTAAAGTGATGTTAATTCATTTAAAAGCAAAGAAAGCAAATCTATTACTTGTTGACCTAAATAACGTTTTATGAAAAATAACTCTATTTTCCCCGAACGAAAAAATATTAGCAAGAGAAGTGGCATTAGTGGCATTGTTTGACATTTCTGCAAATCTCATTAATGTCTGGCTTGCTAGGAGACAGAAAGATACTCTTATCTGCTTGCATATTCTATCATCGATGGTGACAGTAGTCCATTACTTGTCACGTAACCTCTGGGAAACCCTACCTTCCATCTTGTGAGAGAATGACAGTGAAAAGGGCAAATAATGTCTCATGAAAATCGTTTTGATCTCATGGGTCCCCTGGCTACACTTTGAGAACCACTGCTGTCAAAAAGTTGAAATTGAATTCCATTTTCCTCTTCTATCTTGTTGCCTCTGGAGGTCTAAGTCAGCTGAGGTCCTGAGTTGCACAGAACTGGGCAGAACTCAAAGGATTTAGGTGGTAGCCAATGAAGAGACTTGACCATGGGGAACACAGGGCTCACAGCACAGCTCTTTCCTATCTTCAGACCCCTGAGCCCCACAGCTCATATGCCTGATGTCGGAGACAGGAAGATTTGGGGGTCTGGGAAAATGTTCCAGATTTTCGGAGATTATTTTTAAAAACTTCTGATTTGTAAGGCTGCCTTGTCTTGATCTTGAGACATGTCGGGCAAAATGGGGTGAGACGCAGTGAAGCTGCTGGTGGAGGGAAGATATGATTGGGACCGGAAGCTGTGTGAGTATGAAGTTCAGAAACGAGTGGCCCCATCACCTTCCCTGTGTCTCACCAGGTAAAAATGGTCATCAACCCTGACCTGCTAATGATCATTGCTCCCTCCGTGGGATTTGTGCTGTTGGTGTTGCTTGTGGCATTTTTCCTTCGAGGTAAGGAGGGCAGGCCCAGGTGGGATGGAGCCCTCAGAGCTGTGGAGGCTCCAGGAGGGCCTGGGAGTGAACAGATTCTGCTTTCTGCCCCTGTCTCCATCCCCCAGAGTCCTCTTTCCATCCGGTCCCTATCCTGGTCAAGGGAAACTCATTCTCCCTAAGATGCTAAAGCCTTCATGTATCATCTTCCTGATGGAGTTTGTATTTTGGAAAAGAAAAAAAAGAGTACTTTCATTTACTGGATGCATAACCTGTGACAGTTCTGATGCTATCCTCTTGATGTGCCTCTTTTCTCCCTCATTACTGCCTTAAGTGGAAAGTGCCATTATTATCATTGTCTGGGGTGGAGGAAGTTGTGGCCTGGCCTCCTCCTCTGACTAGGACTGCCCCAGGAAGAAAGCCATGAAGGATCTTGGCCTTATTATCTCCTTAAAGCAAGCTTTCCTTACCTGGGTTCCACAGAGAGACCTCGGGGGAAAGTGAATCCCTTGAAATCATGTGTGAAGGTACTTGCATGTTGATATCTGCATTTTTCAAGGGGCAGCGTCCATAATTGTTATTAGATTCTCCAGCCGGTCTGTGACCTTGCACCCCTCCTTCCCACCACCACTCCTCACTTTCAAAACAATAGTTTTGAAACACAGCAAAAAGGAGTCATGAAACAGGGTTTTAAGTTGTCATGCAAAGTATAGGCATGTGGCATCTGGTCCTGTTGTAAAATGGGGGAAAACTGTTCTGTAGTCATCAACAGAAACTGTTTGGAGGTGGTAGATAAGGAGATAAGACTGGTAACCATCTCAACTGCTTTGAGCAGCAGTAGCGAAACTTGCACATTTCAGCACCTGTCCCTAGTGAACACCGCCAAAGGGAATTTGAAACTCAGTGGAAGCCTGTCTTTAGCCTTCATGCAAAGCCCTCTTAAAGGCAGAGGCCATTGGTCCTCATACAGTTTTGGAAATTCTGAGTATGTCTCATAAGGAAGTGTTTTAAAACTTGAGTGAGTGCTTGAATTATGAGTGGGCAATGACTTAAAAATGAAGCGGCTTAACACTATTGCCCACACATGGGAACAACTGTGTAAGTGATGGGCACTGCCTCAGGACCCATAGAGGCAGTCACTAGATCTGGGAAAAGGAATGCATTTCCCTGCCTAAACCAGTCCCTAAATTCTCACCTTTGGTCCACCTCTGCTCTTGGGAAGGCAGCTCCTGGCTTAACCCAGCATTTCACATGTCCTAACACAGCTACTCTGCTTATACCATGGCCTTGTCTTTTCAGGGAAAGTCATGAAAACCAATTGTTTCCAGAAACACACAAGGTAATTCATCTTGCATGACTGATTGTTGTAATGATTGTACAAGCTGTTACAAATGATTAGATACTACTCAGTGGTTTAATGACTTGTTCTTGTGTTCTGATGAAATACAGGGTTGGAGAAATGTGGCATTAGAGGTGAAAAAGATGTGGGATTTAGCTCACATTAACCTCTGTCCTGGTTAACACTGTGTTATGTTTGTCCGAAATATAAATACAAAGGCAGGTTGCATTAATAGAAGCATGGCATACAAAAGAAAGAAGGTGATATGTCACTATCCTCTGTGTTCAGAATTTTTTGTTCAACTCTGAGCAATTCATTTTAAAAGGACGTTGTTAAACAGGAGTTTCCAGAGAAGAGAGCTGGCAGTGGGGAAAATGAAAACATGTAGAATATCATTCCTGGGATTTGGTGCCTCTGCCCAATTAGATCATTGTAACAGTTTTTTTTTTTTTTAATAGTCTGAAGAATCTCTGGAAAGAGATTTTGAATATCTGTCCTGTTTTATAGCTTTTTGGGAAAGAAATGAAAAGATTTGAAAAGAAATGAAGACTGTGCTTTCATTAACAATTACGTCAATACCAAAATATCAATTAACAAATAAATATTAACAAGTGGGGAAACTGGGGCTTAGCAAGGTGACTTTCCAAGGTCATAAACACATTTAGATCACAATTTTATATTTTGCCAATGTAGAAACTTTTAATTCCCTTATTAGAATAGATTTGCAAAAGCCCTTTATCTCCTGCAGCCTCAGTTTTCCCATATGTGAATGGAGAGGCTTGGACCGGATGGAGTTTGAGCTCTTTTAACTCTAACAGCCATGGTTAGTGGCCTTGTGATTTAGCAGCATCTGTTTATTCCTGGTCCTGGTGTTTCCCATTTTCAGCCTCTCTTTTCTCTTTACAGGCTTGACAATGTTGGAGAGTGTAAAAACACCTCTGAAGATATGCAGCATGGAGGGGAAGTTGAAGATGGTCTTTTCACACTCTAACGGGCCACCTTTTCTTAGGATTGAGGATGGGGGCATCATGTGGGAATTGTCCAAATAAGTCCTAGAATGTTTTGTTTTTAAAGCCCCATCTATTCCATTGGTGTCATCCATTCAGTCTTGCATTAATTTCACAAGTGCAAGGTATTTTAGAGACCGAACCTTCCCTGCCAGGTGCTTTAATCTCCTCTGTAGCGTCAGGCTAAGGGATCTTCCAGACTACACTTGAATAATTTCGGTGATGGTGAGCTCACTACCAAACCTAAAGGAGATCGTTCAATCTCAGGGCAGTTCTGAGACAGAAATATTTAAAACAAAGCTGTCTCCAGAAAGCACCTGCCTGGCGGTCCTAGTTGAATTTACTGTGTTTACCCAGAACATGTATAATCTCTCTCCTCTCTGGCAGCGCTCCAGATATTGGAAGGAGAGCTTCATGTCTCTCCAAAGTACCTTGCTCATGGGACATGATTTCTGGTCCCTTCTCTACTCTAGTTGCCTTTGCCTTGTATGCATTTGTATCTCTCTCTTTATGCCCAGCTTACGGAGTTCAGTGCCCCACTCCAGGTATGGTATGAGCAGCCCTGGGTCTCATCAATAATTTAGGAAGTAATGTGGAACCACGCCATAATTTCGGCTCACCCCCTGTTTTGTTTTGTTTTTTTAAAGAGAAGATTCTCCCTTAAGGAGTGCTCTGCAGTGGTGGGTGTGTGGTCGCACAGAGTCAGGAGTTTCCTGCAACAGGAGGCAAAGGTCCAGGTGGAGGTGGTTGTCAGAGACCTCATTTAAGCTGGAATTTCCCTGGACTCGTACAGTAGTTTCCAAGCCACCTCCCAATCTATACCCCTTCCCTTCTCGATTGGTTCTCCATGCTGTGGCAGAGATATCCTTTTCTAAATACAGATCGTAGATTCCTGTCTCCTGACTTCTACTTTCGGCATAGAGAAAGCATGTGGGCTCTGCCTGAGGCTGGGTGGCTGGGTGGCCGGGACTTCGGAGACTAGGCAGCCGACATAGATGAGTGAGGCAAGGGGAAGTGCTGGGCCGTTACAAAGTGGAATGTGTCTGTGTCCACTTGAAGGCATTAACACTCCAACTTAGAATAATGACCTGGCCAAGCAACACATGGCCATGGGCTAGAAGAAGGCAACTGGTCTGAGACTCCAAAGTCCAGGGGGTAGTGTAGGGTTTTGCCAAATGATGACTTAATAAATATACAATTCTTATGCTGAGACTTCCTGATCAGAAGAGATCGTTGGTCTAGTTTTTCCTCTCTCTCCCTCTCTGTGCAATCAGGATGAATTGGTAGCCACCTACAAATAACTTCCTAGTATCTTGGGCCCAGGAGAGAGAATCACTTCCCTTACAGAGCTTAAAAATCTAAATGAGACAAAACACATATGGGAAATGCAACAGAATGGAATCAGTGTTGATTTTCCATTTGCACAAGGAAGAGCTTTGATGGAGACATCATTCTTACAGCTGATGTTTACATAGTGGGTCCACAATCAAACCTTGAGGATTTAGAACAACCTAATTCTGCAACCTGGACCTTGGTCTTTCTAGGCTAAATGAGATAACATCCAGTCCTTAAAAAGCATTCGCTATGGTCTAGGTACTCTACCAAGTGTTTCAAGGCAATTTCTCATTGGGTTCTCACAGCAGCCCAGTGAAACAGGTAAATTACTCCTGCTTTTGGAGCTGAGAAAACAGAAGCAGGGAGAGGTGAAGAAACTTGTCCAAGGTCACATGGACCAACATCCCTATGACAGAGCAGGGCTTTGAACCAGGCTGGAAGGACTCTACACTCTTAACCACTACCCTGTGCTTCACAGCGAGGGCCTTAATTTAACACTTTGTGCATACAGAATTGCGATATTGGCCTGTGTTGGTCCCAGATGGATTTTAGTTTGCTCAAATCCATGGCGACCTGGGTGTTTTGATGGTTCTCCAACCCCCAATCCTTTATAGCTCAATCTTCCCTGGTCCCCATATTATTTACTCAGAATCTTATTTGCATTTGCAGAGGAAGCTGCAAGTGGAGAACCTGGCAGGAACCTTAATGAAGCCAGGTGGGACACATTTAAATGGGAATGTGTTGAACTAACTCATGAAGAGTTGGAGCCAAGCTGTCAGCAGGCTTAATGAAAGGTTAACAGGAATCCAGCAATGGGTGGCTGGGGAGACTCTTTGTCTCTCTAAAGAAAACAAAAAGTTGAGAAGTGAGTTCCCTGGGTGGAGGCAGGATCAGAAGGAGGAAGCCACTTGTAACCAAAAGCCTGGGTCTCAAAATAGAATTTCATTGGGTTTGTAAACATGTTATAGTCGTTAAAAAAAAAAAAAAGGCTCTGTGGGTTCTAGGCTCTCTGAACATCAAAGGACAGCGAAGAGAAATGTACTAGATGGAGTATGATTAATGCTGATGTTTTTATGAGGGTCTTGGAATGTGCTGGAGGTGGCTGCTCACAAAATGGAAGGTGGGTTTACTTTCCAACTGAGCTGGAAAGGTGCTGTTCTGCAGTTGTATGCTTTATGGGGTGCTGCACATGGAGTGGAGGGTGGGTGCAGGAAAGACACCCACGTATCCAACAATTCAACTCCCATGTTTTAGCTGATGAAACAGAGGCCCTGACAGGGGGCCTTAGTTACCCCAGGCTACACAGTAAACCAGTGCTAGAGCACAGACCTAAACCATCTCTCCTGGACTTACCTCTGTGGCCATGTCACAAACCTGTCATTGGATTTTTCTAGGTCCACCTGGATCTGCCTGATTATTTACCCTTCTGAAGTAACATTACATTCTTGGTGCATGCATTTCTTTCCCTTGACCCATCTTTCCCAGCAAACCCTTGACCCTAGGGTGACTGACACTCCCAGAAAGAGGAATCAGAATGTAGAAGTGTAAAACTTGGCTGTTCTGTTGCTCTTTGAAGAACACTACCGTAACTAGGGCGACTTGTCCTTGTCCTGCATGCTGGGAACCCCCTCAGTCCCGGACAAACTGGGATGATTGGTCCACCTGAGTCCATAACTAAACTAGAGCTGAAAACAACCACCCTTGGAGTTCTTTCAATCACCTGCTCTTGGCTTTCTTGCAGCGATGATGTTTTTACCACAGTGGGACTCAAGTGGAGTTTAATTTGTTTAGATCCCCTCTTAAAATGGACTACTAACTCTAGATTCTAGACCTTTGTTATTCAGAATGTGGGGCTCAGACCATGCTGTTGTCATCACAAGGGAGCTTGTTAGAAATGCGGAATGTCATTCCCCCACCTCGAGCCAGAGAATCAGAATCTGCATTTTAACAAGGTCTCCATGTTATTCATATGAACATTAGGTTGAGAAGTACTGGCCTAAAGCATTGATTTTCAAAGTCGACAGCACATTGAAATCATATGGGGATTTCAGTATTAAAAACTACTGATGTTCAACTCCCCTCTGAAATCCTGATTTTAATGGGCATGGGGAGGGGGGAGAGACCTGGCTATCAAGAGTTTTTATGCCACCTCGGATAACGCTAATACTCAGCAATGACTATGAGCCACGATTCTAAAGACAGGGCAGCTTTGTGCCAGAAGGTAAAGTTGCTAATTAATCAGGACAGCTTTTGGCCTAAGTTACAAGTTTATGTGGGTCTAGTACCCCCACATGATTTTGCTCAAAGAAATGATCGATAAAATTGTCCAAGAAGATCTGAGGAGACAAGATAATGACCTAAATGTCCCAATTACTATGGATGAGGCCCATTAAAGTAATTAAAAATCAAGATATAATATTTGGTCTGTGGAAAGTGATAATGAGAAAACAGAAAAGATAAACGGAGAAAGAATGTCTAGGGGTCAAGGTGGTGCTATTAATCTTTCAGAGACATCAGGGGGATAATGAGGAGATGATGCTAAGATTATAAAAGAAACATGGGAGATTGGTTAAATGGAAACCTTTGTTGCAGAGTAAGGAACTTGGTAAAAAGGGAACTATCTGCCCTCTTGTACCTAAAAATAATGGGAGACCCTCCTCAGGGCACACTCATTATCTTAGTAAGAATGTATTCAGCTGCAAGTAAGAGAATACTTAAAAGTAGTGACTTAAAGACTTTGAATTATTTCACATACCTAGAAATCCAGATTTATGTTGAGATAGTAGAGTCTCTGTGACTTCTTTTGGCTCATTCTTCATGGTTGCAAGATGGCTGTCATTGCTCTAATGTGTCTCCTATGTGCCAAAGAGCCATTTTGGGTGCTGGGGTATAGTAATGAATTGGACAGACCTAGTCCCTCTTCCCAGATAGCTTACAGTCTCCAGAACCATTTCATCTGTGTTACGCATTTCATGATTCCAAATATTTGGATCGTCTTTAATGTATCCGAGAGGCAAAAAGATTGAAGAGTTTAAAAAGGATAAAAGTTTAGAAATTCTGCAGACACACCTTCTTGAAGCTGGGGAACTGTGCCTTTCATGTGAGTATTGGAAGTCAATAGATGAATGAGGCAGAAACATTTCAGCCCTAGTAGGTGAAAGAAAATTATAGCAAAAATTCTTAGCTGCAGTGAAGCTTCATAAACATGGCAGGGAGTAGGTAGTTTGGTATAAGAGCAATGGTGCAGTAAGGGAAATAACCTCTTGTGTATTTCTGTACCGTTTCCCATTTTTGTTTCTAAGCATCTCCAAACCTATGGTACTCTGTGTCAGAAGAGGAGGATATCTCCATTTGATAGGGGAGAAAAATGCAAGAACAGAGAGACAAAGTCACTGCCTGCGTTCCCACAATAGTGGGAATCAAATGTCCTGATTCCTCCTCAATCCAATGGATAAGTATTTTCATGTGTGCACCTAGCTTTGTGCTTGAACCTAATAACAGGGCTGGCAGTCATCACTAATATTATTTGAGCACTTTCTGTATGTCAGGCACTACCCTAAGCACTTTACATGCATCATTTAATCTCTCTATGAGGGGGGTTGCCAGTTTTACCCTGTTGGACAGGTGAGGAAATGAAAGTTCAGATTCATAAAGTAGCTAATCTGCAGTTGAGCTTGGATTCAAACTCTGAAGCAGCTTCAGAGCTCATGTCCTCAAGCCCTGTGCTCTGGCCCTTCCAGGTATATAAAGTGCCTTAGTGATCTCTTCATGATGGTAATCCTGTGTAAGGTGGATGGGGTTGGACTGGGGGTCTTAGGGTTTCCCCTGATCACCTTCGTGAGGTTCAATGTCTTCCCTCTCTAAGTTTGTCTGACTAGACCAACCTGGAAATGGATGGAACAGTGTGGAGGGCATGAAGCTCAAAGAGTCTCCCATTCTTGAAGGGACTCAAGTTTAGCTTTACTTTCAATGGGGCTATCTGTTCAGGCTCAAAGATTGACTAATCAGAATCTGGCACTTAAAATATTCTATGAATCTGGCTCCCTTCCCCTTTAAAAACATACCTGGATAAAAGAGAAAGCAAAGGGCCTGGGTCCTACTCTCCTGCAGAGCCTCTGGTCCTGCCTTCCTCTTCTCTGCCTGGCCCTCAGTCCTCATGATGCCTCTTATCTCCTCTCTCTACCTTGTTTATCTCTGTTCCCTCCTCAGCTTCTTTCCTTCTCTTCCCTGGTCCCTCTGAGATGCGTCTTATCTCCCTTCAGCAGTTCCATCAACAAAGTCCTATCATTTTTTCCTCCTGCTTCAGGATGCCTGGAATCATTTTAATCTGTTCCTCCGAGCTTTGGTTTTCAATCTCCTCCCAAACTTAATCTCAGACCCTTCTTCACTTAGATGAAAAAAAAGGCCAGAACGAGATTACATTACCTGACAAAACCTTCTGGCTCGGGGATCAAGATGATTAGAAAAGACAGCAGAATCTTTCTTACTTTACTACCATGCCTTTGGTATGTTGTGCTGAGAAAAGTTTTTTAATTAACCAAAGTCTCACCATCAATTAATGCTACAACCTCCACGACCAGCCCCCTGCTTTTTTTTTTTTTTTTTAATTTAAACTATTGTTGAAAATTTTGTAACATGTTGGTGTATGGAAAGAACCCAGCTCTCTGGGTCAAATTGGCCTAGAACCTGAAGCTGTTCTTGCCCACCTGGGTGGCCCAGGACAAGTTGCTTTGGCTTCTCTTAGTCTCAGCTTTATCATTTATAAACATGGAATAGTAACAGGACCCTCATAAGTAAGCATTCAATGTAGCAATGCCAGTAAAGCAGCTGGCACAGTGCTTGGCACAGGGTAGGTGCTCTAAGACTAGCAGGCACTGTTGTTAGTGCACTCTGCAGCCCCGGCAAGTTTAGAGTTACCTATGTTAGTTGAGAGTTGCTGGCAGGACCTGCAGAGTCCCCCAGGAAGGTACCTACAGCGCACTTGGAGAACAGGCATGTCGAACCTGTGGGCTTCTGGTCTATCGCAGAAGCTGCACATATGTCCCCTGATCTGGGGTTCTCATACTTTAGACACCCTAAGACCCATCTGAGAACATGTTAAAATGCATATACCTGGGTTCAACCCCCAGAGATGCAGATTCAGTGACTTGGAATTGGGCCCTACTACCTGAATTTTTTATGACTGTGGTAGAGTTCTGAAGCAGTTCTGAAGCAGGGAGCAGTGGACCCTCTGAGAGTGTGGTTCAGAGGCTCACATTCAAACAGTGCTCATGGCAGCTAGCCTGATTGCTAATCACTCTGTCCTGCCACTTTCCTCGATTCTGATCCTGCTTTACCTTTGTCTTTGGACCCTGGTCTCAGCTCCAGTTTTGCTCTGATTTTGTTCTTTCTGGTTCACCGTGGTCAACCCCAGGGCATTCTTACCCTCTGGTTCTTAGCCTCAGCTTCCCCCACCTGCCCGAGGTCTGGCTCTGGCTGAATCCTGCATTACATGCTAAATTGTTCCCAAGTGATGCCATCACTCACTCCTACAGCTTCTGTGCGCCAGTTACGGTTATCATTCGCCATCCTCCCCTGCCTTTCATTCATGCCTTTGGTACCAGACACCCCTTTGGACTTCCAATGTGATGAAGAATCTAGGAAGATGGCAAGGGCACCATTTTGAATTTGAATTATGATTTTAAAACACTGGGAATGTGGACTGTGGACCATGTACTGAATTTTTATTGCCCTTAAAATATATGCTGGGCTATTTTTTATTTCAATTTTAAATCCATCTCATATATCTTGGTTCATGTGGGGTTTTTCCACCCCTGTGAAATGATGAAGAATATAAGAAGTATGCTCTGAAAAAAAAAAAAAAAGAAAAATGCTCTGGTTTCTATCTGGATTTCTTCTTCTTTCTGAATTGTGGCTATATTAGATAGATAAATAGATAATTTTTAAAACTATGGATATATAAGAAAAAACATGAAATTCACCATTTTAACCACTCTCAGTGTACAACTCAGTGGTATTAATTACATTTACAATGTTGTAACCATCACCATGATCTGTTTCCAAAATTTTTTCATCATCCCAAACAAAAACTCCGTAATTATTAAGCAATAACTCTCTATTCGCCCTTCCCTCAGCCCCTGGTAACTACCATTCTACTTTCTGTCTCTATGAATTTGCCTCTTCTAGATATTTCATGTAAGTGGAATTAAATCCTATTTGTCCATTTACGTATGGCTTATTTCACATGGCATAATGTTTCCAAGGTTTGTCTGCGTCGTAGCATGTATCAGAACCCCATTCCTTTTTTAAGGATGAATAACATCCCCATTGTATGCATATACCATATTTTGTTTATCCATTTATCCATTGATGGACAACTGGGTTGTTTCCATGTTTTGGTTGTTGTGAATAATGCTGGCATACAAGTATTTGTTCAAGTCTCTGCTTTTGAATTTTGTGGCATATATGCCCAAGAGTGGACTTACTGGGTCATATGGTAATGCTACATATTTAGTTTTTTGAAGAGCCACCACACTGTTTTCCACAGTGGCTACCTTTTAAAATTCCCACTAGCAGTATATGAGGGTTACAATTTTTCTGTATCCTCACCAACACTTGTTATTCACCTGTTTAAAAAACCTTATAGCCATCCTAGTAGGTATGAAGTGGAATCTCCTGGTTTTGATTTATACTTCACTAATGACTAATAGCGTAGAACATCTTTTCATGTGCTTATTTCATCATTTGTATATATTCTGTGAACATATGTCTATTCAAGCCCTTTGCTCATTTTTAAATTGGGTTGTTTGTCTTTTTGTTGTGAGTTGTGGGAGTTCTTTATATATTCTGGATATCGATTTCTTATCAGGTATATGATAGGAAAATATCTCCCATTCTATAGGTTGTCTTTTGATTTCTTGATAATGTCCTTTGCACAAAAGTTTTTAATTTTAATGAAGTCCATTTTATGTATTTTTCCTTTTGTTGCTTATTACCTTAGTGTCATATCTAAGAATTATTTCTAAATACAAAGTCGTGAAAATATACCTCTATGTTTTCTTCTTTTTTTTTAACGTTTATTTTTTTATTATTGAGAGACAGAGAGAGACAGAGCATGAGCATGGGAGTGGCAGAGAGAGGAGGAGACACAGAATCTGAAGGAGGCTCCAGGCTCTGAGCTGTTAGCACAGAGCCCGATGCAGGGCTCCAACTCACAAACACAGTGAGATCATAACCTGAGCTGAAGTCAGACGCTTAACTGACTGAACCACCCAGGCGCCCCACCTCTATGTTTTTTTCTAAGAGTGTTTTGGTTTAGTCTTATAGGTCATTGATTCATTTTTTTCATGTTTATTTATTTATTTTGAGACAGGGAAAAAGAGAGAGAGAGAGAGAGAGCATGAGCAGGGTGAAGGAAGGGCAAAGAGAGAGGGAGAGAGAGGATCCCAAGCAGGCTCCACACTGTCAGCACAGATCTTGATGTGGGGCTCGATCTCAGGAACCACGATACCATGACCTGAACTGAAATCAAGTGTCGGATGCTTAACCGACTGAGCCACCCAGGCACCCCAAGTCATTGGTTCATTTTGACTTGTTTATGATGTGAGGTAGGGAGTCCAACTTTATTCTTTTTGAATGTGAAAATCCAGTTTTGCTGGCACCATTTATTGAAGAGATGCTCTTTTTCTCCATTGAATGGACCTGAAACTCAAGCTTAACTTTATTTCTCTGAAAATATGAAGCATGCTTGTCTGAAAATTCCACTCCTTTGGGTCTTTTGGGCTGTGTTTCTGTTGTCCTTTGTCTCTGCATGTTCTTGCTCATGGTGTCTTAATTTCTTGTGTGCCTGGCTACCTTGATTATATAAAGGTTATTGCATTTGAAAATTATTTGCAGGAATAATTTGAGTCCCAGCATAATGTGATTTACTCCAGAAAGAACTTGCATTTGCTTCTGCCAGGTGCTTTTGTGTGTCATCAGTCTCGGACCACCAAAACTCTAGTTTACTGCTCACTGTTCCATGGTTTACTTAGATGACTTGAAGCCAGGTTGCAAGTTCATGAGAGACCAGAGTTACTACTGGTTCACCTTTAACCTGAGGGGACAGCCCTTTTTGACCTAGCTAATGCTAAGTAGTGGTTCATCAAAGTCCCTAACTTTGTGAGTTCCAAACTTTGACACTTTAAAAAAGATTTTTTTAAGTTTATTTATTTATTTTGAGAGACACAGAGACAGTGTAAATGGGGGAGGGGCATAGAGAGAGGGAAGGAGAGGATCACAAGCAGGCTTTGTGCTGCCAGCACAAATTATTAATAAATTATTAATAAATTAATAAATTTATTAATAAAACCATTTTCTTTGAAACAAAGATGGATACAACAAAAAAATATTTAGTTCCATGATACAATTAGTGTCTTGTAAGTGTCAATAAGATTAGTGTCTACTTAATAGCCTGCATTGAATTGTTTCCATCCCAAAAGTATACTTCCTGGTATGTACATTTAACCTGGAGGAGAACAGACCAAGGGAGATTTGATGTCCGTGAACAAATGGTTGAGGAACTGCCACTGGAAAGAGGAAGTAGTCTTGTTCTATGTTACTCCAGAAGGCAAATTTAGGACTGGGAATTTTAAATTCTAAAAATCAGTTTCTAAGCAAAGGAACGCTTTGCCAGAATAATTTAGAATATTGCGGTGAGTAGGATTTTGGTTACTTAGCATTCATTTGTTCTGCCTTTCATTTTGGACTGATTTCTTTGATACTTTTCTTCTGCCCTTTAATTATTTGTAGTTCCCTTGCACCTGACTCATCCCCTATCCAACCATGGCATGTAAACTGAGCCTGGAGAATCAGAGCACTACATCGCCCTACTCCCCACAATAACGAGTCGGTCAGGGATGTGCACAAGGCCCAAGTGATGCCAACTGGAGCCAAAAAGACCCGATTCTAAGACTTTTGTTTCCGTTATGCAGGATGTTGATCTTTTCCTGCTATGAGAGAATAGGTGGCCACTGTTGTGCCACCACAAAGGGAGACTATTCAAGAGGAAGTGGAACCCAGATAGGGGAATAAAAAACAAACCCTGGTGATATTGGTTGAGTCCTGATCATGCCAAGACTAAAAGTATAAAGCTAAAAGTAAAAGCTAAAAGTTTAGCATGAACTTAAAAGACTGTTCATGCTGTGTGATGAGAGGAAATAAATTGCCATTTTGCTTAAGCTAGCTTGATTTGGGCTTTCTGCTCTTGAAATGTTAAGAGTTTTAACTCAAATGGGTAGTAAACTCCTCATTAACAGTAGTGTTTATGCAGAAGAGGATGACCAGCCTTTGGAGTAGTTTTGGAGGGGATACCAGAATATCTGGAAAGTTGGCTTTGAGGACTTCCAACTTGAAGTTCTTGGTTTCTCCAAAAGTCTCCTTTACTTGGAGTTTGTTCTGCCCAGGAGACCTGGTAAGTTCAAAGAGAATCCAAAAACACTGTGTTGGCTATCCCTCAGGGCCAAGCAATACAGAAGTTAATACATGTCCAGGCCTGGGATGCATATTTAATGGACAAATCCATAATGTTGAATCCCAGAATGAATGATTTAGAGTTGGATTATTCACTTTGCACTAAATTAAGTTGTCTTATTTAGCCAAAACAAGACTTCCTGACAGGATTTTCGTCATAACCTTGGCTGAGTAATGAGTTTCTTTGCCAGGATGAATTATTGATTAGACCTTTGTATCATCTGCCTGGCAGATGAAGGAAAACTATTTAATTTTAAAGATGTTCGTATTCAGATGTATATGCAGAAAAGAAGTTTTGAGCACTGTACTTTAATGCTCCATCACTTAATCTTCCCAGGATTATTTATGGAACAGGATCTGAGTTATATGACAGTGTCGGGTTATTTTTAGGCCCAAATAACTAATACTCCCCATCTGTGGATGTAAATGTTTTCTCTCCTTTGTTGTTATAATTCTATGTGTTTAGATCCAGATGTTTAATTTATTTTAAGAAATGGGGGAATTTCTTTCCAAGCCAACTGAAACACCAAGTTCTTAATGATGATGACTTACGTTTTTATGATGTGTTGAATTTTGTCAAATGTTTTCACCTCAACTTCGTCAATGTATTATAGTTAATTAGGACTTAGAATGCACCACGCACATTGCTAGGAGCATTACATGGATTATATTATTTAATTTTCACAAAACCTTACAAACTAGCTGCTATTATCATCTCCATTTTATAGATAAAGAAATTGAAATATTGGCAGGTCACAAGCTCGCCCAGAGTTAGACAGAGTCAGAGTGTTAACCCAGATGTTCTGACCCTGGAGCTTAAGCT
This sequence comes from Lynx rufus, assembly GCF_022079265.1. Lineage (NCBI taxonomy): Eukaryota > Metazoa > Chordata > Mammalia > Carnivora > Felidae > Lynx > Lynx rufus. The sequence goes on from NW_025814823.1 coordinate 190,879,584, forward strand.
TTTAAACCATATCCTAAGCAATATATCGCATGGCTACTGAAAATTTAATATCACTATCTGCATGGGATGCCACATCTTTTCAGCACCACATGGCAAAGGACTTCGCTACTTTATGGTTTATCTCCATCCCCTTTCATTCTTGGAGCATCCCCTCTTTTTTATCTTTTGCTTCAACCTTCCTGCTTCAAGGGCACTCCCTTCTCTCTGTTCTCCGAGTTTGTCCAGGAGTATAAGATCCTGAAAACAGGGGCACCTGAGTGGTTCAGTCAGTTTAGCATCCCACTTGGGCTCAGATCATGATCTTGCAGTTCATGAGTTCGAGCCCTGCATGTCTGCTGTCAGCATGGAACCCGCTTCAGATCCTCTGTTTCCCTCTCTCTAGGTCCCTCCCTGGCTCACTCACTCTGTCTCTCTCACAATAAATAAACTTAAAAAAAAAAGATCCTGGAAAACAAAAGCCAAGAGTGTTCTGAGAGCAACTGCTGTTCTGAACTTTGTAATACAAACCTCCCCAGAAGTACAGGAGCACAAAGGTCCCACTACCTGGTCTGGGTAGCCTGGTGAGACAAATAGGAAGAACAAAACATAAACCCTATCTCAATAAATCATCCTGCCACGGCATGTGCCTTTTCACTTCCTTCTTGAAAATGAGAACCAGCAACACAGCCACAATGAGTCTTGCTCTTCCATGCCCAAAATACAGATTTCAAGTCCAGCTGCTGCTCTTGAAAAGCTACATGAACCTAGTAAAGAGATTTGGAGCAATGTCTTGGGAGGAACTGGGAATTCTTAATTAGAGAACAGTAGCTGGAAGGCTACCCTGAAGAAGAGGGGTTATGGAGCATTATGAGGAAAAATAGTCCAAGTAGGCAGAGTGACAAGATTTCAGATCCATGACGTAGAACCTGAGGGAAACTTCTAGAAGAAAGCAGGTGGAATGGTATTGGCTGCCTTAGAGGTCATTAGTTTTCCTTAAAATAGGGATATTAAAACAGAGACTGAAAGACGTGTTTGTCATTGTGTTGTAAAGGGGATATTTAAATATAATTTGGGGTGCTTGATCTTTAAGGAGACCTTTTACCCTGGGATTCTGTGTAAGGGTAATCAGCTGTGCTTATGTGGGTTGTGCTAAATTGATCTTAGTTATCCCTACATAGCAAATACCAAAGAAGCTAAACTATTCATCTTCATAAACTCTGTCTCTCTCTCTCTCTCTCTCCCTGTATATACGTTATCCTTGTCCTGAGAGAAGCTTAGACTTCTACATATCTGTGTCTTTGAGTGACTAAGAGGAACCCCCTAGAAAAGAGCCTTGGAAATGCAGACCAGGCTGGCCTCAAGGTAAATCTGAGTTCTGGCAGACTGATAGGCTGCTAAGCACAACCAAGAAAGCCTGAAAGATCACAACAGGCTCTGGCAAGAGGGCCTTGTCTAATCTAGGGGTCAATGAAAGGGAGAAATTGGAGGACATTTCTTTCTTTCTGTGATCTGAAGACTTCACAGCAGACACTTCTTGTCATGGATAGAACTATAGACTGTCACTGCCCAGGAGGGGGCTGAGAAGATGGTCTACTTCTAAAGTCTTCATGTCCCAGGTGGCGAAAAGGAGAGGCAGAAAGGGCAGTGAACTTGCATGAGATCAAAACAAAATTAGCAATTCAACCTAGAACAGAACCTTCACTGCAGTCTTATTATACCTTCTACTCCTTGGCACAGAGTAAACTAGGGAGGCCATGCTTCTCTGCAGGAGTATCTTCCCAAGGTCATCAGTGTCATGCCAAAATTTGAGAAAATAATAAGTTTTGAATATTTTGCAAGTCTAGGCTGAAAAGGGAGGGATTTTTTTTTTCCTCTGCTGCTTTGTATTCAATGCAGCCAGTATTTCTCATTACCTACTTAACACTAGCGCTACTCAATTGTGCATATGAATAACCTGGGGATCTGGTTAAATTGCAAATTCTGAAGCTCTGGGGTAGGGCCCATGATTCAGTATTTTTTAACAAGCTCTCAAGGGCTGCTATGGCTTTTCCTTGGCTTGCTGACATGGTGGGGCTGCAAGCAGAGCCCAGCCTCAGCCTTCAGACACTCCTAGGACTGGCTGCACCCCCTTTTGCCTCTCAATGATCTGCACCTGGAGGGCTCACCTGAGGGCCTCACAGATCTCCTGTGAACTCAATATAAGGGAAAATGGCGCAGGGTAGGCGTTTCCAGACTGATTCCCATTCTGTGTAGGGAAAGCTGCTGAGGCCAGAGTTTGGTAATGAATCCTGTTTTGGTGGAAATTCCAGAGGCTCTTCCAAAGGTAATACGGCAGCAGGCACCATTGCAATTGGTTCCTACAGCATTTGATTCTGAAATCTCCCAGAACGGTGGCTTGATGTTTGTTGAATGGAATTAGGGCAAATTCTCAAGAGGCTCTGGGGACTTTCTCACTGCTTTATAAAATCAAATTGAGTACATCAGAACTTCGCACTATTAATAGTTCCCTTTCCTCTCTCTGCCCCCTTCCACCCTACCAAGAAAACCTGTTTGAAGCTTACAAAAGTTCATTCTGAGAATTTCATTATCATTGTGCCATTCATAATTCATTATTTAACCTCCGTGGATGGCAGAAAGTGCAATTTTGAACAGTCCTGCTGGAAGAAAATCACAGGGTTAATCATCTCTGCTCTTTGTGAGTAATTGGAAAAATGGTATCCTGGTAACAAGACATTAACAGAAAACTTGTTTTTACCAATTTCCATAGGATAGAAGAAGTCAAGTGGCAAATAGAGTCCTTTCATTGTAAATTCGTTTTCTCCTGACTCACCCACTCCTGGGACAAACCTATGGGTACTATATTCTGAGATTGATTGCTTGTAACTTAAAAACAGTGTTGGACCCGCGTGGTAGAGGGAGAGCCCCTCCCTAAGGAATGTGGTGGAGGCCTCCTCAGAACAAAGGAAGGCAGGGTGGCCCCATCAACTCCTATACACCAATACCTAGCTCTGACATGACCCTGTAACTTGGACTGTGTCCAATCAGACTCTGTGTCACTATATATAGGTGACAAAGAAGTAGAAATTGCATTAAAGGCTACACCCTGCCGCACCTAGGTGCCCCAAGTTTTGAATTTTTAAGTGTCAAATGGTGCTTAGCTGCATGAAGGATCCATAATTTATTGACCAGTCACATATTGACGGGCACGTAGGATGTTTCCCACTATTGTTAACTTGCAGTTTTACTATGTAGGGAGTGGAACAGAGGGAAGAAATTTCCTGCTTTCCTGAAGCCCGAAGAGTGAGTGAAACAGGCCTGAATGTTAAGGTCTACTTTAGTCTTTTTCCTGAGAGGAGGACTTTTCTCCCAGATTGGGGGCCATGACAATGGGGGATAATTTAAGAAGGCTATTACCAAGGCAGAGGAACAATTTACTCTTGTTCAAGTTCTCTGAGATGCGCGGAAAGGAAGCGGCAGAATACAAACGTCTCTTGGGGTCAGGGTGAGCTGGTACCTTGTTCCAGCGGCAGCATTTACGAGCTAACAATACTCCAACCTCAGGAGAGACGCCATGGGCTACTGGATTAACCCAGAAACTGGCCAGACCCTGTGGCTAAGGAACCTGAGTATGTGGGAGAAAGAATTTACCAAGTTGGGGTGGCATATGTGAAGCCATTTGCTGAGTCCTAGCTGACTGAGCAGAGCTGCTCCTAAGCTCCATTTGTGCTTTTAGGTTTGTTTTTGCAGTATGCTGGATATGTTTAGCTGTATAGATGGATTTGCGGTTTCAATACCTCATATATAGGTCAAGGGGTCTGGCACCGGGCAGGAACTCAATGAATATTAGCTGGTTCTGATTCTCTGGTTCTTGCCGCCCATTTGTGCCCTTGTGTCCCGCTGTTCCAAACAGCTCTGTTCCAAAGGCCATTCATGGAAGCCAGCATGTTCCAAACCGAGCCTGTTGTTGTCTTGCTTCTCTTTCCAGGGCTTCCTGGTATCCATCATCTCCCATCCCTACTGCCTTGTCCAGTTTAGGCCCTCATTATCCTCTGTCTGCACGGTCACAATAGCCTCCTAACTGGTTTTTCTGCCTATGGTGTTCTTCTGCTGTCAGTTCATCAAGGACCAGTGCTTCCAGGGAGTTTTGTAAATCACAACTCCAATCAAGGCCTTCCCTTTCTTCAAAATCTTCAGGTCACTGTGCCCAGAGGATTCCATTGTCATTCCTTGGCTGGGCATTTAGTGGGTTCTGTGGGCTGTACATCCCCTCCCCCTCGCCCCCCACCTCCCTTTCCACATGTAGCTCCTGCCATTTCCCATGAGTGCCCTCTGTTTTGCCAAAATAGAGGCTGGAATCCAGATCCTCATCACTGCCTTTCTAGTTTACGTCACTATTTTTTGCCCTTTAAGACAATTTCAAACATAAGCTCCACATCACTAAGAAAACAGAATAGAAAGCATGGGGGTTGGCATTTTCTGGGGTAACTGCATTTCCTGTATCATTAAAATTTTTTTTCCTTGACCCACCCTGAAATCACAAATAACTCTCCTGGATTTTGTTAAAACTATTTCCAAATGTTTGTTTCTACTCTTAGTAATTGCTAAGATGAAGAAGAGAAAGTGTAATTAGGGTAACATTCTGAAATTCACTAGTCACTGAAGACTATAGGCTGAAGAAAAAAAGTTGAGCCAATTAAGTTCAAAGTGACCTGACCACCTTGAAAGTTTCTTTTTAGATCAGTTACTCAGGGTGGTAACTTTTTTTCCCCAGTTTGGCTTCCTTTCTGATTAAAAGAGTCACTTTTACGACTTGGTGCCTACAAGGCACAGGAATCCTTGAGTGTGTACAGCCAGCACCCACGTTTGTGGAAGAGTTAGAAGGAGAGAATTTCTGAGCTAATACTTTAAAACAAAAAGAAAAGACACAACTGCATTCATGCTTGAACACTAAAGGTCAATTGTTGCAAAACCAAAATCCCACAAAAGACAGGAAGTGCTCACAAACATGCAATCCACCCCCAGAAATGCCCTCCCATGGACACTTTTTATTATTTGTTGTGCTTCTGTGATTTTTGTCAAGGTGAACCGGAGCTGAACAGCGGTGAAAGTGGTAAAAACAGATTTACTCAGGAAGTATTGCAATAGGGGAATAGAGACCTCAATACAGAACTGGGCTCAATTCCAAATATAACATGAACAAGAAGGGATTTAGAACCAAGGAGCAGGCTGGGGGTCAGTGGATGGGAAATTGCTAATGGGGAGTTTCTAGTGGAGCCAACATCCCAGGAGTCTTGCTGAAGGTGGGCCAGAGTGATGGGGTATCCTGGGGATGGGGAGGGATGAGGAATTTGGTCAGATTATCAATTCCCTTCTGACAGTAGGGGATTCTTGCATTCAAAAACAAGGCCCAACAAGGAAGCCTCATCAAAACTTGTTTTGAGAAGGCTAATGTTTGGTTAAGGAGAGAATCTCTGTTAGCTTCTTGTCGTTTTCATCTGCAGCATTTCTGATGACCTCTCTTCCAAAATGTCTCTGCCCTTAAGATTTTTTTAAACAATCATCCCACTTGTGTGTGTGTGTGTGTGTGTGTGTGTGTGTGTGTGTGTGTATTTTTTCTATTGCTTGAGGATTTTGACTATTTAGGATCAGAGGACTTGAGATTCTCCTTTATTGGCCAAAGAATATTGGAGCCAAAATAATCAAAGTTTATTCACTTCTACTTTGAAAATTCTCCTGTCTATATTGTAGTCAAGATTTTCAAAATAAGATCTATTGCTTCTTTACTATCTGCAGTTTATTGCAAGACAAGAACCTTGTCCCTGAATATTTCCTGGTTGGGACCTCTTGAGGATGAAGGTGAGGTCTTGGGAGAAGAATGAAATGACAGCAAAGACTGAGATACAATGCTATGTTTAAGCAAACCAAATATATACCAATAAACGGGGCACCTGGGTGGCTCAGTCGGTTAAGCATCTGGACTCTTGATTTCAGCTCAATTCATGATCTCATTGTTCATGAGTTCGAGTCCTGAGTCCTGCTCTGTGCTGAGCATGGAGCCTATTTGGGATTCTTTTTCTATCTGCCCCTTTCCCACTTGTGCGTGATTTCTCTTTCTCTCTCTCCAATATATACTTCCAGTAGAATATTTACAAATACCTTGTCCTGAGAGCTCCTCATCCCCAGAGGGCAAATAATTGATTTGAAGATCGGTCTTAGTGTTTTTGTCTGATGCTGTTATTTTGATTTGCTTCCAAGCTATTCCCCGTCCACCCACCCCCACTTTCAGAAAGCTCTACTTTGCAAATATGCTTCACAGGAAAGAATTGAAGGTGAGTTGGGGGTGTGGAAAAGGAGTTAGGCATTTCTGTACTGTATAACTTTACTAAATATAATACCAGATTTATAACTCCATCATTTCTAGGCATTTCCTCTTGGGTTTTGTATTTTCCCATTGGGATAACTGATATTTACATACAAAGTAATTTAAAATAGTTATGACTAGCTTTAAGGCATGCCAGATAATTGCATTTTTTAGGGTCTTTTTTTTTTTCTGTCACAAATACGGTGTTTGCCCCACCCCCTACCCCCCACCCTACTTGCCTTGCTGACAGTATTTCTGCATACATTTTACTTGTTTGCAACAGGTATTTGTTGAAGAATAGATTTGGATAAACACTTTGGATAGCTCTCAGCTTTACAAAGGGAGGGGAGATTAAGAGGGCATCCTTGTTCTTAGCTGCCAGCATTTTTATAGGACTCACCTAGCTTCTCTGGTTTCCCTGGACCATAGTTGTCAAAAAAGGGATTTTGGAACTTCTATTTCAAAATTGACCCTCTTTTGGTGGCAGGGGAGGGGGAATGGCAAAATTAAGTTGTTTTTTTTTAAAGGTATTTAATTTTTAAAAAATATTTATTTTTGAGAGAGAGAGCATGAGTGAGCATGAGCAAGAGAGGGATAGAGAGAGAGAGAGAGAGAGGGAGACACAGAATCTGAAGGGAGCTCCAAGCTCTGAGCTGTCAGCATAGAACCCAACGTGGGGCTCAAACTCATGAACTGTGAGATCATGACCTGGGCAGAAGTCAGACACTTAACTGACTGAGCTACCTAGGCACCCCCAGAATTTTAATTTTAAATGGCCAATGTGATATGCAGGAACATTTGGACAGCAACACCGTAATTGGATGTTGTAGAGAAATTAAATGGTAATTGACTCCTAATGAGTTTCTAATAACATTGCTGAAGACTCAAAAAGAAAAACTCTTTGCCACTACCACATCTTTCTTTGAGATTTGTGCATTTATTATCATTTTCCCCTGATCGTTGTTAGCTTTAAATTGGTATTCCGATGACATTATATTTACTGCTCTAAATACTTTTGACTAAAAAATTTACAAACCTAGGACCGTAGCTTTGTTTTTGTGTTAAACTTTTGAATCTATTTTCTGTCTTCAAATTTCTTGGGCAGAAAAAAAAAAAAGCCTGGATTATAAGAGAGAGGTGCTATTAAAATGCAACTCCAGACCTGTTGGTTTACCAAACTATGAAAAAGTGACTGGGCATCACTTGATCATTGATCATGTGGGCTTGTCTGAAGCACATCTTGAGGAGGCAAATGCATTAAAAGAGCCTCATGAATTGCACTGAAAATACCATGAGAACATAGAGTCCTGAGGCTCTGTCCTCTTTCACCTTCCTGCAGTATTGATGGATCTGCTGTGCATGAGCGTGAGGAGGCGTCTGAGACAGATGATATGCAGGCAGGCTTTTCCGTCCTTGTTGCCAGTGACCCTATTGTAGCAGGACATTGCAATGCAAATACCAGTAACCATAATAATGTAACATCTTTCTTTTCCTATCTATTTATCTCCTCCTCTAGAACTTAGTAATGGGATGGGATTTGGGGAGCTGTAATGGACAGGAGATGAGCGTATTTCGCCCTAATACCTTATTACTGCTAGAAACCTAGACCCACCCCTCTCTGAGTATCCTAGGGCACTTGTGGAATCACTCAGTAGGAGCAACTCATGAGAAAACATAAGCATTGACCAAACAGTGCTCCAAATGTCAGAAATGCTAGGATTTTATGGACAGAGTAGCTTCCTCAGTTGCTGACTATCTTTTGATCACTGCCTTCTGGGTGCATGCCCACGGTTCCTCTCTCTGCTCCTGGAGGACCAATGGGCAAGAATTAGAAGGCTGCTTTTGGGTTCCGATAGGCTACTTTTTATCTGCTAACAAGTGCAAGTATTATGAGCTACTTATGGTAATGAAGACTCTCATGAATATGAAAAAACTTGCTGAACTATAGTATAAGAGTATATCAAATGCAATCAAAGCACAATTGGAAGGTAATGGTTGGTATTGATATTAATAGCTTGGTTGTGAGTTTTATAATAGTATCAGCTGTAGAAGAAGAACCCACAACTATCAGAGATGGGTTAAGATAGGATAAAGATTACTAGGATTGGATGTCAAAATATGTGGCTTTAAATTCATCCCTTAGTCCTTTCTCACATGTGCGATCTTGGGAAATCACATCACATCTCTGGGCGCAGTTAACTCCTTTGTAAAATGAAAGCTTGCTAGGAGGTAATACCTGCCTCCTCGGGTTCCTGGAAATGAAAAGGGGTCTTTGTGGACTGTGCATCACAATGATAGGGGATCAGACTTCTGGCATTTTGCTGGGATTGTAAATGTCTTGAAATGCAGGGGACCTTGAAGCACAAAGAAAAATCTCATTTAAAATGTTAATGGCGCTCCAGCTGAGAAACACTGTGATGATCTTGACCTGTATTATAACCAGGCTAGTCCATGACTAACAGAGTTCATGAGAAAATGCAGCTAAGGGCAGAAACAAAGCATTGCCAGAGATCTTCTTGATTTGTTTTTTCTTTTCTTTTCTTTTGTTTTAAATAAGGTGCCTTTATAGGAAAAAAGAAAATAACATTTCCAGCCAGTTTTAGAATTCCTCCTATGGGCACCTGGGTGGCTCAGTTGGTTAAGCATCTGACTTCAGCTCAGGTCATGATCTCATGGTTCACGAGTGTGAACCCCAAGTTGGACTCTGTGCTTACAGCTCAGAGCCTAGAGCCTGGTTCTGATTCTGTGTCTCCCTCTCTCTCTCTGCCCCTCCCCTGCTTGTGTGCGCGCTCTCTCTCTCTCTCTCTCTCTCTCTCTCTCAAAACAAATAAAAACATTTTAAAAGAATTCCTCCTAGATCATGCTGCCCTCTAGGACATTTGTAAATCTTCTTTTCATATTTTTTGTTACATTTTTCAAGAAGCACTTGAGGTATTTCATGAGATACATGAGGTAACCACACTAAAACACAAAGTGTTCCCATTTTCCTTAGCCTGTCACTGCCTTGTGTGCGGATGCTTCCCAAGCTGGGTGGAATGAGATGTCCAATGTGAATACAGACTCCTGCTTCTATGCATGGCTCAGATTAAATTTTCTGGAACAAAATCAAATAATCCTATGTGAAAACAGTCACCTTGGTCCCAAAATGATGGGAGAGAAATGCTCATTTTCCTGGAGGAATTGGGCAGATAAAAGCTCAGGAATCAGCACAGGAGTGGTTTTGCAGAAAGTCCAGTTTCCTCATTTTAACTTGAGGGTATCAAGGACTTACCTGAGATCACACAGCAAGTTCATGGCCAAACCAGCCCCCGAGGTAATGGTAGGCTGAGTACCCTGGTTTTTCACTAGACGTTCCCTACTCCTTCCTTCTTAGCAAAGTCTGATTGTAGGCAAGATTTTAACAGCAAAGATCAAAGTGTAAAGGACCTGTGTGCCCACCAACCAGCCAGCATTTAGTGTACTAGCAATTTGCTTTTCCCTGGGACCAGGCGATACCAAACGGCCTTGACTTGGTCTTCTTTTGGCAGAGTTGATGAAAGCTATTATAATGGTCAGGATTTCTGTTGTAAGTGGCAGAAACTCAATCAGCTTAAATAATAAGGATATATTGGCTTGTAATGAGTAAGAATGAAAGGTGTTAGGAGATGCAGGGCTCAGGGAAATCCATCATCACTCCCCACCTTGTCGGTTTCTCTCATCACTGCCTCTCCCCTACCAAAGGTGGGCTATTTGTTTGTATCTAACTGTGCACATTTGGTAGGGGTGTTGGTAATCCTAGACTTAGAATCTTTTAGTACCCTCACAGCAAAAAGACAAGAGATGACCTTTTTCACTGGTTCCAGCAGATGTCCCTGGAGGAAAGTTTATGTTAGGGTCATGTTCTATCCCTGAACCAACTGCTGTCACCTTGCAACTAGGGTTCTTCTCTCACTGGCTGAGAGGCTTGAGTGGTACCTCAGAGGTTAGGGGACAAGTTGGGGATAGTTCATGTTTTCATAACCATGGGGAAAATGTTCTTGTCATCCAAAGCCTTAAGTATACACAGTATAATCAAGGGCTGCGTATGTAACATAGGAGATACGGCTGGAGTTCAAAAGTACAGAGTAAGGTATAAGCTGGGGAAAGCTTTATGGAGGGTGCAGGACTTGAGCCAAATTGGAAGGTTCAGAAGGGAAGGTGAAGGGATTGAAAGAGTAGGATTATATAAGGGTAAATTAGGGGACAGATCTAATGGGATGGACAGTTATCAAAGAGGACACCTGGTCTTACACAGTATTTATATGTTTCCTATGTTTCTCCTGAGCACACAGGAGATGTTCAGTAATTCTTGTCGGGTTAAAGCTGATTGGCTACCATCATTGGCTACCTCGTACAGAGGTGAGTGCCACAACCTTCAAACTCAGGGGTCAGCACGTTTTTCCTGTAAAGGGCCAGATAGTAAATATTTTTGGGTTTGTGGGCCATACAGTCTCTGTCTCAGCCACTGAACTCTGCTGTTGTAGTGTGAGAGCAGCCATAGGCGATATGTAAACAAATGAGTGTATAGTGTTGCAATAAAATTGTATTTACAAAAAAGGCAATGCAGTGCACCAGAATCGGCTTACAGGCTGCAATTAGATAATCCCTGTTCTCCCTTCTCTACTTCCACTCTTCCCAATCTCCAAGCCAATTCTTCACAAGAGCAGCCAGAGTCATCTTTTTCAAGGTATATTCAGAACCCATCACTCCTTTTGTAACTAAGATGTGCGGCGGCTGTCATATTTGTTTCGGATAAAAGGCCAACGTTTTCCAAGCGCCCAAAGCTATGCTGGTCTGGCCCCTAACTATCTCTGCCCCTCTCCCTCCTCAAGGATGTGCACCAGCCACTTTGGTCATCTTCTGTCCCTGGGATTTAAATGACACAATCCTGCTTCAGGGCATGTGTATATCCAGGAACTTCACTATGGATTATTCTTCTCTTGTTCTTTTTTCTTTGGTTCTTAGCTAGATAGAACTTGTTCATAGAGGCCATCTGTAATCACCTTGTCTAAATTGGGCAAAGCCCCTCACCGCTGTCTATCTCAACACTACTTGCTTTTTTTTCAGAACACCTATCACAGTGTGTAATTCTTCACTCATTTGCTTACTTCTTGTCTGGTCTTCTACTAGACGGCAAGCTCAGAGTTAGGGACCATATCTATTCTGTTCAACATTTTGTCCTCAAGTCCTGGAAAAGTCCCAGGTATACAGTAGAGTTCTGTAAATGTCTGTGGATGATTTAATCCGCAGTCTTCTGATTGTTTAGGATTTTGTTCCTTACCTCAATCTCACTCGACTTCAGATTCAAATTATGAGCTGTTTATATCACAAAAACCAGACTGCCCAGAGCTTCTAATTCTCCTGCCAGCTGGTCTCCTTTCTCAGCAACTTGGGTTTATTTTCAAGAGTATGATATATTTCAAAGGCACAGAAAAAGAGCCATGTGCCTACCCCCAGATGCTAATATTTCCATGTTTATTTCAGATTCATTCTGTGTTATCAACATTTTAAGTTAATTTAAAAATTTTAAACACTTTAAAATTAAATGCAAATTTTTAAAAAGCAACTTATATTTTTCTCAGACTGTTTCCTGCAGTGGGAATGGTTTCTGAGAAAATTCTGGGCGAGCGAGGATGGCATCTTTTTTAGCACATGTTCCCTGGGCCAGGGAGAACTCTCTTCTATCTTTAGCATAACAATTTATTACCTTCTGCCCACTTCCCCAAAAAGAATACGAAGCCAGATCATCACAAGGCACAGTTCCCTACTTTTGGATAGTTTTTTATTTTATTGTCCACGAAGCTGCTTGCCAAAATCCTATGCTAAGGAAATAGATCGATATCAAGAAAAAAACTTAACTGAGTCTTCTTACAGGCAAGCTGGAAGAAGCCGGGCCATCTTTGAAAGGTCTCATAAAAACACACCCATGCTTGAGAAGACAAACTGTTTCCTTTTTTAGCATAAAAGACAACATCTATTTGTCCATCTCCCGTGTTTACGGAGTTTTCTCCAACATCTCCACCCCTAGCCCCCTGTCTGTCCGTTTCCCTCCTGCCTCCTTTCCCTCGACGCTCATCTTCGAGGCAACTGTCTGGTTAAAGCCCTGGGATCTGCTTCGGTTCCTTCCTCAGCTCTGGGTGTGAGAAAGAGGAAAAGCCTGATGTTGTGGAAGAGGTGGGTTGCTGTAAGGTGCTTGATTTCACCGCAGGAGGTGCTTTTCAGACGTTAAATCCTTAAAACGCACAAAGCCTGCCTGATCCCCAAGAGGTCAATATTTAACATCCTCCTCATTTTCACAGATGGCCGAGTAAACTACAGAGCAGCTGTGATTCTTGCATCTTCAGAGCTGCCATCTTTTTGATAAACCTCAGGCTGTCCATCTTAAGGAGGCTGCCTGGGAAATAGATGGTCCTCTGTGGGGGGGGAAGAAAACCCTTCCATCCCAGAAGTCTTACAGAGGACCTCCGTATAACACAGTGGCGATGAGCTCGGTTCAAATCCCACCACAGCCAATTGCTAGCTGGGTGACTCTGCGCCAGTTACTTCACCTCTCTGTGCTTTCCGTTTCCTCTTCTGTATATTAGGAGAGAGCACATACGAAATGCTCAGCACAGTGCCTGGCATATGGAAAGCCTTGATGAATGGTAACTGTGACTTGACACCCATGGAAGGGAAGCTGTTTCGTGTGGAGCCCTGCCTGCTGTTTCTCCCCACTGCCCACTACTTCTCCTGAGATATTTTCACAGAATGCCTAGGACTTTGTAGAGCACATTGTGAGCACCCCGGACTTGCTGGTTTTCCCCTGGGGGTTTTTGGATTTCTTGGTCTGCTGCAGACTAACAGCCTTGTCCTTCCACGATAAAATTTAAGATGAAATTAATGAAGCTGCTGCCCCACGGTTCTCAGGAATCAATAGCCGTGGCTCCAGAACAGAGCCAAGACTTCCTCATGGCTCTGAATGCATCCTTTCCTTCCCGGGTGGAATGGGGGTGGACTGGCCAACAATTGTGGCTGGCCCACTGGTGTTCAGGTCCTAATGAGACCGCTCTGGGACCCTCTTGTCTTCCACAGTGTTACTTCAGAGTCTCCTGGGTATGTTGGATGGTGGAGGCCCTCAGCTGGTTCCACTTGGGTCGCAGATCGGCAGAGAACCTCCTTTCCTGAGAGGTGATGAGATTACCTTTTTTGCAAACTCATCGTTGTTAGGACATCAGATGGTGCAGATTTTCTCACAGGTGTCCTTGGAGTTTAAAACATCCCATCCACCACCTCGGCCCCTTTGTCTCCTCCTCGCTCTTCATGCAAGTCCATACTCTTTGCCTCCTATCCCCTGGCAAGTTGACAGCACCATCTAACTTCTTGCTTTCCTCTCCTGGTTTACTGTCTGTTTTTGACAATCTGGCTTCAATCACAGGCAGCCTCAGAGGGGCCTATCCATCACATCTGCACCACTGCCTGGCGACTCTCTGTGGCACAGGGCTGTTCAGTTTCCGCCTGACCCGCCAGGTTGATCTTTTTTTCTTCTCAAAGTTTTTCCCTGCCACACTGCTGCTCTGCCCTTCATCACCTGACCCTGTCACCTTGGATTGTTGACATCCCTAATCCCCTGGGATTGTTGACATCCCTTCCTTTAAGGAAGCCAAAGTGTCCCGATGTTTCTGAAAGTTGATTTGCATGAACGGGCATGATGGGAATGCCGAACTATAAGATAACAGTAATAATGACTATATGTATAGAGGTCTTTCCTGCCAGTTCCTAATGTAGAGCTCCCCAAACCCTTATAAATAGGGGCCATGAGAATGTTTTGTGCTAACATTTAGTCTTTGACCCCAGTTCCTGATGCAAACCTGCTAAAACACTTAGAATTTTGTAAGTGAGAAGAGGACCAGGAGTGTCATTTGTTCTAATATTTGGTCTTTGATCCAGGTTCCTGACATAGGGCTCCTAATTCCTTGGAACTTCCTGGTTGGTAGCAGAGTCTTTTGTTCTAAGGAGGTGACTGTGCTCCCTAAAGGGGGCTGGTTACTGGAAGGATCAAGCCAGAATTAGAAGCTTGGAATTTTCAGCCCTAACTGCCATTCTCCAGGGAAGAAAGAGGGGTTTGAAATGGAGTTGATAATTGATTGTGCCTCCATGAGAAATCTTTCATAAAAATCCCAATAGTACAGGTTCAGGGAGCTTCTGGGTTGGTAAACACATCTACATGCTGGAGGGTGGCACACCTCAACCCCACAGGGACAGAAGCGCCGGTGCTCAGGACCCTTCTGGACCTTGCCATATCAATTTCTTCATCTCACTGTTCATCTGTAATCTTTATCATATCCTTAATTATATAATAGACCAGGAAGTGCAGGTAAGTTTTCCCTGAGTTCTGTGAGATGTTCTAACAAATAATGGAATCCAAGGTGGGGGAGTGGTCACGGGAACCTCTGATTTGTAGCCACGTCAGACCAAAGCTGTGGGTAACCTGGGACATATTATTTGAGATTGGCATCTGAAGTGAGAGACAGTCTCTGGGGACAGATCCCTTGACCTTGGAGTGTGTGTTAACTTCAGTTAGTATTAGAATTGTGTTACAGGACACTCAGCTGGTGTCACGGAGAATTGTTTGATGTGTGGAAAATCCATCTACCTGGTGTTCAAACTATTGTGAGTGTGGAGGGTAGTGGGAGAGTAAGGGAGACACACAGGAGTGTTTTTCTCACACACAGACTTTCTGCGTTTCTTAAATTCTTTCAGGCTCATTTGACAGATTGAGCTATTTCCTATGAAGCAATCCACCACCCTGCTCTAACACAATGTCTGATGGTTGAGAGTAGGTCCTAAGAATTCTTATTCATCTTAGAGTTTTGGAGAAGAAAACCTTATTCTCAGGAGATTTTTGACAACTCTTCTCGGTACACAAATCTTTATCTCAAGTTGTAATTTCTCCCCATACAGTATGGGTAAAGAACAAGTTCTAGGTTGAAGAACAGGGCACTTGTTCAAAGGTCAGTGTCTAGTTTTAGATCTACCACTTAGTCAACAGAAGACTCCACAAAAGTCCTTTTTCTTCCCTGGGCTTAGTTGCTTCATTCATAGAATGAGAATTACTAAGGCTCAAAGGGCGTTGTGAGGATTGAATTTGATGGTGTACTTAGAGCAGTGTCTGGTATTCGGTAGAAACTCAACAAATGTTTTTCAACAGTCTGTATCTATTTAAAGAGACGATTGAATACGATGATTTTTAAGTAGGACACCTGTGTTCCATTTAGTGATGGATTAATTTAGCTTTTTTTGTTTTGGGGGAATAAGTCTAAAGAATAACATCAAAAGTCTTTCTCATCAACCAGAATTAACATTATTGTTTTGGTGGTTGACATCTCAACATGCATTCTACATAAAATTACATGTCTGAGGCAGTCATGCTGATCTCAATCCCCTTGCCAGTGTTTAATTTAGGGATGAGTATATTTGGTTTGAGAATTGAGTGAATACTGCAACAGTGGCCATGAAAGCATGAGGGTAAACTTGTTTGGGGATTTCTAGAAAGGTTTCCTAACTTAGAAGATATTTACCCTTTCTGCTTCTGTCATGACTGTATCTTGATGTGATACCTGGAGATGTGGCAGCCCTCTTGTTGGCTGTAAAGGGGATCAGCCTGAGGGGCAAAGCCACCACACTCACAATGGCAAAACAAACAGAGAACAAACCTGTTTTTTCGATGATGCTGTCAAACTACAAAGTTAATCAACCCTAAAAGTAACTCTGCTTTTGAATTTTCTGTTAAATCAGTTAAACCATTTGAGTCATATTATTTGCAGCCAAAAGCATCTATTTGTTACAATAATTACTAACATTTTCTCTATCTATCCCTGCACTAAATTATACATTGTGTTAATTAATATGGCTTAACTGTAAGTCCTGATAACTGGTAGGGATGGTCTTTTTATTCTTTTTGGTTATACTTGGTTCATTGCTTCTTCATATAAATTTAAGATTCAGCTTTTCCATTTATACATGCACGTGTGCATGCACACACACACACACACAGACACACAAACACACACACTTTTAAAAAGCAACAATAACAACCAGAACATTAACAACAGCCCTGTCTGGACAATTTGGAGGAGAACTGATACTGTGATAATACATCATGTTTATAGTATCTTGATAATAAAATATATCAGGTTTATAGTATTTATATATACATAAATGCATGCATATATGTATATATATATATATAAATTAAATTGAAGCCTTTAATGTTTTATAGCTTTTCAGAAAATGTATATATAAACAACACATTTCCTGTGAATTTTATTAGTTCTTCCTAGACCATTTTTATAATATATATACAACATAAATATATATACACACTATATATTATATATAGTATAGTGTGTATATATGGTATACATATGTAGTATATAAACATTTTCTTTGGAAAATTTATAGAAAAGTTCCAAAATTACAAAAGTACAAGTATGCTTACATATAGTTGTATAATAGAGAAATTAGCTGATAAGACTATCAGGGAATTCCTAGTGAAAACTTTAAGGCCTGGAGAGAGGGTGATGATACATTCAAAGTGCTAAAAGAAAAAAAAAAACAAAACTGCCAATCAAGATGCTTTACCTGGCAAAGTTATCCTTCAAAAACTGAGGGAGCCATCACCTCTAGACTTGTCTTGCAAGAAATAGTGAAAGGAGTTTTCAAGCTGAAACAAAAATATGCTAATAAGGAACATGAAAACATATGAAAATATGCAACACCCTGGTAAAGATGAGCATTTAGTCAGAATCAGAATACTCCAATACTGTAATATTGTGGTGTTAACTATGTGACTCTAGTATAAAGGTTAAAGGATAAATGTATTAAAAACAGCTATAGATACAACTTGTTACTGGATACACAATATAAAGATAGAAATTATGACATTAAAAAAAATGGAAGAAGAGTTAAAGAATACAGTTTTTGTATGTGGCCAAGTTTCAACTTAGAGTAGATTGTTATAGCTATGAGGTATTTTAAGTAAGCTCAGGGTAATCACACAACATGAACCTATAAGAAATACACCCAAGATAAAGAGAAGAGAATCAAAATATACTACGGAAAATCATCAACTCACAAAGGAAGACAGCATGAGAAGAAGAAAGGAACAAAGGGAATACAACAGCTAGAAAATAAGATGACAGTATCGAGTCCCTTATCTATCAATAATTAAGAGATTAGTGGATTAAATCCTCCAATCAGAAGGCATAGAGTGGCTGAATGGATTTAAAAAAAGAAAGCCCCAATTTAATTATCAAGAGAATATAACAGTTGTAAATATATATGCACCCAAATCAGAGCACGTAAATATATTAAATACTAATTGATATGAAGGGAGAGGTGGCAACATAATAATAGGGGACTTCCATACCCTATTTTCGACAATGGGTAGATCCGACAGAAAATCAGGAAACCATGGACTTGAAGCATACTTTAGACCAAATGGGTCTGAGAGACCTACAGAACATTCCATCTAACAGCAGAATACACATTTTTCTCAAGCACACGCAGAACATTCTCCAGGAGACATCATATTTTAGGTCACAAATAAGTCTTAGCAAATTTAAAAAGATTGAAACCATACCAAGTATCTTTTGCCACCACAATGGTATGAAACTAAAAATCAATAATAGAAAACCTGGAAAATTCACAAATACGTGGGAAGTACACAACACACTCCTAAAAAACTAACGGGTCAAAGATAAAATCAAAAGGAAAATAAAAAGATCTCTTGAAACAAAGATGGAAACACAACATATCAAAATTTGTGAGATGCGTGAAAAGCACTGCTAAGAAAGAAATTTATAGAGATAAAAGCCTAAGTTAAAAAAAAAAAAAGAGAATGAAAATAAGCAACCTAACTTCACACCTCACAAAGTATCAACTGAGACCAAAGTTAGCAGAAAGGAGATAACAAAGATCAGAGCAGCAATAGAGAATGGAAACACAATAAACAAGATCAACAAGGGGAGCCTGGGTGGCTCATTCAGTTAAGCATCCGACTTCAGCTCAGGTCATGATCTCATGGTTTGTGGGTTCAAGCCCCACATCAGGCTCTTTGCTGACAGCTCAGCGCCAGCAGCCTGCTTCACATTCTGTGTCTCCCTCTCTCTCTTCCTCTACCCTGTTTGTGCTCTGTCTCTTTCAAAAATAAACATTAAAGAAATTTTTAAAAAAGATCAACAAAACTACAAGGTTTTTTTTTGTTTGTTTTTAAAGATAAAATCAATAAACCTTTACCTAGGCTTATCAAGAAAAAAATTATAAATGAAATAGAGATTACAGCAGATAATACAAATATAAAGAATCATAATAGACCACTGTGAATAATTATGTGACAACAGATTGGGCCACCAATAAGAAATGGATACATTCCTAGAAAAATATAACCTACCAAGACTGAGGCATGAAAACATAGAGAATCTTGATAGACCAATTACTAGTAAGGAGATTGAATGAGAAATCAAAAATCTCCCAACACAAAGAAGCCCAGGGTCACATGACTTCATGGGTGAATTCTACCAAACATTTAAAGAAGAGTGAATGCCAATTCATTTCAAACTCTTCCAAAAAATCAAAGAGAGAACTCCCAAATTCATTTTAGGAGGCTAGCATTCTCCTGATACCAATGCCAGATAAGGACATTACCAAAAATAAAAATAAAAAAAAAATAAAAGTACAGCTCAATATCCCTGATGAATATAGATACAACAAATCTTAATACTAGCAAACCTAGTTCAACAGCCGATTAAAAGGATAATACACCATGATGAAATGTGATTTGTTTCTGGGATGCAAGGATAGTTCAAAATATGCCAATCAATAAATGTGATATACTCCATTAATAGAATGAAATATAAAAATCCTAGGATTGTCTCAATAGATGCAAAAAAGCATTTGACTAAATTCAACATTGTTTCCTGATAAAAACTCATAACAAATTGGGTATAGAAGGAATATACATCAATCTAATAAAGGTTACATACGAAAAAGCCACGGCTAGCATCATACTCAATGATGAAAGCTTGAAAGCACTTCCTCTAAGGTCAGGAACAAGGTGAGGATGCCTCCTATTGGACATAATATTGGAAGTCCTAGCCAGAGCAAGATGACATGGTGATGACATGATCTGGTATATGGAAAAATCCTAGAGACTCCACCAAAACCCTGTTAGAACTAAAAGTGCATTGAGTGAAGTTCCAGGATATAAAAAGCAGATGCATTTTTATATGCTAACAGTGAACTATCTGAAAAAGAAACTTAATAACCCTATTTACAGTAGCATCAAAAACAATAACACATTTAGGAATAAATTTAACCAAGGAAGTGAAAGGTCTGCAGACTAAGACATCAGTGAAAGAAATGGATGATACAGATAAATGGAAAGATACCCATGTTCATGGATCAGAAGAGTTAATATCATTAAAATGCTCCTATGATCTATGAGCTGTAGAGTCAATGTAGTTCCTGTCAAATTTCCAATGGCACTTTTACAGAATTAGAAAAACAATCCTAAAATTCTTATGAAACCACAAAAGACCCCAAAAGCCAAAGCAGCCTTGTGAAAGGACAAAGAAACCTTACGAGAAACAACAAAGCTGGAGGCATCATGCTTCCTGATTTCAAACAGTACCACAAAGCTATAAGTGACCAAACAGTATGGTGTTGGCATAAAAACAAATAAACCAATGGGGCAGAATTGACAGCCCAGAAATAAACTCACACATATATATGGTCAACTAATTTTCCACAAAGGAGGCAAGAATTTACAATGGGGAAAGGATAGTGTCTTCAATAAATAGTGTTGGGGAAACTCGATATTCACATGAGAGAAAATAAAACTGAACCCCTGTGTTACAGCACTCACAAAAATTAACTTAAAACAGATTAAAAACATAAACAGAAGACTGAAACCATAAGACTCCTAGAGGAAAATATAAAAAGGCTCCTTGACCTCCTCTTGGCTCAGGAGGTCTGGGACCCTAGAGCTTATGGATGGCGTCTGAACTGAGTGCAATCTTGTTAATTCTGGCTAGTTAGTATGAGAATTGCATTTCAGTGCCTATTACCCAGGTTTATCTATTGTTAATCTCTTACTCTTTGCTTTATTATTTGGGTACTCCTCCTCATTTCCCCTAAATACTTCAGTGATATTTCTGAAGACTATATTCTCTTACACAACCACAATATAATTCTCAACATCAGTGAATTTAACATTGATACCATACTCTAAACTTCATATTCCAATTTTGTCAGTTGACTCAATATCTTTTATAGCAATTTTATCTACCAATACAGAATGTGGTCTAGGGTCAGATATTACATTTAGGTGTCCTGTCTCCTTAACTTTAAACATTTTTTAAAACATTTCCATAGCTTTCCTTTGCCTTCTAAAACATAAGCAATTTTGAAAATGTTTTTTGTCGCCGTTTTTTCTTAAAACTTTTTATTTTGAAATCATATTACATTTACAGAGCAGTTGTGAAGTTAGTACAGAGTTCCCATATATACTTGACCAAACTTCCCCTAGTGTTAGTATCTTCTATAACTATGGGACATTTGTCAAAACTGAAAAATTAACATTGATATGATACTATTAACTACAGACTTTAATCAGACACACTAGTTTTTCCACTGATGTCTTTTTTCTGTTTCAAAATCCAGTGCAGGATACCACATTGCATTTCAGTTCTTCTCCCTGACACCTGACCCCTCTTCCCCTCGACCCTCTACCCACTCAACACATTCTTAAGAGAATGTCTCCCAGTTTGGGTTTGCCTGATGGTTCCCTGTGATTGCATTTGGGGTGCACTTTCTTGGCCAGAACACTGCGTAAGTGGTATATATTTCTGAGGGTATGAAATCTGGCAGCACCTGATACTCATCTGTCCTTCTTTGGTAATGTTAATTTTGATCACCCAATTAAGATGCTGTCTGATTTCTCCACTCTACCATTAGGTATGTTTTTCCTTTGCAACTAATAATAATGATCATGCAAATATCTTGTTCCTCATCAGAATTTCCCTACGGATTTAACATTTATTGATACTTCCTGCCTGATCCAATCTTTATTAGGATAGTTGCAAAATGCTAATTTTCTATCTTTTGCTTGCTGTCCATATTCACCAGTCTTCCCTTAGCATTTTACTATAATAATTCTACTTTATTTACCTGTCTACTTATTATAGGCATGAACTCATGAATCCTTATATTTTCTCTTGGTGGTTTATAATTCATTACTGCCTAAATTGTTTTGGTGTCTAAAGCTGGCTCCCGTGTCCTTGTAAATGCCCTTGTCGCTTTTTGAATACCTCCTAACTTTTTGGAATATTCCAGGAAATGCCAGGCTCATCTTGTCCGAAACTGGCCTAAACTTTGGAATCATGCAGGTGGTCATTTCTCTTAGGAACCCATGTTTCTTTCAATGGAGAATGGTGTTAGAAACCAATATCTGAGTGTTAGGTATGCCTGTTGCTAGTGAGAAGTCTTTACTTTTTGATCATTTCAACAGACAGGGCAGACCTTTGATTTTATTTTTTGTAATAGAAACAGTGATGAATTTTACTCCTGACTTTAAAGCAGGTGTCTTATCCTTTCACTACTACATGTAATATTTATTAGAAGTTTTTGATGCGTGTCTTTTACCAGATTAAGGAATTTCTATTCTTATTTTGCTGATTGGCTTTATAAATATTGATATGTATATATTTTTTCTGTATATTAAATAAGCCCTGCATTCATATAGACATGGTTGATTATGTGATAAAATCAACTTGTTAATACTTTGTTTAGGAATTTTGCTCTTTTTTTTTTTTAATCCTGCAAGTCTCTATTTTGGGAATTTTCATTTCTGTCTTTCTGGGCTGCATTCTGAGTAATTTCTTTATATCTACCTTCCAACCAACAATTTTTTTAGGGATGTTTAATCTCTATTTGTCCCACCCATTGATAATAATATGTAATAAACATATACTATTTACATAATAAATATGTATTATATATTTTTATTTCTAAGAGTTATTTGGTTCATTTTGAAAATTACCAGTTTTGGTAGTCTTCTGTTTCCATTTCTTATTTTTTAAATAATTTCATAAACTGGAATTTTAAATTATCAATCCGATTCTAATATCTTAAGTCCTTGGGGAAAGAAGAGTCTAAATCTGTTGGTTCTTTTTGTGCTGACTCTCCCTAATGGTGGTTCATTTCCTTGTATGTCTGGTAATCTTTGGTTAAAAGAGCATATGAGGCTGATTTTCAATTAAAGATAATTGCATCCAGAAATGACTTGGCAATTGTTTCCCTAATGCTACAAAATGGAGCACTACCACTATGGGGACCCCTTGAGTTCATGTCAGACTCCTTAGCTTATTTTATGAAATTCAGAATATCTTCCACCCCAAATTACTATTACCATGAGGTCTGGTCTTACAATTGAAATGCTGTGTAAAACACCTCACCCTTACTGTAACCATACTGTTCCTATGTGCTTCCTGCTCATGGTTCTAGTTCCAGCTCAGTTTTTTTAAGGTGGAGTGCACATGTGTGTTGCATTCTCTTTGTGAATTACTCTTATTTCTGTGAGTCCAGCAGTGGAATTAAACATAGGCTTTATGTTGAATCTAGTTGTTTTGAGGGGCTGTCTGAGCCTATCCATAACACTGCTGGAAACTGAAGATTGTAATTCTGGATTCTATTTTGCTGAATTAAAAAAAAATTCCTCTACATCTAAGTCTGCCACATACAGTGATGAAAGAAGGAGTATCAGGATAAATTTAATAATTGTTCCTATTTATACTGGAAAAGACTAGGAGTTAAATAGCAATTGTTGGTTGGAAGCAATTCCAAATTCCCCTGGCCTCACATTAGCTTGTTGGTAGATATTCCTTCTTGAGGTTTCCATTCTGCTCCCTGGGAATATTTCTTTTTATTTTTTTTAAATAAATTTTTAAATTTATTTTTGAGAGAGAGAGAGAAAAAGTGGAGGAGGGGCAGAGAGAAAGAGGGACAGAGGATCTGAAGTGGGCTCTGCATGGACAGCAGAAAGCCAAATGTGGGGCTTGAACCCACAAACCATGAGATCATGACCTGAGATGAAGGCAGCCGCTTAACTGACTGAGCCACTCAGGCGCCAAATCCCTGGGAGTATTTCTATTGTAAATTATCCTTCCTGGCTTCTGGCACTGCTCTTTGGTATTCTTCTGTTTTCCTTATTCTCCTCGACCAGTAGTGTTGTGGGCATAGGTGATATATACTTACATGGACGCTGGCTCAGCTTTCTTGACCAGTGACATTGGGGACCTGCATATGGTTTTCAGTTTTAAGTAGCCAGTTACTTTTATTTAGTCCAGGATCTTGACAATGCAATGCTCTTGAAGACTAAGTAGTCTTAGCTACTGGATTCCACTCAGTTCTATGTGCCAGTAGCCACTCTTGACTTTTTAATAACCTCTATAAGATTGTTATTATCTAGCATTCAGGCAAAGAGACTTTAGAGGCTGGGCTCTAGAGGCAGACTGATTTAGACCAGTATCTTTTTTCTGTGACTTATTAGCTCTGTTATCCTGAAGACATTACTTAACTTTTTGATGCTTCAATTTCTTCATCTGTAAAGTGGGCTTGTATAAGAATTTCTCTTGTGGCTTATAATGAGGATTTGGGGAGAAAATTCACGTAGAACAACTGGTACAGGGTGAGCACTGAGTAATTGACAGCTATCATCGTTAGTCAGGGTTTCGATGATCATAGCCAATGAGTTCTTTAATTCTTTAAACACACCTACAAGCCCTTGTTCACACTCTATCCCTGGCCTGTAGACCCTTGCCTGTCAAGATTCTGTTTATATTTTCAAGGCTTAGAAGAGTCACCACGTCTGCTCTTAAACTTTCCTTCTTCTCTGTTTGCTGTTTGTTTTCCCCTCTGTGTTTCCACAGTTGTTGTGTATACTTGCGTTCATCACTTATTTAACTTAACCTTTAATTAGGGTGAGTCATGTTTCTGTGTGTTTTACCTGCAAGAGGACTGACCGGTCCTTATTTGTCATTATTTTCTTTACTGCCTCAATTGGTACTAGTAGATCCTCTCCTAATAGTAGATCCTCTCCTTGTAGTAGATCCTCTCTAATCCTACTTGCATTGGATTGAACACATATAGGAGATTTCACCAAAGGACAGGTGGTGTATCCCTTGGGATTGTGTTTGTCTGTTTCAGAGACCTGTCCAAACTGCTTAAATGGATGAGATTTTATTTTTCTCACATAAAAAGTCATGAGAGGTGCCCAGGTGGCTCAGTCGGTTGAGCGTCTTACTCTTGATTTCAGTTCAGGTCATCATCCCAGGGTCATGGGATCAAGCCCCATGTTGGGCTCTGTGTTGAATGTGGAGCTTGTTTGGGATTCTCTCTCTCTCTCTCTCTCTCTCTCTCTCTCTCTCTCTCTCTCTCTCTCTCTTCCCCCCCGCCCCTCTACCCAGCCTGCATGCTCTATCTAAAAAAATAAAACTTAAAAAAAAGGAAGTAGTCATGAGGTGAGGCTGGCACAGTTGTTCAAGGGTGTCTTTAGGAACACAGGCTTCTTCTCTAGTTCTGTGCTGGCATCTTCAGTGTGTGGCTCCCAACCACAGGGTTACAAGACAGTGGGTCCATCTCTGGGCATCACATCTGCTTTCTAGCCAAGAAATAAAGAGTGCAAAGGACAAAGGATGAAAGTCCCCAGCATTCCATCACTTTTGAGGAAGTGCTTAGGAAGCTCCACCAGTGCCTTCCACTTGTTTCACTGGCCAACACGGGGTCACATGACTACCTGTTGCTGCAATGAAGGATGAGAAATAGAGTATTAAACTGGATGTACTGTTATGCCAAACAAAATCAGGATTATGTCAGTAAAGGAAATGGGAGATGGATATTGGGCAGGCATCAAGCGGAGGCATATGGTTCATATTGTTTTGTTGTTCTTGAAAACAATGGAGACTGACTCTGGGCAACCTGAGAAAAAGAACACTGACCTTGCTCAGAGAATGGAAGGAATACGGTTGATGCCTGAAGAAGGCAGACGCCAGGGGAGCTCTGGAAACTTCAGCAGCAAGGAATCATGAACTTGCTCTCCAGGGTGCTGCCATTTAACTGACTCAGTAATGAAACAGGCTCCTGGTGACTTTGTC
This sequence comes from Lynx rufus, assembly GCF_022079265.1. Taxonomy (NCBI): domain Eukaryota; kingdom Metazoa; phylum Chordata; class Mammalia; order Carnivora; family Felidae; genus Lynx; species Lynx rufus. The sequence continues at coordinate 190,905,132 of NW_025814823.1, forward strand.
CTAAACTTCAGATACTTGGGATAGAGCATTTGATTGGATCAGCTAAGGATTCTGGTCTCCCTGGCTCCCTGTGCATCATGTGGGTGATAGGATCATGGGGCATAGGGACAGCATTTGGGCTCTGGCCTACCCCTGTGTATTAGAATTTGTTCCCAAAGGAAAGGCAATTCTTGAGAGTGAGGCAGCTATTATGATTGGTCTTGGCATAGAAAACATTAACACAAGGACTGGGATGCAGTTTTGCAGATTCTAAGATTGCAGATTTCAGAACTCATCTGGGACTTTTCATTGCTTCCCAATGAGTAGGCAGCATGTTGAAAGGATGTTTATATATCTGGCTGTAGATACGCAGGTTTATTTGACACTCAGTGCTGTCAAACAAACTGGGGATTTATTTAATGTTTAAACTGGGTGGAATTTGGTGGAAGCCAGTAAGGAAAACACCAGGTCTCCTGGATGGCCAGAAGGTAAGAATTCTAGCCAAGTGGGCTTTGTACCCAAAACTCACGTAAGTGACAAATTGTTCTCAACGTTGACGAATTCTGGTGTCTTTTTGGATTATCCATGGGAAGGGGAGACAGAGCTAAATACCGTATCAGCCTTTTCCCTTGAAGGACTTAAAGATGAATATGCCTTTCTTGTGTAAAATTCCATTATTTTCCTCCATTATGGGTCTGTTTATTTTTACACCTGGTTGTTTGGGAAGCAGAAAGTAGGAAATATCTTGCCATTTGTTTTCTTGCTACTTTTGTCCTTTAAGCATCATCAAATGGTGTATAGCATCATGATGAACAGCATGAGCTTTGGAGTCTGACAGATCTGGGTTTGAGTTCTTGTGTTGGTATTCACTAGCAGTATGATCATGGGCTAATAAAGCCAATGAACTCTGGCCACACTGGGTATGATAGATATTTTCCAGGGTGAGTCCTTACTAGTACATTTTTCTTATATGTGCGGGTATGTACATATAATATCTATAATACCTTTGTCCTGCTTTTATTACTTACCATTACATCTTGAAAGTCCTTTCTTATCAGCCCAAGTAAGTCGGCCTCAATCTTTTTAATGGTGGCACAGTATTACAAAACATGATTGTGCTGTCCTTTATTTAGCCCATTCCTCATCAGTGGATGTTTAGATTGTTTCCAAATTTTTACTGTTACAAATTGTACTGCACCCTCAGATATTTCTTTTTACATGCATATGGGAACATATTTATTAGGATGCATTTCTTGAAGTATAATGGCTAAAGGGCATGTGTATTTTAAATCATTAGGGGTGTAGACAAATTGTCCACTAAAAAGGTCGTACCAGTTTCCACTTCTACCAAATCACATAGGAGGGGCTATTTCTTACACCCTCACCAACACTTTGCTTTCAAACATTTTGGTACTTAATATGATATATGATACAAAGTTATTTAATGGTTTTAAATTTCATTTTGAATGTGCATTCACAAATACTTTTTTTTTGAGGGGAAGGAGGGAGAGAGAGAGAGAGAGAATGTGAGCGGGGGAGGAGCAGAGAGAGAGAGGGGGACAGAGGATCTGAAGAGGGCTCTGCACTGCCAGCAGAGAGTCCGATGCGGGATTCCAACTCACGAACCGAACTGTGAGATCATGACCTGAGTGAAGGCAGATGCTTAACAGACAGGGCCACCCAGGCGCCCCTGCACATTTGTTTAAAAGCCATTTACATTTTTCTTCCTGCCACGTGTCTATCCACATTTTGTACTTTGGGGGGAGTAAGAGATAATTTGTATCTTTACTATTGATTTGTCAGAACTTTTTATGGATGGAGGCATTTACCTATTGCATCATGTTGCATTTTCCCACCATATTTGTCTTCTTGCTGTTTTATGATTTTGAAATTTTAATGTAGTAATAGTTATTAATCTTGTGTTTTGAGGCTTTTGGTTTACATACCTTGCTTTAGCTTTCTCCACTCCAATATTATTATTTTTTGAATTGCAATGTTCTTTTTGTGACTTTTACAATTTTATTTTCTTACCTTTGGTACACTGGGATCTGATTTGGTGTACGTAGTGAGACATGTATATTTTTTCTCTCATGTTCTGACCAGTTGTCCCATCACCATTAATTGAACAATCCACATTGTCCCGTTGCTTATAAAGGCTACCTTTCATCTTGTAAGGAATTCTCTATGTATGTGAGGAGAGAGAGGGACATTGGTGGACCTTGGACTTTCATTTCTGTTCCATTGATCTGTCTTTTTCTGCAAAAGCCACAGTTTGAAAGTTGCATGTACTGGCTAATCTTGATTCCAAGTTTACACCTTAATTTTGTTGATGGTACAAATCTTATAAAAGACATCAAGCCTGCTTTATTATTATCTTTCCCACCCTCTGGTTGTTTTGTATGAAATCAGTAAGTAATGTGCTTATGGGACAGATTTAACATTTGACCTGGCAGATGACACAGAGGGGGTAAAATGGGAAAAAAGAATCATTTTACTTCCAAGTAACTATTAACTATTGTCTGCTAATAAATTACCTTAGAACTTTGATAAAAGATAATGGGGCACATAGACAGTGAAGGGATTTATGAAGCTCAGTGAAGTGTTAAGGACTCAAAACAGTTCATCATTCACAGTGTGCCTTACTCTTACAGATCAAGGCCTGTCTTCACTCTCTCTGTGACATTATCTTCTCTTCGTGGAGACTACTTTGTTGGCGTTGTCAATCCTCAGGGCCTTTGCACTGCTTTACTGCTGCCTATGATGCTCTTTTCTGAGATAGCTGCTCCCTCGTGTTCTTCAGGCTTCTGTCCAAATGTCCCCTATCATAGTGGTCTTTTCTGGCAAGTCCACCTAAAATGTACTCTTACTTTGTGTTATTCTTCATCAAAGAACACATTGCTCGCTGACATATATTTATTCTGACCTCCCTATGAGCTCCACGAGCTTAGCCCATAAAATATGGCCTGACACCCAAACACTTAAATATTTGCTGAATGAATAAACTCATTGCCATCTCATTATCTTAACTGCTTATTACCAGTGTACAATGTAGAAGCTGCTGAAATGGAAGGAGGTTTGAATTTTTTTCATTTTAAACCAAAGTACTGAATCTATCTACCTACCTACCTACCTACTTACCTACCTACCTACCTACCTACCTACCTACCTACCTACCTATCTCTCTATCTATCATCAATCTGTCATCAATCTGTCTATTTTTTTGCTTTCCTCTGTCTCAGGAAAGTGTGAACCAGACCTTGAGTCCCAAGAACGTTAACTTTGCTTTCGTGGGTGTTCGTGTCTGCACAAGAGATGTTATTTGCAGAATGGAGGGCGTGTTGGACTGGAAAGCAGAGAAGGCATGATACTTACCAGGACCTGAAAAGTCATCAGGTGACAGCCAGCTCCCATTGTTTTCATAAATGTACGTCCAAAACAATGGATGCAGCAGCTGGCATGTTTTTCTTAATTCTTGAGGAACCTCATATCACAAGACCCTAAGTCTCCCCTTGTCTAAACCTACAGCTACTTGTTATTCTTCCATCAGTACAATACAGAAACATGAGAAATAAAAACCAGGTTTCATAGGTAATATGTTGAGGTTGCTTTTTAACGACCCAGAATTTCTGCAATCATAGAAACTTCTATCTAGGAAAGATTTGGGGTAAAAATTTACTTGCAAGCGGGGGTTAGGAGATTATCCTGAGGCTGTGTTGGCAGACCAAGATTGAAAATTAATTTAGGAGTGATGACTAATAAATATTTTATCATCTCCATGCCACTTTCTACTTCTGGACCTCCAGCTAGGAATGATGGATGAGGGGAGTCACAAAACAAGAAGTCTCAAGGTTTAGGGAACCACGGTCTATGGAGCCCTGTCCCTGGTGATTTCCAGTCAGGATGAAGTTTTCTGAATTCTCAGAGCTCTTGGATGGTATCCTCTGGACTCCTGAATTGCACTTTGCACATTCTTCTGTGATAATTGCCTTTGTTGTAGCTTTCTTGGCTGCAAGAGGAATTATTCACACTGGTTTAAGAAAATAAGAAATTTTGTGAAGAGCTTCAGGGTTGTCTCATGGATCTTAAGGGCAATGACCTGCAAGTGTGCTTTATAAGGTATCCGACACAAAAGTACAAGGGTGTGAGTAGAAATCAGGTAGCTGTGCTCTTTAGGTCTCTGGGGGCTTCCCTGAGTCTCATCTTTACTCTTCTCTGCATAACCCCCATGCTTTCTCTTTCAGCAGGCCAGGTTTCTTTGCTTCTCAACTGTACATGGTGAGAAACAGCATCTCCATAGTTCCTGGGCTTGCATGTCCTTCCAGATCCAGCACTAACAAAAATGAGTAAGTGCTAATCTAATTCTGAACTCGTGGGAGAAAGAGTTTGATTAGACCATCTTGGGTATAGGTGCTCATCCTAATCCAGTTAGCCACAGCTGGAGGTTGGGGGTCAAATGGAGGAAGTACACACTTGGGATTATACCCCTGTGTGAAGCACCCCCCCCACCCCCAGAGAAGGGGACCTCCCAAAGCTGCCCCTTGCAACCAGCACTGCGAATGACTCTCTAACATATTTGAGTATCTGAACATTCACTCTCTCAGAAGGATCAGGAAGAAAATAACTTTTTTTTATTATATCCCAGCACCTAGTGTTGATTTTAGTTTAAAAAATTAGATTCTTCTCAGCATCATAAAAGTTGATCGCACACAGGGACAGGATCAAGGGAGGTTAGTTTAGTTTTTCTGTTTGAGTTGTAAAGGCCAGAGCAGACATACACAGTTGGATACTGTGTTCCAACACACGTATCATTACATACAACAGTGAGCTCACTTCTGGCTGCTCTGGGTCATTACTTCCTCAGCTTATGTCATTTTATTTTCGACAGTATTGCCATTTCTTCACTTTCAGAAAGTGAAAGTCTCCGTATCTCTACTACCAGCATATTTTTCTATTCCTCAGAGATATAGAAAGTAAGTGCCTGTCTATCTAGCCAGAAATCTAACATATGTCCAATTGGATTTATCTGTGTAACTTATTTTTCTCCACATAACGGTATGGCTTGCTCATCTTTCTGTGTCAACATATACCTCTATCTCACTTTTCCCAACAGTTCACTATGAAACAGACTTAAACATGAAGATTAAGAAATTTCGCCCACTACACAAATCCCACATTAGCCTTGTACTGTTGCTTGCATTATCACATACTCATTTCCCTATCCATTTTCTCTTTCCGTCTTATGTTTTTAATGCATTCAAAGTAGGTTGCAGATACTGGTGCATGTTCCCTTAAATACTTCCTATTCATATCCTTAAGGAGAGTTCAGGGTTTGCTTACATGTTTCCTCTTGGGAGATACATTTTATATACAATGAAATTAATGAATCTTAAGTGTAACATTTGCTGAGTTTCAATGAATACATCTTCCTGTGTGACTCAAAACCCTATGAGGAAATAGAAAATTATCACAACCTCAGAAAGGATGTACTCTTTGGTATAAGGCTTCTTTCAGTTCATATGATGTTTTTGAGATTCATCCATGTTGTTGAGGATAGCAAGTATATGTTCCTTTATTACTACTGAATAGTATTACACTGTATGAATATACTATAGTCTGTTTATCCAGTTTTCTATTCATAGACACCCAGGCCGTTAGCAGTTTTTGGCAATTATGAGAAATCTGCTACAAACACACATGTATAACTCTTTTTGTAGGCCTATTTAATTCCTCTAATGAAAATTCATAAAACTAGAAGTGCTTAGTCACAGGGTAGGCAGCTTTTTAAGAAGACATACCCATTGCCTTATATAGATAAACTGTAATCATTTCCTGTTGATGGACATTTAGATTTTTTTTTGCAATTATAAGTTTGTTATAGCAAGCCTCATATATATATACATATATATGTATGTACACACACACACACACACACACACACACACACACACACACACTTCTGCTTTCCTGAGAAAGTGAATCGACAGGTGACTTACAAGCACTGGAATGATTGACTCAGGGTTGAACTTCGCTTTAAATTACTGTCTGCTGGGAAGCTGCTCCAAGGCCTTGCAACTCAAAACGTGGTCCTTGGATCAGCAGTGGCATTACCTGGGAGCTTATTAGAAATGCAAACTTTTAAGCCCCACTCCACACGTAATGAATTAGAATTCTGCATTTTAACGAGATTCTCAGGTGATTCCTATGCACTCTCTAAGGCAATAAAATTGGAGGTAGGAGAGCTTTATTTTAACTCAAAACACTTAATTAGCTCACTAGTAACTTTCCTTGGAAGGTATAGAATTTCAAATGGCTGAAGCTGGTTCCTACATAAAGGCAAAAACAATTGACTCATGATCAAATTTTACGATCAGCCAAGAAGCATAAAACTGTAGATGCTCAGGATGGGATAAGACCTTCAAATGGATTTATTTTAGTTATTTTCTGTGTTCCTCATGAAACCTTATTCCCAGAGTGTCCCATGCCAGGCTGAGGGCTGAATGGCAAGGCTCTGGAATTAGTCACAGCACCTATCTCCATTACTATGGAGACATTTTAAAAAATTCTATTTATATACTGAGAATTCCAGCAATATTCATCTCAAAAAGGTAACCTTTTAGTTTGAAGAATTGAAAACCTACAGAAGAGTTGACCATCTTAGTTTATACAATGTCATTTTTAAATTACATAATTTGTATAGATCATGTACATTTATAATTTATTAGCATTTTGTCACCTCTCACACACACACACACACACACACACACACACTCAGCCATATGGTTGTTTATGGGTATGTTTGTGCTTTTGCTTATTGAACTACTTGAAAGTGAATGGCAGATAACATGCCATTTTCCCCTAAATACTTCAGTACAGGTCTCCTAAGAACTGTCATTTTCTTATATAGCACTAATAGTACCATTACCTCAAAGAAATTTCACCTTGGTACTACATATTCCTATTTCTCTAATTGACCCAGTAATGTCTTGTATCTTGTGTCCGTGTTTCCCCCTCTGGATCCAAACAAAATTCAAGATTATATTTACTTACTATCTATTGCTGTGTAACATGTTACCACAAAACTTAGTGGCTTAGCCCAAACTTTATTATCTCACCATCTGTCAATTGGGAAATCTGGACGCGGCTTAGCTGAATCTTCTGCTTCAGGGTCTTGTACAGGCCACAGTCAAGATTTCAAATGGGTCACTAGTTATCTCAAGGCTCAAGTCTTTCAAGTGGTTGTTGGTAGGATTCAGCTCCTTGGCTAGAGGCTGCCTATGGTAGGCAGAATTCTAAAAGGAAAGGACCCCAGTGAGTCACACGTTGGTACAACTTTTCCCGTTTAATACAAGTGGAATCTGTGACTTGCCTCTAGCCAATTAAATATGGCAAATGTGATGGGATAGTCATGCTCTCCATTAGGTTTTGGTACATAAGACTATCTAAGTAGATGAGATCCAGAGATTCTTCTGGCTAGGAAGAAGTAAGCTGCATGTTGTCAAGGGCCTTCGAGAGGGCTACCTGGCAAAGAATTGCAAGGTCATCTACGGGCTAAGAGTGGGGACCTCTTTCTTACAGCTACAAGAAACTGAATTTTGCAAACACCCACCTAAACTTGGAAGAGGACCCTGAACCTCAGAAGGGAACACAGCTCAGCTAATCCCCAGGGGGATAGTCTTGTGAGACCCTGAGCAGAGGACCTAACTAACCCATGCCTCCACTTCTGATACCCAGAAACTGTGAAATCATAAAATGTGTTCTTTTTTTAAAAGTCACTAAGTTTGCAATAGTTTCTTACCTACTGATAGAAGACTATTATACCATCCTAAGTTCCTTGCCACGTGGACCTCTCCATCTGGGCAGACTATGATCATCGCATTCTGCTTCTTCAGAGCAGGAAGCTAGAGGAGCCAGACTGCAGCAAGATGGAAGTCACCATTGCTTGCAGACTAATATTTTCTTTAAATATAATTTATTGTCAAGTTGGTTTCCATACAACACCCAGTGCTCATCCCAACAAGTGCCCTCCTCAATGCCCATCACCCACTATCCTCTCTCCCCCACCCCCCATCTACCCTTAGTTTGTTCTCAGTCCTTAAAAGTCTCTTATGGTTTGCCTCCTTTCCTCTCTGTAACTTTATTTTCCCCCTTCCCCTCCCCCATGGTCTTCTGTTACGTTTCTCAAGATCCACATATGAGTGAAAACATATGGTATCTGTCTTTCTCTGCCTGGCTTATTTCACTTAGCATAATACCCTCCAGTTCTATCCACATTGCTGCGGGTGGCCAGATTTCATTCTTTGTCATTGCCAAGTAGTATTCCATTGCATATATAAACCACATCTTCTTTATCCATTTGTCAGTTGACAGACATTTAGACTCTTTCCATAATTTGGCTATTGTTGAAAGTGCTGCTATAAACATTGGGGTACAAGTGCCCCTATGCATCAGCACTCCTGTATCCCTTGGGTAAATTCCTAGCAGTGCTATCACTAGGTCATAGGGTAGTTCTATTTTTAATTTTTTGAGGAACCTCCAGACTGTCTTCCAGAGCAGCTGCACCAGTTTGCATTCCTACCAACAGTCCAAGAGGGTTCCCATTTCTCCACATCCTCGTCAGCACCTATAGTCTCCTGATTTGTTCATTTTAGCCACTCTGACCGGTGTGAGGTGATATCTCATTGTAGTTTTGATTTGCATTTCCTTGATGATGAGTGATATTGAGCATCTTTTCATGTGTCTGTTGGCCATCTGGGTGTCTTCTTTGGAAAAGTGTCTATTCATGTCTTCTGCCCATTTCTTCACTGGATTGTTTTTCGGGTGTGGAGTTTGGTGAGTTCTTCATAGATTTTGGATACTAGCCCTTTATCCATTATGTCATTTGCAAATATCTTTTCCCATTCTGTCAACTGCCTTTTAGTTCTGTTGATTGTTTCCTTTGTAGTGCAGAAACTTCTTATCTTGATGTCCCAATAGTTCATTTTTGCTTTTAATTCCCTTGCCTTTGGAGATGTGTCGAGTAAGAAATTGCTGCTTGCAGACTAATTTTGTGAGTGATAACCCATCACTTTTGCTGTGCTCTGTTCATCAGGAGCAAGCCTCTGAGTCCAACCTCCCTGATAAACCTGACCGCAGGCACATGTAGGATTTTGAGCTTATGCATACATGCCGAATAGATTACATAAACGTGTGAATAGGAAAAGGGAAGATTAGTGGGAGTCATTTCAGAAGCCCCCTACCACCATTGTCCTTTCTCTTTCATCCCTTTAATCTAGAATGTTTCTCTACCCTTTTTTCTCCCCTGGAACTTTTATAACTAAATCAGTTGTCTTATATATGTCTTCTGAATTTATTCTATTTTTTACTCATGATGAAATTCAGGTGAAGAACTTTTCATAAGAACACTAATCAGCAATGCTGCATGCATTAACATATTTCATCACAGTGAAAGACATAAATGTTATAGATTTGAAGGGCACTTGTACACCTATTTTTCTGTCAATTGTGTACTTAAGTCTTCTGTCCATTTTTCTATCAAGTCAGGTTTCTCTCTCTGTCCCTCAAGAATTCCTTAGAGAGTTGGAAATTAAGCTTCTAACTGTGATAGATATTGCAAATATTTTCTCCTAACATGCATTTGCCTTTTACTTTTATTAGTATGATTTTTGCTATTCAATTGTTGTTTTTATGGAATTGAGTTTAACAATGTTTTCTTTCATTGCATCTGAATTTTCCTCACAGTCAGATTATAAAGACATTCACCAGGTTTTCTTCTAATGTTTGTATGGTTACACTATTTTGGTTTAGATCTCTGATACATTTGAAGTGTATCCTGGCAGAGACGACTGGGTGGCTCAGTGGTTGAGCTCTGACTCTTGATTTTGGCTCAGGTCATGACCCCAGGGTTGTGGGATCGAGGGGCTCCAGGCTGAGCATGGAGCCTGCTTAAGATTCTCTTTGCCTCTCTTCCTCTCTCTCCTGCTCACACACGCACTCTCTCTCTCTGAAAAATAATTAAAAAATAAACAAATAAATAAACTGCCTAAAGACTGCCTGAAGTGTCTCCTGGTATATATGTGAGGAATGGACCCACAATTTCCCTCCCAGATGGCTATCCCACACCATTTATTAAAAATATCTATTTTTCTTTTCCCAGTGATTTGAGATGCTGGATGTCCATATCTTTTTGGGTCTGTTCTGGTGTATTGGATTTTTTTTTTCCTATTCCATTGTCTTACTATTTATTCAGGTGGTTGAAACATATTCTTTTAATTATGGGAGTTTTTTTTTTTTAACATTTATTCATTTTTGAGAGACAGAGACAGAGTGTGAGCAAGGAAGGGGCAGAGAAAGAGAGAGGCACACAGAATCCAAAAACAGGCTCCAGGCTCTGAGCTATCAGCACAGAGCTCAATGCGGGTCTCGAACTCACTGGTCACGAGATCATGACCTGAGCCAAAGTTGTACGCTTAACTGACTGAGTCAGCCAGGCACCCCTAATTGTGGAAGTTTAATAATATGTTTTCATATATGACAGGGCTAATCCCCATTTTTCTCCCAAGTTAAAAATTATTTTTCTTATTTTGCATGATTATTTTTTCCACAGGAACTTTAAAGCTAAAAATCAGCCTGTGTGGCTCCAGAAACAAACTTGTTGGTTTAAAACTGGGATCACATTTGCATTTATAAAATTAAGTTGGAGAATTGCCATCCAAAGTTTAGGAATTTGGTTAATCTTATCCTGTAATAGGATGTATCTTTCCATTTGTTCAAGTCTACTTTTGTGTCTTTCAAAAATGTATTAAAATTCTCCTCCTACAAGTTTCCTGCATTTATTTTAAGGTAGTTTCTAAGTATTTTATCTGCCTATTTCAAAAAAAATTTTTACTATGATGAAACACCCATAAAATTTGCCTTTATCCTAACCAATTTTCAAGTGTACAGTTTAGAGGTATTAAATACATTCATGATGTTGAGCAACCATTACCATCATCCATCTCCATAGCTCTTGTAAAACTGAAACTCTACACTCATTGAACAATAGCTTCCCATTTCTCCCTCTCTCCAGCCCCTGGCCACCCCCCTTCTACCTTCCATCGCTATGATTTTGACTATTCTAACTAGCTCATATTATTGGAATCATACAGTATTTGTCTTTTTGTGACTGGTGTATTTAATTTAGTAGAGTGTCCTCAAGGTTCATCTGTATTGTAGAATATGTGAGAATTTTCTTCCTTTTAAAGGCTGAATAATATTCCGTTGTATGCATATACCACATTTTGCTTATTCATTTGTCCGTTAGTGGATACTTGAGTTGCTTCCATGTTTTTACTATTGTGAATAATACTGTTATGAACATGGGTATGTAAGTATTTCTTCAAGGTCCTGTTTTCAGTTCTTTTGGGAATATACCCAGAGGTACAATTGCTGGATCATATGGTAGTTCTATTTTAATTATTTGAAGGACTGCCAAACTGTTTTTCATAGAGACTCTACCATTTTATATTCTCACCAGCAATGCACAAAGGTTCTAATTTCTCCACATCTTCGTTGACACTTGCTATTTTGTTTTTCTTTGATAGCAATTTTAATGGGTGTGCAGTGAATTTAATTGTAGTTTTGATTTGCATTTTCCTAATGATTACTGATCTTAAACATCTTTTTATGTGCGTGTTAGCCATTTGTATGTCTTCTTTGAAGAAATGTATTATTCAATTCCTGTGCCCATATTTAAATTGGATTTTGTTGTTGTTGAGTTTTAGTTCTGTATATATTCTGAAGATTAATCTCTTATCAGATCAATGATTTGCAAATATTTTTTCTCCTGTTCTGTGGGTTGTCTTTTTACTCTGTTGATATTGTCTTATGATGCACAAAATTCTAAAAATCTCATGAACTTCAATTTGTCTGTCTTTTGTTTTTGTTGTGTGTGCCTTATGGTTTCACATCTAAGAAATCATTGTTGAATCTAATGTCATGAAGATTTTACCCTGTGTTTTCTTCTAGAGCTTTATAGTTTTGGTTTATAGGCCTCACATTTAGGTCTTTGATCCATTTTGAACAATTTTTATATATGATATTATAAGATATAAGTCTTCCAATCCATGAACATAGATGTATTTTTATTTATGTCTTCATAAATTGCTCTTAGCAACTTTTTGTAGTTTGCATTGTATAAGTCCATCACCTCCTTGGTTAATTTCCAAATATTTTAAAAATGGAATTATAATTGGAATTGTTTTCATAATTTCTTCTTTGATCATTATTAGTGTATAGAAATGCAACTTATTTTGTGTGTTGACTTGGTATCATGCTACTTTGCTGAATTCATTTATTAGCTATAATAGCTTTTTTGGGAATGTTTAGATAGGTCATATTGTCTATGAACAGAGACAATTTTACTTCTGTTTCAGTTTGGGTGCCTTTTACATCTATTTCTTGCCTAATTGTTCTACCTGGAACTTGCTGTACAATGTTAAATAGAAGTGGCAAAAATGGGCATCCGTGTCTTTTTCCTAATAATAGAGGAAAAACTTTTACTCTTTCAACCTATTTCTAGATTTTTTTTTGTTTTTATCATAAAGGCTATTGAATTTTGTCTAATTTTTTTTTGTATCAGCTGAGATGATCATGAGGGTTTTTTTTAAAAATTTTGTTAATGTGTTATATTAAATTGATTAATTTTCTTATATTGAAACATTCTTGCATTCTGGAAATGAATCCCATTGGTCATGGTGTATAATCCTTTTACTATGCTGGTGAATTTGGTTTGCTAGTATTTTGTTGAGCTTTGCATCAATGTTCATAAAGGATATTAGTCTGTAGTTTTCCTGTAGTGCCTTTGTCTGGGTTTACTATCAGGGTAATAATGCTGGCCTCATAGAATGTATGAACATTAGGAAATTTTCATTCCTGTTCAACTTTCTGGAAAATTTTGAGAAAGATGAAAATTAGTTCTTTTTAAAATGTTTGGTAAAACTCACTAGTGAAACCATAAGGACCAGGGCTTTTCCTTGTCAGGTGATTTTTTTTTTTTAATAATTTATTATCAAGTTAATGTATACAGTGTATACAGTGTGCTCTTGACTTTGGGAGTAGATTCCCATGATTCATCACTCACATATAACACCCAGTGCTCATCCCAACAAGTGCCCTCCTCAGTGCCCATCACCCATCTCCCCCTCTCCCCCACACCCTCATCCACCCTCATCCACCCTCAGTTTGTTCTTTGTATTTAAGAGTCTCTTATGGTTTGCCTCCCTCTCTGTTTGAAACTATTTTTTCCCCTTCCCTTCCCCCATGGTCTTCTGTTAAGTTTCTTAAATTCTATATATGAGTGAAAACATATATCTGTTTTTCTCTGACTGACTTATTTCAATTAGCATAATACCCTCCAGTTCCATCCATGTTGTTGCAAGTGTCAAGATTTCATTCTTATTGCCAAGTAGTATTCCTTTGTACATATAAACCACATCTTCTTAATCAATCTGTCAGTTGATAGACATTTGTGCTCTTTCCATAATTTGGTTATTGTTGATAGTGCTGCAGTAAACATTGGAGTACATGTGCCCCTATGATTCAGCATTCCACACGCTTTGGATAAATTCCTAGTAGTGCTGTTGATGGGTCACAGGGTAATTCTATTTTCAAATTTTTGAGGGACCTCCACACTGTTTTCCAGAGTGGCTGCGCCAGTTTGCATTCCCACCAACAGTGCAAGAGGCTTTCCATTTCTCCCCATCCTCACCAACATCTTTTCTTTCCTGAATTGTTAATTTTAGCCACTCTGACTGGTGTGAGGTGGTATCTCAATGTGGTTTTGATTTGTATTTCCCTGATGATGATCGATGTTGAGAATCTTTTCATGTGTCTGTTGGCCATCTGGCTGTCTTCTCTTTGGAAAAGTGTCTATTCATGTCTTTGCCCATTTATTCACTGGATTATTTGTTTTCTGGATGTGGAGTTTGGTGAGTTCTTTATAGATTTTGGATACTAGCCCTTTATCCGACATGTCATTTGCAAATACCGTTTCCCATTCTGTCGATTGCCTTTTAGTTTTGCTGATTGTTTCCTTTGCAGTGTAGAAGCTTTTTTTTTTGATGAGGTCCCAATAGTTCATTTTTGCTTTTAATTCCCTTGCCTTTGGAGATGTGTTGAGTAAGAAATTGCTGCGGCCGAGATCAAAGAATTTTTTTCCTGCTTTCTCCTCTAAGGTTTTGATGGTTTCCTGTCTCACATTTAGGTCTTTCATCCATTTTGAGTTTATTTTTGTGTATGGTGTAAGAAAGTGGTCCAGTTTCATTCTTCTGCATGTTGCTGTCCAGTTCTCCCAGCACCATTTGCTAAAGAGATTGTCTTTTTTCCATTGGATACTCTTTCCTGCTTTGTCAAAGATTAGTTGGTCATACACTTGTGGATGCAATTCTGGGTTCTATATTCTATTCCTTTGGTCCATATGTCTGTTCTTGTGCCAATACCATACTGTCTTGATGATTACAGCTTTGTAGTAGAGGCTAAAGTCTGGGATTGTGATGCCTTCCACTTTGGTTTTCTTTTTCAACATTACTTTGCTATTCGGGGTCTTTTGTGGTTCCATAAAAATTTTAGCATTGTTTATTCTAGCTCTGAGAAGAACGCTGGTGCAATTTTGATTGGGACTTCACTTAAAGTGTAGATTGCTTTGGGTATTATTGACATTTTAACAATATTTGTTCTTCCAATCCATGAGCATGGAATGTTTCCCATTTCTTTGTGTCTTCTTCAATTTCTTTCATAAGTTTTCTATAGCTTTCAGATGCAGACCTTTCACATCTTTGGTTGGGTTTATTCCTAGGTATTTTATGGTTCTTGGTGCAATTGTAAATGGGATCGATTCCTTGATTTCTTTTTCTGTTGCTGTATTATTGGTGTATAGAAATGCAATTGATTTCTGTACATTTATTTCATATCCTGAGACTTTGCTGAATTCATGTATCAGTTCTAGCAGCTTCTTGGTGGAGTCTTTCAGGTTTTCCATGTAGAGTATCATGTCATCTGCAAAAAGTAAATTTTGACTCTCTTTTTTTGCCAATTTGAATGCTTTTTATTTCATTTTGTTGTCTGATTGCTGAGGCTAGGACTTCTAACACTATGTTAAACAACAGTGGTGAGAGTGGACATCCCTGGTCTTATGGGGAAAGCTCTCAGGTTTTCCCCATTGAGGATGACATTATCTGTGGGCTTTTCATATATGGCTTTTTTGATGTGTAGGTATGTTCCTTCTATTCCAACTTTCTTAAGGGTTTTTATTAAGAGAGGATGTTGTATTTTGTCAAATACTTTTTCTGCATCTATTGACATGATCATATGGTTCTTCTCCTTTCTTCTATTAATGTGATGTATCACATTGATTGATTTGATAATATTGTACCAGCCCTGTAGACCAAAAAATGAATCACACTTGATCATGGTGAATAATTCTTTTAATATACTGTTGAATTCGATTTGCTAGTATCTTGTTGAGAATTTTTACATCCATGTTCATCAGGGATATTGGCCTGTAATTCTCCTTTTTAGTGGGGTCTGTGTCTGATTTGGGAATCAAGGTAATGCTGACTTCTTAAATGAGTCCAGAAGCTTTCCTTCCATTTTTATTTTTTGGAACAGCTTGAGAAGGATAGGTATTAAATCTGCTTTAAATGTCTGGTAGAGGGGCACCTGGGTGGTGCAGTCAGTTAGGCGTCCGACTTCAACCAGGTCACGATCTCACGGTCCGTGAGTTCGAGCCCCACGTCAGACTCTGGGCTGATGGCTCGGAGCCTGGAGCCTGTTTCCGATTCTGTGTCTCCCTCTCTCTCTGCCCCTCCCCCGTTCATGCTCTGTCTCTCTCTGTCCCAAAAATAAATAAAAAACGTTGAAAAAAATTAAAAAAAAAAATAAATGTCTGGTAGAGTTCCCCTGGGAAGTCATCTGGCCCAGGACTCTTAAGTGTTGGGAGATTTTTGATAAGTGATTCAATTTCTTTGCTGGTTATGGGTCTGTTCAAATTTTCTATTGCTTCCCATTTGAGTTTTGGGAGTGTGTGGGTGTCTAGGAATTTGTCCATTTCTTCCAGGTTGTCCAGTTTGTTGGCACATAATTTTTCATAGTATTCTCTAATAATTGTTTGTATTTCTGTTGTGTTGGTTGTGATCTCTTCTCTGTCATTTGTGATTTTATCTATTTGGGTTCTCTCTTTTCTCTTTTTGAAAAGTCTGGCTAGGGGTTTATTGATTTTGTTTTATTTTTTCAAAAAAACAGCTGTTAGGTTTATTGATGTGTTCTACTGTTTTTTGGGTGTTTTTTTTTTTTTTTTTGTATTCTATACTGTGTATTTCTGCTCTAATTTTTATTGTTTCTCTTCTGTTGGCTTTGGGGTTTCTTTACTATTATGCTTCTAGTTCCTTTAGGTGTGCAGTTAGATTTTGTATTTAGGATTTTTCTTACTTCTTGAATTAGGCCTGGATTGCCATGTATTTTCCTCTTAGGACTGCCTTTGCTGCATCCCAAAGGGTTTGGACTGTTGTGTTTTCATTTTCATATGCTTGCATATAAATTCTTTAAAATTACTTCTTTAATTGCCTGGTTGACCCATTCATTCTTAAGTAGGATGTTGTTTAATCTTCATGCGCTGGTCTGGAGGAGGGGCCCTCTGGTTAGGTCAGTGTCTATCTTGTTCTAGTAGGTTCCCAGTTACCAGGCACATAGGGGCATGTTTTGGATGTAGGCGGGTCCTGCCTCCACTGTGGGCACATTGTCTGGTCCCTGAAGCCCCACCTTGTTGATGAAGCAGAGGGAAATGGCAACATCCCAGTCTCTCCTTCCCTGACTGGGTGTCCCAGACCAGTCTGTTCAGGCCTTCCTCACAGTCCCATGTGGGCATGAGTGGGCCAGTTTGTCCAGCTCCACAGTCTCCTGTACCTCCCAGGCCCTTGGCTGGGATCCAAACCCTGGTGTTTAAAGGATCCCACTCCACGCACCAGGGTTCTGGGGTAGTGCCACTCTGCCCAGGCGACAAAGGGCCTCTGGCTGACAGGCGCCTGCAAGATTTTTTGTCCTTAGAGTGGCTATATGCCTTCTTCCCACAGCACTCAAGGGAGGGGACTTCTCTCTCTGACTGCACCTCTGAGGTTGCTACTGACCCCAGGCTGGTTCCGCCTCCCCACCAGGTGTGTGTACAGGGTGGCAGGCCTGTCCAAAGAAAGCCCCACAATGCTGGATTGTGTTAGAAATTGGTTCTTTCTCTGTTTTTTTCTGTTCCCCGGTCTGTGGTTTTTCTCTTGTCCAAATACAGTCCTATACTTCCCCAGCCTCTCTTTCTCTTCCTTTTGCATCTCTACAGAAGGGGATCGATCCCTTCTTTTTGTGCCTACTCTGCCCGTTTTATCTCTCCCAATTCACAATCATGCACCTATGGCCGCCAGGTTGTCCACATGGGCCCCTGGAGATGTGTCTGTCACTATGTAGCCCAGATTACTGGAATTCTGTCTTCTGGCCTCAATACTGCTGTGTTTGAGGGACAAGGGAACTTCAGGTCCCCCTATTTCTCCACCATGTTGACCCCTCTCCTCCTGTCAGGAGGAGATTTTTGATTGTGTATTCAGTCTCTTTACTGGTGATAAATCTATTAAGATTTTGTATTTCCTAGTGATTTAGTCTTGGTAGGTGTTAAGTTTCTAGAACTATGTCCACTTCATCTAGGTTATCCAATTTGTTGGCTTATAGTTCAGAGTAATCTTTTACATTCTTTGTATTCTTATAGAATCAGTAATGTCCGCATGTTCATTTATGATTTTAGTATTTTGAGCATTACCTTTTTTTAGTCTATCTAGGTAAATATTTGTCATTTTTAATGTCTTTTGAAATAACCAACTTTTTGTTTTATTAACTTTCTGTGTTTTTCTCTATTTTCTACTTTATCTTTTCTCCAATGTCTATTATTTCCTTACTTTTGCTAGGTTCGGGTTTAGTTTATTCATCTTTTTCTAATTCCTTAAAGTGTTAAGTTGTGGATTTGGATCTTTTTTGTTTTTTTTTTTTTAATGTAAGCATTTATAGCTATAAATTTCCCACTTAACAGTGTTTTCGTTGTGTCCCATAAGTTTGATATGTTGTATTTTCATTTTCATTCTCTTAGTATTTTCTAATTTCCCCTGTGATTTCTTTTTTGACCCCTTGGTTGTTAAAGAGAGTCTTATTTAATTTCCACAAATTTTCAAGTTTCTCAGTTTTGTTTCTGTGATTGTTTTTTAACTTCATCCCACTGTGATTGGAGAAGATACTTTGTATGGTACCTACCTAACATTTAAAATCTATTGAGACTTAATGTGTAGCCTAGTATATGAGCTATCCTGGAGAATGTCTCCTGTGCAGTTGGGAAATATGTGTATGCTGTTATTCTGTAGCTCCTGTTGGAGCTAGTTGGTTTGACCGTTGTTTAAGTCCTCTATTTCCTTATCTTCTGTCTGGTTGTTCTAACCATATGGAGAGTGGGTGTTGAAGTCTCCAACTGTGATTTTAGAACTATTTCTGTTAGTGTTTGCATCATATATTTTGTCAGTTGGTCATTAAGTGTGTAAAAATTTATGATTGTTAGATCTTCTTGCTGCATTGAACTCTTTATTAATGTGTAATATCATCCTTTGTCTCTTGTAACCTTGTTATTACAGTCTATTTTTTTCTGATATTAGTATAGTTAGTATTAGTTACTGTTTGCACAAAATGTCTTCTTACATCCTTTCACTTTCAACTGAGTTGTGTCTCTAGATCTAAAATGAGTCTCAGGGCACTGGGGTGGCTCAGTCAGTT
Organism: Lynx rufus; assembly: GCF_022079265.1. Taxonomy (NCBI): domain Eukaryota; kingdom Metazoa; phylum Chordata; class Mammalia; order Carnivora; family Felidae; genus Lynx; species Lynx rufus. The sequence goes on from NW_025814823.1 coordinate 190,923,933, forward strand.
AAGCATCTGACTCGATTTCGGCTCGAGTCATGGTCTCATGGTTTGTAAGAGAGATGTAGCTCTGAGTAGGGCTCTGCATTGCCAGCTTGGAGTCTGCTTGGGATTCTCTCTCTCCCTCTTTGTCTGCCCCTCCCCGACTTACAGGCCCTCTCCCTTTCTCCCTCTCTTTCAAAATAAATAAATAAACATTTAAAAAACTAAAGTGACCTTTCTATAGACAGCATATAGTTGGATATTGTGTTTGTATTCACACAATCAATCTCTTTTTCTCTTTCTCTGAAAGTTTAATCTATCTACCTTTGAAGTAATAATTGATAAGGAGTTTGTGAGTTTGTGAGTTCAAGCCCTGCTGACAGCTCAGAGCCTGGAGCCTCCTTGGGATTCTGTGTCTCCTCCTTTCTTTGTCTCCTCCTCTCTCTGCCCCTCCCATGCTCATGCTCTGTCTCTCCTCCCCTCTCTCTCTCTCAATAATAAATAAATGTTAACAAAAATTTTTTTTTAAAAAGGAGGGGGTTACTTCTGTCATTTTGCTATTTGTTTTCTATATGTTTGCAGCTTTTCTGTGCCTCCATTGCTACATTAGTTCTGCCTTTTGTGGTTAATTTTCTGTTGTAAAATGTTTAAATCTTTCTCATTTTTTTGCTATATGTTCTATAAATATTTTCATTGTGATTATGATGTAGATTACATTTAACGTCTTCAAGTTATAACACTCCAATTTGAACTTACAGCAGTTTAACTTCAGTAACATACAAAGACTGTGCTCCTTTACATCTCCATCTTTACCCCTTTTGGTCTTTGATATCACAAAATTATTTCTTTATACATGTGTGCCCCAAAACATAAACTAATCTTTTAAATGCATTAGTCTCTTAAATTATGTAGAAGACAAAATTTGGAGTTACAAACCATTATTATAATAATATTAGCTTTTAGGCTAATTGTTTCTTTAAAATGCTTTAGTCTCTGAAATCATACAGAAAACAAAAAGTTACAAACAATAGTTATAATACTGCCTATTATCATTACCCATGTATTTGCCTTTATTAAAACTTATATTTCCTCATACAGCTACATGTTACTCTCTAGAGTCCTTTCATTTCACCCTGTAGGACTCCTTTGAGCATATCTGCAAGGTGGGTCAAGTGGTAAGAAATTTCTCAGCCTTTATTCTTCTGGAAATTTCTTATTTTCTCCTTCACTTTGGAAGAACAGCTTTGCGAGATAGGACGCTTGATTGACAGTTTTCTTCTTTTAGCAGTTTGAATATATGGGCCTATTGCCCTCTGGTCTCCAAATTTCTAATGAGAAATTTGATAATATTATTGACACTCCCTTACATATCATGAATCACTTTTCTCTTCCTGCTTTTAAGATTCTTTCTTTGTGTTTCAACAGTTTGGTTATATGTGTCTCAGTGTGAGTCTCTTTGAATTCATCTTACTTGGAGTTCATTGAGCTTCTTGAATATTGATGCTTATGCACTTCATCAAATATGGGAATTTTTAGTTAGTATTTCTTCAGGTATTCTCTCTGCCACATTCTTTCTCTGTCTTTCCTCCTGGAACTCCCACAGTGCATATACTGGTCCACTTAATGGTGTCCTACAAGTTCCATGGACTCTGTTCACTTTTAATTTTTTTTTTTCTTTCTGTTATTCAGTTTCAAGAATTTCAACTGTCCTATATTCAGGTTGACTGACTGTCTTCTGCCTGTTCAAATCTGCCTTTGGATATTTCTAGTGAATTTTTTATTTCAATTATTGTACTTTTCAGCTCCAAGATTTCTTTTTGGTTTCTTAGGTTTTATGTCTCTTTATTGATGTTTTCATTTTGTTCACACGTTAAATTTCTTGATTTTCTCCATTATCATTCTTACTTCTTTGAGCATATTTCAGGCATTAAAAAAAAATCTTTAGTATATCTGCCATCACATCTTTTTCAAGGACATTTTCTGTCTATATTTTTTCCTTTAAACGGACTATAGTTTTCCATTTCTTTGTATGTTTTGTGGTGTTTTTTGTTGAAGCTGGACTTTTGAATTTATAACATGGTAACTCTGAAACCAGAGTCTCCCCCTTCCCCAGGGTTTTCTGTTTTGTGTTACTGTTGTTTCTTCTTGTTTGTTGTTGTTGTTGTAGGCTGTGTCTTTGCCAAGGATCAGCCTGAGGTGTAAACTTAAGGTCTTCTCCAGTGTTTTGAGTTTTCCCCTGGATGTGCAGTCACTTTCTAGTTCTTCCCATACATGCAGTTGTTTTTGAATGTCTTAGTCTTTAAAGTCAATCTCCCAAAAGGGTGGGGTGGGGTGGGGTGCCAGCACTTTAAATCCCCTGGAAGTCCATTTCAGTTGGAGGGAGAGAGGTCCTTGCAACAATGGAGGAAGTGCAAAAATGAATGGGTGCCTGCCTCTTGGTCTGTACTTTTGTGGTCAGAAGCAGCAAGTAATCAGAGCACAGACTCCAGCTACTAGGAAGACAAAGTCCTTTTTGCCTACCCTGGATATTGCAAACTATGTATAAGCTTCTAAGAGCTAAAATTGCCAGAGTTTTGGCACAATTTACATTCCAAGCTTTTCTCTGGAGGTTGTAATCCTTCACTAGACTCCACAGTTCCAGAATAGTTACATCAGACAGATTCTGCCTGTGCAATTGTTGTCTAAGTGAAGATAGGGATTTCTGGCACATCCTATTCTGACATCTTCCCTTTCCTCATTTCATCTAACAGGATATCACTTGCAAATGTAAAGCTGTGGATTTTTTAATGACCATTTTACATTCTACTATGTTACTATATTATTTTATTGCTTGTGTTAATTTTATCTTTTAGCCTTTTGGTCTTTCCATTTATACTATCATCTTGTGTCATCTGTGAAAGAAGTAATTATACGTCTTTCCTATTTCTTATGCTTTTCATTACTTTCTTTTATCAATTGTATTGACTGATTCCTCCAAATTAATAGTATTGAAGACATTGGGCATTCCTGCCTTCTTCTTGATTTTACTGTGAGTGCCTCTAATATTTCCCCATTAGGTAAGGTAATGGTTTATGATGGAGCTGTGTGTGTGTGTGTGTGTGTGTGTGTGTGTGTGTGCAGGTGTATGCTTTGAACTACATTATTATGTTAAGGAAGTACATATCAATTCTATTCTATTTGAATGATTATTTATTTTGAAATTTAATATCTAATCCATTTATATTATTTTCCTTCTTAGCTCTATTAAGATGGCAATTTACATTATTGGATTAACTAATATTATAATAATCTTCCATTCTTGGAAGATTTTTATAAACAGTGTTGGGTTCTTTTTGCTAATACTTTGTTCTCTTTTTGTGTGTGTGTGTGTGTGTGTGTGTGTGTGTAAGTGAAACTGGATTATGATATTTTTCATGCCCTTATGATGTATTTATCAGATTTAGGTATCAATGTTACTTCCTTTATAAAACAAAAAAGGGGGGAAGGCTTCATTTTTTTTTTCTTCTGGAATAATTTATGTGACAATGTGATTATCCAGATGTAGAAGTTCTGATAAAATTCCTCTGTGAAACATCTGAGTTTGCTTTTTCCTTTTTTTTTTTTATTCTTAAAAAACAATATAGAACATCTAGTTTCAGGTATACAACATAATAACTCAATATTTGTATACGTTACAAAGTGATCAGCAAATATGCCTGGTTATCATGCATTGCCATATTTATCCCCTTCACCTTTTTAGCCTACTCTCCAATCCTTTTCCCCGCTGAAAACCACTGATCGGTTTTCTGTATCTGAATTTTGGTTTTTATTTTTCTGTTTGTTTATTTTGTTTTGAGAGCACACAAAACCCTCAAAAGAAGTATCTCAGATCCCTCCTAGCTCTCTGGGTCCTGGACAGGAGCCCTATTGATTTCCAAAGCCATATGTTTTTGGGGCCTCATTTTGCTACTGCATATTCCCAAGGTTGGGATAATCCATATGGAGCACAAACAAACTCCTCCTCACTTGGGAAGAGGCTCTGAGCCTCTGTGATTCCTTCCTATTGTATGTTGATGCATTGGGGATAGAGTTTTTGGCAGGACCATATCTCTGCCCTCCTCCCATCTTGATACGCTGTTTTATCCCTTGTTGTGGAGGGAGCTGTTCAGCTAGTTTTGAGTTTATACTTTCAGTGGGAATTATTCTACATGAAATTGTAGATTTGGTATGTCCGTAGGAAGAGGTGAGTTCAGGTTCCTCCTACACTGCCATCTTGTACTATCCACTCCTTGGTGTTTTTGAAGGGTAGGACTTTGATAATTTCCTCAATTTCCTCTATAGAAATTTGCCTGAGTATTTTTAACTTTACTGGTCCAATTTTGGGAAATTATATTTTCCTTGGAAACTAGCAATTTTATGTAAATTTTCTATAAAGTTGTGTGAAGTAATGTTTGAAGATCTTTTAAAAATTTCTTCTTTTTCAGGCCTTGCTATCCCCCTTGTGATTTCTTTTGTTTTTTGTTATACTTTGTTATATTTGTTGTATTTGTTTTTCCCCCAGTCTTTCTTTTTATTTCTTGATTGAGAGTTAGTGGTTTGTCTATTTTGTTGATATTTTCTGTAAACCAGCATTTTAAGATTTATACTTTGTTTTTCCTTTCTTTCTGCTTTCTTCTGTTTCCTTTATTGTATTTGTCTTTTATGTTGAGAATTGAATTCATTTACTTTAGTTGATCATTCTTTGTCTATTTTTCCATATACAAAATTGGCCTTTTGAATATATAAATTCAGGTCTTGTTTAATATCTGGAATTTTTTTTTATTAACTTAGAGTTTTAAATATTCTATTCCATACCCATAATTGTTTCATCCTTTTCTATTTATTGAAAAGACCATTTTTCTACATCCTATAGTCTTGGCTTCTTTATAGTAAATTAATTGACCATATTAGGCATGGGTTTATTTCTGGGCTTTCTATTCTGTTCCACTGATCTATGGGTCTGATTTTGCTCCAGTACCATACTGTTTTGATCACCATAGCTTTGTAGTAGAGTATGAAATCAGGGAGCATGATATCTCCAGCTTTGTTGCTCTTTCTCAAGATTGCTTTGTCTGTTTGAGGTGTTTTATGGTTGCATACAAATTTTGGATCTCTTTGCTCTAGTTCTGTGAACAATGCCATTGGTATTTTAGTAGAGATTGAATTGAATCTGTAGATTGCTATTGGTAGCATGGACATTTTAATGATATTCTTCCAATACACAAACATTGTATATAATTCCATTTATTTGTGTTCTCATTTTTTTTCCATGAATGTCTTATAGTCTTCAGTGTAGAGGTCTTTCACCCCCATGGTTAAATTTATTCCTAGGAATTTTATTTGGTACAGTTGTAAACTGGACTGTTTTCTTATTTTTCTTTCTGATAGCTAATTAATAGTGTATAGAGACACAATCAATATCTGTATGCTAATTTTGTACCCTGTGACTCCATTGAATTTGTCTATTCTAATAGTTTTGTGGTGGAGTCTTTATGATTTTATGTACGTAGTATCCTGTCTGTAAATAATGACAGTTTTACTGCTGTTCCATTTTAGATGCCTATTATTTCTTTTTCTTGCCTAATTGCTGTGGTTAGGATTATGTTGAATAAAAATGGTGAGAGTGGGCATTGTTGTCTTGTTTCTGATATTAAAGAAAAAGCCTTCAGTTTTTCACCATTGAGTGTGATGTTAGCTGTGGGTTTGTCACATATGGCCTTTATTCTGTTGAGGTATGTACCTTTTATACCCATGTTGTTGAGTTTTTATCATGAAAAAATTTTGGATTTTGTCCAATGCATTTTTTTTTTTGTATCTAGTGAGTTAATCATATACTCTTTATCTTCTGTAAATGTGTTGTATCATATTGGTTGATTTATGGATGTTGAACCATTATTGCATTCTTGGAATAAATTCCACTTGATTGTAATGTATAATCCTTTAAATGTATTGTTAAATTCAGTTTCCTAATATTTTTTCTGGATTTTTGCATCTATGTTCATGAGGGATATTTGCCTGTAATTTTATTTTTTCCCTCATTTTCCTTTTTTTTTTAAAAATTTGTGTGTGTGTGTGTGTGTGTGTGTGTGTGTGTGTGTGTATGTGTATGTGTGTGGGGGGGTATGTCTGGTTTTGGCATCAGAGTAAGTCTGGCCTTATAAAATGAGTTTGGAAGCATTCTTTCCTCTTCAATTTTTTGGTATAATGTGGGAAGGTTATGTGCCAAGGTTATGTGACAGGTAGAATTCACCTGTCAATCAATCTTGTCCTGAATTTTGGTTTGGGGGAGTTTTTAAATTACTGTTTCAATTTTATTACTTGTAATAGGTCTATTCAGATTTTCTATTTCTTTGTGATTCAGTCTTGGAAGGTTGAGTATTTCTAGGAATTTATTTTTTCTAGGTTTACCAATTTGTTGGCAAATGATTGTTCAGAGTAGTTTCTTATGATCCTTTGTATATATCTAGGGTATCAGTTGTAACTTCTCCTCTTTCATTTCTAATTTTATTTTGGATCCCTCTCTCTTTCTCTTTTTTTCTTGATGAATCTGGCTAGAAGTTTATTGGTTTTGTTTGTATTTTCAGCAAACTAGCTTTAGATTCATTGATCTTTTCTGTTGTTTCTTTTAGTCTCTATTTTGTTTATTTCCACTCTGATCTTTTTATTTCCTTCCTTCCACTAACTTTGGAATTTTTTTTTCTTTTTCTATTTCCTTTATGTGTAAAGTAAGATTGTTTATTTGGGATTTATCTTGTTTCTTGAAGTAAGCTTATGTCACTATGAATTTTCCTCTTAGAACTGCTTTTGCTGTGTCCTATAGATTTTGTAAAGTTCTGTTTGCATTTTCATTTCTTGCCAGGTATTTTTTATCTTTTCTTTGATTTATTCATCAACTCCTTGGTTTTTAGTAGGATATTGTTTATTTTCCATATGTTTGTGTTATCCTAGTTTCTTCTTGTAATTGATTTCCAGTTTCATATCATTGCGGTTAGAAAAGATTCTTGATATGATTCTTATCTTCTTGAATTTTTTGAACCTTGTTTTGTGGACTAACATGTGATTTCTCCTAGAAGATGTTTTATGTGCATTTGAAAAGATAGTTATTGTGCAGTTTTGGGATTAAGTGTCCTGTATATGTCTATTAAGTCCATCCAGTCTAATGTCCCTTAAGGCCAATGTATCATTATTGTTTTTCTGTCTGAATGATCTATCCATTGATAGTGTAGTATTAAATTCTCCTACTATTATTATATTTCTGTCAATGTCTCCCTTTATGTGTGTTAATATTTGCTTTATATATTTAGATTATCCTGTGTTGGGTCCATAAATATTTATGAATGCTATTTCCTATTCTTGGATTGATCCTTTTACTATTATGTAATGCCCTTTCTTATATTTTGTTACAGTCTTCTTTAAACTCTATTTTGTCTTAGGGGTGCCTGGGTGGCTCAGTTGGTTAAGCAATGGCTCTTGATTTGGCTCAGGTCATGATCTCACAGGTTGTTAGTTTGAGCCCTGCATTAGGCTCCATGCTGACAGTGCAGAGCCTTCTTGGGACTCTCTCTCTCTACCTCTCTCTCTGCAATTCCCCCCCCCCCCCCGCTTTCCTTGTCTGTCTCTCAAAATAAATAAATTAAACTTTAAAAAATTAAAAAAAATTAAAGTCTATTTTGTCTTAAGTAGTATTGTTACTTCAGTTTTCTTTTTGTTTCCATTTGCCTGGGGTATCTTTCTCCATCCCTTCACTTTCAGTGTGTGTTTTTGTTTAAGTTTTTTTTCATGTTTGTTTATTTATTTATTTTGAGAGAGAGAGAGAAAGAGAGCAAAGATTGGGGAGAGAGAGGGAGAGAGAGAGAATCTCAAGCAGGCTCCATGCTGTCCTCATGGAGCTCAACCTCATGAACCATGAATCATGAATCATGAACCATGACCTGAGAGCATAACCTGAGCCAAAATCAAGTGTCTGACACTTAACTGATTGAGTCACCCAAGCACTCCTGTGTATGTCTTTAGATCTCAAGTGAGTCTTTTGTATACAGCATATAAAAGGATCTTGTATTTTTATCCATTCAGCCACCCTGTGTCTTTTCCTTAGAACATTTAGTGCATTTATACTTAAAGTAACTATTGATAGATATGTACTTATTGCCATTTTGTTAATTGTTTTCTGATTCTTTTTGTAATTCTTCTCTGTTGTCTTTTATTGTTTTTCTTCTTCTCTTCATCTCTAGTGGTTTGGTGGTTTTCTTTAGTGTTTGGGTTCCTTTCTCTTTATTATTTTGTGTATCTAATATAGGGTTTTGGGTTTTAGTTACCGTAAGGTTTATATATATTGACCTATATATTTAGCAGTCTATTTTAAGGTGACAGTTTAAGTTCAAATGCATTCTAAAAGCACTACATTTCTATCCACCCCCCCCACCACGTTTTGTTTTGAGATCACATTTTACATCTTTTTGTGTATCCCTTAACTACTTACTGTAGTTATAGTTGATTTTACTGTATTATAACTAGCTTTTTAAATGCCTGGTCCACTGCCTTTACTATATACTTGCCTTTACCAGTGAGATTCTCTCCTTAATATATTTTCTTATTTCTGGTTAAGGCCTTTTTTTTTTTTTTTTCTGCTTAAAGAAGACCAACCCTTTAACATTTCTTGTAAGGCCAGTTTACTGGTGATTAATTTCTTTAGATTTTGTTTATCTGGAAACTCTTATCTCTCCTTCAATTCCAAATGATAACCTTTCCAGGCAGAGTATTCTTCATTGTAAGTTTTTCCTTTTCAACACTTTAAATATATCCTGCCACTCCCTTCTGGTCCGCAAAGTTTCTTCAGAAAAATCACCTGATAGTCTTATGGGATTTCCCTTGTATATGATTGTTTTTCTCTTGCTGCCTTTAAGATTCTCTCTTTAAATTTTGCCATTTTAGTTTATAGTATGTCTAAGTGTGGATATTTTTGAGTTCATCTTAGTTGAAATTTTGCATTCCCTGGACCTGTATGTCTGTTTTCTTCTCCAGGTTAAGGGAATTTTCAGCCATTATTTCTTCATAGATTTTTTTTTTTTTTTTTTTTTTTGGTCTCTCTCTCTCTTCTCCTGGGATCTCTGTAATATGAATATCAGCACACTTCATGTTGTCCCAGATTTTCCTTAAACTATCCTAATTGAAAAACATTTTGTTTTGTTTTCTTCTTCTGATTGGCTCATTTCCACTCTTCTGTCTTCCACAAAGTTGATCTGTCCTGAATCATCTAATCTGCTATTAATTCCTCCTAGTGTATTTTTAATTTTTGTTATTGGGTTCTTTAGCTATAATTGTTTTTTTATTATATTTTCTAACTCTGTTGAGGTTCTCACTCTGTTCTTCCATTCTTCTCCTCCTGAGTTTGGTAGATCTCGATGGCCATTAATTTTAACTCTTTATCAGGTAAATTACTTTTCTCCATTTCATTGGGTCCCTCTTCCCCTTGGGTTTTATCTTGTTCTTTTGTCTGGAACATATTTCCCTGTCTCCTCATTTTATCTGACTTTCTGTTTGTTTCTATGCATTAGGTGAGAGAGCTTCGTCTTCTGGTCTTGAAGAAGTAGCCTTGTGTAGGACTATTCCCTGTGTAGATTGGATGTACCTGGAGGCTTTGGCAGACCAGCTAGCTGGTGCAGATGTGGGCTGGTGGGGTGCCCAGGCACTCCACATGCAAGCTACCTTGACTGGATGGCTGGAGCTAGAGCGGTTCCTAGCTCTGGTGTTTGGGGGCATTCAGTCCTAGGACCATTGTGACAGGACATCTGGAGTGGGTGTGGGCCAGTGGCTGTGCCAGGGCCACCATGATGGGACAGTTGGAGTTGGAGCAGGTGTAGGCTGGGGAGTCTTGAGGCACACTGCACTGGGGTTGCCTTGATGGAATGTCTGGGTGAGGTGCAAGCAGGGGAGTCTTGGAGCACACTGTGCTGGGGCTTCCTTGGTGGGACAGTTGAGTTGGGGCAGATGAGGGGCCTGGAGCATACTGGGATGGCCCTAACTGACCAGCTAGAACATCTGGGTCCTGCTCTTGCCAACATTATCAGGGTGGATGGAAAATAAAATATTGTGCTGGCTGGGGCCTCTGACCCTGGAGAGAGTTCCAGCAGTTCTCAACCCATTTGGCAGGCATTCTAGGGCTAGTAAATGGATTTCCTTCACTTATAGTCTAGTTGCTCCTTAAACCACTGTTGTTTTCACTGTGCCCAGGGTGGGTGACTCTGTGCATGGGCTCAGTGACATCCCTCCCTACTTTAGGTCCTTGCATGAGAGATGGTGTTCCTCTCATTACCATGTCTCTGTCTCTCCCACCCTTCTCTATGTGGCCCCTCTAGCATCTGTTGTGCAGACTGTTCAATCAATCCTCCGTTCTTCTGCAGGGGGAATTGTGCTATATCTAAGTGTAGATTTGGTGTGTCTGGGTAGGAGGTGAGTTCAGGCTCATCCTACACTTGGACCCTCACTTGTCTCTAGACAAAATATTTCTCTCTATAGGTTTTGCTGATAGTATCTAAATTCAGACCTTTGAGATTACATAGATCAAGTATAAACTTTCTAGCTACTGGGTTTTACAGTATTTGATGATTAGCAATCATGATCACAAGTGTTCTCTTTTTCAGGGTAAATGATTTTTTTCAAACTTTTTGTTGCTGCCAGGTATAGAAATGCAGTTTAATACGTGATCACATTATAAGAATGAGTCTTTGTGCTCTATTTCATTAGTTATATTTAACTAGACTTATTTCTTGAAAGAGCATTCTAAATATTTTGTTCCAATTTGGAGATGCCTATTTTCTTTATCCAACAAAATTTAAACATGTGTTTTATAAAGCTGGAGTTTGGTTTTTAGAACTCTATTATTCACATGTATGGTATAATTCTAAGTAAGCCCTAGAAAACCCACAACTTTATGAGTTAGGATCTGAGTAGTTGTGCCTCTCTCTCTCTAAAAATGCCCATTTTGAGTGTTTTACTGGAAGATTCCAACTAAGAAGGTACTAGTAGATGTGAAAACAGTGCAATAATACTGACTTATAATCAAAAGAGGGCCGATAAACATGTTTGCTTTTTGTATTTACTGTTGAGATCAATGGAGACCTAGCACCGAAATTTGTTTTAACTTCATTGGGCTTTGTTTCCTCGGCTTTTTATGGGTTTCTCAATCACTTTACTTGTCTGCAGTAGGAGGTGTTTATTTGCTGATAAGGGCTGTTAGCCATTTTCAAAGTTGGAGAAATAAAGTTACAATTTCACACAGGGCTGTGTGTTATACTGGGCTAGACTAATCCTGGCTTTAGTAAAACTAGTAGAGAAAGGACAAAGCCAAGATATTAATGGGAAACATCCTCTAGGGCAAGTCCTGCAGAAGGGGTAGAATAGTGAACTAAGCAATAGGCAATGTTTCCGTAACAAATAAGAGACCCCTCTTTCTTGTATCACTTGCTGATTTCAGAGGAAAGTCTCAAAACACTAATTAAAAGACAATTTGTAGGAAACATAAACATTAAAATTTAGCCCAAGTTTGCCTTTTAACCTGCTGACCCTAGAGCTACTAAGGAAGTTAATAGCTTTTATGTAACATGATCCCCTACTTGCTTTGCTGCTTAAAATTAATTCTCAAAAAGCCTGCATCTTTTTCCGCATTTATGAAGAAATACATCTTTTTTAATGATTTTCTTAAGTTTACTTATTTATTTTGACAGAGAGAGAGTGAGCTCGAGTGGAGGAGGGGCAGAGAGAGAAGGAGAAAGAGAGAATCCCAAGCGGGCTCCACATCATTAGTGCAGGGCCCGACATGGTGCTCAGCCCACGAAATGTGAGATCATGAGCTGAGCAGAAATCAAGAGTCAGATGCTTAACGGACTGAGCCACCCAGGCCTCCTACTCAGAAATAAGTCTTTAGGTTCTGCCATGCTGTCCTCCTTCCCAAACAGCTACATCGCTGGCTGTGACGCTGGTGGCCCTCAACGTATCATGGTTCTACTGGGTCTACCTTCATCCACCAGTGACTGCTGCTGCTATCATTTCGCAAGCTCAAGAGAGGGCCTACTGTCTTCTGCATTAACTGTGGGCTTAGACCCTCCTACCTCCCACCCCCAACCCCGTACAACCGAGGCAAATTTATACTAAGTGTTTAGCAGTAACTGACGGAATTTGGAAAATACCCAGAGAGTAACAACTGCACAGTCTACCATTAGCCAGCATGTGTCCTTGACTTGTGCTTGGCTCAAGTCCGTGTGGCCAGAGCTAGTTTATTTCCCATGATTGGGAAACTGTGAAACTTTGGGCTGCAGAGTCAAGGTCAAATTGATGCCCCACTGTTCCTTCTTTTTTTTTTTTTTCTCTCTTTAAAACTTCAAAGAGAGAAGACGAAATTTCCTTAATTCCTACTCTATAATTAGTAATTTTGTTGAACGTTTATTATTTTTGAGACAGGGAGAGACAGCATGAACAGGGGAGGGTCAGAGAGAGAGGGAGACACAGAATCTGAAACAGGCTCCAGGTTCTGAGCTGTCAGCACAGAGCCCGACACTGGGGCTGGAACTCACGGACCGCAAGATCATGACCTGAGCCTAAGTCGGATGCTTAACTGACTGAGCCACCCAGGCGCCCCTATAATTAGTATTTTTACAGGATAATTGAAAGAATGAACATTCATGCATTCTATGGCTATAAGTGCCTTTCCCATAGTCTGGGTTATTTAGTCTTGAAGAGCACTCTGTGAGCCCTACAAGGAGCAATATCAACTCAGTCCAGTGTTTTTGCAGCCTCTTCTCCTCAAAAATTCAAATCCCATCCTTAATAGCCTTAGGAAATAACTACTACATGAGGAAGGGGTAAGAGAATAGTCTCCACCAGGCTGGAATGATAGGATTTATTGAAAGATGGTCTCCTGTACAATTGCGTCCTAAACATGTGTCTGTTTTTAATTTCTCAATCTTTCTTCACTTTTAATCCATATTTCCACTTTATCTTCTCTTTTATCCATTCATATTACCTATCCTTTCTCTTTTGTTTATAAATCATAATCCTTTTTCTTTTTCTCCCATGAAATTATACTTTAGACATGAAAGCAATATAAGTGACCTATTTGTCTGTCCCTCCCTTTGGGCAATAATATCTGTAATTTAAAAATAAAAAATGTCTCTCTTCCCTTTAACAATTTTATTTTGCCATCACCTCAAACCAAGTTTATCTCTTCCATTTATAACTCCCTCAAGTCTGTCCCTGGATATAATCATCTTCTGCCTTAAAATGTGTAAATGGGTAATCTATAAACTCTTTAATATTTATCTCAAAAAATGTAATTCAGAGATACCATAAGAGCAGTTAATAATATTATGGGAATTAACAAAAAAAACACTAGCAAATAAAAAAAGAAAAGGCATGAATATTTTGTAAGTATTTGTTGTCAAATTATTATTACGATCCTGAGGAATTGGCAATGTTTAAAGCACTTGGAAACTCTATTTCCATGGATGTATAAAAAGTAACAACAGCAAAATTCATATGCACAGTATCAGGCAAATGCAGATGTATTTTTAAGGCAGACATTAATATTTTAAATAAATCTGTTTGATAATGAAAACTTTTTTTTTAACCCTTGGGGAATATCACAATATTTTCATAACAATACTAAGATGTTATTTTCTGTAGCATTTGCCTTTCGTACTGATGGTACAAAAGTAATGGTATAAAAACTGGTCCCTTAGAGCCAATGGAGGCAGTGGCACCAAATCCTCTTTAGTAATCAATAGTCTTTACAACTACACATGTATGTATACATATATACATGTATATAATGTATATTATACACATGTATATATATATATGCATATGTATACATAGTTCATGCTCATTATTTGCCATAATTCTATAAAGTTATTATAAAGATGAGTTAGTGAACACTGTGCCATTGCTCTTAGGGGAAATCCAATATTAGATTCCTGTGAGTCTCTCATCACGACATTTTTGTCAACCAATCAATATATAAACTTGTTTTATGTGTTTTCTGTTTAAAGACACTTTATTTAATATGTATTACTGATTCATTAACATTGAACACATGGAAAACAGAATTGTAACTCATGCTTGAAGGAAGCTTGTCTAACACATATGTTTGTTTGTTTGGTTAGGGTTTTTTTTGCTTTTTTGGTTTTATAAGTTGTGTTACAGTCTTCTTGTACTAAGGAATACCAGAGATTTTCACCTTATGCTTGAGGCCATTTCAAACAGCAAAATCACCAACAAAAAGCATAAAAATGCAAAAACATGGCAGTAAATAGACTGTGAAAGGATACCTGTTTACATTATGACAGCTGAGACAGGTGTTGCCTTGTTCCTGCCCATCTGGGAATGTGTATATCAGATGGCCCAAATTTTCACCCCACTGTGCATGTCTGAATGACCATGAAAGCAGCACAAGTATTGACTTTGGAGTTACAAATAAGTTTTAGTGAGTAAGCAGTTCACAAATAAAAATCTGTGAATAATGAGGATTGATTATATGTGTATTGTATACATATATACGTACGTAAAAAATGGTAACATGCATAGAACAGTTTTGCTGGATATCAAAAACATGTATGTTATTGGGTTGCAGGCTGAACTGACCACTGATTTCATGGAATACCATTCTTGAGAGAATACCATACAGCTATTGTTTTTCAATTATGATTATTTGGTAAATATTGTCTTGAAAATGAAAAAAGAAGTGAGCCTGTTACTCAAAAAAACATATTGACAGTGTTTATTGCCATTGATACAAATCAAGTTTTGATAAGCATGTTTCTGACACCACAAATATGATAGATTCTCATTAGTTAGACTTCTAGGATAAGAATGATGGTAATATTAATGAGTGTGCTTTTTAACTTTATATAATGAAATATTTCAACATTGAAATGGTCTGTATAGTTTGGTCAACCCATATTTCTCAGATGACTGGTGCCTAATGTTAACAAATCATCCATCCATGAGTAAAAAATCCACTTGAAGTGCAAAATAGACCACTGGATTTAATGTGACAAAGTAAAAAACTTTCATTGATATAATTTCAGATTTTACACTGCAACTAATGTTTAAGAAACTGTTCCTCTTTGAGTGTAGGTATACTGTCAAAGAAGGAAATCCACAATTATCTGAAAAGACTATTAAAACAACACTCTTCTGCCTTTTATCTATATAAATAAATATAAAGTAACAACAGCAAAATTCATATGCACAGTATCAGGCAAATGCAGATGTATTTTTAAGGCAGACATTAATATTTTAAATAAATCTGTTTGATAATGAAAACTTTTTTTTTAACCCTCACCTGTGTGTGAGGCTACATTTTCTTCATATATTTCAACCAAAACAATATATGGTAATAGACTGAATACAGAATCAGATAACAGACAATCCAGCTCTATCCTATTAATATAGACACTAAAGAGATTTGCAAAAATGAACAACATTGCCACTCTTCTACCAATTTTTTTGTTATGGAAAGTAGATTCTTTTCATAAAATTACTTGTTAATCTGCAATGAGTTTATTATTGCTATTTAAAATTAATAAACACTTAAAATATTTAAAAAAATTAGAATTATAGTTTTAATTTCTAATATGGTTAATGTTAATAGATCTAACCCACCTAAACAAATGTTCTTTGCAGTCTTTAAGAATTAAGAAAGTAAAGGAGCACCTGAGTGACTCAGTGGGTTAAGCACCCGATTTTGGCTCAGGTCACGATCTCATAGTTCATGAGTTCAAGCCCCACATCGGGCTCTGTGCTGACTGCTCAGAGCCTGGAGCCTACTTCAGATTCTGTGTCTCCCTCTCTCTCTCTGCCCCTCCTCTGCTTGTGTTCTGTCTCTCTGTCTCTCTCTCTCAAAAATAAATAAATATTTAAAAATTAAAAAAAAAAAAAAGAAATTAAAGAGTCCCTGAGATCAAGAGTTAAGGACTGGGGCACCTGGGTGGCTCAGTCAGTTGGTTTAGCATCCAACTCTTGATTTTAGCTCACGTTATGATCCCACGGTCATGGGATTGAGCCCCGTGTTGGACTCTGTGCTGAGCATGGAGCCTTCTAGAGATTCTCCCCCTTTCTCTGTCTTTCCTCATTTGTTCCCCTGTCCCCTTATCCCATTGTTTTATATATGTACTTTATTACATCCAAACATGTAAGATCTGTCTCTAGATTGAAAGGAATAGTTTGTAGCAAACCATTGCTCATGCCTAGAATAACTAGAAAACTCAACAAAATACAAAAACAATAATATGCTTGAAAGAATCAGAGAACTACCAAGTCAGCTAGGAATTGAGGTGCCAGGATTCAAGAGAGAAGGGAAATACACTGAATGGGTTTTGACATTCTATGATGCTTTATTCCTCAAAGCATCTGTTGATTCATAGTTGCCTTGAGGAGAGAGGTTGAGAAACTGAGTAGAGCTTTTAACAATCTTAGGGGAATGGTGAGACAAAATTGGATTTTGAGGCTGATAAGTCAGCTAGGAGTTGGGAGGCCAAGATCTCAGAGAAATGGAAAAATATCATGAATCCAATATTCTGTACCTGTTTCTCCTTGGAGTGTTTGCCAGCTTGCAAAGTGTAGCTGCAAAGAAACTAAAAAGCAAGCAGAATTGTCAGCAATCTCTTTATGTTGCAGAGAATAAAAACTATAATTCAGGACCTGTGAAGGTAAAGGTGCTTTAGTAAATACTTGAGACTTTCTATTGGGACCCCTGAAGGACCATACCCTAGGAGGAAAGATGAAGCAGAAATATATCAGCTTTGCAAAGAATTAAATTCTACTTTGATTTTCTTAGTTCTTTATTGGGTGAAGGTGGGAAGGTTTAGTTACCTGCCAGAGACTTAAAAAAAATAACAAAAAACAAAACAAAACAAAAAAAACACCTCTTTTCTGGAGAATTAAAACATTACCCAGAGATCCAAGTGAGAAAATAGACAATAGAAACAGACTGGTGATCCAGAGATTGGGTGGTACCAGGTGCAGACTTTAAAATATGGGAAATTTCATCAAAAACTTGGATTTATTCATTTCTGTATCATATAGAAATACTAGAATTGAAAGTTACAGTAAGTGAAATCAAGGACACAATTGATAGATTTAATACCAGATTAGACATAGCTCATCTGAAAGATATTAAAAAATAAATCCACACTCAGCTACGGTGAGGAAAAAAAAAAGATAGAAAATAGAGAAAAGACATAAGACATGTGGAAAGTCTAACATACTTGTGATAGAAAGAGAGGGAAAGTAAGAAAGGGGCAGAAGAAGCATTTGAAAAATATTGGTAGAAAATTTCTCCAAAGAGATTAAACATGTCAAACCACAGATTCGAACAATCAGAATAAATATAAAGAAAACCATGCTTAGACACATCATAGTAAAATTACTAAAAGCCAATGACACAGAGAAAATCATGAAAGTATCCAGGGACCTAAATAAATCCAAAAGACAATAAAATGACATCTTTAAGGTGCTAAAAAAATTAACTATACCCATTGAAGAATCAGAGATATTCTTCAATTATGAAGTCAAATATAAAGACATTTCAAATAAAAAATGAGATAGTTCATCACTAGGAAACCTATACTAAAAGAGAAACTAAAAAACTTAAGAAATATAGAATATAATCTTACAGGCCTAGAAATATAGGAAAAAATTAAGAACAAAAATGATAAATATGTGGGTAAATCTGCAGGAATATTGACTATATACCACAATAATAATGGCTTATGGGGTTTAAAATAGAAATAAAATACATGTCAACATTAGTATAAAATGTGGGAGAGACATAGAGATAAAGTGTTCAAAAGTTCTGTATTATCTGGGAAATAGTAACATGAATTAATTTACATTAAACTCAGTAAGTTAGGGATGAATGTTGTAATCTCTAAGGTTGGTGCTAAATGAACAGGGAAAACTAACAAATGAGAAAAAAAGTGGAATAATAAAAATATATTTGATTTTAAAAAAATGTATGAAAGGAGAAAAAGGGGAACCTATAACAGGTGAAATAAAAAATTAGGAAAATTGTATATTTAAATCCAATCATCAGTGATTAAGTGTAAATGGACTAAATATCTCTAATCAAAAGTCAATGCTTCTCTGAATGGAGAAGCTTTATGCTACTGACAGTTTCCTATATTATTATGCTACTTCCAAAACTGCGTGTGACTTACAAAAGACACTGATAAAAGGGTGCACAAAGATTGAATAAGAAATAGTTAAAGATAAAACGTTTCATGTTTATGTGACATGGGAATGTAATATTTTTATTCATCTTTTGTAGTTGAGAGTCCTTATTCTAATTGTTTTTAGTGTTAAAGACTTATATCAGAAAGGTATTTCTTAGGTAGATTTGGTTAAAATTCTTACCTGAAATTTTTGTGTTATATTTGTTTAAGTTTTTTTTTTATTATTATGGAGAGTTTCAAACAAATACTAAAATAGAAATAATGATCTTGAATTAAAATTGTTAGCACATGGTTAATCTTGTCTTAACTATATCTTCACTTGTGGATTATTTTGCACAATTCCTAGATATCATGTAATTTTATCTTTATCTTAGGATATATCACAAAATATAAGAACTCTTTAAAATAATCATAATACTATTACCATGCATTAAGAAATAAACAGTGTCTATATGTACATTCTGGAGAGTGGTTGCTAATAGGTATGGAGTTCCTCTGTAGAATGATAAAAATATTCCAGAATTATAGGGGGTCCTGGGTGGCTCAGTCAGTTAAGCATCCGACTCTTTACTTCAGTTCTAGTCATGATTTCACGGTTTGTGAGTTCAAGCCCCACATCAGGCTCTGTGCTGGCAGTGCAGAGCCTGCTTGGGATTCTGTCTCCCTCACTCTCTGTCCCTCCCCTGCTTGCTGTCTGTCTCTCTAAAAAAAAAAAAAAAAAAAAAAAAAAAAAATTCCAGAATTATAGAGTGGTTGATGGTTGCACAACTTTGTGAGCCTATTAAAAACAACTGAATTGTACATAATCAAAGGGTAAAATTTATGTGCGGATTATATCTCCATTAAAACAAAAACCAAAAAAAATTCCTTAATATTCAGATATGGAGTTTTAATTAGATCTTTCAATTATTATTTTATTTTAACCTCTAATAGTGTTTTCCTATATGGAGCTTTTTTTAGAGAATGTCTAAGATCCATTGATGCAGTTATCTCTATAAAAGACTGTCTTTCATTAAATAATAACTAGTTTACTTAGGCTTTTAGAAAGAGTGGTATTTTTCTTTAGATACATACTGTTATGGGGCACCTGGGTGGCTCAGTCAGTTAAGTATGCAACGTTGGTGCAGGTTGTGATCTCATAGTTTGTGAGTTCGAGCCCCGCATCAGGCTTTCTGTTGATAGCTCAGAGCCTTGAGTCTGTTTCAGATTTTGTGTGTCCCTTTCTCTCTCTGCCCCTCCCCCCTGCTCACACTCTCTCTCTAAAATAAACATTAAAAAAATAAATAAATAGACACAAACTCTTATGAAAGTCAACACCAAACACCTAAACTTTGATGTAAATCTAGTTTTCAGGAATGCTAAGGTCTATTAGGTGTTAATCCTTTTATTTTCCGGTTTATCAAACAATACTGACTGTGGATTTAGAATCCTCACCCATACTAGAAATGAAGTCATCCATAACTGAAATTTGTCTCCAAAGGCCTGTAATTTTGTGTCTTATAGTTTTTACAATACAATGGCAATGACAACAGCTGCTATGACCAGCTGACATTTGAGAACTGATGCAACAGGTACTGTGCAGAGTGCCCCCCATTTTTATTAGAGTTGACAAATGTTATATTAATTTCAGAAGTACAATGATTCAACAATTCTATACATTACACAGTGCTCACCATGATAAGTATAGCTACCATCTGTCACCGTACAATGTTATTGCAACTACATTGACCTATATTCCCTACGCATACTTTTAATCCCGATGACTTCTTTATTTTATACTCGAAGTTTATACTTCTTAATCTCCTTTACCCATTTGTCCATCCCCCTATTCCCTTTCCTCTGGGAGTTACCAGTCCGTATTTATGAGTCTGTTTCTGGTGTTTGTTTGTTTGTTTGTTTGTTTGTTTTTTAGATTCTACATGTGAGTTCATATGGTATCTTTTTTTCTTTGACTTATTTCATTTAGCATAGTACTCTGTGCTAAGTGCTTTAAATTCATCATCTCATTGAGTCTTCATGACTACTTAATAGAGGGAGGATAAAGACATTGAAATCATCCTATTTCCTTTTGTAGGGGAGTAAGTGGCCAACGCTGGCATTCAAGCCTGAGGTGTTCAGCTAAACCTGACTGGTAACCACTCTACCACATCTCTATAATTAACAGTCTTGTGGTTTCCCAACTTTACTGAGAAAACCTTTGGGCCTTTTGTCATGAGTTAATACACAGAATAAGGGAATGCATTTCATGTAAGTGCTGGTGCTAGTTAATACCATGTGTTATATCCAGTAGAAGCATTGAAGCAATTCGAAGTACTAAGAGTTCAGGTTTTGTTCTGTTTTGTTTTCAAGTGTTACAATGTGTGGCACATAAGCACGTTTTTATAAAGTGCTTTAATTTCCTTGTACAACTCAAGACAACAATCTATTTCTATGCATTTTATCCAATAAAGTAGAAGATACCATTTAGACATCCTTTATTATTCTCTTAATGCATTATCCAGCTTCTTTTTTATTTTTAAAATTTTTTTTCAACGTTTATTTATTTTTGGGACAGAGAGAGACAGAGCATGAATGGGGGAGGGGCAGAGAGAGAGGGAGACACAGAATCGGAAACAGGCTCCAGGCTCTGAGCCATCAGCCCAGAGCCTGACGCGGGGCTCGAACTCACAGACCGCGAGATCGTGACCTGGCTGAAGTCGGACGCTTAACCGACTGCGCCACCCAGGTGCCCCTGCATTATCCAGCTTCTAAAGTTGCTAGAGACATATAATAAACTATTTTTGAATGATTGTATTCTGTGAGAACTTCTTAGTTTAACTAGTAGGCTTATCCTCCCCAACTTGTGCAAATCTTGGGTTCAGTTAGGCATCTTATGTAAATGATAGCCTTGGAAGTATATTTTGTCCTTGGCATGAGGTACGCTGGTCACAACATCAGCAGTGACATGCAAATCCAGTAAAAGGCCAAGTGACAATGTAAAAATTCTGCCACTGACCCCAGGGAACTCTGAGCTTCTGTACAGGGCTATGTGCAATAGAGTTTTACTACAGAACTTCACAATGCAAGTGGTTTATTCTATTTGCCCTGCCACACCCAGTATCTTCCATAATTGTTGAACAACTTGAAATAGACTTTTACATAGAATAAATATATTATTGCTAATTAGAAGCTTACATGTACTAGACTCTTAAATGATGGGGTATACCGGCGGTCTGCAAACGTCTATGAAGAGCAATATGGTCAGTGTTTTAGAATTAACATTCCACATGGTGTCTGTTGCAACTACGCAACTCTGCAGTTGGAACTGGAAAGCAGAAACCATACTTAAATGAGTGTGATTACATTCCAATAAAACTTTATTTATAAAAGCAGACATTTGACCTGTGGCTGTGGTTTGCTAATCCTTAACATATGCTCTTTTTTTCTTCATAATTGAGGCATAATTGACCTATAATATTACATTAGTTTCAGGTGGGCAACATAATGATTTGCTATTTGTGTTTTATTGTGAAATAATCGCCACAGTGAGTCTAGTTAACATCTCTCATCATACATAGTTACAAAAATTTTTCTTGTGATGAAAACTTTTAAGATTTCTCTTAGCAACGTTCAAATATGCAATACAGTATTATCGGGAGTCACCAAGTTAGAATTTAAATCCCCATGACTTATTTATTTTTTGTAACTGGTAGTTTGTACATTTTGACCCCCTTTATCCATTTACCTAACCCCCATGCCTATCTCTAACATCCACTAATACACTCGCTGCATCTTTGAGCTCAGTTTTGGTGTTATTTTTAGATTCTACAAAGAAGTGAGATCATATGGTATTTGTCTTTCTCTGTCTGACTTATTTCTTTTAGCATAAATCCCTCAAGGTCCATCCATGTTATGCAAATGGTAAGATTTCATTATTTTTTTGTGGGTAAGTAATATTCCATTGTGTGTGTGTTCTTTATTCTTCTTTATTCATCTTATTCACTCTTTCCTAGACTGATACCTAGGTTGTTTCCATGTCTTGGCTATTGTAAATAACACTGCAATGGCATAGGGGTGCAGGTATCTTTTCAAGTTAGTATTTTCATTTTCTGGCATACAATCTTATACAGGTATGGTTATTATCCTCATTTTACAGATATGGATACAAGGGCAGAAAACAACTAAGAAATTTCCTCAAGATCTTGTAACTAAAGCACTAGAATTTGGCTTTGAACTGTGGCAGTCAACCTGCAGTATCTATGTTCTTGAGCAGTGTGTCATAGTCTCTCTTCAGTACAAAAAGGTAGCAAAAAAGTCATACTTTTATGGGTTACCATACATAATGTCATCTAATCCTTAAAACCACCCTGTGAAGAAAGCGATATTATTTTCCCTTTACCAATAAAAAATTAAATCAAAGTTTGAGCTTGCTTGAGGTCAGACAGTCAGTAGAGAAGTCTAAATTAGAACATGGATCAAATTCATTGGTCCACATCCTTTTCATGAATGTCAAGGGGAAGGCAGTAAAGCATACTGTTTAAGAACCTTTACAGACTTCACTAACAGAGGTAGTGACCAGATCTAGGTATACTCGTGGGAGTGAGTAGCTAAAACTGGTGGATGAAAACACAAAATGGAGAGTAGTAGACCATGGAATTAAGAAAGTTAAGTGCTACATAATTCATTCATATTTATATTAAAGTTGCATGAGCTAAGGCAGGAATAGTAATGAAGAAAATGACAGTGAGCCAGGAACTGAAAGTGTTGGAGCATTTAGGAAGTGACGTAGGGGTGTTTGATGATAGCATCAGGGAGAGATAATGTTTGGTATAATCTGATAACATGAGGTTTGATCATTGTTTATTTTTTCAACAGTGGAAGGAAGGGAAATTGTTTGGAAGCCACAATAAGAAGCAAAGAGAAAGACAACCCTACTTCTATGCCCACTGGTCAAGAAGTATGGGAAAAAAAGAGCCACCTAGGGCATCTTTATTCTTAGGAGAGAGCCAGATCTTACACATAGAGTAATACAATGAATGGGATATTGAGGGCAAAACAGGCGATCTGCAGAACCACATGAAGTTTAGAGTATGGAAGATGAGGGGTGGTTTGGGGCTCTGTGTAGTAATGGTCTAATGAATAGCATGGTACGATTCAGGCTGATGGATTCAAAGCATTAAACATTGGCAAAGCTACGTGTATCAGAGGGTTTGGAGCTCTCTCTTAACACTTGGAATGGGGTGGGGGGTAGGGGTTTAAGGGATTTTAGTCCTCATGCACTGGTTTCCTCTTAATCCCTGCTATGCACACTCATCTTGACCTTGATGACTGACTTGTGGAGGAGCTGGGTGTTATTCCAAGAGCAGAGGCTTGTCTTAGGCCTTGATAATTGGGATAAAGACCTAGGAGAAGTGTGATTTTTGTCCTAGTTCCAGGCTTCCTTTTCATCTATTGGTTGATCATTTACCCAGCCCTACTCCAGCCTGTACCATTACAAATGACTGTACCCCTTTCTAATTTCCTATAACCTAAGCCTAATCCTAAAAATCCTAATTCACTCTCTATAACTCACTATAACTCACTCTCTAACCACCGTCTCCATCTTTCTGCTCACTACTTCCACCTCTCAACCCCAATAGTCCTTCAAGCCCACTTGGACATTCAGTTTATTAATCTTACTGCCTTTCACTATACTTTATCATCAAAATGACCTCACTTTCCTTCCTAAATTCCAAGATCAGTCATTACCTTTCACATTACCCTTGACTCACTTTCATTACCTTGTGCCTGCATCTGTACAGTTGAATGTGGCTTGAATAAAACACATAACTGGTCTGATTTGGTTCATTTTAAATTCATGAGCATAAATCTTTAGGGGATTCTTGATGCTGCCAGGCAAGCATACTATACAATCTCGGTCCATTCACTCTCCCATTTCTAGATAACCATTTTATATCTCATTTTCTTCTTCAAAAGCTCCAATACCTCCTCCTCCACCCTCATTCTCAATGACGATCTCGTTCCTATTCCACTGAAATAAGTTGAAGTAAGAGCAAAGATCTTCACTCACTCCTCCATCGTATCTACTCATTTGCCAGCATGGACACCCATGTACTGTGCCTTCCCAACTATGACCAAGGATGAAGTGTCCATGCCCCTACCTAAGTATTGGTTCTTTCACTTCTATAAGAAATCCAATCACCTTTCATCTACTAAAGGACATTGCTACAATTATTCCCTCTTTTCCATATCTTTAAATTTTATCTCTTTAATACACCATTCCTATTAGAAATGAAATAGGCTAGTATTTCTCACATCTTAACCAAAAAAAAGTTTTCTTGCCCCCCCCTCCATTTCCCTGTCAGCTGACACTCCACTTTTTTCCCTTTACAGCAAAATTCTCCTTTGATTCTTTCCTGAGTCTGTTCCAATCATGCTTTTGCTTGTAACATTCTGTTCCATTAATGATCAATGGCTGATGACTTCTTGCTAAATCTCATATTCATTTTTTGATTACTGATTTTCTACTTATTAGCAGTATTTGACACAATTGATCACTACAAACCACCTTCTTAAAACCCTTCACTTGGTATCTGAAATAACAGGTCTCTCTAATACCATAAGGGGTATTTCTCAGCCTCCTTGGTTTCTTTCTTCTTATCTCCTCAACCTCTCAATGTGCATGCATCTGGTTCTTAGAGCTTTTACTCTATCTACACCCATTCCCCTAAAATCTCATTTAAATCTCTAGATCTCATCTGTATGTTGATTCCTCCAAATTTGCATTCCTAGCCAAGTCTTTGCTTCACACTGAAGATTGGTCTAAACAATTGTCAACTTGACCTCTCCACTTAATGCCTAGCAACTATTCAAGTTAATCATGTCTAAAATTAAATTTCTCCCACTTACTCAACCTGCTTTTCCTAGATCTTTCCTTTATCTATTAATTTCCTTCTTACTGTATATGAGTGTTATGCAGCTACTTGCACAAATTTTGCACATAACTGGGCATCATGTAGGGTATGCAGATGTTTATCTCATGGCCTCTGCCCTCATAATTAAAAAAAAATTTTTAATGTTTATTTATTTTTGAGAGAGACAGAGACAGAATGCAAGTGGGTTAGGGGCAGAGAGAGAGGGAGACACAGAATCTGAAGCAGGCTCCAGGCTCTGACCTGTCAGCACAGAGCCTGACATGGGGCTCGAACTCATGAGCTGTGAGATCATGACCTGAGCCGAGGTCGGACACTCACCCGACTGAGCCACCCAGGCGCTCCCATAATTTAAAATTTAATAGGAAAAATTTGGCATAAACCCACAACTGTCTCCCAGTACACATTCTCCTCTTTTCTCTTTACCAATCTTGAGCTTTATCTGGGCTCAAGGATGCCTAATGGCAGGTTAAGAATGGCAGGACAACAAGCCAGGAAGTATATTATTCCCAGATACCATGGAACTGCCACATTAGCCCTGGACTGCTTATACTGCTATGTATAATACACTGGTATTATATTTCATAACAGCCATGTTGGCATCCTAAGTATGGAAATAAGAACTTAAGCAAGTGAACCATAGGATTTTATACACGATTTTAAAATATGGTGATGGCGAGGAGGGGGTGATTCTGGGACTCAGCAGGTAAGTTGATTGAATGAAATAGGCTGGTATAAGGCAAAAGAAAGCTGAGGGGACCAGGTGAATTGTAGAGCTGTGCCCTGCCTGGAGATATTAACATTTCAACAATATTCTCGCCCTCAAAGAGTCTGCAATCGCCAAGCCAGTGTGTCAATTCTCATAACCTAGGAGTTGCTTTAAAATATGGTGTTTTTGTTAGCAGCAGACCTCTTTTCTAATTCATCTTATGCAGAACTAGAATATATAGTACCCTGAAAGCAGATCTGCCCTGGGTGAATGGAGCCATATTTTGTCTCCTTCTCCCCTGCCGTGGGTGGGATCTGCCATATAACACGGTTTTTAAATGACCTATCTATTCTAATCTCTTACTTAACAGATGGGAAAAGTTGGGCTGAGTGACATTTAGTGTGAAACCAGAAGTATGCCAATTCACCTCCCTGGGCTTTGTTTTCCTCATATCTGAAGCAAACTTGAACTAACTAATCTCTGTATGCTCTTCTGGTGAGCAATGGAGGAAGCATGGACAGAAAGAAACGAATATCTGTTGATCAAGTACTGTGTCCTGAACTTTGTTTTGTGTCAGTATCAGATACTGATTTGATTTCTGATTATTCCAGCAATGATAAGGTCAGATACAAACCTGAGTTTGTAGTGTACCTGAATTCACTTTTCCTAGCAATAGAAATGTCAGGTAAATTTACATACCCTTGTTTCATTTAATTTGCTCAATGCCCCTGTGAAGTAGCCAGATTTGGCATTCCTATCCCCCTTTTATAGCTGAAGAAACTGATGGTAACTGTTTTGCCCATAGTCACAACTAGCAAACGACAGAGCCAAGACTGAAATCTTGGTCCAATGTTCTCATGACAACTCTCCTTAAATTAGCAGATCTAAAAATGTGAATGAATTCACCCTGGTCCTTATAAATATTTATGGCTCTGGCCAAAATTATTGCAGAGTGTTTTGTTTTCATTATTAATAGCAACTGCACATAGTACCTGTCTGTACCCAGGCAAAGGGTATTAGAAGGTGATGCAGTCATTCCACCTGGGTATGAGCTACTTGGCTTCTGAGACTAGCTGCAGGAAGCACTAGTTAGATGTTACTCTGAGCAAACAATTAAGTAAATAATTCTTGTTTAAGGAAAGTTTAGTAGAAGATAGTTGAATCCTTTATTTTATCCAATATTCAGACTTAGACTTGTAATATCCACTCTTCTAGTTGTCTTCATAACCCTGATATATTGGGGATGACCGGAAAAATTAATCTGTGGCCATTTCATTTGTCTCCTTGTAAAAAGAAAGGCCATTGAACCTTAAACTATATTAAGCATTAAATTTTTATGGTCAAATTGAGATTCTGCAAAAATACAGTTAATTAAATTTGTAGATGATCTACTGTCTGGATTTATACTGGAGCCCTTGATTGAAAATGAACTATAAAACACATGTTGAGTGAGCACCACCCAGCCTCCACCTGCCAGGCAGCCATTTCTGGAACAAATGGTCTCCATGTCCTGTTTCATTGCATAAGTGCATGTTAGAGGCTAAATGAGTCAAGCACGGAACTTGCTGGCTCCTTTCTTCTGTCTGACCTCTAATTGTTACCGCCTTCCAACTGATTTTAGCCCTCTCCTCTATTTCCAAACTCTCTCCCTACCTGACTGTTCATCTGATGTCTAATGGAAAGTTCAATTAATGTGTTTGAAAGAAAACTTCTGGTTTTTTAGCACTACAAAGTGCTTCTTTTCCAGACTTCCCCATCTCAGTAAGTGGAACAACTCACTTTGATACTCAATGCCAAAAGCTATGAGTCACTTTAAATTTTTCTCTTTCCACTCACCTCCAATTGAATTCATTACCAAGTTCTATTCAGGTCACTTTTTATGGTATTTCCTCCACTGAAGCTCTTCTCTCCATTGTACTGGGGCTATCCTGGGTAAGGGGCTCCCCAAGCTGATAAGTCAACTCCATGTATAGGGAAAAAGGTGTTCCCTTGGAATGGACAAATTGTCAAAGCGGTTCCCCTTTCAGCCTGCATTAGCCCTTGTCTAGCTGGATTCCAGGGCTTGGCAAGATGAGTGAAGGCTAGATTTTGACTCCCATTTGCCCTCTGGCTTGGACATATTTGTAGTAGAGTCTGTGCAGAAGCACACAATAGCCTGCTGGTCCAAGCTACCATTCTCTGTCATTTGGTCTGTTCTAATCCTCTCTGGATGCATCTCTCTGTCTATAATCTTGTTTCTCTACAATCCGTTCTACACACTATG
This sequence comes from Lynx rufus, assembly GCF_022079265.1. Classification (NCBI taxonomy): domain Eukaryota; kingdom Metazoa; phylum Chordata; class Mammalia; order Carnivora; family Felidae; genus Lynx; species Lynx rufus. Next base: position 190,952,034 of record NW_025814823.1, read on the forward strand.
ATCAAATTGATCTTCTCAAAGTCTACATCAGATCATTGTGCTTTCCTGATTAAAATCCTTCTTTGCTTCCCTATTGTATGGACCATAAAACCCAGAATGGTTATGAGGCCCTCCACTACCCAGCCCCTGATCATCACTTTTTCCACTCTCACTCTTTCTGGACACACTAGCCTCCTATCTAGCCTTGAACATGCAAGATTAGTCCTGCTGCCTGGGGCCTTTACACATCTTTAGATAGTTGACCCCTGCTGGTCATCCTATTGTTAGTTTAAATATCCCCTCTTTATGGAGGTCTCCACAACTCATTCTCTAAATTTTATACACCAAATGCTCCACCCCCATCTCTCTGCTTGTTATACCATCACCTCAGTTTAGTTTTCTCCATAACATTCAACACAGTCCAAACTAAGCTTAATGTCAGCTTCTCCAAGAATATAAACTTCCTGGGGGCAAAGCAGTTAACTGAATTCTTCATTGTTAAACCCTGACTACCTTTAGGGGTGCTTATCATACAGTAGGCACTCAATACAAATTGATTGAATGAGAGGAGGTGGAGTCAGCATGCTAAGTTGAGGACGAGTGGGAGAGGACAATGATATGCAGCAAGCATATTTGCTAAAGTTGTTTAAAAATACATATTAATAAAGTAAACATGCAAATAATTCCATCTCTGTTTTCCCCATCCTCTACCACCATCTTCACTCTTGAGTCCAGAAAGTTGAGTGGGTGTTGTGTGTGTGTGTGTGTGCTGAGTCATTAGTTTTCAGGGAACTCTGTTAAAGGGCATGGACCATCTCTCCTAAGCAGAGAGCAAGACCTTATTGCTGGGAGAACTTTCTGCATAAGGACTTAGCCCAGCCTGGCACCAGGGTTGAGCCTCTTGCTGTCATTTGCTTTCTGGGCACAGTAGAGTGAAGCAGCATTGTTTAACCTTTTGGAAGCTGTGTATGAAATTTACATTAGCAGGGTGTTGCTGTTCAGTTACAAACCGTTTATCCCATGAATATCAATGTGGCCATTTGCTCTGAGAAATTATCTTCTTTCTGTTGAGAGGAGGTGAAGAATCCATAAAGATGTGCAGAAGATAGGAGAGAGAGATCCTCTGAGCTTGCTGGGGTGAATGATTAAGGAGCAAGGTGATCTGTGCACCCAGAAAAAAGCTTTCGGGAAATCCTATGGAGATCTTTCGTTTCCTTTCCCCAGGGTGATTTCAAATAAATATTTTGGTTTATTTATTTAAATGTACATGAGTGCCTACCACAGAACCTTGCAAATAGTAGACACTTAAACATCTACCCAAAATAGTTGTTTGATATTTAAGGATACTTATTAAACAGGAAACTCATCGAGTAATTGAGAAATGTGAACATGTATTTAAAATAATGGCAACTTCGGGCGCCTGGGTGGCTCAGTCGGTTGAGTGTCCGACTTCAGCTCGGGTCATGATCTCATGGTTGGTGGGTTCGGGCCCCACATCAGGCTCTGTGTGCTGACAGTTCAGAGCCTGAAGCCTGCTTCAGATTCTGTGTCTCCCTCTCTCTCTGCCCCTCCCCCCGCTCACACTCTGTCTGTATCAAAAATAAATAAACATTGAAAACAACTTTTTAAATAATGGCACCTTAAATCTACAATTTACCCCTAAGGACTTTCTTTCAAATTTTATTTGAGTAGACACTGGTGACCAGAAGAGGGATGTTTAAAAAAATTAATAGACATCATGTTTCAGGATTATACAAATTGAGCAGCAAGTGAACAGAGTTCCCACACACCCCCTTTCCCCACTTCCCTTCAGTTCCCTGTTAGTGACATCTTGCATCCGTGGTGTATGGTTTTTTTTTTTTTTTTGTAATTGAAGAACTAATATTGATACATTATTATAACTAAAGTCCACAGTTAATATTGGGGCTAACTCTTGCTGGTACGTGCTCTCTGGGTTTTGACAAGTGCATAATGACATGCATCCACTGTTACAATATCATACAGAATAGTTTCACTGACCTAAAAAACCCTCTCTGCTTCCCCTGTTCACTCTCACCTCTCCTAATGAACCTCTTGGTAACCACTGATGTTTCTTTCTTTGCCTTTTTTTTATTATGATAAAATAAGTTGCTGTTATAAGCAACTTATCATTTGAATCATTTTTAAATGTACAATTTTGTTGCACTAACTACATTTAGCCACTGATCTTTTTTACTATCTCTATACTTTGGCCTTTTCTAGAATGTTATTGTATATTTGGAGTCCTATGGTATTTAGCCTTTTCAGACTGGCCTCTTTTGCTAACCAATAGGCATTAAAAGGAGACTGTGGTTTTAATAATTTTATCTGAAGTACTATTGCTGCTGAAGACTTTAATTATCAGAACCTCAGTCAAGGGCCTGGTTCCATGAGTTCTGCTGTCCGAATGAGGCTGGCACCTGGGGGATGGTATTCTCAAGAAACTTGGAAACGTAGACTTCGGTGGTGGTCCTTTAGCTGTATGATTTAGAGCAGCTATAACTAGAGTAGCTCGCTATTGTTTAGATGTACAGGCTTGTCATTGCTAGTGATTCTTTTTGAATAGCACACCACTATTTCTGTTTTGATTTTAGGCTTTATTTCATCTTGCATATCTTGTATTTTGAAAATGTATTTTGTATCTCCCTCTGTCTGCAGGAAGGATTCAGAGTGGTGGTGTTCTTTTCTAATGAAATGGAAAACTAAATGATTTAATCATTAACATCAAGAATTATTTCACAATAGTTCATTGATGACGGGCAAATTTTGTTAGTTTCAGTAAAATCACAGATGAAGCAAGAGTTTGCTGACAGACGTAAAATAAAACCAGAAACTGAAAGATTCGCTCATTACACCAGTATTGGGATATTCTGAACTTTGCAGTAGATACTGGGGTAAATAGCAGGATGGAAGAAAGTGGAGGCTCAGCTGGAGGAAATGTTGAAGGTGACTTGGGTTGCAAGTACCCACCTGGTAGTGACAATGAAGCAGGTATGCAGATTGTGCACAAACAGGACACATTAAAGTGGCAGGTCTACTCTGTGCCTGGTACTGTGATACATGCCAGAAATACAGTGACAAATAGAACACAGCCCCTGCCCTAGTGAGATCCTATAATAGATAAAGAAAACAAAAATAGCTTTAGACTCAGAGTAGGGTTGGGGGAGAGGGGACAGAGAAATGCTGTGAAGGAAAGGAATACATATTAGAAAGGGATATTGTATCTATTTTACATAAAGTGGTCAGAACAGGCCTCTCTGGGGTGGGGACATTTGGGGAGAGATTTCTTCCTAGTGAAGGAACCAGCTATGTGTAGATTTGGGAGGAGAACATTCCAGGTAGATGAAACATAAGTGCAAATGTCTGAAGGCAGGAGTTAGGTTGGTACAGAAGAAGGAACAGAAGAAGGCCAGCATGGTTAGAGTGACCAGCAGAGAGGGATAAAAATTGAGTTTGGAGGAGCAGACAGGGACCAAGTATTGGAAAAGGCAGGTAGGCCCAGCAAAGAAAGGAACTTGGATTTTCTTCTAATGTGTCAGGAAGCCACCTGGAGGGTTTGAACAGGGAGATAATATGATCCAACGTACATTTTTCAGAACCTTATTCTGGCATCTGCGCTAGAAATTGACTGGAGGAAAGGAGGGAAGAATTGAATAAGGAGGTCAGCTGGAGACAATTTTGACTGTCCACATGAAGGCTGAGCATGGCCTGCAGTAGGGAGGGCCAGTGGTCATGGTTGGAAGTGGTTTTCTGTAGGATGTGGTTTAAAAGCAGATCTAAAAAGACTTGCCAATGGATTGGAGCATACTGGCGATAAATGGGACACACAGGGGGCAGGGATTTCAGAAGGAGAGTCTCCTAGCTGGTGTAAAGTTTTCCTGGGAAAGGTAGGGTTGAAATGCTAAGAAGAGCTGGCAGGGGAGGACATTCTAAATCAGGAGCTGCTATGAGCAACGGCATGGAAGTAGAAAGGTAAACATTCTATTTAGAGAAAGGCAGAGCTGGAGTCTGGAGTGCACATGAGGAAAAAGGGTGAGATGAGTCTGCAAGGGGAATTTAGGGCCAGACTGGGAGGATCTTAAGGACCATGTTCAGATACTCCATTTCCCAGTATCAGTGCACAACTGCCTGCCCTGGGGAGCTGTGTCTGTTAGGAGTGTATATAGCGGCAAGTAACTGAAAACTTAAGTACTGTACACAATGAAGACTTTGAGTTTCTCTCACAATAAGAAATCTGGGGCTAATCAGTTTGGGACTGTGAAGCTGCTCATGCCCACAGGGGCCTTGATACTGTCTATGTTTCTGTCTGCCATCTTTACTATCTTGGCTTTCATCCTCCTGCTTGTCACCTCATGGTGTCTAGTTGGCTCTTGTACCAACATAGTGGGCATTATCTCTACTCCTATGGTGGCCATTATCTCTACTCTGGGCAGAAAGAAGGGGCCAAGGAGGCAAAACCAGCCAAAGATGTGCCAGTCCCTTCTGTTTTTATTGTAGCAAAATACATATAACATAAAATTTGCCATTGTGACCATTTTTTTTAAATTTTTTTTAACGTTTATTTTATTTTTGAGACAGAGAGAGACAGAGCATGAACGGGGGAGGGGCAGAGAGAGAGGGAGACACAGAATCGGAAGCAGGCTCCAGGCTCTGAGCCACCAGCCCAGAGCCCGACACTGGGCTCGAACTCATGGACTGTGAGATCGTGACCTGAGCTGAAGTCGGACGCTTAACCGACTGAGCCACCCAGGCGCCCCTATTGTGACCATTTTTAAGTGTGTAATTCAGTGGCGTTAATGGCACTCATAATATTGTGCAACCATCACCAGTATCTATGTTTTTATCACTCCAGTAGTAACTTGAACAGTAACCTGCATTCCTCTTCTCTCCGAGCCCTCCACAACTATTTTCTGTCTCTGTGAATTTTATACCAGTCCCTTTTGATCAGGAAAATGTAGTGGATTCTTGAACAACCTGGAGGTTAAGGGTGCCAACCCCCAAGCAGTCTAAAGTCTGAATATAACTTTAACAAACTTGATTTATAGCCTACTGTTGATTGGAAGCCTTACTGATAACATAAACAGTTAGGCAAGATATATTTTGTGTTATATGTGTTATATGCTATATTCTTACAATAAAGCTAGAGAAAATGTTATTAAAACATAAGAAAGAGAAAATACATTTACAGCGATGAACCATATTTATTGAAAAAAATCCCCTCATATAAGTGGACCAGCACAGTTCAAACCCATGTTGTTCAAGGGTCAACTGTAGTTGCAATAATCTTCATTCAGTAGCCTTATATCTAATAAATATTTTGATAATGCCTTCTGAGAATTCCCCCCTCCCCTTCTTCCAAACTTCCCTCTCCCTTTCCTCATCTCTTCTCTTTCCCTTCCTTATCAGTAGGGGGATCACCAGAGACCAGGATGGTCTTTGGAGAAAGATTATTTGAAGAGGAACATGACCAACTTGGAAGAGGGCTTAAAAAAAAAAGTAGGAGTGGAGATCTATGTATAAATACAAGTGGAGGAAAGAAAGCCTGTAAGTGTTCTGGTTACCAATTCTGATTCATGGTTAGGGGGCGGGTGGACACCAAGCAGCTGGGTGTCCTACAATTCAATCCAATTCTGACACTGTCTAGTGTGAGATAACATCAGACTCCACATTTTAAGAGCTCAGTCCCACACGACTGCTCTCAGCCCCCTACTTTGGATGCCAGTTTCAAGTCCAGTTTGTCACCTGTGCTTCTGCCCAACTGGCTATAGATTGGAGGTTCCAACGACCTTCTCCTTGGGTTCCATTAATTTGATAGAGCGGCTCACAGAACTCAGAAATGTTTTTATTTACTAGATAGACTGTTTACTAATAAGGATATAACTAAGGAACAGCCAGATGGAAGAGATGTATAGGACAAGGTACAGGGAAGGGGTGGGGAGCCTCCATGCTCTGTGGAGGAGTCACTCTCTTTGAATCTCCTTGTGTTCACCAACCTGGAATCTCTCAGAACCCTGACTTTTCTTTTTTTTTCTTTTTCTTTTTTTTTTTTTTTTTTTGGTTTTGTTATTTATTTTTTTGTTTGTTTTTATGGAGGCTTCATTATAGAGGCATGATTAGTTAAATCATTGCTTGTTCGCCTGATTCAACCTCTGTCCTTTCTCCCTTCCTTGGAGGTCAAGGTCAGGGGCATGGGACTGAAAGTTCCAACCCTTTAATCACATGGTTGGTTTTCCTGGCAACCAGCCCCCATCCTTAGGTGTGGTCCAAAAGTTGTAATTAACATAACAGAAGGCACCTTTGTCCTCTTATCACTCAGGAAATTCCAAGGGTGCCAGAAACAGATAAATACCAAATATACATTTTTTTAATATACATTGCAATATCACAGTATGACTCAGATATTTTGGTAGATGGTAGGGAATATGTAATGGAAAGAGATGAAGGGTTCTGTGCATAGTGAGAACAGAGAAAAAAAGGGAAAGAAGGTGTAAGAAGTGTTTAGCATGATACATGGGATTGCCCTTGATCCAAGTAAGAATTAACCCCTAGCACTTATTTTGGTTGCCAGTAAGACTGAATGTCTTTCCACATATCTGGTGCTATTTGTATGGGTATTTGCATGTAGGAGTGAAATGCCTGATTTTGCCATGTGCTCATGAGATCCCAAGATCTTGTGTGGCATGTGGGTTTTAAAAAGCTTGGCTGAAAATTGTAGACTGGTGAGTAATTGCTAGTGTCTAGGATTGAGGTGAATTGGGGTATGCCCAAGGTATGATAAGGATTTGAATGCAGAGGCAAGGGATGTCAGAGGTGATGTGAAGACTTAGAACCTGAATTATTAAGACAATGACTGAGTCAGAGGAGCCAGGGAAAGAACAAATGTTTAGAGAAAGATTGGCTTTAGTGATGGACACTTGGAGACTGAAATGCCATTTCCAGTTACATCTTTCTCCATTTCATCCTTACCATTTGAACCTCCAATCACAGGGCTGGTATTTCCCCCAAGGAAGCAAGTTCTCTGCCTGTAGGATTTTGCACTTAACTCTACCAACAAAGAAAGCCTTTCCCCACCGGGACCTAATCACCCTTTGGGGCTTAGCTTGGAATTTCAGTCCCATGCCCCTGACCTTGACCTCCAAGGAAGGGAGAAAGGACAGAGGTTGAATCAGGCGAACAAGCAATTGTCTCTTTCCATTAAGAAGCATTTCATGGGGCGCCTGGGTGGCTCAATCTGTTAGGCATCTGACTTCCGCCCAGGTCATGATCCCACACTTCGTGAGTTCAAGCCCCACGTCAGGCTCTGTGCTGACAGCTCAGAGCCTGGAGCCCACTTCAGATTCTGTGTCTCCTTCTCTCTCTGCTCCTCCCCTGCTTGCACTCTGTCTCCCAAGAAATAAATAAATACTTAAAAAAAAAAAAAAAAGAAAAGCATTTTATGAATGCTCCCCTACTCACTTCCTCACATGTCTTTTCTGAGTGCTGCTTCCAAAGGGCACCCTGCTTACCTATATCATAGCACATGTTGCATTGCAAGGTTTTAGAAGAGCTTCGATACAGAGTTCAGTTTACCTGCGCTCATGCTCGGGTTTTAATACCTACTAAGTGTCATGTAAATTTTATTTCTCTGCATCTTGTTTTGTATTTCTTCCACTAAAACTGTCTTCGCTCACACTCTCAACTCTTGTTTGTCCATTTCCCCACATTTTTGCCAACAATAAGTGTGATGATACTTGAGGTATTACACTGGTGCTGATAACTGGGACTCTTGTGAGTCTTAGATGAGGAGGCATTTGCAGCTTGCTGTCTCATCTTGGGTAAATGATTTAATTGCTCTGTGCTTCACTTTCTCGTCTGTAAAATGAGAATAATAGAGATTTCGTATAGATTTATTGCATTGAACTCATAATACACATGCCAAGCATCTTAAGCAATGTCTAGTTCACACTAGGATGTGAGCTGCTATGCTGATACGAATGTAACACAACTAATAAGGTATTCAAATATATAGTTATTATTTGTGTGAGAAAGCTACAAATTTGGAAGGCAGGAACCATATTTTACTCATATTGGATTCCCTGGTATCTAGCATTGTGACTCCCATTTAGATCTTTTTATTTTTTAATTTTTTTAATGTTTTATTTATTTTTGAGAGAGAGAGAGAGAGAGAGAGAGAGCGAGAGAGAGAGCGCACATGAGCAGGGGAGGGGCAGAGAGAAAAGGAGACACAGAATCGGAAGAAGGCTCCAGGCTCTGAGCTGTCAGCACAGAGCCTGATGCGGGGCTCAAACGCATGAACGCATGAACGATGAGATCATGACCTGAGCTCAAGCCAGACTCAACCCACTGAGCCACCCAGGTGCCCCACCCATATAGATCTTTATGACTCTGTTGAATGGATGCCTTTGAATTTCTAACAGAAGCTGGGGAGACAGAGGGGGCTGGAAACAAAAGTTTGGGAGGCAATTAGAAGTCATTCTCCAGGTGGAGAAAGAGGGAGCTCTGTAAGTCCTCAAAATTGGTCAATAGCTCCTCCCTGACCTCTCTCCTTCATTTACTTTTCTTTCCTGGTCAAAAATTATATGACAGCTTTTTGGGGCGCCTGGGTGGCTCAGTCGGCTGAGCATCCGACTTTGGCTCAGGTCATGATCTCACAGTTCATGAGTTCGAGCCCCGCGTCAGGCTCTGTGCTGACAGCTCGGAGCCTGGAGCCTGTTTCGGATTCTGTGTCTCCCTCTCTCTCTGCCCCTCCCCCACTCATGCTCTGTCTCTCTCTCTCTCTCTCTCTCTCTCTGTCAAAAATAAATAAAAAATTAAAAAAAAATTATATGACAGCTTTTGAAAGAGACATCCATTGTCTTTTTGGCCTTTTTATTTTTGCATGATTTAAAATATTTGGGCAGTTTTCCACACTTGATGAGGAATAAAATTGCTTTTACTCTTCTCATGTGGAGGGGAGGATTCAGGGGAACAGAGTATATTGAGTCAACAGGGGGAAAATGCCCAAAATGGAACTTTTGTTTTGCCAGCCAATACCTGCAGAAGTTCGTGTAATCCAGGTCTGAACTTTCCTTTTGGCATTTAAGTTATTTTTCTTCTCTAAGCTTCATCTTGCTCATGGTAAAATGTGGCTCTGTTCCCTACCCCTGCTTCAACCAGAGAATTACATTGTAATTGTTTTAATATGGATAAATGGCTTTTACTGCTTTAAAAAATAAAAAGGAAAGCCATTTGCCTCTGTGAGATTAGATTAGCTGTAACTGAAATGCAAAAATAGTGGCTTAAATAAGATAGGTATTTGTTTTTCTCTTCTGTAAAGTTCAGATGTGGACATACCAGAGCTGATGTAGTGGTTCCAGAATCATCTAGAGATCTATGCCTCTTCCAGCTTTCTGCTCCTGCCTCCTTAGAAGGAAGCCCAACCTCCTGATATAAAAAAACTCCAGTCATCACATTGATATTCTAAGCAGCAACAGGAGGTTGGAAGTGAGGTGGGGGGGGGGGGAAGGGAACACACCCTTTCCCTTTGAAGTTACTCTCCAGAAAGTGCCCCAAATCTAGTAATTGGGCTGTGTCATAGTAACATAGTCACACTCAGCTGCTAAAGAGGCTGAGAATTATAGTTCTCATTCTGTATGTGCCCACCTAAAATCCAGGAATTCTATAATTTGAGGAAGAAAAGGGAAACTGATATGGGGACACCTAGTATCATCCCTCTGGTATGAGACACAAAATAATAGTCATGTGTCCAAGGTCACACAGTGTATGAGGTTTCTCCAGAGACCAATAGGATATATCCAAATCCATATACGTATACATATATTGAGAGAGTAAGAGATAGGTTGATCAACTGATTGATTTATTGTAAGAATTGGGTCATGGGAGGCTGAGAAGTCCCGTGACCTGCCCTACAAGCTAGAGAGGAGCAAACCCAGTGGTGTAATTCAGTCTGAGTAAAAACATCTGAGAATTGAGGGGCCAAAGGTATAAATCCTGATCTGAGTCCCAAAGCCTGAGAACCAGGAGTGCAGAGGTCTGAGAGCTGGAGAAGACCGATGTCAGAGAGTAAATTCATCGTTCCTCTGCTTTTTTTGCTTTCAGGCCAGCAACAGATTGGATGGTGCTCACCTGAATTGGTGAGGGTGATTTTCTTCTACTTAGTCTACTGATTCAGTTGCTAGTCTGTTCCATAGACATCCTCACAGACAAGCTCAGAAATATTTTATCAGCTATGTGGGCATCCCCAGTGAAGATGACACATAAAATTAACTATCACACACAGCTAGTTAACTCTTGGGCTGAAAATGGATTCCATTCACCCCCCTCTTTTTTTTTCTTTCACCCCCAAAAAACTATTAATTATAATTTTACTCTAATTTAACAGGCAAAAAGAAATGAAAGTGCAATTAAAGTTAATAACTTTTAGATAAACATTTCTTTCTCGTAAAATGTGTAATGAGGATAATAATGTACCTTATAGGTCTGCTGCATGGGATCCATGACATGCATATTAAGCAGCTTGATCAATGCCTATTTCATAAAAGGATGGGAGCTACCTATGATGATGCCAATGTAAAAGTCTAATAAAGTGTGCAAAAAGCAGCTTTACTTTTGTGACAAGATTATAAATCTTGGAAAGGAGGCACCATGTCTTATTCATACTGGGTTCCTGATATTCAGTACAGTGGTTCCCATGCAGATCTCTATCATTGTTAAGAGTGTTGAATGTTGAGAAAAAAGAGGTAAAATATTGAACAGTTTGCATTCATTCTCTTTTAAATGTCATGACTAAATTATACCCGGTACTTATTAATTTGTGTCCTTCTCTCAAACTATTAGTAGTTACTTTTATTTTTAAATGTTTTCTGTGTTTTTTTTTTAACATTTATTTTTGAGAGAGCAAGACAGAGCATGAGTGGACAAGGGGCAGAGAGAGAGGGGGGACACAGAATCCAAAGCAGGCTCCAGGCTCTGAGCTGTCAGTACAGAGCCTGACACGGGGCTCGAACTCACGGACTGCAAGATCATGACCTGAGCCAAAGTCAGACGCCTAACCAACTGAACCACCCAGGCACCCAGTACTTCCTTTTATTATTAAATGTGTATTTATTTTGAAAGAGAGAGAGAGAGAGAGAGAGAGAGAGAGAGAGAGAGAGAGAGAATGAGTGGGGGAGGGGCAGAGAGAAAGGGAGAGAGAGAATCCCAAGCAGGCTCCACACTGTCAGCACAGAGTCTGATGCAGGGCTCAGAACCACAAACCGTGAGATCATGACCTGAACTGGAATCAAGAATTGAACACTTAACTGACTGAGCCACCCACGTGCCCCAGTAGTTACTCTTTTGTACTTTTATTATATTTAAATATTTCTACCAATGTAGCTGGGGCACAGAGTGCAAGAGTATCAGCTCCATGGGTCCTGAGCAGACCAGGTTTGGCTACTAGCCCCTGACAAAATCCAAAGGCAGAGAAACAAGTGTCAGTGAAATAAGATAGGAATTTATTGCCATGAGGCTAACACCTGGAAGACCATTGACTAGCGTCTCAAAGATTGTGTCCAAAGTGCTAAAGATACGTCCAGGTTTATATAAAGAAAATGGGGCGAAGGTTGGTGGGTACATGCAGGTGGGCAGTAAAATTCAGGTGACCATTGTCTTGGAGTCAATCATGGGCTATGTCTTGATGGCCCAGGGCAGTCCTTAGTAGTTTTGGTTCCCATCAGGGGATGTTGGCCCATGAGGTATTTTTCTTGAGTTAAGAGATAAGCTGGAGGGAGGAACTTGGTTATTTAAAAAGTTTGAGGTCAAAGTGGAGGTAGTAAAAGTCCTCTTTTGCTAAGATTTATAATATTCTATTCCATTTCTCAATCTTAGTTCCTGGTGTTATTTTTTATTAATACTATATTTAAGTTGATTCAGTGCTCATCCCAAGTTATTTTATCTGTGCTTCTGCATAGCTGAGGTCTCTATTTTGATTTCTGTCTTAATTGGCTGGATTTTATCACTTCATCAAAAACAATTTCTTTTCTTTCATTCTTCTTTTTAAAGCATTATCATAGGTTACCAGAGTCCCTGAGATATTTTTCTGTCTCTAAGCTTAAAATTTCTTTTTATTCTTGAAGTGTATTTGTTTAACCATGGTAGCCTTGGTGTCAATCAGCCATTTCAATGTTTCCTGGAACACAGTCTGTAGTTTTCCTATTGCTTTAATATCATTAAAAATTCCTGCTAATACTTTAAATGAGTTGTTCATGTGTTCTATTTGTAGAATTTGCTACTTGTTTTCATTTCTAGTGCAGCTTTAACAAGGTACCACAACAAGCAGAGTAGCTTAAAACAACAGAAGTTTATTTTTGCACAGTTCCAGAAGCTACTCGTTCAAAATCAGGATTTCAGCAGGGTCAATTCTCCCTGATGGCTGTGATGGAGAATCTGTTCTACACCCCTCTCTTGGCTTCTGGTGAAGGCTGGCAGTCCTGGAGGTTCACTGATTTGTAGCCACATCACTCAAATCTCTGCTTTGATGTTCATTTGGTGATCTTTCCCTGTATGTCTCTTTGTCTTCACATGACCTTTTCTCTCTCTGTGTTTTAAAAATGTTTCATTTGTTATTTTTGAGAGAGAGCATGAGCAGGCTAGGGGCAGAGAGAGAGGGAGATGCAGAATTTGAAGCAGGCTCCAGGCTCTGAGCTGTCAGCACAGAGCCTGACGTGGGGCTAGGACTCACAAACTGTGACATCGCAACCTGAGCCGAAGTCAGACACTTAACTGACTGAGCCATCCAGGCGTCCCATCACATGAACTTCTCTTAACATTTGTTTTCTCTTATAAGGACACTAATCATATTGGATTATGGTCCACCTAAGAAGTGTGGCTTCATCTTAACTTCATTAAACCTGCAAAGATGCTATTTACAAATAAGTTCACATTCATAGGTCCTGGGAGTTAGCACTTCAATATACCTTTTGGGGGGACATAATTCAACCTACACAGCTACTTCAGAGATTTTCTCTCTTTAGAATATAATAACTTCCTGTTTTATATCTATTATTTGCCTTTCCTTACCTTTTTCCCCCTCCTTATCTACTGTGATTATCTCAAAACTTCTTTCCTGAATTTCATTTTCGATTGTATTTATTCCCTTTCTTGCTGCTTCTAATTTATTCATTAGTTTTTAAATGGCATTATTTTAGTTTGGTTCTTATTCACTTCCTTTGCTGTAGCTTTTTATACTTGATTCTGTAGTTTATTTGGCTAGACTTTTGAGAGGTTTAATTTATTGCTTATTGCTCTTAAGTACTCTTATTAATGTATTCTACTGGGCAAAGCATTTGGGATTGATCCTTGGGGTACGTTTTCCATGAAACAAAGATATTAATCTTTTTAACTGCTTTTTCATGCTGTATTTTCAGGTTAACACCTTGCTACTTTTTACATTACTCCTGCTTGAGAGAGCTGCTCTGTAGACTACCTAGCTTGTCTGTCAGTTTGAAAGAATTCTCCCTAGCCCTCTTTCCACCATTACTGGAGACTTGCCTTAGTTTCTAGCTACAGCTAGAAGACCCAGGCATTACGTTCCATCGTCCTCTCTCTAGCCCGTGGTCATGGTGGGGGAAGGGAGAGTTCCATTGGGGTTATGTACAATCTTTCTTAGAGGAACTGGTTTCTGTTCCTTTTTCTTAAATTTTGTTTCTGTCTTGTGCCGGGGACTACTCCACTTAATATCTTCTAGACGGTTCTCCCAATTCAGCATGGAGTCCAGTAGCCTATGCCTTTGCACAAGTGGGTCAATGCAACTGTCCACTTTTCATTTCTCCTCACTCCCAGACCATTTCCTCAGTACTACCTTGAGGTCAAAAGAGACAACATGGATACCATTCTTCATACATTTCTTGCTAATTTGGGAGTATTTGAGGGATAGTCTCAGGACTTTTAGTATCCTCTGGGGATAAGATACGGGCCAGTCTTCTCCTTTCTTTTACCTTTTAGAGATTATGGCATTCGGTTTCCTTGTTTTGTTATGGCAGATTTTTTTTTCTGGTATTTTTTTCCCTTGATTTTGTTGTTTATAAGAGGAGGGGAGAATCTATGAACCAGTTCACTCTATCCTTTCTTCTGTGTGCATCTTGAGCCTTTCGGTTATGCCATGATGCCAGCTGGTGATTCCACCACTAATAAAAAAGACAAGATCCCTAGATATTTTCGTAACAGCATTGAGTCTTCTTACACTTCTTGCTGGTACTATGATTCTGGCGCCTGGTTTAGAGTATTGCATCCAGATGTCAGCTTACATTATGATTGGAAGGCCAGGTTGCTGGTCCTTTTTAAAAAAAAAAAAAATTAAAACTTCAAAATCAAGGGCTTTAGATGTGAAATGATAATTACTAACATACATTTTTCACTTACTTTCTTTTATTCAGCAGTCAGACTAAATGTCACCAAAGGTTACATTTTAGATCTTGCTGGTTTTAAAACTGGTAACTATCAGTCCATTGAAAGTGAAAGAAGCTCTCAGAATGTGTTTTTCCTGCCAATTCTGCCTTAGCCCTCCCACTTGCAGTAACCTCATTATTATTCCAAATTGAAGGGTTTGAGGTCATGCTGAGAGGTTCACAAACTAGTCAAACAGAGTCCCTGTCCTCATCATCTCAGATATTTATCATTTACTTTTCAGGGCTCAGAAGACTAATTAATAAATCAAAGAAATCATTATAGAGCAGTTCAGTGTGTTTGGGCTTTTACCTCCTGGGAAATAAGTCTTGCATTTTCAAAAGCATATTTGTTTCCATTATGTAAGGCAAATACATTGTTGAATACAAATGCTTGTGATATAATGGATATATTTAAGCCAAACCAAGATTCCCTCAGATCTCCATCAGAAGGGTTTGGAAAACAAGCCAGAACATGCTATTTTTTTTTATTACTATTATTCTTGTCCTTGACTTTATGTAGTCTTTTGTTTCCTAAGCTTCCAGGATGTGAAGAAGGTTCTATCTGAGACTGAGTTCCCACAGCAGTCCTCAGGAACTTCAGGGCATCAGATGGGAGCTGGTTAATGGACCACTGGGTGTCAGTATTGTCTTTTCTTACCCTAGCAGAACCCACATGGGGTTGTCTTGTGCTTATCAGAAGCTTATTGACTTTGTTGGAATACAGGATATTAGACTTTCTGTACAAGCCAGGAAGGACCAGTCCAAGTAGCTTACTTCACAGATGGAGAGACGGAGTCATGGAGAAGGGACAGCTGATTTCTTGTTCGGGATGGTTTCCCCACCTTAGGCTTCCCAAACTGTCTCAAACATAAATGCCCACAGGGCCGGGCAAATGAAAGGGTCAAGTGAGCTCACATTTGTCTGAATGAAAAGCTATGTCCTCTTCTTCCCCAGATAAGCTGTTTTCCATTTTTCTTGATCAGGCCACTTGATGTATCTCTTGTTTCCCCAATACTGATACAGAGAAAATTTCTTCTGTTTTTAAACAACAGCAAGACTGCAAAAGCCTGATGAAGGCCCTTGGCTGTGTGTCAGGGAAACAATAAGAATGAATAAGGGACCAGCTGTGTTACATGCCAGCAAGGTGATGGGGTCCTAGCATAGGTGGATCCTAAGATTTTTTTTAAGAGAAATGGGAAATCTGGATTTTTTTTTTTTTTTTTGGTGAGTTATTCTCATTTTCGTAAGCTTGCTCAAACATAAAAAAAAATCTGTGGGTAGATATGGGATTTCTAGTTTAACAAGCTATAATCATTACACTAAAACTTGAAAGTTTTCCTTTCAGACTCGGATTCTTTTGCCTGCATTTTCTAGTTTGAGCTAACTGATCGGCTCTGACATGATGAGGGAAGGTCCCCTGAGAGATGTATAGGGTTTCCTTGTATATCATTCGTAGGTAGAATTTGAAAAACTGTGTCACCTTTTCATTCCAAGGAAAAGGAAATGTTTTGTGCAGCACTTTGAGGGGCAGTATAAGCCAGAAAATTTACGTATCTGTACTTAACTTCGCTTGATCCAGGAGAGGATGGAAGAGTTCAATTATTACTAAACTTTCAGTGCTGTCTCATTTTCTGTCATGAATGTGGTAGAGCTGGGGCCTTGAGAGGGAAAGCATCTAGATGTCTCTCCAATCCTAGGAATTTGCCTCTTTTGTAAACTGGAGACCTAAAAGGATGAGAGAAAAGTTTTCAGACTCATGGACAAGCCTGTAGGTTTTCATATCATACATCAAAAAGGTGAAACACAGAGGGGACAGTGCTCTACTCAAGGTCACATAGCTGGTGGCAGGAGACTCCTGATTCTAGCTCTCTTCAGTTTTTTTTTTAAAGTTTATTTATCTTGAGAGAGATTGCATGTGTGAGCAGGGGTGGGGTAGAGAGAGAAAGAGAGAGGTAGAGAGAGAAAGAGAGAGACAGAGAAAGAGAAGAGAGAATCCCCAAGCAGGCTCCATGCTGTCAGCACTGAGCCCGACATGGGACTTGAACTTAGGAACTGCGAGATCATGGCCTGAGCTGAAATCAAGACGTGGATGCTTAACTGACTGAGCCACCCAGGTGCCCAAACTGTCTTTAGTCTTAATCTGGGATTCTCACAGGAGGTTGATGAGAAAAAGCAATCATCCAGTCATTGGATAGCACAGTGTTCCGTACAAATACTCACAAACTATAGTGTTCAGGAGGCAAAATAAGATGGTTTCTGCAAGAAAGAACCTATTCATATCTAGATATTTATTTTTACAAAGGAATAGACTCCAGAAGAAATGCATAGGCAGCTGAACTATTTGCTATTTTTAAAAAAGTTTGAGTTTGGAAATCCTCTGATTCTTATGTTCACCATCTGTGTTTCTCTGGTGTATTTAATGAGTTGTGCTGGAGTCAGCAAAAGAGGAAAATATTCTGTTATAATCTGGAAAAATAACATGAATGATATAGGAGAATACAGGGATTATAGGTGGACTCAATCTGCAGCAAGAAGGATTTAGGTTAGATGCACTGAAGAACTTGACAAGAAGAATTTTTTAAGATTAGGATGTGTTGTTAGCAGAGGTTATGTGATCACTTAAAATCCTATTATTGTAGCTATCAGTTCAAGCAAATGGTCTCTACTATGAGAATTAACTTTCTAAAACATCAATACGATTATATTAATGGTCCCTTCTTAAAAGCTTCTTACTTTCTTATTGTCATTTCCTGGGTTTGACTCACAAGTCACTTCATAATGTGATCTAAGACGATATTTCTTATCTGGAGGTAATCTAAATGTTTCTTTAAAAATTGAAAACATCAAAGAGCATGATCTTTATCAAATAAGATTAGGAAATCTGACATATCATGCCTTTCTTGTGCAGAATCACTAAGCACATATGAAAGTCTTTGAGGAATCCTGAAATTAAGAAAACGGTATAAATCACTCAGTGAAACAGGCTTGGGAACTAGTGCCCATCACCTAGGGCTCCAGCCCTATCGAGCTTTTCCTCAAATAAATAAGTACAACTGACCCTTGAACAACATGAGTTTGAACTGTGCAGGTTCACTGACATGTGAATTTTTTTCTGTAAATACAGTACAATACTGTATATATTTTCTCTAATGATTTTCTTAACGTTTAATTTTTTTCCAGCTTGCTTTATTGTAAGAATACAGTATTTAACACATATGACAAAGTACATTTAATTGACTTTTGATGTTAGTGAAGACTTGTGGTCAACAGTAGGCTAGTAGTGGTTGTGTGAATGTTTCCAAACAGTTGGGAATATCTTCAGGCTAGACTTAGCAATGAAGTCAAGACTTTTCTACCTGCCTCTGTGACCTTCTACAAACACTGCTCTACCAGATCTATCAGGCCTTGCTCCTCTGTCACCAGCATTCGTGCACCAATGTCAACCCTTCTCCCTTGTACTCCTGTGCCACTCCTTCTCCACACGGCTTCCCATCATGCTCCTGCCATGCTGGTCTCAGTTCTGATCCTGGGGCTCTGCACATTTTTTCTCAGCCTCAGGGCCTTTCATTGACTGTGGCCTCTGCTGGGAAAGCACCTCTCCCTGTCCCTTTTCATTCTTGAGTTCTCTACTCAGATGCCCCCTTCTCAGAGGGGTCCGCTGCCCTAGCTTGGGGTTCCTTCAGGAAACAAACAATAGCAGTTTACCTGGAAAATGCGGAGAACATGGGTGAGAAAGTAGGACAGGGACACAGGGACACAGGGAAGGGAAGGCAGCCAATAGCGGGTACCAGCTGCCACAGTGGGCAACCAAGCTTAATCCTGGGGGAAGCTCTGGAAAGTCTGAAATGCACACCTCAAAGTTAACACCCTTAAAGAATAGGGATCTGGGCCCACCCACTCCCCTCAACCATGGTAGGGGACCACTAGACGGCCAGAAGGCACTTCTGGCTTGGTGTTTGTTGTACAGACAGAGCATGGAAATAGCACAGTGCTGGCATTTGGGAGCAGTCCTGAAGAGTAGTTTTCACACTTTAGTGTATACACAAACCTTGGGGGATCTTGTTAGGATATGTGTTGATTCAGGAGTTCTGTGAGGAGGCCTGAGATTCTGCCTAAGAAATTCCCAGGTGATGCCTCTGCTGATGTTCTGAGATGCTATGGGCAGCAAACATTGGAAGTGCGTGGCAAGTATAAGTCAGAGGCAGGATGGGCCCTGATGCTGTGGGCTGCCCCTTCCTCCGTGCCCATCCTCACCAAGGTCTCCTCGGGTTCTCTCAGTTTATTTCCTTTGTGCGGCAAAGCATAGCCTGCAACAGCAGTATTTGTGGTTGGGGCCACATGTGACATGTGACCAGTGACATGTTGGTCACTGGTCTTCCTCATTAGAATATAAGCTCCATGAGGGCTCTATCTGTCTTACTGAGTGTTGCTTCCCCAGGGACCAGCACCGTGCCTAGTGCACAGATGAGAACTTGGTAAATATTTATTGAATGATTCAGTAATTTTTCATAGGTGACATTCTCATAAACCTATTCTAGGGATATATTTGTGTGTGTGTGTGTGTGCGTGTGTGTATATATATATATGTATATATATATATATAAAAGGCTAGGGCCTCATCTCCTGAAAACTGTCCATGATTCACACAAATCATACAGCCAGTTCCAAGTATCTTTCATTATTCTTTCTGCAGGTTTTTCTTAGAAAATCCATTAGGAAATCGTAAAATTTTCTTATTAAGATGTTCATTGTGCTCTACTACCTGCTGCAAGCATGACTGTCATTGTGTCCCTTTCTCACATCAGTGGCCTTGCAGCCACGGGGGTCCTAATGCTTCAACTCAGCCTCATGCCCCATTAGTTGGCTTCCAGCCTCTCTCCCCCCTAAGCTCCTGCTGCAGCAAGTAATATGGGGCACAAGTGGGTGCAGAGGACCTGTCTCCAGGGGCAACTAACAGAGGGGACATTCCTCAGTAGAATTTCTTCTTTGTGTCCAGTCCTGCCCATAAGGAACAGACTTCCCTCTGCTCATCTCTTCGTCACATTGTTGCTGGTGAAGCTGAGGTTCCCAGCAGAGTACTAGACAATCGCTCATTCCTTCTCTCACTCCCTCTCTCATTCCCTTATTAAATATCTATTGAGAGCCTATTGTGTCCAGGTACTCTTATATGTTCTGGTTCACAGGAGTGAACAAGGCAGACAAGAATCTGTACCCTAATGGAGCTTACTTTACAGTGGGGGCAAACAAGCAATGATCAAGATAAGGGTGTAAAATAGAAACCGTACCAGCTAGTGGTAAATACTATGGAGAGAAAGAAAGGGGTGGGCAGGAGGAGGAACTCTACTTATATGGAGGGCCATAGGGACTGGGAACTGACCTGGAGGGCCTGAGCTTTCTATGTGGACAGGGATAAAGGCCATAGCCACATGAGGCCTCACAGTCTCAGGGTAGAGTGGAGAAAATGCAGTATCAGATGGGAGAAATTGTTGAGAGTCCTAGGAAAAAATACCTAGAACCTCTTTTGACTCTTGCTGATGGAAGCACAATAGGAGAATTTCTATAATTTTTAAATTTTAAGTGTGTATTTTTAATAGGCAAACACTTCTATTGGGTTGACATTTAAAATATACAAAAGGATATCTAATTGTAAAATTAAAAGCCTCTCAAACATATTCCCTAAGAACTCAGTTCCCCTTCTTGGAAGCAAAATTTTCTAAACAGTTTCTTAATATATTCTTTCACAGATATTTTATTCATATACATGCAAATATACGTGTGTATCTGTGTGCATATCTATAAAGATATTCATAAACATGTATAGAGTATGTTACCCATACACATACACATATAAGTATGTTTACATATCTATACATTATACATCTGTGTGTGTATACTTAAATCTATACATAGATTGGAGAAGAAAGTCCAAGACGACTCAGGGAGCTCTCACTCCATGAGGATTCTGCCAGTTGCTAAGTATGTTTGTATGCTTATGCAAATCAAATAGGCTTTAGTAGTTTGCCTGTATATTTCAATTTTAGAGATATCATGATCAAATAGGCCATACCAAAGATCTCTGCAGGGCAAACCTTTCTGACAGATGCTTTAGCTTTGCTTCCCATTATGGTAACTATGCTCATATTTTGATTAAATGCATAAACTGTGGACACAGAAAAACCTAGAGGCAAATCCTAGTTGGGTATGTGTATTAGCTTCCTATTGCCACTGTAACATATTACCACAAACTTAGTGACTTAAAACACAATTTTGTTACCTTATAATTCTGGAGGTGAGGAATCTGAAATGGTTTTCAGTGGGCTGATATCCAAGTGTCAGCAAAGCTGTGCTACTTCCAAAGGCTCCAAGGAAAAATCCATTTCCCTGTCTTCTCCACCTTCTAGAGGTCACCTGTATTCCTGGGCTGAAGGCTACATCCTCATCTTCAAAGCCAGCAATGTGGCTTCAAATCTTCAAATCTCCTTCTGTGACCTCTTCTTCCATTATCACATCTCCTCTCTGATTCTGACCCTCCTGCCTCCCTTTTATAAGGACCCTTGTGATTGCATTTATCCCATCCAGATAATCCAGGATAATCTCCCCATCTCAAAAATTTTAACACATCTGCAAGGTTCCTTTAGCTATGTGAGATAACATATCCACAGGTTCTGCAGATTAAAAGGTGGATATCTTTGTGAGGAGGGTGTCACTATTCTGCTTATCACATGTAGTCTTAGGAGTTATTTAATTTCTGGGAGTATGTTCCCTTATCTACAAAATTTTGATAAAAACAATATTTGGAGGAATCAAATGAAACAATGTATATGTTCTTGGGTCATAACCAGGATGAACAACATCTTATGTAGCTCTGGTTTATTAGTTATGTGATCTTAGTGACACCATTTACCTCTTGGAGTCCCAGTGTCATCTTCTATAACATGGGGGAAAGAATATCAACTGTCATGTTTTATTAATATGAATATCCATTTAATCCAGTAAAGTACATTAAAGGACGATCAATTTCTTTGAATCACAGTGATAACTTTGTCATAAATCAAGTGAACAAAACATGTGTAGGTCTGTTTAAGAATTCTCTTCTCTTTCAAAAAAAAATTTTTTTTAGTGTTTATTTTTGAGAGAGAGAGACAGAGTGTGAGCCAGGGAGGGTCAGAGAGAGAGGGACACACAGAATCTGAATCAGGCTCCAGGTTCTGAGCTGTCAGCACGGAGCCCGACGCAGGGCTCGAACTCATGAACTGTGAGATCATGACCTTAGCTGAAGTCAGATGCTCAACTGACTGAGCCACCCAGGCGCCCCAAGAATTCTCTTTTCTTTCTTTGGTTTGTGTCCATATTCTTGTGCCAATTACATATGGTTTTAATTACTAAACTTTAAATAAATCTTGGTACCCTATAGTGTAAGTTTTCTAACTTTGTTCTTTTTTCTTTGAGTTTAGCTTGATCCTTTGCATTTGCATATATATATTAGAAATGTTTGTCAATTTTCAAAAAAAATCACTGGATTGCCTTGAATTTATAGATAAATTTGGGGGGAAGTAACATCTCTACATTTAAGCTTCCAGTCCAGGAACATGCTATATACCCTCTTATTTACATCTTCTGAAGTTTTTCTTAGTATTACCAAGAAAATAGTTTATAGTTTACTCTGTAGAAGATTTGCATATCCGTTGTTAAAATCTTTCCCTAGATAACAATATTTTCTGATGTTGTTATAAAATAGTATATAATTATGTATTTACATCTTATTGTTCTTTGCTTATATGAAAAATACAATTAAATTTTGTATATTGATCTCATACTCAGTGATCTTGCTAAATCCACTCAGTAATTCTATTAGTGTATAGATGCTTTTGTATTTTCCGTATATACAACTATGATGTTTGACATAATAATTTTAGTTCTCCACTTGCAAATCCCATGCTATTTATTCTTCTTTATGTAATATTTCATTAGCCAGGACTCCTTTTACAATGTTTAATAGAAGAGGTGATAGCTGGTGTCCTTCTACCTTTCTATAAAGCAGGAAGACTTTTTCAGAATTTTATCAGTAAAATATTAGATATAATACCAGATTAAGGAAGTTTCCTTTTATTTCTAGTTTGTTAAAGTTTTTTTGAAATTATGAATGGGTATTGAATTTTTTCAAAAGCTTTGCTCAGCTATTGAGTTGATCAGATAATTTTTCTGTTAATGTGGACATTATAATGATTGAGGGTCACATGTTAAGCCAAAGTTATATTCCTGGAATAAATATAACTTAATCATGATGTACTTATCTTCTATATACTGATTGGTAAATTTGATTTTTGTTAACATTTTGTTAAGATTTCTATGACTAAAAACTTAAACATAAGAAAGAGCTGGCCTTATGTCTGGCTTACTAGTAATGTCCTTGTCAAGTTTTGGCACTCATACTATTCTGACTTTCTAAAACCAGTTTAAAAGCGTTACCCTTTTTCCACTTCCTGGTGCATGCAATTTGTGTGGTATTATTGTTATTTATTCTTTAAATGTTTGTGAGAAAAACACCCTCTCACCTGGGCTTAGAGTTTCATTTGTCAGAGATATTAAATGATGGATTAACTTTCTTTAATAGATATGAGACTTTTCAGTTTTTGTTACATGTGATTTTTAAAGGATATTTACATTTCAACTAGATTTTCAAATATATTGGCATAAAGTTGTTTATAACATCCACTTATCTTTTTGATATTGAGTATAATTTAAATGAAGTAAAATGTGCAAATCTTAAGTGTACAGCTCAGTAAGTTTTTATGATTATACCTGTATAAGATTCACTCAGAGAAAGTTACAGATCATTTGAGAAAGTTCCATCATACTCCTTTCCAATGAATCTCTCGTATTCCCAAAGTAAGCACTGTTCTCATATATCAGAGTAGATTAGTAGCATCTGTTCTTGGACTTCATATAAACAGAATCATACCATATATATATATATATATATATATATGTATTGTATATATGTATATGTATATATATATAGTATTATATATATATATAGTATATAGTATATATAGTATTTGGTTTCTTTCGCTGATTACAATATTTTTGATAGTCACCTGTGTTGTTACGTTGGTTGGGAGTGTATTTTATCTTTATTGCAGTGTGATATTCCATTGTATGAATTTACCACAGTTTTTAAAAAATTTTAAAAATATTTATTTATTTTTGAGAGAGAGACAGAGTGTCCTTGGGGGAGGGGCCGAGAGAGAGGGAGACACAGAATCCAAAGCAGGCTCCCCACTCTTTGCTGTCCGCACAGAGCCTGACATGGGGCTTGAACTCATGAACCATGAGATAATGACCTGAGCCAAAGTTGGACACTCAACTGACTGAGCCACCCAGGTGCCCCAAATTTACCACAATTTTTAATCCATTTTTGTGTTGGTGGACAAATATTTTTTTTTAATTTTAAGCTGTTATGAATATAAAGTTGGTATGGACCCTCTGTCTTTAAAAAAAGACAAACAACCCATTTTATTTTATTTTGTATTTATTTTTTTTTAAGTAGGCTCCATTCTTCAACTCGAGGACCCTGAGATTAAGAGTTGCATGCTCTACTGATTGAGCCAGCCAGGTGCCCCACTATGAATGGTCTTATACAAGTATTTTTATAGGTATATGTACTTAGGTCTTTTTGGTATATATCTAGGCATAGAATTGGTAGGCCATAGGGTAGGATATATATTTAACAATATGAGAAACCACCAGGTAGTTGTCAAATATGGTTGAACCATTTTACATTCTACCAGTAATGTATAATGGTCAAAACTGCTCCACACTCCCTCCAAGGTATGGTTTTGTCATCCTTTTTAATTTTAGCCCTACTAGTGAGTATGGCTTAGTTGATTGGAATTTCCCTGTTGAGTTACACGTTGAGAATCTTTCATGTTCTTATTGACCTTTTGAAAATCTTCTATTGAAAGATGTCTTTTCAAGCCATGTGCTAATTTCCAAATAGTTGGGCTATTTACCTTTTTTTTTTTTTTTAGTGATTTATAGGAATTGTGGCACATTATACATGAGTCTGTTGTCATATATTTATATATCTCTATATAATATTTTCTCCTAGTCTGTGGCTTGCCTTTTCACTTTGGTAAAGATATCATTGATGGGCAGCAGATTTAGCTTTTCTTCTTTCCTTTTTATTTATTTATTTTTTTGAAATATACTTGATGTACAATGCTATATTAGTTTCAGGTGCACAACATAGTGATTCAACAATCCTATACATTATGCAAAGCTCATCATAATAAGTATAGTTACCATCTGTCACCACACAAAGTTATTGCAATATTATTGGCTATATTCCCTATGCTGTAGTTTCCATCCCCTTGACTTACTTATTTTATAGCTGGAAATTTTTACCTCTTTATCTCCTTTATCTATTATGTTTCTCCCCTCTGGCAACTGCCAGTTTGTTCTCAGTATTTATAAGCATTTGTTTGTTTGTTCATTTGTTTTGTTCTTTAGATTCCACATAGAAGTGAACTCATGGTATTTATCTTTGTCTGTCTGACTTATTTCACTTAGCATACCTCTAAGACCATCCATGTTGTTACAAACAACAAGATCTCATTTTTTATAGCTCAGTAATATTCTATTGTATATACACATATCATATCTTCTTTATCCATTCATCTATCAGTGGACACTTAGATTGCTCACATATCTTGGCTATTGTAAATAATGTTGCAGTAAACATAGGGGTACATATCTTTTCTAATTAGTGGTTTCATTTTCTTTGGGAAATAGCCAGTAGTGTAATTATTGGGTCAAATGGTATTTCTATATTTAACTTTTTGAGGAGTCTCCATACTGTTTACCATAGTGGCTGAGTCAATTTACATTCCCACCAACAGTGCATGAGGGTTCTTTTTTCTCCACATCTCATCAACACTTACTTATCTTTTTGACACTGGCCATTCTTAGGGGTGTGAGGTGATCTCATTGTGGTTTCGATTTATATTTCCCTGATGATTAGTGCATCTTTTCATGTGTTTTTTGGCCATCTGTATGTCTACTTGGATTCAGGTCCTCTGCCCATTTGCAAATCAGATTAAAAGATTTTTGGTGTAAATTGTTTGAGTTCTTTACATATTTTAGATATTAACCCCAGATTAGATAGATCATTGGCAAGTGTCTTCTTCCATTCAGGACGTTATCTTTTCATTTTGTTGATGGTTTCATTTGCTTTGCAAAAGATTTCTAGTTTTACATAATCTCAATAGTTGATTTTTGCTTTTGTTTCCCTTGTCTGAGGAATCATATCCAGAAAAATGCTGCAAAGGCCAATGTTAGGAGATTAGTGCTATGTTTCCTTTTAGGTGTTTTAAAATATCTTAGTTTTAATGAAGTTGGTTGTATCGTTTAGAAAAAGAAAACTTTGATTTGTGTTCTTTGTGTCTTGTTTAAGAAATTTACTTCAGTAAATGAAGACATTCACAAAAGTTTTATTTTAGAAATTTTATAGATTTCTTTAAATTCACAATCTACTTCAAATTAACTTTTATATATAGTATGAAGTAAAGGTTAAGGTTTTTTTGTTTGTTTTTTTTCTCAGATGTTTAACATCTGAAAGTCTTCCTTTCTTGGTTGAATTGCTCTAGCAAAATAAAGCAAACTTTTGTGTATAAATCTATTTCTTGACTCTATAGTCTGCCCCATTGATCTAGTTGTCTAGTCTTGCTCCCAATACCACACTGTCACACTGTGTTAATTGCTATAGCATTATTGAAATTCTTAAAATTTAGTATTGTATGCTTACATTTATTTTTCCTTAAGATTTTTATAGCTAGACTAGATATATTTTATACAAATTTTAGTGCAATCTTGTCGATTTCTGCCAAAAACAAAGAATTATTTGGATTTTGGTAGGGATCACATTGAATGTATACATTAATTTTTGGTGCAAGGTAATTGTTATCTTAATGAATCTTCCAGTTCATGACCCTAGAGTAAATTTCTATTCAATGGATATTTGAAGCTTAAATTTAAAGCTTAAACTAATCTTGCATTTCTGGAATAAAGCCCACCTGGTCATGATGTATTGTCCTTTTTCACATATTTCTCTTTTCGACTTGCTGGTATGTTTTAGACATTTTATATTTCTGTCCGTTACTTTTCTTTAAAAACTTTGTTGGTATCAGGATATTGTTGGCCTCATAAAATGAGTTAGGATTTGTTTCTTTGGTCTTTTTATTCTGAAAGACTTTGTACCAATAATATTGGTATTATTTGTATATTTGGGTGTTTGGGAGAATTCACCACTGAAACCATCTAGTCAGTAATTTACTTTGTGGAAAGGTTTTAAATTATAGATTTTAATTCTTTAACCAATACAGAAATATTTTGTTTTTGTTTATTTTTCTGTGTCAGTTTTGGTAAGATGTGTTTTTTTTTTTTATTTTAACGTTTATTTATTTTTGAGACAGAGAGAGACAGAGCATGAATGGGGGAGGGTCAGAGAGAGGGAGACACAGAATCCGAAACAGGCTCCAGGCTCTGAGCTGTCAGCACAGAGCCTGACGCGGGGCTCGAACTCACGGATCGCGAGATCGTGACCTGAGCAGAAGTCGGCCGCTCAACCGACTGAGCCACCCAGGCGCCCCGGTAAGATGTGTTTTTAATCAACTTGTTTATTCATCTCCCTGGGCAATTTATTAATGCAAAATTGTTCATAATATTCTCTTGTTATTATTTAATATTTGAGGTGATATTCATTTTTAATTTCTGATAGTGGTGGTTTATATATTTTTCTTTTTTTTTAGTTTATTTATTTATTTTGAAAGGAAGAGAGGGAGAGAGAATCCCAAGCAGGTTCTGCACTGTCAGCACGGAGCCTAACATGGGACTTGAACTCATGGAACCATGAAATCATGAACTGAGCCAAAACCAGGAGTTGGATGCTTAACCGAGTCACCCAAGTGCCCTATGTATTTCTTTTCTTGATTAGTCTTTTAAGGAAGTTATTTTAAAAATTGCTAAAATATGGGGCACCTGGGTGGTTCCATCGGTCAAGCGTCTGACATCGGCTCAGGTCATGATCTTGTGGTCCGTGAGTTTGCACCCCCAGTCAGGCTCTGTGCTGACAGCTCAGGGCTTGGAGCCTGCTTCGGATTCTGTGTCTCCCTCTCTCTCTGCTCCTCCTCTGCTCACACTCTGTCTCTCTCTCAAAATTAACTAAAGATTAAAAATTTTTTTTTTAATTGCTCAAAGAACCAATTTTTTGCGTTGTTGATTTTCTATTTCATTGATTTCTGTTCATTTCTACTCCCCATTTTAGTTTTAGCTTCATGACAAGTAAGCTTAAATAATTTATTTTAAACATTTTCCAATATATACATTTAAAGTGGGGTGCCTGGGGTGGCTCAGTTAGTTAAGTGTCTGGCTCTTGATCTCAGCTCAGGTCTTGATCTCAGGTCATGAGTTCAAGCCCTGCATTGGGCTCTGTGCTGGGTGTGAAGCCTACTTACAAAATATACATACAAGATATATACATACAAAATATACAAATATACAAATATATACAAAAAATATACATACAAAATATATGTATGTATGTATGTACGTATGTGTGTGTGTATGCATATATATATGTGTATATATATATATATATATTCAAAGCTATAAAATTTTCTCTACACTCTGCTTTAGTTCCATTTCACAAATTTTGACATGTTGAAATTTCATTTGTTTTTCTTCAAATTATTTTCAAATTTTAAGTAATATTTCTTTATCTCATGGGTTATTGGGAAATGCATTATCTATTTGTCAAGCATTTGGAGATTTTCTAGTTGTCTTTATAATTGACTTCTGGTTTAATTCAATTATGGACAGAGAACTTCTTTTTTGGTTTCATTGCTTTTAAACTTTTGAGATGTGCTTTACAAGCATTCTTGTCTATTCTGGAGAATGTTCCACATTCTGTAGTTATTGTTTGTCATATTTAATACATATCAACTGTGTCAAATTTGCTAAGGGGTTGTGCAAAATCTTCTTTGCCAATACTGAATATTACTGAATAATTTTGTTCCATTGATTGATTACTGCTAGTTTTATGAATTACTGAGAGAGAGATGTTACTACCTCCAACTATCACTATAGATTTGTCTTTTTTTTAGTTCTATCAAATCTAGCTTTAATTTTTGCTTCATGTATTTTGAAGTGATGCTGTTCATTACATACACATTTGGAATGGTGTCCTCTATTAGCCAACCATTTTTGTTATTATGAAATCCCCCTTTATCTCTAATAATACTCCATGTCTTGATGTCTACTTTTTCTGATATTTATACAGCCACACCAACATTATGGTTAGAGGGTGTATGGTATATATTTTTTCAAACCATTTTGCTTTCAACCTATCTCTGCATTTATATATGTATGTTTCTTATAAAAAATATAGTTGTGCTTTATTTCTTCCAATCTGTCTGGAAAAATTGTCTGCCAGATTATTTGACAATCTGTCTTATTATGAACCACTTTATGCCAATAGATGGAGTATTTGTTCATAAAAAATCAAATGTAATCATTGATATATTTCCTTTTGTGTCTAGTGGCTTATTATTTTTTATTTATCCCATCTTTATTTTTCTCTGTATTTACCTTCTTTTTGATTAGTCATGTGGTTTTAAATCACTCAGGTTAAGCTATAACATCTTGGGCGTTTTTTGGCTTTTTGGGTTTTGTTTTTGGTTTTTGGATTTTTTGTTTGTTTTTAATGGTTATTTTGGTAAGCATTTAGTACTTTGGCTTTCTCAACCTCAGCAATATTGACTTTTGGGGACAGGTAAATTTTGTTGTAGGAGCTGTTTTATGCATCGTAGAATGTTTAGCAGCATCTCTGGACAGTAGCTATCCCCAACTTCCATTCCTCCAACCCCCTCCCCAAACTCCAGCCCAGTTGAGACAACCAACTATCCCTTTGGGGGAAAAATTACCAAAGATGAGAAGCACTGCTCTAGTGATCACTATATGCATCCTCAATTTATTACCCCAACTTCTCAAGATAATTGGTACTTTATTATTTCATGAGTAATGTCAAAACTT
Organism: Lynx rufus; assembly: GCF_022079265.1. Classification (NCBI taxonomy): domain Eukaryota; kingdom Metazoa; phylum Chordata; class Mammalia; order Carnivora; family Felidae; genus Lynx; species Lynx rufus. The sequence goes on from NW_025814823.1 coordinate 190,981,547, forward strand.
TTTTTTAATTAAAAAAATTTTTTTTGGATGTCTGCTATTTTATTTATTTTTATTTTTTATTTTTTTTAAATTTACATCCAAATTAGTTAGCATATAGTGCAACAATGATTTCAAGAGTAGATTCCTTAATTCCCCTTACCCATTTAGCCCATCCCTCCTCTTACAACCCCTCCAGTAACCCTGAGTTTGTTCTCCATATTTATGAGTCTCTTCTGTTTTGTCCCCCTCCCTGTTTTTACATTATTTTTGTTTCCCTTCCCTTATGTTCCTGTTTTGTCTCTTAAAGTCTTCATATGAGTGAAGTCATATGTTTTTGTCTTTCTCTGACTAATTTCATTTAGCATAATACCCTCCAGTTCCATCCACATAGTTGCAAATGGCAAGATTTCATTCTTTTTGACTGCTGAGTGATACTCCATTGTATATATATACCACATCTTCTTTATCCATTCATCCATCGATGGACATTTGGGCTCTTTCCATACTTTGGTATTATTGATAGTGCTGCTATAAACATGGGGGTGCATGTGTCCCTCAAAACAGCACACCTGTATCCCTTGGATAAATGTCTAGTAGTGCAATTGCTGGGTTGTAAGGTAGTTCTATTTTTAGTTTTTTGAGGAACCTCCATGCTGTTTTCCAGAGTGGCTATACCAACTTGCATTCCCACCAATGCAAAAGAGATCCTCTTTCTTCGCATCCTCGCCAACATCTATTGTTGCCTGAATTGTTAATGTTAGCCATTCTGACAGGTATAAGGTGATACTTCGTTGTGGTTTTGATTTGTACTTCCCTGATGATGAGTGATGTTGAGCATTTTTTCATGGGTTGGTTGGCCATCTGGATGTCTTCTTTGGAGAAGTGTCTATTCATGTCTTTTGCCCATTTCTTCACTGGATGATTTGTTTTTTGGGTGTTGAGTTTGATCAGTTCTTTATAGATTTTGGATACTAATCCTTTATCTGATATGTCATTTGCAAATATCTTCTCCCATTCTGTCGGTTGCCTTTTAGTTTTGCTGAATGTTTCCTTTCGCTGTGCAGAAGCCTTTTCTTTTGATGAGGTCCCAGCAGTTCATTTTTGCTTTTCTTTCCCTTGCCTCCGGAGACATGTTGAGTAAGAAGTTGCTGCAGCCAAGGTCAAAGAGGTTTTTGCCTGCTTTTTCCTCAAGGATTTTGATGGCTTCCTGTCTTACATTTAGGTGTTTCATCCATTTTATTTTTGTATGTGGTGTAAGAAAGTGGTCCAGGTTCATTCTTCTGCATGTTGCTGTCCAGTTTTCCCAGCACCACTTGCTGAAGAAACTGTCTTTATTCCATTGGATATTCTTTCCTGCTTTGTCAAAGATTAGTTGGCCATACATTTGTGGGTCCATTTCTGGGTTCTCTATTCTGTTCCATTGATCTGAGTTTTTGTGCCAGTACCATACTGTCTTGATGATTACAGCTTTGTAGTATAGCTTGAAGTCCAGGATTGTGATGCCTCTGGCTTTGGTTTTCTTTTTCAAGATTGCTTTGGCTATTTGGGGTCTTTTCTGGTTCCATACAAATTTTAGGATTATTTATTCTAGCTCTGTGAAGAATGCTGGTGTTATTTTGATAGGGATTGCATTGAATGTGTAGATTGCTTTGGGTAGTATGGACATTTTAACAATATTTGTTCTTCCTATCCAGGAGCATGGAATCTTTTTCCATTTTTTTTGTGTCATCTTTGATTTCTTTCATAAGCTTTCTATAGTCTTCAGTGTATAGATTTTTCACCTCTTTGGTTAGATTTATTCCTAGGTATTTTATGTTTTTCTGTGCAACTGTAAATGGGATCAATTCCTTGATTTCTCTTTTTGTTGCTTCATTGTTGATGTATAGGAATGCAACCGATTTCTGTGCGTTGATTTTATATCCTGAAACTGCTGAATTCATGAATCAATTCTAGCAGTTTTTTTGTGGAATCTTTTGGGTTTTCCATCTATAGTATCATGTTATCTGTGAAGAGTGAAAGTTTGACCTCCTCCTGGCCAGTTTGGATGCCTTTTATTTCTTTGTGTTGTCTGATTGCAGAGGCTAAGACTTCCAATACTATGTTGAATAACAGTGGCGAGAGTGGACATCCCTGTCTTGTTCCTGACCTTAGGGGGAAAGCTTTCAGTTTTTCCCCATTGAGGATGATATTAGCGTTGGGTCACTTGTATGTGGCTTTTATGATCTCGAGGTATGCTCCTTCTATCCCTACTTCCTTGAAGGTTTTTATCAAGAAAGGGTGGTGTATTTTGTCAAATGCTTTCTCTGCGTCTATTGAGAGGATCATATGGTTCTTGTCCTTTCTTTTATTGATGTGATGAATCACATTCATTGTTTTGTGGATATTGAACCAGCCCTGCATCTCAGGTATAAATCCCACTTGGTTGTGGTGAATAATTTTTTTAATGTATTGTTGGATCCGGTTGGCTGATATCTTGTTGAGGATTTTTGCATTCATGTTCATCAGGGAACTTGGTCTATAGTTCTCCTTTTTAGTGGGGTCTCTGTCTGGTTTTGGAATCAAGGCAATGCTGGCTTCATAGAAAGAGTTTGGAAGTTTTCCTTCCATTTCTATTTTTTGGAACAGCTTCAAGAGAATAGGTGTTAACTCTTTCTTAAATGTTTGGTAGAATTCCCCTGGAAAGCCATCTGGCTCTGGACTCTTGTGTTTTGGCAGATTTTTGATTACTCATTCGATTTCCTTACTGGTTATGGTCAGTTCAAATTTTCTATTTCTTCCTGTTTCAGTTTTGGTAGTGTACATATTTCTAGGAATTTGTTCATTTCTTTCATATTGCCCATTTTATTCACATATAATTGTTCAAAATATTCTCTTATTACTGTTTTTATTTCTGCTGTGTTGGTTGTGATCTCTCCTCTTTCATTGTTGATTTTATTTATTTGGGATCTTCCTTTTTCTTTTTGACCAAACTGGCTAGTGGTTTATCAGTTTTGTTAATTCTTTCAAAGAACCAGCTTCTGGTTTCATTGATCTGTTCTGTTTTTTTTTGTTTGTTTGTTTTGTTTTGATAGCATTAATTTCTGCTCTAATCTTTATTATTTCCTGTCTTCTGTTGGTTTTGGGTTTTATTTGATGTTCTTTTTCCAGCTTCTTAAGGTGTAAGCTTAGGTTGTATATCAGATCTTTCTTCCTTCTTTGGGAAGTCCTGGATTGCTATATACTTTCCTCTTATGACCGCCTTTGCTGTGTCCCAGAGGTTTTGGGTTGTGGTGTTATCATTTTCATTGACTTCCATATACTTTTTAATTTCCTCTTTAACTTCTTGGTTAGCCCATTCATTCTTTAGTAGGATGTTCTTCAGTCTCCAAGTATTTGTTACCTTTCCAAATTTTTTCTTGTGGTTGATTTCGAGTTTCATAGTGTTGTGGTCTGAAAATATGCACGGTGTGATCTCGATCTTTTTGTACTTACTTGGGCTGATTTGTGTCCCAGTGTGTGGTCTATTCTGGAGAACATTCCATGTGCACTGGAGAAGAATGTATATTCTTCTTCTTTAGGATGAAATGTTCTGAATATATCTGTTAAGTCCATCTGGTCCAGTGTGTCATTCAAAGCCATTGTTTTCTTGTTGATTTTTTGATTAGATGATCTGTCCATTGCTGTGAGTGGGGTGTTGAAGTCTCCCACTATTATGGTATTACTATTGACAAGTTTCTTTATGTTTGTGATTAATTGATGTATATATTTGGGTGCTGTCACATTTGGCACATAAATAGTTACAATTGTTAGGTCTTCTTGGTGGATAGCCCCCTTGATTATTATATAATGCCCTTCTGCATCTCTTGATACAGTCTTTATTTTAAAATCTAGATTATCTGATATAAGTATGGCTACTCTGGCTTTCTTTTGTTGACTGTTAGCATGATAGATGGTTCTCCATCCCCTCTTTCAATCTGAAGGTATGTTTAGGTCTAAAGTGGGTCTCTTGTAAACAATATATAGATGGATCTTATTTTCTTATCCATTCTGTTACCCTTTGTCTTTTGATTGGAGCATTGAGTCCATTGACGTTTAGAGTGAGTACTGAAAGATATGAATTCATTGCCATTATGATGCTTGTAGAATTGGAGTTTCTAGTGGTGTTCTCTGGTCCTTTCTAATCTTTGTTGCTTTTGATATGTGTGTGTGTGTGTGTGTGTGTGTGTGTGTGTGTGTGTGTATGTGTGTGTGTGTATATATATGTATACATATATATAAAATCTTTTCTCCCCTCAGAAAGTCCCCCTTAAAATTTCTTGCAGGGCTGGTTTAGTGGTCACAAGCTCCTTTAATTTTTGTTAGTCTGGGAAACTGTTTATCTCTCCTCATATTTTAAATGACAGCCTTGCTGGATAAAGAATTCTTGGCTGCATATTTTTCTAATTCAGCACACTGAATATATCCTGCCACTCCTCTCTGGCCTGCCAAGTTGCAACATGTCTGTTGCAAACCTGATCTGTCTTCCTTTGTAGGTTAGGGACTTTTTTCCCTTGCTGCTTTCATGATTCTCTCCTTGCCTGAGTGTTTTGTGAATTTGACTATCATATGCCTTGTTGATGGTCGGTTTTTGTTGAATCTAATGGGGGGTCCTCTGTTTCTTAGATTTTGATGTCTGTGTCTTTCCCCAGGTCAGGAAAGTTTTCCTCTATGATTTGCTCACATAACCCTTCTACCCCTATTTCTCACTCTTCCTCTCTAGGACCCCTATGCTTCTGATGTTGTTCCTTTTTAATGAGTCACTGATTTCTCTAATTCTTAAATTGTGTTATTTTGCCTTAATCTCCCTCTTTTTTTCTGCTTCATTAGTCTCTATAAGTTTGTCCTCTATATTGCTGATTCTCTGTTCTGCCTCATCCAATCCTTGCTGCCACTGCATCCATCCATGATTGCAGCTCAGTTATAGCGTTTTTAATTTCATTCTGCGTATTTTTTACTTCTTTTTATTTTCTGCAGAAAGGGATTCTAATCTATTTTCGACTTCAGCTAGTATTCGTATTATCGTGGTTCTAAATTCTGGTTCAGACATCTTGCTTGAATCTGTGTTGGTCAAATCCCTGGCTGTCATTTCTTCGTGCTCTTTCTTTTGGGGTGAATTCCTTCATTTTGTCATTTTGAAGGGAAAAAAGGAATTAATGAGAAAAATTAAATTTTTAATTTTTTTAAATTAAAATTCCTTTTTAAGAAAGGAATTAATTAGAAAAATTAAAATTAAAATTAAAAAAAATATTAAAATTAAAAAATTAAACACACACACACACAAATTGAATAAATGATGCTAGATCCTAGGTGTGTTTTGGTCAGGGTATTGAAAGTGGTTTGACAGATTAGCAAAACAAAGCAGGGAGGGAAGAAGAAAAAAGGCAATCTTTTGAGAATTTGAAAAAATGAAAACACTGAGGCAGACTAGAAGGAGATGATGTGAGTAAAACAGAATTTGAAAAAATATACATAAAAGTAAAGAATATAGTAAAAAATTCAAGAAAAATATTTTTAATAAAAATTAAAAATAAAAATAATTTTTTCTCTTTCTGTATTCAAGAATGAAAATAAGTGAAAAAGAGAAAAAAGAGAAAAAAAGAAAAAAAAGGAAATTGTTTGAAAATTTGAGAAAGTGAATACACTGTAGTAGACTAAAATAAAATGATGTAAGTAAAATAGAATTTGAAAAAATTTACATAAAAGCAAAAAATAGAGTAAAAATATTAAAAAATATTTTTAATAGAAATTGAAAGTAAAGATGAAGTTTTTCTCTTTCTGCATTCAAGAAAAATAAAAAGAATGAAAAAGAGAAAAAAAGAAACAGAAAAGAAAAAAACAAATCATTTGAAAATTTGAAAAGGTGAATACACTGAATTAGAATAAAATAAAATGATGGAAGTAAAATAGAATTGGAAAAAATTTACACAAAAGTAAAAAATAGAGTAATAAAAATTGAAGAAAAATATTTTTAATAAAAATTGAAAATAAAAATGAATTTTTTCTCTTTCTGTATTCAAGAAAAAGAAAAGAAGTATAAAAGAAAAGAAAAAAAAAAGAAAGAAAATTGAATAGATGGACCTGCTAACAGATTGAAGTAGGACTGAAATTACTTAGTTTTCCCCTAGAAGTCAGACTATGTAGCACTTTGTAGTCCATAAACTAAGCAGGTGATGAGACTTGTGTTCTTGAAGAGCAAGGTTGGCCGAGTAGGGCGGGGCTCAGTGTAACAGCTCTGCTCTCCACTAGATAGTGCTGCTAGCCTACTGGGGTGAAGTGTTGTGGCACTCGTAGGTGTGTATACACATATGTGGGAGTGGTGAAAATGGTGCCACCCAGCCACCCAGTCTTTAGTATGAGAACTCTGTTCTCCTGGATCAGCAATCGTGCACCCGTCCTCTGTCTTCAGCTTTCGTCCACTCTCCACTTCTTCACTCTCTGTGACCAGGTCCCAGGCAGTTCCTCTCTCCCGAGTTTTGTCTCAGATATGGCTGTTTTCCCCAGCCTCTTACTTCTGAAGGACTGTGGCTTTGACCCATTCCGCCCCTCTGCGGGAGAGTCTCACTGAGCAATGGCCAAATGAGCAATGGCCGAATGTCGGCTGCACCCAGGAATGCTTGCTGGAGCCTGCTGCTGCCGGTGCCCCGAGACTGTGGCCAGGTGCCAGCCTGCCCCAGACAAAGTTTGCGAGATAGTGTAGCAGCAGCTTTTCAGGTATTATGGAAAATCACAACACACATCTGGCACCAGGCTTCACCCTTAATGACCTTGTTCCAACATCAGCGAATGTGGCCACCTTCTGGGGTCTGCTGGGACTGGGTGGCTTCAACAGTCTCTACCAAATGTACTTCCAGCAGTGGAACCGCTTTTCCCCGTGTGGCCCGAGAACCTCCTGGACCCCACTCTGTTCCTGGGGATTCACCCTTCCCACCAGAGCACCACCAGGTATCGAGCTGCGAAGTTGCAGACTTTGTGCTCCCCTTGTTTACGGTCTTAATGGAACTTAAACCCTCTCCTTTCTCCTTTCTCCCTTTTTAGTTTAGTTCCTGTGGCTGTTTCCAATTTTCCACTTTCTCTCCAGCTGCTTTTGGGGAGTTTTCACATGTCTTCTCCCCCACCCCAGTCTCCATCCTCTCTCTGCTCACAAAAGCACCTCCTTTCCCGCGCCTTCTCACTCCCCAAGTTCACCTCTCCGCACCGCGTACCTGTGAATTCTGTGGTTCAGGTTGTGCAGGTTGTTGTGTTAATCCTCCAATCAGTTTTCTAGGTGTGTAGGATGGTTTAGTGTTGGTCTGGCTGTATTTCATGGATGGGAGACACACAAAAAACTTCCATGCTGTTCTGTCATCTTGGCTCCTCCCTGTCAAAACTTTCTAAGAATATGGTTCCATTCCCTCTGCCTCATCATGCTATTGATGTCCTATATTTTATTTCTACATGTTTTATGAACCCCTCAATGTATTGTTCTTAGTGTGGTTTTTAATAGCCAATAACTTTCTTTGGCTTTTTAAAAATGTTCTTTTATATTTGTGCACATAGTTGATGTTTTTGGTGTTCATTTCTTCGTGCATATCTGTGCTGCCATCATAGATTATTCCTTTTCAGCCTGGTGAAAACCTGGTAACATATTGTTACAGTTTTTGTTTGTCTAAAAATGTCTTTATATAGAGTTCGCTTTTGAATTATAAATTTTTTCTTTTAGTAGTTTAAAAATACCAGTTCTACTGTCTTTTGTCTTCCATTGTTTTCTGATGAAGTCAGCTATCATTTTTATTCTTGCTGTCCTGATTATAATTTGCCTATTTCCTTTGTCATCATTCAATAATTTATTTTGTGTCTGCATTTAACAGTTTTTCCTTTATCTTTGGTACTTAACCAGTTTGACTGTGATGACTTGGATGAAATGATATTTTTTTCTTTACTGCATCCATTCTGCTCTAAATCCATTAAATAAATTCTTAATTTCATATTTTGTATTTTGCCACTTTTAGAATTTCCACTTGGGGGGGCCTCTGGGTGGCTCAGTGGTTAAACATTCAGCTTTGGCTCAGGTTTGGTTCGTGTGTTTGAGCCCCACATCTGGCTCTCTGCTGTCAGCATAGAGCCTGCTTCAGATCCTCTCTCCCCCTCTCACTTTGCCCCTTCCCGCTCACACTCTCTCTCCTTCTCTCAAAAAATAAACATTAATAAAAAAAAGAATTTCCACTTGGTCTTATTTTATATTTTATTTTTCTCTTAAAATTTTCTTTTTATTCATTCTATGTTTTTCTCTTAATGTATTTTAATAGTTATTTTAAGGTCTTTGCTAATTCTAATAACTGAGCCATTTGTGAATCTGCTTCTACTGACAGTTTTTTCCTCTCAATTTGGAGTCCTGTCATACCATTTCTTCATTTTTTTGTAACTTTTTATTGTATATCACGAATTTTGTAATGAAAAAGCTGTAGCCCTAGGGTAGATACTGTCCTCTACAAGAGAGGGTAGGTACTTCCCCCTGTCATTAAATTAGGGAGAATGGGCAATTTTTATATCCAGTCAAAATTTGAGCTGATTTGTAGCTGGGTTACAGTTTTAGTTAGGTTCACTTCACCTGTGTTTTCAAATGTCTTTGGAATTAACTTGTTCCATCCTTGTGTATACTACAAGCCACTCCCCCTAGTAGGAGTTGGGGGTCTAAGCACTGTAAAACTACAGAATGTTCTCTCTGCTTTCCTTTTTTTTTTTTTTTAAATTTTTTTTTTCCAACATTTATTTATTTCTGGGACAGAGAGAGACAGAGCATGAACGGGGGAGGGGCAGAGAGAGAGGGAGACACAGAATCGGAAACAGGCTCCAGGCTCTGAGCCATCAGCCCAGAGCCCGACGCGGGGCTCGAACTCACGGACCGCGAGATCGTGACCTGGCTGAAGTCGGACGCTTAACCGACTGCGCCACCCAGGCGCCCCTAGAATGTTCTCTCTGCTTTCCAATTCAGCTTCCATGCCACTTCCACACATTCAGCAACTGTTCCGTGGAGGAAATTTGGCGGGTAAGACTACACTGATAATCTGCTCACCTAGAAAGATCTCACACTCCTCCTTTATTTAATTTCTTTAGGCAACTTTGTGTCTGTAACTCTTCAGTATCTTAAATATGGTGGGGAGGGGTGGGAATTATTATATTTCTAATATATATGATGAGAACAATTATCCCTTAAAATCTTTTCCATCTTATCTGAAAGCTGGAAGTTACCATCTTTTAAATATCTCTAAAATCTATAATGATATTCTTTTTAAATTCTTGAAATTTTTTCTTTGTAATCAGTATTGTTAGATATTTATAAATTTTTTTAATCTCTTCAGAAGAGCAAATTTTTCTTTTTAATTATGTTTTCTCTTTCATTAATTTTTGCGCTTATCTTTAATATTTAATTGGCTGTTTTTTTTCTAGTTTCCTAGGAGACAGTTACATAATTTTTCAGTTTTTTTTTTCTAAAATGTGTATTTAACTCAAAATTTCTCTGTAAACACTACTATGGCTGCGTTCCACAAATTATTATTATGTTTAGGTTTATTTATTTACTTTAAAAGAGAGATCATGCATGAACAGTGGAGGGGCAGAGAGAGAGAATCCCAAGCAGGCTCTGTGCTGTTAGCACAGAGCCTGATGCAGAGCTTGATCTAAAGAATGGTGAGATCATGACTTGAGCAGAAATCAAGAGTTGGTGCTTAACTGACTGAGCCACGAGTATGCCCTGGCTGTGTTCCACAAAGTCTTATATCTATGTTTTCATAATTAGTTGATAATATTTTCTAATTTGCCTTTGTAATTTCTTCTCTGGCTCATAAATTATCTAGAAAACAGTTGCTACTTTATAAATATTTGGGGAATTTTTAGTTACCTGTCGGTTACTAATTTCCACTTAATTCACTGTGATCAAAGACATATTCTTGCTTTATGGACCATTTTGGACAAAGATACTATGTCTGTTTGAAAGGATCATGTATTCTGCAGTTGTTTAGAAGAATGTTCTATGTATATACATATCTATTAGGTCAAGTTAGTTTATTGGGTTGTTCAAAAATATCTTATTTTTTATTTTTCTGTTTGTTCTATTAATTACTGAAAGATGTGAGTTGTTTTCAAGCTATAAATATATATTTTTGTTTCTCCTTTTAGTTTGGTAAGTTTGTGATTTGTATCTTTTGAGCCAATGTTATTAGGTGTGTACATATTTACATTCCAGTCGAATTTATCTTTTACTATTATAAGATATGCCTCTATTAATACTTCTTTCCTTAAAATCTCCATTTTATATTAGTATACTAATATCAACCTTATTTTGATTAGTATTTGCAGGATATATAACCTTTTATTTTCACTCATTCTGGTTCTCATATTTTAGGTGTGTCTTTTGGAAGTAATATATGGTAGAGTTCTATTCTTTATTTCCCAATTTGACTGTTTATTTTTATTGAATGTTTACGCCATTTATGTTTAATGTAATTGATAATATATTTGAGTTTAAATCTATTATTTTTACTATGTTTTCTATTTTCCCCACATATTTTTTCTGCTCTTGTTGCCTTCTTTTAAATTGATAAAATTTTTATATATTCTCTTTTCCTTATATATTTTTATTAACTATAAATTCTTTATTTCACTTTAGGTTTTATCTTAAAGATTACAATATGAAACTTTTACTTATTCCAACTTCAATTTTACTTTTGCCACTTCTAGGGTAAATCAAAGCTTAAAAATATTAACTACATTTACCATTCTCCTATCTTTTGTGTTATTTTTGTCACATATTAAAATTATGCATAAAATACATTCAAGCATATGTGTATATGTGTATATATAAAATTTATTTGCACAAGATGTATTGTATTGAATATTCAATATTTACTATTTTTTATTATATTTATTTTATTTTATTTTTTTTTTCAAGATTTTTTAAATTTAAATTTTTATTTATTTTTCATTTATTTTTATTTTTTTATTTTTTTTAATATATGAAATTTATTGTCAAATTGGTTTCCATATAACACCCAGTGCTCATCCCAAAAGATGCCCTCTTCAATACCCATCACCTGCCCTCTCCTCCCTCCCACCCTGCATCAACCCTCAGTTCTCAGTTTTTACCCTTTCTGGTGCTCTTAATTTATTTCTCCATTAGTGTTCTTTTTCTACCAGGGATCATCTTCCCTCTGACTGAAGAAATTCTTTTAGTATTTCTCTAATATCATTGTGCTAGTGACAAATTATTTGACTTTTAGTGGGGATTATCTAGAAACATTTTTGTTTTCTCTTAAATACTGGTTTTCTTGGTAGCCTTGAACTAATTTACTTTGGTCTTCCCAACCCAGTGAGACAGAACCTCTTAATTCCTATTTTCTGATCTGCCCCTATTATTTTCTCTAAATTGGAGGGGGAAAAATACCCCACAAATAGAAGATTTTCTCGATATATATTTTTTCTTTGATATCTTGATGTATTGAAGTCTGTCTGCTTTAATTGCTCTCTGATAAAATATAAACAGTTGGTTTTTTCCCCCTATTTATTTTCTCTAGCTTTTATAGTTGTTTTATATAAGAAGGTGAGTCTGAATCAAGCTTCTTTGACATAGTTAGAAGTAGCACCCACAAATTCTTGTTTATTTTTAATAAAACACAGATTAAAAAAGTCTGTTCTCATGCAAATGATGACCTTTTAGATATTTTCCCACAGGTCCTATAAAGCCCATTGAGCCTCTTTTTTTTTTATATAGATTAAACCAATTAAAAATTTTTTTTAATGTTTATTCATTTTTGAGAGAGCATGAGCAGGGGAGGGGTAGGAAGAGAGGGAGACACAGAATCATAAGCAGCCTCCAGGCTCTGAGCTGTCAGCACAGCACAGAGTGCAATGCGGGCTAGAACTTACAGACCATGAGGTCATGTCATGACCTGAGTTGAAGTTGGACACTTAACAGACTGAGCCACCCAGGGCCCCTCTTGTTTTTTTATAGATTGAATGGCTAAGATTCTTTAGCTCATGTGACATAATCTTCTGACCCCTCACCATTCTGGTTCTCCATTTTTAAGTGGAGGGCATAAAGATTAGGACTCCTGGTTTTAGAGTAAAAAAAAGATTACTTTTAAATCCTAGGTCTGTCTCATTAACTGCTTGACCATGAACAAGTTAATTTAAGCCTTTGATATTTCCTTTGTAAGGTAGAGAATGTTACCCAGCTTGCAGAGTCCTTGTGAATTGAAAGAACACCCGGATTATACTAGTCATTCAATAAAAGGTAGCTGCTACAGCTGCTTTCATATTTGTATACTTGCTGTCTTCTGGAGAAAGCATTTTTGTGGGATAAATTGTTCATTTACAAATTTGCCGAAATCTTTGGTGCATGTTTTTTACATGTGCCCGGTTTAGTTACCCAATTCCATAAAACTATAGGATCATACTCAAAGAAAGTATAAATCTGAAGACATGTCGTGTCTACTCCTTAGTAACTCCTTTATCTTGGCCTACTGACATAAGTGGGAGCAAAGATGTTTCTGAAATAATGTAACTGCAGGATACCATTTAAACAGTAAAGTGTTCTCCCCTCCTTTCCAGAATGATCCTTTATCAGGATTTCACTTGGCTTCCCTCTATTTTACAACAGAAAATTAATAAATGCTTTGGATGCAATCTTAAGCCAAGGTCAGCAGCAGCTGCAGTGCACTTGTTTGAAATGCCTATTTTCTTCCACTCATTTCTGACCCTTCTGAATTCCGTTATCAGTGCCTGCACATTTTTGGTAACTGATTGTCATTACATTGTAAAGATGCTGCCTGGGTGATTGCTCCTCATCCAGAGATGTCAGCCAGCTGAAACATACCAAGAGAAAACAAAGGACATTACTGAGTTGGGGGAAAATGGAGCAGGAGAAATTTACATGTGTTTGACATTTATATTCTTTTGAGTAGCTTTTTCTCTGAAAATTCCCTGAACTTATTACCTCAAGCAGAAGAATGGACTCTAACGGCAAAAAAGAAAAAGAAATCCCACTTTGAAGATGGAGAGCAGGAGAAAGAATTAGAGGTCCTCACTCAGCAGGAGAAAGAATTAGAGGTCCTCACTCTTTTGAGGCCTTTTCTGGTTATGGAAAAGGACAGAATTATAAAATTAACAAGGTCACAACAGTGTTAGTCTTTGATGTGTTAGGGAATAATTCTATAAAGCCACAATACATTTATATGCTTATTTTACCAGTGCTTCTTAATGGTCTTTTTTTATGTGTCCTTTGCACCATACTGCGAGCACAGGTGTGTTTTGAATTATTGATCATATGTAAAGGGGATGTCTTGAAGGAATGTTACTTTGCATATGGGGGGTCTCTGTGTTGCAACAATAGAGGTCTATTTGTATGGTGAACTTTTGATCTCACATGGTAGAATTTCACATTGAGACTGTCTGAGAAGTCCAAGTTATTAGACCCCAGAGGCAGCACTACTACCCTGAAACCTCAAACTTTATTTTACTTTCTAACAAACAGTGCTCATCAGTCGGTGCATGCTCTGAAGAGTAAGATGAACAGAAACTAATTTTCTAATAAAAATTGGCAAAAAGGATGATCCTTTTAGATTAATACATTGCACACAACTTTGAGTACTAGAGATTACCTCTATATATGGGAAATCACTGATACCTTCTTCCATTGTCTAAGATCCTCAATATCTAAGAACTCAGTACTTGGATTCATGCTATCTATATAGTTAAAAGCATTTAGCTTCTAAGTGTTTAAGCAGTGAAAACCTTTTTGCACATAAGGTTTCTCTGGGTGACCAGCACACAGAAGATAATTTTAAAATAAGATTCTGGTTGATGAAAGATATAGCCTGAAATCTGTCCCTTGTCATCTCCTTCCCCCTGATGAAGTCCCTGCTGCATTTCACCAGTACCCCAGGTGCTCCAGGAAACAGTTTGCAAGACACTAAAGAGGCCAATGAAACATTTGCATTATCAGAAGAGGATCGCATTGGCTAGACGTGACCTCTAGAGGTCAATTTAAGTAACACAGTTATTAGGAGATAGGTGCTCTTCCTATAGTCTTTCTTTTCAAGAAATTTATTTTTCTCCAGAAAGATTTGATGATTTTTGAATTTTTTATTTATATTATCATAGAGCTCCAGAACATTTTAAGAGTGTGAAAGAGTTTAATAGGGATCATGTGAATAGTTTTCTACTTTTTCATCTCCCCAAATAGTTTAGTGTTATTTCTCTCTTATTCTATCCACTCTGATGCAGGCATCACTAAAGGGTATATTTGGCCTCTTGTGAATTTCTTTGAATTTTAGTCTGGGTTCCATGCAATACAAGAGATATAGCTGACTGGTATAAAATCTGTGTTTACAAAGTGAAGTGAAAAACTTTGTCTCTGTTTATGAAATGTATGGCATATTGGTACAGGACTGCAAGGAAGAGGAGGATGCCCCACGAACCACAAAATTATGCATGTGTCTGGAATTTGAGAATGATCATTAGACCTGGGTCTAATGAATCCTAGTTAGGAGTGTTTTAGTTTGAAATGACTCAGACACTGGCATACACAAAAGGAATTTTTTGGTTGACATAACTGAAAAGTCTGGGAGTAGGGCGATCTTCAAGGTTCACATAATGTCCTCCAGTTTCTGTCATTCTTTCTTTCTGTGTGATTTTTCTGAGTTAGCCTCAATTTTTCCTTCTTCACATTGGATTTCTCCAGACATCAGATACAGGGCGAGTTGTGGGGAAGAAGCATTGCTTGCAACAGTTTCATGCTTTTAAACCAACAACCCTACTTAGCAACTGCAGAAGTAAGAAGATAGTTTCTTTTACAACACCAGATTACACCATTCCAGGGAAGGGTTTTCTTGGCTGGTTTGGGTCACATCCCCATATGTGGGCCTCTCAGTGGTCAGGAAGTATGAAGGTATTATTTTTAGTCTTGTATCCCTGTCAGAATATTCTTAGCATTTACCCCAATTCTCTGGAGATTTTCATTGACTGAGTATATTCTGGCTGAATGGTACTTTACTATTTTACTTCTCTGAAATAATACCTGCACTTTTATGGATCCCACCAGAGCTTTCATCCAAAGATTTTGGCAAAAAAAGACCTAGAGGCTACTTGGGATGGCTCTACTAGGAAGAAGAGGAAGCAAAACTTGAAGCAAAACCAAACAAGAAGTCTGAATAGGATGACACAGCAATATAGTCTTCTCAACTCAGTAACCCAGAAATGGCAAATACTTAGCATGTGGACACTTGCCTTACTGTGCTCATGGCAGATATTATTAATCAATCATTACTGCTGTTTCTGGTAGCCCAGACCTGGCCTCAGAATCCTTTCAGAAGAACCCTCTAAGAACTCAATACTGATATGCAAAATAAGCTTGTTTACCATCCCTGACACAATCCCGAATTCTCCATATTTTATCATTCTGTCTTATTCTCCAACATTAAGAACCTTAGGGGCATATTGAAAGTTCTAAAAACAGGTGAATGTAAGTTTCCTAGTAGTGTCTATGTGTTGGAATCAGAAGATAGTGCTCCAGCTGTTTCGTCTCATTTGAAAGAATGAGGCAATTGGTTATTGGAAAAGACTTAGGATGACGAAACAATAAAGAAGCTTTGGATGTTTTATTTCTGTTCACTTTCATCTAAAATCTATCCTTAAAATACTGTTACTGGATGCCTGGCAAATTTTCCTTGATGTGAAGAAAGAAGCCATCTACCTCCTACACAGCTTACTATCCACATTAACATGATCCTACTATTATACTGTCTTCATCAATATAACTTTACTCTTTCAGAAAAAGCTCGCCCAAGAAGATACATATAATGAATGATTTTATGTTGCATTCTGACGACCCATCAACTCTCCAGTAGAAAAACAAAAACTTTTGGTTTTTTTTTTTTTCTAGCATTTATTTATTTTGAGAGAGACAGAAACAATACAAGTGGGGAAGGGCAGAGAGAGAGAGAGAGAGAGAGAGAGAGAGAGATTCCCAAGCAGACTCTGCACTGCCAGTGCAGAACCTGACATGGGGCTCAAACTCATGAACTGTGAGATCATGACCTGAGCCAAAATCAAGAGTCAGACGCTTAACCGACTGAGCCACTCAGGCACCCCTCCAATAGATAAAAAATATTAAACAAGTTTATATTTTAATACCCTTTGAACGTGTCCCTTCAAAATGCTCACTATACTGTGTCCATCCATATCAAACTACCATATCATGATTCTTACCCAATCCTAACCAAGCTCCCCACATTGAAATTCATACTTAAAAGTAGACATTAGGTAACATAAATGTCTCCACTTTGTTTTTCCCAACTAGTGAGGATATGAAGACTCTTTCAAGGTAGTACTCTTCTTTCCCACAGTAAGAAGAAACTCAGTTTTGTCTTAGGTCGTTTGGGAGATATTTGGGGGGGAGCCACTCTATATGACAATGTCAACAGCTACTGAGCTATGTAATTTTAAGTTCGGGTGAATACAACCAACATTTTGTGGATGATGTTTATGTGTAATCACTTAGAACTTCAGTGGAAGGGCTCAAACGATGAGTAAGACAAATCTCCTGTTTTCTGAATCCTCACAAAGTGATGGAGGCATAAAAGCAAGCAAGTGCCATAATAAAGTAATATCTTCAAGATAGTTTTGAGGGAAAGAATTAACTAGGGTGTCTCCAAAAGCTTCTGGAGGGTGGTGTGTTTGAATTTTGTGCTAAAACAAGGCTAATATGTCAAAAGGGGAATGGGTATGGGGGAAATATCAATAGTGAAGAAATAGCATGAACCAAGGGCAAAGAAGTAGAAAAGGTCCAAGTTTGTGCCCAAAATGCCAGTAGACACATGTAGCTGGTATGAATAGTGAGGAAGGAGGCTGAAAAGTTGGATACAGATCAAAGCATTATGTACTTGGAATACCAAAAGAGAGTTCTGGATTTTATTCTATATACAGTGAGTACACAGATTTAATTCTTGTATTTTTAAATTCTTTTTCTTTCTTTCTTTCTTTCTTTCTTTCTTTCTTTCTTTCTTTCTTTCTTTTTCTTTCTTTCTTTCTATTTGTTCGTTTGTTTGTTTGTTTTGAGAGAGGCAGAGACAGCACGAGTGGAGGAGGGGCAGAGAGAGAATCCCAAGCAGGCTTGATGCTGTCCAAGCAGAGCCTGATGGGGGCAGGGGTGGGGATGGTCGGGATGGAGCTCAGTCTCATGAATCCATGAGATCATGACCTGAGCCAGAATCAAGAGTCAGGCAGTTAACTGACTGAGTCACCCAGGCGCCCAGAGTAGCCTCTATCTCACCAACTCTGTTTCCTTAATCGAATATCCTTTAAGATCTGTCATATCTCTCCACAGCTTGCTCTTGTTCAGCTTCTCATCTTACTCTGTAGGTATGGCAGTGCTATTAGATGTCTTACTCCCTGTTGTCCCCTGTCCCCTTGCTTCCTGCCTGAGACCCTTGGCCCTGCCTCAGGGCCCCCTGCCTCTCTTGCCCTCACTCATGGTTTCTCGTAATCGCCTTCTATATATGTGTTGTCTTCTTTCTTTTCTACCACAGCTAGTCTTTCTCTGCAGGGCAATGAAGATGGCATCTTATGTCCAGACACAGGACCCAAGGGCAAGACCTCTTTTTTTTCCCCCCTGCCACTTCAAATTGAAGAATCCCATGGAAGGACTATGGTTGGCCAGTCTTGGCTTTTATGTCTGCTCATGTCTGGATTGATCGTGCTGGCCAGGGGTGTGAGTGCTAAAAGTAGCAAGACTTTCCTTCCTTCCTGTGGCTGGCAACCCTTTCAGAACCATAGAGAAATAGGCACCGATGTTGGACAAAAGAGAAACAATTCATGTTCACTCTGTGATTATTATAGTTCCATTTTATGCATGAAGAAACTGAGACCCAAGATATTAAATAAGTTTCCTAGTCGTGACCTGTCCAGTGTGAACTAACCTCAAACCCATTTCTTAATCTCTGTGTGATGCCCTCATTTTCTTACCAGTTTCAAATGACCAGTCTGCTGCAGTCTCTATGCAAATGTAACCAGGGATTTTGGAGAGTATTTTAATTTGTTTATATGGCTTACTTATTTTTGAGAGAAAGGACAAGCAGGGGAGGGGCAGAGAGGGGGGGACGAAGGATCTAATGCAGGCTCCCCACTGATAACAGAGACCCTGACGCAGGACCCGAATCTGCAAACTGGGAGATCATGACCTGAGCTGAAGTCAGTTACTTAATAGTCTGAGCCACCCAGATGCCCAGGAGAGTATTTTAATTATGATAGTTTATCTAGTCTGCCCCCCTCCGACTCCCTTCCTTCCACTTGCTTGTTTCCTTTCTTGTTTTCTATGTTCCTAAGAAAATAGCTGAGGAGAGAGAACACAATTCTTACCTAATTACATTCTTCAGTTTACCTTTCTTTTTTTTTTTTTTTTTTAAGAATAACATTTGAACATTTGTTAAGTGCTGAATGTCTTAACAGTGAAGTATCCACCTGCCCGGCAGCCAGGGTCTACCTGGGAAGCTTAGTGAGAGATTCTATGAAGATCAGACAAGAAAATGATTCTGTTTAAAGGAAGAGAGAGCAATGCCAGGGGCTGAGCATTCTAATGTCTAAGTAAATAAGCAGCATATCATATTTTTGATCAAGATTAAAATGTGAAGCAGATGCACCATGTGTCAGAACAGAAGAGAAAATACCAGTTCACGTCTGAGAGCTAGAGAAAAGCACCTTTAGTAAACGATAATTTCTTTTTATGTTAGAGAAGTGGTGAATTGCCGTTCTTCATTTTAATGTGTCTTTAATGGATTTATATCTAAATATAAAAGGAATAAACGCACATTTGAAAAAGTTTGGGTAAGTATAAAACAGTGAATTAGAAGTAAGAAACACTAAGCTTGAGGGATCTTTCTAGGCCTTTTTTTTTCCTATTGTGTGTGTTTACATGGTTCAAAACATGCTACTGTGTTAATTTTTCATTCTATGTTTTTCAGTTAACATAAAATTGTAAGATTTGCTACTGTGTCCTGCCATTCACATTCTTAGAAAACATAATTTTTAATTACTGTGTAGAGTATTGTATTTTGGTTGTACTATGATAATTTATTATTTTTCCGACGCTGGACCTTGATGTGGTTTTAAGCTTTTTCTCAGCCTCTTAAGGACTAAATCTGGTGCCTTTGCCCTTTGAGTTACTGTTCTACCTCCCACTTCTATGATATGAATGTATAATGGACATGAAGCCTAAAATTCAGCCTTATGAGGAATATTTGTAAAATGTTAAATCAATCTAGTTCCAACTCAAGGGCCATGTTCGTCTAGGGCTGACAGAAACCGGGAAAGTTGAGAATCGAGACATTCTTGAGGCAGGAAAACTTTGTTTTAAAAAAAACCACTTATTTGAAACATTGCAAACTTTTATTTAAAGGTCAGGAACTTACATAACAAATACCCATTCAGATTTACCAAACCTTAACATTTTCTTACATTTGCTTTAGCTCTTTGGTTTGTTTGTTTAAGAAACCAAACCATACAAATACAGTCTGAGCTCAATTTTTCCCCTTTCCCAGAAAGTAACCACAATCCTAAAGTTGGTAAGAATTCTTCCTGTCCATTACTCATATATATTTTTTTTACTTCTTTTTTTTTCAGATGTGCAGGTATTCACAAATGATAAATAGTATTCTTTTGTGGATTAAATTTTTTTTTATTTCAGCGTTGTCAGGTTGTATGTATCAACCTTATGTTTTACTCCAGATTATGTTTTGGGATGTTTAACTGAGACTCTGTTATTTTAACTACTGTGTGATATCCTTATTATTATATAAAATGCTATAATCTATTTACCCATTGTCTTACTGATGGGTAGCTTTTCTCCTCTTGTTTTTCTGTGACAAATCGGTGCTTGGTAACTATCTTCGTGCATGTCTCATTTTGATATGTGCGTTTTTCTCCCGGGTGCAGACCTCCAAGTGGGTTTGCTGTGTTAAAGGACGCACAGCCCTGCAAACTGGCTGTCTACTGCTGGACCCTTTCCCATAGTGACGGTAGCCTATTACTTCCTACTGCCCTTGTACGACGACTACCATTTTTCCTCATCCTTGTTCACACTTCGCGTTGGCAGATTTCCCGTTTCTAGCCAATCTGAGGGGGATGCTGTGCTATTTATTTGAAAATTAAATTTGCATTTACTTTATTACTGGTGTTACTGGTGTCATGGAGCATCTTGCCCTCAACGTTTTTTTTTTTTTTTTTTCCTTTCCTGTTGTATTGTCTGTCATTCACTTAAAAAAATATTTTTTTAGTGTCCATTTTATTTTTGAGAGAGACAGAGTGTGAGTGGGGGAGGGGCAGAGAGAGAGAGGGAGACACAGAATCCGAAGCAGGCTCCAGGCTCCGAGCTGGCAGCAAAGAGCCCGACACAGGGCTCAAACTCACCAACCAGTGAGATCATGACCTGAGCCGAAGTTGGCCACTTAACTGGGTGCCCCTGTCATGCACTTTTTAACTTACAGGGCTTTCATAAATTCTTTGCCAGGTAAAGACTTTTTAATATCTTTTTTGTTTCAGTTTGTGGCTTGTCTTTTTAGTTTATTTATGGAATTATTTGTTGTATAGAAGTTTTAATTTTTAAATGAATCAACTTGTGAGTTTTTTTTCTTATTGTTAACATTAAGAAATCCTTTTTATTCTGTGTAAAAGAAAACATATTCCTATAGTTTCTGCTAAGTATTTTAAGGTTTGCTGCTCCCATTTAGATCTTCATCTCTTGAAAGTATATTTCATAAATTTTCTGAGGCATAAATTTAACTTTATTTAATACTTTAATATAGGAAACAATGTTCCCATTATCATTTATTGAATACTAGACACTTTTTCCTACCACTTTGAAATGCCACTTCTGTCATACACCCAGTTTTCCATATACATGTGCATTTGCTTCTGGGCAAAACAGAAAATTCTCTTCCACTGGTGTATTTTTCTATCTCTGCTTCCATCCAGCACTATTTTAATCACTGCAGCTTTATAGTGACTCCTGCTATCTGGTAGGTAGACTTCTACCTTATTATTCTTCAAAATTGTTTCAGATATTTTTGGCCCATTAATCTTCTATAAATTTTAGTATCAGCTTGTCAAGTTCCATGAGAGCTCCAGGACTTTTATCAAAATTGTATTAAGAAATAATAGATTACTTTGGGGAAAATCGACATTTTTGTGATATTGAATCTGCCCATGTAAAAGCATGGAATATCTCTCCATGTATTCAAGATTCTTCTGTTCTACAATAACATTTGGTAATTTCCTTTAGGTAGTATTTATGCATTTTTGGTTAGATTTATATTTAAGTACTTGACAAATTTCATTATTAGGTTAAATGGGATAGTTCATCCTATTATCTTTTCTAATTGTCTGTTGCTAATGTGTAGGACACTATTCACTTTATTTTGAAATCATGTGTCCAATAAGTTTGCTGTATTCTCATTAACTTTATTGCAAAGGACTGTGGCATTTTAAAATTAACTATAAATTACTTTTCTGAATCTATCAGATGATCAAATGTATGTTCTCTCTCTCTCTTTTCATTCTCTCTTGTCAGTTACTGTGACGAGTTACAGTGATATCTTTTTAAATGTTAAAACATCTTTTCATACCTGGAATAAACTCTATTTGATGCTGGATATATTTGCTTTTTTATGTATCACTAGATTCGATTTGCGTTTTGTTTACTGTGGTGCAATTTATGTAATGTCATTCACCATCTTAACAATTTCAAAATGTAAAATTCAGCAGTGTTTAATACACTCACAATGTTGTGCAATTATCACCACTGTCTAGTCCCAGAGCATTGTTACCACTACAAAAGGAAATCCTGTACCCATTAAGCAACCACTTCCTATTCCCCCTTGTCTCTAGGCCCTGGCAATCATTAATCTACTTTCCATCTCTATGGATTTGTCTATCTGGACATTTCCTATAAATGGAATCATAGAGTAAGTGGTCCTTTGTATCTGGCTTCTTTCACTGAGCAAGATTCATTCACATTGTAGCATGTGTAAGTACTTTTTATGGGCACATGCATATATACATGCATATACCCAATTTTGTTTCTCCATTCATCAGTTGAAAGACCCTTGGGTTATTTCCATCTTTTGGCTATTGTGAATAGTGCTGCTGTGAATTGTTTGTGTACAGGTTTTATTTGAGCAACTGCCTTTAATTCTGGTGGATATATATCTAGGGGTAGAATTACATATTCATATGGTAATTATATATTTAAAGGGTTGGGGGAACCACCAAATCATTTTCCACAGTGGTGGCACCATTTTATATTCCCATGAGCAATGTAACAGGGTAAGAATTCCTCCACATCCTTACCAACACGTGTGCTTTCTATTTCTTTGGTCATAGCCATTCTAGTGGGTATTAGGTGATACCTCTTTGTCGTTTTTATTTGCATATCCCTAATGACTATGATGTTGAGCATCTTTTCATGTGCTTCTTGGCCATTTGATTATTTTCTTTGGAGAAATGTCTATTCAAATGTTTATCCTTTTTTAAATTGGGTTGGTGATTTGTTGTTTTTGAACTGTGTTTTTAAATATATTCTGGATACTAGATTCTTACTGATATATGATTTAGAAATATTTTTACCCATCTTGGGAGTTGTCTTATTCCTTTCTTGATAATGTCCTTTGCATAACTAGTTTTTATTGTGATGAAGTTCAATTTATCTATTTTCTTTTGTTACTTGTACTTTTGGTGTCATAGGATTACGGATGCTTTGCTAAGAATTTTGCATTTATCATCATGAGAAATGAAAGTTATATTTTGGAAACAAAGTTGTGCTGGCATTACAAAAAGGATAGCTTCCTCTCTTTACTATTTTCTAGAAAGTTTTGCAAAAGATTAGAATTATTTCTTCCTTATATGTTTAAAAGAATTCAGTGATGAAAACCTGTGGGCCTTGAGTGTTCTTGGTGGGAAGTTTACAATAATGGATTCAATTTCTTTAAGCAGTATTAAATTACTCAGAATTTATATTTCCTTTGGTCAGCTTTGGTAAACTGCTTTTTGAGGAATTTTCCATTTCATCCAGATAGTCAATTTATTAGTATAAAGTCATTCATAATATCCTCTTGTTAACATTTTTATATTTGTAGATTCTGTAGTAATAACCTCACTTGACTTTAAATATTGTTAATTTGTGTTTTCTCTCTTTATTCCCTTAATTTTATAAATTATTATCAACTTATTACTCTTTTCATATTAATCTTTTCATAAGAGCAATTGTCCAGGTATTGTTTCTATGCATATTTGTATTCTATTCCATTGATTTCCATTGATTCCATTATTTCTTAGCTTTGATTTGCTGTTCTAGCTTCTTGTGGCAGATGTTTAGGTATTTAGATTTTGGGCTTTTTTCTTTTTTAACGTATGAACTTAAGGTTACAAATTTTCACATAAACACTGTTTTAGCTGTATCCACACACCCAAACTTTAAAAATAACAGCTTTATTTAGAGATAATTCGCATACCAAAAAATTTGTTTTTTGAAGTGTACAATTTGGTAGTTTGGTATATTCACAGGGTTGTGCCACCATCACCCCCATCTGATTCCAGAACATTTTCATCACCCCAAGGAGAAACTCCATATCCATTAGCAGTCACTCTCCATTCTCCCCATTCCTAGCCCCTGTCAATCACTAATCTGCTTTATGTTTCTATAGAGTTGCCTATTCTGTACATTTCATATAAATGGCATCATGTGATATGTGACCTTTTGTGTCTGGCTTTTTTCATTTCACAGAATTTTTTTCAAGGTTCATCCATGTTGTGGCATGTATCAGTAAAACATTCCTTTTTCATTACCAAACAAATAATATTCCATTATAGTATGAATATTGTTGATACCACATTAATTTTACCCATTGACCAGTTGATGGACAATTGGTTTGATTCTACTTTTTTGTCTGTTAGAATAATGTTGCTATGAAAACTGGTGTAACAATTTTTGTGTAGGCATATGTTTTTATTTCTCTTGGGTATTCACTTCCAAGTAAAATGGCTAGGTTAAATGGTAACTCTGTTTAATATTTTGAGAGAACTGCCAAAGTATTTTCCAAAGTGCCATCCCAGCAACAATGCTATGAGGGTTCTAATTTCTCCATAGCCTCACCAACACTTGCTATTGTCTTGTCTATTATAACCATTTTATTGGGTGTAAAATGGTATCTCTTGCTTTTGAGTTACATTTCCCTAATGACTAACGCTATTGAACATCTTTCAAGTGCTTGCTGGTTACTTTTATATCCTGCTCAGAGGAATACTTGTTTTAAACCTTTAGTCAGTTTGTAACTGGGAAATTTATTCTCTGTTCTTTATTTCCTACCTTTCGCCTGCCTTCCTCCTCCTAGGGTAACCTTTCTTCTATGAGATCATCATTTGGTAGTTTTCCCAGAGGTCTTCTAGAGGGTTTCCCATCTTCTTAGTCATTATGTATGTAAAATTTTGTGTTAATGTTTTTTCTGCTTTATCTCTAACGGCAGTTTAACTCTGTAAACAATTTTATCTTGATAATTGTGTTCAGCCAGCACTCTATGTGACATAAGCTGATGGTGTTTATTGTTATCTCTTTGTGCATTGTAACCTTTTTTATGTTTATCAGATAGGGTTTTTTTTCTCTTCATACACAATTTCTGCAGTTTTATTTAAATATGTCTGCATATGAATTTTTTTATCCTGCTCAGTACTCTGCATGTTGAAATTGAGAATTCTTGCTTATCTTTTATTCTAGAAAATATTTAGTGTGTATATTTTTGAATATTCCTTCTCTAACATCCTCTTCTATCCTTCTGCCACTCCAATCAGACATATACGGGTACCTCTAATGTATCTAATCCGTCTGTCTCTTCTTAATTCTTTAAGAATGATTACTCCTTTTTTCATGCACTCTAGCTGAATTCTTTAATACTTGTGTCAAATTTACTGACTCTGTTTTTGACTGTGTCCATTCTGGAGTTTATCTGTTCCATTGACTTTACTTCATGACTACTTTTTATTTATGAAAGTTACACCTGATACTTTCATATATACAGATAACTTTTCTTTTTGCTTCATGTCTTCTTCCATTTTAAAGATATTTTTATTTTAAGGATCTTATCATTACTTATTTTGAAGTCTTTTTCAGACTATTCGATAATATTAATTCATCTGAATTGAATTTTGTAAGTTGTTGATTTATTGTTTGCCTATCTTCCTATTAGTTTCTGTCATATGTTTTAGAGATTTTTTTCCCCCTCAGCTTGAGATTTTTGTTTTGGTGATTTTCTCTGACTGAAATGAATTTTTTTCTTTTAATCTTAGTTTCTCTAGGACCTATAAAGGTTTTTAGTCCAGAACTAGGTTTTATATTACTTGCTACGTCTCCCAGAGCAACATCAAGGAAATTTTGGATACTTCTAGGTACTGGTAATGAGGCAGTATCTAATCTTTTTAAGCTATAGAAAGGAAGTTTCTCATTACCTATTATGCAGATAGCAGTCAACTGCAGGCTTTTCTCCTCTCCTTTACCCTTCCTGTCCTAAGTTTTAAGCAGTGAGCGTATGGCCCTCAGGCAACCTCTGTC
Source organism: Lynx rufus (assembly GCF_022079265.1). Classification (NCBI taxonomy): domain Eukaryota; kingdom Metazoa; phylum Chordata; class Mammalia; order Carnivora; family Felidae; genus Lynx; species Lynx rufus. The sequence continues at coordinate 191,007,168 of NW_025814823.1, forward strand.
TCTCTGGTCCTGGGCCTCAGCAATCCTAAAGTGTTAATTTTATATGCTTTGCATTTTCATTAGTTTCTGCTTTACACTATTTGTCTTGTTTTAGAGATCATTTTATAACTTTTCATATATTTATTTATATTTAATTTTGATAGGTGTTTAAATCAAAGTGTAGGGGCACCTGGGTGGCTTATTTGGTTAAGCATCTGGCTGCTGATTTCGGCTCAGGTCATGATCTCCCAGTTCCTGAGACTGAACCCCACATCGGGCTCTGCACTGACAACGCAGATCCTCCTTAGGATTCTCTCTCCCGTATCTCTCTCTGCCCCTCCCCTTGCTCATGCTCTCTCTCTCTCTCTCTCTCTCTCTCTCTCCCTCAAAATTAATAAACTTAGGGGCGCCTGGGTGGCTCAGTCAGTTGAGTGGTCGACTTCGGCTCAGGTCATGATCTTGCGGTCTGTGAGTTCGAGCCCCGCGTCGGGCTCTGTGCTGACCACTCAGAGCCTGAAGCCTGTTTCAGATTCTGTGTCTCCCTCTCTCTCTGACCCTCCCCCGTTCATGCTCTGTCTCTCTCTGTCTCAAAAATAAATAAACGTTAAAAAAATTTTTTTTTTAAAAATTAAGAAACTTAAAAAAAAATAAAGTGTGGGCCTTAACATGTAAGCTTATTTATTACATCACCTTGACTGGTTTTGGAAGCACAGGAATCTCTCCTAAGTTGGGGATTCTTTTCCCTGGGATCCAACCTCATTTGGTAATTCATGATATGCCATATCTTGGCTTCTAAAATTTTAGCCCTTTCTTGGCATGGTGTAGGATGTAATGTCTGCGACTACAAGTGGACTCTGACTTCTGTCCCTTTCTCATTAACCTTATAGGATCCCTATACTCTCCTTTCTTGTCAGTCTCGAAGGCACTCCCTGTACCCTTCAGTTCTTTCATTATAGTCCTTGATGGTCGATTAAAGAAGCCATTCTTAGCACCTAAAAAAATGTACTCCTGAGGACAGATTAATATTCACACCCTCCTGGCAGGTGAAAGGCAATAATTACATTCCATATGTCTAATCACAGAAGAAAATGAAGAAGAACAAAGCACTAAGTGTTCAGTCTTCCTAAGTAATGAAACTAATGATGTGCCACACTTTTCTAAGAACTTTGTTTCCTCTGCTGAATATTTTTCCTTTATGTGCCTGACTTTCCATTAAATCTCACCTCATATGTCATGTCCTCAGGGAAGGGGTTAATAATTCAATTAACTGTACTTTTCAGTGTCTGGAAATTATCTTGATTGTTATTATATTTCTGTATTGTCCCTTCCTACTAGATTGGAAACTCCATGACAGAGGAGGCATGTCTGCCTTGTTGTTTCTTATGATCTCCGAATACCTAAAAACATGTACAGCACTCAACATGTATTCATTAAATACTTGGCCAATGAACAAGTGGATTAGTTTTGTCCATGATTCAGAGCTGGTCACTCTGATGATAGTTTACAGAGCACTGTGTGACATCACCAGATGTGAAGGTTAGTGGAGATTATTCATCTGACACCTTTATTTTATAGAGGAAAGAGCTGAGGCTTAAGGCGTAACATACTTACCCAACTTGTGGCTGGAAAGAAAATGAAGTTGATTTTCTTTTATCCATGCTATATCAACAGATTCTGAAAGTAGGGTTGGAGCCCCTGCTGAATGCTGGTGCTCAGCAAATATAGATGCACTGACTAGATTCTAGATTGACCTCTGTTACTTTTACATATGTAAATTTGGATAGTCAATTAAGTCTTTGTGGGACTCAGTTTCTCTATTTGCAAGATGATATGTGTCTTATTTTATAGGGTTACTGTGATAATTTAGTGGGATAATTAAAAAAAATAATGTTTATTTTTGAGAGAGAGAGGAAGAAAAGTGGGGGAGGGGCAGAGAGAGAGGGAGACACAGAATCCGAAGCAGGGTCCAGGCTCTGAGCTGTCTGCACAGAGCCCAATGTCGGGCTTGAGCTCATGAACCATGATATCTTGACCTGACCTGAAGATAGACACTTAAGCAACTGAGCCACCCAGGCACCCTTAAGTGGAATAATTTTAAAGGATTATTTGGCAATCCATGTGGCAATCCTGCTTGGCAATCGCAGAAAGAAAAGGAAGCATAAAAGGAAGGTCACTGCCCTTGTGCCAACTGCACTTATGAAGACAGAGAGATTGATGTTCAAGAGTTGGGGCAAGAGACATAAGACCTAAAGAAAGACTTAGCAGGCAAAGAGAAAATATGAATAGAGGCTGGTGATATAAACTCACCATCATGGCAGGAAGAGTTGGAGAGTGGGCCCCTTTCTGTTTCTCTGTGAAAATAGTTTTGTAACTATCAGAATCATGATAGAACTGCCAGAGGAATGAAACCAGTAATGAAAAATTTTTATGTCAGATATCTGTCTAGGATGCTGTGAAATCACCAAATTTTCATCAAAATGGAAAAAAGAAAGGAATTCTGAGTGCTTTGGTTTAATTTATCTAACATTCATTGGTAATAGTTATGTTTCCCTGAGTCTGGTGGATGTCATGGGGCAGTCTGGGTACCTGAGTCAGATGGGGATCTGGAAAGAATAGGATGGGTCAGTGGATGCTGAGTAGGCCAACCATCATGGTCTTCTATAGCATGGATTAACGACTGGATAGTTTCAAAATGGAGAAATAACTACTGGAAAGTGTCCTGATTTGACCACTAGGAAGTCACTGGCAACCTTTTTAGAGAGCAGCATCATATTAGAGGAATGAGCAAAATTTAGATTGGAGGATATTTGTAAGTGTGCAAACTGAAGAAAAGAGTATAGACTGTTTTCAAGAATGTGAGTGGTGAATTTTCTTGAGGTGTGCAGAGTTGAGAGAACACTTTTGTTACAAGGAAGATTTGTTGGTAAGCAAAATATGGCAAAATCTAGGGGGAAAAAGAGGCTCAAGGAAAAAAAAATGTTTCTTTAAGGAAGAGAGTAAGATACACATGCAATGCTAATGAAGACTAAAGAAAAAACTTGAGTGGGGAGAGTTGAAGGTATCAGGAACCCAGTTTGTTGAGATCAGAATTTACTGGTATTCTTTATAAGGGAATCTGGTTTTAGATACTTAAATACACATCTAATTGACACCAAAATCAACGTCCCTCCTCAATGTCTGCACCCATCACTCTGTTAAGTGCCTTTTCTATTAAGAAACATATTTGGTTGGAGAATATCCATTTGGCCAGGGGGGTAAAAGATGAGGGAGATAAATTAGTTGGACCAGATTACAGGATATCTCAGAGTTTGAGCTTTTAAAGAATAAAGAAAGATCTTTGTGGTAACTATCCATGGTACTAGAGTCGGGGTTAATTATTGGGTTCTGGGGACCTTGGAGGATTATCTATTATGGAGTCTTTACAGAAAGGAGAGGAACAGTCAGATGTTGGAGGAGAAATCATAAACTGCAGTATCATGAAAGCTAAGGGAGGTGGGTTATGATGCCTAGAAATCATGGGAAGGATGGCTTGTAGATATATCAAATCTATATGAAACTATTTGAAATTAGAGAATGTAAGGTCTTCTAACTTGACAAAACAAATCTGGACTGTTGAGGTAGGAAGGAATTATGTGAGTTCGAAGGATGAGAGTGAATGAAGGTAGCAGTGATCAGAAACAATCTTCAAGAGCAGAGAGCATCAATTATACAGTCACAATTTAAGGTAGCTATCCATCTCAAGTTGTGGTAAAAGTTTTCTTTGGTTTCTTTTTATGTCTCTTAAAAGGGGGAAGGGTTGGGCCCTTCCTCACCTAGTCTTTGCTTGAAATCCAGTAGGGGAGCCACATTCGTACAACCTTGGTGTCCAAATAAAGCTTAGATGTGTGGCCTATTCTTTGATGTCAAATCTGTAGTAGAGCTTTGTAACCATCACAGGGACCCAAAGAACATTTTCAAAGATCTTATTCTTCTGTGGAATGGAAGGAGAGGCCACCTTAAATCCCTAGGTATTCTGTGTGCAGAGGTCTTTTCAAATTTGACCCATTGGCAGACTTGAATAAATGGACTGAAAATTGAAAATTAAATAATTTTTTTGGCTAAGCTTAAAAATGATTTTTGTTCATCCATTTTGTAAAATTAATGGTTATAAACTTGACTATACTTAACAGTTTAGGAAAACAGATACGAACAGCCATATTCATATTACCTGAACATCATACGTCATAACTTAAAATTATCAGTGGTTCTTTGTCATTCTTAAAATAAATAAATAAATAAATAAATAAATAAATAAATAAATATTTTTTTCATATAGTGGCAATTAACTTCCATTGCAACACTAGGCCTTTTTAAATTATTTGAAACAAGTGATATTCTATAGTTTCCAAAATTAGTATATAAAATATTCCATTGATTTGATGTGCCATAATTTATTTACCTATTGCCTCTATTATTGGAGAAAAGACAAATTCCATATTTTTTTTTGTAAATATACATTGCTGTAAATAATTTTGGATCTATACATTTTTCTTCCTGTAGACTATTTATAGGATCAAAGATATGTTGTTAATTCTGTTTAATAGAAAAAGAGCAGATACTAGTCTTTTTTGAAAAAGTTTATTATACAAATATTATAAACACAAGAATGATAATAAGAAAAATATACCTATAATACCACCATCCAAATAAAACAGCTTTCTTCATTTTTCAGTTTTTCTAGAAGTCTTGCTTTATGTGTATACATAATTTTTATATATTTAACATTATTTTTCCATATGAAACAAAATCCTTACAACTCTTTTTAAAGGCAGCATGATATTTCATAAAGTTAAAATAACCATGATCTAATTAGCCTTCCCTTTCATCTGGTTAGGTAGTGTTGCTAATTTTTCCCATCATTAATTTCGACTATAATGCTATCACTATTGCCAACAACTTTTTTTCTATTTAAATACTGTTGAATTTTGAATTTGGATGAATTTTGAATTTGGATGAATTTTGAATTTGGATGAATTTTGAAAATGGGATTACTAGGCCAAAGGGTATGAACATTTTTATAACCCACTACTTCCTGAAAGTCTACGCTAATGTCCACTTCTCCAGTGTGCAGACATGCATTTGTCTCAACTATTTTTCTTAGCAAAGGTAGGCAACTTCATAAAATGGAATTTTAGTTGAAGTTAAAACTCAGCATTGACAATTGCTAGTAGAATTGCCCTAGGCAAGTTCCTTAATTTGTTTGAACATTATTTCTGTAAAATGGAGATATTATCTACCTTAGAGGGTTAAACATAGAGTATAAAATACAACCTAATTACAGGGCCCTTAAATGGTCACTATTTAACCCATTTGGTATGTTAAAAAATCTCATTGATTTAATTCCATTTTCTTTGCAAGGGTATGAGCATGTTTAACCACATTTATTTGATAGATTTAACCACACTTTATTTAGTAGGATCTAGGTTGGACTTTTTAACATTTCTGAAATCAGATTGTATTTTAAAGTCAAAGTAAATATTTAATATAGTAGGCATTCTTTTGTTCTCCTTGAAAAGTGGTTATTAATTCTCTGTTACATCTTCCAGTGTTTTTAGAATGAAAAGTATATATTTTTTCTTGTGTGAATAATGTGCTTATCATCTCTTTTGTTCATTTATTTAATGATTTCTTGATGATTTTCTTATTAATTTGAACTAAAAGCATAACATTTTTAACCATTTCTCCTGTTTTTTGCTATTCTATTATTCTTTTTTTAAAAAATGTTCTCTTGTGTTTGGGGGTGGGATGGGGAAGCAGGAACTACAAAATTGCATATGCTTCAATTTGCTATTCTCTCCTCTTTGCAATTTCTTGTTATTCTTCCTCAGATCCTGGGTAGGCAATTTCCTGTTAATTTTTTTCTTATCTTTTTCATAGCTCTTCATACTATGTTGTAATTGGCCTCTTTAGATCTCTGTCCACCCTACTGGACTGTGGGATATTCAAAGGCAAAGGAGAGTGTGTTATTTATTTAGAAGAGAATGAACATTTAATAGATGCTAGATGAGCAAATACATTTAACCCTGGTTCCGTGGAGGTCATTCAAAGTGTAAGTCTAAAGCTCCCTCTCTCTATCATCACCCATAAATTTGCTGATCAGCTTTCCTAATAGCAGTCAAATACTCAATATATTTTTCTTTGGTTTGTAGTAATATTCCAACTATCTGCTTCCCTGGCGCCAGACACACACCCTCATTGCGTATTTAATATCTGCAGCTGTTTGTTTCATTGTCAAGATTGCCCATTTGTGAGCTGAATGACCACCTAAAGAAAAGAGAAGGATGTTTGCCTAATAGAGAAATAATACTAAATGCAATTGATCTGTGTATCTATTTTTGAAATATCACTATCTTCATTATTGCTATTTTGTGTTTTGAAATAGTCCATCATTTTAGTGCCTTTTTTTGTGGAGAATATTCCTTAACTTTTTTTTTTCTATTTTATTTTGCCCAATAAACTTTAGATTTATTTTGTTTACTTCCCAGAAAATTTCTGTTGGGGTTTTGATGGAATTTTGTTAAATGTGTAAGTTAACTTGAAGGAAGACAAAATCTTTACCAGTGTTAGTCTGTTCAACTAACCGTTGATCTCTTCCTTTTAGATTTATCTGATTTATTTCTCTTAAAGTTTTTAATATTTTTTTGTATAGGTTACAACAGATCTCACAGTATTTTTTTTTCTGTATACATAATTTATGAATATATGTTTGCATGTATATTATAAATAAAATATAAGCAATAATGTGTTGATACTGGAAAAGTTATATCTTGGATGGCATTTCCTACATAAAACTATTTTACTTGCACTTAAGAAACCAGCACTAACTTTTACCTTGTTAATTTAGGTTAATTTAATTTTTTATAAATTGTACACTTTATAGAGTTTTTCTGTTTTTTTCATAAGGAAAAAATCATGTTGTAAAACATGCTAGAACATATTTAAAATTTTACATGTGTGTCTCAAACTTATTTTTATGTTTTTTAAAATTTCTGAGCAGGTTTGTCTATTTTAGATTTTTGTTTTTGACTTTTTAAAGAGGTAGGATGCAGAATTATTTATGCCCCCTTATATTTATTGATTTTGTTGTTTTGTTGGTTGTTTTGGAAACTTCAGTGCTTTATTTATTCATTTCTCAATTGATATGTGTAAATGCTTTTATTTCGGAAGTCTTCTTTGGCCAAATTTAATAATTTGTACTGTTTTTAATTATTAAGCTGTAGATAGGCTGGGTTCTTTTCCCAAATCATAGATTAGTTAGGGAAGTGTTTTTCAATTAGGAAATTCCTAGGATTTTCTGTTAATATAAAATATATCATCTATTTCTACTTTCAGAGAACTTAGCCTAAAAACAAAGGTTGTTTTAACTTTTTTCATTTTGAGATATTTATTTCTTCTATATGATCATAGCCTGTCAAAGAGAAGTTGTTTCTTTGGTGCCACGTTTAAGGGTGTGTGTGCATGTTTATTATTTATTTATTTATTTATTTTGTGCTTTGCCAAGTTGCAATTTAGAAGATAAAGAGTGGAAAAAATTTCCTACTACAATCATATTTGTCAATTTTCTTCTTATATTTCAAAGTTGTAGGTTTTTGTTTTTATTACTTGTCTGATCAGTATAATGGTTTAATCATGTATATCAGTAAGACTAATTTCATCATCATACGTTGTTCATCTGAATGTCTCCTAATATTTTTTATCATAAAGTTTACTTTAAAAGATGATTTTACTTTTATTCAAGTTGTATGGGTTAATTTTTGCCCAGCCTGTTTTAAGTGCAACTTTTGACTTAAGTCTCATAATAAGTTAAAACAGATGATTTAGTGTTGTAGCTTCTACTTTTGATTTAGTATCTATTTCCTAAATTTTGCCACTTGAAAATTCTTACTTCCTGTTAAAATATATTATAATTTGGAAGATTCTGTCCTCATATTTTGTATGCCCACTTTAAATTCTATTAAGAGTTATCTTGAAATATTTCACAAGCATTTTATATTCATGTTTAATTCTTGTGCTAGGGAGTTCCAAAGGCTTATATGCTGTCTGTCCATTAATAGGTCATGAGAGTCTTCCTTGGGGCCTGTAAATTAATCATGAATTTTAAGTGTTTGGTATTATTGAGAGTAATTAAAATTTGGCATTCATGAACCAAAATGAACCCATCATTGGACTTAATTGGAGAAGCTAATTCAAACCTGTTGTTCACAATGTACGTCTCTGCACTGTGATGCCTGTTCCTCACCTTTGGGTCTTTTAACTCTGACAAAGCAAGTCTGGATTATTAAGTGGGTTACAGAATCTTACATCTTTTTTAAAGGAGTCATGATCAGAGGAAATGTAAAAGTTGCTGATTTATACTTATTTCCCACTTAAAAAATTTTCCTTTCAAAGAAGTAAAGGAATAGAGTTCTTTTTAGTTTCCTGGTTATTTTTTCTGCTTTCCAATTTTGTATCAACATTGATGTCAATTAATTTGACTCACTAGTGTCTTTCCCTCTATTAGTGTTTCTTTATCATTTTAGAGACACTTCATTTTTGTCCATCCATGCATCAGGTCTCTTGAATGGTGATTTCTCTGATTTAACTCTCTTTGATTTAGATTTTTTTGTGTGTGGTATATTCCCACCTCCCAATACCCCCAGACAAACTATACCCTGCATGGGAATCAAATTTTTATCTTAGCCTTTTACCTTGAGAATTCAGTAATACTGCTTTAGTGTCATTTGTAATCAGGAGCTAAATTTGTTGAGATGTAGCGTATCATGAAACATATAGTTGGGAATGGACACCGGTTCTGTCATGAATTGGTTATGTAAAATTTATCTTAGATTTCCTAGATGAGAAAATGACTTATCTACCTTAAAACATATTATGAGGATCAATTTAAATGTCGTTACTCTTTTATAAAGTTTAAAAATGAATATAAGCATTCTACGGCTCCAGGTTGGAAGGTAAATAAATAAAGCACAGTACAATGTAGAATTATAGGAGAAATCAGAACAAATTCATAGGGGATTTGAGGAAGAATAATGAAGGCCACTGAGACAAGATGATATGGGAATAGGATCCTGAAGGATGATGTCCTGGGGTCGGGTGGTACTAGATGGAAGGGCATTCTAGGCGGATGGTAGTATGTGTGAAAACTCAGCATTGTGGAAGGCCAGGAGACAGGAGATGCTCAACATAGAGGATTGACTGTGGTGGGTAGATTGGAGTGGTTCTGTTGAGATGCCTTCTATCGTAAATTGTTTCACTCACGGCCCCATCTAGGGCAGTGATGCTAGGGTATTCTTTGGAAGACAATGAAAGGTGATTAGGTCAAGAATGGGCCCCTGGCTCAAATGTGGCTTATTCATAGGCAGACCAGGAATGCTAAGGTAGTCTGATTAAAAGGGTTTTACCTAAAATTGACCAGTCACATTGGATTCAAAAGGGGGTGTAGTATAACGTAGCAAAAGGAGCCTATGCAGGACATCAGGGGAGCGGTCGAAGCTGTTTTCCTGACCTGCTTCAAATCCTGGGGACTTCCCAATTCCAGGCCATGTATTACTGTAAAAATAAGCTCTCTTTTATGAGGCAGCCTGTGTGAATCTCTTCTGAGAGCCAAAAGTGGCTTAATCAACATGTCAGGCCACTGATCAAAGAAATGCGGAAGAGAAGTTCATCTGAAAATTTATTTCTGAAGTAGAGTCAATAGGAGTGACTGACTTATCAACTGTGAAAGAGGAAGTCCCTAAAGAAGTGGACAAGGGTGCTTTCCTTCTTACCAATCATTATTTTTATTAATATATTTTACAAGACTGCAGTTGAAATAATATTAAATACAAATTTTTTTTATACAGAAAGTGTAATAAAGTTAAAATAGTTCCTTGTAGTTCATAGCATTATTGCAATGCTTACAAAATTTTTGCATAGAGTGTGCAAGGATCGATGTTATTTAAAACAAAACAAAACAAAACTAAACTAAAAGGCTCTTCCTCTTACATCAAACCCAAACCCAGAGAAAAACAAAACAAAGCCCAAAATAACCCAAAGGCTGAACTCAATTGCTTTATGGGAATGGGGTTCCTTTTTCAAAGTCTCCAAGCAAGTGAGACTTCTTTGTCCTCTTTTCTGTGAAAAGCACCAGAACCTGGCTCCTCCAGGGGCGTATCTAGCCAGAACAATGACGGATGGTCTCTAACTTTTCCCTTTAAAATATGACCTCCTTAAGAGGTGTGTTTTTCCTTCATGGCCTCAAAGGGAGAAACTTTACTGAGGAGGTAGGTGGTTAATACATAGAAAACTCCAACCCCACCCCTCACCAAAACACTGCATACAAAATAAGCCAATTTTGTGTCTATCCAAAATTCAGGTGTGCCAACTCTTCCCTTTGCTGCTTAAACCTCCCCCCCCCACCCCTCCTTATCAGGGAACCTAATTTTTGGCTCTGGTGATGTTAGTTCCATGAGACTCATTAAGGGTACCCATTTCTGATTTGCCATTGGGACACATTGATCAGTAAAAGAAAATTACTGAATGACTTACCCTGAAACAGGGCTTTTGACATTTTTGAACTCATCCCTTTATTAAGGTTTTATGGGGTAAGGTTGAGCCAGAGGGGATTATAGGACTCTGGCTCGTACTGGGTCTGTGTCTGTTGGCAGCAGTGGGAAGTTCTGTCTACAAACACCCAATAGATCAGATATGTGCTGTTGAGAAAGCAAGAAAAGCAGGATGAACCCCAGTCTCTTTGCTGCTGTGTTCTCTCAGCTCTGGGTGGGGGCAGATTGATGATAGGACCTTAATATGGGCATACTGGTTTATAACCCATTCAGATGGTCCCTGGCTGAGTTAATTCTTCAAAATGATTTTAGGTCTTTTAACTCTTACATATCAAACCCTCGTCCCTTTGCTCAAAAGATGAAAGTGCTCCAAAGCCACCAAGTTGTAAGGGACTTCAGATGTACTCATCTTCTCCTTCAGTAGTTAGAATGCCACCAATCTCATTGCTGAATCTAGGACACCAGTTAAAATGTATAGGTTCAAGGTTAAAGAGAGCCACTGTTCAGACAAGAATTGGCAAATAGGTCCCATTTCCAACTCAGATCAATGGTTGTGATGGTCTGAGTGCTTTGTCAAGAAGAATTCTGCTCACAGGGAGGGGTATGGCCCATTAGTAATGGTTGACAAGGTATGGCATGTGGGTCTCCAGCCATTATTAGAGCCTAAGTGGCCACCTTGGGTATTGAATACATAATGCTAACTGAGTTCTTGCTACAATGGCAGAGATTGAGTTCCCTTCTATTTGATTCTTTCCTTAAGTTTTGCCACAAGTAAAGGTCAGGAAGTATGATAATCAAGACCTCATCTAAAATAAGATCTTTGTCTTTTGAAGTGAGGAATAGGAGAAGGAAATGTATGTGTGCAGAAATGCTGACTTGCTTAGCCTATGCCTATAAATCACTAAGTATTACAATTTTCTCTTAACTGTAATGCTGACACCCCAGGCATCCTTATTGTAAGGACAAGAAGTCTGACTTAACAAGAATCAAATACAGCAAGCAAAAAAAAAGCTTTTTTTGGTTCCAGATTCTATTGTTCAGACAGATCACTTATATTTTCACTGCAGATATCTCTACTTTAGTACTGGATGCTGTCATGGATGAGAGACTATAGAGATAAAAGTTTTATAGCCTCATCCACCCAAGAAGGTCTAGTCTAACAGCTGGTAGGAGACACTTCTCAACACCTTGAAAAATAGTTTGACATATTGGTGACTTCATAGCATAGTGGGTTGGAGTTAGACCCACATTCTAGCTCTGCCATTTTCTAACGAGTGGCTTTGGGCAAGTTTCCTAATCTCTTTAAGCCTCAGTTTCCACATCTGTAAATTGGAACTATAATAGAACTTAACTCAAAGGATTGTTTTGAGGATGAAATAAGTGAGTGCATATAAAACACTCAGCATTGTGCCTAACATATAGTGCTTAATGAACATCAATGAAAATTATTATTAAAACTGGAGAATAGAATCCAACATTTGACATATCTTAGAGAAGGCTTCAGATCCATAAAAGTCACTTCCATTTTATGTTAAATTTTGAGGGTGTGATACTTTTTGGAGAGAAGGTTGAGAACTTTGCTCAGATTCTCAAAAGAATCTGTAACCCCCAAATTCAGTATCATCACCAACATCTTCCTCGTTAACAATTATCATTTTCCTGCCTTAGGACACTCCTTTGCTATACTGTTCCTATGTAACCAAACTTGTCAGCTGGGAATTTCTCACATGATGAAATCTGAGCTAACTCTGACTGTCCCCAAATAACCCAAATGGAGAAGTAGGCTGTGAAGACAATGGCAGACGAGAGACCACTAGGCAAGTCTAGCAGGGGCAGAGTAGATTTTAGGTAAAACAGATGTTTCCTTCTTCATGTTTGTTGTATTTATCTGGCCTCAGCTAGGGCTCAGCAATGAAGCAACATCCCCTCATTCGCTACTGAGGATGTCTACATGCCTAATGAGGCATCTTGGACTACTTTGGCTTCCTATTATGACAGGTGGCTTTAGATTCTAAAAAAAACTTCTTGCTTACAGCAAGTTTTCCTTTCTTCTATTCTAATTGCAAAATTCATGGACATGGAACTGATGATATTCACACTTGCTGGGCTGACAGTGAGGAGTAGCAGTTAGCATTGCTGTTGACCTTCTGAGACTGTTCAGTAATGGATTTGATGACATCATCAACACTGTTGATGACATCACACTGCCTATTGCATCAAGGGGCCTCACATTCTTGAACTGCTGTCTTTTCTCCCAGGAAGATGCTAATTTTGTACTCTATCAAGGTATCTGCAACTGTAAGTGTGTGTGTGTGTGGGGGGGTAAAACCAAAGCAAATAACTTCTGTGAGCATGAGTCACCCCAAACTTGCTATTTTTTTCCACACTTGTGCTCTAACAATACTCAAAACAAGGACTTCCCACAAATAATTATTTTTCCTTTGCCATTCAGACCTGCCTTGAGAAATGTCAAGGACTCCATTATGAAGAAAGCTTTTCAGAACCATAGAAATCCCATTGCGTTAGAAAGTGCTAATGTGTGTGGTGTGCTAGTGGAAGCAGCAGGCTTCAGACTGCTTTATCTCCTATCAGTGGGTTTAGCTTTGTGAATGAGAAATTCAGAGGCAACCGTACAATTTTAAATTCAGATTGCCACAAAGAAAGAGATGCATCTGACATCCCAATGCAGTAGTTTTGACTATTTCACTGGAAATATGTTGGAAGGGGGGGAACCTTCCCCTGAGGAGAAAGTGATAAAAGACCAAAAGAGATACATTTTTATCTTTGAGATAAAAAGCCTGTTTTCTAAGGTTGTTTCTTTTATTATAACTTTTTCCCCCACCTGCTACTGGAGCACCATGCAAATGTATCATTCCAGAAACTGCTTCGTTATCCTTTTGTGCCTAAGATTTCCTAGTGCTGGGGAAAGAGAGCAAATAGTCTTGTTTGTAACTTACTTAAATGAGGTTCTCACCTTTCACAGAGCCTTAAAAAACAAGGATCAGGTGCTTATATGGATCTGTTTGTCTCTTTGGTCCAAACATCATGCTACCTTTTGCCTAAAATAAACAAAAGCAAGATATTCTCATGGAGTTGCTTCTGTGGAGGGCAGTGTTGCCAATTTAATCCCCTTTTGGTTGAATCCAGATAAAATGCAAAAGGGCTCTTTCTGTGACATTGATTAGGGTCTGATAAATGGTGGTCGATTTCCTTAAAAAGATCTTTCTGACATGAACATTCATGCTTACAAAGAGTCATTCATTATTGATGCTATTTTAACAATATTGAATAAAAGTATGGACTTAGCAATAGGCTATTGACTGAAGGGAGAAATCTCTGGTAGGAACTTGCCTTACTACACAGAGGTAGACAGGGTAGAATTCAAAATAGGTCTTTTTTTGCACTCCTGCTACACCAAAGAACACAGACCCAACTCCTTGAAAACAAAATCAAACTGGTATTGATCTGGTTTCCCCAACAAAACACCTTCATAAAAGACTTTTACTGTATTTTTTTCTTCCCACATATTTTCAGATGCTGCCTCCAAAATTTCTTATTATTCTTTTAACATTATTTATTGGTCCCACCAACCATTCAGGCCTGGTGGGGATGTAGGAATGGTAAGCACACTGGAGGTATAAATAACTGAGGTGATGGACGTCAACAAAATACGTTAGGTCAAAAGTGTTCTCTGGAGGACCATGGAATGTGCGTTTTTCTGGAACAGGTGATGGTGAGCTGGAACCTATGAAACTGCAGAACAGTCTCTTCAGGAGAAAGATTCTAAATTTAATTATAGGACCTTTGCTTCTCTTCTTGTCTTACACAATGCTGACCAGAGAAAGCACCTCTCTATTAAGGGTTCTAAGACAACTCTTGGAGAATCACAGCTTTCCTTTTGTACCAAGGCTTCCTCTGATTCCATCTTCCCTTTTCTCAAGAATCCTGTGAACTTGGATTTCTAAGACAAGTGGATCACTTTTATACATAGCATAGGGCTAATCTTTTTTTCTGTAGGCAAGTATTTATATTTCCAAGCATCCAGGGAAATGTAGGGTTACTCCATGCTTCCTTGGAATTCCTTCCAGGTCTAACACATGGCACAAATGACCTCTACGTCAGGGGTTGGCAAACTTTTTCTGTAAAGATCCAAATTGTATTTTATGCTTTGCAGGCCATGAAGTCTCTGACACAGTTACTTGGCCCTGCTGTCACAGAATGAAATCAGCCACAGACATCAAGGAAATGAATAAATGTGTCTGTGTTACAATAAAACTTTATCTACAAAGACTGGTGATGACCCAAGTTTGGTCTAGGGACCACAATTTGCTGACACCTGCTCTAGAGTTAAACTTTAAGCAATCTTTGGTCTATGGTTGATGGATGTACAATGAAAACCATCCAAAGGAAACTGACCTAAAGGAAGTTAAAGCCAATTCAAGTTTATAAGATCTATCCCTTGGGAAAAAGAACAATTAAAAAGCCTCACACCGAGTTTCCACCTACAGAGATGCCACCATAAGGGCTTTTGACAACCTTTGTCATATGTTAGTAGGTTACCACTGAACTTTTATGACTTATTGAACAGATAACAAATATAAATGAGGGCTAAACGTTTGGAGATCACTTTAATTTTTAAAAATCTTCTGAAGAATATTAGCATACTAGAACTTCTAGAATATTGACGATTCATTTGAACTCTTTGTTATACCCCCTGCTCCTTAATATCCTCAAAGACGTGATTGTCTAGAAGATATTATATATAAAGATGAGAAAGAATCTCAATTTCTAAAATTAAAGTTTATCAGATTTTAATGTAAAAGATTTTTTTTTTCCAGAATTAAAACTTTTTCTCATGACCATGGACAAATTTTCTAGTTGGAGGAAGTTGGGAGAAAAAAATTATACACTTAAGAACTTAAAATTCATTTTACCGAATTCTGCAGTCAGAACTGAAATACATGATTTAATCTATGCCAAGTTTCCTGCTTATTACCTGGTATAATGTGGTCACTTAGCACAAATGAAAACCAGAATTTTTTATTATGTCTGTCCCCCACAGGTGCTTCATTTCTATTCTTGGTTTGCTATTATTATTTTTATCCTATTTGTGATCTGATTACCTTTAGGATTAAATTCTGCAAGTGGGCTCCCATTACTTTTTTTTTTTTTATATTGGCATAAAATTACCAAGGGGCTCATCTTAGACTTTCATATAACGATTAGAACAAACTCAGAGGGAAGAGGTTCAGGGAACCTTCTGTTTTCTTGTCATCCATATATAGTGTACTTGAGATGGTAAAATACAAAGATGGTCTCTCTGCTTAAAAACACTTAGTCTTAAGGTAATTAGCCATGGAGGGCCTCACAGCTACTACTGTTTATTTGAATGACGGGGCGGGGTATGCTCCTCGGGGCCAAGGGGGGCTTCTTCTATTTGGCAAAACCCTGTATATAGTACATGCAGATTCTGGCAGTATGATCCTACAGGAAAGAATACCGATGGAGAGCAACTTAACATGTTTTTAGGGTTTTCCTTTTTAGACTCTTAGTGTTGCAAACTAAGTAGTCTTGCCCGTGAACAACTCAATTCCTCTACATGGGATACCGAGAAGGAGTGACTGGAGGGGGTATGGGGTCTGGAAGCCAGCAGGGCTGCTGGTCAAGCTAGGAAACCACCCCTCCTCACCCCCCGCCCCACTCCTAAAGCAACACACAGCTTGCTTTTTACATCCTTTGTATACAAACCTCAGCCTGATGCTTGAGTGTCATCTCAAAAATATCAAACCTCATATTCGTTTCCAAAACTTTCTCTGCTTGTGAAGTAAGAAAAATTAAAACCTTGTTGAAGAAAAAAAAAACGCAAATGCCATCCAGGCCTACCAATATGACCTCACTTAGGATTGTGGGGCCGCTGCTTGCCAAACGGCATCCAGGACTGTCTAAGCCAGTTACAACTCCATACGGGCTCCTGAGAGTCCATGTCTGTCAGCCACCTGGTTTGTCTACCAGTTTTTAAGATGCCCACTCATGACTAAACCATTCCCCCTCCAATCGCCCAAAAATAAACTACAGGTAACAACAAGATAAATAGGATGTGCTTCTCCTTGCTGAGTGCATTGACTTAAGGCATAGGCACATTTCTCCCTCTTTGAACAGAGATGGTGTAATCCCCTGTCCCAGCACAAGAGCTGGCCAGGGTGACCCTGGAGCATGACGATGAAGGTGGAGGGATGAGAGGTAGCTGATGGCGGGAACTAGGGAGGTGCCTCCACGTATGGGGGAGTGATTTCGCTGGGCCGTTGGGGACACGGTGAGTCTGAGAGAGACACTTGACTCAGTTTATATTAATTTCCAGTGACCATTTCTGGGGGCAGGTATTTTAGATCAGTGATTGCTGGGTCGGTATTCTTGGAGAAAATATAATGGTGGATTTAGGAATATAAATATCCCAACAAAAATATATATAAGGATATTGAAGCTAGAGTTTGTGCGTATCTTTAGAAATAAAAAGGCAAGTCTCCCAATTACCTACCAATCCCAGGAAATATATAAAAATTAATTAGGTTTTCTAGGCTCCTCTTAATTAGGTTTCCATTCCCAAATGGTTTCTCTTGGGGTGGGGGTTCCTCTCTTAAGGATTTTGAGGCTGGAGTCCACTGGATAAAGTCACAAGTGAGGATGAAACAGACTTTGAGCCATTTTTTTTCCTTTAAACAGAGACATATCACCCATTTATTCTTTTCCTGTCAGGCCACTGAGTAGCTTCCAGCCGACTGAGGAGCAGCTGTTATCCTATTTTGTGCTGATTTACAACTCCTATTTTGACTGTGGGATAATATGTAATTTTGAAGAAACATAGCAGGAGTTGGGTGGGCAGTTTGAACTTTGCTAAAATTCATCCTCCACATTCATCCAACTACAAAGGCCCCAGTACATTCGGCTGTGAAGGGAGAACACCATTTTGAGTTCCCACAGCCAACTTCTATGGCACTGCCCCATCCCTAACTTGAAGAAGGGGAAGTTGGCGAGACTTACGAAAGCTAAAAACGGAAACGAAGTATCTACTGCAATACAAGGGTCTCAGTGCTTGAGTGTGACTTAGAGATTCCCGCCATCACTGCCTTGTAATGACACTAAAGGGGAAGATGCGTGGCTGCTTAAACATGTAGGTGACTATTTGGTAAGAGTCTGATACACTGTGTGGTTTTGAAGGGTCTGGGGAATATTGGGCCTGAATTAGTGTTTTGATTTTATCATGTAGGTGGTAGGGTTGAAATGGAAATGATGGTGGATATCACAGGGTCACCCATGGTTCCTTTTGTACTGAAACCTCATTTTATACAGAGGATATATATATTTATTTATATATATTTATATATATTTATAGCCACCCACACACATACGCATACACCCACGTCCACACCCACACCCACACCCACACACACACACACACACAAGGTCTTTGATAGGCTTTCTGTGTTCTAGTAAAAATAGCTGGCAGCCAGTGTCTAAAGCCAAAAATGGCCTTTATGCTGCCAACAAGGTCCACTATGGATGGTCTCTCAAAGGCAGACACTTGTGTTTATCTGACAAGTGGAACCAGTTCCTGCCTGGGACAGGAATAATCTCCCATTGGCGCAGACGCAGATCTCGAAGACCTTCTGCCTCGTTCCTGTAGGCGTGTAGGATCCATGAGGCAGTCTAGGTAGTTTGATTTTCGCAGCATCTAACTTAATCTAAAGAAAGTGAACAGGAAGGAAAGAGGAGTTAGAAGCTGCCCTTTATTCTCTTGACATTCAGAAACAGTAGATGAAGTTCAACTGCTGTGTTGAGTATTCTAGGCCCTGGGAATTCAGAGACGAACGTGACAGATAAAGTCTCTATCCTCAGGGAAGCATATATTCTACCAAGACAATGTCTCACTGGTCTATATTAGCATTTTACAAAAAGTATATCATGTAGAATATGATGAGAGTCCTAGAGTGAAATGAATTTGGAAATGCAAGGTTAATAATTTCTTTACTATGGATGGGCCTTCACACCCCAGCTCTGTGTGCATGGGAAGACTGCAAGAATATGCAGTGCTTTCTGGTCTTGAATGACTGTTAAGATTATAATGAATTCCTCCAGAGTCTGAATTCTGAGAGCTATAATCTGCATATGTGATATAGCCACTATTTCTACACGTGTATGATTTGGGGTTTGTGGCTGTTTGAAGAGACCATTTTGATAACTGAATACTTTATCTAACTAGGTCTTTTAAAACAAATATAGCAAATGCCAAACCCATCAAGACGTGGATTGGGTACACAGAAGCAGGTGGGGATGGGAAACCTCTAACTAGATATGAAAAGTGGAATACAGTTTTGATTTTAAAAAAATACACATTTTTTCCATCTATTTAAAAACTCTTAAATGGAAAAGTTCACCTATGCACGTGACAGAGACATTTTTAAAAGTTTGCAGTTCAATCTTATTTTCTTGGGGATTTGCTTTACTTTGTCTACACAAACCCAAGTAGCTATTCTATTCACCAAAGTTGGATTATATTGGGTAGAAGAATTAATATCTTCAGTCCTCCAACGTCTTCTTGCCTAGTCTTACCCTATTTAAGGTTTGCCTTGTTCTGATTTGGGATAGCTGTTGGATCACACTCTCCATTCTCAAAGTAGAACCATACAATGTAAACTTTGAAAGTCACTGTGAGTAAATTAAGCTCAGCTTGAGTTAGATGTACATGATATACAGCTTAATCATGCCAGCTACCTAAATCTTACTTTCGGGTGATGAGAGAGAGAATTTAGAAATAGCATTCATTTTTATAGCCGTGTGTATAATTCTCTACTTGTAGTACATGCTATTACTTCAGCGCTTACAAACAATGAGCCATAACTCTTCTGTGTTGTGGGTTAAGCTTATAACGGTGCTGTTCAACATATTTGTTCCCGAAACAAAACCTGATTGGCTCCTCTTGTTTGAAAGTGGGATCAACTTCAGTGCCACGGGAGTCTGGGAAAGGTGTGGGAAAGGTTGGCTTGTTTGGAGCTGGATCTCTCTGAATTTGTGTCCTTCTCACACCTACCTCTCCATCTTTGGACTCCAGCCTCAGCTCTGTTCTGCAGGTGGCTTCCATGTTGCCGGCTTCTGCATTTATTTCGACTCCTTTTGGGGCCTCCATCACCAGAGACCGGGTCGGGGACTCCAACCTGAAATACACACAAGACTAACACTAAAAATCCCATTTTGTTGTTTTGTTTTGTTTTGTTTTTGGTAAATTTGAGAGGGAGTTGCTGCTCAGAGCATTGAAACAAAACAGCATTTCTGTATTCGTGCTGGAAATTCTTCTAGCTTTGTTTTACAAACCTGGTCAGGTTTATGACAGAGGACATAACCTACCTGGGCATGGTCTTCATTGCATATGATGAAGATTATAAAGAAGGTGTTCTAGGATCCTGGCTTCATTTTATCTCACACCCAGCTAATTATTGCTTTATTGGTGTAGTTAACCAAGTTCTCACATAACTTTTATTTATTTTTAGAGTAAGGCTATCTCAGGTCTAAACTGAGCTTTCTAAAATTGGTAGATACTCCTTCTACTTTGTCGAAAGAAGCAGCATCAGAGGTTAAAGCAAGAGACCTACCAGTTAGACATGCCTGACTCAAGCCCCGGGGCTGCCAGTAGTAGGTGACTTTCGCAAGACTCTTCTCTCCTCACTTCTTTCTTTTCCAAAATTTCTCGATTTCTCCTTAGTTTTCTCATCTATAAAGTGCCTCAAATGGTGCTTGGCACATTGGAAATGCAGTGTATGTATTAACTGTTCCTATTACCGCTGCTGCTATTGTTTTTATACCATGGAATCATAAAGAAATCTCTGGCCTTACTCAAATAGTTGTCAAAAGAAGAGCTGAACGGATCCTTGGTTGCTGGGGGAGGGAGAGGGTAAGGACTTTGACTACAAAGGGGCAGAATGGCAAGGAGAGGTTTTTAGTGATAAACTTTTTTTTGTATCTTGATTGTAGCGGTGGTCACATGACACTCTGTGTTTGGGAAAACTCACATAACTGTACCCTCAAAGAGTGGATTTTATTGTATGTAATTAAAAAAGGAGAGAAGGTGAATCAGCTACACTTATGTTAATTATTATGACCCAACATGATAACACTCCTTAGAAAGATCTTTGCGTAACTAATTTAACGTGAGAAATATTGACCATCCCCAGAATAGTCTAGATTTTAGTATTATTGCCAAATAGAAATGAATGAACATCTTCTCTGTTTACCAAGAAAGTACCCCAACTTAGGAAGCACAGACCTCAGCATGGCTCTCAACTGCTCTGATTCAGACCAGTCTCCTGTGTTTTATTCATATGCTCCCAACTTTCAGACACCTGGAACATGTTCACAAGGAACAGCATCCTCTCTGCCAACTGCTGGCGCCCTGTACTGCGTCCACCACTCCTTGCAAACCCTCTCAGGTTTCAGCAAGTGGCAGGAAGAATGAGCTGACCAGGGGGGACACCACCATGGAGCAATCCCAAGCCTCATCCCACAGGTGCCAAGAGAGGGCTTTTCTATGCTTCTCAGTCTGGGTTCCTGATGTTTGCTTCTAGGCAGCAGCGTTCTCCACTGATGTTTGTATTTCCCCTGCAGTGACTCAACCAGAGTCCCAAAGAAAAATGACAGGTCTGTAGCACTGGTGAAAGATTGACTTGAGCTTCTGTGGAACTCTCATTTTTCCCTTTGCCATCTCAGCCCTTGTAATGGAAAAAATCCCCCATCCCTCCTGGCTCCTCATAAGTTCTTCCCCAAGTTGGGGCTGAGCCCCCTCTAATTACAATTTACTTCATTTGCACGTGGTTTCTCTCACTTTGCCCTCAATACAAGGAGGGGGGTCTTGACATCAGAGCAATGGGGAGTGACGTCTGTGCAGCGCAGTCTTGCCTAGGACCTTAATCCAACTCCATTCAGCTGCTCCCGCACTCTTGATACTCTCACTTTTGAAACAGGAAGGTGGTTTTGTGCCATTTTCTTTGTTTCTCTCCTGCAAAGTCTGGTTGGCTTACAGTTTATCCTGCATTTTGTAACGTCTTTTCTTGGTACTAACGTTGATACCTTTTACCCTCAGAAAGGCATAAGTTTCCCCTCTGGTAATATTTTTGTTCAACTCCAGCTTCCTTCACCCAATTCTCAATGGCACAGCTGTCATCCATCTTCTCCAGGTGACAGTCTCATGCCATCTTCTCTTTCCCCTTCCTTCTTCTTCCCTCCCCCTCTTATTTGACCAGTTAGCCTACAGCTTCTCCCTACTCAGTATACTAATGTATCTCTAACCTAGGCTATTTGACTGCCTCGCAAGTTTTGTCTCTCATTCTTCCTTTCTTTCCAGTGTACTTCACAAATGGGTCTACCTCCTGAAGTGCATTTTGAATATGTCACTTCTTGTATCAGTAGGTGATGGGCACCGTGCAAAGTGCTTTATACATATTACCTCATTTAATCCTTCACAAAAACCCTATGATTTCGATATACTCTCTTAGTCTTGATAGTGCACAGAAGGATGCAAAGGTAAGAGACTTGCTCAGGGTTGTACATCTAGTAAAAGGGCATAGGTGAGATTCAAACCCAGGTTTAGTGGAATACCAAAGCCAGTATGTTTTCCACTATATCTTACCACTTACAGAAAAATTGGACTTCTTTCTTGTCTATCATATCTTCACACCATTCTTTAAATTTTGTTTATTTGAGAGAGAGAGAGAGAGAGAGAGAGAGAGAGAGAGAGAGAGAGGCAGAGAGAGAGGGGAGAGAGAATTCCGAGCAGGCTCCACAAAGTCAGTGCAGAGCCTGAGGTGGGGCTTGAACTCACGAACTGTGAGATCATGACCTGAGTTGAAGTTGAACACTTAATCAACTTAGCCACCAGGTGCCCCTTCACACCATTCTTTGTAAACCCCACCTCTTCATGGAATTAGCACCTGTATTTCCAAAGCCAGTATCTATAAATAAGAGTGATAGTATTGCATATGGCTCAGTGATACATACTTCCCCGTATGCAATATTTCTCAAAATTTAAATAACTGACATTAGTGACATCAAGTTCAGGACATGGTGAATGTGTTCATATTTGGTATGTGGCATTCAAACAGACTGATCATACAAATAGATAGCTGGGGTAAAAACATTCAAACGGACTGATCATATAAATAGACAGCTGGGGTAAAAACAATTTAACATAGAAAAAAGTGTTTAGAGCTAGGAGAACTTGATCAGATGGCGCGCTGGCATTTCAGATGGACATTAGAATTCCCTTTACTCTTGTGCGCCTTCTGTGGGCTCTGAGATCAGCAGGTGGGCTCCATGGCCAGAGAAGTAGACTCAGAATGACTGCTATCTTTTTCTCCCCTCTCAGTCTTGAAAGTATCAGGGAGCTGAGAAAGGGCGCTACTCTGAAACTGTCTTTTATTGTGAAAAACTACAATAAGGGTAGAAATGGCAATTTCCTGGAAGCAGAGACAAAAAGGTAACTGCATTCTGCTTTGTAGCCTATCTATCTTGATATCTTTTGCTGTTAGGCAGACTTAATAGTTAAGTTCCTTCACATGTTAATCTTTGCCTTGTGATGAAAAGCTCCTACCAGAGCCCTGGGAGCCTGCATAGAGCTCTCCTGTGATGTCAATTTCTGACACTAGATAACCAGTCACAGCACAGTGGCTAAAATAGCATTGAGGAAGGAAAAACGGGAGGCGGCTCCATTCTGATAGGGGGCATTTGAGGGTCCTGCTGGTTCTTGGAAAGAAATACTGCTTCCATTAGAAGAGAGTGCAACCGTCTTATGGCAGGACTGAACAGACTCAGAACTGAAGAATGGCCAGGCAGGGAGGTCCATGGGCTGGGCCAGGTCCTCAGAAACAAGGGTTCTCAACAGTGGGCATCGGAATCACCTGGAGGGCTTGTTAAAATACAGATTGCTGGGCTCCACCCCCAGAGTTTGGATGCAGTAAGTACTCGTGGCAAGTTGAAGCTGCTGGTTCTGGGATCACACTTTGAGAACCACTGCCCTAAAGCAAAGGTCATAATCTCAGGTGCCCACAAAGACTATGCAGGTGATGTAAATCAGTGACCCATAAGAAAGCTGTGAGGAAAACAGTCTCTGCACAGCAATATAAGGCAAGTGATGAAAATGCTTTCCATGGGAGGCAGCTCCTATTCTAATTTGGCTGGTTACTGATGACCTTTGTAATGTCCTGAGCTGTTTTTTTTTTTTTTTCTATTCCCACCTGTGTTAGCTCATAAGTGAGTTTATCCTATAGTTTTTTTTTCAGGTTCCATCACTTTTCTAGATTCTGGATTTCTTATGAAAAATTAGACTGATTTGTATCTGGCCTATTTAAACTCATTTAAAGGACAACCCTCCTTTGGGCACAGAAAGACATTTTTATTAAAATATTTACAGGATTAGCTAGGTTTTGTGTTTTTTGGCAGGTTGGGTTTTGGTAAGTTATATTTTTTCTTGGTATTTTTCCATTTCATATAAAGATTTAAATTTGTTGGCAGAGCTTTTCATAATATCTTTAAATACCCTTGGATTTGTAGTTTTGTAATTTTGGGTCTCAAATATTTTTTTTTCACATCTTTTCCCCCTTGAACAGTATTGCCAATTATTCTTTTCAAAGAACTAACTTTGGGTTTCTCTATCTTACGTTATTTTATTTTATTTATTTATTTATTTTTTCAACGTTTATTTATTTTTGGGACAGAGAGAGACAGAGCATGAACGGGGGAGGGGCAGAGAGAGAGGGAGACACAGAATCGGAAACAGGCTCCAGGCTCTGAGCCATCAGCCCAGAGCCCGACGCGGGGCTCGAACTCACGGACGAGATCGTGACCTGGCTGAAGTCGGACGCTTAACTGACTGCGCCACCCAGGCGGCCCGATCTTACTTTATTTTAAAGTTTGTTTGAGAGAGAGAGTGCGAGCCTGCATATGACTGGGGGAGGGGCAGAGAGGGAGAATGAAAATCCCAAGCGGGCTCCATGTTGTCAGTGCAGAGTACGATGCGGGACTTGAACCCATGAACCGTGAGATCATGACCTGAGCCTAAATCAAGAGTTGGACACCCAACCTACTGAACCACTCAGATGCCCATCTTATTTTTCAAATTTGTTCCTATTTCTTGAATTTCTTCTTCTTTTGTTCTAGATAAATAAGGATAAATCTGCAGTTGTTCTAAGTTCTGAAATATGTTGCCTTCCCTAATTTTTAATATATGAATTTAAGGTTATGCACTTTTTTGGGGGCAGTGTCCCTGTGGAGTATTTATAATATGGGTGCAAATATATTTTTTTAAAATGTTAGTACAATTTTTGCTGTAGTTTATGAGTTTTATAGAGTGTTGTCCTTAATTTCTAAGCATGTAAGATTTTCTAGACTGTATTTTTAGTATGTATTTTCTTGATTGGTTTTGAACTGATAATCTTATAATAGAAAATATTTTATTTATAAAATAAAGTCTTTAAAAATCAAGATTAGGTTTTTGGCCTAGTATGTGTCAATTTTTACAAATATTCATGCCTGTTTGAAAAGACTGTGTTATTGCAATTGTTGGTGCTATCTTCTATATGTGGTTATTAATTCCATATATATAAGATATATATGTGTGTATAGATATATATATATATATATATATATATTTAAAAAGAACAGTTAAACACACACACACATACTTGTTAGGTCAGTTACTAAAAGAAGTATGTTGTTAAATACATTCCAGCATAGAACTGTTATGTCTTTTCTTCTTATGTTGTGTAGTGGTCCTCTTTATTTCTTAAAATGTTTTTTTTTGCCTTAAAATTAATTTTGCCTATTAGTATAGTTCTCACTCTATTTATATTAGTTTCTGTCTTGGACACATTTTTTTCATACTTTTAAATACCAACTATTTTGTATGGTTATGTTTTAGATTTTCTCATGTAACTGGATTATTTTTTCTTTCTGATGATTTTTTATTGAAATCTACATACAGTGAAATGCACAGATCTTTTTATTTTATTGACAAACATATATATTGAAAGTGTACAATGTGACCTTTTGGAGAGGGTCATGTGCTTTTTTCCTTAACTGAAGCATAGTTTACACATGTTAACATTTTTCAGGTGTACAACGTAGTGATTCAAAGACTATATGTTATGTTATACTCACTACAATGCAGCTACCATCTGTCACCATAGAACACTCTTATTCATTCCATAACTACTGGAGTCTGTATCTCCTCTCCATGACCTATTTTGCTAACCCCCACTACTCCTTTACTCTCTGGCAGCCATCAGTTTGTTCTCTGTATTTATGGGTCTGATTTTGTTTTTTGTTTATTCATTTGTTTTTTAGATTCCTCATATAACTGAAATCACATGGTATTTGTCTTTCTCTGACTTATTTCACTTGGCATAATACCCTCTAGGTCCATTCATGTCAGAAATGGCAAGATCTCATCCTTTTTTTGTGGCTGAGTAATATTCCATTTGTGTGTGTGTGTGTGTGTGTGTGTGTGTGTGACATCATCTTTATCCTTTCATCTATGGATGGACATTTTGGTTGCTTCTATATCTTGACTATGTAAACAATGCTGCGGTAAACATGGAGGCATATTTTCAAATTAGCATTTTCATTTTCTTTGCATAAATAACCAGTAGTGGAATTACTGAATTGTATGGTATTTCTATTTTTAATTTTTTGAGGAATCTCCACACTGTTTTCCACAGTGGCTGCACCAATTTACATTCTCACCAACAGTGCCTAAGGGTTCCTTTTTCTCCACATCCTTGCCAACATTTGTTATTTCTTGTCTTTTTGATTCTAGCCATTCTGATAGGTGTATGGTGGTATCTCATTGTGGTTTTGATTTGCATTTCCCTGATGATTAGTGATGTTGAGCATTTCTCACATGACTGTTGACCATCTGTATGTCTTCTTTAAAATAATATTTATTATTCAGGTCCTCTGTCCATTTTTTAAATTGGGTTATTTGTGGGGCTTTTGGTATTGAATTGTATCAGTTATTTATATATTTTAGATATTAACCCCTTGTCAGAAATATCATTTGAAAATAATCTTATCCCACCCAATAAGTTGCCTTTTAATTTTGTTCATGGTTTCCTTTTCTGGGCAAAACTTTTTAGTTTGACATGGTTCCAACAGTTTATTTTTGCTTTTTGCCTGAGGAGACATAGCTAGAAAAAAAAATGTTGCTAAGGCTGATATCAAGGAAATAGTGTCTGTTTTCTTCTAGGATTTTTATGGTCATGTCTCACACTTAGTTCTTTAATATATTTTGAGTTTATTTTTGTGTATGGTGTAAGAAAGTGGTCCAGTTCATTATTTTGCACAAGGCTGTCCAATTTTTATCAGCACCATTTATTGAAGAAACTGTCTTTTCCCCATAATATATTCTTGCCTCCTTTGTAGTATATTAATTGACCGTGCAAATATGGGTTTATTTCTCGGCTCTCTGTTCCATTGATCTCTGTGTCTATTTTCGTGCCAGTGCCACACTGTTTTGCATACTACAGCTTTGTAATCTATCTTGAAGTCTGGGATTGTGATACCTCCATCTCCATTCATTTTTCTCAATATTGATTTGGCTGTTTGGGCTTTTTTGTGCTTCCATACAAATTTTAGGATTATTTCTTCTAGTCTTGTGAAAAATGCTATTGGTATTTTGATAGGGATTGTATCAAATCTGTAGGTTTCTTGGGGCAGTATGGACATTTTAACAATATTAATTCTTCCAATTCATGAGCATAGTATGTCTTTATATTTGTGTCATGTTCAATTTCTTTCATCAGTGCTTTATAGTTTTTACAGTACAGGTGTTTCACTTTCTTGGTTAAGTTGATTCCTATATATTTTATTTTTTTGGTATAATTATAAATGGAATTGTTTTCTTAATTTCTCTTATACTTTCAGGGTATAGAAATGCAGTGGATTTCTGTATATTAATTTTGTATCCTGAAACTTTCCTGAATTCATTTATTGTTTCTAGTAGTTTTTTGGTGGGTCTCATGTCATCTGCAAAACGTTTTCTCCATCTATTGGGATAAGATGATTTTTATTCTTTTTGTTGATGTGGTGTATCACATTGATTGATTTGAGAATACTGAACCATCCTTGCATCCCCAGAATAAATCTCACTAGATTGTGGAAAATAATCTTTTTAATGTACTGTTGAATGTGGTGAATTTGTTCAGGAGTTTTGCATCTATGTTCATTAGGGATATTGGCCTGTAGTTTTCTTTTTTGGAAGTGTCTTTGTCTAATTTTGGTATCCAGTGTATTTTCAGCCTTGTGAAATGTATTGGGAAGCTTTCTTTCCTCTTCTATTTTTTGAAATAGTTTGAGGAGAATGGGTATTAACTTTTCCTTAAATGTTTCATAGAATTCACCTTGTGAATCCATCTAGCCTGGACTTTTATTTCTTGGGAGTTTTTTTGATTATTGATTCAATTTTGTTTTGTTCAGATTTTCTATTTCTTTCTGATTCAGTTTTGGAAGATTGTATTTTTCTAGCGATTTATCCATTTTTTCCAGGTTGTTCAATTTGTCGGCATATAATTTTTCATAGTAGTTTCATAATCCTGTGTATTTCTGTGGTGTTGGTTGTTTCTGCTCCATTTCTTATTTCATTTGTGCCCTCTCTTTTTTTCTTGATGAGTTTGGGTAAAGGATTATCAATTTTACCTTTTCAAAGAACCAGCTCTTGGTTTCATAGATCTTATTCTATTGGGATATTTTAGTCTTTATTTCATTTATTATTGCTCTCATTTTTGTTATTTCCTCCCTTCTCTAAACCTTGAGCTTTGTTCTTTTTTTCTAATTCCTTTAAGAGTAGGGTTATATTGTTTGAAACTTTTATTATTTCTTGATAGCCTTTAATCACTATAAAGTCCCCTCTTAGAACTTTTTTTTTTTTAATTTTTTTTTTCAATGTTTTTATTTATTTTTGGGACAGAGAGAGACAGAGCATGAACGGGGGAGGGGCAGAGAGAGAGGGAGACACAGAATCGGAAACAGGCTCCAGGCTCTGAGCCATCAGCCCAGAGCCTGATGTGGGGCTCGAACTCACGGACCGCGAGATCGTGACCTGGCTGAAGTCGGACGCTTAACCGACTGCGCCACCCAGGCGCCCCTCTTAGAACTTTTTTCACTGTGTCCCAAAGATTTTGGAGCATTGTGCTTTCATTTTCATTTGTCTCCCTGTATTTTTCGATTTCCTCTTTGATTTTTTCATTGGTCACTGGCTGTTTGGTAGCATGTTGTTTAGTCTCCACATATTTGTGTTTTTTTTTTCCCCAGATTTGTTTTGTTTTGTTTTGTTATTGTGATTGATTTCTAGTTCTATACTGCTGTGGCCAGGAAAGATGCCTGCTATGATTTCAGTTTTCTGAAATTTATGGAGACTTGTTTTGTGGTCTAACATGTGATCTATCCTGGAGAATGTACCATGTGCACTTGAAAAAAATGTGTATTGTGTTGTTTTGTATATATCTGTTATATATGATGGGATGGGATGTTCTGTATATATCCATTAAGTCTATCTAGTCTATTTGTCATTCAAAGATAGTATTTCCTTCTTGATTTTCTGTCTAGATGATTTACCCAGTGACAGTCCCCTACTATTATTATATTATTGTCAATTTCTCCCTTTATGTCTCTGAAAAATTTTTTTATGTATTTAGGTGTTCCTATGTTGGGTGCCTAGATATATACAACTGTTCTATCCTCTTGTTGAATTGACCCCTTTATAATTATGTAATGCCATTCTTTGTCTTTAGTTGGAGTCTTTGTTTTAAAGTCTATTTTGTCTTATATAAGTAGCGCTACCTTGGCTTTTTTTTAACCTCAATTTGCATGCAATATATTTTTTCATCCTTTCACTTATAGTCTGAATGTGCCTTTAGGTTTGAAGTGTTCTACACAAGTAGACCATGACAAAAGTAATGAGATGTCACTTACAATATTAGTTTAAAAAAGGCTAAGACTTCCATATTGGGTTAGTGCTCTCATTCCCTCACTCTGCGGTATGCCATCTGCTATCTTGAGAGCTGTCCTATGGAGATATCTAAGAAACTGAGGAAGCCCATTAGCCTATGAGGAATCAAGACCCTCAATCCAACAGTCTACAGGAAAATGAATCTTGCCAACAACCTCAGGAGTGTTTTTGGAAATAGATCCTCCCCAAGCCAAGCATTTGAAAAGACACAGCCTTGACCAACAGCTTAACTGCAGCCTCACAACTGATCTTGAGTTAGAGGCATCACTACATTGCAATCAGATTTCTGACCCACAGAAACAGTGAGATAACGTCTATTGCTTTAAGTTTTTAAGCTTTAGGGTAATGTGCCATATAGCAGTAGAATAATACAATAAGAAACTGCCAAACCATTTTCCAAGATGCACAGTTTTACATCCCTACTACCAATATTGATGTAAGTAAAACTATTCTGGTGGCTATGAATTGGTACTTTAGTCATCATCTTTCTGATGACTAATTACTTTAAGCAGCTTTTCATGTGCTTATTGGCTACTCACAGATGTTCTTTTGAGAGGGATCTTTTAAATCTCATGCCCAACTTTTTTTTTTTACAGTTATTTGTATTTTTATTATTGATTTACTATATATTTTGTGTAAAAGTTCTTTTTCAGATATATATATAGGATATGGTATATATCCAGTATTTTCTCCTACTCCATGATTGGGCTTTTCTGTTTCTTTTTCTTCCTCTCCCTCCCTCCCTCCTTTCTTTTCCAACACTATCTTGATGAATTTATGTTGAGTACTTTTTGTACCTTTTCTAATAAACCAACACCTACACCAGGGTCACAAAGATAGCCTCTTATATTTTCTTCTAGAAGCTTTATAGTTTTAGCTCTTATATTAGATTTATGATCCATCTTGAATTAGTTTTTAAGAATAGTATTGAGTACTCTCCCAAGAGATTTACCCTGTTGCTGCAGCACCATTTATTGAAAAGATATTCCTTTCCCCACTGAATAGCACTGTTTGGTTGAAAATCAATTAACCATTTTGATAGATCTATTTCTAAAGTCTCTATTCTGTTCTGTTTATCTATCTATGTCTAACCTTATGCTAATACCGTCCTGACTGCGTTCATAAGTCTCAAAATCAGGTAGTGTCAGTCCTTTAACCTTTGTAAAAGGAAAACAGATTCTTTTGGCTATTCTATAGCCTTTCCTTTTCCATATGAAATGTTAAAGCCTGTTGGGATTTTAATTATGAACCCATAAAACAATTTTGGGGAGAGTTGATATCTTAACAATATTGATTCTTTAATGGATTTTCTTTTTAAATCTAGCTGCCCAAATTCACCATTCTTCATTTATATGCTATTATTACATATTTTGGCTTGTATTCTTTAATCCAGAAAGATTACTGTCTATATACTATTTATATGTCTACGTAGTTTCTACTTTCTTCCGTTATTCTGTCACCTTAAAATTCCCTTTGTTTTTAACATAAAACAAAATTCTTGGTATTTTCTTTCAGTGATGGTCTGCTGGGCCAAATCTTTACTTTTGTTTTTCTGGAATAAATCTTTAAATTTTGTGCCCTACCCTGTGGGAGGAATTTTAGCTGGATGCACAACTATGTTGACGGTTATTTTGTCTGAGAACTGAAGATATCATTCCTTTGTATTCCCATTCTCACAGTTGTTGTTAAGAGATCAGCTGTCAGTCTAATTTCAGTTCTAGAACTTCTATTTGGTTCTTTCCTCTCCTGTTGCTTTTTATAGTTGGTATTTTGGTATGTTATTCTGATGTGTCTCGATGTGGATTTCATTTTATTTACTCTACTTGAATTTTTTTTTTTTTGCGTCTCTAAATTTGTAGTTTTGTATCTTTCATCACGTGTGAGTAATACTCACCTGATATTCTTTGAAAATTGTTTTTGCTCCATTCTTTTGCTCTTCTCATTCTGAAACTTGGACTAGACACTCACTCCAGCTTTCCTGTTATTGCATCTCCTTGGATAATTCTCAGATATATTTTCATGTTCACTTGTTTTTCACCTATCTCTCAATATCCATTGGAGTTTTACTTTTTTGAGATAATATTTTCATTTCTAAAAATTCTGTTTGGTTCATGTTCTAATTAGTCATTTTTATATGTCTTTATCTTTTACTCTTTCTTTAAAAAAACTTTTTTTGATGTTTATTTTTTGAGAGAGAAACAGTGCAAGTGGAGGGAGGGGCAGAGAGAGAGGGAGGCACAGAATTTGAAGCAGGCTTCAGGCTCTGAACTGTCAGTACAGAGCCTGACATGGGCCTCGAACTCATTGACTGGGAGATCATGACCTGAGCTGAAGTTGGATGTGCAACTAACTGAGCCACCCAGGCACCCCTATCTTTTACTCTTTCAATTCATTCTTTTGTTTCTTTACTCAGAGTAAATATACTTGTTTTATATTCTTTCTCTACTAATTCCTATATTGGAAGCTTCAGTGGGTCTAAATTGGCTGCCTCATTTTCCTGCTTCCTCTCCTGCTCATGGTGCCTCATTTAAGTGTTTAATGTTTCTCATTTGTGGGTTCATTTTTTCTTTACCTGTAGAAATTGAGACCTGCATTTAGGGTGCTTTTTCTAGAGAGGATTTGCGTTTGTCATCAGTCACTGGTGCCACCATCAGCTTGGGCCAACTGTAAACTAATTTTTTTTTGCTTGAGGTTTTAGAACCACCTAGGTAATACATATTCAGGCTATAAGCCACAGTGAGGGTCAGTTTGGAGTTAGCAAACTTTGGAATCATTTTTTCTTTCCCTTCCATTCAGTGCTGAGATTCAAAATAGGTAACTTCCCTTGCAATCCACTGGGTGAGAGTTGGGTACACTGGGGTCCAAGTTTCATTCCGGGATCTCTAATTAGACTGTTTCAGGTTGGCCCTGAGATCTGTTTTGCTCCTATGACTACTAGGACATTAAAACTGCAGCTGAGTTTCATCTAGTTCAGCAAAATCTGTAAAGTTATAGCTGGGCTTGATACTCAGGTTACTTCTCTAGATTCCCATGCTGTTTTAGTTCTTGGATTCTGAAAAATCCTAATTTCCAATTTTAGGTTTTTTTCAGTGGGTGTGCTGGTTAGGATACTTAGACTACCATTCTACTGCACTAGAGGTCCAAGTTTCTGATTTTTCAAAGAAGATGGAAATTGAAATTACAGTGAAATCACCTCAATTTTAAAACTTGGTAGCCTATTACTATTCTATACCATGAATGTGCCAACTTTTTAAGAGCCAGATCTAAGGTTAAGGTCTAAGGGTTTGGTCTAAGTGTTGCCAGTTTACTAGAAAACCCTCTAGAAGTTTATTGATCAATGTTCAATCAGAGAAAGAGAACCTCTATAAATAGAAAATATATAGACACCTTGTAGGAATTTAATGTGTCTTTGTGTCTGATCTTGGGTCTTAAGTCAGCAGGACAGGCAGTCAGGATGGGGAGATGGATGTGAAGTGGAGGGAGAGGATGAGCTGGAACCTACCAGGAAGAAGCGGTAAGAGATCGCCAACAAGTACCAGTTCAAAGTCTCTCAGTGAAAGAAAAGGTGCTTCCCCCCACCTTTTTTAAACATTTTTAAAATGTTTTTTTTAAAATTCATTTTTGAGAGAAAGTGTGAGCGGGGCAGGGGCAGAGACAGAGGGAGACACAGAATCAGAAGCAGGCTCCTGGCTCTAAGCTGTCAGCACAGAGCCCGACACGGGGCTTGAACCCACGAACTGTAAGATCATGACCTGAGCTGAAGTAGGACGCTTAACCGACTGAGCCACCTGGACACCCCTGCTGCTCTTCTTTGTGAAGAAAGCATGGACCTGGCACATGAGCTGGAGGGGTTAAAGACTTGGCTGCTGCCCCACACTAAGCAGGTGAGCTGGCAGGTGATTTCCAACAGTGCCTGGTGCCCTGCACTGACCTTCGGGGGTAAAAGGACTATATCTGCTATTTAACGCCACCCTTCAGTCCTCATGCAGCCATGCTAACTCAGTGAAGGGAATTACAGGAAACATAGTTCTTTTTTTTTTTTAATTGTACTATGTTATTTATTACTTTTTAAAATTGAGATATAATTGACATATTAGTCTCAGGTGTACAGAATGATTTGATACTTGTATATCAAAGTCTAGTTAACATCCATCACCTTGCAATCACACTGTGATAATGTGCTTCTTTAAAAAATTATTTGGTTAGTAATCACTTATAGATCTGTTGCTGTCTAAGAAACCAGTCTCTAAATTAAACCAGTTTGATTTTCAAGTCAGTTTGTGTTTAGATATGCTCAAATTTCTAATATCTGGACCAAGTGAATACTGCATTTGCCAAGAATAAATTGGGAAATGAATTCTGTAAGCAAATGACCCATTGTTTTCCTGTAGGTCAGTGAAACGTAGTTCTAACATAGCCAAATTGGTACGATACAAATCCACCCACATGATCCTGTTTTAAATGGCTACTTTGACTTGAACTTCCAAATACAGAATCAACTTCCAATACAGAAACTGGTTGAAATAAAATAAGTACCTGAAAAAACTAAGAAACTTGGGCTTTTCTAATTATATAAGGTCTACTTTTAAGTTGAGTGAGTTTTACTTTGAAATTCAAGCCCCTTATATCTGCAGTAGGGATTTAAATTTTACCAATGAAGCTGCTGAATTTTTAGAGTTAGATCTGTCTTTAAGTCCTGAGTTGAAAAATCTAAGCAGAATATTCTAGGATTCTGCTCTGAAGATTTAAGAAATGGACTGGATATTCTCATTTGAAGGCCATTTCTCTGACAAAAGCAGTGATATTCTGTCCTCTAGGGCAAAACTGTTTTTGAAGTTTCCTTCTATAAAAGGCATGTCAGGCCATCACAAAACATTCTTTTGAATCAACCCTTCTTTTCCAGTGTAGAGATTGCTGATATATTTAATAAACGTTTATAACACTAGGTCTAAGGGGACACAGTGAAGTGGCCTGTATCCCTGATTGGCAGAGTCTGGGTTGGTCTTGAAGGTCCTTTAAGAATTGGCTCATTTATTTGCTTAAGAAATATTTATTGAATTCTTAGTATATCAAGATTCTGGGGTTACAGCTGTAAACAAGGTAATCCTAATCCTTGCCCTAGTGAGTTTATGTGCTAGTGAGGATGAGATACATTAAGCAACTTGTTTATGGTGGTCAAGAGTCCTTAATGGAGAAGCTATTAGGACTTATAACTGGAGGCTGGGTCATGGGAAAAGCTGGAGCCTAGGAAAGCTTATGCTGACATCTGAAGGATGAGAAGGTGTTAGCCTGGTAAAAGATGAATGTTTCAAGCAGAGGGAACAGCATGCCTGAAGACTTTTAGGAGGAAAATAGTTTCGGTTAAAAGAAATTGAAGGGCAGCTGATAGAAATGTGGTATCAATAAGAAGAGGTAAGTCAGGCCTGGCCTGGCAGAATATGGTGAGACAATAAAGGATTTAAAATGGAGAGGTGGTATAGGGGAGTAAAATGATAATGGACAACATGATCAAATGTCCATGCGGCAGAGATTACTGTGGTAATTAATTTTATGTGTCAGCATGACTGGGCTATGGGATGCCTAGACAGTTGGTCAGACATTATTCTGAGTGAGTCTGTAAGGGTGTTCCTGGATGAGATTAACATTTAAATTGGTAGACTACCTTCCCTAATGTGAGTGGGCCTTATCCAATCAGCTGAAGACCTGAATAGAACACAAAGGCTAAGAAGGAATTTTTCCTGCCCTCAGAATGGAACTTACACAACTGGCTCTCTTGAGTCTCTAGCTTGCTGCCTGCAGAGCTTGGGACTGCTCAGCCTCTATAATTGTGTGAACCAATTCCTTATTGGATATATATTTCCTCTTGATTCTATTTATTTAGGAAACTCTAATACTGTGTGTGTGTGTGTGTGTGTGTCACACACACACACACACAATTATTATTTATATATCTGGCTACAGAGTGGATATAGGGGGGCAAGAGGATTGCAAAGAGGCAGACAGAAGTCTAAGGTTATCCAGGTATGAGAAGACGGTGACTTGGATTTGATGGTGGAATGACTCCAGGATGATTCCCAGTATTGTAGGTCAGCCACTGATATAGGGAAGAGTAGAAACAGAGCACTTCTAGAGTATCATGAATTGAGTCCCAGACATGTCAGATCGGAGGGGTCTGAGGTATCAAGTGGAAATGTGAACATGTAGGGCTAGAGATAGAAAAGTAGGAGGTATGTATGATCATGGTTGGCAGTGTATTTCTGTATTGCTGAGTTAATGGTACTATGTATATACAACTCAAATATTTGAAAACCTAGTCAGATCCTATGGACGTGTTTTGACTGGTGAGACTAGGTAGGTACACTCCAAGAACTGTCTCAGCCAAGTAATGATGGTGGCATCCCATGAGGGTGAACATCTTCTCTGAAATATTCTCTTTCAATAGCCAGATACAAAGCAAAGTCCTGACCAGAGTTCCACAGCACCCAGACTCTGCTGCCCTCTGAGGTGGTTTCCCAGCTGTGGTGTGGCCCAGGGAATATGACAAGGAGAAATGTGATTGTGTCTCTTAGATTTATAAAGCCCTGGAGAAATGTTTTCTTTATTGAACCATCATTTCTTGGCACATTCTGCATTCATTTGTAAGCTATCCTTCTCTGCTCAAATTTCATTCCAAATACCTGTAAAACACGGGGCAGCAATAGTGTCCCTTTCTTCCTTGGTTATACTCAGAAGTGTCATGAATCAAAAAACCCCACAAAACTTTAAATGCTATCACAAGGTCTGTTTTTAAAACTCAGAGAATAATTTATTTGCCGTTGGCATTATCAGTTTGTTCTCTCCGTTTCAACCTCATTTTTTGTTGAAATTGTTTTTGTGGAAACAGTGATTACTTATCCAGATTTCTCGTTTTCATTTCCTTCATCATAAGAATCTACATTAATCACTTCCAAACCTAGACAAGCTTTTAGATCATATTTTGCTCTCATCCTCAGAGAATGAAGACAATCGCTTTTGTTATTTTGGGGAGCGACCTTCAAAACATCATAAAAACCAGGTACTATATGTGGTAACTGAAATAGAAGAGGGTTAATGCCAACATTTGGGAAATAGCATATTCATGCTAACACCAATACCTAGGATTACTCTGTGTGTTCTAAGTTTGAGGCAAAAAATAGAAAAAAGTTATGTTTGAAAGGGACATAATTTAGAAACAAACTAGTGGGTGGGGTTGAAAAGTTTCTGGTGCTTTGGTTAATTGTAATGGCTGCTTTTGAAGAGTTCTTGAATTGGCTGCAGCCAATGGCTGGGAAATTTCAACTAAGTCAGAATCATAAGGGGAACTTTCAAAGCTTGCTGGAGGGGAGGTGGTGCGGGGATAGAATAAATGAGCGATGGGCATTAAGGAGGGCACTTGTTGGGATGAGCACTGGGTATACTATGTAAGTCATGAATCATTGGGTTCAAATCCTGAAACCAACACTACACTGTATGTTAACTAACTTGAATGAAAAACAAAACAAAACAAAACTTGGGTCAGATCCCACACAAACTAAATAAAAGTGCCAGAACATTTATATATTTAAAACACTTCTCTATGTGGTGATGGTTGAAAACTACTGGCTTAGATTGACTTAGCAGATCTATGCGTGTGATATAGGTAGAGAAACTTTAATATGGAACGCTACCATCCCACTAATGAGAATAGAATAGTTGTGGTATTGCTTTTGGTGGAAAAGGAACCCGAACTATGACGATGGCAGCTAAGTTAATATACTTGATAAAACTGAGACCTGCAGTACCGACCCTGTGGGTCCAACGTACTACCCTGGCCAACTGTATTTCTGTGTTGCTGATGTAATGATACTGTGTATATACAACTTTAGCAAATCAGTGGGATTCTTTACCCAAGGAGTGTGTATATTTCTTGAACAGTTTCTTCATTGATCTTAAGTTCATTAACTCTCTTTGAATCTTCAAGAGCTCAAAGTCGAATTCCTATTTCAAGAAAAGTGCTTTAAAAATCGCTCTCATATTTTAGTTGTATGCTTGATAAACACTAATGAACCAATAGCCAATTTAAAGAAGTTGACTTGTATCAGTATAATGGACCACTTAAAGTAATGTGGAGTGAAATTTTGATGGCAGATAACTTTAAGAGCATGGTATTAGCTACCATCATGTTTAACATGGTGGCTCTTCAGTTTTTAGCTTAAAAATTAATAGTATTCCTTCTGACCTTATTCTCCTACAACCCCTGTGATTCATTCTGTATTTTTGAGTTAAGTTTTTACATCGTCTGATTCAAAGGAGCCTCAGCGGCCTCAAGTGAAAACCAGGGACAGATTTAGATTCACATACCATTAATGAAGGCATATTATATGCCCTGCACATTGAGTGCTTTTCATGTATTTTGTTCCATCTGGTATTCAGTTACAACCTCATTTGTGAGAGAAAGCAATAGAGGGTCAGAGGGGTTAAATGTCATGGTCCAGACCACGTGCCTTAAGAGTTGTATACCAAACACAGGCATCCTGATTTCTAGCCAGTATGTTTTGTAATATTCCATGGTTTTGCTTGCTGAAAAGTGGCTCCACATATTGGTTGGAAGTCTCATTCTATGGCATGCTAAGTAATCTAAAGTTCCCATAGGTTTATATTCCAAATTTGTAAAGACAAGCACCCTAGTTATTCTGAGGTTTTCTTTATCCAGGCTAAAGAAGATCTTCAGCAGATGCTCCAGGGAGTATACTTGAGCAACACTCCTGGTCATCCTGCCTGCAGCAGATGGTAGGGCCACCTGCCCCATTTTCTCATCTTCCTCTTCCTATGTCTGGTTTCCCTTAAATGCCACCTCTTTAGAGAGGCCTTCCCTGACCACCCCTTCTGTCACTGAAGGAATGCCACTGAACACAATTTGTAATAATTTGTCTGTTTACTTGATTTAATCTTTTCCTCTAGCATAAGCTCTGTAAGGGCAGTAATTCCCCTAGATTTATGTCTAGCATCAAGGACACTGACTGTTGCTCAATAACTTTTTGTTGAATGGATTTCCCCCTTAGATTCTGCCACCTATTATTGAATACAGCGCTCCTGCTATATTCTGAGCAAGGTCCAGGACCAAAAGAACCAGTCTCTCCCCTTCCCTCCTTGGTATGACTCTGGACCACTTACTGCAGTCTAATGACATTACAATTTGTGGTCATGTTAGTGTTGTACTGAATTTAAACCAAAAAAACCTCCAAATCCCTCAGTGTGTGACCCGTTTTGCTGGTAACTACCTCATTCTGTATTTGTGCTTTTAGGGCCACATTTTGCCCCTTGTAATATGTTACCTTTTAGATTTTCTTTGAGGTCCATAGTTCCCCTCCCCAAAATATATTAATCTAAATATCTTGTGAAGGAATATAAAGCTTGATATTCAGCGTCAGGATTTACGTCCAAGCACCGCCATCTGCTGGATGTTGATCTCAGAAAAGGGACAAAGTGTTTTTGAGGTGTTCAGTAGGGATAACAATATCTCTTTCAAAGGACTGTTATGAAGCTGGAATGTGGAAATGTAGGGGTGCCTTAGTCAAGGATATGGCATACAGAAAGTGGTGACAAACAATAGTTTTATTACTGTAGTCATCCAGATAAAAATTCTGTCACACCTGTTCATTCCCTCCTCTCTTCTGGTTAGGATGGGTGATCATGTTTCTTCCTCATCTCTAACCACCTCAGACACTTTTAAATATTTATTTGTTTATTGAGAGAGAGAGAGACAGTCCTGAGCAGGATCCACACTCAGCATGGAGCCTCATTTGAGGCTTGATCTCATGACCCTGGGATCACAACCTCAGCTGAAATCAAGAGTCAGACGCTTAACTGAGCCACCCAGGCGCCCCACCCTCTGGCATTCTCACCATCCATGAGAGGTATCCTGGCTTACACAGTGGCAATATAACAGACTTTGCAAAAAGCTTGCATGCCAAGCGTAATTTAAATCCAAGATGTTCAAAGGCAGGTTGGCTGAAGAAGTCCATTTTTCCTCCATAGTATGTTTCAGACTGTTACAAGATTTAGTAAAATGTCAATGGCTTTGAGAGCGGAATATCTCGACAGGTTCTGTATAATCTGTCCATTACATTTGCTAAGGGAAAAACTGATCACAAATACTGTGCCTTAGTAGTCTAAAATGGGCTCTGTAATGGTGCTTAGAGTTTGGATTTTGTAACAAATCGTATTTCTCAGAACCTGGGGTTTCCAAGGTGACTGCATATGAAAGTACAGACATCATAATTGCAGTTTCCACAGGAAGTCTCTCAATAGTTCTTCCTGTGCCCTCCCATCTCCAAACCATCACATTTTTCGCTCTGAGAGATTCTTTCTCAAGTGAGATGGAAACTAAATAATTGATTTGAATATCAAAGAAATGATGTACATTTCCACACTCCCAGTTCTCATTAATGACAGTAATAATTTTCAAGTCTTCCCAATAAGACCTAATGCTCTCAGAACATTTAATGACCCATGCAACTAACCTGACTCCATGTGTAGCAGAGCTAGGCTGTCA
The DNA here is from genome assembly GCF_022079265.1 of Lynx rufus. Classification (NCBI taxonomy): domain Eukaryota; kingdom Metazoa; phylum Chordata; class Mammalia; order Carnivora; family Felidae; genus Lynx; species Lynx rufus. Next base: position 191,047,324 of record NW_025814823.1, read on the forward strand.
ACTATTTTAATTAAAAATGAAAATTAAGTAATTAACAAATGTTATTTAGATTTCTCCTTTAAATTAAATTGCTAGTTTTGAAGTCAATTCAGCTCAGGAAGGAGCACCAACAGGAGTGGATTCTTGTTACCAGATTTGCCACTCACTTACCATGGAGATCCACTCTCCTCTACACAACGAAAGGGTTAGGAGAGCAAGTGAAAGGGTACTTGTCCCAGCCCTAAAAACCAAATCCTGGTCCCCATCAGTATACATATTTTGAAAGATTAATAGCAAATGAACGTATGGTCTGTCTGCCATAAGATTCTAATGTAAGTGACCCCATCACTGAATCAAGGGGTCCTGATGATTTCTGTCCACCCTCAATGTCCACAGTCAGAGACACCCTAAGGAATACCCTGCGTTTGTTTATATGTTGTACAGTAATTCCTGTCTGTGGGGACCGAATTAGGTGAGCTACCTCACTCTAAAAGGCTGAGAAGTGAAAATTAATGTCTCAGGTGTAAATAATTACATTTCACTCAAGTTTAATACTGGAAAAGCTACTTACTACAAAACTACAGCTAAAAATTATTGCATACTTACTAGGTACGAGGTACTGTGCTAATTAAAACAATTTGAGGAGGAAGTGGCAGAGTGGGTGATAATAGAGCGAACACAGCTCTATTATCGGAACCCATTCTCTTAAAGGCTACCCTAAAACTGCCTCTATTTACCAAGAATGAGCACGTGTTACAGTAACAAGACGAAGTTTTAGGGCTCTAAAGAAAAAGTAACTTCTACTGAAACTTAAGGAGTACCTTAGCTATGCTAAAAGACACTTTGGATAGTATGAAGGCATTCAGTGAAAATGAAGGTCAAGTAGTGTCTGTTTTATATTAATTCAAAATTTCTATTTTGGGCCCAGCCATGAAATAGATAATTTGGTTAATATCTAGCCACGTACTTTGTGGGTTTTTTTTTCCACAACCCATTCTAGGATCCTTTCTTGTTAAATTGGTAACACAGGAAGCCTGAAATTGTATTTGAGAGCTAAACAGAGAGAGAGGTGAATGGTTCGGTCTCAGGCTCAGTATGATTAGCTGGAGGATTCTAGGTATACCAGTGGCTGACCAAAACTGAGGGCACATTTCAGAGCGATTTGTGCAGATTTATTAAATATCATCATGTATTGAGAACCTATTAGGTTTTGGACTTCCATGTGGTCCAGGGAATCTGCAGGTCAAATCCCTACTGAACAGATGAGGCTTACCGAAGGCCAGCCACCCAGTCACTGACTCACAGAGGTGAGCCTCATATAACCAGGACTACTTGGCTTCAAAGTAGCTTTCTCAAAACCTTCCACGGAATTAGCAATTACTCTAGAAGATTCATATGTTCCTGTGGGGCACAGGACCCACTGAAAGGCCAGTGTTTCTTTAAAGTCTCCTGGAGTCAGCTTAAAAAGTCATACAATTTAGTGTTCTGCAGCATATAATATCTCTGTGTAGTGGAAAAAATAATGATTTGATTCATCATGGGCTAAATGACTTGACTTCTCCCTTAAAATCCTTAGGCAAAACATTTTCCAGGAAGATGTGTCAATTTTGTCCTGTGGCTTTCTGTATCCTAACTGGAGAAACACTGCACTGGAATAAAGCAGAGTGAGTAAACACAGATCCTGGGGTCTGACATTCCACTCAGTAGCTGTGTGATCTTGGATTAGTGCTAACCTTCTCTGACCTCAACTTACTCATCTACAAAATAAAGGTAATGATGATTCTAATAGACCCTTTATAGAGCTGTTACCAAAAAATGTATGTCCATTGAGTGCTCAGTACAGGTCTGGCCTATTCTGCCATGATTCAGTTGTGAAAGTAGGACAAGAAAAGCTCTCAACTATGGTTAATTATTGGAGATGTAGAATGAAAATACTTGCATACTTCTCTTCTGCCACTGCTTTGATATTTCAATTGATTCCCTGTTAGGAGTATGATTTAATTTCGATCAGCATATGGCCTTTCAGGATATTTTTGCTCTTCATCTCAGTTTGTTGAAGAACTAAATCGAATGGGTTTAATCTATACAGAAGCTCACAGAGTTATAAAACTCTGGATCTATTTCAGAGCCTTTAGTGCAGGGGTGGGGGATGGAAGTCCACTCTAGTAGTGACCTCTGTTTGCATGTGTTTAATTTGATCACAAAACAAATGAAAATGCAGACAAAAATGCTTTCACAACATGATTTAAATAAAAGCTTGCCCTAGAACTCGGAATGTTTCCTTAAAATATCAATTTAAAATATCAATAGTACTTTCAAGGCCTTCCTACTCTATCATCTCTATTTGTAATATTCATTGAGTGCTTCTTGTATTCCAAGTATTGGCTCAAATCTTTTATGTGTTTCATCCCATTTAATGCTTGCTATGACCCTAAGAGATGCGTCCTATCATCATCTCCATTTAGCCAAAGTGATAGACTTCACAGCCTAGAATCACTGTCTTTTAGGGCTTTGCTCCAAACATTTCTGCTCATACATGTAGGAGATTGAGAAATATAGAACAAACCAGAGTCTTGTTGCAAGGTAAATCATGAGAATAGTAAAGGCATGTGGCCATAAAGAGAAGGTCTTGTTCTCACAAAGGAAAGGTCATAGTATAATAATGTGCTATTGTTTACTCAGTCACAAAAACAGTAAGTAAAAGTTTCTTAGAAAAATCCAAGAATCTTATGTAGCATATACCATATTTTGATGTAAAGCAAATTCTTTACATGGTGCAGATATCTCTGTTAACAATGGTATTTATCAAGATTATTTATTACGAGGCATTAAAATAAATCTTTTTTTCAATTACTTTCTAATGAAATGTTCCAATTACCTTTTGAATGGTGACATATGGTTGTAATCAATTACAGTGGGGATAAATCTTGCTTATACAAGGTTTCAAGGGCTCCCTCCTGAACTACATTAATTACTGATGTAAACAAAGATAGAGGATTATTATCATATTTATCGATAAATCCTCAACCTCATTGCAATATAGTTCTCTGGGTTAGATGACATTCATCATCAGGTAATTTCCAACAGTTATGGTGCAACTCTGCTATAAAAGGTATGTTTCTGTGAGCCAGCTGATTTTGGAGCATGTTTATTAATATGGTTGAATTCTGGGGTACCCAGGGCAAAAGTCCTATAGTTGTACATAGTGACGGTGACAAAATAATGCTCTTAAGCAACTCGTGGACTAGTTGCTGTTGGCTAACAAATGCATAACTACTACAGGAAAATGTCCACTGCTATTTCTGGGGGCTGTTGAGGAGAATGAACTAGGCTTTCACCTGTACCAAGCCTGTGAAGTGCCTCCACCTTTTGGACTAACTTTGTCTTGAATGGGCTTTTATTTTAGTGAGGAACTGGGAGGGGAGCAGGAAGAAAGTACGCTTAGTGTGAGAGAGAAGCCCAGTTTCCCAGCAAAGGAAAATCTTTCATTCCTGTTGAGACCACTTCCTTCCCGTTCTATGATACCATGTCACTACTGGTTTCAAAACAGGGATTTTCCATGAAGTCATTCTTCCTCATTTCTGTTCATCTTTTGGTCTTCTAAACCTTCTCCAAGCTTTGGTTTACCCATCTGTTATATGAGGATGATACCAGTACTGGCCTTATAGGATCTGGGGGATTTGAATGTAAGATACTTCATGCCTGGCTCATTTCCACAGTTCAAAGATGTTAGCTATTTTATCATTGATGGAGTCAAACAATTTAATATTCATGAGATAGAGAAAACTTTTACATGTTTTTATTTCCTCAAACTACCCTTTATATTTTACAATGAAAGGAAACTTGTGTAAAAGATGGAAGGTGATTTATAAAGGGAAATACATGGACTACCTTCCCTATTTACCATGGTGATGAGTAATTTATACATATACTCTTTTTTTTTTAATTTTTTAAAAGTTTATTTATTTTGAGAGAGGCAGAGAAAGGAGAGAGAAAATCCCAAGCAGGCTCCTCACTGTCAGTGCAGAGCCTAATGCAGGGCTTGAATTCATGAACCATGAGATCATGACCTAAGCTGAAACCAAAAGTCAGATGCTTAACTGACTGAGTCACCCAGGTACCCCTTGGAGCTATACAAATACTCTTAACTCCCGTTTTATGTGTGAAGGAATTGAGACATAGAAAAAGAAGAGATTTATATTATGGAACACATAGGTAAGTAGCAGAGATGGATTCAAACCTAAATCTAACTTTACTGTATTCTTTTAGTGTGCTTAAGAATTTAGCTTCTAGGAAGGGTGCCTGGGTGGCTCAGTCAGTTAAGTGTCATGATCTTGCAGTTTTTGAGTTCGAGACCCGCGTTGGGCTCTGTGCTGACAGCTCAGAGCCTGCTTTGGATTCTGTGTCTTCCCCTCTCTCTGCCCTTCCCATGCTCACGCTCTCTCAATAATAAAAAATGGAAGTAACAATATGCTGGCATGCTTTTGTCAACCTCTACTAAATGGCTTAAGAACCCAGGGGTTCTTGAGTTATCAGACCAAGAAATAGTAGATGTCTATCTACATTCTGTCACATCTGCCTTTACCTATATTAATCAGATGTTGAACGCTGATGATCGGCTGTCTCTTCTATAGGTATTTACTGCGACCTTGTTATCTGTGTATTATGCATTGTATCGAGACTATAATAAAGTACTGTTTAAGAGATTTTATTACTATTCCTCTTTTGCAAAGAGGAAACTAAGGCACAGAAAGGTTAAGTAACTTGCTCACGTTAACACAGCTTGGTAGGTAGCAAAACTTGGATTTGAACCTAAGCACTCTGATTCTTACGTTGGTGCTCATTTTACTACCTATCCTGAAGAAGACAAACCTGTAAACTGACAACTGGAAACCAACAGAAAGCATTTACTGAAAGAGAAATAGAATGAAGTGGAAGATGGGAGCTGTGAATGGGGGACCTTGGAAAAGTGTCCCACAGAAAAAGTCACAGGAGATGAGAGGGAAGGAGACTTCTCCAGGTGATGTAGCACAAGGTCTTTGTTACTCATGGAGAATAGGATGGGGTAGGCATGGGTGGAGGTGAGGAAATACCATCGAGACCTTATGGACCAAGGAAGGGAATGTGGAATCTGTTCTCTGAAGGGGGCTAAACAGGACATGACATGGTAGGACTGTGTTTAGTGAGACCATCTGATTTCAGGGAGGAGAAGACATTGCAAGAGGTAATAGGCAAGATGGAAAGTGATCAGACAGGTGAAGGGGTTATTGATGAGGGAGATGACATCCAGATTTATGTCTTCAAGCATGAGAAGCAGGGATGGGAGTGGGATGGAGTTAAGGGGCCGCACTGTGGTACTCTCAGGAAAGATAGACATCTTAGTGGGCGGTTGTATTAGGGTCTGAGGTTCACCACCCATAGAATTACTATGATAGGTAAGGTGTGTGAAAGAGAACTAAGGATACAAATATGTCTGAAATATTTTAGGGATTTTCAGAACTTTTAGGCATAGCCATCTTCAAGATGTACTGTGCATGAAGATAATACTTAGAAAACAAAGGCAAATACGGACATAAATACAACTGAGAAGTGAAAACTCTTGGGAGAAGACTAAAATTTGAAAAGAAAATCTCAAGACCAAGTATTGGATTTTATGAGATGCCAAGTCAGTGACAGTTAGCAAATAGAGTAGACAGAAAGGGTAATATTAATAATTAACCAAGGAGAGATATGGATATGTAAATTAATAACCATCAAGATAATTAAGAGTTGGATTATAAAGCAGAAAGTTTTTTTTTCTTCAAAGATTGGAAGATTAATTATATTGTGTTGCAGACACATTAGTCTGTTGGTCGGGCCTGCTTATGTCTGCTCCCACAATCTCTGCCACGGGCCGTGTGAAAATTCCCTGCACTGAGGTATCTGGAGTGGGGTGGGCCAGTTTGTGTCATCTACAGAGAAAGGGATAAGTTCCTTATTTCTAGATGGAGACCCAATTCCTATTTATGGAACCATTTAGGCCTTTTGAATCTGATACTCCTGTTTCTTTTTAATACATTTCCATAACCTGCCTTCAGTAGACTTGTAACTGCAGTGGACTTTATAACCAATTGATTCTATGCTAAGACAGCTTTAAGCAGATGTCCCAGTGGTCCTAAGGCCCTCTATTAGTCTGTAGCCCAGTCTTCCTTGGATAAATGGTTTTGTAAGACCATGCCTCCAATATGTAGTACTCCTCAATCAAGCTTGACCCTACCCTGAGATAGCCTATCATTCTTGTCATCACCATGCTAGACAATTCTTAGAACTCTGGACTTTGTTTTTCCACACTTCCATTATTGTGTTTAAAATCAGACATCCAGATTTAGCATGTCCCCAGTTTAAGCATGGTAGTTCCTCCTCAAGTCTGGTTCTCTTACAGTGCTCACTATTCCAATGAGTGGCACCACCACTCTTAGTCACCATCTAGGATCCATTCCAGACAGTGAAGAAGTTCTCTAGAACACTGTGTGAAAGGCTTAGTAGAAATTAGCACCCTAGCATATGACTCTTGAAGAAGTTATATTTTACTGTGATATGCACAAAGGACACATTCTCAGCAAAGTTCTCTGTGAGATCTCAAACTGGTGGATGTTTATTAAGAAGACAGATTTCTCAAGTCTCTTCAGATCTCCCCAGAGAACGGGCGTGGGCTAGTAACTGTGGTTTTCTCTGTTGAGTGTGAAGTCCTATCAGTGCACAGAAAGCCCCAAATGGGGACTTAAATACTTATATCCTCTAAATATTACCAGTCTAAAATTCTAGCACAATTACATATTTGAAAAAGGCTTTTAGAAAGCCCTATCACCATCCAGTTATGATACTTTCCTATGCTAAAGTTCGATTCTGCTCCCCTATCCAGAAGTTACACACTAGTGATGAAGCATCCTAGATGAGCATCACATTCAGTTCAGTAACAATGGCCAGTGCCTCGCAGTAAGCTATCTTCCATGATAGATGACCGGCAGGGGGTACAGGTGGTAGGCCTGGTGAGGGATTTGTCTTGTGCTCTCTTGACTTCCATATTCAAGTCACTGGTAACTATTGCTATCATCCTGGCCCAAGTCACTAAAATCTTTCCTGTGGACCACTGTATAGTTTCCTAACTCTATCTGCACCATGGTCACCTCCAATCCATTCTCTGCATTTCAAGGAGAGTGATCTCTTCTAAATAGAAACTAGATCATGTTATATACACAGACCCATGCCTGGCCCAAAACACTTTCAGTGGATCCTCACTGCTTGTAGGCTAAAGATGGAAATTCTTAATATGGTCCACTGATCCCTACATTATCTGGATACTTCTTAATTCTCAAGTTTCATTTAAGACCTTGACCTTCTATACTGCCTTCCTTCCAGCTCTCATATATGCCATGCTCCTCTTCCCCCAGACTGCTCACCCATGAACTCCTCTGCTAAGGACCTTCTGCACATCCTTGAGAGGCCTCCCTAATCATGTGACTGGTTCAATTCCCTATGACATACTCATGTAGCATCTTGAATATTTTCATCATAGTGTTTGTAACTACTACAAGTTTACATATATTTGTGGGATTATTCAATTATGTCTTACCCCCTTACTTGGGAAAAAGGGAAGGATTTTTACCTGATTATTTTATTGGTTATTATGTCCCATAGGGAGGATGGTGCTAGCAACTTGTGGGTCCAAAATCAACATTTGCTAAGGAAAAGAGAAGAAAGATGCTCAATGTTGCAAACCTAAGACCTAGCTCAAACACTGGAATCTTCAGGCACTGGATAAGTACATGAAGGAATAAGGATGCATAGGAGGAGTAAGATTACAGTTCAGTGGGATGAATGTGAAAGACCCCCTCCCTCATTTTGCCTCTCAATTTCAGATAATCGTGGTTTGCCTTCCCTTTCATATCTTGTAGAAGTCTGGAGAGATACAGGGTTTCAAAATATAATTTCATTCAGCTCTAATCTTTCCATTAGATTTGACAGTACTGGCATTAAAGGAGCTTTAATCCTCTCTAAGCAAAGGGCTATTTGGAACTTGATGCCAAGTAGGTGTATTCTCTTTCTTTAATGTTTAATTTACTAGCAGGTAAGGACTATGCAAAAAGCTTTTACTCTGAATGTGGACATATTTGATTCAGAAGCTGACTGGACATTTAGTGGGCAAGGTGAGAGAGAAAAAAAAAAGATGGCTGGTTCTCTTCAAAAAGGGGACAGAGTGTGTTTGTTCTGTATAGCCCTGGAAGTTAGTCAGAGAATCAAGGGTTAGAAGAAGGGAGAGATTTAATTTGTTGTAACATAAAACATTCCATAAATGGAATGGGCTGCCTTATAATAGGGTGAGTCCTACAGCCGAGGTTGTTTATAAAGTCCGAATGGCTAGTTGTCAGGGAAGTGACAAGAATAACTCCAGAACTGGATGTAACATTGGATAAGATGACCTCCAAGCTTCCTTCTCTGAGATTCTATATTTGGTATAAAGTAGATGTTGCATTTTAAGCTTGGGAGGAGGTAGTAAAACACAGTATGATAAGGGGAGCTGAACAGCCACAGAAGAATTTAGTGTGGTGAATTCTGAGCCTGTAGGCCAGGAAAGAGAGTCAACCCAAAGCCCAGAGTAGTGGCTGTATAGATTTTATGACAACACTGTTATCAGGGCTTTGATTATAGTTGTGACAAGACAAAAATGTATTAATGTGTGAGAGTTCACAGCTTTCCCTCCTCTCCACATCTGTCCAAAAATAAACGTGGCCTTGCCTGCTCAGATTCTCTCCTCTGTCCTTTCTCCTTACCCAACAGAATTTGTCTTACCTAATAAAAACCAGACACAGAGAGGTGTGGAATGATTGGCCACCCTGTGGACTGAAGTCTTAGCAGAGTGGGTTGGAAATAGGTGTGGAATAGCTGCCTCATGGGGGTGACAATACGTGACGGTATAGACTGTGAGACCCATTCTCCCTTATGGAATTTCTTCTCAATTACCCTTGCCTGTCCAATGTGATTCTACTCTAGGAACAACCTATAGTGTACTCAAGTCTTATAAGGATTATACAGGCATTCTCAAAATAATAATTGCTTCTGTGATCCATTGCTCCCATTTTTCAGATGCCTATTAACTTCTGTGATCAATGGCTCCTGTTCAGCAGGAGTCGAGCATGGAAGATACAGGAATCAAATGTGAAAGTGAATCATATCTTTTTTTTTTTTTTTTTTTTTTTTTTGCTAATGACTTTGCTTCCTATTTCACTAAGAAAAAGACAACAGTCAGAAGAGAACTTGCACCCAACTAACCTACATCTGTACTCTGGGAATACTTTGTCTTCCCTGTTTTCACTGTGCATGGACTCTCCATGCTCCCGGGGTTAAACTCTGACCTTACCCTCTAGACCTGTGCCCTACTTAAGTAAATCATCTTGCTATTCTGTCTCCTCCTTTGTAACCTAAATTTCCCTTTTTCTCTTGCATTATTTCCATATGCATTCAGACTTGCTCCTTAATTTCTCTCACTCTATCAAAAATCCTAAGACATTTGATCATTACTGCTCATTCCATTTCTATTATGAAGACAAAGTCGATGGGCCAGTATCAGTCTCATTAGTCAATCTCTCAGCAGTGTTTGACACTGGCCATCCTTGCCTCCTTCTTGAGTGTTCCAACACTTAGCTTCTATGACAATTCTATTAATTCTTTTCTTAACTCACTAGCAGTTTCTCCTCCTCTCTCTGATCTTAAGACCTGCTACCCAGGGGATTTTAACCAGTGTCATGGTCTGGTTCCCATCTCTAAGTGGATGACTTCCACATCAACATCTCCTGACTGGGCCTCTACTCTGGACTTGGATAGTTGCCTATGGAATTTCTCCACCTGGATTCCTCAGATATCTCAAACACAACACATTCAACCGAAACTCCTTATTATTGTTCCCCCAGCCTCTATGCCATTCCCCTCTTGTAGCCTTCTCCATCTCTGTTGACTGCAACCTCATTTTTCCAGTTACTCAGGCCATAATCATTGGGGTCATCAAACAATTCCTTTCTTTGTCTTACACACTATGCTGCTTATCTGTGCTTTCAATATATATTCAGAATCCCAGCTCTTCTCAAAATGCCTAGTTCTACCACTCCAGCTGTGTCCCCGTCTTATCCTCCCTGTGTTTTTTAAGTTTATTCATTTAGAGAGAGAGAGCCAGTGGGGGAGGGGCAGAGAGAGAAAGAGACAGAATCCAAAGTAGGTTCTGAGCTATCAGCACAGAGACTGATGTAGGGCTCCAACTCACGAACTGTGAGATCATGACCTGAGCTGAAATCAAGAAAGGGAAACTTACTGAGTCACCCAGGTGCCCCTTATCCTCCCTGGATTTTGCAAGAGCCTCTTTACCTGGTCTCCTTGCTTTGCCCCCTGACCTTCAGTCTTTTCTCCTCACAAAAGCCAAATAATTTTTAAAGGTAACACATCTAGGCCAAAACAATCCTTGGAATACTAGCCTTATGAGCCAAAGTTCCCTTTGAGTGAATTAGAAAATAAACCATGGGGGAAGGGAAGGGGAAAAAAAATAGTTACAAAGAGAGGGAGGGAGGCAAACCGTAAGAGACTCTTAAATACAGAGAACAAACTAAGGGTGGATGGGAGGGTGGGGGAGAGGTGAAAATGGGTGATGGGCATTGAGGAGGGCACTTGTTGGGATGAGCACTGGGGGTTGTATGTAAGTGATGAACCACAGGAATCTACCCCAGAAACCAAGAACACACTGTATACACTGTATGTTAGCCAATTTGACAATAAATTATTTTTAAAAAAGAAAGAAAATAAACCTCTCTTTAGGAGAATACCACCCTTTGCTGGATTGCCTTCCATTCTTAGCAGCCCTCATTTCACTGTGTGGCTGAAAACCCACAGGTGGTAAGTATGTCAGCCTGAGTTAAAGCTCCAGTTTACACAACCATCTAGATATGCCTCCCCACCCCTGGCCCCCAGCTGCATTCCATCCTCCTCTCTGAACAGTCTCCCCTGTGCTCACTCCTGTTAGCTGCCTTAGTTACCCGCTGTTCCATAAACATACAAGGCATGCAACCACAAGGACCTGTGGACTGTGTTTTCTCTGCCTGGACCGCACTTACCCCCCAGGCCAACAATATACACAGGGCTTGTTCCTTACTTCTGGTGCCTGCTCAAAATGCCCAGGGGATTAGAGGGCTTCTCTGACCACCACTCACAATAGGATTCTCCCCAGGCACTCACCACCCTGCTTATCCTACTATTTTTCCTATTACTTACCTGACATCTGTTTATTAGTTTTATAGTCTATAGCTTCTACTTGACACATAATGTTCAATAAATATCTGTTGAATTAATGCTCAGTGACTGGTCATTGAAAGGCTTTGATAAAAGTAATGGATACAAATGTGAGATCTCCAAGTTCTGCCTCTCTTCTTCGTTCCCTCTCACTGAGAAGTTGGTGGGGGGGGTGAAGCTTCTGGGATAACCAGGGCAGGGAGCAAAATGTGTGGAATCAGTGTGGCTGGATCAGTAACACATCTGAATCCCCTCCCCCTTCCCTTGGAAGGTGTTTCTCTCCAGAAAGAACTCTGGAAAAAAGGAATCAAAGGGTACCTTTAAATTTGGAGGTAAATAAGGGATCTTGTGACCCAACTGTGATCCAGTTCTGTTTATTAAAGTCTAATTCAGGGTTTGGAAACACTTAGAGCTAGAAATAAAATGTTCCTGTGACTGCCCTTGTCCTCTGTGCCTTGGGCCTATGCTATACAAGTCTCCTCACTGTTTGTATCCATCCATCCATCCTCCACACCCTACCTCCCTTAGAGACCTGATGGGGATAGCTTTGCCTAGTGGATGGTGTGAGATCTCTCCTTTTGTCTCCTTATTTAAAATCCTGGGATCTAGCTCTCTCCTATCCATATGTATCTTAACACTGCTAAAAGTTTCGATTGTAAAGAAAACCGCCATCTGCCACTGCTTGGCCATTTAGGTATAGCACTTGGCAGTGCTCTATGTTCACTCATACTGCACCAGGTAGCATTAGTAGACTGACTCCTGTTCTCATATTTTTAGCCCAACATACCAGTAGACTCTAAGTAGATTATCCTTTGTGAGTGGGCCTTATCTGATCAGTCAATGGCCTTAATAGAAAATCACTGATCTCCCCAGAAGACGAGGGAATTCTGCCAGCAGACTGCCTTTGGACACTAACAATAATTCCCCCGGGTCTCCTGTCTGCTAGTCTACCCTGCAGATTTTGCAACTGTTAAGCCTCCACAATTGTGTGAACCAACTGCTAAGAACACCCCTCTCTATGTATGCATGTACATCCCATTGGTACGGTTTCTCTGGAGAACCCTGACTCACACACAGTCTGATAGGAAAGATAAACATTATTCAAAAGTCACAACTGTCAGTGAAGAATTATCACAGAAAATGGCACTGAGGGGAAGTGCACGGGGTAAAGGAAGTCTCAACTCGGGGGATGTTTCTCTAGTTAAGGCAGTCAGAAGGGTTCACTGAAGGAGTGGGTCTTGAGTTGCCATGTGTCAAGGGTAAGGAGAGCTCAGGAAGCAGAAAACAACGTTACAGACAGAGGCAAGAGTTTGTAAAAAGACTTGGGGCAGTTTGGGGCCCCTGGGTGGCTCAGTTGGGTTAAGTGTCTGACTTCAGCTTAGGTCACGATCTCACAGTTCCTGAGTTCGAGCCCCATGTAGGGCTCTGTGCTGACAGCTCAGAGCTTGGAGTCTACTCCAGATTCTGTGTCTCCCTCTCTCTCTGCCCCTCCCCCGCTCACTTTCTGTCTCTCTCTCTCTCTCAAAAATAAACACTAAAAAAAAAAAAAAGAATTGGGGACTTCTTTCTTTTAATCTTTCTAGCACTTGGAGATAGATAATATTATTGTCCTTATTTTATAGACGAGAAAACCAAAGCATGTAGAGCAGAAATATCTTGTCCGAAGCCATGTGGCTAGAATAGCAGAATTGGTATTGGAGGATCCACACCGGATTCCAAGCCTGTGCCCATAGCCATCAAGCTTTAGTGCCCCAGTCAATCCAGGAGGAAAAACAACATGGCAGCACACATACGGAACTGTTTTCTGACTCATCTGCTACTGATGGACTTGGGTAGAAGGCTGCATTATTTGCAATTCATCTACTTACTCTTCATGTGTACTAGGCACAAAAATTTCCTGGGTCTTGTCCTAAGTGTTGGGAGTTGAGATAAATGTGACATGGGATCTGGGAAAGTTCAGTCACATGAAGGAACAGACATGTTTGCTTGCACAGAAGTAACCACATTTGCAAGGGGAAGGTGTCACAGAAAAAAACACCTTTTGAGCTGCACTCTGAAACATACTGTTTTAATCAGGTGTGGAAACACAGAAATGACGGTCATGAAGGAAGAGTTTTAGCCACAGAGCCCTAGAAACTCGAGGCATGTGATGCAGGAGGGCCACGTGGGTTAGCATCAGGGTCACTCTGGGGGCAAGAGCCTTTAGTGTGGTTTCCATGGGAAGGAATGGTGTAGGTGGGGTAGGCTTAGCTAGCTTGAATAACTAGTAGTCTCTGGGGTATAGGCACTGTCCCTAGCTGTTGGGTACCTGGCCCTAGGGTGATATGGCAGGGAAATAGTGCTCTAGAGTGTGAAAGCCTCTACAAAGAAGGTGTGGAGGGGTGGGTAGTGTGGACTCTGGATTGGTTGGTTTGCCCATGATAGGTGTGCCTGCAGGCAGGTGAATTGTGTGCTATCCTTAAGAATTAGCTAATCCCTGGTGGGGTGGTCCCTCCCAGCAAGGCCCCTTGATGTTGAAGCATCAGAATACAGAGAAAGACAGGGTTAATATACATGCATAAGGATGGGATGAGGCCCTATGGGGAAGGCCATACCATATACAGAGCCACCGAGGCATAAAGGAGCAGGGCAGTTTGGGAAATGATAGAGTGTGATGTAGCTGGAGAACAATCCGCATGAGGTTGGGGGAAGATGGAATTGGAGTTAAAATACCTCAATGAGGAAATCAGATTTGATCTCTAAGCAATGAGGCACCATTAAAGCTACACAACCAGATGTACTGGTTAAGAGACCAAGGGCATATCCCAGAGATATCCCACATCTAGTGGCCATTGAAAACCAGCCCAGCTTTTCCTAGCATTGCTTCCAGCGGGACTCCTTTGAACTATCTATTTGCTGTCAACCTAAAGCCCAGGTAAAATGCTTTAGATGTTTTCCTTTTTAAAATATTCAGTGTATTAATTTCACACATGAAGAGAAACCATATCAAATCTCACTACATAATTAGCCAAACCACAACTACATTTTCAGAAACAAAGATGACTCATGTCATTTCCTAATTAAACCTTGAAAGGTTTAATTAAAAAGCATAATTTGGAGGAAACTAGTTTGGGAGGAATTGGGGCTTAGCATCGTGAATGTGTACACACAGAGCTTCCCTGTTCAACCTCCAGTGAGGGTGGAAGAGACAGCCACATGCACAACCTCAGGACCAACCCTTTGCAGAGCGATGGGCTGTGCCTTCCTCATGCATGACACACTGTCTGAGAGACAACAAGGGAACCAGTTCATGTTAAGGAGTAGCTGGAAACAAAACATTCTACTAATTCAGTTGACCAGATGCCCCCTGGCAGACGGGCAACAGAGCAAAATAAAGAGAGTGGCGGAACCTGTGTGGAGTGCTTACTCTATGTCCAACGCCATGCTGGCCACTTTGTGTTAATACCACAGCAATTGCTCACGAGCCTGTGGAAAGGTGCCGTTATTCCCATTTTTCAAACATGGAAACTGAGGCACAGAGGAGCGAGGCAGAGCTAAGACAGCTTGTCTGACCTTGGGGCCCTCTCTCCAAGTTGCCTCTGGAGATGGGTGAGAAGCCAATGAGCTCCAGAGCAGAACACCTGCACTGGAACCCTAGCTGTGGGATTTCAAGCCTCAGTTGCTCATCCATGAAAAGGGGGTTAATAAGACCTGGGAAGGTAGATGTGAGGTTTGAATAAAATAATGCACGTGAGCTTGGCATGGGAAGGCACACTATCGACAGCAGTTGGATCTATGGGTACCTACACCAGTACTTTCAGCATCAACATTCAATCTGGTTAGTGGGTCCCTGCAGAATTTTATGACAGAGTATTTAGGAGCACTATGGGGGACAGTAGCTCAGAGGCCAGTCAGCACTGAAGGGAATTAAAATACTGAGACTGTGCTGAAAATGTTTCCAGTTAAAAGAAAAGGACAGTATATTGCAGAAAGTATATTTAGAACCAACATTGTTTTCTTCTAAACAATGTCAGTGTCCTACTTAAATCCATGCAAAGGCTTCCTAAATGCACTTAAGAATTAGTTTTAAAATCCTCACCTTGGCTATCTGTGAGGCCCTGTAGGATTTGGCTCACCTACCTCATCTTGTACCACTCTTTCTCTGCTAAGGATATCTTGGCACAGTGGCCACCCTTCTGTTTCTCAGACAAGTACTCAATCTTTGCCAGGCACTGTGCTCAACTCTGATATGCGGATTAGCTCATTTAATCCTCAAAACAGCCTTATGAGGTGGGTACTAGTGTTATCTGTGCTTTACAGTCGTGGAAAGTGAGGCTCTGACAGGTTAACTAACTGGCCTAAGACAACATAGTTAATGGGTGAAGTGGTAATTCAAACCGTGGCACTTCTGCACCATGGTACAAACACTCAAACTTTCCACTCTACCACATTCCCAAAGTTTGACCTTGCTTGGCTCTCCTCACCACTCCAAGGAAATGTTTGTCGAATGAGGCCAGATTGATGGTGACATGGGAACATGGATTAGTCACTGAGGATTGGGAGAAGCCAGCATGATGAGCAAGCCAAGTCTGGACCACAAAAGAGACAATTTGTAAATCCTAAATGTGCTAGCGTGATGGGCCTACCTATCTCTTCAGTTGTCCCCTTGCATAATCCTCATTGAGTGTGAAGTTCGACTCCATCAGCCAGATTGCCCTTTGCAGATGAGCGTCTACAAGCCTTAAAGGCTAATCCCCTGTCCTTTCCATTTAGCCTAGAGTCAGTCAATTTATAATAATTCCATTGAACTTAATCTTCATTATTCATCTTATCTATTCCCTGCCTTCCCTTTCCATTATTGCTTCTTAATTAATTTTCAGTCCAAGACAAATGACAAGCAATACGATGACTGACCAGACATGTTAGAAAGAATGTAACATACTTCCATGGCGCTTCACTACCATGAAGGCTGAGTGGCTGTGTACCAAATGTCAACTGTCACAGCTCAGTGAGCCCTTTCCCAGGCCTGTCAACAGTGAACTATAAGAAATACAAGCTCTTCTTCTCCAGTGAGCAGAATGGCATAGATGTTCAGCCCCAAGTATTCACAGATATATATATATAGTTCTCACAAGCCTGACACCAATGATCTGAGATGAATTTAGACAAGTGATGAAAAAAATGACTTATTGAAAGGATGCACATTCTTCATCAAAGATTTGTTTTTTTGAATGGCTTGTTTTGAAAAAAAAACCACTGTGCTTCAAGCAAACATCTAGATGTACGTGTGTATATACACATATACACACACAGTAAGTATACACAGGCATGTATAGACATATGTCTACATGTCTGTATAAGTATATATTAGACACTATATAAGTGTGTGTGTGTATATATATATATATATATATCCATATATCTAAGTATATATAGACTATAGGTCTATATATGTCTATGTATACTTACTGACTAGATCATCTATGTGATATGATATAATCAAATAGGTATAAAAATCCCTTGAAGTCTCACTAAATTAATACATACATTAATTATTCTATTCTATTCTCAGTATTCACTATAGTTATGTTCTAAAAAGTCACTATGAACACTCAAATTGCAAATACTGAACTGTTACTCTTAGGGGAAATAAGGTTATGTTCCGGCAAGCCTCTGGTCATAACATTTTTGTCAAGTGATCAATAACCCTGTTTTATGTTTAAAGACATTTAATATGCATACTGTTGATTCATTAGCAGTGATCTCATGAGGAGCACTATAACTCATGTCTGATGAGGCTTCCTAACACACGTATTTTCTCCATAAGGCAAAGCACAGCCTTCTTCTGCTTAGGAATACCAGACAGCAGTTCAACACTTGCCTGAGCACCATTTTAAATGACACAAAAAAAGTATCAGTAACTAAACCACAAAAAGGATACTTGTTTATAGCATAAGAGCTGAAACAATAAGGCAGAGTTGTTCTGTTAAATCTCAACTGGGAATAGCACCTTGAATGACTCAAATTTGTCACCATTCTGCCCATGTCCATGAATGACCATAAAAACAATAGCAAGTATTAATTTTGGGGTTACATTTCTTTTTGTATTTATTTGTATTTATTTTTTGGTATGTATTTGGGGATATGTATTTTTGATGTATTTCACTTTGGGGAGTTTCAGGAAGTCATTTCAGTGAATAGGTGAATTAACAATTAATTATGGGATCTGTGAATAATGAAAATTATGAATATTAATCTCTTGCTTTTGGCTTGAGATTCCCTTCATGTGTGTTGGAAGGAATTGTAATTGGAACATTTATTTGACATGATTCTGGACCTACACCCTCTTCTCCTATGAATGCCACAATTATTAGCTCCTTGAATTGATGTGGGATCAGTGCAAAGATCAGCATCAATCAGTATGTGATGCACATCCTCCTGCTTAGTTAAGAAAATACTAGAAATTGGTTAAGGTAGCCAAGTGGTGGTGGACATTTGAGGGAGTCTCTCCTAGCTCACAATGATCTCTTTTAACTGCCTGATCACCCTTAACTGAAACTAAACCTATATTTATATATTAATTCAGGCAGCATTTAGTGAGTACTGTGCGGGAGGCAACGTTTAGGTGATGGGGATATACTGGTAAACTAGGTGCTCATGAAGCTTACCTCCCAAGTTTGGGGGTAATAAACTAACCAGTTCATTTCCCATTATTTTAAGTGCTATGAAAGAAATAATGAGAGGATAGAGAACAATAGGAAAACAAAGCTATTCTGGAAAAAAAATGTTGGGGAATGCCTATCTGAAAGAGCCCAGGAAAGGGCATGCCAACCTAAGGAAAGAGCATGTGTAAAAGCAAGGAAGGGAACAAGGGCTTAGTGCCCATCATGAAGACATGGGCTCATTATGCCATGTGGGAGATCAGAGCCCAGACCCTGGGTCCAGTGTTTCCTAAGAAGTTGGATGCTGGTTTTTGGAGTCTGTGAGAAACTCAGTAAGCTTATAATATTTTTCTCCCATAACCTCAGTCTGTCTAGTTTCTAATAATTGCATCTGATGCTTTCTTACCTAGTAGGAAAGTTGATTGGAATAGGAAAGTGGGAACATTACCTCAGCTGGAAAAAGTAAACTTTAATTTATCAATATGAATTGATAAAATAATGACTATTTTATCTGATTCCCATAGCATGCCTGCATACCAACAGCTCATCTTAAATGTTTCTTAAAGATCTGCCAACCCCTGTAGTGTTACCCTCTTTTGCAATAACTGGCCAGACTATTAGGCTATCACACCTCTGCAGAGATACGCATTTTTGATGTATTTCACTTTGGGGAGTTTTGGGAAGTCATTAAAATATAAAACCTGATAAAAAAAAGTGCATATACTGGATTAAAGCTAAAATAGTAGCTCCCAGGGATCTCTCACTAAGCAAAATCAGGTCAGGGCCTGGGGACAACCTTTCCCTGAAGTCACAGCAAGAAGTAAAGTTCAGCAATTACCACTCCTAACAGAGAGGGTCATCCTCTGGCAAAATACAGAGGATTAAAAAGCACTTATGTTGATGCTGATGGCTGCCAGAACTGCTTGCATCAAAATTTATTCCCCCCCCCCCCCAGCTTCATTTTCCCTCTTATCTCTGACTGCTCTGTGAGGGAGATATCGAAGGATACATTTGCAGGAACTTAATGTTAACTTGGCAGGAAGCCATCCGTATTGCCTTAGCAGTGTTTACTAAAGTAGGACATTCTAGAACTCCATGTCTATGGGACAAACTCTGTAAAGCCTCTTAGAATCTGGCTCAAAGTTTGGAAAGGGAAAGTACTTTTGCAAGTGCTTGGTGTAACCAAGTGATATCGCCCCCAGGCTAAAAAAAAAATGTTTCTCTCAGAGAGGCAATACTTCAGCTTGTTTTTCCAAGGGTGTTAGAACTGGGAACAACATTCACTCATTCACTGAGTATTTACTGAGCATTTGATCTCTGTCACAACTTGGTCTATATAGAAATGTGCACATCTTCTTGGGTGGGTGGGTGGGGGGGAGGGTAAGCTTCCTGGCTTTTTCTACCAATACTCAAGAAGCCAGTGATAGAAGGCCAGAGAGAAGAATCTCCATATCCCAGGCACTTCCTGTTCATCATGCCCAGATTAGTTCCTGTAATTCCTGATGGAGAAGCCTGACAAGGAGAAGCGAGATATTGAAGCAAGCACACTTTCCCCAGATGCCATAGCTGCAATGCGACTGGAAGGCTTTAAAGGGAAAAACCTGAATCCTTTCTCCGTGCCTCTCAAACTCTTCTGTCTAAAGTCCCTAATGGTTGGCAGGCTGTGAAGGTGGAGTTTAGAGACGTAGTCTGCTTTTCATGCTGACTCCCTTCTTGACTCCCTAGAGTAGGGGGGGAAATAATAAAAGTGATAGGAAGTTTCAGTTGCTCCAGACTTTGCACATAACATAGATCACCAAAAGAATGGATTTCTACTCTTTCTAAACCCTAAGTTTCTTTCCTCACTGTGTTGCTGATCAGTAAAAAAAGGGGAGAAAAAATAGGTGTGCAAGAACATAATCCGTTGTTTATACAAGTTGTGGATCAGGTGAAGACAAGCCCAGTTCCCCCCAAAGCTTTCAAATATACAGGATCATTTTAATCCTTATCATACTACTCTGAATTCTTTCCCCCATGAGCTTAGTCTTCTCAATTTCTGTCTTCAGGACAAATCCCTTCCCATTCTGCCTCTTTCCAGACTTTCTCCCGAAGTAGAGATGGTGAGCCTTCAAGTTACTCTTTTTCTAATTGTTATGTACTTACCCATGCATGTAGATTCTTTCACTACAATACTGTTTGCAGGGAGAGGAGGTACATTACCATGTGCCTGACAGAGTGGGGAAGTAGGAATAACCCAACCTTACTGAAACCCCTGCTCTTTTTGATCAAATATCAAAGTATATTTGTGGCTAGTTCACTTCTGTGTTCACAATGGAAATACTCTGCAATTTCAAACTCTTCCAGTTGTTGTTGTTGTTGTTGTTGTTGTTGTTGTTGTTTTGGTCACCAAGTGGTCTTGGTGATCTCTGCATATTGACCTGAAAATTTAGAGACACTCTGTATTGTATACCTACTAATCCACTCTGATGACTTTGCCATCTGCTCAATTCTGCCCATACAAAAACAAGCAAGAAATGTGTTTGAAAACCAGTGCTCTATCCTGCAAATAATGCAAATTTAGCATCAGTTCCTGAATACATCTATTTATATTACATCTATTTATATTACATCTATTTATATTTATATATTTGTGCGTGTGTGTGGGTGTGTGTGTGTGTGTGTGTGTATCCAGCTGCTGTAATCTTCAAGTAAGGCTGATGTTCTAGAAGACATGTTTTGTTTATATTCTGAAGATTATTTTACTACTTTGCACTCTGATCTGTAGGCCGAAGGAGGAGAAACCAGCTTATACCATGCTGTCTTTCACCTTGACCCAAACCAGGATAAAACAAAACATAAAATTAGACTCTTTGAAAAGTCCTTTCAGATCACTCAGTCAGTGGTGCCAAAAGTTCATTCATGATATTCTACCTGCCCTAATATTTCCTTATCATTATTATTTTTAAAATTTTTTAATATTTGTTTGTTTGTTTATTTATTTATTTATTTATTTATTTATTTATTTATTTATTTTGAGAGAGAGAGAGAGAGACAGAGCTTGAACAGGGGAGGGGCAAAGAGAGAGAGGGAGACAGAATCTGAAGCAGGCTCTAGGCTCCAATCTGTCAGCACAGAGCCCGATGAAGGGCTCAAACCCACAAACTATGAGATCATGACCTGAGCTGAAGCTGGATGCTTAACTGACTAAGTCACCCAGGTGCCTGTCCTTATTCTTTTTTTATGAATTCTTTTCTTAAATTTTAAAAGGCTACTCTGTTCTACTACCATTAATGGGAAATCAATATTCCTTGTCCCAAAGAAGATAACCAAAGAATTAATACAATAAAAACACAACAATATTTTATCTAGAAACTGTTACATACTAATAATTTCTGAATTTAAAGATCTTTAAAAAGTATATATAAGGAAATATTACTCAGCCATAAAAAAAGAATGAGATGTTGCCATTTGTGACAATGGATGGACCTAGTGGGTGTTATACTAAGAGAAATAAGTCAGAGAAAGACAAATACTATATAATTTCACTTACATGTGGAATCTACAAAAAAAAAAAGCAGAGACCCACAAATACAGAGGACCAACTGTTGATGGCTGCCAGAGGGGTGCGGTGGGCAAAATGGGTGACAGGGAGTGGGAGACACAGGCTTCCAGTTAGGGAATGACTAAATCATGGGGATGAAAGTTATGGCATAGAGAATAGAATCAATGATATTGTAATAGCAATGTATGATGACAGGTGGTAGCTATTTGTGGTGTAGCATAATGTACAGAATTGTCGAATCCCTATGTTATACATCTGAAACTAATGTAACATTGTGTGTTAGCTATAACTCAATTTTTTAAAAAAGTAGAAGTAACACCAAGTTAATTCACAAAACTAGCACTAACAAGACTTCATCTTTGACTTAATTAGGATGGTAGAGTTGAAAATGGAATGGGCTGTTACTCTATTATTTAATATACCACCTAACATGACCTCCAGTGACACCAGTGGTATGCTTTCTACACTTTGGGAAACACTGACAGTGCTATTCCTTCTACTAGTGTTGATGAAAATAACAGCTCAGAGAAATTAAATGAATTGCTTATTAATGGCAGAGCAAATCTTAGAATCCCTTTTAGGCCCTTAATTAAGTGCTTTTTCAAGTACAAAATGATTCTCATTTGAGGGGAAAAAATGACATGTAAACGTTATTTGTTGGTATCCCTGTCATGATCATTTATCATATTGATTCAATCTGCATCATTAATGGTTTTGTCCAATAATGTAGCTCAGAATTCTCATGTTAAGATCATCTATAAAAGGAAAGAAATACTTCTTTATTTTCAAAGATAAATATGAAATATTCATAAACAAGGAACAAATACTTCACATTCATTTGATTGTGTTCATTTTGGTTTTGTTGTTTTGGGTTAGCTCAAGGGCCTGTTATCTAGTATAACCAGGAAATTTTCTTTTTTAAAAGAGAAAAAAGTGGGGCATGCTGTAAGATCTGATAATGCACTAAAATGTGCAAAATTTGAGTACATTCAAGCATTCTTTACTGAGGGTAATAATTACAATGAATAAAGAGGATGTGAGGCTAAAAAAATAATTCTATTGAAGAGGCATGAAACTAATGTGTTCCATGATGTGCTGGTTAGCATAGACATATACTGTTAACACCCTAGTCTTCAGACAGGACAGATGGAAAGACAAGTGAAAACAAATATTAATATTCATATAAAAATGTCTAGCCTTTGTTCAAAAATGCTCTACCAAGAGCCCAAAGTTTGTGTTTTATGACTACCTATATGTATTTATATATGTATCTGATAGAATAATATCTTGATATAATAATGGTAGTGCTTTTTTGGAACACAAGCTATTTCCTGTCATTCTGCAACTCTTCTCCCTATTCAGGTAATAGGTATTGTATTCTATGCAAACTATTTCAAGTAAGAGATGACACAGTGGTATGCAAGTAATGAGACAAATTCTTGTCTTTTGCATATCAAAAGGGCAAGGTCAGGCTATTAACAATGGGTTCTTAAAAACCAGTTGAAGAGTCAAAGTAACATATTAAACTTAATCAACACTCTCCCACATGAAGGAAGAAAAGGGTAAGTCATAAGAAAAGAAGAAAGTTTAGGCAATGAAGAATTCCTGAGAATGGGCCCTAGTGCCTATTTCATGCCCCAGGAAAGTTGAAGTACAGGAAGGGGAAGACCATTGAAACCTCCAATTAAGTTTGGAGACTCTGAGAACAGAAAGAAATGTACCCTCATCCTTCTCCCAGGAAAGGCTAGCAAAGTGTCAACAACCCAAGAAGAAATGGTTGCCTAATGGAACCAAGAGACAGAGTGAGAGCATTTCAGTGTGCCTCTGATCAGGGCACAGGGAGGAGCAAGATTTTTTCCACCATGTAAGTGAAGTAGGAAAGTGACACAGAGAATGGATGGAGTGCAAGTCCAATTGTCAGGATTAGAGGGAGGCCATAAGATACTGCCAGAACAAATGAGTGAGGATCAGAAGAAATAAAGGCATCTTGGCAGATGTCAGTGTATGTGCAGAATGACAAGGACTCAACTGCCACCACCCAGAAAACTTGTCATGATATTACTACTCTGACCAAAACAGATATATAACCAGAGTGAGAAGGATGGAAGATAGTTACACACTGAATTAAATAATAGATCTATGCTATCTAAAACAATAGCTGTTCTACATCAATGAAAAAAAAAAGGCCATTTGATTTTTCATCCCAGATTGAATTGTACCTGCTATAGATACATATAATTTGAGATTTTACACTCAGAAGATAGATACTACATTATACCACTGCATCCTCCATAGAAATGGGAGAAAAACAGGGTTTAAATATATCCTTCAAGTGACTTTTACTTTAGAATTTCTGACAGAATTGAATATGATTGCCCCAGCTTGGAGTATTTTAGTAAACATATTTGAACTCACCACGAATAAAAACAAGGCACTACAAAATAGCGGTGAAGGGCAAGATCTAAGTCACATCACTATTAAAGGACTGGCTAAGACACAAAATCAAATATTAGAGTTCTTTAAAGTAAATTAATAAGGGACTATTCAATACCTGTGATCACAGAGTCATGACAAAGAAACTCATCTTCTTTGAGAGGTAGGCAATGCCTAGGCAGAATCGATGCAAGCTAGTTACACACAGCTCATTGCCAACATTCAAAACATTGAGTTCTTCCTAATTAGTATCGGCTATAGCTCTCTGACTTTCAGGTGGGTGGGGGGGCTAACAAGATTCTTTTGATTCCTAGATCAAAACGGTAATTGCATTTAAGCTGATACAATATCCTTTTAAATATGTGGATTTGTTATCAGTTGGTTTAGGTTAAGGTATGCTGCAGTAACAAGAACCCAGAATTTTAATGGCTCACAAAAACGATGTGCTGGTATCATGGCAGAAAGGAAGAGAGAAAGTGGCAAAATCAAGCAATGGCTCCTAAAGTCTATTCATACTTCATTGGTCAAAGCAAATCATGTGATTCCTGACATGGGCAGGGCAGTGCAAATCTCCTCCAGGGAAGGACAGCAAATATTTTTTATAATAATACAATTTACCATACATATTCTTATTTCTATTATTTTGGATTTTTTAAGCAACTTACCTATAAAATTATTGTAAGAAGAAGATGGCTTGATTTATAAGTTAGCACTTCAACTTGTGAAAAAAGAAGTACCTACTTTGATTGACTATCATATTAAGGATGCTTACAACAGCATGTGATAGGTTGAAATTTTTAATAAAAGTTTGCTGAATCATTACTATGCATGGATTATTATAAAGATCTTCAAGAAAGAACTAAAATGTCACTTATTTTCTTCCAATCATCTCAAACTTTCACATCAGAGTTGGTTCTTTGGGTTATGTTAACAGAGAGAAAGTAGCTGGTGTGATTTTGAGGCTAGTACTTCAGAATTTTTTTAACCTAGGTAAGCTACCACCGGGTGAATGGTCATACCTGAAGGGTAACTACATAGGCATCCTAGAGGCATTGTTAGCTGTGTTAAAAAAATAATAATAAAATGTGGGGAAATGTGCAGCTAGCTTCCAGGGTATTTGAATGATGTTATGCAATTTAGACCAACATTTATAGCAATATAAACTTGAAGATACTGTTCTTTATTTTGTCAATCATTGTTTAATTGATAGCTGCTTTACTAACAGACTTGAGTAACCTACTTTCCTATTATAAATATTTGGTGATTTCAAGAAATGTTTACAGTTTCTACATTTGAACTGTATATTTAAAGGAAAGAAAGATCTTTAGGTAGACAATAGACATTTGTTGTTTCTATGTGCCTCCTTTCATCTGGTTACAGTGACCAAAATTTGAGTATCCATCTCTTACATATATTCAGACAATAAGATTTGGATGGCTATACCTTTACCTCCAACCCAGAAAAAGTCACATGACCCATACCTAGCCAATCTGAGTATTATACACTCTTGGCTACTTATTATTGGTTCAGGAATAAGCATGTGGTCCAAGTTAGGCTGCTAGGGTTTAATTCCAGGATTCTTATTAGAACTGTTGAGAAAAGATTATTTCTTTCTTCTTCTGGAGTGAATGAAAGGGTGGCATCTTGACAGAACCACAGGAAAGCTTTCCTGAGAATGGAACTTACACAAAGGAAAAACAGCTCAAAAATGGAAAGAGTAAAGTGGAATGTTGGTTATAACATTTGGGTACCTGGATCCAAAAATATTTCTGAAGCATATTATCCTCTGGAATTTTCAGTTATGTGAGCCAATCATTACTACCCCCTTACACCACACCATCCTTTTATTTTTATTTTTTAGAAGAGAAATTGAATTTCAAAGTTTATTTATTTTTGTGAGAGAGACTGAGTACCAGTGACAGAGGGACAGAGAGAGAGGGAGAAGAGAGGATTCAAAGCAGGCTCTGAACCGACAGCAGAGAGCCCCCTGCATGGCTCAAACTCACAAACCATAAGATAATGACCTGAGCCAAAGTTGGATGCTTAACTAATTGAGTCATCCAGGCACCCACTATCCTTTCAAAAGTCTGTTTGAGTTAAGTGTTCTTCCACTTGTGACTAAAGTTCTTACCAATATACTTGTCCTTCTGGTAGATATAGCCATTCCCCTCTCTGTATATGATAATGTTTCAAGAAGGGATGGTGATTCAGAATCACAGGGTACCATATCATTCTGTGTAGATCATAAAAGCAGTACAAAGCCATAGTGTTTAGAGACCTTGCTTTCTGTGAAGCATTTATGGTGGAAGAATAAAATCCATAATAGTATGGATACTGTCTCATCTTTACCTAATTATTTTATATTCATTTAATCCTGTGCTTTATAGTACCAAGAATTCCCTATTTCTGTATCCTCAAGATCCAATGCTGTACCTGGCACAAATTAGGTATGTAATAAATGGTTGAACAAAGGAATGAATTAATATTCCATATTAAAATTGATGCCTACCATAGTAAAAAATGCCATCAAAGTTGTAGCATAAGCTGTTGGTTATTAAATGTATATTAAGTAGTAATCCTATTCACAAAACTCTCCAAATGCCTGCTGTTGAATGACTTGGATAAATATGTGGAAGGCAGGAAATTCCAGGAAGAAAAGATAGCTTGAATAAAGTAAAACAAAAGTCTGGATAAACTTAGAGACATATATTTCCTGTTCCAGAATCACCCACTATAAATTTTAAAGCAGTTTTTTTTTCCTTTTTAAAAATTATTTAAAAGTATCTTTCCCACAGTTGTCAATAACAATAATCTGGTATTTTACCCTAATTGCAAGCTAATTAGATAGCCTGCTACAGTTTCATGGAAGACATGAGATTCCTAGATCAGAGTAAAAGGACTCTCTTATTCATGGAACAGAAATCAGCATAAGCATCATCATGTCATTGTCATTTTTTCTTGCCACAAATCCCATGGGTGTGGGACAATATAGATGGGCTGAGATGGATGTCTGCAAATGCAGTGGCTTATGTTACAGGAGTGGAACCCTGAACCTAGGGAACCCAAAGCTTTTTTAATGGGCAATAATTTGCCTATGTTTTGCTCTGGAGAGACATATGGTTACATACCGGAAAGTAAGTATGGCTCCTTTCTGCTCTGGAGGAGATGTTATCTATTTCCTAAAGCTGTTCACCTTACAAACTTTCTTCAGAAGACAGTTTGGAATCAAAAGCTAAACACAAGACACACAGCAACATAGGAGACCCATGAGAATTGCCTCTCACCAATAGTAGCAGAAATAACAGAAAACCTAAATTAAAAGATTAAAGTATGACCTCATTAAATTTTAGATATTTAACTTCCTCTCAAATAGAACTTCTACTATCTCAGAAACAGAAGCTATGCAAAGCCAATTTGACTCTGAAGCATCCTGAAGAATAAAAAGCAAAAAACATATTGCTTTTTTATTGAGAATCATTTTCCAAAGGAAGTTAGATTCTTTTGGGTTTGATTGCAACTCTAGGTTGAGTTTCAATACATTTCCCTCTGTATTTGTTTGGGGAGGACTTAGGGAGGGAATATATCTACAATATTTGCTAGAATGTTAACTTAATGCCTAATATAGAATTTATGATAAAAGGGTAAAAGAGTTCAGAAAAGGAGGTTTTGCTGAGAAATGAGTTGTTAAGAGGAATGGAAATACAGGCTTGTACCTTTAGGAGTGGAAATTAACCCAAGCAGAGGCCCATTGGCTTGAATAAAGTAAATTTTAGTTATCTAGCCCTTAAACACTGTTGTAAACAAGAGTTGAAGTGTAAGTCCACATTTTACTACTCATACTATTCTGTAATATCCAACACAAGTACATCTGGGGCCAGACAAGGATCAGGCAATTTAAACTGAAAAGACCTCTGCCTGAATATGCCTTTTTCATAAGTAAGGTAAACAGAGGGCACAAGTTAAGTTTGAGACTCAAATCACATACAAACCTTAATAAAATCTAAAAAAAAAAAAAAAAAGGCTGAACTGGTTCTATGAATTTCTATTTACCTATGTGAAATTTTTTATTTGATTTTACATTTTGTAAAAGTATAAATAATTGCGAAAGAGTGAACCTACTTAACACTTTAATTAAAAAAAAAAAAACATAGCCAATACATGCAAAAGCTATCATTTTTAGCTTTCTTTGTAAACGTAAATGACAATATTAGTTACTGTATATCTCCAAGTTCTCAAATTCCGGAGGGTAGGAGAAATCCTGTGACTGTTTTTTCTGGGTCTGAATGTATTATCAAAACATCATTTTTAAATGATAATCTGGGTTAAGTACCCTTTTAAATCTCTTCAGAGGCTACCTATCTCCTTAAAAGCATTAATGGGCCCTTTCATAGCTGATCTTCCCTGGGTACCTTGCCTCACCTTCATTAGATGATTTCGGGCAAAGAAGGGATATGGTCTGACTTTGATTGAAATGTTGAAAATATAAGCAGTCAATTGTATAAAGCAGGAGCATAAGTTACCAGACTATTATAATAATTCAGGAAAGGGGCAACTGGGTGGCTCAGTAGGTTAAGCATCTAACTCTTGGTTTTGGCTCAGGTCATGATCAGATGGTTTGAGCCCTGTGTCGGGATCTGCACTGGCAGTGTGGAGTCTGCTTGGGACTCTGTGTCCTTTTTCTCTCTCTCTGCCCCACCCCAGCATGCGTTCGTTCTTTCTTTCTTTCTTTCTTTCTTTCTTTCTTTCTTTCTTTCCCTTCCTTCCTTCCTTTCCTTTCCTTTCCTTTCCTTTCCTTTCCTTCCTTCCTTTCTTTCTTTTTCTTTCTTTTCTTTCTTTCTTTCTTTCTTTCTTTCTTTCTTTCTTTCTCTCTCTCTCTCTTCCTTCCTTCCTTCCTTCCTTCCTTCCTTCCTCTCTCTCTCTCTCTCCTTCTCCCTCTCTCTCTCAAAAATAAATAAACATAAAAAAATAATCCAGGCAGCATGGGGCAGGAGCAGTGGTGAAAATGGTGGGTGCTAGTCAGATGCTGGACATTATTTTTAAGAGAAGCAACAGGATTTTTCTGATAAACTGTATGTAAAGCATGAAAAAAAGAAGTTTCGTTTGTTTCTTTTTTTAAATGTTTATTTATTTTTGAGAGAGAGAGAGAGAGAGAGAGAGAGAGAGAGCAAGCCGAGGAGGGGCAGAGAGAGAGGGAGACACAGAATCTGAAGCAGGCTCCAGGCTCTGAGTTGTCAGTGCAGAGCTCGACATGGGGCTCGAACCCACCAATTGTGAGATCGTGACCTGATCTGAAGTTGGATGCTTAACTGACTGAGCCACCCAGGCACCTCTGCTTGTTTGTTTCTTATTGTGTCTCAAGCAACTGGAAGAATGGCATTTCTACATACTGAGATAGACAGACCATAAGAATTCAAGCTGGTGGAAAAAATCAGGAGTTGAAAGTTAGCATTTGAGATATCTATCAGACACCCAACAGGGAAAGCAAGTAACTACTTGGGCACAAGTTTGGAGTTTAGGGGAAAAGTCTGGACTAAAGGTAAATAATTGAGAGTTTTAAGAAGAGAGATAACATTTAAAACCATTAAACTGGATGAAACCATCAAGGGAGTGAATGTAGGTAATATCTTGGCTTGAGTCCTGGGGAACGTTAGCAGACAAGAAGATGAGGAGAAATAGGCAAAGACACTGAGAAGAAGAGGCCAGCAAAATTGGAGAGGAACCTAGAAAAGGAGCACTTGAAGCAAGGAAATCTCTAAGAATGAGGGAGCCATACCATGTTACATGCTGCTGACCGATTTAGTAAAAAAAAAAGGACTAAAGACACTGACGATTAATATTGCAATGGCAATGTGGAAGTGAGGGGTAGATCCAGGTTTTGTGGGATCCAAAGCATATACAATTTAGGGACTCTTGGAATTATGCATAGGGGTTTAGCTCTTGGGACCTAGGTACAGCACCTCAAAAGGTCTTGTGGAAATGAAGATCACTGAAGCATAAGCTTTACTAGTTCCAAAGCAAAGCCACCTCTGTTGATGGTCTCTGATGCATGTGGAAAGTGTACTCTGGAGTGTTTGGGAGAGCCCAGTATTGTGAATCTGGAAAAAATGGGAGGGAAGGAAATGAAGACAGAGAGTAGAGACAGTGCTCTCAAGGCGTTTTCTAATGGGGAGGGGCAGAAATAGGGTGGTATTCAGGAGTAATATGGAAGTTAAGGGAAGGTTTCTTTTTCTTTCGTTTTTCTTTGCTAGGAGATGATATATAAAGTTGAAGATGAAGATGAGGAGATGGTGGTCAATTGTTGGGTTAATATCTGTGAAATGGTGCAAGAGAAATGGGATCCATTGCAGGAGTGGAAGGGATGCTTTGAAGAGAAGCACACAGACAGTCTATCCTGGAAAATGAAGGAAGGTAGATGATGTACACAGGTAGATGTGGATGGAATGTGTGGAAGTTCTCTTTATTGCTTCTAATTTTTTTCCAGGGAAAAGGAAACAAAAACATCAGAAGACAGGGAGGTATAGTCAGGTGTATGAAGGTTTGGAGAAAAAGACATAGGAAGTAATTCTCTAGGGGACTATGACAAGGAATGGACTAAAGACAAGTTGGAGGATTTCTGGACTTTACTTACATTCCTCTTGAGGTTAGTTAGGGCTTGCGATCTTAGAGAAAGGCTGGTTACTATGACTGTATGTTTTCTCTATTTCTCTATTTCTGCTATTTTCTGCTGCCCCAGTGAAGACAGATGGTAGGCAAATCATTAGATTAACCAAGGATGGGGCATTCATGACAGGGTTGGGGAGGCCACCTTCAACATTTCAACCAGACTCGACTTTTTCATTTCTTCATGCTCCCTATTTTCTCTAGATCTTCCTCCGCTCCCCTACTAAATTCTGCCTCCCACTGTGCCTTGGCTAATTACTAATGATCTTGATGCTACTTCCTCAAGGAAGTCTTCACTTACAGAGACTAGATTGTAAGAGGGTTCTCTGCCATTCTGACTTCTTTCTTCCATACAAGACACTCCTTGTTAAGTATCTGTTCAACCTATGTCTTTCATACATGACCTAGAGTTTACCAAGGCCAGAGATACATCTGCCTCACCCACCTATCTTGCCTCCATGGCTGGCACAAAGCCTAGTTACATACGGTGCAGTCACACAATTCATGCATCCAACATAAACACTGTCATTAGAACCAAACTCTCTGCCTCTTGGGCTCCAGGATGCTGAGGCCCAGAACTAACAGTGACAACCAGTGAAGCCACAGTAAGAATGACCAAGAAGCAAGTGGCTATCTTCTTTTGTATAACTTTCCCAAACAGTTCCAATCAAGTAAGATTTAAATTTAAGTTGAGCAAACATTTATTGAGCATTCACGTAGTACTAGGACCTATGCTATATGTTTTTATAATTACCATATCATGTAATTTTTAAATATCCTTATATGTATTAAGACTATAGAGACTTAACATTAAAAAAAAACCCTCAGGTGAGCATGAACATGACATTCACTCACTGATTCATCTTTAGAAATTTAATAGTTACTTAAATGCAGAATAGTTTTGCTGCCCATATATGTGCACTGAGATAGCCTTTTGTTCCTTCTTTTTACTCAATGGATACCAAACCTTTGAGTGCATGAGAATTACTGCACAGGTTTGAACCTATAAAACCATGTACTATAGGTACAATTTAAAAGATTTCTAAGGTTATTTTAAAAATATAACCTGTTCTCTTGGTTCTGCTGATTTTGAAACCTCATTCCCTTATAATTTTATATTCCTTAGGTATAATAACTCAACAAATATGTGTTGAGTGAAAAAAATACCTCAATAAGAGTGGTTTGATATCAGAGGTACTCAACAAAACCATTACTGGAAAGTTATTAAGTGCCATGAACCTGAGAGTACAAAAGTGGAGCACACAGTCTTCTGGGGACAGGTGAGCAAGCAAGTAGGTTACAAGGTAACAGTACAGGCTACCTGGAAGGTACAGAACTAAGATGCTGGGGGAAGTCCAGGAATGGGTGATGTTTTAGGATAAGCAGGAATTAGCCTGATAAAGAGAATCAGGGAGTGGAACTACAGGTATTCCAGGTAAGGGGATAATGGGCTCCAAAGGACAGAGTTAAGGACAAATAAAACCAGCATTACAATTGTTCTAGGAATTGGCTTAATTCATTCAAAGAAAAAAACCTTGGATTTCTTCCATTAGAAAGAAAGAAAAAGAAAGAAAGAAAGAAAGAAAGACAGAAAGAAAGAAAGAAAAAAGAAAAGAAAAGCCAAGCCTTCATCTTCTTCCTGAGCTTGAAGATGCCTCCATCAAAAAGAATCAGACCCAAATGGATTTTTTCAGTTGGAGTCAGTGATATAACAAGATGAAAAGTTGGTGACCAGAAAGTAATAACCTCATGGTCCTTCAAAAAACTCTGTGGCCCTACTCTTGGGTTATTGGGAAACCCATTTCATGTCAACCTCATGTTCAGCTCACATGCACAAGATGTGCTTTAAATTAGGTAGGTGACTCTGAATGAGATCTGGATCAATGCCCGTTGAGAAGTACATGGCAACCTAAGAAGTACTCTCACATATTTCTCAGGAGCTCTGTCTACTGTAGTACATAGCTACTTTGAGGAAACAGGTTTTGGTACTAATTCATCTTCCATCAAAACCTTATTTCTTTCTTGGTTTGCTGAACTGAGAGCTGGGCCTTAACCCTTGGCCCTCTTACTTGTAAGGATAACTCTTGATTATAATGCAAGATAATTTAGAAAAGTCTCAAGAACAATCGTCTTTTGTTTGGGAAGAAGGAGCCAATTGCTTTTAGAGATCAGGCAGAGATTCCAATTATCAACTTGATGAGCTAGGTAATTTCAAGCTTAGCAATAGAAAAAACAACAACAACAATCCTAACTCACAATTAAAGTCATCAAACTCTGCATGCAGGTATTGCTAATAAAGAAATGGCCTTTTCTCTCAAACGGATGATTTGTTTGATTTTATATTGTGTAATGGTACTCACCACCTGGTATAGTAGGAACAGAGCTTGGCAAGCAAGATGACCAAGGGGCACAGGCAGAACCTTTAAGAAGTTTTCATTTTTCTGTTCCACTTTTTCTTAAAAAAAATGGAGTGGCCCATTCTGTGTCAGGATTCATTCATTCATATTCTCTCTCTCTCTCTCTCTCCCCAACTGTCCAGCAATTTCCCATGCATACCTGTCCCTGGTTAGTAATTCCTCATTCCTAAGTTTCTTTAATTCAGAATGAGTTCAGGGTCCTTCATTTCAAATCCAGGTATAGTCATGTGATGCCATACATGTTAGCGTAAGATACTGGCATGACTTGGGCGATAATGGTAGCTGTAGCTTATTCTGTTCTTGGCCCTTATATGCAACTATTAATCCGAGAACCTTTGAGAATTTTCTTGGTTTGATTTTTAAGCTACTACTTATTGGATATTTGCTATATTCCAGGCAACACACTGAATGCTTTGCATATATTTTCTTATTTAATCCTCATAATA
Source organism: Lynx rufus (assembly GCF_022079265.1). Classification (NCBI taxonomy): domain Eukaryota; kingdom Metazoa; phylum Chordata; class Mammalia; order Carnivora; family Felidae; genus Lynx; species Lynx rufus. The sequence goes on from NW_025814823.1 coordinate 191,080,751, forward strand.
TAATGAGTTAGATATAATTGATCCCCCTTTTGTATACTTAGACAAATAAGGACTAGAGAGGTTAAGTAATTCTCCCAAGGATACCCAGCTGGTCAGGAGCAGAGCCATGACTCCAAGGCTGGTGTGTCTCCAGACCTGTGTACTTTAAGACTCTGCTCCTCTGAAACGAACTTTCTATGCCATCATCCAACAGGGAAATCAGTTGTCTCCTGCAGTAATGAGTAATCATCACTAGAGATGCACAAAGAATAAACTGAATACCATCTGTTCAGAACACTGCAGAAGGCACTATTTCATTAAGTAGCAAGTTGGACCAGGTACCCTCTGAAGTGCCTTCCAAGGGATACATTGTGGTAAAAAGTTGGCATATTTTTGGAGTTGGGTTTGGGATACTGAGTAGGCCATTGTAGGTGTCATAAGGGAAGGAACAGATGGGAAGGAAAGACACAGAAAGAAATGAAGAGAATTCATCATTTTTTCATGTTATCCCTGCTTCTAGCCTGCTTAAAAATTGTCAGTCCTGCAAATAAGCTCTCATTCAGTTTGGTCCCATCCTGGTGAGTTGGTGAGTAATGTCATGCCTTTAAAGAAAATGTGTAGCACCCCATTTGAGCTACAACGATGTCTCTAAATGGTCCTACATGTACTGCCATCTTACTCTTCTGTATGAATATACAGCTCCCCCACCAAGTTGAAAGATGTTCTCTAATTTATAAACAAGCAGGGAGAACAGCAGGACAGCAGAGCTAGGTCAATTATAATAGCAAATGTGGATGAGCCACTATCTCCAGAGTAAGCCTTCATTACACACCACTCAAAAAAATTAAGATTCTGAAAAAACAAAATGACCGATCTGAATACTAACATCCTCACCTCTTTTTCCTCACTTAAGTGAGGAATTGTAGCTTCCATCAGTTCTTACTCCATGAAAGTAAAATCCTAACTAAACTGCACATTAGTAGTTAGGTCATCCATCTATCCATTATCCATCCATCCATCCATCCACTACCCATCCACTCTGTACTTTCTACTAGGCACTGTTCTGGGCCCTGGGGATATAATAGCGGGACACAGTGAAAAGGAGTCTTGCTCTTACAAAGGTCACTGTCTAGTGAGGAGGCAATTGTGGCAAAACATGAAACAGGCTATGGTAGGGAAATTTAATGATGTAGTATGAGTACACGGCAGGGGCTCTTAATTCACATTTAGCTGATCAAGGAAAGTTTCATGGAAATAGCTAATGTCTAAATTGTTTCCCAAAGGATAAGTTTGAATTCTCTAGACCCAGTACATACATATGAGATTTAAGGGAAAGGATAAGGGATGCCTAGAGAGTTTCACAGTTTAGGAAACATGTGAGGAAGACAACAAAGTGCAGGGGTTTTGGCAACAGAACATCTAGTCGTTTTCATGCATCTCCTCAGACACACAGTCAAGGGTCTTAGAGAGCTGGGTCATTTCTTTCTTTCTTTCTTTTTTTTTTTTTCTTTCAATATGATTAAAAAACAGCTATATTGAGATATAATTCACATATCATATGATTCACTGATTTAAAGTGTCCAATTCAATGACTTTTATTATACTTACAGAATTGTGCAACCTTCACTATAGTCCATTTTAGAACATTTTCATCATTTCAAAAAGAAATCCCATCCTCCTTAGCTGTCATCCCCTAAGGCAATCAGTTTTTAAACATGCAAGTGACCTTCAGAAGTAAAAAAAGGCGTGACTGTCAATTGCCATCTGTTGTCCAGAAAACAAACAGCCAGAAACTCAAGTTGTGGAATCAAGAATGGCTTCTATGCCTTCTGTGGTGGTGAAGTCTGCTTGTGTGTATATGTGTATGGAGGGTAGGGGGCAGGGGAGAGAAGAGGATTTTAAGAGACCCTAGAGTAATGAGTCAGATGCTTCATTTTTAGCTCTAAGATAGGCTCATGAAAGCAGAGGTATTTACTTATGGCAACTGATCTTTGGAGAAAGGGGTTTGTCTTTTGTTTGTTGGTCTATTTATTAAGCAAAAAACATGGAATTGTAAGAGGAAGTTTGGAAACTCCAAGCATGCATAAGGACAGTTTTCCTACCCCAAGCAACTGAACAAATAGCTGTCAAGACAAGAAGTGCAGGGAAAGCATATTCAAAGTTTAGATCTTGCGTATGGCCCAAGGCTCCAGGATGCTGGACCAATGAACATAGGGTCAGCCAAGTCAAACTCCACATAGGTCTTGGGGAAGGCTTACAAAGAAAAATTAACATTGCTTAGTTTTAGATAGCTTAGTTCTAGATAGCACTAGAGTAAACTAAAGATCCCAATGAAAAATTCCAGGTCTTTCTGGTGTCCGAGTGGCAATTATCAAATGGTGTAACTAGAGAAATAATCTCCCTCTTTCCTGGCCACACTTGACAGTTCCATACAGTCTCAAGGAGAAGAGCATCTTAAAATTTCCCAAGCATCCCAAAGAGGGGATATATAGTGAAGAATTGACTGGTATTACTTAGAGGTCTCACAGTTGAAGAAAGTATCAGTGTTTCAGGTCCCAGGGATAGGTGCTGGTGACTAAAACTAGTGGCTCATCTCAAGAGACTGGACACGTACTGATGGCCATGGATTAGACATCTTCCTCCAAGGCAGGAAGATTCAGAATTCCTCCTCATAAATTATATGTCCCTGTCAACTGAATCCTGTAAGTTCAAATCCTTGAAGACTGAACTACCATTTCTTTATGAAAGCTTTACCCTAACTCACAGTAATCTCTGCTTTCTATAAACTTGTAGCCCTTGACTATATGACTTATTTCCCACAAAGAGACTACTCTGTTGTGCTCCTTTTCTTTTGATACTGACTCACAAACTAATTGTGATTCCATAGATTGTAGTCCTCTTCAACAGCAGAATGTCCTGTGGAAATACAGGATCAACAAAACCCACTGAAGGTTCAGAATCCTGGCTTTGCAGTCAGGATGACCTTCTTTTGAATCTTAGGTCTGCTATGTCAGCAAATGATCCAGTTTCTCTCAGTTCTAGTTTTCTAGTTCTAAAAACAGGTAAAGTTAGTCATTTTACTCTGGGTGTTGTGAGGATTGAATGTAACAGGGTAGTATGGTCAAACATTTACCAGTGTTTTATCTGGGTATTTTCTTTCTCACCATGGCTATTCCTCTCATCTAGGAGCCAGGCTGGTTTGCTCACTGTCTCAGAGAAGAGATACCATGAGAGAAAACAGAGAAAACAGGGGTCTTTTGGTGCCTTTTGGGTTTGAAAAACTTAGTAGGGAGGGTACTGGAAATGCCTCAAGACATGATGAGGAAGAGCAAGCTTTCCTCATTTCTGGACCAGAAAAAAGTTGACCACACTTGGGGAAAGATAAAAGGCAGAGGCAGGGGGTGACAAGTTAGGCATTGGCCAGTTCCTGCACCCTGTTCCATGAGGTGAGCCTAGAGAAGAGGGAAAAAAAAGAGAAAAGTTTATGGTATCCAGTGTATCCCAATGTTGGAAAGAACCTAGGAGGGGCAAGATTCTGGGTAAGATTAACGAACTGGTGTGTTCAGAGAGTAAGACCAGAAACTGTCTTAAGGAGTTTTCTCTGCTCCCATGTGATTCAAGAACAGAACAATTATCAAGATAGGCATGCAGATAGCAGAAAGCATCTTTGGGCTTGATGTCTTACAGACAAGAACTCAGGATATCCCATTAGTGATCTGTGATGACCAGGAATCAGATGAGACAACGGACACCACATTGGATATCAGCAGGATGAAGATATAAAGTGCCATATGGACATGCTCCTCTTGTACAGGATAAGCCCTGAGGAAATTATTCTGGGTGTCCCAGCTGGTAGTTTAAGTTCTGTCACTCTGTTCCCCTCTGGTGGAATGAAAACTAAAATTACATATTAAGTTGCTACAGAAGAATAAGGATTCTGTATCTTCTGTATTTGTATATTTGAGTTGTGGTTGAAATGTATACACATTATATGCCATAAAATGCTTGGGTATATGACGAATTCTAAATATTTTATCTGTCAATCAATAACTGTTAAAATTGTTATGTTACACAAACCCTCTGGAGTATAGATGGGAGGTCTGCAAACTATGGCAGATCAAATCTGACTTACCCTCTGTTTATACAAATAAAGTTTTATTGGAATACAGTCATGCTCATTGTGTTTTCACATTGTCTGTGACTGCTTTTGAGCTATAGCAGAGCTGAGTAGTTGCAACAGAGATCCAATGGCCCTCAAAACCTAAAATATTTACTCTTTTGCCCTTTATATAAAACATTTGCTGACTCCTGGTTAGAATCTTGATTGCTTTAGGATATAGCACACATGCTCGTATTAGCCATTAGTCAGGTTTCTTCAGAGAAAAGAACCGATAGGATGTGTGTATCTATGTGTGTGTATTTAAGGAATTGGCTCATGAGATTCTGAAAACTGACAAGCCCAAATTCTGCAGGGTAGGCTGGCAGGCTGGAGAAGACTTGCCATTTGAGTCCAAAGGCAGTCTCCTGGCAGAATTCTCCCTTTTTCTGGGAAGGTCAATCTTTTTCTATTAAGGCCTCTGACTGATTAAATGAGGCCCACCCGCATTTTGCTTTATTCAAAGTCTACTAATTTAAATGTTAATCTCATCTAAAAATATACCTTCACAAAAACATCTAGGCTAATGTTTGACCAAATATCTGGATACTATGGCCCACTAATTGACACTTAAAATTAACCATCACACACATGCATGCACACATACACCTGCAGCGGTGCCCTGTGAAAACACAATGCTATCTGTATTCTATCTAAAGATCTCACTCAACTTCTCGGTATTGGTTTGCAGTCAATCAGGAAGAGAATACATGACCCTGCACAGTGCTCATTTCCTCAGACTTTGAGAAAGAATACATTTTTGCTACAAAAATTCAAATTTTCTTCTAGAGAATGAAATCAAGGTAAATGTTTCCCATTTCACATCCCAGTCCTTTGGTGTAGCACCAGCATGTAAAGGCTAAATACAAACGGATTTTTGTTCAAATCAACTGGCATAAAAGATGACGCATTCCCTTTTTTCTCTGTGGGAAAACCAGACGGGCCTAATTAATAAAATGTATCATATCAATCTTCAATTACGTCTCAGTGGGGAGGGAGACTAGTGCAACCTAGAAGTCTTTAGGCATTGGAGAATGATGTTTTAATTGAATAAACACATTTTTATTTTTGTATTTAGGGAACCACTTTAAAAACAATGTATCAGGGTCCGATTTTAAGGGAAAAGGCTGAATGTAAAAAGTCTATTTTAGGAACATGCTATTTTCCCCTCACTTTTGTAAAATAGGTCGAGTGATACATGCCCTATCTCTCTCTCAGGGTGAGCGTGAAAAGCAACTATTTCGGAGAAATTCTTGAAAATTATAAAAGACTGTACAAACAGAAGCTTATAAAGCAAGGGGGTCAGAACACGCTAGTTGGCTATAGTTTGGATTTGAATATCAGTACGCAAGAAGTTAAAAAAAAATCTTCAGTGAATGGCTGAAGACCAAAGCAAAGCAAAAGCCAGGGAGATGTAATTCAGCAGAGCACAGGACTCCACCACGCTCACCTAAACTCCCAGATCCAGGAGTCAGCACTTCCTCTGAAAATTACAGTGACCTGGGTGAAAAGGTTCATCCTGAAATTTGGACACCAAAGCTCCCACTTTAATTAGACAACATATTGCAACCTTCGCTGTGGGGAATGTTCTATTTTACCAGACAACCGGAGAACCTCTGAGACCTTAGAGTTCATAAAGTCCAGGTTATAACTGCAAATGTCTCCAGGGATGAGGCAAGGAATGTGAGGGAAGTCACTGCAAGTATGGTGTTAAATGGCAGCTGGACCTCAGCCTCATTGTTGGGAATATGATAAGGAGTGGTGGGGACTGTGGAGAATAAGAGGCCACTCATCTTTTCTGAAGGCAGCAGCTCTATTTGGAGATTCCCTCACTCTTGCCATGTTAGAATGAGGGTCCAGAAGAAATGTGAAACTTCCCAATTTTCAAATACTGGCAGCTACCCTAAATTTTAAAAACCACAAGAAAAAAACTCCCCATAGTCCATATGTTAAACTAAACGTTTATAGGCTATAAATTGCAATTTCTTAAAATAAGCAAGTCATAGGGAGGTAATGTATAGCATGGTGACTACAGTCAATAATACTGTGCTGTACATTTAAAAGTTGCTAAGAGAGTAGATCTTAAAAGTTCTCGTCACAAGAAAAATCATTTGTAGCTGTGTAGGGTGACAGATGTTCACTAGACTTACTGTGGTGATCATTCTGCACTATATACAAACACTGAATCATTATGTTGTACACTTGAAACTAATATAATGTTCTATGTCAATTATACCTCATTAAAAATTTTGCAATTTCTGATAGCCTATCCTTCTGATTTTCCTGACAAGAAATAAGAGCACAGAGAAGTGACCACGTGGGGGACACCAGTCAGTCAGCAGCTAGGGGCTCTGGTCTCTATACCATTTTCTTGTGTTTACTACACTGGGCTACACTGGGCAGATGCATTGATGTCCCCAACAGTTTGATTATTCAACATAAATGTGTAACTGCCTCCAAATATTCCTGAAGTTGAGAATATTTTCACACTCTCTTTTCCATCCTCCTACCCACTTCTCAAGACAGAAATGAAAACTATTGTGGAAGATCCTCAAGATGGGTTTGAGGTCAGATCCATGCACTTCTTCCCCCGCCCCCAAACAAAAGTTTTCATACATTTATTCCTGAACTAACGTACTGTTGCAGAAGCAAAGTAACAGAGAAAAATCATTTCCCCAATAAAACAAGTGTATTGTTCAGGTAGTAGGGCCGTTTACAGAGTGACAGGATAGGAGCATGTGACCTTCACGCAGCATAAATATGTGTGCCATGTCATGTATGAGCCCTTACGGACCCAGCTTCGTTCTTCTCCAGTGCCTCCTCTTGGAGTTGTACCTGATTTTATTACCAGATTTCATCAGAATCCACTGGGTAATGGGATGATTGTGCTTTTGTTTCTCAAACAGGAATCACTTGATCATTCAAAGTTTTGTGAGCATACATGGCAAGGAACAGTCAATTGCATACACCACAATGGCGGAGAAAAGCAGAGAGAGATCCACGCAATTTTCTTTGCTCAAGTCTGGGGATGTAGGATGCACTGCTCTCTTTTTCTCCAGGCAGTCAGAGCATGTAACAAGATCTCCTGCCTTCCTTAATTCCATGATCATAAATATTAGCTTGAACGCACTTGTTCCCCTCCACATCTCTCTCCATGGTTTTTGTCAGATGGATCCAAACTTTGCATAGCTACTGGACCAGATTTCAAAGACAGCTTGAGTAGAAAAAGTAAAATCTACCAAAGGGAACATGAGTGTTATGTTGGATAAGGTAGAAGAAGCTTAGGTGTATTGGAAGCCATGTTTCATTAAATCAATAAATTATTCCTTTAATCGCCTCCCCTCTGGCTGATTGGCCTCAGATCCATCACTTAACATACTTGTGCTTCAGCTTGCCTTGTGGTAACCACATCTTACACAGCTCTGGGCGAAAGGAGGGGAGTAGGCTGAGCATGATGTTTGGCACCTGGTTGGCACATGGTAACTGCTAGCTGAGCCTGAGGATACAGCGTACTTAGAATTGCACACATGATAAATCAGGGCTTTGAACACGTACATACAGGCATGCGAGGGTTATTAGACTACAGTGCAGTTCACTCAAGTTTCTTTTTAACCAACCATTTTTAGCCCTTTCAAAAGTAGCTTAGTCTGATGTTGCCTTAACATTACACACTAAACAATGCAGAACAATCTAAAAGCATTTAGACAGAAGCTTGTGAGGCAGGACTCAAAAGTGGTCAAAAAATAGCTGCTGAATACTATGATGTCTGTGATTTGCTTCTACATAACATGGGGATGGGGAAGTGAAGTACAGATTGGCTATGAGTTGATAATTGCTGACACTGAGTCATAGGTACATAGAGGCTCATTATAGCACTCTGTCTTCCATATATATTTACATTTTTCTCTACTAAAAGGCAAACAAATGAGCTCATGTACAGTAGAGTTAGATCTTTGAATATTTCAAAATCTGGTATCTTTCCAACACCCTCTATCTCAGTGCTCACACAGGAATGGCAAATACTTATGCCACATGTCTCCACTCCCTCACCCATGGCAGACATTAGCAGTCAGTCATGACACTCCTTATCTCCAGGCTCTAGGCAGCTACTGTCAATTAGTGAAAGTTGGTAGAATAAAATGAAACTCTTTATTACCAACGTCTAATAAATAAGAAAGGTCATTAGTGTACTTAACTGAATTTCTCTTTTTCCTTTTTGAAGACCTTGTTGAGTTGGCACAATTAGTGGTTAAGACTGTAAATACTGATATTTCAGGAAAGTAGGCTATTTTTCTTTTACAGTGACCATCTAATTTGATTTCTATATGGCAACATATCTAATAAGCTAGTCACAAGTTGAGATTCCAGCATATTAATATGAACTCCACACATCAAAATTTCCTTTTCATCATTATATTATTAAAGATCTCCCTTTTTATATTCTAACACAGCTCATGTAATTTTGATGTGTGTTTTTATCTGACTTGCATTATCTATTTGGATGATGAAAAACTCAGTGTTTCCAGAGGAAACTCAGTGCTGATCTGTATTTATTTTATACTTTATTCTTGTCCAGCCAATCTCGCACACATAGATGCTCAGTAAATACAGTAAATACATGTGCTGCTTCTGTTTCTGAGATCCATGGCATTCTTGTCGAGAGGATGGTAGACTGTAGCCCATTGGCTAAATCTGACCTGACACCTGTGTTTGTATACAAGCACACAATGGCTTTTACATTTTCAAGTGGTTAAAATTAAATCAAAAGGAGAGTAACATCTCATGATGAAAAAAGTCACAAAATTCAGGTATCATTGTCCGAAAGTAAAGTTTTACTGGAACACAGGCACATCCATTTGTCCATGTATTTACTGTGGCTGTTTTCAAGCTACAATGGGAGGGCTGAGTAACTGTGACACAGAACATGTGGCCTTCTGAGCTTTCCCAGAAAAAGTTTCCTGACCCTAATTTCAGTTCAAGGCTGTATAACAGGACTTTCTGCAATGATGGGAAAGGTCTGTGTCTCTGTGGTTCAATACAGTGGTCACATGTAGCACATTATGTACCTAGTGTGCCTGAGGAGCTGAATTTTTAAATGTAATTTTACTTAAATAGCCACATGGACCTAGTAGACAGTACAGTTCTTGTCTGTCCATGATGGCAATTTGGGTCCCATTTTGACCTTCAAAGAGTATAGTGTCCCACCATCTCCTTAACCTTCTGACTTCATCATTCATCCTAGTTTTCCCCATACAACTGACGTTCACGTTACCAAATACAGTGTGCCATTGGTGATGTTCATTTTCCTTGGCATTTCTTCCACTTGAAACCCGTTATTTTCTCCTTCCTGTGCTTCTGAAATGTCTTCCTATCTCTATTGTGGGCTCTTTTTCCCTTAAAAGTAGGCATTTACCAACGACTTGGCCAGTCTTCTATTTATAATTGTTTTCCTGACAATAACTTCCACTCTTGTGGCACCAACTGTCATGACTAAGCAGATGGCTTTCATATCTGAGTGGTGTTCCCACAAGTCTGCCTGCTGTACGTCTCTATTTAAACAACTCACCAACGTACAAGCTCCAGCTCATTTTTGGCCACCCCCTTTCGGTCTCTCTTAATTTTCCAGAAAAACTTCCAGTTGCAAGGCTCACATGCTTGGAGTCACCCTTTAGTTTCCCCCCCTCCATCCCTACTTGTCTTCAAGGAGTTGCCATAGTCTTTATACAATCTCTCCCATTCATTCCTCCTATTTCCACTGTTGTTCGAGCATGATCTGTTTTGCTTGGATTACACCTTTTAAAAAATAGTATAAAACAGTATATTGATTAAGAGCAAGGACTCAAGCCAGGATGTCTGGGTTTGAATCTCAGCTCTGACCTTTATTAGCTCTATGACTTCAGGTAATTTACCTGACCTCTCTGTTCCTTGGTTCCCTTATCTGCAGAATAGGGCTAATATGGTAGTTACTTCATAAGAATGTACAATAGAGGATTAAATGGAAACATGTCTGTGAAACATTTAGGACACTGCCTGGTAGATACTAATTTTAAGTTTGCATTTAAATAAAAATTTAATATTTTTTGAATATAAAAATTATGTTTTGGGAATGATAACTGCTGTTTGATACAATAAAAGAGGTGATAAACTTTTGGTAACCTTTTACCAAGACATCACAGATGACTACAAACCATGAGCCAAATTCCACTTCCAGTTGGCTTCTCCAAACTGCCATAAATAGCAGCAAGTGTTTGGTGCCTCTCTCAGATATTTCTGGTTATTTGGATAAGCATAGACTTTCACTGATGACTATTTCTGTGCTTAAGACACAGGACTGATTTGAATGATATCTTATCTTGAGTTCTGAATCATCTTCCCACCCCATTTCCTGCCTGTGGCTTCTCTAATGAGAACCTCTCCTACATATCAAATTGGAGTATGCCTTCCAAAAGAGAGCTTCAATGACACCATCTAACTGCCAGCAGAGAGGAGACCCCACATTCTTGATGAAATACACTCATGCAAGGTCTTCCATGTGCCTTTCCTACTCCCCATTTCACTCTCCATCTCCTCTTATGAACCAGGGATATGCTTTCTACTTCCTACTCCTCGGGGAGCCAAATTTCACCCTTTTTCATGACCAACTTGAATACTACCCTTCCACAGTTCTGCCCCCTAGTTTTCTTGCCTTGTCTGACCTTTCTGAATATCCTGCATGTCCATCCTCTTCCTTTCTTGTATGGCTACTGCTCTTTCTAAACAACTTGTTTCCTTGGTACAGAGGCTGAGATTTCAACTTTTGGGAATTCCATAGTGCTTTGCATATAGACGGTGATCGATAAGTGTGTGTTGCTTTGCCCCAAAGAAGACTAAGGAGAGCTATCGCTCAATAAAGATTTAAATACCAAATACCTGGGGCACCTGGGTGGCTCAGTCGGTTGAGTGTACGACTTCGGCTCAGGTCATGATCTTGCGGTTCATGAGTTCGAGCCCCGTGTCAGGCTCTGTGCTGACAGCTCAGAGCCTGGAGCCTGCTGCAGATCCTGTGTCTACCTCTCTCTCTGCCCCTCCTCCACTCGCACTCTGTTTCTCCCTCAAAAATAAACATTAAAAAAGTAAATACCAAATATCTATATGTGCCAGAGCTGTGCTAAAAATAGCACATGTTTCAAAATAATTATTAACAGGATTCAAGGCTGAAATGTCCTGTAGCTCTTCCTGTTCTGAAGTGACATGGTGAGTGCATGTGTGTGCATGTTGGGGGTGTCGGGAAGGGGCTGGGAGTAGATGTCAGCAGAATGTCTCATGGTTCCTATAGTGGCTGAATCTCTCTCTTCCAGTCACTAATGCGTTGAAGCACATATCTGGGAATTGGTCTTGTAATGATCATGGTTGTCACCTTTCTACCCTCTATTAGGCAGCAAAATGGTGATCAGCTTGGGATGGGCAGGACCTACAGTCACTGGCACTAAGTGAATGGCACATTTCTCTTGTGCTGGAACCAGCCTTGAGTTCATATCAGCACAACCTGTCACCAAATAGCGATTTATGACAGAGACTGATGCAGAGGGAAAGGAGGGTCAGTGAATGGAAGTGTTATATATTTTCCTGGCTGGGGCTGCCTGTTTTACCAGACACATTATCTCTGCCTTCTTCAACGTGCAGCTTTGATAACAGTGACATTTTGCTTCCATTCAGAATTGAGGAAAGAGAGTCTCAGATAGCTATTCAATGCTGGCACAAGTTGAATTTTCTACCTCCAATAAACAACTCACCACCTCCTTTTTCTTTGTTATGTTTGATGATCCTTTCTAAATGGTTTTTAAAGAGGAAAAGAAAGTAACATGGAAAGAAAAGATGGGAAGCAAGGAAAGTTTGTTCCACTTGAATGTGTCTTTTTAATTCTACTGATTTCCAGATTGCCTCAATCCAGATCTAAGACCATCTCATAGTCCTTGAGAAACATCCCCCCACCCCCCTGTACCCCCAGGTTGCTCAAATGTCAATTCCTCTTGCTAGGGTGGGGGGTAGGGGGCGTGTCAAAATGCTACAGCCACATAAAGTGCTACCATCATGTGGCTTAGTTTCCTGAAATTTTGTCTCCCTGTTCCTCACCCTCTGGTCATCCTTGCCTTTTCTGTTAATCTGCCTTCTCACTTTGTCACAGTAATGCATTTCTCTAAATCCGTCATTCCTCTGCCAACTCCTAGAAGATTGTTGCACTGTCTCATGAGGTGTGAGCACATCTGGAGCTGCTGATTGCTGGAGCAGGTGCCTGTGATGGACAGTCACTGCAAAGAGCTGCTTGAAGCATGGGAGATCTTTAAAAATCTTTTAAAAAAACTGCCCCCAGCAGGAATCAGACACATTAATAAATCACAGCCACAGCTGTTGAATCCTGACAGAGGTTCACAATGAGAAGAAGAAATGGTCAGTTTTAAGACTGGCCCTAGGAAGTCCTTAAGATTAAATTCCCTTGTGGCTTTGCCTTTGCCTATAAAATTCCCTAAAGCACAGATGCTCAGAGACTCAAGAAGAGCCATCCCCAGTTACTCAGAGGAGTTAATCAAAGTGGTTAATCTTGAAGTACCATGCTTATATTGCTCAGTGCATCTGAAGCAAATAGAATAATCAGGTAGAACTTTGTCCCCTGGACATAAACCTGTTAGCAAGTGGGTGAGCTTTGTGCCAAGAATGGTGGCTGTTCTGTGTTCAGCAGAGATTCTGTTTAAGGCGGAAGATAGCTGAGGACCCCTGGTGTGGAAGATACAAGCCTGTCTAGAGACACTCTCTGGGTTCCACTGCAAATGAGGCAGTGTCCATGCTAAATACACCAAAAGCTCCGGCTTCTATTGGGGCTGGAGGGAAAATGAGGATGAAGGTATGAGAAAAGTTCCTTTGCAGATTACCATAACCCTACTTTCTCTGGGTATGTGTTTTAGGGAGATGAGAAAATAGTTGACCGAATAAGGGATAGTCTAGCCTACTGGTCTTTGGACTCAGACAAGCCTGAATTCAAATGGCAGCTGGGTCATTTACTTACAGCATAACTTTGGATTAATAAGTTCCTTAACCTCCCAGGTCTCAATTTCCTTATCAATGAAATGGGGATAAAACTTGTACCTGTTAGAATTGTCTTGAAGATCAAATGTAAATAAAGTGTTTTGTACAGTGCTCCGTGTAGATTAGCCACTATTGTTAATAATTCATGGAAGAGTGATCTTCTTTCTAAAGTGTTTTTCACCCACTTGGAAGAAAGAGTGTGGAAGTCAAGCCTCATGGCATAAAAGAACATTAGGCCAGCTTGATTTAACTTCAGTAGACATTAGTTAAGTAGCTAATGTGGGAACTCATTACTGCCAAGACACTAAAGCAAATGACAATATCCCTGTTGTCTTCCCAAACTGTACTAGAAACTTCTTGACAAGGCATGCATGCATGAAGAAATCAGGAAGGGTTCCAAGACAGCACACAAGCAAGCTGGCACTTCGGTGGAGAGGGTGATACTGAAATTCCTAGGAGCTACACAACAAAGTACAAAGATATTCATGAAGGAATGCTGATGGTCTTTTCCTTTCCAACCATTCCAGAGCATGCTTCATCAAATGTTTGGGAAACCACAAAAGCATCCTATACAACAACATGCCCAACTTTCCAAGGAGCATTAGGAACAAAGAAGATTCAGAGACAGAATAATACCAGTGACTTTCTAGCTCACTCTTCCCTCCCTTGGCGTTTTCTCTACTGTCTTCCATCTCTCCACGTTCATTGCTGTTGACGGGCAGGAGTCTACCTTGTCACCATATCAGCTGCCCTTGGCCAAGTAGCCCATCGAGTTCTCATCCCACTCTTCTCCCCGCTCCGGTGTGCTGGAGCAGTTGTCTCCATTCCAGCATCCAATTCCTTTAGCACATGTCCTTTGCTTCAATGGCTTTTTAAAATTCCACTTGCAGGGTTTGGCCATGTCTGCTCCTTTTAGAAACATTTTTTCCTTCTTGGCTTCTGTAACATAACTCCCTTGTCAGCTTCTTTTCTTCCTTCTAGTCCCTAAGTGTATGTATGTCTTTTTCACCCTTTGTTCTTCTCTGGAGATGTCATCCACTGCAGCCCCGCCTTTGCTCTTCTGCACTTCTGATCTTTTGCTTACTGGGTATTTTTATTCATCTGGTCTCTGTTCCTTCAAAGAAGACTAAAACCTGAAATGATCCCACTTTAAGCCCAACCATCCCTAACCTTCTTATTTCTCTAGGAACATGCCTTTTTTAAAATGTTTATTTTATTTTTTGAGAGAGAGAGAGAATGAGAGCATGAGTTGGGTTTTTAATGTTTATTTTATTTTTGAGAGAGAGAGCGAGAGAGTGACAGCATGAGTTGGGGAGGGGCAGAGAGAGAGACAGAGGGAGACAGAATTGAATCAGGCTCCAGGCCCTGAGCTGTCAGCACAGAGCTCGACAGAGGGCTCAAACCCACTAACCATTAGATCATGACCTGAACCAAAGTCATATGCTTAACCAACTGAGCCACCCAGGCACCCCTCTAGCAACATTCTGATCATTCTTTCAGGCTTTACATCTTAGAACAATGTTATTCATTCAATGAATATCACTAATATGTCCTTGAGGATGGTTAGTGTGAATGAGGCATGGCTATCCATGTCTCTTCTCAGCCTACTGGGGGAGAGGAATATTTCAACATGGACACACAACACAGAAGAATAATTGCTATGATTGTGTTAAAGACTGGAACCACTTTGAGGGTTCAGTAAAGTCATACAGGAGGAAAAGATGTCTAAACTCAGACTCAAAGAGCAAGGAGCAGGGAGGGTCCCAGGCAGAATACCAAAGTGTTCCAGGCAGAAGACTATTGAAAGACCAAGTGGGAAGAAAAGGAATTTGAGAATCTGGAAAGAATTCACCATTTCTGGAGTCCATAGAGCAGG
This sequence comes from Lynx rufus, assembly GCF_022079265.1. NCBI lineage: Eukaryota > Metazoa > Chordata > Mammalia > Carnivora > Felidae > Lynx > Lynx rufus. Next base: position 191,095,822 of record NW_025814823.1, read on the forward strand.
AAAGCAAAATAGGTCAGGGCATGAAAGACTATTTAGTCACCATTAAAAGTATCCATGATGACCACATGGATGTGGAAGCCCACCATGTTATGCTTTCTTTCTTATCACAGCATTCTTACTTCCTCATCTTACCTCGTCTTTTCTTGTGCTCACCCTTGATGGTCTGAAGTCTAGGGCAGACCATAAAGTGGTCTAACTAGTGTTGTAACTAGTACTCCAATGTGGACCATAGATTACTCTAACTAGTACATAGTTTGGCAGTTCATAACGTCTTACCTTGGAATTTATGCATTTACTCATTCATTCATCCACCTAACTCACCCACTCATCTATCCATCTGTCCAATGTTTATTAATGACCTACTGTGTGCCAGCCCCATGCTTCATAGTACAGGGGAGTAAACAAAACAAAGTGTGTCCCTGGGTTATGAACTTGGAGTTTTGGCAGGAGACAATCAACTGGTAAACAAGTAACTTATAATTTGTTGTTATTTTACTATTTTAAATGTCTCTACTAGCACTATGGTTTATATATCAAACCTCACACAGGCCTTATGAAATGAGTCACATTTTTTTCTTTTATAAATAAGGCATCCAAGTTGTTAGGTGATTTGTTGAAGATCACATAACTAGTACGATTTCAGGACTGAACCAAAGTCATAACTCTGGTCTGTATGAGTTCAAGGTTGAGAATATTGTGCAGATGTTTTGGTGCTTCATAAGTGCTGGCTTTGTTGTTCTTGTTAATTAAATTCTTAGGGACTTGGGTTTTTTGGTTGAGTAAAGACATTTGAACCTATGTCAGGTACAATGAAGTGTGTGAGGTTCTATAATCTAGCAAAATATAACTGTGCCTACAGGATTACACATCTCCTTCTCCTTTCTTAGGGTTAACCATACCAGATGGCTCTGATTTTTTCTCATTTATTTATTTTGCATTCAACAACTATTTATTGAATAACTACTATGTGTTAGGCACTGTGTTAGATCCTAATGATAAAAAAAAGAAAGTTGCCCTGCTTTCATGGTACTTTTGGCTCACCAGGGATACAAAGATGAATAAAACATGCTTAAAAGTGAATGGGCAATACAAAACAGAAGTAAATGCAATGGAGGAGAAATGTGAGGGCTCTAAAAGCTTAGGGTATGGGGTAAAGTGTAAGGAGATGATGTTTAAGCTCAGCATGGAATTTAATCAGGCAAAAGGAAGGGAATCTATGGAGTCATTGATGGGAAGATCTGTGTTTCATGAGCTTACAAAATTTACAGACTCAGTAAAACCTTACAGAATGAAGATATTCTGATATTTCCTACCATCTCATGTGGTTCCCTTAGATGTAAACATCTTTACATAATGGGCATAAGTTCTTTTGAGACTTATGCTTGACTGTCATTCACCCAGATGCCCCCCATTCCCTGCTATCAGAGGAACACAAGTGGAGTGGTGCCTTTTCCTTCTATATTTTATCACTGTTGTTGGCACTTACCTCCTGCACTGAAATGTGTCAATTGTTTTAATACCTTTCGCCTTCTTGGGGATTCTAAGTTAAACCCATGCAAATGTGTGCTGGCAGAAGGATGCACAGGGAAGGGAAGGACTTTAAACATCCATTAATCCACTGTGTGTGTTGTATGTGTATACATTCTGCGTCAGTACTTTTGAGACTCTCGGTGCTGATACTGTGCCCAGCCATTAAGTGCTGTGGAGTGTAAAACTAAGCTTCCCCCAGTCCTTGACCCCTCATACTTCAGTGCCATAGAGAACCCAACCCCTGCTGGTCAGATGATGTCCTCTGTCTCTCTTACGAGTTGCACATGCTGGTTTCTTCCTCCATTTCCAATTAGTTTTCTGCCTAGTACTTTAACGTTCCTTGCTCATGTCTTGGTCCCTGTGTTAAAACTCTAAAGCAGTTAGAGGACAGCCTGAAGATAATGCCTTTTTGGTAGAAGCTGAAAAGATTTTTACATTTATGCAGTTTGATTTTGGAGAAGAGGGGTGAAGTCAACATTTTTTTTGTTCCAGCGTAAATGTTTTCTAAAGAATTATTTCTTGCTACCTGCCCACATTAGAATCTATTTGACATGTACACTTGTCCAGACACCTTCTGAAATTTTATTTTAGAAGTTTTCAGGTGGCTGTCACGTCTTGTGAGAAAATGTAAGATTTTATTTCTCAATGAGAAGGGATCTACAAATTTACTACTTAGGTGTTTCATACCATTAAAACTGTGGTGCTGCACCTGTTTTTGACATCTATTTTTGACTGACATCCCACAATTATCTTTTCCCTTTTTAAAATTACATATCCTCGAATAAATCAGCAACATGTGTCATATTTGATCCTCAGTAAGTAAAGTCCTAGGAAATGTACCAGATAGAAAATGCACCTAGTTTTTCACCCTTTTTATATATACTTTAAGCAGGTTTTCATTAAATCCAGTGCCAGGGAACATGTTACTTTAGCTACAGTGAACTCCTTCATTACGCAAGCCCTCAATTAAATGAAAGCCTGCTGAGATTATATTTTCACCTTCGTGACAGCATTTGGTTTGGCTACTTTATTTGAGGCGATCCATTTTCAGGTGGACAGCTTCGAACTGGAATATTTTTCATCAGTAATCCCAAATTGAGAAATCAATCAAGAATATGGATAACAGTCAAACATTAAAAACATCACTGTGATGATTAATATTGTAGTGCTTCTTTTATTTAATGATTATGTTTGCTCTCCCCCATCATCTATAGGTTGAGATCCAAATTTATTACCATGGCATTCAATTATTTCCATCATCCATTCCTCACGTACCCCTCCAGCACTGTCTCCTATTGCTTCCTGTCCCAAATGCTCTGTCAACATTGTCATTACACTTCTCCTGTACCATACATGTGCTTTCTTGTCTCCATGCTGGACCACGTGCTGCTGCCTCTCCCTGCTGGATGGCTCTTACCTCTGGTGAATTCCTACTCATCTTTGAGCCTCAGCACACATGACTAACCATCTGTGGTGTTTCTGTGCCTTTTATATAAGCCTGTTATAAGACTACACGTTTAGTGGGTGATGTATTCATTGAGATGGGGACGATGATTTTATTCATCTTTGTACTCCGAATATCTAAGCATTCATAATATATGCTTAGTTAGTTGACGGAATGAAGTACAGGACTCTAAAGCTGTAAAGGCCTTCTGAAACCCACAGAGTGCATTTCAACCTGGATTGTCTTACTTAATGGTATTAGCACACCCATTTTGCAAATGAGAAAACAGGAAGCCAGGGAGGGGTAAGTCCCTGGTCGTAAGTGGTAGACTCAGGACTGTCTGAGTCTAATGTCAAGATTCTAATACTTATGATATCAGTCTGGCATGTGAGCAGAATATAAAGTATGGATTAAAACTTGTAAGAGGTAGTCTAGTACCCAAAAGAATCCAGGCTTGGGAATCAGGATATTTTGTTTCCAGTGCTGACCACCCCACTTAGCTGTGGGGCTTGAGGCAGGCCACTCTCTCTTTCTGGGCCTAGACTTCCTCCGGTAACATGAGAGGACTAGACCTGGTAATTGCCATGGGCTATGTGTATCTTTAACTCTTAGGAATTCTCCTCCCTGAAAGGCTCCTCCCTACATACAGCCTACAGAATGGTTACTAAGTAGAAACCAGCTGCATACTGAACAATTCCTAATTCCAAATTAAATATGTGTGGCAAGATTAAAAAAAATTCTTAGTGCTTGCTCCAGAATTTATCTTAGGGAAGAAATTTTCTTTGTTTGGGAAATTATTTTGATATGACGCTTGAGGGAAAGACAAGACCCCAAGGGCACAGGTCAACAGGAACGTGAGTTACCAAGAGTGTAACTAAAGTGATAGTTATCAGACAGAATCCAGATTGTTGGCAGATGGAGGAGTAGACAGTAGGGAGAGAAGAAAGAAGGAAAGACTGCCAGAGAAGACACAGGGACCAGGAAATGTGATCTGGAGACTGTTGGGAAAAAGAATATTCACATACTACTGAATTTTAGCTCGTTTTGCTTTCTTAAAACTTTTGGAAAATCTGTACACACCAGAGCCATTTGTGAGTAGTATTTTTGGTGGAAATTAAATGAAAAATGTGGAGATCCAAGTTTAAATCAATGTCTTAGGAAACAGACCACTTGAGCTGGATAACGAGATGCCCTTTCAGAGTACATGGTATGTAGTTCATGCAGCGCTCAAGGGTGACGTGTGCACACAGTGCAGAGGCAATTTAAATCCTAGGTGTAGTAGGTTTGTGGACTTATAATTTTCCAATACATGGAAATAAAGGTCCTGTTCATAAAAAAAAATCACCATGTTATGACAAATGTCTGACAGATGGACATGTTGGAGGAAGGGATGCCTTTTTCTATTCTGCACAAAAGTGATGTCTGGTCTCTTGGTGGTACTCACTCTTAAACCAAATACACTCACAGAATAGAAGTTCAAAATCAGAGGTGATCAGAGGTCATCAGGAAACTTGACAGAGGACCGTGGGACAGACATTACAGTTTTCTCAAACTGTCAAAAAGAGTTTTGAAGCAATCACTCATAAGTAGATATTAGAGGGCAGGATTTCGGCAGACGTCCAACTCACATAGTAACAAAGTGGTACTAGGTACATCAACAGAAACCCATACAAATGCTACTTTCTCCACTGCTCTCTATTATATACACATACTTGCTTGAACTTTTACATGAAGAAGACGAGGAAGAAAAATTGGAGTACCCAATGTGGTACTGGCATCCCACAGAATTATCCAGCGGTGTTATCAAGGCTGTAACAAGGAAATCGCGGGTTGCCCACGTGTGGAAGATACTTCAGCGTCTTTCTCTCACCCCCAATTAAAATGTGAATAGGGCATAAACTGCTCCCTCTGAGCGTTTTCTAATTTTAATTTTTATTTTTTTTTGCATTTGGAGGACAGAGAGAGAATTCTCAATTGCTTGCATACATTTCCCTTTCACTACTCAGTTTACAAGCATTCATATCACCACACACAAACTGTAATTTCCTCTTTGTTATCTTTGCTTCCTTCAGACAAACATGATTCACCGAAGAAATAATAATGAGCCATTACCTCTGATGTAACGGCTGCCTGCATTGTCGAAATGGGAGTGTGCCCAGACTGGAGATTAATGTGGTATTAAGGAAGGCAGAGTGCATTCCACTTCTAGATGGTGCAAACACTCCACAGTTTACTGTGTACTTTTTCATATACTTATCTAAAACCTTTTTTTCCCCCACAGTCGTACGTAGAACCCGAACCCTATAAGATCAACTGTAAGCTACTATCTAGTAACAGTTATTCTAAGAACTTACTCAACTCCAGTAATTGTTATAATCATTAGTTTCTTCACTCACTCACTCACCCATTCATCCACCGCTCCACCTACCAAATTATTCAGCAAAACTTTATTGAATATCCACTAATGTGTGAGGCACTCTTTCAGAGTTCATAATACTCAGAGTGTGGACAGTGATGGGGGCATGTGACACAAGAACTGTCCTCTTGAAACTCAGTGATCAACCTTGGCTACACTCTGGAATCACCAGGCATGCTCTAAACAATACCAAGGCTTAAGTGGCACCTCTAGAGATTCTGATTTAATTGTCCTGGGATGGCAACTAGGAGCCAGGGTCATTTTTTAAACTTCTCAGGTGGTTTGAATATGAAGCAAAGGTTGAGGATCACTGGCTTAGAGTTTGCAACTCAGTCAGGCAGACAAAGAATAAGTAAGTGAACAAAATAATAATAATTACATGAAACAAAAGGCCATGAAGAGTGGTGTTTTGTGCTTTCTGGTTAGCTCCAACAAATCTCCATTCTGAGATAGGGCCCAAGGCTTAGTAGGCTGTGACTGAAAACTAAATTTTGTGGATCTGTGTCTTCCCACACTTCTTCCATGGTGAGGTTGTGGTTATGACAGACATTACCCTTGTGGCAGATTATCAGTGAGGCAATGGCCAGGATGCTGAACCTTCGGCTTTTCTTGCTGTGTCAAGTTACTTGTTCTGATCAGAAAATCTGAAAGCTTTTGCTTTTGAGTGCAATTGAAGGCATAAGAAATGAAATAGGGAGATTGAAATTCCTTTTGTTCTCTGAGGACAGATTCCTTTTGCATGGTGGTATGGTTTAGCAGAAAGAGTATAAAGTCAGGCCAAGTGCTATTATTCTTCCTGGCTCCCTGAATATCTTCGTACAAGTTCCTGAACTTCTATGAGTTTCTGGCTCCTTACCCATAAAACAGGGATGATCATGGTTGGGGCTTCTTCCCAGAGGTGCTTCTTCTGATATGAAGATTAAATGACATAAGACACACAAGGAACTAAGCTGGTTCTAGGCATAGGATGTTCTCCATAAATACTGACCACTTTGCCTGGGTATTAAAAGTCTCCCCTTCTAGACAATAAACTCCATGAGGGCAAAGACCATACCCGTCTTGGTTGTCATTGCATCCCTAGCACCTAGGTCCAATGCACAGCATGCATTCAAATATTCGTAGAAGGAATACATTCATTTGGGTTATATTTACATGTCTAGTTCAGTAACTCCAGCCCAGTAAACCCTGGGCTGCCCAGTAAAGTGCCCAGATTCGAGCAGCAACTGTCATCTCAAAGATTCTTGAACAAGGCCTAATGGGGAAGATGGCAGTGTAGGAGGATGCTGGGCTCACCGTGTCCTGCTGGTCACTTAGATTCCACTTACACCTGCCTAATAACCCAGAAAACCGCTAGAAGACTAGCAGAACGGACTCTCCAGAGCCAAGCACAGACGAGAGGCCCACGGAAGAAGGTAGGAAGGGCGGAGAGGCTAACGAACTGATCAAAAATGATTTAAACAATACAACAGAAAGTGAATTTAGAATAATAGTCATAAAATTAATCGCTGGGCTTGAAAACAGTATAGAGGACAGCAGAGAATCTATTGCTACAGAGATCAAGGGACTAAGGAACAGCCAGGAGGAGCTAAAAAATGCTATTAATGAACTGCAAAATACAATGGAGACGACCACAGTTCGGATTGAAGAGGCAGAGGAGAGAATAGGTGAACTAGAAGATAAAATTAGGGAAAAAGAGGAAGCTGAGAGAAAGAGAGATAAAAAAAAAATCCAGGAGTATGAGGGGAAAATTAGAGAACTAAGTGATACACTAAAGAGAAATAATCTACGCATAATTGGTATTCCAGAGGAGGAAGAGAGAGGGAAAGGTGCTGAAGGTGTACTTGAAGAAATAATAGCTGAGAACTTCCCTGATCTGGGGAAGGAAAAGGCATTGAAATCCAAGAGGCACAGAGAACTCCCTTCAGACGTAACTTGAATTGATCTTCTGCATGACATATCATAGTGAAACTGGCAGAATACAAGGATAAAGAGAAAATTCTGAAAGCAGCTAGGGAGAAACGTGCTCTAACATATAAAGGGAGACCAATAAGACTTGTGACCAATCTCTCTACTGAAACTTGGCAGGCCAGAAAGGAATGGCAGGAAATCTTCCATGTGATGAACAGAAAAAATATGCAGCTGAGAATCCTTTATCCAGCAAGTCTGTCATTTAGAATAGAAGGAGAGATAAAGGTCTTCCCAAACAAATAAAAACTGGAGGAATTCGTCACCACTAAACCAGCCCTACAAGAGATCCTAAGGGGGATCCTGTGAGACAAAGTACCAGAGACATCACTACAAGCATGAAACCCTACAGACATCACAATGACTCTAAACCCATATCTTTCTATAATAACACTGAACATAAATGGACTAAATGCACCAACCAAAAGACATAGGGTATCAGAATGGATAAAAAAACAAGACCCATCTATTTGCTGTCTACAAGAGACTCATTTTAGACATGAGAACACCTTCAGATTGAAAGTGAGGGGATGGAGAACTATTTATCATGCTACTGGAGGTCAAAAGAAAGCTGGAGTAGCCGTACTTATATCAGACAAACTAGACTTTAAATTAAAGGCTGTAACAAGAGATGAAGAAGGGCATTATATAATAATTACAGGGTCTATCCATCAGGAAGAGCTAACAATTATAAATGTCTATGTGCCGAATATGGGAGCCCCCAAATATATAAAACAATTACTCACAAACATAAGCAACCTTATTGATAAGAATGTGGTAATTGCAGGGGACTTTAACACTCCACTTACAGAAATGGATAGATCATCTAGACACACGGTCAATAAAGAAACAAGGGCCCTGAATGATACGTTGGATCAGATAGACTTGACAGATATATTTAGAACGCTGCATCCCAAAGCAACAAAATATACTTTCTTCTCGAGTGCACATGGAACATTCTCCAAGATAGATCACATACTGGGTCACAAAACAGCCCTTCATAAGTATATAAGAATTGAGATCATACCATGCATACTTTCAGACCACAATGCTATGAAGCTTGAAATCAACCACAGGAAAAAGTCTGGAAAACCTCCAAAAGCATGGAGGTTAAAGAACACCCTACTAAAGAATGAATGGGTCAACCAGGCAATTAGAGAAGAAATTAAAAAATATATGGAAACAGACAAAAATGAAAATACACCAATCCAAATGCTTTGGGATGCAGCGAAGGCAGTCCTGAGAGGAAAATACATTGCAATCCAGGCCTATCTCAAGAAACAAGAAAAATCCCAAATACAAAATCTAACAGCACACCTAAAGGAAATAGAAGCAGAACAGCAAAGACAGCCTAAACCCAGCAGAAGAAGAGAAATAATAAAGATCAGAGCAGAAATAAACAATATAGAATCTAAGAAAAAACTGTAGAGCAGATCAACGAAACCAAGAGTTGTTTTTTTGAAAAAATAAACAAAATTGATAAACCTTTAGCCATGCTTCTCAAAAAGAAAAGGGAGATGACCCAAATAGATAAAATCATGAATGAAAATGGAATTATTACAACCAATCCCTCAGAGATACAAGCAATTATCAGGGAATACTATGAAAAATTATATGCCAATACACTGGACAATCTGGAAGAAATGGATAAATTCCTAAACACGCACACACTTCTAAAACTCAATCAGGAGAAAATAGAAAGCTTGAACAGACCCATAATCAGCGAGGAAATTGAATCAGTTATCAAAAATCTCCCAACAAATAAGAGTCCAGGACGAGATGGCTTCTCTGGGGAGTTCTACCAGACATTTAAAGCAGAGATAATACCTATCCTTCTCAAGCTATTCCAAAAAATAGAAAGGGAAGGGAAACTTCCAGACTCATTCTATGAAGCCAGTATTACTTTGATTCCTAAACCAGACAGAGACCCAGTAAAAAAAGAAAACTACAGGCCAATCTCCCTGATGAATATGGATGCAAAAATTCCCAATAAGATACTAGCAAATCAAATTCAACAGCATATAACAAGAATTATCCACCATGATCAAGTGGGATTCATTCCTGGGATTCAGGGCTGGTTCAACATTTGCAAATCAATCAACGTGATACATCACATTAGTAAAAAAGATAAGAACCATATGATCCTGTCAATCAATGCAGAAAAGGCATTTGACAAAATTGAGCAATGTTTCTTAATAAAAACCCTCGAGAAATTCGGGATAGAAGGAACATACTTAAACATCATAAAAGCCATTTATGAAAAGCCCACAGCTAACATCATCCTCAATGGGGAAAAACTGAGAGCTTTTTCCCTGAGATCAGGAACACGACAGGGATGTCCACTCTCACCACTGTTGTTTAACATAGTGTTGGAAGTGCTAGCATCAGCAATCAGACAACAAAAGGAAATCAAAGGCATCAAAATTGGCAAAGATGAAGTTAAGCTTTCACTTTTTGCAGATGACATGATATTATACATGGAAAACCTTATAGACTCCACTAAAAGTCTGCTAGAACTGATACGTGAATTTAGGAAAGTTGCAGGATACAAAATCAATGTACAGAAATCAGTTGCATTCTTATACACTAATAATGAAGTAACAGAAAGACAAATACAGAAACTGATCCCATTCACAATTGTACCAAGAAGCATAAAATACCTGGGGATAAATCTAACCAAAGATGTAAAAGATCTGTATGCTGAAAACTATAGACAGCTTATGAAGGAAATTGAAGAAGATATAAAGAAATGGAAAAACATTCCATGCTCATGGATTGGAAGAATAAATATTGTCAAAATGTCAATACTACCCAAAGCTATCTACACATTCAATGCAATCCCAGTCAAAATTGCACCAGCATTCTTCTCGAAGCTAGAACAAGCAATCCTAAAATTCATATGGAACCACAAAAGGCCCCGAATAGCCAAAGTAATTTTGAAGAAGAAGGCCAAAGCAGGAGGCATCACAATCTCCGACTTTATCCTCTACTGCAAAGCTGTAATCATCAAGACAGCATGGTATTGGCACAAAAACAGACACAGAGACCAATGGAATAGAATAGATACCCCAGAACTAGACCCACAAACGTATGGCCAACTAATCTTTGACAAAGCAGGACGGAACATCCAATGGAAAAAAGACAGTCTCTTTAACAAATGGTGCTGGGAGAACTGGACAGCAACATGCAGAAGGTTGAAACTAGACCACTTTCTCACACCATTCACAAAAATAAACTCAAAATGGATAAAGGACCTGAATGTGAGACAGGAAACCATCAAAACCCTAGAGGAGAAAGCAGGAAAAAGACCTCTCTGACCTCAGTCATAGCAATTTCTTACTTGACACATCCCCAAAGGCAAGGGAATTAAAAGCAAAAGTGAACTAATGGGACCTCATCAAGATAAAAAGCTTCTGCACAGCAAAGGAAACAACCAACAAAACTAAAAAGCAACTAATGGAATGGGAAAAGATGTTTGCAAATGACATATCGGACCAAGGGGTAGTATCCAAAATCTATAAAGAGCTCACTAAACTCCACACCCGAAAAACAAATAATCCAGTGAAGAAATGGGCAGAAAACATGAACAGACACTTCTCTAAAGAAGACATCCGGATGGCCAACAAGCACATGAAAAGATGCTCAATGTCGCTCCTCATCAGGGAAATACAAATCAAAACCACACTCAGATATCACCTCACGCCAGTCAGAGTGGCCAAAATGAACAAATCAGGAGACTATAGATGCTGGAGAGGATGTGGAGAAACGGGAACCCTCTTGCACTGTTGGTGGGAATGCAAATTGGTGCAGCCACTCTGGAAAACAGTGTGGAGGTTCCTCAAAAAATTAAAAATAGACCTACCCTATGACCCAGCAGTAGCACTGCTAGGAATTTACCCAAGCGACACAGGAGTACTGATGCATAGGGGCACTTGTACCCCAATGTTTATAGCAGCACTGTCAACAATAGCCAAATTATGGAAAGAGCCTAAATGTCCATCAACTGATGAATGGATAAAAAAATTGTGGTTTATATACACAATGGAGTACTACATGGCAATGAGAAAGAATGAAATACGGCCCTTTGTAGCAATGTGGATGGAACTGGAGAGTGTGATGCTAAGTGAAATAAGCCATACAGAGAAAGACAGATACATATGTTTTAACTCTTATGTGGATCCTGAGAAACTTAACAGAAACCCATGGGGGAGGGGAAGGAAAAAAAAAAAAAAGAGCTTAGAGTGGGAGAGAGCCAAAGCATAAGAAACTCTTAAAAACTGAGAATAGACTGAGGGCTGATGGTGGGTGGGTGATGGGTATTGAGGAGGGCACCTTTTGGGATGAGCACTGGGTGTTGTATGGAAACCAATTTGACAATAAATTAAAAAAAAAAAAGACTCTTGAACAGGTTCAACTTGTTAAATGGTGCTCTATGCCTGCTTCGAATTGTCCTACTTTATAGGCTGTGTCCCCAGATCTTATCAAGTTTTTCCTTTGGAACATGGGAGTGCTGGTGAACCAAAGGATCAGCATTGCTTAGCTTATCCTGAGGTCCCAGGCTCTGTCTTAAGTGCTACCCCAGAGAGTACATGAAAACTGTTTCAACCCATGTGCTATTCATCCACGGGACCTCATTAGTATTGTCTGGTCAAGTGATGCCAGTCCTTTGAAAAAATACTGCTGAGGTTTGCTTTTCATGACCATGGTGATATCTAACTATTATTACCAAAGAGAATTCATTTGATTGGCAAAACCACAGCACTCACTCTGTCTTGCAGGTTCATCTGGCCTGGTAATAGGCTGCAGGCAAGAAGCAAGTGTTCAATGATGGCAACCTAAGGTTATTAGATAAAAATCCATGTAAGCCAAGTGAAAAAGAGGTACCCATTCTGGCCTTTGGGGGAAGAAAACACTGTAACTCATAAGGGTGCAATTTAATGAAGGATCAAAACCTTTATGAAGGTATGTGAGAATAAATGGGTGAGCTCTAGGAAGGTACAAAAGAGTCAATGTGAAAAATGTTAAAAGAAATCTCATTAGGATTTCATGTGTAATTTCATTCTCCTGCTGGGCTTATGAGAGAGCCATTGATTCCTGGTGGCAGTAGACAACCAGGATGAAAGGTACCCAGATGAGGCTTCTTATTTCTGGGATTTTCTACCTGGTTTGCCCCCCAGGGAAGCTGGTCTAAGCTTCTGTCTCCTTTCTAGAAATGGTTGAAGAAGCTAGGAGGGGCAGTGTTTTGGTCAAGGCAGTGTTAAGAGTTAGTGGATTTTAAAACATTTTAAAACTTACGAGCTAATTTGTTTTTCCTTTTTAAACAATGTTTCCACCTCCATCCTCACCATATTGTGACAAAATTCAGAAAAAGGTCAAAAGCTATTTGCTGTATGAGTGCTTAAAACATTCAGCTTTTCATGCATAACCACAACACTTAACCACTTCATCCTGTCTGTGTAGTGCAACCTCTCAGTTTCCCTTTCCTTAGGACAAGGTTTGCCTCTCTAATGCATGAATACAAATGGCAAATGGCTTTGCTCTAAGAAAATTTCCAAAGCTGGGTTAAAGTTCACTATTAATGTTTGTTACTTTGATTGCCTTACACTTTGTTTTATTGTTGTTTTGATTATATTGACTTGTATAAAATAGGCTAGGAACCCACTGCTGACCATTTTCTATGGGAGGCAAATGACAGAGCAAAATTACCCCTATCGCTGGGACAGGTCCCGTGGGCATAATCCAGAATGAGTAATGGTCTGTTGCTTCAACAACAAAGTCCTCAAAACTAACATCTGAGTTCCTACATTCTAGGTATGTGTGAAGTTGTTCGTATAAATCATGCTATTTGGTTCTCACAAGCCTTTCTGAATTGGTGCTGTTCTCGTCCCCCTGTTCACCAATGAGGCAGCTGACATAGAGGTTTTAAAACCTTGTCCAGAGGCATATCCTATCAGTGAAGGACAACACGGGGATCTAGGGTCTAGTAGTCAGGCTCTAGAATCTTCCCCTCACCTTTACTCTGTACTGCTGCCAGTGTGAGGGATTCTGCCCATAGACTAAAACCTCAAAATCTTACTGAGCTCTGAGAAAGTAACATTTTTCTTATGCCAAACATTAACCCCTCAGTCTCCTCATGGGTACCATGGGGGATGAAGCCAATCCCTCTTGTCCTACTTTAGGTTGTTTCTGAGGGAGTATTTATAAAAATGCTTTGAAATTTACAAAGCACCACAGGAATGTGAAGAATTTGAATTGTACTCCAAACACTCATAGTGCAAGCAAAAATAAAAAGGAATCAATCAATGTTGGTCACAGACTGTGTCCTTCAAGGTTACAGTCAAGATTAGCTCACTGAATGCAGCCTTTAAAAGGAATTTAAATGTAATGAGAGGTCCCTGGTAACATCACATCCATGAGCAGTACTTTGAAGGCCGAGTCTTAGAATGTTGGTGTTAAAGCATATCTGAAAGGTCATTTAGTTAAAATCTTCCCATCTTTTGATGCATGACACATCTCTATAATAGTCTTGGTCTGGTGGCCCCCTGCTTATGTTGAGTCTCTCATGAGTATCAAGGGAGATAATTTGCCACTGCAGACCATTAGAAACTGCTTCCTTATGTTGGGATTCCTCACTTTGGGTTCTACTGCCCTCACTCCTTAGACATCCCACATTATTAGAATAGCAAAATTCTCTTTTTGTAAGAATATCACACATTGTGCAGAGAGAGGAACATTGTGCCTTTACTTGTTCATTTGACTTAGTCACTGCATGACTCAAGATATAGTATTAGTATACGACAGGAGGCAAAACTCTCCATGCATCCTTCTTTAAGAACTGACTTCTAGCTTGAGAATCAGTCAGTAATGTGCTGAATGTATTGTAATAGCTCCTCAAACATGGAGAGGGGGACGTGTCCAATTCATTATGGTTGTATCTCACAAATGGTCCTCAAAGCGTAGCTCAGTCATTTGTGGGGGTGGGTAATCAGAGGCCCGAGGCCTCCTGCTCTCCTTTTTAATCCCACATATCAAGCATGTTTTCCATAGATATTTACACTCAGAGGCTGAAGTGTATTTTCTTCATTTCCCAAAGAGATTTCCATGAGGACCACAGGGAGAACCATAAACTAACAGACAGATGCATCATGTTAAGAAGGGTGTCAACACTTTCCTTTAATCAGTACACAGTCAATATTCTCCATCATGAATAACTAATAAGTTTCTGAACTCCTTCCCTCAGATGTCATTGCAGAAATCTATCTGAGGAATGTCATCTGCACTTAATGAAGGGACAAGCATTATAATTAAGTTTGAAGCTATTTCTTAAGCATGAAGCTGCCACGAAGTGTGAAATGACTATAATTCACATTTTTAAGCCCCGGAATTTATTAGCATCGATGTTCTATTCAAGGTTAGGAGTATGGTGCCTGTACAGTCACAGGATTCAAATGGTTCTGTGCTGTTATTCTGGAGTGAGTATGCCTGAGCTCAGATGTCAGGCAAGGAAAATAATCATTAATGACTCAGGTTTTATTTTTTGGAAAAAAAAATCTCAAAGACCTGGAAACTCATTTCCCTTTGTGAATAGGAAGGGACAATGACATGCAAAACTGGGCAAAAGGGGACTTCGCATTCCTCTAGGAACGATAATAACCATGGTTGAGAAAATGGAGAGAAACTACAGGCCAGAGGCTTCCAGTTAAGCATGGCTCTGCTGGAGTGTGACGACTCTACAACCAGGGTGAAAACAGAATCAAAAGTTTTGACACTGCTTGTAAGAGAAAGAAGACTGAATTATTCTCTTTTGGAAATGACTTCATGTGGACAGAAGAAACAAAAGCATGGGATAATAAGTGCTTAGACAAAATCCAGGAGACTTTGATGGGCTCTCCTTTACAAACAAATGTGAAAGAGGCAACTACTCATGTTTGTGCTGGTTGAGCACATACTTTTGGAGAGGATACATTTGTAATGATCCATCTAACCTAAACCCCTTTGTGAGTGTGGGCAATGGCAAACATGGAAGACATCTCAGCCAGTGAATCCAACAAGGAAGAAATGTAGGGGCTTTTGTGTGTCTGTAACAGGCAGGTCATATGAGCCAGGGGTGTGCCCCAAAGGGTTTCCTTAGGAAGTGTGATTTAAGCTGAGAGTTGAAACATGATTATGTAGACAGAGAGTACAGAAGAATGTTTCAAGGCAAGGGAATAACAAAGCTCTAAGGGAAGGCACCAAGGTACAGCAGAGGAAACAAAGAGAAGGTACAAGTGCTGAAGTCACATGGAGTTCTGACTGAGCTCAACAAAGGTCTACCTCTATTCCTTCTGAAATGCCAATGCAATGACTGGAGATAACTGTAAAATGACCCCCCCCCCCAAAAGGCACACACCCACAATGAAAAGAGAAGCAGCGCGGGTAGAAGAAAGGTATTGATCCAGTTTTGGAAGTTGAAAAGCAAACAGAGGTGACGTCACTAGCAGATGACAGAAAACTGAAAGCTAAGAGCCTGTGGGTTTGGGGAAGACCTAGCCAAAAGTAAATTCAGGCTGCATAATCCCTGCAAGGCGCAGGCATGGAAACATGCTGGCATCACTGTGACTGACAGTCTGGTGGGACTGTTTTCAGGAAGGCTGGTTGGGGTCTCCATGGGAAACTCTCAGACTAGATGTCTCTCCAATGTACATACCCAGGGGACCAGGCCACCTTTACCATTATGGACTAAATGTTTGTGCCCCCCACCGCACTTCCTGCCAAATTCACATGGTGAAACACTAATCCTCAATGTGATGGTTACAGGAAGTGGGGCTCTAGGGAGGTGATTTAGGGGAAGCCGTCACAAATGAGATTAGTGCCCTTAGAGACCCCAGAGCTCCCTAGCCACTTGTGCCATATGAGCACACAGCAAGAAGATGGCTGTCTATGTACCAGGAAGCAAGCCCTCAGCAGGAACATGCCAGTACCTTGATCTTGGATTTCCCAGCTTCCAGAACTCTAAAAAATATATTTGTTGTTTATAAGCTATCCAGTCTATGATATTCTATTATAGCAGTCCAAATGGACTAGGACACTCACTATGGAAGACTTGAATTCTGTGAGACAAGGACAGCTAAGGCAGTGCTATACTGAAAACAGGGAATTAAGTGAAAATCTACATGTTGAAGAATGACACCTTGTAGGCTCCACCTGAACACCAGCTTCATTCCCAGCAAGGAATTAGGACACTAATCAGTGACCTGGGGAAACTGACCAGCCCAAGAGAAAAAAGGCATATAGAGTCTCATATTTGGAGTCACCCACCTAAAAATCCCAGCCTGACCATGCTACTTACTTCGAAGCCCAACATCCAACAAGCTCCATTCATGCACACAAAACTTCCCAAAAGATTCTTAGTGCTTCATGCTAAAACATAAACAGACATCTGAGAATCACCAGCCGTTTGAAAAAGTCCCAATCAAAAAGCCAGTGACCTGAAACATAATTTTAAAAAGTAAGAACGGGAGAAATTTGAAATGATCACTAATATCATCAAAGAATAAAGAGACGATAATACACCTGCAAAATTAATACAGGGTGCTACAGAAGGGAACAGCTATAGAGTAAAATATGTTTAGAAACTGAAATGTGAGCTCAGGAATTAAAAGTTCAGTGGGAGGAACAGGCAATGGAGAGGAGGAGAACAGAGGGAGAAACAAAATGTGGAATTTGAGAAATTTAACAGAAGACCATAGGGGAAGGGAAGGAAAGATAAGTTACACACAGAGGGAGGCAAACCATAAGAGACTCTTAAATACAGAGAACAAGCTGATGGGGGTGGGGTTGGGGGGAGTGGGGAAAATGGGTGGTGGGCATTGAGGAGGGCACTTGTTGGGATGAGCAATGGATGTTGTATGTAAATGATGAATCATGGGAATCTACTCCCGAAGCCAAGAGCACACTGTGTGCTAGCTAACTTGACAACAAATTGTTAAAAAAAAAAAAAAAGAAAAGATTGGAAGGGGGGTAAGGGTGATCAGAGACGAGAAGCCAGGACATCACCCAAGGCCAGATCAACTACTTGAAGGTTACTTGTGAGTACTCTGGTTTTGAAATTTTATCTTCAAGTCAGTGGGAGCCACCAAAGGATAGCAAACAAGGGATTGACATTTGACCCAAGTTGGCACATAGTCCCTGGCCAGGAAATCCAGTGAGTTTATAGAATTCTCTCTGAGATCAGATGGTCTTGATCTCATTTATATTATATTCTAACAATCCATGGAAAATTCTGGAGTAAGAAACAAAATGACATCCATTGGCTGATTTTTTTTTCTTTTTATGATTCACTTCTAGTTCTCAACTTATTTCAGGTAAAAAACTGTTGTCAGCTTGTTCCTTTCAACTCCCATTACTCTTTGTTTTGAAAAGGTTATAATTGGAATAAAACAAGGCTGGCTTTGAGCCAAAATCATGAAGGGTGTAATTAAGCAAGATTTTCTGTCTATGCACCCAGCAGAGCCATCCTACTGAGGGGGAAAAAAAACGGAGAATCACAAAGCAATTGTGTGTTTTTCAAGAATAATAGAACAATCTACCCCACACACTTTACATAAT
The DNA here is from genome assembly GCF_022079265.1 of Lynx rufus. NCBI lineage: Eukaryota > Metazoa > Chordata > Mammalia > Carnivora > Felidae > Lynx > Lynx rufus. The sequence continues at coordinate 191,113,764 of NW_025814823.1, forward strand.
AAATGGCAGCTGCTGACATTTTAATCAAGATAAAAACAATAATAAAGTCACAATGCTCCTTTTGAGGCAGAAGGTAGTCCCAACTCAGGAATTTTGTCAAACCTACACTCATGCCCATTCTGTTCTAAAAGGCTGAGAGGTTAGCACTTAATTTAGGATCTCATACCTGCCTTGACAACATGGACGAAAGTGCCATTTCAAACCACACCCCCCCCCCCATCATGAGTTAATCTTCTGAGTAATTTTTTCACATTTTGAACTCTTACATTAAAAATTAAAAGATATAATTTTAATTCTTAAGTAAAAGCCACTTGTCCTGGATAATGATAATCATGTGTCACATTGCCTTTCTTGGATTCAGATGAAAATGGGCCAGCCATTAAGGGACAACCACATAGGTACTAAGGTGCCTCATTTCACATGGTTGATGGCTTTAGCTGTCAGAGATAGTCGAGTAATCATTTTGAGAGACGCATGTAAATGTTTTAGTTATTAAGGCATTTCCTCCAGTATTTTGTTGGTTTAAAAGATTATAAATCTAGGAGCGTTTTGGGGAGTAGGAGTGTCAATCAGTGCCAGTTCAAGACTTACAGAGAAACTAAATCACTAATAGCAGGTGCCTGGTGATGGATTCTGAAAGCATTTTTTTTTTTCCTTTTGATCACACCCGGTGTTCCCTACAAGACACACAGGGGAAGACTCATGGCTTCTGAAGCCTGATGGTCAGCTCAGATATTGTGACTGACACAATACCTTGTATTGCAGGCTGCCCAATTTACAAATTGTGTTCATCAGTGATAGCAAATGGCATTTCTTTGTTGTTCTTACTTGACTTAATTGTTCTCTCAAATTTATGCTTATGGATTGTTAGAAAAAAAATACACTTCTTGTGGCATCTTCTCTGTGATTAAAAAGTATTGTTTCCCATTAGGATAAATAATTAATCTTTCAATTTTCTTCTCCCACTTTATATCATAATGGATATGGGGAGGATGGGGCTTATGTGACCTTGTGGTAACAGGAACAAAGTTCAGATTCCATAAGATGTTGTCCTGATTGACATCAGCCTAGCAGCCCACACTTAAGTCCTCACAGGGTGAATTCTGGTTACTGCTCACTGGGCTCATTTAATGCTCGCTGAGTGAAGTCTGAATGGTGTTTGCAGGCCCTGAGGCCTGGGTAGGTTTTCCACTGTACCACCAAATCGGACTGTCTGCTTTGGAGCCCACAGACCCACTGCAGGGAAGCTGCCCAGGAGCCCACTAGTCTGCCCCATCAGTCATCAATCTGCCGGGCTCAACAGGATACCACGTGGATTCCTTCCTGCCCTGGCATTCCCAACCCCCAGGAGCTGAAGGAGATTTGAGAGTGCTGACCCAAGTCCCCTCTTCCTCTCTAGCCACATGACAATCCAGAGGGTTGTGAGACCAACCAGCTCTATAAGCTGGTTTCCTCCTAGAGTCCCAAATGAAAATGCACAATGACCCTCTGCTTCTGACTTTCCTTGAAATCTAATTGGTTTCCCCTTTCCATGAATCAGAGAACAAAGGTCAACAGGCTGTAGTATATTTTACCACTTGCTTTCCCTACATTTCCTATCTTCTTACTACACTTCACCAGAGATCAGAAAAGATGGATTTTACATTTCCTCTTCCTGAGTGGGAATTCCTCTATGCCGTAGAGTCTGTTTCCCCCATGATGTTATCTTCCATTTATCCTTCCTTGGCCTCCAATGGTAGAATTATACTGTACAGAGGAGATGTCGGCAGATCACAAAGGTTTGGTAGCTTTAAAATATAATCTCTATCATATTTGTAAAACAAAAAAGCCTTAGATAAATATGGCAAAGGGAAAGATGGAAATACCTCAAATATGGCAGGATCCCTTTACCTTTACCCCTTTGTTCTCCTATATACTTAGAGAACCATGGTGAAAAGGGCACCTAGAGAAAAGGTTGGGGATAAGGGAACAAAATAAATAGGTAGATAAATCCAAACTCTGTTTTGGTATTAATGAAAAAAAGGGGGGGGGGAAATGATAGGATTCTGGAATGCAGGAAGAAGGGAAGGAGGGAGAAAAGGGACATATATGGTCTTGAAAGATGGACAAGATGTATTACTTTGGGTTTTCAAACAGGTTTGCAACCTTAAAGTGGACTTCTTTAAGCTCTTGCCTGTGGCTTTCAGATGTTCATTTTTCTGGGTGGGCACTGTAGGTTGGTGAAAAATTGTGATACAGTCCCTAGCATCTTAGGCAAAATGAGAAAATGGAGCCTCCGCAATTATATGTTAATATTATTACATGCATGCAGTTTATGGGGCTTTCATTCTAAGGCTATGTCTTAGTCAACAGTAGATGTAGATACACAAAAGCTTTTTGGTTTTGTCCTTTATTGAAAAAGAATTATTAGTCACCCAGGTTTCATAGAAACTTTTTACTGGTTGATGAAATTTAAAACTTTAGGGACTCATGTCTGAGGGCTGGAACCCCATGAAAATGAGCTGCTTGTTCCTCCCAGTAGCTAACATTTGTTGAATTAATGTTCACTGAGCTTTTCCCATGTTCTAGGCACTGGGTGAGGATAGCTTAGGAGACTTGTCCAAGTTCACAAAGAAGATAGGATTTGGGGCCAAACTCAAACACAATGCAGAATACCTTCAAAGCATGACTCTTGACAAACATGAACACTGTGTCATGATCCTTCTGTTTTGTAAGGCTTGTGAGTATCTATGACATTATCTGGCCATTGTACATTTTCATTTCTCCTTTGAATCACTTCAGTATTCATGATCTGTGATCAGACAATTGTGAATTTCATATGTGCAAAATAAAACTGAAAAATCTAGTCTAAGTACATGGAATTGGAAGTTAGAGGAGAGGGAAGATCAATAAAATTACAGAACATGTCTGCAAAATGTTTAAAAAGGAGAACATTTAAGGATTTCTCTTACAATGGTATTCCCCCATATACCATGCACCCATAGCTATAAGAAGCATAATATATAGCCTCTCCCTCCTCTCTCTACCTGCATATATATATATAAAATACATATGTATGTGTATATGTATATATGCATATATGTAAAAATGTCATATGTGTATAAAATGATATATATCCATGTATATAAATATATATATTATATATGTATATATAATATATATATTACACATATCATTAAAAATGTGACCACCCATCCAGTATTTTTGCTATTTTGACTTTTGAGGTGGACACGGGAAGGGAGAAGTATTACTAAGTCTCTAATTAATAGAACTCTGATGCTTTAACAGACGGTTCCGGTGGCTTACATTTATGAACCGCTGCCAGTCAAATAAACATTTAGTTGGCTACAGCCGTTTTAAAATAAAATTAAAGAAATAAATTCATTTTTTGTCAATTTGGAAGTGTCTAATTCTTGTTTTCCTATGATATACACAGACTGTAAATCTCAAACGTTCCCAAAGGAGTTTAGATTAGTATCTATCCATTAAAAAAAGATCCTACAGAATACTCAAGTGCATATTGGGAGTAACAGATGCATCTTTCTGCTTTATTGTTAAAACTCTGGTAATGTTGTGGGGAAAAAAAACACAGTAGCAAAGAAATGCCTTGTTTATTTGAAGAGGCAGAATGGGTTTGATAGTAATGACTCTTACAGTTCTGAATTATGTACTAAACTCTGAAACTTGTAACAATCCTTAAAGTCCTCTGTGATCATATTTGAGATTGCCTTCACAATTTATTAAAGAACACAATGGTCATAAGGAAATTATAGCACCTCATTTTTAGAAATGACACGGTAATATTCTTGGGAGCTACAGAAATACATTGGCCTATTTGCCTTTACATTAAGTGGACCTAGAGAACCATGCTTTTTAAATTCTGAGGCCCACTTACTGGCTTTTTCTTTCATCTTGCTACTAAAATATCCCATACCTAACCCTCTCAGGTAGAATTCTCTGTGTCATTCTCTGTGTGTCCTCTGACTTTGTTCATATATCTAGTCCATCACTTATCATACTACCTTATATTTGGGTTGCATGTCTATCTTATTCTCCTTAACTATAAATTATTTGAGTACTCATTTATCTCTTTATTCCAAATATTTAGCACATGCCTTGACTCCTAGTAAGTGTCCAAAAAAAAAAACTGGCGAAGAGTGACTGACCTATGATGAAATGGAAATCAGGTCACCACCCTTATCATAACTGTATGTAGAGTAAGAGCACATCCGCACATTAGTTGATGAAAAATTCTTTTGTAAAGATCTTATGGTTTCTTGCTGTTTTTTGGTCCCTTCCAAGCTTTTAGTGATATCCAGAGGAACAGAATTGGCTATATGTGTTTAGTGGTCTAGGTAACCTTCTCCTATGTTTTACATTTGCCCTGGCATATGTCTGGGAAATAAGATCTCACAGTCTATTTCCTGTTCCTGTAGGATCAGAATCTTACAGAGAGCTTCATAGTTGAAAAGACTCCTTAGAGCAAGGTAGGCATTCAAAGGTAGCTTCTGTTCTTACAGAAAATACATATGCAAAACTAAATGGCCTATTTCCTGTCTCAGATCATGCACAGCCTGAGATCAGGGAACTTTCCAATTGTCTTTATATACAGACACCAGGAAAAAAAATAATGAACAAGTGAACATTTAATATAGTCAGATTATGAATTTCAGATCGTGAATTTATTAAAATCCAGTTTCTGTTCCAAGTTAGTTTTTCTTATTTCAAGAGACAGGCATAGTGACTGGTAGATTTTTTTCAGTAGAGTCTTGAATCTAGAGCAACATGTCATTATTTCAGAATTGTCCTTCAGGGGCAAAGTCAACAAACCACCCAACTTGGATATTGGGCTCAGACCTTGCTAACCCTCATTATTTGTCTGGAGAGAAGCAACCCTCTTTTGTGATTGTTCAACTCAACTCTGGATTATTTACAAACATCTTAAGTGAACACTGTGAATACAGTAACGATAGTAACTCTGAAAAAGAAAGCAGTCAACCGAAACTCTAGCAGAGGAAGCTACTACTTTTTGAGCTGAGGATTGAGATCTTCTAGGAAGATGTGCTGGAGGCCTAACATCTGCCTCTCATTAACAAGCAAACAAACAACAATAAAAGAACAAACAAAAAAAAAAAACCTTCAAAATCCAAACTGATGTTGGAGGAAACAAGTTATCCCAACAGACAAGGTCTCTAAAATAGACGCTATTTTCCCACGTTTGATATTTGGGGTAAGTGAAGGACACGGATGGATATTTAAGTTTTGCTTGTTCAGTTCAGAAGTTAGTGTATGGAAAAATAACCTGTAGTCTTTTTAACTCAGTTCCCACTGACAAGTAAGGCAAAGAAAATCTGGGTATAGAACATTATTTAAAAAAAAACTCTCTACTCATCATCAGGGAAATACAAATCAAAACCACAATGAGATACTACCTTACACCTGTCAGAATGACTAACATTAACAACTCAGGCAACAACAGATGTTGGCGAGGACGCGGAGAAAGAGGATCTCTTTTGCACTGTTGGTGGGAATGCAAGCTGGTGCAGCCACTCTGGAAAACAGTATGGAGGTTCCTCAAAAAACTAAAAATGGAACTACCCTATGACCCAGCAATTGCACTACTAGGTATTTATCCAAAGGATACAAGGTGTGCTGTTTCGAAGGGACACATGCACCCCCATGTTTATAGCAGCACTCTCAACAATAACCAAAGTATGGAAAGAGCCCAAATGTCCATCGATGGATGAATGGAAAAAGAAGATGTGGTATATATATACATACAATGGAGTATTACTCAGCAATCAAAAAGAATGAAATCTTGCCATTTGCAACTACGTGGATGGAACTGGAAGGTATGATGCTAAGTGAAATTAGAGAGACAAATATCATGACTTCACTCATATGAGGACTTTAAGATGCAAAACAGATGAACATAAGGGAAGGGAAGCAAAAATAATATAAAAATAAGGGGGGGGGACAAAACAGAAGAGACTCATAAATATGGAGAACAAACTGAGCGTTATGGGAGGAGTTGTGGGAGGGGGGATGGCCTAAATGGGTAAGGGGCACTAAGGAATCTACTCCTGAAATCATTGTTGCACTATATGCTAACTCATTTGGATGTAAATTTTAAAAAATAAAAAATAAAACAAGTTAAAATAAAAAAAACAACTCTCATTAAAAACATTCTAACAACTGCAGTGGGAGTTTTAAAGATGCATTAATTCACATATCAACAAATAGTTTTTCCGTTAAACTCTTCTTTACATATTTTTTGGATCTGTAATGCATTCAGGTGATTGCACGTTTTTAAGCAAATCTTACATAAAATAAGATATTTTATGGGGCTACAATGTTGATTTTTTAGTTTTGATAAATATACCGTGGATATGTAAGATGTTAACATCAGAAATACCAGGTAAAGGGTATAGAGGGATAATCTGCAGGAATATTGCAACTCTTCTTTTCTTTTCTTTTCTTTTTTTTTTGCAAAGGTTTATTTACTTGTTTATTTATTTATTTAGGCAGAGAGTGAGAGAGAGAGTGAGAGAGAAAGAGAGAGAGAAGGAGAGAGAGAGAGAAAGAAAGAAAGAGAGAGAGAAAGAGAGAGAAAGAGAGAGAAAGAAAGAAAGAAAGAGAGAGAGAAAGAGAGAGAGAGAGAGAGGAGAGAGAATATGAATGAATGAATCTGACTTGGGACTCCATCTACAAACCACAAGATCATGACCTGAGCCAAAATCAAGAGTCCAATGCTTAACCACTGAGCCACTGAGGTCCCCTGCAACTATTCTGTTAATCTAAAATTACTTTATAATAAAAAGTAAAATAATATAAGGGGATTAGCTGTTTGGAGCCTGAAGAGACCTGGCTTTTTATAGATATCAGGGCTCCAGGATTAGCTCAAGGCTATATAGTGTGTTTGCTGTAGGTATCTGACCCCCAGCTCGATATTCTTCCCCTCAGTTGTGTTGCTCCTGAGGAGTGGACCAATTCTGCTTCACCTGAACAGCTCACTCAGTGCTGTCTGCTGGCACAAATCCAGGGATCTTCCTTAGGTTATTCTACTTTCCTAAGATGATAAGACATCCCAGCACAAATGCACTGGATCAGTAAAACTGATCCAACTGTAAAGCCAGAGGCCAGAAGACTTAGTCACCAAGTTCATTACCTATTTACTCAATATCCAAGGTCAATACCATTCAATAGCACAGAGTAAAGTGTGGTACCATTAGATGACAAAGGTGAAACATCCACAGAAGCACTGGTCTGGGCTAATATATCAGCTACATTTCATTATCTTTCAATTGGTCAGAGATTCTCCCACAAAGTGCCATTAAAATAAAAAAAAATCATAAGGATGAAGGAGCTAATTATCACATTCTAGGCCCTGACTCCATTCAGGCTATCAACCATCAACACAATTTGAATAGGGGCGAACATTCTACATTCCAGTTGTAGAATGACGTATGAAAGTCTTTTTATGTGTCCTGCAAGAAAATTTTGTTTCTTGTTTCTGTAGGATATGCTTACAACTTTAAAATAAACAATGGAAAGGTAGCAATGAGTAGAAGTCCTTATTTTGTTGCACTTTGACTCAGGAGATTCACTTGTAAATTTTGGAAATTTAATTTTTTTAAGGCAAGGTCCCAGGATTTTCCATTGGTGTCAACAGAGGACCATAGTCTACAACCTTATATGAGCAATTACTGTGCTCTAAAGTTTTCAGAATATGGATCTCTAAAGTGGGCTGATGCTTGGATAATTTGTCTTTTTTTTTTTTTTTCAACGTTTATTTATTTTTGGGACAGAGAGAGACAGAGCATGAACGGGGGAGGCGCAGAGAGAGAGGGAGACACAGAATCGGAAACAGGCTCCAGGCTCTGAGCCATCAGCCCAGAGCCTGACACGGGGCTCGAACTCACGGACCGCGAGATCGTGACCTGGCTGAAGTCGGACGCTTAACCGACTGCGCCACCCAGGCGCCCCTGGATAATTTGTCTTTTTATTTGATGTGGGCTGGGTTTGTTTTTAACCACGTAAGATTTATTTTTCTATTAAAAAATTATTTTTGCATTTATTTATTTTTGAGACACAGAGAGAGACAGAGTATGAGTGGGAAGGGGCAGAGAGAGAGGGAGACACAGAATCTGAAGCAGGCTCCAGTCTCTGAGCCTCCAGCACAGAGCCCAACACGGGGTTGGAACTGAGGAGCTGTGGGATCATGACCTGAGCTGAAGTCGGACGCTTAACTGACTGAGCCGCTCAGGCGCCCTTATTTTTCTATTTAAAGCAAAGTTAGCCTAAATTTTTGACTCTCATATTTTCCATGCCTTCCAGGTAATGGAGCACTTGTTCCATGGGGGGAGGGGAGGAATTACTGGGTCATATTTAGAGGTCAACTTCTTCTAGACAGCACCTTTCTTTGGACTGATCAGCACTAATTACTGACCAGTTGTGTTAAAAAATAACCCTGTTCCTCAAGAGGTCTGTGAAAAGAAAGGGAAACAGGTCACACATTAGCTTGTCTCAAAAAAGAGCTCTTCTATCACAGACACGAGGATTCACTGCCCTCTCAGAGAATGAGCTTGCTCTCAGAGTCCTGAAATACAGGTTTCCTTGGGTGGATTTGCTGAAAAGATTCCAGCTTTAGCACCTAAGATGAAACAAAGGATCTAGCTGACGGTCAGGTAACTTCTGGCAGGAAGAAGCCCTGAGATGGAAGCAACTATTCAAGGAAAAAATAAAACCTTGCAATGTAGCATATAATGTTAAAAATACAGCCCATGGTATATGGGATTTGGAGAAGAAAATGTTCTCTTTCTTCACCAACTATCCTCTTCCTTTGGCCCAATTTATTTCCCTATAGTCATAAAGCCTTACAAGCTTTGCAAGAATGCTAGGCATTTTGTAATGAGGAGATATATTCTCCACTTACTGAGAATGTGTTTCTGTTCAGGGAAATCCAAACGCCAACATGGCTGCTGCCGTTTTAGCAAGACATAGATCTCGGGGCTGCATCTTGAAAAAGTAGATATGGCTTGTGTGATACAAACGCATTTGCTTATGTTTGATGTCTACTATTAAATATTCAATATTATTTATGATGATTTATGCTAGAAGAACTACAAGAAATGAAGAAATCCAGCATTCCCTGAATTCTTCATGGCTGTAAATGAGGTAGGGAAGCAGAAGAGACTCCATTTTAGAAAGGCTCCATCTCTGCTGTTTTTCTACTAGACCCCATTTCTGAATAAGCCAAAGGAGCTATGTTCCCACTTCCAAGGGGAAGCAAGAAAGTTAATCTGAATTTTGTTCTAGGTCCCAAACATCTGATAACATCTAAGAAGAGCCAAAACCCAAACATGTTCCAGGACATTATCTTCCAACAAACCACGGCCTACACTGGCATCAACACCCCCTACCTTCAGTGATTTATGGAATAACAGCTATTGGTCACCCAACACTTGCAGTTGATCAGACCCTACCCTGGATTCCTGGAGAAACACATACCTCAGACCCCTTTCCCGTATAAAACCCTAATCCCAAGCGATGCTGAAACTCATTCTCCTTTCCTTTCTGAGTCTCCCAGACACTCCATCTGCTATTTTCTGTCTGTCACTCATGCTATTCAATAAATTCTGCTTTCACTTTCTCCAGATTATATTTGATTTCTTCCTGCATGAAGCCCAGGACCCTCTTACTGGTCCTGCGGGAGACCCCTCTGGGTCCCAGCCTGCCTATATCATAAGTATATGGTAAAAATTATAGTTATATTTGTGTCAACATACCACTTTTTATGGGTTCCTTTTTGGAGCCAGGGATGGTCCTTTGGTGGCTGTAATGGTTTTTAGGTTATATCTATCTCTTTGTCTGTTTATCTATAGGTATATCTATTGTTCTTTTTTGTTTCCTTAGTTGTTGGTGGTAAATATACAGGATCTCAGAGTCTTTTTCTGCTAAAGGCGGCACAATTATAGATATTTGAAGATTAACACCAGTACAAGGAATATCCACAGAAAGTAGTTCTAGTACCATAACACTCCAAGTAATGGAGAGATTATTACATACAAATAAAAATCTGTATCGTATTAGAGTCCAGTTTCTTTCAGATACCACTTTTCTTTGGGCTGATCAGCACCAATTACTGACTAGTGCTTTTTGGTCCCACAAAATACAGTAGGAAACAGGCAGTGCAAATGAATGAATCCTGCATCTCCTAATTACAAGGCTGGCACCCTCTTCCTCCAAACCCTCAATCTTCTTAAGTTCTCAGAGAAAATTTTCCCTTGGCTGTAGCTTATCTTCTTGTCCTTTCTAATCTCTCCCAGTTTGTATATTCATGTTGTGATGCTGTTACATTCCTTATAGTCAAAATGGATCATCAGCCAGTTGCTCAGACAAAGGAAACAGCCACTAATCAATGCAAAGCATAGTCAGAAATTTACCTTAGTTCCTTGAAGGGGTCTGCCCTGACATTAGGTGTCTCTATAGATTTAGGGAACACTGTGCCCTCCGCTCCTGTAAACAAAAGAAAAAAGCAAACAGAGGTTGGAGACTTTGCATGTCACCTGGGGACACGATCAGCACAATGAGTGGAGCTAAATGTAGTGAATCCTTCACACAACCCAAAGCACACATTTTGCCATTGGCTTTAGCTTCCTACCTTTAGTGGGGGGGGGGGGCACTGAATCAAATCATGCAAACAGCCTGTGAAAAAACAAGGAGCTTCTTTTGAAAGTGTTCTTGCTGAGATCAGAGTGAGGCCATGAGGCAAATACAATGTTAACATTAAAAAGAAAAAAAAAAAAAAGCCTAGAAATGGCACAGTCTAACTCTTGTCTCTCATCAACTATTAATAGTTACCCAACTGGAAATGTTTTGAAAAACAGCAGCTGAAGCCCTCTTATTTCAGTGTGGGGCACAAATCATAGAACACATACAACATCTCAGCAGTGGGTGGATGGTGGAGAACACTATAACACTGTAAACTATTCACCTAATAAAATCTAGCAAAAACATTTTTCCCTAAAGTTCTACACTATTATCTTGAAAAGTTAAACAAAACAGAACACTGTGAGAGATCATTTGAAGTTCAGTGCTTTCACACTTTGAGTATTATTCAACATTGATCCCCAACCCAATCTAGACAGTTAGCTCTTGACCTTGCTACAAGCTTTTATCTTTACAACTTGTTATCACCAGCTGAACCTTCCCAGCCATAGAGGTGGTGATTATCTGATTTGTCTGCTCCCAAAGTGTTTTTCAACTCATTTACGCCTCAGTTTATCACAGACAATTGCACTGAATATTAGTTTTTCAATTAAACTTAGCTAGGCAGTATCCTGTACTTTGAAGTAAAGGTGTTGATTTTTATACATTTTTTTGGTGTAGTTCTTTGAAGCCACAAAAAGGGGCAGAATAATACCTTGTATGCATGTGTGAATTTCTAGAATCCTCTTGCATTGCTATGATGTCTAGAATTCCTCCATTAACCACTGATTACAAATCCAGATTTATCTTAGCTAAGTCTAGGAAAATGAAACGGTTTCTTGACTTTTGTAGCAACTGTAAAAATATTTAATCTTTTTGATACAAGCAAGACTACTGCAAGTAAAATCAGCAAACAATGCCTCAAATTTTAACATCATGGATGGTCACTAAAGTATCCTGGTAAATGATAACTATTAATCTGAGCTAGCATTTTGAGTGACTACTACAAGCCGGATACCATCATGTACACATCATATGTACTAGCTCATTTATTGCCTGCAACCACCCTACCAACAGTTGCAGTAGGCAAAGAGACGTTTAGTGTGGGGACATTAAAGATCTTTTTCTGCCCATAGACACTTTTGCCTTTCAAGACACCAACCCACCACCTTTCAAATATATCAAAATGTACCCACAGTCTCAATTACATACAACATTTTTGATGTAAATTTCCTAAGCATGTTGTTTTATTATGCATACACTATTTTGCCCTAGTGATTTAAACTTTATTATGTTCTTTATAAATGTGGTGGTTCATTTTATGTGTCAGCTTGACTTGGATCATGAGGTAATCAGATACTGAGCTAAACACAACCTCTGGGTGTGAGGGTGTTTCCAGATGAGAGTAGAATCAAAGGACTTAGCAGAGCAGTGTGCCCTCCCCAGTGTGGGTGAGCATCAGCCAATCCTGTTGAGGGCCCAACTAGAACAAAATGGAGGAGGAAGGAAGAATTAGGTTCTTCCTGTCTAACTGCTTGAATTGGGATATCAATCTTCTCCTGCCATCAGTGCTCCTTGTTCTCAGGCCTTAATACCCAGACTGGAATCTACACCATTGACTGCACTGGTTCTCAGTGAGCCTTGGGACTCATTCTGAATTATGTCATGAACTTTCCTGGGTCTCCATCTTATAGACAGCAGATTGTGGGACTCCTTAGCTTCTATGATGACTTGAGCCAGTTTCTTATAATGACTTTCTTCCCATAGGTAGATCCATATTGACTCTGTTTCTCTGAAGAATCCTAACACAATAAGTGAATAAGATTGGGTTGGATTATAGACTATAATGTGGCTTTTGTTACACATGTATTAAATTTTGTTTTGCAGAGCATACAATCCACATCTCCAAGATTTTTGTGATCCTTTGAAGAGCGCCTAGACGAAAGATACTGTAGAGGGTGCCTAGTAGGTAAAATAGGCCAGGAGAAATCACGGGACCTGAGTGACACATTGGGACGTGGTTCTAAAGTGTCTGACCCAAGAGCATGGCCTTAGTCACCTCTCAGTACCATCTCAAACCTGTTATTGAGCAATTCCCATCTGTCACTACTGCAATTAACAGGGGCTTCCCTTGAAATCCCTTCCCTTTCTATTCCTTAGAGATGCTTAGTTCTGAGCCACTGGAACCTATTTTTGTTGTTGTTGTTGTTGTTGTTTTTAATGATTAAAAGGAACAATTATACACCTGATTAAGGCTAGGAAAGTTATTTCTGTTTACATACACTGTGTCGACTCTTTAGTACCAGCTCATATCTCCCCTTCCTCTACTAAGAAAACTATGAAAACTGCATGAGAAAGAGCATTACCTCCCTTAAAATCAACCCTAATTGTCTGGCTTACCGATACAGCAATTAGTACTGCTCATAGACAACCTTCATTATTTGAACTGGTATTAACATGCTGTGAGGCTTTGTGTTTCACTGATATCTCCTGTATCCTCCTATCATTTTATAAGGCCCCTTGAAGCCCAAGAATACCTACTTCTTAGGACTATGCAAAATATATACATATATAAGGATATATACTACATTTATTCAGTTCAATTGTCCAAAAATGAAGAATGCCATTTTCTTAAAATGAACCTCAAAAGCATGCACTATTTTCTTTATTTTATTCAAGCTTTGTGCTGCGTCTGTTTCTCCATTTGTCAGATACACTGACCAAACCTCATTTGCCACTTTTTAACATCTGGCTGTACTAAGCTCAGGAAGGAAGTGCTGTACCACAGCCAGTGGCCCCTCACTCTGCCACCCTTTTAAAGAAATTCCAAGGGGGATAAAAAAGATTATATGAAGTCATCTAATACATTATGGGTGCTCACCATATGCTTGTGGAACAATCATGGTCTCCGAAGGTCACACACAGAATACAGACAGATTCAATTTTAGGTTCCCTAGGCTTCCACCGGACACCTTATTGGCGTCCAATTTGGTACTACTTATTTCCAATTGGTACTAATACTTCTATGGGAGTACTACTTTACTGTCATAAAACTCCTCATGTATCACATTGCATTTTTAATGAATGTCCAAAATCCAACTCCTTTTAACTGTGCCTCTTAAAATAAAAGAGCTATGCTAAGAAGAGAATATTATTTGGGCTAAATACAAATATTGCTTTAAAATAAAATGAGATCAAAGGTCTGTAGTTTATTCCCCAGACCAAGAAAACTAATTGTCCTACAAGACAAGTGGGGCTAAAAAAACAGGGGCTCACAGTCACATGACTAGTGAATGCCTGAGCTGAGATTCATATGCAGGCATCTGAACCGAGGCCCTACTTTTAGCCACTATACCCTAGTGTCTTGTTTTCTGAATGCCAGGAGAATGTGGCACCCATAAGGTGGCAAGACAGCAAAACCCAGGGGTCTAGGCTCTCATAGAGGATCTGGGTGGTTGACGGGCTCTGGATGTGGGATCAAAGTAAAGGGCAAGACACTCACTAAGGCTCCTTTTGCTCCCACCATCCAACCAGATGCCCTCTGATTTTGTTTTTGATGCACTTTGCCACAGGGGCCTATACGTGCCATCCATACTGGAAAACAGACTCACAGATATGACTTCTCAGGGGAATGTACCAGAATTTCTCATTATCTGAGTGTCCTTGGGCATGAAACCCAATCTCTATGATGCTCAGTTTTCTTCTCTGAAAAGAAAGGATATTAATGGTAACTTTATCTCCTAGGGGTCTTGGAAGATTGAACGAGATCTTTGGCACATAGAAATCAGCAGATGATAGTCAATAAGATACTGCTTATAGTACTAAAATATTTATGAAACCTATTTTTTCCTCCCCTTATCCAGGTCCTCTATGACTCTTAAAAGTGACATTTTTAAAGCACATACTAGAAACTAGAAATTATGGAAATTGTTTTAATTTGATCATTATTATGAGGTAGGGACTATGCATGTCTGTTGCTACGGATGTGGAATCTGACACTCAGGGAAGTCAGGGTATTTTCCTATGGTTGCACAGTGAAAAGGAGGTGTCAGAACCTGAACTCTCATCTTTTGGCCCTGGAACCAATGTCTGTGACTACTATTCCAGACTGTCTCTTTCATTATATTAAATCATTCTCTACTTGTTCAGCTTTTTATGAGATATGAACAAATCCCAATGTTTATACCCTCAAGTAACACTTGCTAAATCTCCCCTCACCTCTCTTCTGAAAACAATCCACATGCACAATGAGATGAGATATTAATACTTTTCAAAAACACCATTTATTTCCAAGTCCTATCAGGCTTCTGCTTTTAACACCATTTTTCACTCTTCTAGAAGCTGCAGAGTGGACAAACATCCATCAGGATGAATTCTCCCATCCCCTATCTGTTCTTAGATAATAAATTATTCTCGATTTTATTATTTCAAAAAGGTTTCTATTAAAGCCATACCTACTGATTCCCTCTTCTGACACAATATAATTTACTGGCAATAAATGTTCATAAACAGTTTGAGTGAAAAATCCATAAAGCCATTTCAGTTTTATTTTAAGTTCCATTAATGTCCCTCAAAAATGATTTCATCAATGTGTTTCCATTAGATGGTTCTCTGCCCAATAACTTAATTCCACACAATCAATTAGGAACTTATAAAGCATGTGACAGGATCTATCTAAAGTGTTTTGAATCACCATAAAGATTAGCTCAGTGGTTCTTTTTTCCTTGCAGTACAGGTAGGGGGTACACTTGTCAAAAAATCTCAAATCCCCTCCATTGCCATAGTAACAAAAAGCCAGCTTCTCCTCTCGGGAAAGCATACTCAACTTCGGAGGCTTTCCCCTCAAAGTGTCCCAGATGTCAAGAGACCTGAAATCCAGTCCTATCTCTGTGATCCTATGCAAATCAGAAGACCTCTCTGACCCTTGATTTCCCCAGCTGTAAAATAAGGGATGGGATAAGAAGTGTCAGAGCTAAATTGTTTTCCCCTCAAATCAAATATTTCATCAGGTAACAATTTAAACAGATGATTGTCTTGGCCACCTCCATTCCCTACCAGGAAAAAAAAAAAAAAAAAAAGAAAGAAAGAAACCTTGAAATATCAAAAGAAAAAATGCTAAAACTTTTCTGTGTTTAAGGAGGAATCAAATAATAGCAAACAGACTTTTGTCCAATTTCAAACTGCATTTAACTGGCAGAACTGCTCGCTAGAAAATAAATTTCATAAGAGATAAAACAGTAGATGGAAAAATTTATTATAGAGGAAGCTAACTGCAAAAGCAAAACCCTGGTTCATAAGTCTTTAAACTCCAAAAAAATTGGGGAAAATTCAATTTTGTAAAAAATAAAAAACACTAAAGTGCCTAAACCTGCATATGTTAAATAAAGCCATGAACCAAATCCTGAAAGGCAGATTCACATCTGCAAAACACGCTACAAGAAAATTGGACTTGAGAGAAGCATTAGACACAAAGGAAGAAATACTATACTAGATGTTATAATAGTAGGAGCTAGAAAAATTGGATGATGAATCAAATTTTTGTTGTACACGAAGAACTGATCTTTCAGACAGTAATTTCAAGGAAAACTTTCAAAAAGGTCAGAAATGGTTTAAGTGTGCTGTTTAGAACATTGATTAAGGAGTTAAGCTGGCTTAATGGAGTTTGCTCTGGTAATTCTTTCTTGATGTGCATGCATTAAGATTGGCACAATTATGATTAACGCTTTTGTATTAATGAACATAGACTAAAACTCATCTTTGGGCTTGAATCATGGGGCCAAAATAGTCAAAATGCCGAGTTAAAATATCTAATCACCATTGTTTGAAGTCAAAACATTTTAAGTGTTCTAATCCGTGTTGCTTGGGTAGATATAACCTGAATGATAACCCTAAACAAGAACCGTATTTTACTTGAAAGGATATATTTTTATACCAATATTAGGTTATAAAATCGACAACAGATTTCAATCTAAAAAATGGTGATAAGAAAAATGGGAGAAGGAATGATTTGATCTCCTGAAATATCAGAGAACCGACAAACCAAAGACCTGATTTTTAGTGCTGCTCTTCTATGAGTTAGTTTATTATATGGCCTTTGGCAATTTGTTTTCTAGTCTTATTTCCCCATTTGTTACACAAAATGGGGGTGGAGGTTAGATGATCTATAAGGTTGTTTCCAGCTCTGCTGTTTTACAATCCTCCAGATAACCTGGCTGGATAAACCCAATGGACCAGGAAAGGGACCAGAAAAGGAGGCTGGTAGGTTTGAAAAACCCAACATTCAACATGTTTTGAGCAAGAAGGTCTAGAAATGAGCCAAACAGACATGGAGTCCATAGTATAGGAGAGCACAGTGTATTCCAGTAGTGTGTGCTATTAGTTTATTTATTTATTTTTAAGTTTATTTATTTACTTTGAGAGAGAGTGATCACGTGGACTGGGGATGGGAAGAGAGAGAGGGAGAGAGACAGAGAATCCCAAGCAGGCTCCACACTGGTAGTGTGGAGCCCTATGCGGGGCTCATACCCGCAATCTGTGAGATCACAACCTGAGCTGAAATCTAGAGTTGGATGCTTAACCGATTGAGCCGCCCAGGCATCCCTGAATGCTATTTTCAAATAAAAATATCTAATAGTTACAAATAGTGATAAAGACTTGAAAGGAAAAAAAAATGTCTTTGAAATACAACTTGGGGTCATAACTTGGTCTGGCAGGTAAGTTTTCCTGAGAAAGTGAAATTCTGTTGGTATTTGTAAAGTGATTAGGAACAAACTAGTTAAGAGGGGGAAGTGGCAGTTGAAAAGATAATGAAAAAACATCAGGGTTGGGAAGTTGAAGTTAATAAAGATCTGTGTGGCCAGACTATTTTTTGCAAGGGTCAGCAGCATGGGATGAGACTGGAAAGGTGGGCTGATCTGGGTAATTCAGAACCTCATAGGTCACGGTGAAGGTTTTAAGCAGGGATCTGGCTCGATCCAACTGGCATTTTTCAAGATCACTGAGCCAACATGCTATCATCTGCATGTTTGTATCCTCCTAAAACTCATACATTGAAACTCTAATCGTCACTGGAACCTCACCATGCTGGCACCCTGATCTCAGGCTCCCAGCCTCCAGAACAGTGAGAAATTCTTATTGATTAAGCCGTCCAGTCTATGGTATTCTGTTACAGCAGCAGCACCAGCAGCTGACTGAGACACTGTATCGTGGAAAAGACACTTGAGGAG
The DNA here is from genome assembly GCF_022079265.1 of Lynx rufus. Classification (NCBI taxonomy): domain Eukaryota; kingdom Metazoa; phylum Chordata; class Mammalia; order Carnivora; family Felidae; genus Lynx; species Lynx rufus. The sequence continues at coordinate 191,131,700 of NW_025814823.1, forward strand.
GGTAAGGATAGATGCAGTGGGGCAGAGAGAGGGATGGTGGGAGGTTGAACCAGAGAATTGGCAGCACAGATGGAGAAAAATGGATGGGTTTAGGAGATATTTAAGTGGAAAGCCAATGGGATCTGGTGAGGCACTGGACAAGACAGAGAACAATGGGTATCAGAGGGCCCAGGGGAAGAGCTGACATGGATGGTCAAAACCAGGTGATTAATACTCAAAGCCAGTGGTGCCCATGGCGACCTTCTACATCTCCAATGAAATCTAGTTTTTCACATTTGATATATTAATTGCAACTAAAATTGCCTTTACTTAGTAAAAGAAGCTGCTCTGAATCTGACTACATTTTTCTTATGAAGGTGTAGGCAATGTGACAAGGAAACTTACAGTCTTCCAAAGTATTTATAAACAGGAAATATTTTTTAAAAAAACTATGAACAGTATAGTAATTTCTTGAATAATGAACATTGTCTTCCTTGCAAGATAACTTTCTAGTTACTCCAAAATTGTAGCTAAGCACGTTTCACATTTCACATATCTGCTACTGTTTAAAAGCTTTCTAGATACAGGAGAAATGGTTTTTGCCTTGTAAGTCCAGGCTAGAGAACACAGTTACATTTTAATATTTAAATATTCCTTAGAGGCCTATTTTCCTGAATAGCAATCCCAATATCATGTTATCCATAAAAGTGTTTCGTGGGAGTGCTGATCACAGGAAATTCCTCAGAAACAGTAGTTTTCTATTTATTTCATAACAAGAATTTTTGGCTTTCTCCTAATGGTAATGTGCAGTGAAAAATTCTTTTTAAGGAAGTGGGTTGGGTTATGTCTAATCTGGGATTTAAAATGAACTGAGTAATCAGTGAGATTGCAGAGTTTCCATGAATTTCAGGGCTAAGCACTTTGAAGGCGGCTGTCGGCTTCTGAAAGCCTTCCCAACATGAGCAACAAACAGAAACTTTGAGTGGATAAAGTCACTTGAAGTAATTTAATCCCATTGTGTTTCTCCGGCTTCTGGTAGCATTTAATAAACTGCTCATGCAAAACATTTGTAGTCATTACAAGTCATTTCCAGGATACATACCAAATATTTTCTTTTCAGGAATTAGGGACAATTCTCCTGACCAAAATGTACAGATAATTAATTCATTCAACAAATATTTATGGATGACCTATTCCATAAATGGTTTTGGGGGGAAAACAGATTCAGGCTTTTCTTATTTACGAGATCACAAATACAATTTTCAAAAAATATATAAAATCTCTAGCCATCCTAAGTGTTGTAATATTCATTGTCTATCAACATTTAACAATTACCTACTCTGTGGCCAGCACTGTATTAAGGCAATCCTGGCTATGAAGATCTAACGTCTGCCCTTATGAACTTTTATGGTGGCTAGACAGATACCGATTTTTATAGTGACAATTATTGTAAATCATGTATTCTGACTGGGGTCAATGTAGCCCCCAAGGGTACAAACACTGGTTCTCTTTTTTAAGTTTATTTATTTAGAGAGAGAGAGACAGTGAACATGTGCAAGTGGGGGACAGAAAGGGGGGAGAGGGAAACAGAAAATCCCAAGCAGGCTCTGTGCTGGAGCCCAGCTAGGGCTCTATCTCACAAACCATGAGATCAAGACCCGAGCCAAAAACACGAGTCAGATGCTTAACTGAGTGAGCCACCCAGGTGCCCCCAAACACTGGTTCTTAAAGGCACAAGAAATCTTTCTCTGCGCATAGATATACACACAATGCATAAAATGGCTTGCTGCTTTTAAGGAAGAGTAAGGAGAGGACTGTAGCTGGAGCGGAAAGAGCAAGACTGCCATAAGATTTCTGAGGAGTCAGGGGCAAGGTCACGTAGGAGCATTTGGTCCATGTGCGTGTTTGAGAATTTTATCCTAATAGGAAAAGGAAGCCATTGAAAGGCTATAGAGAGGAGAATGAGATGATCAGGTATGCTTTTTTAAATACTCTGGGGCAGATATTAAGGACTGTCGGCTTGTCACATTTTAAGCACAGCACATCCCCTCTTGCATTTGTCTATGATGCAGCCTGGAAACCCAAACTACTCAACTTCTCAGACTCCCTTTGCAGTGTTAGGTGGCTGTGTGATACAGCCTTGGCCAGGGAGATGTAGGAACAAGTGTCTGGGGAGATATTTTCTTCCCAAATTGAAAACAAAAAACAAAAAACAAAAACAAACCCAAAGCCTAACAAAGAAGGATTTTTGTTCTTTACTCTTCCCTTTCTGAAATAGAGAAGCAATGCTTTGAGGCACAGTAGCCCTATGAGACCATGTGAGTAAAAGCCATATTGCTAAAGGTGTGAAAGGAAGAAGGTTGAAGGAATCTGGTCTCTTTATAACATTGTTCTGCTATAAGCCTTGGACAGCATACATCCAGAATTATTATTACATAATAACAAATCCCCAACTTGTTTAAGCCACTACTGGTTAGGCTGTCTGTTATTTCCAACAAAATCGAATTCCAATAGTTACAGGATCTGACTATACTGTATAAAATGTAGTACAAGGGATCAAGAGCAAAGGCATGCAAATCAGTTAGATGGCTATTTTAGTAGCCAGGTAAGAAATGATGGAGGCCTAGACTATGTAACCCATAGTGAAAAAAAACGGGAAAGGTGAACGTGACAGGTACCGAAGAGGTAGAGTTGAAAGAACCTGGTAGTATGATATGAGGGGTAAAGGGGTAAGAAATGTTCAGGTTTTGGGGAAGAGCAAAAATTTAGTTTTGGCTATGATGAATTTAAGGTATCTGTGGGTTTTCCAAATTCAGATGTTTATGTAGGCAGCTGGATACAGAGGTATATTACTCAAGGCAGAGTTCTAAACCACTGGCATAGAGATTTTTGGGATACAGATGATTATGGAAACTAAGAAAATGGGATGGGTGGTCTGATCCAAAAAATGGTGAGAGTGATAGACAAAGATAGCCAGCGTCAGAATTTTAAGGGATTCCAACATTTCAAGTTTTGCTATCGGAGCATGAACTATCAAAGGAAACTGAAAAGAAATGGCTTGTGAGGTTGGAAGAAGACCAGGAATGGGGTAACATAGGAAGTCAAGAGAAAAAAAGTACTTCTAAAAAGTGGAAGGAGTTACCCATGTTAATTGGTACTTAGAGGTAAGAAGGGAAATTAAAATGCCCATGAAGGGGAGCCTGGGTGGCTCAGTCTGACTCTTGGTTTCAGCTCAGGTCATGATCTCACAGTTTGTGAGACTGAGCCCTGTATCAGGCTCTGAGCTGACAATGCAGATCCTGCTTGGGATTCTCATTCTCTCCCTCTCTCTCCAACCCTTCCCTTGCTTTTGCTTTCTCTCTCAAAATAAACACATAAACTTAAAAAAGAATGCCCATGACATTTAGCAACACGCAGATCACTTATATAATCAGAGTCATTCTATCAAGAAATGGAGGCAGATTCTTGTGGGCAGGAGTTAGTGGGAAGGGAAGAAATTGTTATAAGCAAGAGCTACTACTTTTTGACAAGAGAAATATAGTAAGATAGCTGAATATTGGATATTGGATATTAGATATCAGAGTTTAAAGTTCCAGCTCTGGTTGGTAACAAAACTTTTATAGGGGCATCGGTCTGCTCTATGGCACCTGCTGGGTAGAGGCACATGTGCTTAGCTACTTGAATGTCCGTGTGCATAATGTGGATATTCAGGTTCATGTAGATGGGGGACTTTAATAGACATGTACACTGGGTAAAGTGTAACAAGTTCAGGGTTGTACAGGAAGACTGTGAAGAGGAATATTATACTGGGCAAATTATTTAGCTTTTTCAAGCCTCAGTTTCCGGCTTCGTGGAATGGGGATTATAAAAGTATATATATAAGGTTGCATGTCCTTGAACACTAAAGTGTCACCAAACAACAGATATCATTATTTATTATAATAGAAGATTAGGGGGGGCGCCTGGGTGGCGCAGTCGGTTAAGCGTCCGACTTCAGCCAGGTCACGATCTCGCGGTCCGTGAGTTCGAGCCCCGTGTCAGGCTCTGGGCTGATGGCTCAGAGCCTGGAGCCTGTTTCCGATTCTGTGTCTCCCTCTCTCTCTGCCCCTCCCCCGTTCATGCTCTGTCTCTCGCTGTCCCAAAAATAAATAAACGTTGAAAAAAAATTTTAAAAAAATAATAGAAGATTAGGCCAGTAATACAGAAGAATATCATTAAATAATTTGAATGGTAACCATGGAGAAAAATAAAATAAGACAATTTAACTGAACTGGCCATACCATCAAGGTGCACATTTTATATATTTTTGTAGAATGTGAAACTGCAGAGCAATTTAAAGATCCACGTATAAAAATATTCTGGCAAGATATGAAGAGACAAGTAGTTTAATTAAACAAACTCTACTCTAGAAACCAATAGACCAGAACTCATGCTCGGTGTATCATTAAGCCAAAACTGGAAAATATAAAAGGAACCATCCAAGCAGCAAGCAACCTCATTTTAGTTTCTTATGACTGCACTATTTTTGATAGTAAATAAAACTACACAATAAAACAAAGAACTTCAACTCACTGGATTTGTGTAACAGACAGAATGCTGGAACAAGGCAGCCTCTAAGTTAGGATGGTATATGAACAATGGAGCATCATCAACAAGCCGAGAAGGCTGCTTGGCAAGGACAGCACACCTGGGCACGAGAGAAACTCCATGTTCTGTGTTCTCAAAGATGATGCACTGTGTGTCTCATGAATGACATGAATGTGGCACTCCACCCATGTTCCCCTCCAGGTCTTTGCGAGACAGATGGCCAGAATCAAGCCAACAGTGCAGGGAGATGGGGGAGAGAATGGATACGAACTGCACGATCAAGTTAAGGACAGCACTCGTTCTGCCTACCCTTCCTCTTGGGAGTGAGTGCAAAATGAACGCCCCGAATACACGGCTTTCTTAGGCAAGACTCAGTTCCCAAGTGTCTGTCTCACAGTGTGAGAGCAAATCAAGACTCTGAGGCTCAATGGACGCTGGTGAGACCCAAGAAAACAACACATACATGATTTTAAGGGCTTCCTGGTCATTGAAAAAGAAGTGGAACACTCTGTGCCTGTAGCCAAGCAGCTGGGGGGTGATGCTTTCCTATAGAGAAGGAAATTGAAACATTAATTGAGGACCATGGAGAAACACTGTCTAAAAAATAATTGGAGAAACTTATAAAGTCATTTACAGGAGATCAAGATGACGACTTGAAAAGTAAGGACCAGCAAATTGAAATCTTAATAAAAGTCCTGGATGTCTCAAAGCATTAGAACACTTGAATGCTTTACTTTCAGAATACAATCTTATATGAAAGTAAGCCTCAAAATGGGGATACTTTACAGGTGACTTAAAGATAATTTTGATTTGGGGCACCTGGTTGGCTCAGTCGGTTAAGTGTCCAACTTTGGCTCAGGTCATGATCTCACAGTTTGTGGGTTTGAGCCCCACATCGGGCTCTGTGATGAAAACTCAGAGCCTGGCGCCTGCTTCAGATTCTGTGTCTCCCTCTCCCTGCCTCTCCCCTGCTGACACTCTGCCTCTTCCTCTCTCAAAAATAAACATTAGAAATAAAGTTTTTAAAGAGGTAATTTTGACTGTATGATTTTCACCTTACACACTGTATAGATTTCTTTTACCTTTATCCCTAGTATGGCCAGCATGTCACTTATCAACATCCATTCCTTTGCCAACAAAATATTGGTATTATTCATGGAAGCAAAGTACGCAGCTAAATACTTGCTTTCCCAGACTCTCTTGAAGCTAGGGGTGGCCATTATGACATGGGTTTGTCTAATGCCATGTAGGTAGAAGCCTACTGGGGATTTTTCTGTTCTAGTAGGAAGGGACAGCTATGGCTGGTACCACTCTTATTTCTGATTATCAGTATAATCTGGAGCTGTGAGAGCCATCTTCCAACCATGAGACAAAAGCCAGGTGGATTTCAGATATATTGACCCAGACACCACTAAGCTACCAGCAAGTGTCTATCAATAGACTACTTCTTATGAGAGAAAACCAAGTCCCTAGTTATTATTCATTTGAGCCACCTTGTGAGAATTCTGTTATTCACCCCTCCCTGCATAAGAGTCAATACCATTCTACCCAAGACCAAGGAGAGAGAAGCAAACAGACCCTTTAAGATGATCATACTCTTCACCTAGAATTTTTTTTTTTTTGCCATAAGCCAAATGACCAAAAGTTGGAAACCACTCTTACTAGACCTTCATATGATATTGAAGTACTTTTTCATTGATCGCTGACTGCAATTCTATGTTCTCAGCCAGAAAGTTTTTTTCTTTTTTAAGTGTATCAAATTCTTTAAGGCCCAGCTCAAATACCTCCTCCATAACGAATCTTTTCCTGGTCCTCTCTCAGTTATCACTAATTGCTCCTTCTTTTGTGCTTCCATAATGCATAACTGAAATGCTGAATGAACACTCATTTTATTCTATCTTGTGAGACAGTCCATTGAGTGTATGCTGCCTTCACTGTCATATAAAGACCACGTCATGGGATTCTTTGTTCTTTTCTAAACAAGATGAGCAAACTCAGATGCTTTGAGTTCAATTTCCTAGGTAGTAAAAGTTGTGGAATGAAACAGAAACTTCTAGAGGGAAGAGGTTTGAGCTGGTCAGTATCTGCTACACCATTGTGACAGCCTGACACATCTTTGTCCAGGAACGGAAACGGTTAGGGCTTTAGCTATTCGGTCTCAGTGGTACAGTCTCCCTTCTTCTCTAGCAGCTCTCTTGTAACCTCTCCAATTTACTTCAGTCAGTGAAACTTCCCAGAACCCAAGTGTCTCAGGTTTCCTGTCTGGTTCACAGTATGTGATGAGCTCCTGTTCCCTACAACAAAAAGCCCAACATTTGAACATGACATGATCAGGCTTAGCCCCCCTCTTTATCTTCATCTGTGGCTTGATGATTTTTAGAACGATTGATTTGTGTTTGTTCTCCCCATATTTTTATCTCTCAACTTCAAGCAGATAGTAAGACCCTCTGCATTTCTTTGATGTTTGTTTCCAGCAAGTGAAATGTACTATTATTTGTGATCTATCATTCTGCAGGTTTTGATAAATAGGTACAGTCATGTATCTATCACCATAAGCAAACACAGCACAATTTTATCGCTCTGAAAATCTGCTTCCCTTGCACTGCCCTTCTATAGTCAATCTCTCCCTCAAGCCCCTTACTCCTGGCTCCCACTGTCCTCAGGCCCTACAGTGTTGCCTTAGCCAGAACGTCATATAAATGGAATCATTCAGTAGAGGGTTTTTGGGTTTGCTGCTTTCGCTTAGCAAAATGCATTTAAGTTCCATGATGGAAGGTTTTCAGCGCATCAAAAGCAAAGCTGCCTCAAATTGACAGCTATTCCTGCCCTTAGTGAAGGCCTAATCTGAGTGGAGAGTGTGCTGGCTACTCTCCCAGGGAGGGAAAAGAGAAGAGTGCCTTGGAGGGAAGCCCAGAGGAGAGGCAGATTTTGCCCCCGATTTAGAATAATTGTGAGATGTAAGGTCCCCTGGGGACCAGAATCATCCCTAGGGAGGTGGGAAACTCTCAGAGGGCACAGCTGTGTCATGCCCCTTGGCACAATGGTCCACAGCCTCAGCGAAGATTCCTTAGCCCTCTCCGTGGCATGCAAGTTGGGAGACTACATACTTTCAGTGACTAGGCTGGAAAAATGAAGATAGCAGAGGTGATCTTAATGGACCAAGGATTAACAAGTTTGCCCACATTTTCTTGACACTCTATGTGCTACCCTGATTCTTGAGCAACCCAGTAATGATGGAGATAGAATTTCCTACCAGACTATTGTGGGAGCTCAGAGTTACACGAGTAAAAAGCCATTTCATTGGCTGATATCTATTAAGTGCTTACTATTTGCCAGGCATGCTTCTGAGCACTTAACATGGATGAACTCACTTAATTCTCACTCCACCCCTATGAGGCACATGCTATTTTTATCTCCCTGTTTTCACACGACACAGCTAAAACACAGAAAGGTTTCAGAGAGTGACGGTGGAACCAGGATCAGAACTTAGGCAAATCTAGCTGCAAAGTACCTTCTTAACTTCTTGCTGAAGGTGTTATTTATTCCATCATAAGCCTGGGAATTGAGACATATTCCAAAAATCTCCTCCTCCAAGAAAAGACCACCAAGAAGTAGTGATGATTGGTTAGACCAGATTCTCTGCTGAAGGGCTATCTAGGTGGTCCTGTTAGAATTGCCACCTGTCCATACCTGACCAATCAGATTCTGGCTTGAAAACTGAAACTAAGCAACCCAGAGGAGAGGTTCAGTGAGTGACAGGTACTGACCAATAACAACTAACACTTAACTGACAGTCATGCTAAGTGCTTTTACAGAGACAGTCCCTTTCATCTTTGTGACAACCCTCTGGTTAAGAAATATGAGGCTTCTGCAGGGTAAGTGATAACTTACCCACTATTACAAAGCTAATTAGCAATAGACCTGTGATAAGAAACTAGACCAACCAGTCCCCCAGGCTTACACTTTTAACTTTCAAGTAGAGATGCAAGGCTGGCAGCCATATTGAAAGTGTGCGAGAAGTAGCATCTTCATGAGAAAATGTGAGCAAGCAGGGAAAAAGGAGGTCATGTGGCCTCTGAGGTGTGGAGGGAATACCTGCATTCTAGGGTTTCCCTGGCACAGATCTCCGAACACCTGACTGAACGTAGATAAGCAGCTTTAAGTGAGCTTGGGCCCTTTGAAGAGAAAATACCACTCAGGAGGCAGTTCTTCATTTGTGAATGGTGGAGATATTCCAGGTCATTTACTTTGCTACATTAAACTGGAGCCATGGCACCCGCAACAATCTTGAGTTCCTATTGCCCTCTGCCTTCAAAGTTTTGTAACAGGCATTAAACCCTGACTACTCAACCAGGGTTAGGCAATACAGCTATGGAGAAAAGACAAGGGGAATTTAAAAAAAAAATGAAGTTTCATTTTCACCCATGTCCTTTGTCATTGCAAATCTCTGAGACTTTAGCAAGAAACAAAGTCTGAAGGAAGAATTTCAAAGGAAGATGTCACACCCACACATGAGGCAAGGGAAAAGGTTGAATGGTGACAATGGCTTTACCTGTTTAATATTCCCTCACTCTCCTTTCAATAGAACTATTATTTGCTTTGGGTAAGTCTTTGAGGGATGCTCACAACATGTTCCTCCCCACATACCCCACAAACACGAAGAAGGGAATGTGATGCAGGGTGGCCAATTGAGAGTATCTGATTCCCCAGAGAGAGTAGTTGCTGTGAGAGCATATTACTCATGTGGGGCTGATCACTTCCCTCCAATGGCAGCTATGTCTGTCCATACAAGGATGTTTCCATCTTTCTCTTAAGGTAATGTCTGCTAAGGAGCTGCCTGAAGAAAACCTGGGCTGGGGAGGAGATGTTAAAAACACCAGAGTTGGGGCGCCTGGGTGGCGCAGTCGGTTAAGCGTCCGACTTCAGCCAGGTCACGATCTCGCGGTCCGTGAGTTCGAGCCCCGCGTCGGGCTCTGGGCTGATGGCTCAGAGCCTGGAGCCTGTTTCCGATTCTGTGTCTCCCTCTCTCTCTCTGCCCCTCCCCCGTTCATGCTCTGTCTCTCTCTGTCCCAAAAATAAATAAACGTTGAAAAAAAAAATTAAAAAAAAAAAAAAAAACACCAGAGTTGGCCCTATCTGGAATTTCCAAAGATGTGAGTGAGGAGGTTCCCTTTGTTTAAAAAAAACAAAAAACAAACAAACAAGAAAAACGTTCCTTAAGTCTGATTAATTTTTGCTTTCTGTCACTGATAATTGGAAGCAACCTGAATAATGCATTCTTTTCCTCTTGAGTGGAGAAGTCTATGTCACGACTGTCCCTCCCACTCAGCATCACTAAAGCAAGGAGAACTACTCTCTGGAGCCTACAAACAAGCCTGTCTTTTGAGAGAGATCATTATTCCTATACAGCTCTACTTCAAACGCCTGCTCAATATGAAATGGAAATCCACAGGGCAACAGAAGCCAGTCGATTTTCCCTACCAGACAAGAGTTGTGAAAGCGAGTATGCTCAAGTGGCCTTCGGGGCTGAATTGGTGTAATACAGCTTTGAGGGCATTTAGCATCTCTCTCTCTCTCTCTTTCTCTCTCTCTCTGTCTGTCTTTCTATATAACAATCCAGGGGCAAGGACTTTTTCTGAGCTTTTTATAGCTTTTTCCTCTATTCCTATAAATGGTGCTGATGTCATACAGCAAGGGAAAAAAAATGGTGTCGATGAGGTCTGAATTATTCAGTGCCAAAGAGTATATTCTTAAATGTTGAACTGATTATGTTTTAGAGGGGGAAAAAAAAAAGGCAAGTGTCAAAATCCAAATCTGCAGAGCTTTATAGCTTGGTTTGGGTATTTGCTAAGTGTATCTTGTGCTGCTTTGTCAATCCAAGTGACAGTTAATCAATACTAATCTGATGCCAGTTGATTCTTCCCTTTCCATAGACAGGATTAAGGTATACTACTTATGAATATACTTTATCCCGGGCTGTAAATCCATATGCTTTAACATAAATGCATTAGCGTTTCTTTTTAAATGGAATGCACTGTGTATACAAGAAAATAAAGATGAATTACCAAGTTGTCCTGAAAAATGCCTTTCTGATCCATTATGAAAATGTTTCAGCTTTCAAGGCAGTAGTAAGTAGATCAGGCATTTCCCATTATTTTATATTATGATCTATATGCCCGTCTCTGTGGGGATACCTATTAAGTTAACACTTAGAATATTTTATGGACATACTGTCCTTCCTGGGCTGGGCAGGTGGATTTTTTACTTATTTTTTTCCTCTGTTAGTTTGTTTATGCCATCATTCCTCCTTTAAGTCATTTTTCTTTAGTACCTACTGTAGGTTAGGCAATGCCCAAGGCACTACAGAGAAGATGGTGAACAATGATCCACAGACCTCCACCCCCAAACTGCCCTAATATTGTCTAATTTCTCCACAGCCACCTGGGGCAGTACACACATAGGGTCAAACGTTCCAATGTGGGACCACTTCAGCCTGTTCATGTACACCAGCGCTTGCTCAAAGCTTGGTAAAAATCTTTTATTTTTTATTATTCTCTTTTTTAATGCTTATTTATTTTTGAGAGGGAGACAGAACATGAGCAGGGGAGGGGGCAGAGACAGAGGGAGACACAGAGTCCGAAGCAGGCTTCAAGGCTCTGAGCTGTCAACACAGAGCCCAATATGGGGCTTGAACTCAAACCGTGAGATCATGAGCTGAGCCAAAGTCAGAGGCTTAACCAACTGAGCGACCCAGGTGCCCCCTCAGTGACCTAATCTTTTAATATCACTTTAATATTTATGGAGATTTTCCTACATACTTTTAAATTCTAACAAACACCTATATGAAGGGATTGGGGAGATGAGTGTAAGTGACTCAAGGTTGAGCATCTAACATGTCCAGGACTATACCATACTACTAGAACTGATGAGCTATGATAATATCTACCTCATAGTTTACTGTAAGGCCTTGCTGTTCTTAAGAGAACATACGTATAGCACTTTGCAAGTGCCTAGAACACAGTAAGAGAGTGCAGTGAATGTTAATGGTGATGATGATGTTCCTGTTTAGAAACAGACATAAACTACTGTCAATCTGTCCATCTGTGTGTTGTTCCATCTATCCACCCATCCACCTATCCATCCATCCTTTCTTGTGTGTCAAGCACTACAAAGATGCTGAAGACTCAGTGTTGAATGAGCCCACACTCTCAACCCTCTCACAGTCTGGGGGAAGATTTTCAGTCTTTGGAATTTGTATTCAGTATCAGATGTCACAGACTGAGTGATGAAAAGGTAACAGAAATACAGACTAGACCGGGGACTGGTGAACTACAACCCTAGGGCTAAATCTATCGCCCCATTTGTTTTTTTTTTTTTTGATAAAGTTTTGTGAGAAAATAGTCGAGCAAAATTTCATTTCATGTTGTCTGTGGTTGTTTTTCCACTATAATGGCAGAGCTCAGGAGTTGGGATAAAGATCCTGGGGTTCCCAAATCTAAAATATCTACTATCTGCGTCTTTAAGGCCAAAGATCCCTGGCCTGGATTATTGTATCTTTGCATTCTTTCAGATGTTTTACCTTAATATCCCTTGGAACTTAAGAAATAAAAGATGATGGCTTACCTTCTATGGGCCAATAAGCTTGCTTTCATCTGATATACCCTAAATGCAGAAAGGTAGTTTATGATTTTGATACTGATTTTCCCAGGGGAATCCTTTCTATCGCCCTCTATGGGCAGCTGGATAACCTTGTGAATATTTTCTTCTAGAGCATGAACTCATTCTTCTGTGGTCCTACTGCTCTCTTCCTATTTATTGTCTCCTTATTATGGCCCAAACGTATTTAGCAATCCTCGGCTCCCTTATGATCTCATGTTTGGCCCAACTTTTTCCCATTATGTGACTCACTGGGCAGAGAACACCATTCTTGTGTTTCTTTGCTAGAATTCTTTTTTTTTTTTTTTTTAAACCAGTATTACTTTGGCTTTTATGCTCAAGTTTGTGCTGGCTGATTTACTGAGCAGTTAAGAATTTTTTTAAATGCTATTTTTCAGGGGTATTTTAAATATTAACTATTGGATGATAGGAAATGTTCAAGATTCTAGGAACAACAATTGGCAATATTACTTTCAGGTGCTTCTGCTATATTATGCTTTTTAATCCCTGCAACAATAAAACAAATTAGACACTATTATTTTCTTTATGTGCAGCTGAGGAAACTGAGGTTTTGACAAAGGTAATTGTTTTTAATGATAAAAAAATATTTTATTTATTGAGAATGTAGTGCCTTCCGGGAACTATGGTAAGCTGTACATGGATTGTGTTACTTAATTCCTACAGCGACTGCCTAGAAAAACAGGACTGCCCACCAACCCTCATTGTGCACAGAAGGGCTCCGAGGGGTTGTGGACTTGCTCATAATCCTGCTTCAGGTAAGCAGGGACACCAAGACTTGATACTGAGATCTGACTGAGGCTAGGAAGGTATGTTCTGAGGACTCCCATGGAAAGCCTGTCCTGTGATGCATTCAAACACATTCAGGTCCTCCCTCTTCCTCCCCTTTTAATCAAATATGGGGCCTGAACATAGCTCCCTCATTTGAATAAAGGACTTTAAAGCATTCTGGTGACTTCTTTTCTGTGCTTGGGTGACTGGAGCTGAGAGAATGGCAGAACGAAAAGACAGCAGCTGTCACGGTGGTCCCTTCTGCCTAATGCTAATCCGCTTTAAGCTCCCAAGGATGCCCGATCTGTTATTTTTTTTCGTTATCTCTTATTTTAAAAATAAACCCAAGGGGCACCTGGGTGCGTCCGACTCCAGCTCAGGTCGTGATCTCACGGTTCACGAGTTCGAGTCCCTCGTCAGGCTCTGAGCTGACATCTCAGAGTCTGGAGCCTGCTTCAGATTCTGTGTTTCCTTCTCTGCCCCTCCCCCACCTCGTGAAAATAAATAATAAACATTAAAAAAAAGAAAATTCAAAGTAATTAAAAATAAACCCCAGTCCAAGTTCTCATCGGTCATGGAAGAATAGTACTAAAACTCCTGCACATTAAGAAATACATCCTCTACCATCCTCATGTTGGATTTCCCACCAAACTTACTGTGTGATTCTAGACCTTTTAACTGTTCTGGGCTTAGTTGCTGCATTATTAAGTGAGCACAGTCCACTGTCCAACCTATGGCTAGTTTATCATGAAGCCCAAATGAGAGGAGAGCAAGCTTTTTAACCTGCATGGCAAAGTACAAATGCTAGTGACAAATGGTCCCAGATCAGGGAATCTCCCTGGATCAAATCAAGACTCCTTTTCACTTTTTAAAAACTTCCCCTTTTGTAAGTATGTCTTCTTAAAGTCAGATTAGTAAACTAAATAGGATTAATTTAAGATTAAAAGCAAGACTTCCATCTAAGTCATTAAACTCTCTCTCTATATTTCCAAAGTTCCCCAAAGGTCCCACCCCAAGGTCCCATTTTAGGGACAGTGGACACTAACAAATCAATAAACCTAGTCTCATTTTTTTTCTCAATGTTCTTGCTCAGGCAATGCAAAAACTCCTTCCAGATTTTCATGACAAATGGAAACAGCTCAAGGAGAAAGCTCACTAAATGGATGAAGCTGACATCCCTCTAATCCATTAGAGCAAAGGACTTTCAGAGGCCCAGGGACCCCACAGAAATCATCCTTCCACCAGGCAATTGATCATACCTTGAAGAATCATTCAGGATTGGGCCAAATCACCTTAAAGGAGAAGGAAATGCCACCAATTTCAGCACATCTCAGGATTTTAAAGCAACAGATCCAACTATGAGATCATACCCATATTACTATGGTAGTTTAGAGGGCATGCTTGTAACATGTAACACACAACTTAGCACCTGCTACCTACCTACCTACTACCTATCTATTTAAATGTTTATTTATTTTGAGAGGGAGAAAACGGGAGGGGCCGGGGGAGGGGGAGAGGGAGAATCTCAAGCAGGCTCTGTGCTGTCAGGAACTGTGAGACCATGGCCTGAGCCAAAATCAAGAGTTAGATGCTTTACTGACTGAGCCACCCAGGTGCCCCAGCATTTGCATTTTCAATGCCTCAGATAACAGATGCAGCCTACCCTTTGTCCTAGTAATAGGTTTTTGTAATAGAGGAAACCCTGGTTCTCAATGGAAAGGAATGTGGGGGACGCATCAAAAACATGGGAAGTGATAAAAGTACATATTAGGTGCTTAACTAATGTCAGTGATTTCATAAATGCCTTTTAAGGTCAATTTCTACTACAAGATTATATAAATAAAGGAAGGGATAGCCATCCTGTATGACAAGCATAATTTATGCTGTATCAAGAAGAAACAGAACTTCCTATTAGGGGTGTCTTCCCCCAGCTGTTTCACCCCCGACTTCACAGATAAAAGTAGGTCATCACACTGCTATGAATAGGAGGCAAAGATTCAAACCCGACTTGTGTCATTTCTTTTAGTCCCCACTCCCAAAAACCATCTCTTGCAGAGCTCCTATCTGTAGTTCCTTGCTTCTGCCATTACTTTGGAGTGAAGCCTTAAGTTAGGGAGCCACCCCTCATCAGTGGCTAACATAGTGCAACCTGCTGTATGTATGACCTGACATCAGGCACTATGGCAGCATTTGGGGGTGGGGGGAGAATGTAATCTATACAAAACCTGGAGAAATCAGAAAGGACATACATTACATGGGATGGAGGGCACAGAACCAGAGACACTCAAGTTTATTTACAATGGGACTTCAGTGTTCAATAGACCTTCCTGCTGGTCTGGGGCTTCTCAAACTCTGCCTTTGGGGCCAGATAATTCTTTGTTGTGAATGGCTGTCTTGTGCATTACAGGGTGTTGAGAAGGATCCCTGCCCTCTACCCATTAGATGCCAGTAGCAACCCCAGTCACCCACGTTTGTGACAATCAAAGATATCTTTAGACACTGTCATTTATCTCTGAATGGGTGTGTGTGTGCAAAATTGCCCATGTTGAGAACAACTGTCTAGTCCTGGTGTATCGTGGCATCTTCCTCCTACCCATTCCAGGCTAACTCCATTTCCAGAACTTAATGATAGAGCTCCACGTGAGGCAGGAGGCCCTTTCATCTGGTCCATGATACTGAACATGAAATGATACAGACATACCTCAGAGTCTGGAACCGTGTCTGAGTCTTGTTACATTCTAGCTAAATCCCCAGCTTAATGGAGAGACAGCACATTAAGTGCTCACTAAGCATTAACATTAAGACAGGGGACCTCACCTGGGGATGCTAGGGATTCATGAATAGATAGAATTCACATAGGTCCGTGAACGGTGAAAGGGCAGATTTTACATCATTATTTCTTCTCATCTTTAACTGAGATACATCATTCCTTTGATTGGAATGTAGAAAATGGTCCATATTAATGATTACTCTGTGACTCTTTCACCAACAGAAATCACAGATTTCCTATCACAGTGAAGTTGTACGCATTGCAAAGCCATCATTTATAGTCATCACTACTTTGAAATGATGGTAATTCCTCGGCCTACAACTAGATCTTTTTAGATGTGTATAATGAAGACCTCAAATATTGTGTCACAAAACCATGTTTTATATGTTGATAACTATGTCATTGGCTTGCTTTGGTCAGAGGCTTAACTGACTGAGCCACCCAGGTGCCCTAGCATTTGCCATTTTAAATGCCTCAGATTTGGGGCGCCTGAGTGGCTCCATGGGTTGAGATTCTGACTTTGGCTCAGGTCATGATCTCATAGCTTGTGAGTCTGAGACTCATGTCAGGCTCTGTGCTGACAGCTCAGAGCCTAGGGCCTGCTTCAGATTCTGTCTCTGTCTCTCTGCTCATACCCTGCTCATGCTCTCTCTCTCTCTCTCTGAAATATAAATAGACATTAAAAAATTTTTTTAAATGCCTTGGATTGAATGGGTACAATGGGTTTAACTCATAAATGGGCTAAAAAAACCATTCTGAGAGGAGGCCCATGATCTTCAGAAAAAAGAAAAACTGTGCTTTAGAATGACCACCTAACAGAAATATCAGGCAAATGTTCAGAGATCATAATCAATCTCTTAGAACTTTCTATATCATCTGCAGTGGTGCTTGGGGAAGAGCATGCTCACAGCAGAGGCCTAACCACTGTCAGCGAGCAGTACGAGAGGTGGGTGACTGGTCCCACCACAGGGCATGACGTCAGAGTAGAAATACACACTCGCTGTGTAAACTTGGGCAAGCTTACTTCCACATTCTTCCATCTCTTAATTTCTCAGATGGAGATTTCTTTTTTTTTTCCCCCCTCATCCTGAGCACCTTTAAGGGTGGTTTTGAAAATCAAATGAGACGGCAGAAACAAAAACAAAACAGAAACCCCGTGGAAGTATTTTGATCTAACTAAATGCTACTACGCAGAGGGTGATTATACATTCAGTTCTCAAGGACTGCATTAGCTGTTTTGTGTCACCTCACTTGTGATTTGTGGTAGCAAAGACAGTCCCCCACACTGATTTCTCACACTCGTAATTGGTCTGTCTGTGGATCGCAGAAGGAAAGGCGGCAGGAAGAAGATGGAGAGAGAAAGAGGAAAGGGCTCATTTTAACCACTAGTCAATTCAACTCCCATCCCGTAATTCATTTTTTATCCCCCAGCTGTTCAAGTGACAGGACTAAGTTTTTAAACTGAAGTTCAGTTACCAGGCTGGACTGCAAGAATAAGAGTGGCTTTTTGACATCTCCTTTCAAAGAGAACAGCTTCTTCTGATTGCTCTAACTTCATCCATTGAAATCCTTCAAGGGTTAACTCAGACCTCTACTTCTCAGTGAAGGCCTCTCTTTGGACCATGTGTGGCCCCAATGTTCTGGGCACTTTAAGGGAGCACAGCCTTGCACATGGGTTTCTCTGGTACATTTTTCACATCTTATATTCTAGCCTAAGTTCGCAAACGCAAGTAGAAACCATGCCTTATAAATCCAAGGCCCTGGCACCCTTCCTTGCTCTGCCAGACATCTATGATCAGAGTCTGCTAAGGAGAAACATCTTTTCAGAGTCCGGGAGGAAGAATTAGGCCACAGGAACTTAGGCTCTCATGCAAGGATTCCCTCATTAAACACAGCTAAAGCACTAGAGCCTGAACACTTCCCAATAACCAGTCAGCTAGACAGATAGGAAGTTGAGAGGGAAAGTCATTTTCCTTGGCAGCTGCGATGCATTTAACAGCCAAAGAAGAAAAGCACATTACCTTCCTCCATAGCTCATAGGCACTCTGCATATTGATTTCATATCAGCTCTCTCCTTTGTTTGGTTAAATGCAATCTCTGCCACAAGCCTGTGATACAATACAAGTACTTTAGATATGCTCTGACCTCTGATCAGCTCCCATCAAGCACGTTAGTGGCAAGAACAATGAACTGCGTTCAGAATTCATCCGCCATGCTTGTGCCCTGTCCAACTGGGATAAAACTGCCCTTCCGCATAGGCTCAGCCTGTTGCCCTTGGGCTGAGCGTGAACACGGGAAAGGTGAGCTGTCTGTGAACACTGAAGGTCTTGGAGAGCAGGCCGCATAACTTTCTTTTTGGAATGTCTTTTTGAATTAAACCTCCAAGCAGAGACCTCACAGATGTGTCTGGTCCCATAAATAGTGGGTCTGTCTGACCCACTCCCCAGCTCATCCTCCGTCACACCATCCTGTAAATCACAAATCAGATCTTGTCACTCCCCTATTTGAAGCTCTTTAATGTCTTTCCATTACCCTTAAGTCTAAGTACCTTAATAACGACACAAAGTGACCAAGGTAATAGTATGGTTTTATAATAGATGCATATGTGCACATCTCCATAGTGGTCCATGTATATATCATGTTTATCTATATATTTATATAACATATAATATAGGCCACATGACATATACAACAAATGTATACATACATTTGAAATATATATATGTGTGTATTTGTTGCTATAGGTCTGTGATACATGTTAAACGCACAGGCTCTTTATACTAAAATACCGAATTGCACACTTTAAATGGACAAATTGTATGATATGGGAATTATATCTCAACAAAGGTACAAAAACAAACAAAATATAGACTTGAAATCTGATTATCGGGTTTGCATCTAACCTCAGCCATTTAATTTCCACATAACCTTGGGGAACCTGCTTCTGTGCTTGTCAGTCTGTTCGTATGTAAAATGAGCATAACAACAAAACTTATATCACAGGGCTGTCTTGAGAATTGAGTTAACTTGAGTTAAATTGAGTTAACGTGAGTTATCTTGAGATTTGAATGGTATCTGGTATAGGGTAAGCTTTTAATAAATGTTAACTATCATAATTACAGCGGGTCTCTTTTCGTATCTGGGCACTCTGCTCCTTGACCTCCACCCTCTGGCCCTGCTGGAGTTGCAAAACTTTTTCTAAAAGGTCACGCTTCTCCAGGACTTTGTACATGTCACTCCACACTCAGCCTCTTGACCCCCTTTCCTTGACTAACTCCCATTTATTCCTCCAGTCTCCACTGAAACATCATTTCCTTCGGGAAGACTCCCTTACTGGCAAAATTAGGTTAGGATCTCCTAATTTTATGTTTCCATGACGTCGTACTTCCCTCATGATAAGTCACATTCTTCTTGCGTAAATGTTAACAATAGCTGTCTTTCTTGCTTGGCTATGGAATCCAGAAAGGTGGGGGCCCCAGTGCCCTTTGGTCGGCAAAGCAGCAGGCCACAGTAGGTGCTCAATTTGTTGAGTACCCCTGAATTTCTTTTTAAGTGAGAACTGCCTACACTATGGCTTAAATAGTGCCAAGAACCTTCTTGTTGATGTCACTCCCTTTCTTTTCTTTTTTTTTTTTTTTTCTGGACCCATGAAAGTTCTTGCATCACGAATAACTTCCAATTGTCTAAGTATACTTTTCTCTTTGGCTTACAGAATCAAAATCACATCAAATACTTCCATTAACAATTCAGCCACATCCTCTACAGTATGCTGCCAAGAGTGGAGCACTATGGGCAAGTCCTGTTAGCACATAGAGTAGCTAAGTGCCAACTTCCGTATTCTACCTAAGTTCATAAGAAACATTTCCATTGATATTTAAGATTTCACTGGGTGCACTGACAGCCCTATTGGACCATAACCTATTTGAGATTGAGAAACTTCTCTGCTGTGTCCTTACATCCCCGCATTGAGATTTGATTGGCAATAGCTGCACAAATGGTGCTCAAGAGGAACCTGTAGAAGGAACGATAGTAATATGCATCAGTAACAGTGGGCACTTATTATGCACTTAGCGCTGTGCCAGGAACTTTTCATATATTATGTAGGTACTCTGACCACCCTCACTTTACATATGAGCAACCTGAGGCTTTCAGAATTTAGACACTTGTCTGAAGTTGTGGCATTAGACCCAGGAGAGGTATCCAGGCAGTCGGTCTCCAAACCCCATACCCATCCAACCATTCTGCTGTCCTACCCTACTGTCGCAAAGGGAACTCTGGCATTTGCTTCTATCCTGTTCCCTGAGGGATTCTGGACAATTTCTCCCCTCCCTCTCTCCCAATCTCTTTAGTTTAGATTCATCCTCACCACCTTACCCATCATTCCTAGGAAAGACATGGTACAAAAGGGGTTAAGATTAGAAGAGTAGTACAGAGAAAAAGCACAGAGCAAGGTGGGAGGGAAAGCATAAGTTGCTGAGGGAAGTATTTTTAGCACTCTTTTCTCCCACTCAAATAAGCAGAATTAAATTCAAGTCCCTCCAATAAAGGAGAATGAAGTTAATTTCCTTCCCCAGTCTGCACACTGAGAGTTTCTTATTCACATTGTCATCTCATTAAATTCCTAGTGTCACTGTGAAACACCAACATTCTCCTTGGTCTCTGCTGGGAAGAGAGAAAAAAAAATCAACTCAGGTGACTTTTGGTTGAATAAGAATATTCTGCAACAGCGAATATAATTAAGGAGAAAGGCGACAATAAACCTACACTATATGGACAAGCTTTTGACATTGAAGATGTCCTGGCAGAACTTTATCCCCTCATTTGAAAACACTCTGTTCTTGGTATTAACTGCCAAGAAGAAAACTTTGATGATAAAAACAAACCAACAGATGCCTGAAAGCACATTAGCTGTAGCTTGATAGAGAATTTCAAGTCGTGTTGGTTCCGCAGACAAAAAAGCTGAGACGTACCCCTCCCTAAGTGCTGGAATTGGTTCTCTTGAAAGCAGACAAAGAGTGAACCTCATCAACTCTTTAATCAAACTAGAAAGCTGACAAATGTCTCCCAACTGCCTTTCCCCCTCTTCCCACCCCACCACGTGCAAGTGAGGGAGACCACGGCTCAGCAACTGGGAGGTCTGCTAAGGCATTGCTTCTGGGACAGCTGGCAACGTTTACACAGTACAATGAATCCGTCATGCTGATATTAAATCACATCCCTCTTGCCAAATGGAACAGTGTGTGGGGCCCAGCAAATGCTTTTGCATCAGGAATCAACCCCTCAAGCTTGGGGGATGAAGATGCACCTTGAACCGTGGCAGCTCATTGAGGCCTGTGCGCATGGGTGGGTGGGTGCATGAAATGAGGTGGTGGAATCGTCTAGGCTTTTGTTAGTTTTGGGAGAATTACGACAGTTCTACTCCGCAGCATTTCAGATGAAACCCCACTCTTGCTCCTCTATTGTAGAATTGTGCTTTTTCTCATTAAGTATCTCTGGTTTATTAAGGTTGGGGTTGTTCATCCGAGAGACTCTTTTGTACTTGGCTTTCTCACTGCATTATTTATGGGAAATGTATCTTTATGATCAAATACATTAAATAATAAACCAAGTTTGGAATGAGATGCCAGACAACTCTACAAGAAGCAATTCTTTTTAAATAGTTGAATCTCCTGCAGATTATCTCTGATAATGATAACAGAGAGCAGAAAGAGGGCGCTGGCAGGTTCCAGGCTCTTCTGATTTGTTACACAAATGTTCCTATTAGACTGGGGGGCTCTCATCTCTCAAGAATCAATGTATGAATTCATCATCATTTAAGAGGAATTGTGTTCCATTTTTACTATAACATTTCGGCCTCTCTCATGCTTCCTTCCACTCATGGATAAGATATTTCAGAAAGGAAAAGAAACAGACAAAGATGGAGGGCAAAGAAAAAGGGGGAGAGGTTGTTTAGAATCTACACACACCGCCTAAGGAGTGATTTGATCAGAGCCAAATAGCCAACATCACATGGCTGGTAGGTATGGCAGAACCAGTTCATCACATTCTAAAGCATTGGGTTCCTTCTCATGGAGAAAGGCAGAGTAGATAAGGGAAAGCCTAAGAACACGGGATGGGGACTTCAACGTGTGAGGATGTGTCTGTGAGTCACAGATGTGACAAACCAGCCCTGGAGTTTTGTTCATAGGAAGAAATGGGCAAGTGGCTGTTTGGTGATGCTCTGTTTGAAAGGCATCTCTTAGTTCTTCCTCTGGGATGCCCTCCTAAGCCTAAGCACTCCTCTCTGGAGTCCATGTGTTCAGTGTGTATGGATGACTCTCTGGCCCTCTGCAAATGGAACATCTCTTGTGGCCACTGGACACTTGGCCTCTCCTTTAGGTGCTCAAGCATTAAGACCCAGGGCAACTGAAGCTGAACCATTTCTCTCCAATCTCAAACCTACTCCTATCTAGTTCTATTAATGATTCTACAAGTATCTGACAAAGTACCCAACACCAGAGCCATCCCAGACTTCCCTCTCTCGACCCTCCACATGCACTTAGTTACCAAGTGTCATCAGTTTTACTTTAAGAGCTCTTTCCCATTTGTTCTCTCCTCTCTTTCCATCCTGGTTTAGGCCCTTATGAATCCTCAGCAAAAGCATAATAATACTCTCTTAACTTAGCTGCACAATTCTCCCTCCCTCCCATTCTCTATGCAATCAGATTGGTTATCAAATATTGCAATGTTCAAAATCTTTCAATCCATTCTTGCAAAAAAAAAAATATTACTGAGCACTTAATAAGTACCAGGCACTATCCTAGAACCTGAAAAACAAAAGTGCCCTCTGTCATAAAGCTTACATTCTAGTGAGGAAGATATGATATAAATAAACATATTTTTACATAAAATAAACATTTTATCACAACAATGCGTATTGTGATATCTGCCCTGAAGAGGAATAGAGCAAAGATACAGACTAGGAATATGCAAACTTTTTCTGGAAAGTGTCAAATAATAAATATTTTAGGCTTTGTGGGCCACGTGATCTGTCTCAACTACTCAATCCTGCTGTCGGAGTGTGAAAGCGACCATGGATAATACTTAAAACATGAGCACGGCTGTGTTCCAATAAACATTACAAAACCAGGCAGTGCTTTCAGCCTCATTGGCCCAGAGGCTTACTTTGCCAGCTCTTGGTACAGAAAGTGCAAGCAGGAGTGTGCTATTTTTATAAGGTGGCCAAGGAAGACCTTTGAGATGAAGTGGCATTTAAGCCATAAAAGGAGAGAACCTTTATATGTAGACTGGAAAAGAGCATTCTATGTGGAGGGAAGAGTAGACACAAATGCTGGGAGACGAGAGCATGCTTGGTGATGAAGTGAGGAGTGAGGTGACGAAAATCCAGTGAATGTGGAGCTGAGTAAGCAAGAGGATGAGAATTTGTAAAGCATCTTCTGGTGATCTTCACAATTCCTGGGTTCCATGGTCTCAGGCGCAGTTTTCAGAATTTTCCATGGTCATACCTTTGATTACGATAATGAATATTTGTTGTTTCTTGCCCAGCGTCCATTCTCTCTTCTGGACACAACACCCCAGTTTCCCTTTGGACAACTGTCCCCTGTAGCTCATTCTTGGTCATTTCCAACCTCAGCAGTGGCAGTGGAGATATGAATCACGCCTTGCTCACCAGCAAATTCCATCACTGAGGTCATAATGACTAGTCAGGGATGGGCATATGGCCCACACCAATATAGTTAGAGGAAAAACTTAGGCCTTTGTTGGATTTATATTCAGAAGGTAAGCACTATTTCTGCTTTTGAAGACAAAAGCCATGATTCTGTAACAGAGCTGAGAGGTGTTAAGAGAAAGAGAGTGACTGAATTTCAGTTACATTATTTGAGCCACTGAATCTAGCCTCAAGCCAACTACCAATGGACTTTTCCATCACAAGGCAATCAATCTCCCCACCTCACGACCAAGTGAATCCTTATTGAAAAACACATGCTGTTCCATTCACCAAGCAAGCTCTCCCCGTCTGTTTTGATTTGCCAACGTGTACTCAAGACCTAGTTCAAATGCTTCCCCATTTATGAAGCTTTCTAAACTCTCTCTAGCACACCACCCCACTGCACTCTAGCTGGATTCTGGAATTCTAGTCACTCTGTTTCTACCCTTGTAAGCAGCTTGTTTTTGGGATGTGTGTCTCATCTTCCTGAAGAGACAGAGCTCCCTGAGAGAGCAGGGACAGGGACAAGTACACACATCTCTGTATCTCCATGAAGCCAGAAGTCGCAATTTAGAGCTTTAGGTATAGAAGTGGATATATGATAGACACACACACACACACACACACACACACACACACACATCTATTTCATGAAAGACCACCACTAAGAATACTGTACTCCTTTCATCATAATTATCCATTGCCAGGATGCAGTAGAAAGTTTCATCAAAAACTAATTCAAAAGGCTAAATGTATCATCTGATGTCTTCCTAAGGAAAAAAAAAAAGCATCAGACCACATTTAAATTTCTATAAATCTTCTGCTAATTTAAATGGATTTAGAATTAATTAAAAATGTTTTTCAATTGATAATAATGTAACTCAGATAATTAGCATCAAGTAGCATCTAGAGGACATATTTAAAAAAACTAATCTAGAGTACAGACCTAATTAACAATTAGAATAACACTTTATAATTATGCTTTGTTTATAAATGCTAGAATGTCCAATTCATTGTTCAATGAAATTGGTCATTAATGAAAATCAAAATTATTTTTCCCTGGTGTCTCCATGAAGATGCCTCTTAGATGCACTGGCTTTTATGCTGCCTATTTTCTTGGTGCTTTTTAAAGGCCATTCCTGTCCAATATTTAATAACTTTATTCTTTAATTAAAGCTGAACAATACCATACCTTATTGTGCACACTAACTTACACCTTTTTGGTAATTAAGCAGATGCATTTGACTACAAACCTGAATTCTCTCACGTCAAGCCTAAAGAGATAACTGTGCAGTATGGAAAACCCAAGGGTGACAAAGATACCATGACCATATGAAGAGACATAGGGCTGGATACCTTCATGAAAGCAAAGAGACTAGAAAACCAGGGAACTAGGAGACTCCTAGTCTAGGAGAACAACAGCCCCATCAGTGGAATTAGGGAAGTGGGTTCTGGAGAGGCAGGGAGGTTGCTGGAAGACACCTAAGTTCAGCTACAGAAGTGAAACTTCTAGAAAGACCTCTATGCAGAAAAATGCAGGCTAACTGCTGAGAACTTGGATTTAGAATTGAGAAGGCAGTTCAAAGTGAATACTGATTGAGAAGGTCATCTGAAAAGAAGCAAGTGTTGAAGCCATATAGAAGTGTGGGATTTCCCACAGAAATGCAAAAAAAAAGAGGAAAACAAGGACTGGACCTGGAGAGAGTCTATACCTGATGCCAAGTGTGAGTCCAGGCTACTTATACAAGATGAAAGAAGGGTTAGTGAGGGAAGCAGAGAAAAAGTCAGAGAAAAGTCAGAGACCTGGGAGAATGGTGGGAACAGCAGAGTATCCAGAATCCAAAAAGGGAGGAATTGTTGAAAAAGAGTTGCCTGGTTTTCTTTTCTCCTCCTTGTGGTACTAGTATGCTATGGAGCTCAGGGAAGGTACAGACTATTGTGATAGAAGTCACATGTGTAGTGGGAAGACTGCCTGGATTCATATCCTGACTCCCTCAGTTTCTCTCTGTGGAAATTTGGGCAAGTTTTACATTACTCTGTGCCTCAGTTTGCTCGTCTGTACATCAAGGTGATAAGCCAGTGCCCTTCTTGACTCTTTGAAGGTTGTTGTGAGAAGCAAATGTGTTTATTCACGGTGATTTGTTTGGTATTTTGCACAGAGTAAACCCTTAACATGTGTTAGCTATATCCATACTGTGACTTTTCTGGAACAAAGTGATAAAAGCTGAGCCTACACTCAACTGAAAGTTACCAGCAAAGTTGTGGCAAAGTTGAGTGTCTTAGGTCATGGTTCTCAAACTTTGGCATGCATTAGAGCCACCTGGAAGCTTTGCTGGCCCCCAATCCTGAGTTTCTGGTTCAGTAGGTATGGGTGGGGCTTGAGAATTTGCAAGCCTAACAAGTACTCTATAGCTGATGCTCTCCATTCAGGGACCCACACTTTCAGAACCACTGTCTTCATGAGTAGAGGAAAAGACTCTACAAATCTGGGAATCCAGTCCAGGCCTTCAACCTCTTTTAAGTTCAACTTGAGAACACACATGCTAGCAAGATTAGTTTCATGTGCACATGGGTGAAGTGGGCAGTGGAGTACTTCTTAGCTCTTAAAGGCTCTTTCTATTCTGGCCCTTCCTATGTCCAGGAAATCGGCTAGTCCAAACTTAACTGATATATGGATACTTCTGCAAGTTCTCTGCCAATTTCTCTGAGTACTTTCTTTCATGGACAGAGAGGGCTGTGTAAAATTTTAGAATGTGATGGGTCCCCTGAAATCCAAGTGGACCAACTGAAACCATCACCAACATGATGGTTAGCATGTACGGATGGCTTACCATGTGCCACCACTGTGCTATTCACTCTACATACACTTTACCATCCAGTTCTCCCAACTACTGTGACAGTCAAGCATTATCATGCTATGGCACAGAGTAGAAGGATGCCTAGAAAGGTGAAGTGAGATTATAAGGCCTTGGCTGATGAATGACAGAAACCAGGATTATTGGCCAGTGTCAACTACAAAACCTATGCTCTCAGCCACTCATCTAAGTGGTTCTTGCCTTCTCTCTTTTCCTCAGGAAAGATGTGCATCAGCAATTACAATCTGTCTACAATGATACCCTTCTCCCTGCCCCCGTATCTCTTCCTGGATAATTATTCTGTATGAGGCATGGCTTCTAATCCCTTTGTCAAACTATTCAGGGTCCTTTGAGTGTGCTTGAGGAAGTCATTGTCCTAAAAACTGAATAGGTGGGTGTGATTATCCAGAGAAGAATTTAAACAACAAAGTTTCTATATTTAGGAGGCATGATCTTCTTAGGCTTATTCCTTATTATTTTCTACTGCTATTCCTATTCAACTATCAGTAGAAATAACTGATTTATTTACGTATGTTTCTTATTATATTCATTTATCCTTCCATTCTTTATTTTGTTCCACCCTGTTTTAAATTTATTTTTAAGTGTTTATTTATTTTTTAGAGAGAAAGAGACAGAGTATGAGCTGGGAGGGGCAGAAAAAGACAGAGACAGAATCTGAAGCAGGCTCCAGGCTCTGAGCTGTCAGCACAGAGCCTGCCGTGGGGCTTGAACTCAGGAACTGTGAGATCATGACCTGAGCCAAAGTCGGACGCTTAACAAACGGAACCACTCCACTCTCTTTGTTTTGTATATGTGGAAACTAAATGTTAGAGAGAAAAACAGATTTGGGTAGGGTCACTCTAATCCTAAATGTTTGAGCAAGGATTCAAATCCAGCTACGTTAGACTCCACCATGAAATATGCATCTAGATTCAAAGCTCCTGAGAACTTGCTCAGTCTGATGACTCAAAAAGACAAACTTCTCATTAAGCAGAAAATGAAATTGCCTAAACTTCTCGTTCCACACCATATGGCTGAATCCCAGCTGACAGGAAGCTCATTTCTGCAACACACTAAGCTCATTTCACTGAGTAGGTTGATGCGAGATTTGTAGGGTGGTCATTTCCTAATCTTTTAAGCATTGATAGCAACAGTGGTATTTATCATGATGCTTCCTTTCTACATTTTAACATGAAAAAGCAAATGTTCCTGATGATGGAGAGAGACAGATCTTTTCCTAAATTGTTCTCTAAGTAAAATATCAAAAGCATAAGCAATGACAGCAGCAACAACAACAACAAAATATCCACCTGCTTTCAAATGACCAAAAATTACAATAATCTTCTAGTCCTACTTAACTGTAGGGTGGGGAAGGGGAAAGTTCTTAAATGATACCATCACAGAGTTTTGCACAGGAAGGTAAAGCCAAAGTATTTGGACATCTAAAATTATTCTGAATCTTTGAAGATTCAGATTTTAAAGAAGTGAGGTGACTCACAAAGTGCCGAAGAACTAACGGGAGGTACCAAACTCCATTTGTACACAATTATCTTAGCAGGAGATATCATCACTTTTCCCCTGGGCAATTATTTTATAGCTGGTATAGCTAAGTATTCTTTAACAAAAGGAGAGCCAGAAATTTTTGTGTTTGTTTCCTCCACCACCCCCCCAAACTTAGAACTCATGTGGGAAGTGCTATTTCTACAAGTAACAGAGAAAAACATTAATACTAAGGGTTGGCCAAGGTCTTAGAACATATTTATAGGCATTTAGGTATGCTGAGTCTGGAGTCCTTGGGCAAGGAGTTCAACTGGTAGCTTGATCTTAGACCATTTTCTTTACTGTTGGTAAGCGTTTGTGTACTTATCTGAAATTGGGACAAATTTGAGGAGGTAGCAAGGTATAGTGCTTTAAAGTCAAGCATGCTGAATTCAAAATACCTGATTGATAAAACATGAAGTGATTTAATCCTAGGGACAACCTGAGATGGTAGGTGTTCATAGTCCCACTGAGCAGGACAGAAAACTGGCTCGGTGAGGTCAATACCTTGCCCAAAGTCACACAGCTAATTGTTGACAGAGCAGGGACACAAGACAGATTAGCTCCAGCACCAGGACTCTGAAACCACCATATTAGACCATTTCGCTGTAACTACAGAAGACTAATTTGTTGTGTGCTCCAATCCAGTGATTGCAACAGTGGCACCATAGATATTCCTGCAAATGTTTTCACCAATTAATTCTTGGGTCTTTCCGCCAGAACTTCTAATTCAGCATGTCACAGTTGGATCCATGTGACTTTTCAGAAGTTCCCTAGGCAATTCTTAATTTATAACCCAATTTAGGAATCTCCGTATCATGTATGTAGGTCTTGACTGCTTCTACCAAAACTGCCTGAGAGGACAGTATGTGTTCATGCGTATTTGTTGGCATGAACATGTTCCCCCAAATGAAGCTCAGTGTTGGTAGTCATGTCACAAAACCTCCTGACTTGAGAACTTTTCACTGGGGTACCAAATTCTGAGTTTAGGGGGTGGGGGAGTTCATCTACCTTACTTTAAGAGAATCCAGGTAATTGGCCTAAATATCTCTTCAAGGCAACATTTCCCTTTTCCTCTAAAATGTATACATTGGTATCATATCAATTATATGATCAAAGTTTCCTTACCTAAAACTCTTAATCTCTCAGCTCCTACTACCACTTCATCGTTATCTGCAGAAAAGAGCAATTTTCCAGAAACTGTCTTTACTTCAAACTTTTTGCCATAAGCTTCTACGGCTTTTGGACCTAGAATGGGGGGGGGGGGGGAGAGATGGAGAGGAAGAGGGAGAGAGAGAAAGAGAGACATTAGTCTCATTGCATTCAATTACAAAGAGTTTTTCACAGGACACATGCATCTGATGAGGTTGTGTGGGACTTTAATATAAGTGGATTGTTTTTCACGAACCAATCATGAAAATTAGTCTTGTGACTCTGGCCATGTCTTGTCAATTACTTTTAATCATGTGCTCTCAGGCTGATTTTAAAGACCATCGTGTCCCTTCTTCAAACTAATGCTTGAATGAGGTTTCCCTTAGCTAACTACCAAATTACTATCAAATACTTATAGATTTTGGCTTGAAAGTACCAAGGCATAGAAAGTTCACCACCTCTTGAAGTAATCGGAATATCTATGGCCAGCTCTAACTCTTGGAAAGGGTGCCTTTAAATTCAATTGAAGTCTGTCTCAGCCGGTACCCTTAAACCATTGGCTGTATTTGATACCAGACAAGTCTATTTCCTCAGTATATATAGATCATTTCCTGGCAGAAAAGGCCAGAAAATATATTGCAATTAATTACCAGAAAGTTATTGAATCTTTTATGCTACAATTTCACTCAATAAAAAAGAAATTTTAGAGGATTTATCATATGGCAACAAATGCTATCCTTGAAGGGAAGCTATTGTAGTGGCATCTTCTGATGAACCCAAATAGAGGTTTAGACATTTATTAGTAAATCAGAAAACTGCAGAGTTTTGGGTACCATGGAAAAAATAAAACAAACTAATGTGTTAGAATTCCTTAAACAAACAAAAAACCAAACAGAAGTCATTGTAGTTTATCTGAACTAGAGCTAACTGAATATCTCAAGTTCAGGTGGCTCTCAAAAGCTGGTCTGCAGAAATTAATCAGAATAACCTGGGAGGTATAATCATCTTCACAGAACCTCACTCAGATCAAAAAGAATTTATCTTTTGGTCCAGAAATTCATAAAGAAGAAAAATGGAGGAAAGAGTCTAGAAATCTTATATTTTCCCAAAGCTGATCAGGAGATTCTGATAGAGCATTTCTGTTTCAAGTTATTTTCAAGACAGTGTCATTTAATTATAAAAAGCAGTAATGAAAGGGCCCTCAGTGCCTTCCAGGTATAGACCAAAGAGAACAAACATGTAGGTGAACAAGTTGAGTTTATTATTCATTGTTGTGATAGAGAACACACAGCAGGGGCAACCACTCAGGGCATCTCAGTAAGAAAGACCTTACTATAGTATTTGGTTTTATGTTAAGTTATTTTGGGGCTGAATTTAAGGAAGCAAGGCTTTGCTTTGGATAAGGTGCTGACAGGAAGTGGGTGTAATTTTACAATTGGCATGTTAATAAATCTTATCTAGAGGTGGGGAAGATCAGAGCAATGCTAAACCTGGAATGGATAAAAAACAGAAGTCACTGATATTAACCAGGATTGAAGAAGTTCAGTCATTTTGCTGGTTTGGATAGGTGTTTCCATTTTTATCTGTTTTCAGACATGATTAGAGTTGTCTTTGTTTTCTGTTTTGTCTTGATCCTTCATGACCGCTACGTTGCCTTGTCTGGTGCTGATGTTCTGCGAAATGGATTATGTTCAAACAGGAGAACACAAAAGACTGGCTTATATTGCCAGGACTGCTCCTGGACGTCTAGGGGTGTTTTCCTCAACGACAAGACTATCAGACTAAGAATCAGAAGACAAGAATTATGTTCCAACTCTCTCATTTTCTGGTCATGTGACTTGGGGAAAATCCTCTGATCTTTCTGAACCTCATTTTTCTGCATCTGTAGAATTGTACTATCACCATCTCTTCTATTACCTTATAGAAAGATTAAAAGGATCAAATTATACTATATTTATAAAAAGCACTCTGTAGGTGGGAAAGTGCTGCGAAATCATGACTATTGTCATTGTGATCATGACCTGTCACCAAGTTTCTAATACAGTGGTCCCAACACATTGAAAATAATTAATGACAATCACCTCTTAGTGCACTTGCCTCATTCACATAATCCTGCCAATTTGGAAGTGTGATCTCCCACTAGTACATCCACACCAGCCCTCTGACAAAAAGAAGGGCATTGGAAAGGCTCCTGAATGAATAGGAAATGGAAACAGCAGACACAGCAGAGACTTTCTAAATGGCATGGGACCGAGGCATTATCTTCTCCAATGGCCTTCATGCGTAGGTGAAAACAAGTGGCAGCAGAGCTAAGGGCTCTCTCAAGGTCATGAGGTCAGCTAATGGAAGATCTGGGTCTGGAATTGAGCTCTCAGAATTGTTCCATAGAAGAAAAGGGATGTGTGTTTGTCTAGAGAGGAGAAGACAGCTGGAGTCAACACAGGAGGAGCAGTGAGGAGGGGACCTTTTGGAGGATAGGGAGAGGGGGCGTCGAAAGCTACAGACAAGGACCAGAAAACAATCCTGAAAGAACAGGGATGGACAGTGAGGGCTTTTGATTAGGTGATTCTTGGAGGGTGAAGATGCAGGTATCTACTTGGTCATACTGAAGACTCTCTGGTCATACCAGAGGGGGGAGACTGGGTACCAGGAGGTGAAGAAGTGTTAATGAATGAATGAATGACCTTGGGATAGGCATGGGGTGAGCACAGTTTGACACTCTGGATCTAGTCAATGGCAAAATGGGGGTATGACTGGGAGACAAAACTGCTTTGCCTTTGCCTCCATGGATCTGGGCAGTTTCATGAGATATGGCCCTGGAGGAGTTGAGAACACCTGCCTGTTTAAAGCAAGTTTGCTCTGAACTTATGACTGGTTCCTGAAACGTACGAGAGAATGTCCTAAAAACACCGAAACAATCAGATAACTCAAAACACAATTAAGTTATCTTGTTTTTCAGAGCTTCTCAGAACACAAAGGAATTTATCAAGGGCCAGAACCATTTGCACATATAAAGCTCTGTAGTTGGAAGTTCTAGCCAAAACCCCACAGAGCAACTGCTGGCTCAATGGTGCAGATGGCTTGTTCTTTTGTTGATTTTACCTGGGGCTGCCAAATGTCCTGGATGTGGCTAAAATCTTTAAAAACAAAACAAAACAAAACCACCCCCCCCCAAAAAAAAAACAAGGGTCCTGGAGGAAATGAAAATGGGAAATAGGTCTGGAGACTGCTCAGGAGGTCCGTCAGGGAACCCACTCTTCCTCTCTAGGATGGAAAAAAAATCATATTTGAAGCCCGAAACTACTCCAATTAATCTCCCTCGGTGCCGGGTAATATGTGTCAACTACTTCCTTAATGAATCTCCTACACGGGAAGAACTGGAAACCATCGGGACATACCAGCAGTTTCCCAGTCATGCCAATGCTAGGGATCTGGGGGCTGGAAAGGGGCCATCTTGCCTAATCTCCTTTCTCAGCTCCCTTGACACCGAGACTGTTGCCCTCTCTGCGGAAGACTTGCCTACAGCTATCCTCCTTGCAGGCCAGAGGGCTTTCTGTTCAGGCCATTGCTGAGAGGACACTAAATCGGCAGCAGCGTTGGCCAGATGTGCTTTTACGGCCTTGCCTGAGAACTTAACTATCACTTAAAGCACTCTATCATGTGAAAAATTTACCTGAATTTCTAACATTGGAATTTCTTCTGGGCTTTTGAGACCTTCGTGACGTAAGCAGGAGAATTCTTGATCCTCAGGATTGTTTTGGTGAACCTGGCTACTGGGATGAGAGCAGTCATTTGCTCTCGGGTAAGTATAACAGCAAGTATAAGAGGTTTTAGAAGATCCTGTCTCCTGGAACTGCTCTGTGCTTTCTACCATGTGCTTAAATGTAAAAGGAGAAGCCTGAAGGAAAACTTTAGGGGTGAGTGTGCATATGTATACGTACTCAGAATTATATTTAAATACATCTATCATCTTCTCTAGAGATCATCTTGGAAGGCTCCTGCCAGCTGGTGTTACAGTGGCTTTTTGCCCATCTCATTATAACATGAGCTATGTCATGCCTCACCCTGAGAGCTCTGGGTAGGTATCTCAGCTTCCAGGAGGGTCTAATTTGGGCAGGGGAGATGGGAAGACAGAAGACAAGGAAGGAGGGAGAGAGGAGCAAACGGGAGAGAAAAAGGAGAGAGAGAATGGAGAGATGGGGGAGGAAGAAGGAGAGGGAAAGACAGAGACTGAGAGAAATAAGAGAAGAGGGTAGGGGAGGGAAGGGAGGAGGGTGAGGACGATGGAAAGCAAGGGTGGAGGAGAGGAGACAAGGAGGGGGAGAGGATGGGGAGGAAAATAGAGGAATTAGGGGGAAAGCAGGGAAAGGAGAAGGTTAGGAGGGAGAGGGAGGGGAAGAGACACTGACTGAAGAATAGTCATTTGGGCACTTCCAGCTTTATCAAAACAAAATCTCTCAAGTAAACCAAATCTCCCATGGCAAATAAATGGCAAATGATCAACAGGCTAAGTAGGTTCCTTTTGAACAGAGGAATCAGGAACGGGGAGTTTGGATTTATTTCCCTCCTGGAGGCAATTTTCACACATGCTGCTTAAATCATTGCTTACTGAAGCTGTTTATTTAATTATTTAGCATTGTGACTACAGGCCAGATGTTATATAAGCAAGGCCGACAATCCAGTCACACACTGGAACAACATGTTTATGGATTATGGGCTTTGCTGTGCGGCAATCCCTTCCAGCCTTGGTAGATGGTCTAATACACCCACTGGCTGTGAATCTCCAGACATCAGATGCAGTGCTCCTGTGGGGAACAGAGACTCTCTCCCCAGCAAGACTCTGGGCACAAAGCACCTGTTTTCTTGTGGCATGTTTATTAGTGGGGCTCCAGATGTTTTAGTCACAGTTTATGTTTCAGGGCATTTGGGCAACTGGCTTCTCAAAATGTCCATCTGTATACTTCTTTCTCAGCCCCGAAGCCAAACAAATGGCATTTTCTCTCTGGAAGTGTAACAGTGTCATTCAGATACATACCCCTTTTTCCCTTCCACTGGCGGGGTGCATAATGGCTCCTGTTTACTGCAGCCCATAATCTACACTGGGGGCGTTGGTCGTGCCATTCAACACATTACCGTGACCATAAGGCCCACGTTTATCATTATAATCATTATAGTGAATAACCAATCCTTGTTTAAATTTTAGGAATATGCAGCTTAAAGCCCAGTGGGTGCTTTCCACAACTGTTAGGAGCAGATCTGCTATACTGAAAGGAACCTCGCAACCATAATCAATGGCAGTACATCGGCATTTTGCAGTTGGGTCAGGCTCAAAGTCAGCACCTATCACAAACATGGCATGGATTCAAATTAACTTTAAAAATCCCCTTTATACCTCATAAAGTATGTGTGCATGGTTTTTTTTTTTTGTATACTGTGCTCTCAATTAATCCAACACAGCCAGCTTTTCCTCCAGCATTGGAGCAGAGAGCTTTTCTGTTGTTGAGCACCAGATGAAGCAGCTGGCTTATGTTTAGGGGCCATGTTACGTGAAAAAATAGTTTATTGCCCCTCTAAACAAGTATTGTTGGATTTGCATAAGTTAAATGTGTGCATATGATGAGACTCTACCCTCCAGTGGAATCATGCAACACATGCTACCTTCTCTTTCTCCACTCTAAAATGTCTTAGCAGACATTTCTTTCTTTAGTTTATGTGATATTTCATTCAATCTTTGGTTCTAATGTTTTCTGAGTGCTTCGCGTGGACCAGGTACTGCTACGTTCTTTATTGTCTTACCTGTTATCAGCTGAGTTAGCACTTTAGTCTGGTCATTGAGAATGTTCACTGTAACATTTCTGGCTGATTTGAAGTATAGGGCATTACCCTGTAATAAGAAAATAAGAGAAACACATGAAAATGGCAGATTTCTAAATGAAAAACTGTAACCACAACTCTCTAAGGACCTGAACTGGCTTTCACTAAGTTCTAACTGATGTGTATTTATTTGAATACTCCAAGTGTTTAATGATCCCCACATACATAATTAATTGGAATTCATCCAAAATGGATTTCTTCCAAAGAGACCCACAGAGACCAACACATACTTAAAATAGATTTCACTAACACACACACACTCAACTCAGAGATAACCCGGCGATAAAGAGTCCTTTAGATCTTACGACAGGTGTTAGTTACCCTTGGTATACAGAATGATCAGGAATGATCAGTAATCTCCTAATTTCACCCTTTCTCATTTATAATTTCTTCAAAAGAACCATGAAAAATACTTAATGGAGTGCAGAAAACTTGTATAAAATACCTGAGGTCAGCCCCTCTGGCACGTCTCAGCCACTGCTGAGAGAAGCCGGGTACAATTCAGACTGAAATAGTCTCTTTGTGGAGATATTTGCCATATATGTATACCAGACCTAGGAGATGTGGCTTCTCCGAGTAGGCCTCTGCCTCCCATTTCTTGTTCCCAAATTTCTCCTCCTTCAGATATTTTGTGCCTTCATCTAGTTTTCCTTTGTCAAAAAGGGCACCCCAATCCATTTCCACACTGTGGAGGGTATTTCTGAAAATGACTCGAAATAGGGGCTGGCACACTTTTTCTACAAAGGGTCTGATGGTAATATTTTAGGTTTTGTGGGATGTACAGTCTCTGTGGTAACTACTCAACTGGTAACTGCTGTTTTGGTGCAAAACAGCCATAGACAGTACACAAATGGGTATAGCCGTATTCCAGTAACACTTTATTCACGGACAGTGACATTTGAATTCCAAATAATTTTAAATTTAACATGATCTCACTGTGTCATAAAATATTGTTTTTCCTTTTCTCCCCTGATCATTTGAAGATATAAAAAATATTCTTATTTCATTGGCCATAAGTGAACAGGCAGAGGGCCAGATGTGGCCACAGTTTGTCAACCTCTGGCTTAGATGTTCTCTCTTTCCTGGAGTAAACTAAAGCCATAAACTGAAAAATGATTGCTGCCAGAACATGTCAGTATCCAGATAGTTGTTGTTAGAAAAAGGATGTGTGTAGTCATTCTCATTGTTCCAAACCTTTGTTACCACATGGCACTTATCTGCCTGAAAACTCTATAACACCACTATGCATGGAGTCCCAAACCCAGAAAAACATTGTCCCCAGAGCTGTGCGGAAAGCAAAGATAAGCAAGACTCCTCTTTAAAGCCTTAGATTCTAATGGGAACAATACATGGGCACACAAATAATACCAGGCAGAGAACAATATAGATAATTAAGGAGCTGCACACAAAGCCTGTGGGGAACTTTCCTGAATGGTAAGAGTATTCATAGCTTGAGGCTGTTGAGTGGGAAGCAAAGATATTTGCTAAAGCTTAAGCTGAGCCTTGAAAAGACTATAGATAGGCTTCACCAAGGTGAAATGAAAAAAAAACGAGGTCAAGGAGGTAGAAAGGTTGTGGGATGGTTGATGTCTTTTTCCTTCTAAAGCAGGCGGGGTATAGGAGAAGATTCATGAGCCCAGCCTAGCACCTGCATGTGGCAGAGTGGCTGGCCAGTGCTGACAGGCAGCCTCCATGAAGGCATTCTTTCCATAGACTGAAGATCTGAAGTCATGGTCTCCATCACCCAATCCTTTGTGGGGGATTCCAGTGAATTAGTGGTTGCCCTGATGAAGAAGTCATCATCTCTCTCCCCCACACTAGGACAGGAACTCTTGCCCAAGGTGAACTTCTAAAATGGATAATCAATACCCATATCCCACCCAGGCCCTGAGGAAAGAATGGTTTACCTTATTTTTAAAATGTTTTTCAATGTTTATTTATTTTTGAGAGAGAGACAGAGAGTGAATGGGGGAGGGGCAGAGAGCGAGGGAGACACAGAATCTGAAGCAGGTTCCAGGCTCCAAGCTGTCAGCACAGAGCCCAATGTGGGGTCAAACTCAAGAACCATGAGATCATGACCTGAGCCAAAGTCTGACACTTCACTGACTGAGCCACCCAGGGGCCCCAGAATGGTTTACCTTCTGTTTCATCAGGGCAACCACTGATTCACTGGAATCCCCCATAATGACTTAAGATTAAAATTCTGCCTAATGGTAAACTTTTTGCTTTGTTTTGTTTTTTGATTAGGTAAGAGAAGAAGAAATTCAATATTGTCATAGGCTTCCATCTTCTGTCCATTACATAACAAATGTTAGCCTCAAAGAGATTCTTTGGCATTGCTTTTGGCAGTACCTAAGAGTTCTACTTAAAACTTAAAATCAGCTCAAGTAATGTAAGGATTCAGAACCTGGAACCCAGACAGGAAGTTCTATGTTTCTAGAAGTTAATGTACTAATTCTTCTTATATTCAGCAAGCTGAATATAATGCACTGAAGAGAGGAGCTACCTGGAGTGAGAGAACAGGATAGACTCTGTTGCCATTGACCAGTGTGTGACCTTGAGTGAATCACTTCACTGCTCTGTGGTTCATTCTGTGCATTCCCCACGACCAACATGGGTATGATCAGCAAGCTCATGGCTAACAGACCTGTGTGCTCACGATGTGCTGCACATGCAGTAGAAGCCCTGAAGTCAGCCTGCCTAATTTACTATCCCTGCTCTACCACTAGCTAGTTAGGCTACTCTAGGCAAGTTACTTAATCGTTCTAAGCCTCAGTTTTTTTTTTTTTTTTTGATATGTATAATGGTGCAAATATTATTGAAGTATTAAAACTCACATATTACTGAAATTATTAAATTCTATATGTAATTATTAAAACACATGCGGTCCAGTGCCAGGCACACAGTAAGACTTCCAAAGTTGTTGCGGTAATTGGGGGAGGGGAGAGGGAGGGAATGAGGCACAAGCAGTAGGGGAAGAAAGGAAGGAAGGAGGCGGGGGGGATGGTAAGTGGGGAGGGTAAGATGGAGAGAAATGAGGAAGACTGTCCTTTGCATTACCAATCTTCACAATCCATCTGTGCACTGAGTCAGGGGCTTCTTCCATTTTCAGCAACTTCAGTTTCCACATGTCAAAGGATCTCCCTATATGTGGCTGGCTCACTATTATCTTCCAAATCCCAATTTCTCAAATGCTACTTGCTTGCCCTGAATGTTATTCAAACAATTCCACTGCAGAAAAAAAAAAAAAATCTCCCAACAGCTCTGCTCAAGGTTTATAACCAGAGATACAAGAGCCACCCATTCCTTTATAACGCCATGTCAAAATATTATCATTTAGCATTAATTGTTCTAATACGCTAAAATCCTGGGAAACACAGTCTTTGGTATGTCATGGTTTAAACAAAAAGCCTCATTCTAGCCTGGGACGTGATGCTATAATCCCCCCTTCCATATACCTGATAACAAAAAGATTACCAAGTAAAATGTACAAACCAGCTAACAAACTCTGAAGCAACTCTTGTGGCAACTGGTCAGTGTGACTTTTATTTGGCTGTCCCTGCTTACTGACACCCAACCAGGAAAATACCAGCCACTGCAAAACACTGGGGTCTCTATAGTATTAGAACAAGTAAAGGAAACGCTCTCCTGTGTCCTTCCCACTCACCACTGCAGCCTCTGGGCCTGGGGAGGTTAATTTCTGCCACAGAGGAATCTGCTCTGGGGACTGGTGACTTTCACTAACTGACTTCAATGCAACCATCTGAGGATAAGGGGCTTGCAGGAAACTGCCTGCGGGTCCCTTCTGCCTGGCAGAAAAGAGTGTGGCAGATCCATGGCTTCTGATGAAGATAAGAGCTCTGGACCAGGTCAAGTCAGTCTGAGGCCAGTCAGCCCTTCATTCTTCTGGACACGGGATGAGACTGACTGGGAGATGAGGAAGGGAGGTGAACAACCCTTTTTCCCATATAGGGAGAGGACGGTCTACATCAGTACTCTCCCCCATATAACTATGCCCACAGCATTTTGATGGAGACGGATCACTTCTGTCTCTCTAAAGCAGAACATGCAGAGCAAAATCAAACCTTTCTTGACCATCCAAGACCACTGAAGCAAACATTATTTGTTCTCTGATGTCCTCAGGGGGTTGTAAGACGCACGTTTGAATGCCAAATGGCTCCATTTTTGAATGAGTGTATCTTATTTTTTAAAATGTATTATTTATTCTTTACCAAAATGAATATGAAATGTCAAATATTATAAAGCTTATAATCAAAGAGCAATGGCTCATACCCCCTACCACCCCCAGAGTTTTCAATTTGCCAGAATGCTCCTTCATGTATTTCTCTCCCCATGGACTGAAATAGGCTTCCACCATATCTCTTGATTTATCAACCTTTAGACATTATCCATTGGATTTCTGCAATCATATGGACTCTTTCATACAACTCTGGTAAAACCAATATTCAGAAGCTACATTATGATTATGTGTGTACTGTCCACAGCTGAGCCAAGTAGTATTCTTTAACTACATGTCCTTTGCTGTCTTGCACATTTTTTTCTTTTCCTGGAGACAATAAATGCATCATTTAAAAAATGCTTCTTTTTCTAAGTTTTCTTTTTTCCTCCTTCTGTTTAATCCTCTTTCTTTCTTTCTTTTTTCTTTCTTTCTTTCTTTCTTTCTTTCTTTCTTTTTCTTTTTTTGCAGGGGGGGAGGAGAATATCCTCGACTTTAAGATCCAATTTTTCTATTGATTTTTATTTATTTTATTCATTTATTTCACTTTTTTAATGTTTATTTTTTTGAGAGAGAGACAGAGAGACAGAGACCGAGCAGGGAAGGGGCAGAAAGAGAGGGAGACACAGAATCCAAAGCAGGCTCCAGGCTCCCAGCTGTTAGCACAGAGCTTGAGACGAGGCTTGAACACATGAACCGAATTGTGAGATCGTGACCTGAGCTGAATTTAGATGCTCAACTGACTGAGCCAGAGGCATCTCTTCTGTTGATTTTTTTAAAACACTTGTATCATCATACT
Organism: Lynx rufus; assembly: GCF_022079265.1. NCBI lineage: Eukaryota > Metazoa > Chordata > Mammalia > Carnivora > Felidae > Lynx > Lynx rufus. The sequence goes on from NW_025814823.1 coordinate 191,171,645, forward strand.
CATCATTTTCAAGAGCATTTTCTTATTCTTTGACCCTTCCTTTTTATGCCATCCCTTCCTTGTTTGATTGATGCACTATTCTCTCTTACATGAGAATAAAAAAACTGGTTGGAAGCTGTGTGCTTCTAGATGGGTGAACCTTGCCATAGGGTACAGTAGTAGGGGTTTGGCTAATTCAATGGAGAGTTTCCAGATGTCAGTACCAGTGGGCAGTCAGTACCCGTGACTAATTTCATCAAAGAATAGTTCTCTAACTCCTGCCAGGAAACTGGTGGGTATAACTTTTGATACAGGAGTTCTGAATGTCAGAGGGGAAGAGGTCTGGGCATTTTGCTGTTCAGGGACAGACTTTCAGTTAAACCTGATTTCATGCCTTATTCCTGACTTCATATGACCAGAGGTCCTCTGGTCAAACTTTCCAGAAAACAATCTTCCTATCTTCTGTGAGGTTGGGAAGAGGTACTTATTACCTAACTGGGTCAACTGGGAATAGATGGAGAGTCTAAGTGTATGGTCTTTATGCAGATTTTTGACCAGTCCAGGTGCATTTTGACTTCTGTGGGTAAAGACACTGCACTTAAAATACCTCATGGATAAGGGGCCCTGTCCCACTCACTTCACAGAGTGACTTTCAATCCTACAGGCATGTTTAGTTCTCATCTACCCTCTTTCCATCATTCTGTCTCCATGGTTTCCTCTCCCTTTCTCTGACCATGTACATTTACCCCTTTTCACTTTTGTTCTCCATTTACTGTATTTTTCAGTGGGGTTTTTGAATGAAACAGAGACCTACCATTTCTCACTGCTGTTGTGTGTCTACCTCTAGAACCACCTTCTTAAGAACCATTAAGTTCTATAAGTACTATTGCCTTATTAAAAGGAAAGCAGGTTAAAATTGTGTATAAATCAAGAACAGGTAGTCTCTGTCCAGGACTCCAAAGCTTTCTTAAATTAAACATTTTACATACACTGTGTGAGTGCCTACAACATATACACTGTCCTATGCCCTGGAGAATGAGAAAGATACGCCCTTTATCTTTGAGAAAGCTCCTCACCCAGGAGAAGACTGAACTGATGCAAAATTATCATAACAATGATGTGACATCACTTCAGTGGAGATCTATCCTTTCCTGGTATAAAAGGCAGTGATTTTAATACGTGCCTTTGATGGCAGCTGTATCGCCACAATCAGTTCTGAAGTGATATGGCCTCTAGAAGTTACTTCTCTTGATAATCTTACATGGTAGTATATTTTCCTTGCTCCCTGAGGAGCTAACAGTCTGGTCTGGGAATTTAGATAAACAGAGAAAACCATAACACAGAACATAAGCACCTTCCATGTTCAGGGAAGGCTTTCCACTCAGTGCAAAGTTCAGAGAGGGAAGGGACCAGTGTGGCTAGAGTTCTGAGGAGTCTTCCAAGAGCACAGTTCACTGGCTTCTGTATTTTAAGGGTGGTCTGCAATAGCACAGATTGCATCCAGTGTTAACTTAGCTCACAGGGGAGTCTGGCTCTTGTGGAACGAGGGTTCAGGGTATGAGCTTTGGAGTCAGACAGATTTGGGCTTGAATCACAAGCTCTGCTTTTTTTTTTTTTTTGCTAACTGTGGGGCCTTAGGTAAGTCATTACATTCTTTGAGCCCCAGTTTCTATGCTTATGAAGTTAAAGGCTACATATAATAGTGTTGAAATGAAGATTAAGAAAGACAAAACATATCAAGTGCCTTACATAATGGCTACCAAAATACTTCATTAACTATAACAAAAACTACACAAAACCTACATGAGGAGGGCCCCTTGAAAAATAGCTGATTCTAGGACTGAGGCAAGAAACATACAAGAAGAACCTGGAGCATCCTGTAGTGACAGAAAGAAAGGAAGTGCTGAAAAAAATAAATAAAAAACCAAACATAAAAACACTTCTTAATCATGGAAACATGTCAAAGGGACACAGGAGACAACTGAAAGTGGGTGTAATGACCAAAGCTGAAAGAATTTCAACAAAATAATAGGATGAAGTATTGAATTGTAACCCAAACACACCTTTCCACATAGCCTCGATGGCTAAATATTCACTAAATTTAAGAATAATTGTAGGAAATTCAGAGTGATAAGTGTGTAACATTCATAGTGATAAATGCCTACATCAAGAAATATAAAAGAAATCAAATAAACAATCTAGCTTTGCATCATCCATTAGTCCAGACTGATAAAAATAAGTGACTGAATAGATAAATGTGATAGAATAAATAAGTCTTTCATGTATAAGAATTCCAAACAATTTTCATAGTTAACTATGTTAACTGCCTACTCTTTAAAGGTGACTTTCTTTCAACGAGTTCCTGATGGAATGGAGAATGGTAACTTCCCAGTGGAGAAACTTGACAAACACTGCCTCAGCCAGGGGGATCCAGGTCAACATCAGCAGTGATAAGCCACGTTGATAGTATGCACCTCTGATAGAGGTGAAGAAAATGATGCTTTACCTCTGTGGCCTTTCTCTTCAAAACCTGTAACACCCACCTAATAATGAGGAAAACACCATATGAATCTCAGCTGAAAGTAATTTTGTAAAGTACTTGACCAGGACTCTTCAAAATTGGTAAGGTCATCAAAACCAAGGAAAGTCCAAGAAACCATCACAGCTAAGAAGAGCCTTTTGAAGAAACAATGAAGACTAAATGTGATACAGTACTTTGGAGAAGACCCTTGGGCATAAAAAGGACAGTAGGTAAAAACCAAGGAAATCAAAATAAAGAATGGACTGTAGTTAGTAATAAGGTATCAATACTGGTTCATTAATTTTGATAAATATACCATATTAATTTTGGATGTTAGTAATAGGGATACTGTGAGGTATGTAAGAACACTCTGCACTATCTTTGCAACTTTTCTGCATATATACAACTATTTTTTTTAAGTTGCAATTTTTTTGAAAGCTATATTAGGCTGCCAAATTCTAAGATCCAGAACTTCAGGAAGAGACCTTGGGAAGCCAGCCAATCTCTGAGGAGGCAGGAAGCTTACTACATTATGGATGTGTGATTTCACTTTGATGTTGATAACATTAATGGGAAAGTCTCCCCTAAGTATATTTCCATGGGATTTTGCCATTAGGAATACTAAAATAGGGGCACCTGGGTGGCTCAGTTGGTTAAGGGTCCAACTCTTGATTTTGGCTTAGGTCACAGTCTTACAGTCCATGGGATTGAGCCTCACATCAGGCATTGTGCTGGCAGCATAGAGCCTGCTTAGGATTCTCTCTCTCCTGCTCTTTCTGCCCCTCCCTGCTTGCTGTCTCTGCCTCAAAATAAATAAAGAACATAAAAAAAAGGGATACTAAAATAAACAATAGTGTAGAGGTCTCTCACAGATAGTTCTTCACATATGGCTCTCTATCCATTATCATTCCTTCCCTGTTCAGCCTACAGAAAACACTGTAATCACAAGTAACCATTTCTTTGCCATAGGTTTCACAACGTACTGGCTCCAGTGACCAAAGTTCATTAAGTAATACTAGAAAAATTTAAGCTGACACCAACTTAGATTTGTATTAAAATCATTTCCAAAGGATAGTTTGTCAGTTTATCTTTAGTAAGCCTCAAAATCCTCTATTGTCTATTATCTATTATTAATGTCAAGAGGATGCTTTAGTTGTCTCTGAATCGACCCTTTGCAAAGCATGAGAAGTATTTTTTAAAAAAATAGCAGAGTATGGTTAGTTTTTATTTTACTTTAGAATATCTTTTTATAATGATGCTTGGGTAGATTTCTACTGTCTTGAAAAGTTTTCCAGTCATGAATAATGAAGCTACACTCTGAAGCGCTTACTCAAAATAAGCTGGGAACTGGTCCAGTTTTTCCATTGTAGTGTTCCTGTTCAGCCACTCTCTGCACTGTGCCCCAATTTGGGTGCATTTAGGTCTCTCTCAATATTTAACTAAGTTGAGCTGCTCTGTTCAATGACTCCTTTGAGGTATCATGTTAGCAAGTCACCAGTGGAAGGGGACTGCCAGATTTTCTAGTGCCTGGCACATTCCTGGCACCCACTAGATTTTCAATAAATATTTGCTGAATAACTGAATGCCCAGATCAAATTAAGAGTCAACAGAGAGTGAGAGCTGTCAACAAAAGAAGTAATTAAATGGAGGTTGACACCAACTGTCAAAGAGAGTTTTCAAAAGGCAAGTCGTTAAGCATGGTTGAAGTGATAGTCCACACACAGAAAACCAAGCACGGTGGGAGGAAGCAGTGTAGATATATAATCAACGAATATCTGTGTACCACCTTATGGAATGCAACGAGCTGCAGGTAATACAAATGAGATTTGAGATGTTGAATCTCTAGATGACAGGGAGAAGCAGGGGCACAAATAATTACCCCAAATTGTTACTGACATAAAGGTTAAATTATGCTTGAATCTTCCCTGGGCTTGCAGCATCCATCTAACCTGAGCTATGGAATATATCCTCTTTCAACTGCCCCTAATCAACTCATTCCACTAACATTTTAAAGGTATATGTTCTAGGCATAAAACAGTGTGCCAAGTATGAGCAGGTGGCCTCTGCTCTCCTGGAGTGTACATACCACCTGGAATGGGACATGGACAGGAAATTAAGAGTCCCATAAATGATTATATCCTTGCCATTGCAATGAGTGCAATGAACACAAAGTTGTAGGTGAAATGAGAGCAATCAGGGAAGGTCTTTTTAAGGGAGAGACATTTTGACTGAGAACACAGGGATAAGTAGATGTTAGGTGAATTGAGAAGACAGAGAACTTTTTAGACAGAGCAATAGACAAGTATACAAGCCCTGAGGCAGGAAGGAGGTTGGTACATAAAAGGGGCAGAGAAGGGGTGCCTGGGTGGCTCAGTCAGTTGAGCGTCCAATTGCGGCTCACAGTCATGATCTCACAGTTCATGGATTCGAGCCCCACATCAGGCTCTATGCTGATGGCTCAGAGCCTGGGGCCTGCTTCAAATTCTGTGTCTCCTTCTTTCTCTGCCCCTCCCCTGCTCACGTTTTGTCTCACTCTGTTTCTCAAAAATAAATAAATGTAGAAAAAAATTAAAAAAAAATAAATAAAAGGGGCAGAGAGAAAGGCCCATGTGGTTGGAGACTGATGATCAAGGGATGGAGGGAAACCAATCCCCCAGTGCTGCCATCAGTTCTGTTACCTCTGCCCACGCTGTCCTCTGATGAACGGCAATGTTTAGTTTGATGTAAGAAAACTCATTTGTTTCTTCTTAACGATAGTTTCTTGGGGTTTCATAAAGAAACCCTTTCCTGTCCTAGTTCATTCTTTATATTCTCTTCTAAAAAACACTTCAGTTTTACTTCTCATACTAAGTCTTCATTGTCCCTGGAATCCCCTTTTGTACATAGTTTAGGTGAGAACCCAAATGAAAGCCATTTTCCTTAATGCTACTTACCAAGAGAATGTTAATTTCTCCACTGATATGTGGTGCAACCTTCATCATACATTAATTCCCAAATATACAGGAGTCTGTCTTAGAGACTTCTGGTCTCTTCATTTTCTGCCTGTTCCTATACCAATATGTACTGTTTTATTTCTGTGGTTTGTGATATGCCTAAATATCTGTCCACCCTCCTTGCTCTTTTATGGGCCATTTAAATGATACTTCTGTATTTAGAAAGACAACATTAACACTCAAGTAATAATTCAAAACCATTATGAGATCAGAGACAGACTACACAGGCGGCACTTGAAAATGTTCACTGTCCTCTAATATTATCTTGGGTGACAATTTCATCTTCACACTATATAAAATAATACCTGAGTAACTATCTGAACCTTCTTCCTAAGATTTCCCAGTGTTCTGTAGAAAACTCTTCCATAACATGTGAGTAGCCATTCTTAAAAATAAAAAACCGGGGCACCTGGGTGGCTCAGTTGGTTAAGGATCCAATTTCGGCAAAAGTCATGATCTTGACATTCGTGGGTTTGAGCCCTGCGCTGGGCTCTGTGCTGACAGCTCGGAGCCTAGAGCCTGCTTCGGATTCTGTGTCTCCCTCTCTCTCTTCCCCTCCCCTGCTCATGTTCTGTCTCTCAAAAATAAATAAACGTAAAAAAAAAAAAAACTGACCAAGAAAGGGTTTTTTTTTTGGGGGGGGGGCAAAAAAGTCTAGGAAATTCAACATACCTCTCCCCTCCTTCTAGCTGCACAGTACAAGTTACTACATTATCAGTTCTGAGAAGTCCTGTATCAACATAATTTGGTTAGCTCTGTGCAGTAACAATTCTAAGATTTACTTAATAATGGATTATTTTTCCTTAAACCACATGTTAACACAAAACACTGCAGGACTCATTTTGGGAAATGCTACTTTATCGACTGCTTTCAATACATACATTAAGACCTAGATTATCTCTGGCTTCCTCTCTTTAAGACCATGAACGGGCTTAGCAGAGGGTCTGACGCATGATGGGCTCTCAATAATACCTGCTGGCTGGCTAATGGCTACAATCCTAGCGAGCAGGTGTTACGGCCATTTTATAGATGAGAAGATTGAGGATAATTGTGTGGCATGAGTAGTCTGCACCTGCATGCTGGTGAGCTGCAGAGAGAGAGGACTCAGCACTCAGGATTCCAGACCTGGGCACTTGGCTCCTGTTGCACTGCCCTGGGATGTACAGTCTGAGCTGTAAGTAATGGAAGGAATACTTTGGTTCTGGTTGGCACAGTTAGGGGAATCTTCACAGAAGGAGACACGTGACACAGAGAGAGCCTTCAGTGCAAGGAGACAGCTCAGGCTTTCCCCTGTGAGGTCAAGCGGATTCTGATAGCACAGCATTAAAACTCAGCAGCCACAAGACCAAGATAGGCTTTCCTCATGGAAATTTCATTCCCCCTGATACACAAAGTAATATAGACGAAAATTGTTCCATGCTATTCTTTGCTGCAGAAACGCTGTAGGCCAAACTTGTCTGGCTTTTGGCCACATTTGCAAACAGGGCCCTTCTACCCATGGTGTCCTTATGATGGCCCGAGAGCACCCCCGGATCTGGGAGCACAAGTCCAGGCTTTGTGGCTGGCCCCCACACATTCCTCAGCTCTGTCTGCTCATGTTTCCCTCCCTCCATCAGCGAAGGCCTAATTGCTTTGGATCTTGACCTTTCACAGAAGGGTGCATGGCATTCTACGGAGTCAAAAAAGCATCTCTCAGGAAGAGTCTGAGCGAAGATGACGTGAGTCTCTCACAAAGAAACAAGGGCAAGCGGAGGCTGGAATTGCTCACATGGAAAGAAAGACAATTGTTGCACAGGACTGGCTTCTGTTGTGGGAGAGTGGCAATGTCGGCCTAATGCCGACTGACTTGGTGGAGGCTTTGCCTCTCAAAAAATCAGTCGAGTGACATAGCCCAAACTGCTAACCTTGGGGTGACTTGAGCCCTTCTTTGTGATGTGCTGTCATGGTTATGTTGGGCGTGTGGGGGCACATGGCCCCTGTCTGAGACCCCATTTTTGAGCTAGTCTGTGTAGACCACACAGCCTCAATTTCTCAACTGCAAAATGGGAATAATAACAATGGGCAACATAGGGATAAGAACAGTACCTCCCTTACAGAACTTAAAAGATGAACTAAAATAGCATATACAAGGAATTTAGCATCATATTTGTTTCCTCAAACATGTAGTTTTTGAAAGGGTGTTAGATCATTGATGTTGATGACTGATAAGCTCTGTCAGCCCTAGGAAAATGGCAGAGATATTAGGAAGTGAAATGTTTCTGCTTTGTCCATGGTGGTTAAAAGCCTGATTGGCGGAAGGTGAGCGAGACATGGAACTCAGCTCTTCTATATGCTGGCAGTGGGTAACTTAACCTGTGTCTCTGTCTTCTCATGTAGAGTGTGGGGAGAAAAGCGTCCACCTCAGGTTGCTGTGAGTAAAAAGATAATATATGCACAATGTACAGCATATGGTACGGTCATATGTGGTAACCATACCTGACATTAAAGAAGAAGGTCCTGCATAGCATTTTGTGTCTAGGCAGGGTAGATAGCCATCTGGTGTGTATAGGGAGGTATCGAAAGACACCTCGACTACAAAAGGTGTCTAAAGATCCTATGATAGAGGCTGCTCCTTACATGTAAGCCTTCCTTACCCGCTGCCATGAAGAACCTGGCTTGTGAAGAATGGAGACTGTTGATTCATGGAAATCTTTCCCCCCTGATACACGGGGGGAAACTCTTGATTTAAAGTGAGGACAGGAAGCACTAATTCCATGTGGGGTCCTAGACCAAGTGTGCCTGTGTGAGGAATTCATGAAGGATAGGCAGAAGATAAGAGAGAGTATTCAAACAAAATACTTCATACTTGAGGCAAGGTGTCTGTACTTTGTATCCACGTACTTATCAAATTCACATAAAGGTGAAATAGGAATAATCCCCAGGTCACACAAAACCTGATCTAGACCTAGGCTCATAATTCAAATGTATGTAATGCTGGAACCTTCATGCCATGACCACGGAGTCCTTACAGCTCTTAAGAAGTGGCAGATAACGATTTTAATTTTCTTGCTCAAAAAAAAAAAAAAGATGTGTTTGTATTATTTTCACAACCATAAAAAATCATGAATATATAATATTCTCATAATAATGAATATCATGAATATAAAACAAAAATATGTTAAAATAACATAACATATTATTAAATAAAAAATATTGAAAAGATAGGCAATATGTAAGTTTCTAAATTATTTTTGTGTGCTTTTAATATTCTTGGCAGGTCAAACATTTCTAATTTCTAGGGCAGGTCAAAGGGAGAGAAGTGATTTTGTCATTGTCACTAATCCTCTGAAAAGAAAGCTCAATTCTTCCAGAATTGAGAAAAGAGAAAAAGTTAAAAAAAGAGAAATAAAGAAGGAAAAGAGAAAGAAAGAAAGGGAAAAGTTAAAAAAACAAAATAGAAAGCAAAGAGGATAGAGAAGAAACACAAACCGAGATGGTAGAAATTAAAACAAATCTATACTATGTATATAAAAATCAAAGAAAATACTATTTATAAAAGAAGTAGTTAAAACAAAACCATATGGAAAGGCTGAAGATAAAGATAGGACCAAAAGATATCCCATGTAAACACTAAGAGCAAGCTGATGTATCAATATTAATTCAGACAAAGCAAAAAGCAGTAATGCATAAGTAGGAACTACATGTGAAACTAAAAATCTAACAGGAAGCTATACAAATCATGACCAGACATGTAACTATCATTGTAGCTTAGAAATATTAATTAAAAGTTGTCAGAAGCATGAGGTAAATTTGGCAAACCCTGGTGTGATATTTTAACAAAAATCTATTAGAAAATTATAGACTCTGTCGACCAAATAATAGCACTAGGATGCTAATCTGAATAATAATATTTAACTTGTTTAATTTAATGGATATGAGAATTCTGCCCCCAACAAATAGCGGTTCTCCATTATTTTCAAATACACAAAAGCATTCACAAAAATTAATGTTGGGCTACTTCACAAAGGAATTAAAAAAAAACAGGGTCATGTAGAACACATTTTCAGACTGCAGTGCAATTAAATTATAAATCAAAGAAAACAGATAATTAAGCCAATCTATCTTGGACATATGAAAAATAAAAATAGCTGTTTCTGTCTATATTGATTTCCCTTTCACTCTTGCTCTCTTAATGTCTACCAGTTCCAAAGTGGCCAGAGTAATCCTTTTCAAATTCAAACATATTATGTCACTCCCATGGGGGGTAGGTGGGAAATCCTTCAGTGGCTTTCTATCACAACTAAGGCTTAAATTAAGACTCGTACTATGAGACTCCATATGATCTGGTCTGCCACTATTTCTCTAATCTTTATTCCCTATCAGGTTCTCCTCAAACCCATTGTCATTTCTACTCCAGTGGCTTTGGCCTCCTATTCTTCAAACAAGTCAGGTGCCTTCCTCTCCTTAGCCTGGGGCCATTTGTACCTCCTGTTCCCTGTGGCAGCAATTACCTTCCCCCAGACAGTCACCGCCACCCGCCCCCCCCCACCCCGATAGTCACAGCAGCCTCTTCATTCTCTACCCTTCGGAGAAAGAACATAGATGCTTTCTCTTTCTTTTAACTTAGCACAGCCTAATGTGTATTATATGTCTATTTGATGGTGTTTTTGTGATCTGTCTCTTCCTACTACAATAAAAGATCCAGGAGGGCAGGGCCTTTGTTTTGTTCACCATTGTGCCATCAGTGCCTAAAACAGAGTCTTGTACAAGGTAGGTGTGAAAAATGTCTATCAGATGAATGTCAAAGTCAACATGAGTTCATTGAATTAAGTGGTTGCTGGAAAGGTCAATACTCTTAGATTGTGGTACCTCAAATGCTGAAGACAGGAAAATATTCCTACTTTACCATGTATAATCAGAGTACTTCTGGAATACTATATTCATATCTAGACCCTATGCTTGCAAGCAGGAGACAGAAAGAGGCCAACAGCCAAGACAGTAAATACAATATGATCCTGAAGTATATAAACATTGATGTATATCCTTAAAATTAGCTTCATGGTATTATTTTATAATACATGATGTGCTCAATGACATTATGAATGTTCATTGTGGTGTTCCTTGCTAGCAATGCAGAATTCAAAGAACTGAAAAACTGCAATACATGTGGTGTATTAACAAATTTTCCTTAACTGTGCTGTTGTATCTTTGATGCATTGTCTCAGATGGTTTGTATGTTTTTTTCTTGAAGAAACCTGCACTTCTTGCCTATCAGAAGGGTCCAAATATGGGATACAGGTAGGCTGCTGCACATGTTTGCACATCCAGTCTAGCTTAAGACATGATTGACAAGGCAGTCCATCACCACCTCCAACAGGACAGTGACCATCCTGTTGGAACCAATCTGAGTGGCCTTCTACCTAGGCAAAAATGGGTATTAATTGGTCACTTAAATATTCAGATACGTCAATTAGTCACCTTTGTTTGCAGAATTTACGGTCACCCCATATATTTTACAATGCTTTTCATTGGTTCAATGGGGGTGCACTAGAGATTAGGGTCATTATGATATAGACTCTGGAATCAGACTATGTGAGTTTGAATTCTACCCTTACCTCTTAGAAGCCTCACATAAACCTAAACACATTACTTCACTCCTCTACTGTACAGCTTCTACATCCATACAATAGAAATGTGACCCTGCTTTCTAGATCATTATGAGGATTAGATAATGTCAGAAAACCATGAAAACTATGTCTGGCAGATAGCACACCCCAAAGCTACATTAGCTATTATTTTGGCATGGCTAATAATAAATGTAATATCATTATCACTATCCAACACCCATCAGTGATGGACCACCATCTCTGAGCTTAGTTCAAAATTTCAGGACAATATTGAATTTGCCACATGCAGGGGTCTACACATTTCAAAAAGGTGTATATCATACTTTGAATATTTACCTATTCTCATTTTATTTTGTTAAACATGATACTTAATGCGTGGTCCCTATACAAATGGCAGTGTGATTGTTACTTTTATGTCAACTTGGACAGTATTTTGGATGAAATTTATATTCGAAGTTTGGGACTCAGCGGTATATAAGATGACTTGGGGGGGGTCATAGAGCATGGTGCTACATATATGAAAGTCACTGCCTTTCAACTCTCTTCTACCTTTCATGATGTTAAAGACAATGTCTAATTTTGGGTCCCCACTGACATTAATACATCTGCAATACTTCCACATTTCCATTTTTATCAAAGACAGAGTTGATCTTAAGCTTATTCTCTCACTATTTATAGTTATTCTCTATGTCAGGCTTCTATTCATGGGACATCATGCTGGTTTTTCACGTAGTGTTAAATTTGTCTTTTAAAATATTAAAGGAAAACAGGAGTCATATAAAAGGAAAATATTAAGTAAAACTAGGAAGGAGGACCTGAATTATGCCAAGGGTACACAGAGGACTAAAATTCGAGTTAAGAAGGGCAGAGGGTATTCCAGCAAAGGCTAAAGGACCAGACCACCACATGGATCCAGTCCACGTTGAGTGTGGGGACCAGATAAGTTTTAAGATACGTTCCTTCCGATCTGAGATTTGATGATTCCATAACATGGTAGGCCCTTTAAAGTTGGTGTTTATCCTAATAATAAGTATCCTAATAATCCTTATATTATCCTAATAATAAATAGCATGCTATTATTTAAAACATGTAAAATAAGCCATGTAACTAATTTTTAGAAGTAAACACTAGAAATACCCTTATTTTGGTAGACATCTCAGTTTTTTGAAACTGAGTTTATGCAAATTTTATTTTAAAATAAAGGGCGAATAAAACACTGAAAAAAAGAGAGAGAGAAAGATGTTCACTTCTTTGATTCATGTAATTTGGTCAACGGGCATGTGTGGGACCATAATGATGGACAGGTCTATGATATGAGTTGAAAGAGAATAATCCAGGGTTGGCAGGTTTTTCTTTAATTATTGAAATTGAAATGACTTTCACTTATAATTAGTTTTATATGTTCTTTGAAGAACTGTCAAATCGTGTTCCCCAAGGTTAGTATTTCAACAAATCTATTACTTGCTGTGGAAAGTAAAATTTTCACAAAACCTAAACACAACCTAAAAAAGCAAACCGTTGTTCAAACAAAATGATTAGCTTAATTGAGGACAAATGAGATGAAAATGTACAGTGGGAAGCATTCTGTATTTATGAGTCTATGGAAGAAAAGTCAACAGAAATTTCTGTTCTGTGAACCGTGGGACTGTCCTGTTTATTTAGACAAATCAGTTCCTGAGTCTGTGAGCCTTCAGATCTCTCTTCTATATAGTGTTGGATCATGAAAGAGACTTTCTACTCTAAGTCTTTACTTGATTACAAAATGATACGACCTCTAAAATTCGAGCAGTTCAGTCATTGTGCCATAAGGCTCTTAAAATGTGTTTTGGCTCATCAACAGATAAATGGGCAAACAAAATGTGGTATACACAAACAATGGTATATTATTCAGCCTTAATAAGAAAATAAATCTTGACATGCCACAGAATGGATGGAGCTTGAAGATATTGTGTGAATAAAACAAGCTAGTTACAAAAGTACAAATAATGTATGATTTCACTTATACGAGGTACCTAAAGAAGTCAAATTCAGATAGGAAGGAGAGTGGTGGCTGCCAGCAGGTGGGGGAGTGGGAGTGGGAGAGGGTTTAGTGTTTAATGGGTACAGAGATTCAGTTTTGCAAAAAACGTGCAGACATGGGTGGTGGAGAAGGCTGCAGGACGATGTGGGTAGGCTTAATGCCACTGATGTGTACATTTCAAAGTGGCATATATGTATTTTACCACAGTTAAACATTTTAAAAACAATGTGACCTTGAAAGAGTTAAAAAACTATTTTCATAAAATTTCTTGTTCCTTATTTTGTCTTACTTTTCAATAAATCAATTTGCCAACTAACCAACACACAAGCATCTCAAAGGACAAATTTACTCCACCATTAAGCATCACATTTAGCTTACTCATTCTTTGATAATGATTCCAGACAAGAAAGATACTGAGTGTGGGAAATCTCTCTTTGATTTAGTCTGAAAAAGTTGAGGTAGTGAGGAGATAACAGTCTTTATAGAACTTTTCACACTGCATGGACCATCCTCACAGCGGAACTCCAGAACCAGACCCACTGGGTTTGTCTCCCAGCTCTACTACTTAGGAGATATGAGCTCTCCGCTCTATCACTCAGATTCCTTATCTGTTACAGAAAACTTCAAAGAGTTATATCTACCTCTTAGGGTTTATGATTGCTTCATATAGTGTCTATTTCAGAGTGTTAATAATTGTCTATATACTGTCTTCCTCCTGTTAATAACTCTTTCAAGTTAAATAGTTAAATATCGTTACTATAATCCAAGAACTAAAGTTTAAGTGGAAAGAAGGGCCTTTATGTTTTATTCAGGATCTGATCCCTTCTTACCATCCCATGGCTCAGACCACCATCATCTGTTATCTGGAATTCTATACAGCTTCTATCTGGTCTCCCTGCTTTTATCCTTGCTGCCTTCTTCCCATTTCCTGCTGTTTTCTAAAATAGTAACTTGAGTGGCTCTTTTGAAACTGTGTCAGATAACATGTTTCCTTTCAATGTCTATATATGTTCTTATAATCTTTATGTGTTCCTATAATCTTTCAATGTCTCTTCCCCTTATCCTCAAGAGTAAAAGCTAAAGCCTTAACAATGGTCTGCAAAGCATGAGATGGGTCTGGTCCCATCACTTGTCTGACCTCATCTCCTAATGCTGTCTCCTTCGTCACTCTGCTTCGTTCACACTGGCCTCCTTGTTGTTCCTCAACATGACAAGCATTCTCCCTTCTCAGGGCCTTTGCACTTCAGCCAAAAACCCTCTTCCAACAAATATCCTCGTGGCGCATTCCCTCACTTCCTTCTTGGCATTGCTCAAATGTCAACTTTTCAAGAGGCCCACCCTGACGACTCTACTTAATTCTACAACCTCTCCCATTCAGCCTGGCCCTTCATATCCTGCATACTGTGCTACATTTTTCTTTTCCCCCCATGGTAATTACTATCTCATGTAGTACGTAATTTACTCATTTTCCTTATGTTTATTGTTTATTTCTGTTTCCATCCACCAGAAGTTAAGCTTTATGGGTTCAGGGTCTTGGTCTGTTTTAGTCTCTAACGTATCCCAAGTGGCTAAAACAGTGTCTGACACATAATACTCAGTACATACTTGCTGAATAAAATAATAAATGCATATCTATCTATCCATCCATCCATCCATTCATCCACTCATCCATCCATCTATTGAATGGCTGCCAAGTAAAACATATATACTTGGGGCTCTGCATGACTTATCTTAATTAATCCTCATGTTGATCCTTTAATAGGAGTAATACTATCCCTATTTTTAAGACAAAGCAGTTTCAATTCAATGAAAGAAGTATAACAAGTTTTCCAAGATTGTGGACATGGGAGCTGGGATTTAGACGTAAATTCTTGACTCTAAATTTAGCATTCTTTCCATAATACCACATCTTAATATGACAATGGAAAAAGTATGTGATGTGTAACAAAAATCAGTCCATTTGCAGATTGCAGCCCTGCTGGAAGGAGTGACCCAAGGAACCTGCTCAGACACTGGAAAGCCACTTAAGTCCATTCAATACCATTAGATTGATTATGTCTACCTTCAGAGAAGCAAGCGCCAGTGACCCCTATCCTAATAGGAACAATTCTGATCTATGTTTCTAACTCATCAAAACTAAGTTATCTAAGCCTGAACAGTCAGAAAAACCTTCCTAAGAGTTTCACTCTTTTGCTGATTGGACTAACATAATGTTGGATAAATTTTAGCCAGTCTTTTTCTATTGGTGTTGGTTAAGTCTTTTCAAATGAAAAATCATTCTCTCTTTTGACGTATTAAGGCAAAGATGAGAATTTCTGTCAATGACTTAAAAAATGGCCTGGACCAATCCTGAGAGAATCTCTAGAAGCCAGATCTGAAGTGGTCCTTGGAGGTCATCCACTCTACTTCATCAGCTGCAGAGGGGGAAAACTGAGGGCCAGAGTTGCCAAATGACTTCCAGAAAGAACCAACTGTAGAAGAAGAATGAAACTTGTCAGCAGAAGGATGTCATATTCTGTACACAGGTGGGAGTTACAGAACGGAATGTCTTCCATATTTTCATTAATATAGTCTTATCTTTCATTAAGACTGGCTTACCTGTGTGTTTCTCTCCACCACCCCCCCAGAATGAATTCTAATTAATGAGGTTCCTACTGAACTTTCATGGCTAATAAAAAATTGCAATAGCAATTATTATTATTGAGTGTATGCTACGTGCCAGAGTAAGAGCTAATAACAGTTTCATTTATTATGGATGTTATCCCTCATCTGATTTTTAGATGAGAAAAGTGAAGACCAAGGATATAAACTGACTCATCTAAGTTCATCTAGAGAACCAGAGGCAGAAGACAGAGTGGAACTGGTCAGGAGTCTAACTCTAAAACCAATGTTCATACTTACTTTACTACCCTATATTGTCTCTTATTGAAATCACCTCCAGTTAATTTCACTTGCCTGAAACACAGAGGATGGAGGAAAAAATACGAAGTATTACTCTAAACTCTAACAATTAT
Organism: Lynx rufus; assembly: GCF_022079265.1. Classification (NCBI taxonomy): domain Eukaryota; kingdom Metazoa; phylum Chordata; class Mammalia; order Carnivora; family Felidae; genus Lynx; species Lynx rufus. The sequence continues at coordinate 191,187,778 of NW_025814823.1, forward strand.
CCAGTATTAACTTACTAATGGCTTGTAAATTATCCCCATCTCTAAATTTCTATTATAAAGTTTTTTGGTTTTATGGATTCCACGAGCTTCCTCCATCATGGCATAGATACAGCCCACAGTTGTATTAACACCACCATCGTATGGAAACTCATGTCGGCACCTGGCAGGATTTCTGGGTGTAGCCCACAATAACTTTGAGAAAAGGGAGGGTTTCTTTCCAGACCCCCCTCTTCAACTGGCTGATGCAACATTATTTAAATTTAATTACATTTCGTGTACGATGCGGTCTTTTCCACTTCCAAGGGGTTTTGTTACTGCTCTGCAGCTAGGAATTTGGGGGAGGGTGCGGTTCTGGCAGAGGTAAGAAAAATTACATTATAGCTTGTTTGCTTCTATTAAGAGATCTAAGAGGAAACTGTTACATCTGGCTCCATTTCCATGCCAAATTCTTTAATTGTTTTGTAATTTGAGAAAAAAAAAAGTGATCAAAGAAAGCTGATAGAAATAACTAACCATAAATAAAACAAGCTTATAACAGAATCTTAACTCCGTCACCATGGTAATGCATATGTATATTTCTAACCTCTGACCTCTATGACCACTGGAGGCTTTTTATAGAAACTTTTGATATTGACCTTGTTGCATTCTTGTTGGAGGGATAAATGTAAAGAGATCCAAAAGTTTTACTCCCTAGGCTTGATAAATATCACTAGCTAGAAACCGACACTGCTTTATAATAATGTGATGTTCTTAGTACCTTTGGATCCTAGAGCTAAATCCTCTTGACATAAAATGGGGAAAGAAAATCCCTTGATATAGGCACAGAGCTCTAGGAGACTCAAAACTAGAAAGTTCGGGATGCCAGTGTCCTGCCTAATGACCACTGTTACTGAGAACTATGCAGAAGTCTTTAATTCTTTTGGTACCCTGGAGAGAGAGGTTCTGTATCCCCACTTTACAGATAAGGCAACTGAGGACAAGTTAGGTAACTTGCTCTTGTTCTTACCGCTAGAAAGCAGCAAATCTGAAACTTCTTATTCTCAAGGCTGTGTTTTTAACTATTGTTCTATTCTGCCTCTTGTGGAAATATCTGGGCCACCGTAGATTTTTCCATGCAGAAGTAGCCTCACTATCTACTGAGACAGAACATAGTTTTTGTTGTTGTTTTTTGTAATGTGCCAACATGTATTAAACCCAAGTTCCACTTTGAAAGCTTAACAGTACCAACGAGACACTCCTGTCTGGCCCATGGATATTCTTCTCACACTGCTCAGTCTGGAGAAGTCATGCAGAAACTAAACCTATGGATGGGGAGAGTGGCAGGTGGTGGAGTCCGGGATTGCTGGCTTCATGATGCAAAACCTCCTGGTCTGAGAGATTCAGGGCAGCTTTTGAAAATGAACCAGGGTTTCTAAGGCTAGAGGCTAAAACCCACACCAACACTCATCTTTCTTCTACTAGACAAAGGTCCACCTTAATACATTCCTACTTTGCAGAATTAAACAAAATCTAGAAATGGCCTTTGCTCTCCTCCATATGGAGCTCCGGCCCCCATTTCACAGCTAATTTTACTGAGGTCGTACTATCCACCAGGCGCTATTTAACACTTCGTGTTATCACATTTAATCCCACAACTACCTGGTGTGGGATTAATACAACCATTAACATTTTACAGATAGGAAAAATGAAACAGAGAGAGAGAAGGGAAAGGGTCTTCCCAAGGTCATCTAGCTCATGAAAACCAGAACTGGGATTGAACTGCTGTCAGATCCCAGAAAAGGAGCTCTTAGCCCTATTCTTTGTATGGCAAATGGCTCTGGCATCCATCTGCTAAATGCCTACTTTCGTTTTCCAGAGTACTGTTAGTCATATCACATAATCAAAGACCAATGAGTACCAAACTTTTAATCAAGTCAGGAAACCTGAGTGATTTTGTTGTGTTTTGTTTTACTCGGACCATCTGCAAGTGCAGACAGAAACTGTCTTCAGGCACAGTGAGGATTTGGGACTTTTCTCTATTCACAACATTGGGCTCCTTGGCTGGTTTCTGAAATTCCTCAGACAGAGCAGCATTTCATTTGCCTAGGGTTTTGTTCTCTCATCAGACAAATGTACCAGGAAAGGCAATCATCCTCAGTGATTACCAATCTCTGACGCCCCCACCCCCTTTGAGACTGAGTGGTACGTATCATTTGCTAAGTGTCAGATTTAAGCTCCATGTACAGATGATGAAAAACTTAAGGATCATAATGATATGAGATCCATCTCTCTATCCACAGTGACTGGTGTGGTGCGTCTGACACAGAGTAGGAGTTAAAATGTTTGGTTATTTGTATGAAGGATGTGTCTATACAAGTACACGAGTATTTCTATGCAAATAATAACTTGGAAGTTTGTATCATGACAGAGAGCTGACTTTTGATGAAAGGAAAGGGTGAGAATCACCAGTAATGGTGGCCATATGTTGAATACTTAGTACACATCAGATGCTGTGCTGACGCTTCACATGGATAATACAAAGTGTGCCTGACAATGACATAGGACGGATTTAATATTTCTATCTCCATCTGCAGTTGAGAAAGGTGAAATGGGAGCAAATAAGTAACTTGACCTAAGACTTGGAGCTCACAGTGGTGGAAATGTAGTTTTATGTCAAGTAACTGGAGTCCAGAGACCATACATTTGACCACTGCCCTTGCTTATTTATTTTTTTAAGTTTATTTATTTATTTTGATAGAGAGAGAAAGTGGGGAAGGGGCAGAGAGAGAAGGAGGGGAGAGAATCTCAAGCAGGCTTCACACTGGCAGCACAGAGCCTGATGTGTGGCCCTAACTCATGAACCAGGAAATCATGACCTGGGCTGAAATCAAGAGTCAAACACTTAACCAACTGAGCCACCCAGGCATCCCTAACCACTGCCTTTAAAAGGGAGCCACACTGGGGCACCTAGGTGGCTCAGTCGGTTGAGTGTCTGACTTCGGCTCAGGTCATGATCTCACAGCTCTGTGAGTTCGAGCCCCACATCGGGCTCTGTGCTGATGGCTCAGAGCCTGGAGCCTGCTTCGGATTCTGTGTCTCCCTCTATCTCTGCCCCTAACCCACTCACATTCTGTCTCTGTCTCGCTCAAAAATAAATCAACTTTAAAAAATTAAAAAAAAAATTTAACGTTTATTTATTTTGACACAGAGAGACAGAGCATGAACAGGGGAGGGTCAGAGAGAGGGAGACACAGAATCTGAAACAGGCTCCAGGCTCTGAGCTGTCAGCACAGAGCCCGACGTGGGACTCAAACTCACAAACTGTGAGATCATGACCTGAGCCAAAGTCGGATGCTCAGCTGACTGAGCCACCCAGGTGCCCCTAAAAAAAAAAAAATTAAGGGGAGCCACATAATAGCTTTTTAAAAAAAATTAATAAATCATTCAATTAATTCATTCACTCATTCAACAATGTTTTGAGTGCGCTCTTTGCCTTAGGTACTAATATTAGGCACTAGGAATATAAATAAGACAGAATCCTTCCCCATGAATGACCATGTTTCCTGTTTTGATGGACCACTATCTAAATCAGGACATAATGTGAGAATTTTCACAGGCTTAGAGAAAACAGAAGTCACAGAAATTATTTGTTTTGGATATTAAGTTATGAAAGATATAAGATATGTGCAGTAATTGAGACCTACCCACAGTGTCATAGGGCAGTACGCCCAGATTGATGGAGAGCACAGGAAAGTGTCATGGAAGGCTACCTGGAGGTGGTGATACTGTGTTCTTAGCTAACAGTTGCAAATCTAAAGTGGACATGGGCCTCACATGAAGGTCATGTAGACCTAGTGACAGTACAAAATCTTCTTCTAAACACTTTCTGCTACAAGGGGAGGAAAACTTTGTAAAGGATCAGATAGTAAATATTTCAGTCTCTGCAGGCCATACATTCTGTCACAACTATTCAGTTCTGGTATATCCTGAAAGCAGTCATAGACAATACAAAATCGAATGGGCATGGCAGCGTTGCGGTAAAATTTTACTTATAAACCCAGGCCACAGGCTGAATTTGCCCATGGTCTGTAGTTTGCTGACCTCTGTTCTACTGTGTAAAACTAGAACCCGTTGACGGCTGTATCAGTGTTAACTTCCCCCAAGTTTATGAACACTCACATGACCGGTAGTACTTATTTGGTACAGAAACTGTAGAAAATCAGATCAGCTTCTGATCCCAGCATGCAACATGCCTAATTATGACTAACACCTCCCATTTTTATCTGAGGGAAAACATTCTGTGAACAACAGATGGTGTTGCTATGGAGTCTTCAACATCCTCCTCAGCTGCAGATGTAACTATGCGGGTTGCAGGCTGAAAATGATCAACCAAGCGATGGCTTCTTGGGAAAATACTTAAAAGATAGAAACATTCTTCAGATAGTAAATTCAGAGCCATGGTTGATCTTCTCAAATCAAGAGTACCCACTAGTAAAAAAAATAATAACAAAATAAATCAAAGGCACTCATACTACACAGCTGGAAAACCACCAAAAGTAGGGAAGGTAGGGGCAATTAAGACTAGCCAAACCAAGTTGACATTATCATTCACAGGGTCGTCTCAGTTTAAGACCCTGTAAAACTGGGTATCTAAACAATAGAAATTATGATATAGTAAAATCATACAGCTCTGTATTTATAAATAGACCCTTTGGTGTATAACCTATAACTGCCGTTTCAGAAAAGTGATAAACCTCCTCTAAGTTTGCAAAAGTTCTTATATTAAGTCCTTGTTTTTGTAGGTGTCCATCAAAAAAGAAAACATTTAGGGAAGGTCTAACATTATTTCTCAGCCGAGCCAAGAACAAAATGTGTATAGTTTGGCTTTGCATTGATTCTTACCTTACCTTAAACTAGCTTAGGTCCAAAGAGATGACTCTTAGCTTGTTCATTTCTGAAATATTTATTTAGGACACAGGCCAACAAAAGAGAAGAACTACAGGGGTATAAGCATTACCTAAATGAAGTTACAATCCGTTAGAACCTCCCCATTAGCTGGACACCATTTTGGGTCATTGCTGACCATGTGCAATCCCCCTGCTCTATAGATCAGCATTAGATTCCTCTGGTACACAGAGAGATACAGTGAAGGGGGACAACAAGGCAGCAGGAGGGTAGCAAGGAAGGACAGTTGACTGGAAAATCACAGAAAAGGATAAAGTCTGGTAACAGATCCTTCAAAGGAGAGACGGTGACAAAAAGGATAGAGAAGATTTTAAGTGACAAATAACCATGAATAATGTCATCTTCTTAAGGTCTTCTCTGCTCTAAGGAACAACAGTGAGATCAACTAGGCTTAGCTTATTTGGAGGGAGGGACATGAGTTTCTGTCTAAGCCCATCCCTGGTAGCTGTTTTGTTTTGTTTTTCCTCATCATCTATATTAAAGTGTTTTAGATATCAGATGTGTAATTCACTGTTTAGGCAATTAAACAAATATATTATTGATTTAGTAAATGGGAAATTTTAGGCAGAAAAAAACAGTTTTCAAAAGGAGAAATACCTAAAGCTTAAAAGATTATGGAAAACTTGGGGTGCCTGGTGGCTCAGCTGGTTGAGTGTCCAACTTCAGCTCAGGTCATGATCTCATAGTTTGTGGGTTCGAGCCCTGCGTCGGGCTCTGTGCTGACAGCTCAGAGCCTGGAGCCTGCTTCGGATTCTCTGTCTCCCTCTCTCTCTGCCCCTCCCCAACTCATGCTCAGTCTCTCTCTGTTTCAGAAATAAGTAAACATAAAAAATATTTAAAAGATTATGGGAAACAATTTTGCTCCTGATGATGATGATGATAATAATAATAACAATAAAAACACTTAGTGCTAAATTTAATCAAAGAATCTTAAGACATGCATAATACTGAAAAGTATAAAACACTATTGAAAGAATTAAAGATCTAACTAAAAGGAAAAAAATCTGATTTTCATTAATTTGAAGACTTGATATTGTTAAGATGGCAATGCTCCCCAAATTGATCTACAGATTCCACACAATCCTTATCAGAAGTTCCAACTGCTTCTTTTTTTATCAGAAATAGATACACTAATCTTAAAATTCATAAGAAAAGGCAAAAGATCCCAAATATTCAAATAATCCTGAAAAAGAACAACAAATTTTGAGGCCTCATACTTCCTTATTTCAAAACTTACTAACAAAGCTACTATAACCTAGTTTGGTGTTGGCTCAAGAATAGACCCGTAGACTAAAGGAACAGAACTGCGACTCAGGAAATAAACCCATACACTGTGAAGGTTTTTCAACAAGGATGTCCAAACCATTCAGTGGGGAAAGAAGGGTCTTTTCAACAAAAGTTGTCAAGACAACTGGATATCCACATGCAAAAGAATGAATTTAGCTCCTGGCCTCCGACCATATATGAAGATCAACTAAAAATGGACTGAAAACCTAATGTAAGAGCTGAAATTATAAATAATTATAACCAAACATAAGGTGTAGCTGTAAATGACAAGGTATTAGACTTCTTAGATAGGACACTAAAAACATAAGCAATCAAAGAAAAAATAGATGCACTGGACTCCATCAAAGAATAAAAATGTTTTTGTGCCAAAGGACACCATCAAGAAAGTGAAAAGACAACTCACAGAATAAGAGTAAATATTTCCAAGTCACCTTTCTTAAAAGAGTCTCGTATCCAGAACATACACAGAACTCTTATAACTAAACAATGTGATGACAAAGCCAATTAAAAAGTGGACAAAGGATTTGAAGACACATTCCTCCAAAGAAGATATACAAATGGCTAATAAGTACACAAAAAGATGTTCAGTATCATTGGTCATTAGGGAAATGCAGAGAGAAAAGTGTAATGGGATACTGCTTCATACCCACTAGGGTGGTGGTTAGAAAAACAACCACCAGAAAACATGAAGTGGTGAGGACATGGGGCATCATACATTATTAGTGGAATGTAAAGCGGTACCGGCCACTTTTGGAAACAGTTTGGCAGGTAGTTCCTTAATGAGTTAAACATAAAATTACCATATGACTCAGCAATTCCACTCCCAGGGATACACCCAAGAAAACATACGTTCACACACAAAGAAACTTGTAAATGGATACGTGTAGCAATGTTATTTAGAGTAACCAAGATGTGGAAATAACTCAAATGTCCGTGAACTGATGATCTAAAAACAAAATGAGGGGCATCTAAACAACAGAATATTCAATGCAGCCATAAAAGGAAGAAAGTCCTGGTACGTGCAATAATACGGATGAGGCTGGAGAACATTATGCTAAGCGGTAGGAGTCAGACACTAAAAGTCATAGATTATATGTTTCCATTTATATGAAATATACAGAATAGACAAATCTATAGAGACACAAAGCAGATTAGTGGTTGTCAGGGAATGGGGCGGGGGTAGGGAGAGAGTAGAGGGTAAGTGCTGATGGGTCTGGAGTTTCTTTTTTGGGGTGAAGTAAAGGTCCTGGAATGACAGTAGCAATGGTTGCACAACAGAGTGAATATACTAAAAACCACTGAAGTATATCCTTCAAAATGGCAAATTTTAGGTTTATGTGACTGGCATCTTTATAAACAGAGGATTATGAAGGAATGTTGGTCCTCAAATGGATAAAATGAGGACCTTCTTCGAAGTGTGCTAACAAATGATTAAGGGCATCCAAAAGAAGAAATAAAAAAAGTAAATAAAAGAAGAAATACATTTGTATAGCTTAGTATCCTTTAAGGTGGAATGACCTAAATATAAAGTTAGGTTTGCTAAGGCTTTGGATAAACTAACAGATGTGAAAGGGAATTCTGAAAAAACAAGCAAGGAAAAAAAAAAAGAACAAGACAAAAAACTAAAATATTTTGGGCTGACGGCAAACACAGAGCACAGCTATGCTCTACCGTGAAATGGCCTGTGCTTTCATTGTCATCATCAGTAATATCACTGCTATCTCAGAGAGAAATAAGAGATGGGGATATCCCAGGCTTGACAGCAGGAGGACATTCTTATTTTCTAATGAGCCGATCCTTACTCTTGAGTGGGTCAGGAGCTTCTCCCCATTCACAGGGCCTCCAAATCCAACTGTACTTGAACCATACCTACCTATCTACCTACCTACCTATCATAGATAGGAAGCGTCTTCTGTGTGCAATTGGTTCTAAAAAGGGCATGCTTGCTTTGAACTAGTTAATCAGAACCAAGAATATAGGATGTTAGATCCCACTAGGGGCAAGACCGCAAACCTGAAGCTGGTACCACCAGTCCTCCTACTCTTGTGCCTAAGGCAGCCTTGCTAACTGCTAACTGAACACTTTCTCCCTTGGGCTCCGCATCAGTTTCCCAGTTTCTCTTAGCGCAGCAATCCAGGCAGAAAGGACGCAGCCCACAGAGTTGGTAACCAAAAGGAAACTGATTTACACATTTGCCCTGTAGGCTCTCCTCCCGATGACATCAGGGGGAATGAACAGAGAAGCACAGTGTTAGAAACGTGCGCTTGTCTGTCTGCGGCATAAGTTCTAGTTTACTTTCAATATTTGAATGGCAGAACCATAGAGGGGAAGACTCGCTTTCACGTGTCCGTGCTGTGGAAAAAAGCCTGGCAATGCATCCCAGAAGCCGCCTCTTAGGGTTAAACAGGCCAAGAGAGATGCCCCAGTGTGACTGGTGAGGTCAAGTGAAGAGCAAATAGAGAACTCTTTTCACTCCTGTTACTCAGGAACAGCTTTGTGGTGAGATGACATTTTCATCAGGCCTTTGAAGAAAGGGGAAAAGTGGTAGAAAGTTTGGGGAGAAGCAGAATGTGAGAACGCATGGAATGGACAAATGAGGAAATGGTGATCTGTATTAAGGGTGGCAGGGCAGATATTGTCAAGCATCGACAGAGAGGTTGCTAGACCAGGAGAGATGTCTCTGAGAACTACAAGTCACTGTGACAAGGTCAACTTAAACATATATTGTTTTCATCTTTCTTCCTTTTTATTTCCTTCTTGTCTCTCCCTTTTATCCTTCATTTCTTTCCATTTCACACTTGTATTCATTAAATGACTACCAGATTTCACCACGTGCCAGGCACTGTTCTAGGCATTAGAGATAAAGAATACAGAACAGAGAAGTCCCTCCCCACTTCCCTACGGACATATACATCAAGGGGAGGAACTAGGAGGGCCAGACTTGCCTGTGACATCGTGAGAGCAATAGTCTGGAAGATCAGAGAAGATCCAGCAGCTGTGTATGTGTGTGTGTGTGTGTGTGTGTGTGTGTGTGTGTGTACACAGGGAGGGGATGAGAAAGATACACACTGCAGTTAAAATATTCCAGGCAGCTAGAAAAGTGCCAAGACCCTGAGGCTGAGATTGCTTGCATTTTTGGAGGGCGCAGGGCTAAGGACTGATGAGGTGAGTACAGGGACAAGGTCAGAAAAGATCTGGGGGCACCATCATGCTTAGGTATGAGGAACAAGTCTAATAGCTGAGTATAAGAAGAAAGAGTGGAAGGACAAGATGGTCAACTCAGGGAGGAAGATGAATACTAAGTGAGGTGCCTCTCTTGAAAAATGCCTTTCTTTATCTCATAACTATTTTCTCCAGTGAAGCAAAGATGAGTCACAAAGGCAGAAAAACAAAGTGAAAAGTCAAGCACCATCTTCATGCAGCATGCTAATTCGTGGATCTTCGATACCACACCTAAAAAGTATCATGCCTCAATTATTAAAGTCCTAGTTGCCAATAAGGAACCTTCTTTTCTCCACAGAGGAGAAGTTCTCCAGCACGCCCTGGCTTGGGCTTTAACTCAGAGGTAACCATGGGGCCAAATGAGGGAATTTAATAGTGATGTTTTATTTCAGTGACTCCTCCACAACTGAAGCCACTTGTCTGCACAAGGAAACGAATAAAATCGAGTCATAAACCTCCCTTCACTGACTCTGGGAATAGGAGTGCTTGGTGATGTATCTGTGGTCTGAGGAATCTGAGGATAAATCAGTGGACATAAAGTCAGCTCTCACGGGGCTGTTGGCGTGTCCCAGGCTCACCCTCCACAGGCATTAATGATGGCAGAAGTTTGGGGGAGAATGGGGAGGGGGAGTAAAGCCATCTTACAACTTATCACCAAAGCAACTAGAGTGTGAAGAAATCACCAGCATCTCTCCCTGCCTGCTCACAGCTGAAACACTTTTTTTTATTTGTTTAATGTTTATTTTTGAGAGAGAGAGAGAGAGAGAGAGAGAAAGAGAGAAAGCGCGAGTGGGAGAGGGGCAGAGAGAGAAGGAGACACAGAATCTGAAGCAGGCTCCAGGCTGTGAGCTGTCAGCACAGAGCCCTATGTGGGGCTGGAACCCACGAACCGTGAGATCATGACCCTAGCCAAAGTCAGACACTTAACCGACTGAGCCACCTGGGCGCCCCCTAACAGCCGAAACACTCTTATCTGGAATGCCCATTTTCCTAGTTCTGTATGACCAAATCCTCCCCATTCCTTAAAGACTGGATCCCCATTTACTCAGCTAAGAAATACAATTTATCTGTGCTTCTCTCTTAGGATATGTGCACTTATAACCTTGTAGTACGGTTATGAGACAAAGCACAGTGGTTATGAGCTATAAGAGAGAGATGAGTGGTTTTAAATCCTGGATTCACTTCTAATTCTGTACATGAGTTTTTACTTATATTTTCCACACCTCAGTTTCCCCCATCTGTAACATTGATCTAATCATGGTAGAAACCTCGTGGGCTTTATTGTGAAGATGGAGTGGGTCAATGTATGTACAACATTTGTACTGCTTCCTGGCTTCAATATGCTGCTTGTTTTTATGATGATGATAACGGTTATTTGTGTTCAGTTTTCACTCACCTATGAGGCAGTAAATTTCTTGATGGCAGTGATGATTTTGTCCACCTGTGAAGTAGGGTCATTTAGCAGAAAGAGTCTGGGCACCACAGTCAGAATTAGACATGAGAATTTCAGTCCAACAGCCTATCAGCTCTGAGTTTAGGCAATGGCACAGATAGCCAAGAGCTTGAGCAGCAATTAATGAATATTTAGTGTTTGAACAAAGTACCTAAGGATCATGTCACCAAAGAAAAACCGATGCCTCCATTCACAGCAGACACAGTGACCTTGGCATAGTGCAATGAGGTGGTTGAGCAGATGAGACAAAATAACACACATATTTCTATCTAGCATATCCTATTTCTAGCTCATTTTACTTGAGTAGAATATATGCCTAGTAGATGCTAACACTTCTAGGTCTCTATCCTCTACCCCACCTGGGAATGTCTGTACAGACACCAAGCCAAGTCCATATCCTGCATGTAACAAGTGCTTGACAATTGTGTGTTTGATGGAATGAATGAAAATTTATAGCAAAGTATGTTAAATTGTAAATAGGCATATAAAATACAGGGCTATAAAGTACCGCCACATTTGCATCTAGGCTGATAATCTGAGCACATCCTGCTTTGCTGATGGACATACATCTTCTACATCCTGTTTTACTGAGAAAAAAATCCCATGGAACAGATGTTTTCCTTTAGCAACAATCTGTGATCAAAGATGATAGTGTACCTTGTACAAGGTAATACCATACCTAAATGCTCATGGAGTAATAAATATTCCCCAGAATGTTAAACATATGTATTTCTCATATTTGGGTTTGTTTATTTACTTATTCACCTAGGAGTTTAAGCAATTGATTTTTGACTTTTGACATAGGAAAGGGAATGGGGTGGTGAAAAAAGAGATGGTCTAAATAACTTCCTGTCTGAGCTGGCAATTTTCTAAGTTGAAATCTCCTTAAATAGCTCAAGGCAGAAGTAAATTTTAAAGTGCTGCGATGCTTACCCAGAGATAGGGAATTTTAGAACATTATTTAAGGTTCTTCTGGAAACTTTGGAGCAGTCACCGCCTCCTGCAAGCTCACAGGATCTGCTCTTGTCCAGTGGCCTCTCTTCTACTCTTCACACTCACTCTGTTTACTCCCCAGCTCAGGGACAGTCACCTCAGCTGCCCCTACCAGTGACCATTCACTGATGCTTTCCAACACCCATCACTTGTGGGGGCACACCGCCTCACTTAATCATCCCACCAGAGTTATGAGGCAGGTCTTATTTTCCCAATCTTACAAATAAGGAAGACAATCAGAGAGGAAAAGTGACTTGGCTGAGATCACATGCTCAGCAGGTAGTTGAGCCAGCTCCCTTTACAAGGAAGACCAAACCTCTCAAACTATGACTTAATTATCAATATTCAATTTCTTCCACAATTATAGTCTTTGGCCTTTTATGCTTTCTTTTTGTCTTCCTTGCTTGCTCAGCAAATTCATCCTTGGATGTTTTCACGAACCAGCTTCTATTCAATTTGGAATTTTTGCTAACCCAAACACTAAATTTATATGAATGGTGATTAGCTCAAAATGTAGGAGGTATGACCCCCAATTCACGATAGGCCATACTTATCTATCTCTTTTCTTTCAAAGATTGTGCAGTGGATACCATGGTTAAAAACCCGACATCCACTCCACCAATCTGATCTTATCCATACTGTCAGTAAGAGGCTCAGGGACTGGGGTGTAGAGTAGGGGTGCTAAGTCAACTGGGGTCAACAATACATGAAGAGAAGGTTTGTGATGGTTCTTGGGAAAGTGAGTCAGGCTATTTGTCTATCACTGGACAAAATAGGGAAGCAGTTAGACACAGTTGCTGCCAATCACCGTCCTATAGCCCAGAAGGGAATTAGCACAATGCCATGGGTGACAGGCCCCAAAGTCCAGGAAGAATCAAGTCCATGATGACACCAAGAGCTACTGAGTCACCCAAAACTGGAATGTGACTTGCCTCAAGATCATCTGTCAGAGGAGCAAATAGGCTTCCTTCCTGTTCAAGCCGGTTTAAGTCTGCATATTTTGATCTTTGCCACAAAAGGCATGATAATGGACAGAGATTTTAGTCTTTTTCCATTTACATATGCCTGAGTCCTTGAAGCTAATTTTCAGTTTTCCTTTTCTTTATTTATATAAAAATCCTACCAGCATCACCTCCATCTTTTTGTACAGTGATTCTTCTTTATAAAACATGTCTGTAACAGTGGTTCTCAACCAGAATGGTTTTTGTCCCCCAAGGGATATATGGCATTGTCAGAGGTTGTTTTCAGTTGTCACAACTGGGGGGGGGGGATGCTGCTGTCATATGGTGGGTAGTGGCTAAGGATGCTGCTAAACATCCTACAATGCACAGGACTGTCCCCACAACAATGACTTCTCCATCTCCAAATATCAACAGTGCCAAGGTTGAGAAACTTGCTCTTGAAGGATGCACACTGGTCATTATGACTGTCTCTGTGAAGGGGAAATGGGTAGCTGCAGCAGATAGTGCCAAAAACTAAACAATTACTTTAAAATAAACCATTGAATTAATTATGATGTGTTTATAAAGGTGGGGAATTTTTACTCATTAAAAAACAAATGTGATTTTTCTTGTTTGAAAACCAGTGTATTTCTTCCTGCGAGACAATGCCACACTTTATCCAGTCACCTGTCCTGGGATTATACCAATGGCCTCCTGCTGATTTCACCTCCCAGATCTCTCTCCACTAAAGTATATTTTGCCCCATGTGATTTCTTTGCTGAATAACTTATGATACTTTTCTTGCCCTTCAAATCCTGGCTCCATTCCTGTCTATTCCATATTATTCCTACCTGAAAACAACACATTTCACAAATTTTCAAGGTCTAGACAATTTTCATTTGTTCCATAAAGTTTTCTAACAACTTCAGCCCATGATGATCTATTTTTTTTTTTGCCTCTATTGCATTTAGTGCCACAGAATTCAATGGAATAATCTAAAAATCATTCAGCATTAGGACTTCTCCCATGGATAATAAAGTCCACAGTGGAGGTTAAATAACTATATTTTACATTGTTCTTCCATTGTCCATAGAATATACCAAAGTGGTAGGCACACTGGCCTTCAAAAGACTTTCTAATAAAATACACACATGCACATACAAATGTATACATGCCTGCTGGCCCTCCAACTAATGAGGCAAGCTTAATTTTATGTGAGAAAAAAAGAAGAGAATAAAAATGACCCTCAACACTTGTATATGTAACAAAGATACAGTAGATACATCAGAATCTCCTTCCATAAATAATTTTTTTTAGAGAACCACACCATCTAATTTTGAATTTTCCAGTTATGTTTTATGATATGGTAATAAGTATTCCTGAAAAAAGGAGTTCCATGGTCAATCTAATTTGGCAAAGAAATTAAATAAAATCAAATGTGTTTCTCTATTGCAGAGCATCTTAGAATACCCTAACATTAATATCTAAGGGGGGACAGAGTATGCCATATTTTTAAGATGGATACCTCTCAGACATTTTTAAAGAATCCTTGACAGATAGTTTTAAAAATTCTAATCTAAACTAATGCTTTCATTTTTAAAATTGAGAAGCTGGCACTCATGTGACACGCTGGTTAGTTACAGAACCAGGATCTGAAGCTGGGTTTCCTGCTGTGGACTCCTTCCTCATCGCCTTTATTTTGTCACCTCAACTCTCTCAGTATCCTCCAGTGTACAACTCTACCACCCACACAAGCTTCCACCTCTGAACCTGCATGACAAGCTAAGCATGTGTGATCCCCATTTGCTAGATGACAAAACTAAGGTCTCAAGACGCTTACAGTCTTGGTCATAGCCCAAGGCTCTTGACTCCATGTTAATCCATTGCTCTTAGTACATTTCTCTTTCTTTTCTCTGCAGCAACAGAAATTACCCTTTTTAAAAAATATATATATTTATTTATTTTGCAAGAGAGAGCGAGCAAGTGCAGGAGAGGCAGAGACAGGGGGGAGAGAGAGAATTCCAAGGAGGCTCCACACTGTCAGTGTAAAGCCTGACACAGGGCTTGAACTCACAAACAGTGAGATCATGACCTGAGCAAAAACCAAGCATCAGATACTTAACTGACTGAACCACCCAGGCACCCCTGAAACGACTTTTTAAAAATGTTTATTTATTTATTCTGAGAGAGACAGAATGTATGCGTGCACACATGAGCAAGGAAGGGGCAGAAAGGGAAAGAGAGAAAGAGAAAGAGAGAGAGAGAGAGAGAGAGTGAGAGAGAGAGAGAGACAGAGAATCCCAAGTAGGCTCCACACTGTCTGTACAGGGCTCCAACTCACAAATGGTGAGATCATGACCTGAGCTAAAATCAAGAGTTGGACATTTAACCAACTGTGTTACCCAGTGCCCTGAAATGACTTTTCGATAAAGCCTGGGTGTGGGGACATAGAATCTACTGTCCCCTGGTATTAAAACACACAGTAGTCTCATTCTCATTACATTATTAAGTATTTTCATTTCATGGGATACATACCTAAATAAAACATTTACTACCCAGAATAATGTAATATTAAAACAAGGATGGATTTCAAGAACTATCTGATCCAACCTCCTTATTTCACGGTCAAAGGAAAGTGATGTGCTAAAAGGAGACACAGCTTACAGAGTTCGCAGCTGAGCTGGCACTTGAATAGCTCACACAGTTAAAAGACTCCATGGGCCAGCTCTGTGACCTCAGGCAAGTCACCTCACCTTGCTAGAATCTTTCTTTTTCTAAAAGGTGAGGCTATTCATATCCACTTCTCAATGTTAAGATTAAGGGAAATAAAGGAATGGCAACTAACATGGTCAGTGATAACAGCAGTTACTAATATCACTTTATGCATATACATGTTGAAATTCATAACTCAGAATAATATCAACAAATATCATCACTGCTATTACTTCCTGATGAAATATCCCAGTGCCCATAGTTATGGGGGAAATGCCCTTATCTAGAATAGTTGCTTTTTCTTTGGCCTTTTCAGAAACCTACCTTTTACCTTCTTGGCCAAGTGTAAAACCAATCTGACCTTTATTTTTGTTTTGCTCCAGCTAACATGCCAACACTGTATTTATTTCATACTGGGTGGGAACAAAACCCAAATGACCTACCTCATGGGCCAAATAACAGTGAGTGGTGATGCCTGGGATTGATGGGAGTATACCTGTTAACAAAAAATCTTTCTATTCAATGTTCTGAAGACAGTGGGATGGCAAACACACTTTGCAAGAGCATCGTGTAGTGGTTGAACACGAGATGTCTAATAATGTAGAACAAGCCATTTTTACCATCACCCTTGATAAATGTCCTTTTATTTTCTCCCAATATCTTACTGGATTCTTTTCCCAGTCCCTAAGCAACTGTTATTACAATAGTGTCCTGTCCCAATTTGGGAGGGGTGGGGGGAGTTGGAATTCAGAAAATTCTAATTTTAGGGAATGAAGAAAATGCTGTGTCTGGTTACTCTAGCCCACCCCTTGCTCTGAAACCTTCAGAAGACCTCACTGAGTTTATGTGGAAGGCTCAGACGGAGAAATGTGGATTGTAGGGAGACTACCATCCATGTCTGGACATTCCAGACTTGTAGGGAAGAAATGACTGAAAACTGAATTTCATAATCTGGCAGTCCTCAAGTAATTTTCTTATTTGAGAGATGAACTGATATCCAGGTAGGTTGAGTGATCCACCCGAAGTTCCCACAGGAAATTACTTACAGGGTTAAGGATTAGAAGGCCACTCTTTACTAGCCAGGCTGGCTCTTTACTGAACAATATTCAAATTTCTCCCTGGACTATGGAAAGACAAGATAATGATACATCTTGCCTGCTGCTTCTCTTTGATTTTCTTGCTAACGTCGACTAGACTAGGGGATATCACTTTGACTAAGTAACCACTCCTTGTTAGCTTGACGTTCAGGTCCCCCTCTTTATTTCTGTAATACACACTCATCTTGTTCCCCAAAGAGGAGAATTAATTTAGAAAATCCCTCTTCACTGGAATACACCCAGCTGAGCTTTCCAAGCTGCTTCTTGAAGAGATGCTGTTAATCTCTTAAATCCTTTAATGACAAAATTGCACTGGAAATGGAGCCAGTCCACTCTTTGGACAGACTCCACAGGGTCTACCACAGTTTGTGGAAGTTTCCCTATAATCACAGAACAGCCACTTGACTGGACATGTTTTGGATGTTTGTCCTGAGAGTAAAGCCATAGAAGTGGGTCCAGCAAGTGCCAGCTCAGAGCATCAAAGACTACCTTTGGGTCCCAGGGGTCATGACAGACATCACCTATGATAAAGATCACTCAAGTACTTACTATGTATGAACGCATGAGACTGGCATTATGGCCTAGACTCTTACTTTTATTATCCCATTTAATCCTCACAACCAACCCATGTGTTGGGTATTATTATTATCTCTAGTTTGCAGACAGGGCTCCTGCGGCTCAAAGAGAGTTAGTGACTTGCCCACAATAAAGATGCCCAAACTCTAAATGGATTAGACTTACAGCACATGTCCTCCACAGCACTGTGATACTGTCCAGTTTCCAGACAAGTACTGTGATTCAGGAGTGCTGTTTTACTCAACTTTTAAATGAAAGGGATCTGAACTCACATGATATTTAAAACTGACTAGCACTTGGCAAGCATTTGTTGAATGAATGAATGAATGGATTCTCTTGCATTCTTTCTTCTTCTACATCAGTGGTTGTCAACAAGGGCACTCGAGGGTGTCATGACTGGTGTATGTATGTGGTGCTACCAGCATCTACTGGGTAAAGGGCAGTGATCCTACAGTGCACTGGAGAGGTCCTCATAATAAAGGACTTTCCAATCCCAAATGTCAATGATGCTGAAGTTGAGATGTCCTAGTCTAGACAAAGGCAGCCAGGGTTCCTGTTGATGTATAAGCAGCTTCTTCTTCCTGGAAACATTTCTTAGACTCAGAATCTCCTTTGGTTTCTAGATCTAGGACTCTGCCTTGCCTTCATCTGGATTTCAGGCTTTGGTCTACATCTTACATACCTGCCTCTATAGTCCTGAATTCACAGATCTAGGTCATATGGTCTGCAGGTTCCACTCTCCAAAGATGGAGGACTAGTAGTCAGATCTCCTGTTTTGGAATTCTTGCTCTGTAGTTGCCCCTGATTTGCTGTGATTCTCTGGGCAATTCTTTCTGGTGAGTCAGTGCTTTGATGCAGCCAAGCAGAAGTCATGAGGTTGGTTACTATTAAGGAGAGAGTATGGACTCGAGATTAAGGCTTGTTTTTTTTTTTTTTTAATTTTTTTTTCAACGTTTATTTATTTTTGGGACAGAAAGAGACAGAGCATGAACGGGGGAGGGGCAGAGAGAGAGGGAGACACAGAATCGGAAACAGGCTCCAGGCTCCGAGCCATCAGCCCAGAGCCTGACGCGGGGCTCGAACTCCCGGACCGCGAGATCGTGACCTGGCTGAAGTCGGACGCTTAACCGACTGCGCCACCCAGGCGCCCCAAGGCTTGTTTTAAATTCAGAGTGCCTGCATGGGAATGCTGGTTGTGTAGCTTATCAGCTTTAAGACAAGTTACTCCACCTCTCTGAGGCTCACCTCACTGTTTCTTACCTGTAATAGAGGAATAATAATAGTTCCTACTTCCACTGGATTGCTAGAAGCAATACACGAATTAATATGTGTAATGCATATTACCTTGACAGTATATGAAGGAATGCTTAACTTATTTTTTTTCCAGAAAGCCGGTCGCACTTACACAAGCTGGTTTCGGAAAGTCAGATTGCACTTCCATAATGCAGATATATCATCCTGATAAATTCTTGCATTTAGATGTAGAATTCAAAGGTGACTATGTTTAATAGATCCAATGCAAACTAAACTACCTTGAAAGGTAAGCCAGTTATTGTCTAGAGGAGAAATGGTTGGCTTAAGACAAAGAGAAGTGGTGGGGGCTGTGTCAACCTGGGGATGGTGTTCCTTGCCAAAAGGCATTAAAAAAATTAACATCATCTACTTCTTCCTAAAACACATACATACATTTGCATATGCCTGTAAGTGTTCACTCACACGTGGATGCACACACACACACACACACACACACAAACCCTCCAAAGTGAGCTTGCTGTTTTATAATTTGTTAACTCCTCCCCAAAGTTTTGATAACATTTAGTCTATACAGGTATCGTCTTTTCCATATAAGGTACATATAGTAACTTGCCCAAGATAAAGTTGCTCAAACTGTAAGTAGCCGAGGCCCAAAGTAGTCGGACTCAGAAAGTGTGATAAACACACACATACAAAGCCAAACAGAACAGAAGTCATCCTTCCAAACCCCGAATGGAATCCTCTAACTTAGCAGACAGTGAATTCTCTTCCTTCCTTTTCAACTCTTCTAACACCAACTATTTGGCAATTAATCTTGGAACTTCTGATAGCATCCTTCAGTATGGCTTGTATTTAAAGTTTTAAGTATTCTGGGGGATGGGGAAAATGTATGTTTCACATCACCAGTTTGGCTCCAAGCATAATGGGGAGAGGAGGGAGTGTTTGCACACAGTAGGCAGGCAAATAAACCTGTTTTTTCTCCCTAACTTTGCCATTAATATTCTGTCTACTGTTATGACATCTTTAAATACACTGGGTTTTTTACATTCACCAGCCTTTGAAACCTGTGGCATTTCACTAAAGGCAAATGTTTTCACTGATGATTAAAATCTATCAGTTAACCAGTATATAATGAATATTCAACAGATGCCTACCATAATACGAGTCACTTCTCAAGGAATAAAATATGGAGTGATGTGGCATTAGCTCAGTCCTCAGAAATAGCTTGATGTTGTAGAAAGAAATGAGACTTTAGGAACAGAAAGATCTGGTTTCCATTTCTGGTTTCCTCATTTGCCAACTCTGTAACCTTTGGTGAATTATTTAACTTTTCTAAGCCTTCATCTCCTTCTATGTAAAATGTACATGTCATGAGTTTTACTGCATAGTGTTGCCATGAAGTAGAAGATTAAATAGCATATGCAAGGTTAGCAGAGTTCCTGACACACATTAGGGGCTCCATTAATAGATTTCATTTCCCTCTCCTTCTCGTGGTGTCCTCCTTCACTGCCCTCCATTCACGCTAAGAATTTAATTTATGATCGTGGCAAGATGAAAACACACACACACACACACACACACACACACACAACCATTACAACAGAAATCCAAGAATCAAAACTGAGTCCTCTCTTTCTCCTCTCCTTGTGTTCCCAGTAGTTGTCTCAGTAGCTCCCGTCAACTGTACCTTCAAAATACTTTCCAAGTCTCTCTACTCCCATCTTCTCTGCCACCATCCCATTCGGAGTTGCCATTATGTCTCTGTTGGACCATTGTACAGGTCTCCCCCAATGTCCCTGATACCGCTGTGATCCATTTTTTACACATCAGTCACAAAAACAACACGCATCCTCTCCCAGCTTAAAATTCTCCCTGAGGGGTGCCTGGGTGGCTCAGCCGATTGAACATCCCACTCTTGATTTCAGCTCAGGTCCTGATCTCATGGTTTCATGTGTTTAAACTCCACATCAGGCTCTGCGCAACGGGAGCCTGCTTGGGATTCTCCCTCTCTGTCTCTCCCTCACTCGCAATCTCTCTTTCTCTCTTAAATTAAATAAATGAACTTAAAAAAAATCCTATCTCTAACTCTCTAGCTCATTTAGGATAAAACCCCAGCCTATCAACATTACCAATACAGCTTTGGTTGTAGCTGTCATAATCAACTAGTTGTACTCAGCTTGTACAAATTTCCTTTCCAACTGCATTAGCCTTCTTTCTACTCCTCGAACAAGTCAAGCTTTAGAACCTTGCGTCCATATTCCTTTGGTTTGAAACATCTTCCTCCTTTCTCTTGCCATGGCTGGCTTCTTTGGGTCTCAGAAATATTCTCTATAACAACATCTAAATTAGACCCTTCTCTGTCATCTGTTATCATCTCTTCATACTCTGTCTTCTTCATAGCTCTTAAGAACAATTGACATTTGTTTTGTTGTTGTTGTGTTGTTTTGTTTATCTCCCGGACTAGATTATTAACTCCACGGAACTAAGAAAATGTGAATCTTTGGAAAAATTGTACTTCGAAGCTCATACCCAGGGGGTGCTCAAGACATCTTTGTGGAAAATGTGAACAATTGATTGCCATTAAATTCTGTAGGGCCAGCATGCTGGTGAGAAGGCAAATGGGTGAATACACACTACTACATTACTGCTTCTATTATGCAGAATATGGCCCATCAGGATTTGGCCAGCACTTTGGTATGTGACGAGACAGCAAACTCTGATGCAAAGTAATGATTGATACTCTTTAAACTGATCATGAGTTTAAGGTCCACCAATGCAAAGAAGCATTTAGGGTCTAGGATTATCAAGTGAATATTCAGAGGGAAATAGGCGTTAAATGTGTATTCAAGTGATGTGGCTTAGGGGCTCCTGGCTCCCTCAGTTGGTAGAGCATGCGACTCTTAATCTCTGGGTCATGAGTATAAGCCCCATCATAGATGAAGAGATTACTTAAAAGAATAAATAAATAGAAGTAATGTGGCCTGGCTAAGTGTATACAAACGAAAGGGAAGACGTCTCCTGGAAGATGGATATCCAAGTACTGTCACAAATATTGGTTGGAGGAAAAAACAAAACAAAAAACAACAACAAAAACATTTAGTGTATCAGTGACCTTCCTCAGAAAAAAATTGTAATTCTTACCTCTCCTTTAAATAACTTGCTATTAAATATAGGGATAAATCATAAATAAAATAAATAACAATTATAATATCTTTCTATCATCCGAATGCCAACAATGTGCTAAAGACTGTGCTAAGTGTTTTAGATGCATTTTTTTTCTACCTTATTTGTAGCCATATCAAGTGTGTGATAATTAAACAATATGACACCATGGTCAAGGTTATGGACTTGAGAGCTGGGAGTCTGGGGATAAAATCCTAACTGTTTATAAAGCTTTGGGCAAATTAAAAATTTCTCAAAACCTGTTACCCACATTTTGAAGGGGGGCTGTACATGTAAAAGAGAAAACGTATTATTCAGTTAATGTTCTACGTGGTACTTATAGGATTCTTGACTCTATGAGCTCATGTTCACATTTTACAATTGAGTAAAATGAAGTTTTGACAGCTTCAGCAATTTATCTGAGATCTACATTGTCCCAAAGACTATGGTTTTTCCAATATAACTTTATGCCCTTCAAAGGAAATCCATCTTTTGAAATGTGGCAGAGTTGGAACACACAAAAAGAGGGTGACCCACGTGTACCAAGTCCAGCAGGCACATTTTCCTTTTTTTTCCTACAGCCCCCAGAATCACCACTCAACACACAAAGGTTGGACACAAATATGGGCAGTGTAAGTGGGGCCTTCTTTGCTATTACTTAAGAAGGACTGCATGGTGCTCTTTGTCAGGGTCTCCCCAAAGGCTCTGCTAAAGGGCCACAAATTACTATTTTCATTTTTGAGGCCCCATGGTCCTTTGCCATAATACACATACCAACTGAGTTTAATACATGAAATTATTAGCTGTTACTTATAGCTTGATTAGAATTAGATTCCAATTAGGAATTACTTAGAAAAGAACTAAGAATGGAAAAGAGAAACTGACAAAGATAAAGGGATAGGACAAACCTTGAAAAACGGGGCTAAGGCAGGACACCACAGTAGAAGGCATGTCTCTTTCTAAATTCCTTCCTTCCTTTCCTTCCTCCATTCTTAACTCCCCTTCTTGTTTCCTCTGTCAATGTATTCAATAATAATTTACGGAGCACCTGCTCTGTGCCATAAAACGTATCCAAATGTTTAACACAGTGCTAAACAAACAGAAGGAGCTATGAGACTTTTAAGTGTTACATAAGAGAAGACACAGGGCAAGAAGAAACGAAGGTGCCTCAATTCACATGAAGTCCCCAAACTTCATTCACATTAAGTTCATAAGCACTTGCTAAGTGCCTGTTCTGTATAAGATACTGGGAACAGAGCAATCACTGAGCTCTAAGAACAGAGATAAGAGATTGAAATGGCAGGAAACTCATAGGCTATCTCCAGGCAATCATGAAAGGGAAGTCTCTAGGTATAGGAAGTAAAGGTCACTCTGGACCCTCATCCTTGAATACTCCAAGATAACAGAGTCAGCAAAATAAGGTATCAAAAGAAAGCAACAAACACAAAAGCAAAGCATATTCAATTCCAAATTCTGGTCAGTTCTATTGGAAACAACAACTTTTCATTGTAATTTTTCTCATCTGCTCTTGATATACTTGCTTTTTTCCTTTAAAAATATAAACTGAATTGCTCTAAATGACATCACCCTAACATCCAGTGGAATTACCTTCTGCCAACCACTGAGTTTACCTTATTCAAAGGCAGTTACACCAAATGAGTTATTCTAAATACATGGGGATCTGAAAAAGCTGAGAAAAATTTATTAACCAAGAATTCCTTCTGGAACTATGCCAAAATAGGCCCACAGAAGCTCAGCAGCAAGGAACAACATACCATCTTTCAGTTAAGTCCTACAAGAAAAAAAGCCAGTGTGCTTCTCCAGGCCTAGAGCAATGAGAGGGTGAGAAAAGTCATAAAAGCAGAAACACCTCTTTTCTGGACACTGACATTACTGTTTCACTTTCTACTCACTTGGGCATCCCGAGTGGGTATAAACATTTTCTTCCTTCCATCCTGCTGTCAAGAAGCTATTTACAGGATAGAATACGACTAGTTAAGGCAGAATACTCCTACTCATTTTACCCTGTTAGACAATCAAGGAAAGTTTTTAAGAAGATACTAAAAATACCGTTTCATGGAAAATGGAAATCTGAGTAGACAGATTAGTAGTATGGATATTAAATCAGTAATTTAAAAACTCCCAACAAACAAATCTCCAGGACCAGATGGCTTCACATCACTGATGAATTCTACCAAACACGCAAAGAAGATTTAATACCTATTCTTCTCCAACTCTTCCAAAAAGTTGAAGTGGAAGGAACTCTTCCAAACTTATTTTATGAGGCCAGCATTACCTTGATACCAAAACTAGACAAGGACACCATAAAAGAATTACAAGCCAATATTCCTGATGGATATAGATGCAAAAATCCTCAACAAAATACTAGCAAACCAAATTCAAAAACACAATTCAGCAATTAAAAGGATCTTGCACCATAATCAAATGCAATTTATTCCAGGGATGCAAAAGTGGTTCAACATCCACAAATCAATCAATGTGATACACAACATTAACAAAATGAAGGACAAAAACCATGTATTCTTCTTTTTTTTTTAATTTTTTTAATGTTTATTCATTTTTGACAGAGAGAGAGACAGAGCATGAGCGCGGGAGGGGAAGAGAGAGAGGGAGACACAGAATCTGAAGCAGGCTCCAGGCTCTGACCTGTCAGCACAGAGCCCGATGCGGGGCTTAATCTCACAGACCATGAGATCATGATCTGAGCCGAAGTCAGACGCTCAGCTGACTGAGCCACCCAGGCACCCCTTGTAATCTTCTTAATAAAAGCAGAAAAAGCATGTTATAAAATTCAACAACCCCCAAACAGCAGATATAGACAGAATACACCTCCATATAATATAGCACACAGCCAACGTCATACTCAATGGTAAAGAGCTGAAAGCTTTTAGATCAGGAATGAGACAAGGATGCACACCCATGCCCCATTTATTCAACACAGTATTGATAGTCCTAGCCTTATAAATTAGATAGGGGGAAAAAAAAACATAAAAGGTATCCAGATTAAAAAAGAAGTAAAACTGTCACTATTTGAGGATGACATGATTTGATACATAAAACACTAAAGATTCCACTGAAAAACCATTAGAATTACTAAACAAATATGGTCGTTGGAAGGTACAAAAGCAATATACAAAACTTGGTTGTGGTTTTATACACTAACAATGAACTACTGGAAAGAGAAATTAGGAAACCAATCTCATTTACTATTGCAAGAAAAAGAATAAAATATCTAGGAATAAATTTAACTGAGGAGATGTAAGATGATGAAAACTGTAAGACATTAATGAACGTAACTAAAGACACAGATAAATGGAAAAATATTCCATGCTCATGACTCAAAACAATTAATATAATTAAAATGTCCATAGTAACCCCAAGCAATCTACAGATTCAATGCAATCCCTATCAAAATTCCAATGGATTTTTTTTTTTACAGTATTAGAACAGTCATAAAATTTGTACAGAGCCACAAAAGATCCTGAGAAGCCAAAGCAATGTTGAGAAAGATGAACACATCTGGAGGCATCATGCTTCCTGATCTTAAACTATATTACAAAGGTACAATGATAAAAACAGTCTGGTATTGTCCTAAACATAGATACATACATCAATGGAACAGAATAGAGAGCCCAAAAATAAACCCAGGCATATACGGATAATTAATTTATTAGGAACAAAGGAACCAAGAATATAAAATGGGAAAGACAGTGTCTTTAGTAGGTGGTATTAGGAAAACTGGACAGCTATATGAAAAAGAATTAAGGTGGACCACTATCTTACACCATATACAAAAATGAATTCAAAATGGATTCATGACCTTAATGTAAGACCTGAAATCATAAAGCTCCTAGAAGAAAATATAGGCAGTAAGCTTCTTGATACTGGTCTTGGTGATGGTTATTTGGATCTGACTCCAAAGGCAAGAGCAAATGAAGCAAAACTAAACAAATGAAACTAGATCAAACTAAAAAGCATCTGCCAAGAGAAAGAAACCATCAACAAAATGAAAAGGCAATCTACTGAACAGGAGAAGATATTCTGAAATCATGTTTCTGATAAAGGGTTAATCTCCAAAAAATACGAAGAACTCACACAACTCAGTAATGAAAAATAATCTGATTCAAAAAATGGACAGATGATACGAACAAATATTTTTCCAAAGAAGACACACAGATGGCCAACAGGTACATGTAAATGTGCTCAGTATCACTAATCATCAGGGAAATGTGAATCGAAACAACAATGATATATCACCTCATAGCTTTCAGATGGCTATTATCAATAAGAAATAACGGAGTCAGTGAGGATATGGAGTAAAGAGAACCTTTTGCACTGTTGGTGGAAATGCAAACTGTTACAGCCACTATGGAAGTTTTTCAAAAAGTAAAGTACAGGAGCTCCTGGGTGCCTTAGTTGGTTAAGCATCCAACTTCATCTCAGGTCATGATCTCACAGTTCATGAGTTCAAGCCCCGCATCAGGCTCTTTGCTGTCAGTGCAGAGCCTGCTTCAGATCCTTTGTCTCCCTCTCTCTGTCCCTTCCCCTCTCGTGCTCTTTTTTCTCTCACTCAAATATTATATGTAACATTAAATTATTTAAATTACATAAACATTAAAAAAATTAAAAGTACAAATATATTATCTACCAATTTCACTTTTAGGTATTTATCAAAAACATGAAAACACTAATTCAAAGATATATATGCACACCTATGTTCACTGCAGCATTATTTATGGTGGCCAAAATAGGAAAGTCATCTAAGTGTCTACTGATGGATGAACAGATAAAGAAGATGAGGCATATATTTACAATGGAAAACTACTCAGCCATAAAAAAGAACAATGTCTTGCCATTTATGACAGCATGGATAAACCCTGAGGGCATTATGGTAAGTAAAGTGGCAGGCAGAGATAGACAAATACCAAATGACTCACTTATATGTATAAATTAGAAAACAGAACAAATAAACAAAATTCATAGATACAGAGAATATAAATTGGTTACCAGAGACAAGGGTGGTTGGGGGATAGTTGAAGTGAAGGGGATAAAGAGGTATAGCTTCTAGCTATAAATAAGTCATAGGGATGTAACGTAGTACATGGGGACCATAATACAGTTATATTGGATTGCATATTTGAAAGTTGCTAAGAGCGTATAAAATTTAAAAGTTCCCACCACAGGAGAAGACATTGTGACTATGTAACAAATGATACCCATACTTATTGTGGTGAGTATTTTGCAACGTACATTAATATCCCATCAAAATGGCATACACCTGGGGTGCCTGGGTGGCTCAGTCAGTTAAGCGTCCGACTTTGGCTCAGGTCACGATCTCATGGTTTGTGGGTTCGGGCCCTGCGTCGGGCTCTATGCTGACAGCTCAGAACCCGGAACCTGCTTCAGATTCTGTGTCTCCCTCTCTCTCTGCCCCTCCCTTGCTCATGCTCTGTCTGTCTCAAAAATAAATAAAACATCAAAATGGCATATACCTGAAACTAATGTCAATTATACTTCAATTAAAAAAAAAAAAAAGGTTTCAACCAGGCACCAAACTATAATTGATGTGTGATTCCAAAGTAAGATTTCAGAGCAGAATAGGCAGAATCGATGGAGGAAATATCCAAGAACACCATACTGTTTCAAGAAGATGCAAAGGTCAAAGGGGTGGAGGAGAGGGCATTTGCAAATAGACAGTTCTGGAGGGGGCTGCTACTTTTTAACCTTAAGTTCAATAATAAGAGCCTGGAATGAATCCCATCTGAGGTCTTGCCATGGGTGTCCTAGCACGAGAGGGATGTGTAGGTACTGGAGGTAGAAGAGAGCTGCTAACTCAAAACGAGTGTGTGCTCTCCGAATCTGTCAAGGAAAGGATGTAGATTATTTTTCAGAAATAAGACATGGGCCAAGTGGGAGAGAGAGCTGTCCTGGTGATATCAGAAGCCCTACCCAAGGGGAGGGAGACAACGTTCTGGGAGACAAGAGGTTTCTGTGTGGAATGGAAGGGGGATGAAGAAGCCTGTCCAGGAATGGAATGTTTCGCCTATTTTTTTCAAAGGGGTTGTAAGAGATGCATTGTACTTCCAGGACTGAGAAGCTAAAAAGAATCCAGAAAATGCCTCATGAGGGAAGAAGTCAGCGTAACCATCTACTACTCCCAGAGGGCACAGAGTCACCCAGACAAGGAACAACTCTCTCACCCTGTACCGCCACCACTACCCCAAGAAGGTTCTAAAACTATAGCCGGCAGCTTAGCAGATCAGAAGGTGAGAGTAGACGCAGCTGGAAAGAGTCATGCTCCTCTTCCCCAAAGTAGGAAGCCACCAACAAAGGATATCCAGGGAAGAAAACCAAACACTTAATTCCGAATGGTTTAAAGCGTTGATAAGTACCTTAGATGAGATATTTAAAATTGCTGAACTGAGCCTTTGTCACTTAAAATACCAACACAATGCTTATAATTTTTAAATAAGCAGAAAATCCACTAGGGATTGGCCAAGTTTTCATAGGAGGGATAGAGGGGAAGACCACCCCTAGCCGATGTTTCAAAGAAAAAGCGAAGACAAAAATAAAGTTGCATTTTAATTATGAGTTGTGCTTATTTAACAGATCAGTTACCTATTTGCTCAACAAAGATTTGTTGAGTGCCAAGGGCTGTGATAGACAAATGAATACAATGGTGAATAAATCCTACAACAGGGCTCTTGCCTGCAAGGAGCTCATAAAGCAGAGGGATGGAATGGGGGCTGCCTTGAAATAGCCTGTTCTCCAAAGCAGATTGATACTGAGATAGAAAACACGCTTTGGGATAGTTCATATCTGGATGTGAATTCCAACCACTCCACATACCAGCTGGAGAGAATTACCTAATTATTTTGCGCTCTAGCTTTCACCTATAAAATGAAGATCAAATGATCTGCCTTTAAAGACCGCCAAGAGGATTTAAGGAAAATGTATACGAAGTACATATGGCTAGTAATCCTTTAGAATCAAACAGACAAAATTATGGATATTGCTATTAAATATTCCATCATAAAAGTTAAAATGCAAGATTTAGCAGAAAGTATTCTTCCCAAATCACTTGTGTCTCACTACTCATCTTTCTTACACTCTATAAAAAGTCCCACTTGGGGCGCCTGGGTGGCGCAGTCGGTTAAGCGTCCGACTTCAGCCAGGTCACGATCTCGCGGTCCGTGGGTTCGAGCCCCGCATCGGGCTCTGGGCTGATGGCTCAGAGCCTGGAGCCTGTTTCCGATTCTGTGTCTCCCTCTCTCTCTGCCCCTCCCCCGTTCATGCTCTGTCTCTCTCTGTCCCAAAAATAAATAAATGTTGAAAAAAAAAATTAAAAAAAAAAAGAAAAGAAAAAAAAAAGTCCCACTCAACTGACTATAATATTTTTATTTTCTGAACTTTTATTATATAAATAATCAGTGCCATATAATCTAGGATTTAATCATCTCATTTCCTATGTTTTAATTGTCTTATTGCACAAAGTCTTATCTCCCAAATTATATTGTAATAGCTCACTGAAGACAGGGCAGGCAATAACATTTTGGAGCATTTGCTAGACTACTGTAGATCTTCAGCAAATAGAATTAAACAGAAAGGACTTAAGTTTTAAAATTTGTCGGTGTCTGAAAATGCAGGCTATTCAGAGCTCCCACTGTAAGCACAAACACAAACAAGGCAGTCTCTGTAATCTCCTCTTAAACTGGCAAATACTCTCCTGGCCAAAGCAGAAACACTTCTTGGTACCTGCAAATCACCTTCTGACTGAAGAGAAACTACTTTTGGTATTGAGGTGGGTTCCATACATTACAAAGACAGGCGGAGAATAAACTTTCTCAAACAATTCTTCAAGTTGAATTTCAACATGGAATCTTATTGAGTCTGCCGATGGCATTTTGAAAAGAATTTCATTAAGTGTTGCTAACATGTCATAAGCTCCCTTAAATGGAAGGGTAATGGCTCATAACATTTGTAAGCTTTTTAATTTCATGGAATATGAGCAGCCTAATCAGGACCTATTAAAGTCAATCAACTGTGCCAAGTGGGGCTACCTACCTTTGCTTTTGTTTCTATTTTTCCTTGTGGGTACACCCCGTGAACCAGGAGGCAATAGCCCCAGTATCATTCTTTAAGGCTAACATTGGTGTGTAATATTCTCAACAACCTCTGATGAAACCATCACAGCAGCGTTTGTATGTATGGGTTGGACAGACACCTCTCAGGAAATGGCTTTTGGCTTCTGGGAAAGAGAGATTTCCCTTTCCATTTGCTTCAGCTCAGAGAGTGCAATTTTGGTAAGATTCAAAATCAGTCTTCTGACCAATGTTAGTGGAATTAATAAATGGAGATGAATATAAGGAACCTTATTTATATTTTCAGTGACAATGGTACCCAAGCTACCAATCCTTCAAGACCTACCTCCAGGTTCTCTTCTATCCTTAAAGCTTTTAATTATAATAGTGTGGGTTTATAGGGCCGAAGTGCCAGGCAGTGCTCTGAGCACTGTCTTCTCATGAAATTTTTAAAATAACTGTATGATACTATAGTTACTCCATATTATGGAGAGA
Source organism: Lynx rufus (assembly GCF_022079265.1). Taxonomy (NCBI): domain Eukaryota; kingdom Metazoa; phylum Chordata; class Mammalia; order Carnivora; family Felidae; genus Lynx; species Lynx rufus. Next base: position 191,218,016 of record NW_025814823.1, read on the forward strand.
AATTAAAGCTTGAGACATCAAGTATCATGGCCCAAGTTACAAAGCAGTGAGTAGCAGAGCCAAGCTTCAAACTTCATTTTACTCTGACTTTCAATCACATGTGCTTTGCTACTATGTTATATTGCCTTCACGATCACCATGTTCCAAGATTTCCCAAGGGGATGGAGACATTTCCACATAGGGTCTAGAGGAGAGGAGGTAGGATGATAATCCAGGATAGTTGAAGGCTGTAGAATCAAATAGGGAGAACTCACCCACCACCGTCAAAGAAGAATGTATACGTCGAAGTTGGAGAAGCAGAACTGAGTCTAATGAACCAGCTCAGGGCAAGGCCACAACAGAAGGATGATTTAGATGTGGGGAAAGCCAAGAGCAATTCAGAAATGGAGTAGAGGCCGAGCAAAGGCAAGCAGTGTGACACTAAGACTGAACACACAGAAAGGTTAGTTACACCAAGACTGTGAACACATGGGGAAGTCAGAGTTCCACTTTTGTGCACTGCTGGTGTAGTGTGGGGCACACCAGATGGCTTGATGGAGGTGGGTAGGACCAGACAAGTTCATCATGTAAACCTTCACTGTAAAAAAAACGCAGAATGATGGACAGATAGATGGTGTCCAAATACAGTGTCTGTATTTAATTACCAATTATACAAAAGATCAGGAAAACAATTCATTTATTCTCTAGCCTGCCATTAATGACTACTGGACCAAGAAAACATAGAAATTAACAGTGTACATTCTTACACTGACTGCCATGCACACCCACTATAATACGTGAAGGTGAAGAGAGATTAGTGTTCATCTTAAAAGAAGAAGAAAAGTCTATCCAAAAACACTGCATGGGTGCCTGGGTGGCTCAGTCGGTTAAGCACCCAACTTTGGCTCAGGTCATGATCTCACTGTTTGTGAGTTCGAGCCCAACATCAGGCTCTGCACGGACAGTGCGGAGCCTGCTTCGGATTCTGTGTCTCCCCTTCTCCGCCCACCCCCACCTCCCTCTTGCGTGAGCATGTGCAAGTTCTCTCTCAAAAAGAAACAAACACAACAGGGAAAAACAACTCAAAACTCCTTATTGCACTGTAGGGGTACTACAGCAAGTATCAGTTGAGGTTGATAAGAAATGAAGGAACAGTTCAAGGAATAAGAATGGTAGTGGGGTCTTGTACGTACTTTATTTGAAGAACTTGTAAGAGAAGTTGAATTTATAATGAAGAAGACAGAATCCTATCTCCAAAGGGGTTCCCAGAGGTGATTAAGCCCTAACGCCCTAAGACATCCATTACATGTAACAAATTAATTCTCTCCTATGAATCTATGATGCTACCAGCTATTCGATGAAAAGGAAGAACTGGGGACACAGTCAATTATATTTTCCGTGTTCTGTAGTTTCCCATCAAGAACCAGAGTTAAGAAAGGCCAGATCTTTGGAAATCTGAAATATCTAGAGATCTTTACAACTTTATATTTGTTTCATTTTGATGGGCTCAGAATGACAAACTGGTAACTTGTAGACTAAGCTTCTGGACAAAGTCAGAGCTATAGAACTTAAGGTTTTGGGAATATCCTGGCATTTTCCCAGAGTCAGACTTATTCCGCACATGGATCCTTGGTTATTTCTAAACAGATACTGTAGGGGCGCCTGGGTGGCTTAGTCGGTTAAGCGGCCGACTTCGGCTCAGGTCATGATCTCGCGGTCCGGGAGTTCGAGCCCTGCGTCGGGCTCTGTGCTGACAGCTCAGAGCCTGGAGCCTGTTTCAGATTCTGTGTCTCCCTCTCTCTGACCCTCCCCCATTCATGCTCTGTCTCTCTCTGTCTCAAAAATAAATAAACATAAAAAAAATAAAATAAACAGATACTGTAATAACATTCTAACACAAGGCATGGCCAGGGAAAAGTAATGGTGTAGTGGGAGACGAGTGCCTTGGGGAAAATAATGGCTTCCGAAGGAAGCTGTGACTGTGAGGCAAACCTAGAGAACAGAGGCCATCTGAAAGGGACTAAGGAATGGCCAGACAGCAGTTGGCAGCAAAAGGAAATAAGATGCTCTCCTTTTCATGCAACTGGCAAGGTTCCTGCATGTTTCTATGGGTTGGAGGGAAAGCAGGTCAAGTAAACAGCACCGGCTTACATCTAAGTACCATTTACCATCCAAGGTAATATGCATCCCAGTTGAGAACATGGGTGGTCACGACAACATGGGTTGGAATGTCAGGGGTGTGTTCTCCATTAACCCTTGTATTTGCTCATCTCTAAAGAGAGGATCAAAATGATAGGTTCCTTCTACGGTTACTATAAGGAATAAAATATAATTTTACATTAGAACTGTGGCCGTTAGCTAGTACAACACGAGGGCCTAAACACATTAGATTCAAACTCAGCACACATATATGGGCAATTACTATGGGCAGAAATCTCTGCTAGGTGATTTGGTACCTATTAGTTCGCTTAATCTCCAGAACAGCAAATCTTTTAATATGTATTAAAGTTACAGATATTCAATATTAAAAGAACACAGTGAAACCTTGCATATCCTCAGCAATACTAAAATTGTCTAACCACTCTCAAATTCCTGGTAGCAATTTGTTAGTTCCTCAACAGAATACTCCAGGCATCTGTAGAGTCTTTTATTCCTCTACTTAGCCTAGCCTCAGTGGTTTTCCTGGCCTTAAGTTTATTGTGTAAGGTTGTGTGCATGAAGCCATGGATACTATACTTTGTGGTGGTGTTAAGGACTTTTCAGGGGTGATTTTCAAGTAGATGCACTTTTTGCCATAGGAGCCAACTTAAAAGTCAAAACCAGGTAACCTGCCCATATAATCCACATTGCTGGATTCCACACGATAATGAGCCCAGGGGCCAGCTGGGGTTGTAGGAACCCTGACAGAAACAGTTCCCACTACTTCACCCACAGAGGGTGGGTAATTGTCTTGCACAATCCAGCTGGCACTGGCCATCTTTATATACTAACTCTGATACAATGTCAAATTTGGTTTTCTTTTCATTAAACTTCTTCCTGTATCTCCCTAACCAGAGTGCTGCTTACATATGATGAAAGAAACATTTTGTGATGCAGTGAACTCTTTGTGGCAACAGTCAAAAGCATGGGGAGGATTCCACGTCTCAGGAAACGCACACAGGAAGACAAGAAAAACATTATTGAGAATGCTGAGAAATAAATGAAAAACCTCTGTTAACAACAGAAGTGAGAAACAAACATTGAAACTATACATCTATCCAATGATATGAGTATTCATGTATTTCTCAACTATTAATGGGGGTGGTACTTAAGGATAATTCATCGTTCTGTAACATTACTCTCATATTTCTTAACATAACTGTCGGAGCCTTAACAGAGTGCTAAAACCAATCTACACAGTTTAAAATTGGAAAACTGCAATTATCGGGCCATCTGTACTTATCTATTACTGTAGAGATGTTACTTTTTATTTCCAGGACTCTGATGTTACAAAATGAAAGCTGTGGCTTACGAGGTAGAGAGAAATCTACCTTATTGCACAAAACAAGGGGAAAAAACAGAGTAGTTTACTTGTCTCATTTTTTTCAACATGGTGTTTTTTTTTTTTTTAATCAGTCTACTGGTTCTTCTTCTACTTTCTCCAAAATGCAACAAGTACATCTGCAAAATATTTATTAGTCTTAAAAGCCTCATTTACTTGGTGGACCATTTGGTATTTGCCTAGAGGCAGAATCACTGCTGATAAAAACAGAATCATTCATGGAAATGGAACGTCCTGCACTCATAATTTAGGCAACTGCCATTTAAAACATCGCTGGTGATAATTTACCGAGCACTGCATCAAAAAGGCTATGCTCAGCTGCTGATGGGGATCAAAGAATCAAAGTAAGAGGAAGTAGTTGCTTGTATCTTCATATGGCAAACAGGCATTTTTTTTCCAGCCTCGGAAATTATATCTCCTGAAAAATTATCACCGTTTATGACAAATGAACATTTTTTTTTTAAATTGAGACTAGCAGTGCAACATATCCACTGCAATTATAAAGTGCTGGGTATGACAAAAGTTGTCAGGAGAGGAGTATGTTTTGATTGAGGCAATTTTTTTTAAGTGATATTTTTGCCAACCCTTTCGGAGTGAAGAACAATAAAACTTTTATGAATGCATTACATTCTTCTTCCTTACAGTTTGCTCCTCTCTCCATCATACTCCCCTAAACTTAGCAAATATCATTGGCTAAGAGATGCCACCTAGCTCAAGTAGGACTCTTCCTACCATTAAAGGAACATAAACCAAACCACAGGAGACTCTGGTGCCCTCCTAAGTGTTGTTTATGAGATAAGCACGAAACATCCCTGCACTGACTAGTCATTATCGGCTGCTGGGACGTTCGTGAAACCAGGAGTTAGACAACGTTGATATGCCATAGTGATGATGAAGAGAAGCTCAAAGATTTGAAGGGCTGGAAGGGCTAATTTCATTCTCTTAAACTTTCCTGTCTGTAACACACAGCTCCACTCTTGGGAGCTCACATTGGCCTGTGGATGGCATGAATCAAGACATATAGCAGGGCCGAACTGCAAAGTAGGGGAAGAAGGGCTTTTAGTACCTTTCATACCACTCTTAACTCTTGAACCTAGTCGGCCCCACTTGCCTGTGGCCTCATGCCACATAGCCGTTCATGTCCTCGTCTACATAATAGAATACGTGGCGTGTGGCTGGTTCAGGCAATCAATCTATAAGGCCCCATAAAAGAGAACTTGTCTTTGTCTCTCTACCTGAGACGAGAAGCTTTTAGAGAATCTTTGAGCCAGCAGTATCCTAAGAAAACATCCATTCACTTACTTAAACACACCCACACACAATCACACAATCTGCTTTATTTCCCTGGGACATGCACTAGTCTAGAAACAGGGATGCGATGGGAAACAAAGCAAAAAATAAATTATTATACTGAAAGTTTATATAGTGCTCTACCCAGGTATTGTTCTATAAGCAAAATTTACATAATTATTTGAAAGAAATGAACTCCTATGATCTGTAATACGCTTATGAGGTAGTGCTATTCCTATGCCCATTTTATAAATGAGGAAAGTGAAGCAGAGAAAAGGTCAAAGAATTTGCTCAGGAGTCAGGATTTTATTCCAGGAAGGTGGTGTTCCAGAGCCTGCTCTTAAATATCCCTTAGTAAGTGCCTTTCGATGTCCCTGCCATCATGGAGATTATAAAGTAATAGCGGTAGCAAAGAGGTTAAGTATATAAATATATAATTATATGACAGAATACATATAATATAAAGAAAGAAATAGATATACCTGTGTAATTCATATGATAACACCATGAGGAAAAGAAAGCTAGTAGGTAAGGGATATATTCTTGACAGAGTGATCAAGGAAGGTATCCATGAGAAAGTGCCATCTGAGCAGAGACCTAGCTGAAGCAAGGCCAGGTTTTCATGCAGTCTGGTAGTTCTCAGACTGTGGTCTGTGGAACCCTCCTGGCACGTAGGCATCATGTGGCTCGTGACAGGGACACTGGGTAGGTAAGAAAACAGGCTGCAGGGCTCCAGCCATGGCACAGACATAGCAGCTGAACTTCCATCTTGTCTGAATTTGGCGGTTTCGGATAAATTTGGCTTATAAAAAGATTCCATGACTTAAAAAAATAATTATAGAAAACCACTGATCATGTCCAACCTCTTTAGCTCACAGATAAAGAACTGAGGGCTCAGTGCTAATCAGCAGGACAGTTAAGAAGAAAATTCAGATTCCTTAAATTGGAATCTGGTGTACTTTCTAGAACACCGAACTGCCAGCCTTAACTCCCCTTCCTATCCAGGACATTGTATAGTCTCTGGAGGGTAAACATAGAAGGGTTTCATCCAACAGGCTGTGTCTCTCTTTTGGATCTCCATAATCAAACTCCAGGCATAGCAAGAGGAAGTACACAGGTGCTCTAGTTTGCCTCACGTATTTTATTACACTGTCTCCACCTCTGCCTTCTATTCGAGTTTATATTTTTCCTGATCTTAACCCATTATAGCTGTTGTTACTATGTTACTGTAAGTAGTTATGAGCTACCTCAAATCCTTGCGGAAGTTTGCATGCATGTGGGGAGAAGGAATATTTGCAGTAGGGCGTTGGTGTGAATATACATTTCTGAGTCTTTGAATTAATGAGATCTGCATGGTGGACCTGTGGGCATCACAACAGGCAGTAAGAAAGAATTTGGGGCAGCCTTCCTGACCAATGGCCCTCAAGTCATACAATCAGATGTTCTTAGCCAGATTGTATGTGAAGTTTGGAACTACTTCTACTAAAAATGGCCATTACAGTTCTAAGGAACATCTGACCAAAGCCCTCAGTAACTCTTATATTTGCAGCATGACCTTCATTTAAGAAAAGTATACACAGTCAATCGCTCCCAAATTAAAGGAAGAACATGAACCCTACCAGCCCATTTTAATTCTACAGCAACCAAAAGCCTCCGAGTAACTATCTCTGTTTCCCAGGATAAACAAACAAACACACCAACCATAGTATTAAGCGTCGATCTACTCAAGACTGTTTGTCTGCTTTAAAAAAAAATGAGTAAGCAGCTGGTTCACACTATTGTCCACAACAAATTACAACACACAAAAAGAGAGATACATTTCGGGAACGGCAATCAGCTTCCCAGTGCAGATGGGCTTATAGATGACCCTTCCATCTTTTAATAATCTCCATAATTTATGTGTGAACAAAGAAATGCAAAGATGCCTTATGCACCCCTCTGACTTAGTACAAATCACTTTTATTTACTCGGGCAATACTTCATGGTCCAGTTAACTTCTTAATTAAAGACAGCAAGATGCTCATGTTCCATGCAAGTGGCATGGAAAATACTGTTTTATGTGCAATATGTTCAGCTGGGAGTTGAAGCTGTTTTGCTTGCTGAGGAGAAAGCACCACAGCCTTCATTTGGTTCCTCAACTAACCAGAGACATGGCTCTTCTCGTCGCAACTAAATTGTAACAGAGCCTCTTCAGACAAAGCTTGTACTTGTCTGCCATCCCACATTCTGCCACCCCCACCTTTTCTTTGTCTCATGCAGAGAATGCTGAATCCAAATTTTCAACTTTCTTTTCCCAATCTGCCTCTTCCCCAGTAATGCTCTGTAGTGGTCAGAGAATAGAGACCCAAAGAAAGCATGCTCTAGGAGTCTCAGGGAGGGGAGAGTGTGGCTGTAGCAGGCCAGAGCCTCAGCCTCCAAGAAGCTCTGATGCTGCTCTCCCTTGCCGCTGCGCTTGCATATGATTTCAAAACCCACAGGAGCCAGACTGCTTGGGGAAACTGGGGCACAAAAGAGAACCAAAACAAAAAAGAAATATTAGGGAACAGTGAATCATAAATGACTAAGATCTTAAGAAGCCAACCTAATTTCTGAACTCTGCATGGCGAGATTTATACATTCTCTATTCCATAAACCAAGGGCTGTACCCTCAAGGGACTTCAGAGCCCCATCATATAAATAAATGCCTTAAAGCAGTTTGGGTATGAGACAATAGTGCCTGGTGGAGACTGTGGCAAACCAGAGAACAAATGTCCATCTGAAGAAGGCAACTTCTACTCAGCTCCAGCCCTTAGAAATATCAAACCACTCTGCCAAAGGTTTTTTAAACAAGAATTAGAAAATGTAGATTTAAAAAAAATGTGTAATCTTCAAACATTTAAATATGAGAAAAATTCACGTTAAAAGAAAAAAAATACTGCGTGAGGCCAATAAACTAGATCTATGAGCTGGATTCAGGGTGCAACTTCTGTCATAGGTTTTCATACCAACAGCTCACTTGATAGTTCACAAGGTGGGTCACTGAAGTTACTTCATTTAACTCTCATAGATTTCTGAAGTAGAGAATATTATCTCAGTGATGAGATCAGCCATAATTAAGTCTGGTCTTATTGCATTATCCACTGTTGTCTCCAGTTTGTCCGTTCGTTCGTTCGTTCGTTCCTTCCTCCTTCCCTCCCTCCCTTTCTTTCTTTTAGAGCTTTATATTCCCTCCAGAACTTAACATACCTTCCAGGAAGTTATTCCCCATGAGAGGGAAATGGCCGGCATCACTCAACTTATTGTACTGAACAGTGTCATGAGAAAATAATTTACCATAAAAATAGTGTGTTGATATAGTAGAAGACTAAAATTCTGGATTTTTATTCTGACTTTGGCTTGGTAGAACTTGGGTACATCCCTACCTCCTTTCTGAGCCTTTGGGACTCCATCCATTAAATGCAATGATGGTCTAACTGACCTCTTAGAGGCTTCAACTTCCACCCCAGGTAGATCTTGGGAATTCTAGCTGGTGGAAAAACTCTTAATTCATATCATACTAAAATCAGAATGGAATTTATTTACTTATTTACTTATTTATTTATTTATTTATTTATTTATTTATTTATAATCAGAATGGAATTAAAAAAAGAAAAAACCTCATCTTTCCATTAAACAAGGAGATGAAAGATCCAAATGTAGAAGTCCACAGTGAGAATGACCAGCTCAGACTTTCAAGGAGAATGCAGTATTTTCTCAACTTTCATGAATATTGACAAGGTGGTATACCCTCAAAGCCCATTTTATATGTGGAGTTCAGACTTTAATATGAACCAACACTTAGCCTGATTTTTGTACAACACCAGTGTTTGTGTTTTAATATTTAAATATTTTATTACATTTGGCTCTTTATAGATCATAAAATGAGTGGAAATGTCATTACTAGATCAAAATGTATAAGCATTTGTAAGGTAATTGATATGTGCTATAGAAGTATTTTTTTTTTTCAGAAAGGTTGGACAAAGAAAAAATAAAGACTGTGCCAGTACTAAAATAATTTAAGCAGAAGATGAGAAACAAATGAATTGAACATTGGAAGAGTATAATTCACTGAAGGAAAAAATTAAAATTAAAAGTTATTTAACAGGAAATAGATTTCCTTGGAGGGCAATGAGTTTGTCATTAAGATGACATTTGAGAAGAGGAGGAAAGACCATCTGGTTCAGAGCAAGTTCAAACATCAGGTGATATGCAGGCCACATGACGATGATGCTGGTAGTGAACATTACTGTCACCGTCATGGTCATCATCACTGTCGTCATCATCATCAGCAACGGGTGAGAGCAGGAGTCGCCATTCCTGGAACACTTACTTCATGACAAGTTCTGTATTAAGCACTTCACAAACATTATCTTACTTGCAACCACCATGATGTAGCCATGAATACCAATGTTACAAGCAAGAAAACAAGAATTTGCCAAATTACGAAGGTTCTCAAAGATCACTCATCTGTCAAATGGTAGCACTTGCTGCCATCCAAGTTCAACAATATAGCACAGGGGTTTATCCATGGTGTGATACCGTCTCTTGGAACAGGCAACTTTTAAGAACCACATTTAGTTTTGATATCATAATTCTACACACAGGTTTTAGTAAGTAAAGACATCTTAAAAATATGTGAGTTTTTATAGGATAAGGAAATTTAAAAGACATATAAATCTCAAGTCTAATATAATAATTTTCTACTTTATTCTCTTAAAGTAAACTAATTTTTTTTTATCTTCCTCCAACTTCTTTTTCTGCCTCTCCTCTCCTAAACTTCTAAATTCCATATAGTAATGGGCTAGGACCCCTATGCCCAGCCCAAGTATAGTTGGAAGTGAGTACAGAAATAAATTCACTTAAAAAAAAAAAGAAAGAAAGAAACTCACTTGCAACTTTCCCATTGCTGTAGGCCTGGCACAACATACTTATAAGAGTAGCTACCCAGAGTAGCTAGTGTCTCTTCCTTTGTCACTTCACGGGAAGTTATGTAAAAGCACCATCTAGTTGCATCATTCTGCAAAGTAAGATGAGCAGTCTCTCCAAAGTAGGGATCTGCTACTTTTGTCCAAATTGATTCTTTGTGGTTAAAGGTTTCCTTAGTATTAGTTCATTCAACCTATCTACTAGTAGCACTTGCCAAAACTTTGTAACTGTATTTACCAATTAAAAAGAAGCCTATCAAACACAACACTCAAAAAACAAATACTCCAGTAAAGAAACGAGCAAAAGATATGAGCATACACTTTTCCAAAGACATCCAGATGGCTAACAGACACATAAAAAGATGCTCAACATCACTCATTATCAGGGTAATACAAATCACAACCACAATGAGATACCACCTCACACCTGTTAGAATGGCTAAAATTAACAACTCAGGCAACAATAAATGTTGATGAGTGTGGGGCGAACACTTTTGCACTGTTGGTGGGAATGCAAACTGGTTTAGCCACTTTGGAGAACAGTATGGAGATTCCTCAAAAAATTAAAAATAGAACTACCTTATGACCCAGCAACTGCACTACTAGGTATTTATCCAACGGATACAAACATGCTGATTTGAAGGGGCACATGCTCCCCAATAGCCAGCACTATTAGCATACGGCAACACTACTGACAACAACCAAAGTACGGAAAGAGCCCAAATGTCCATTGAATTATGAATGGATAAAGCAGCTGTGGTATATATACACAATAGAATAGTACTTGGTTATCAAAAAGAATGGAATCTTGCCATTTGCAATTATGTGGATGGAACTAGAGTGTATTATCCTAAGCAAAACCAGCAGGATGAGAAAGACAAATATCATATGATTTCATTCATGTGGGATTCGGGATACAAAACAGATGAACATAGGGGAAGGGAAGGAAAAACAAGATAAAAACGGAGAGGGAGGCAAACCATAAGAGATTCTTAAGTAAAGAGAACTAAGGGTTGCTAGAGGGGAGGTAGGTGGGGGGGAATGGGCTAAATGGGTGATGGGCATTAAGGAGGACACTTGTTGGGATGAGCACTGGGTGTTATATGTACGTGATGAATCAGTAGATTCTACTCCTGAAATCATTATTACACTATATGTTAACTAACATGGATTTAAATATAATTAAAAAGAAAAAAGTACCATCATGTTGAAATGGTCATTTAAACGCAGAATTTTTTTGGCATTATATCCCTTAACTTTACAAAATTCTGTGCTAATGCATTCAAGTAGTATTTCTAGAGACAGGTTGGTCTTTGGATGTCATGGTAGAATAGTTAATTTACTGTGTGCCCTTTTCAATCTATTTTCTGAGTGGCACAATACTTACAGAAGCTATGCATCCATGTGGCTAATGCTAGCATGTCCTGGGACTTTCATTTAATTCCCAGATGCAAGTTTTTGTAGGGATGAACATTTTCTCATTAATTTATCTTCCAAAGTGATTGCTATCACACTAATCAATTTGTAGTGACTTTACAGGGTTGCAACCTTCAATAATGAAATTGGATACAGTATTGAATGTTGTGTGGATTGCTTAACCAATCCCAATTCCTTTCAGATCAATGAAACACAAAAGCAATACTTCCATTAGTTATCCTCACTTAGAGGGGTTGAGTAATCTTCTTCAACAGGGCACTGATCTCTTTTCAATGGGCAGAAGAAATAAAGGCAGGTGTAATCTACAGGGAAATGATACTGCAGATACTTCTTCTGAAAAGACCCTCCCAGGGGTGGCTGAAGCAATAGTCAGGTGCATCAGCAAAAAACCAATAAGCTGAAACTGCCAGAATGGAGAAAGGAAGGGAAGTTGCTACGTGTGAGGTTCATGTGAGTGCCCTGCAAGGTTACAACTCAGTAGGTATGGCAAAGTCTATTGGTTGCCTATCCAACAGGCCTTCCACACATTCCTTGCTACCAGAACCCCAGTTTTGTTCAGCGGGCAATTACCCCTGTGCTTGAAAGAAGGGGAGCCCTATAGATTAAGTCACCAGCTTCTGATATCGCTCTCCTGCCTTTTGGATCTAGCATATCTGCTTTTACTTTTTGTGAAAATCCAAAGAGATACCGATTCTACCTTGGATGCCATGCTTAGTGTGTTATTCTCTAGTCCCTTCTCAGTGCTCTTATATCATCCAAAAGGGAAATACTCAAGGTCTATGCCCTGAACCACTTCCACTATCTCTCCCCAGCCCAACCAAGAAAAAGCAATTGCAGGCAAACACACACACACACACACACACACACACACACACACACACACAATCTTCTTTAAGTTGAATATTAAATAAATGGTTGAAAGATCTTAATAAAGTGATGTGGACAATGTATTCTTAAAATTATTCAGATACACAAATTGTATGATTCCATTTAAGTAAAGTTCTAAGAAATGCAAAGTAATGTGCAGGACAGAAAGCATATTGGTAGTTGGTTGAGGGACTATGAAGGGGTAAGGGAGAAACTCTTAGGGGTGAAAGATAGATTCATTATCTTCATTGTGGTGATGACTTCATGTGTGTGTGTGTGTGTGTGTGTGTGTGTATATATATATATATATATATGCAAAAACACTTCAATGTACACACTTTAAATAGGTGTAGTTTATTCTATATCAATTATGCTTCAAAAAAGCTCTTAAACTGTTAAAAATTATTTAGATACAGAAAATTTACTGTTAATATATTATTTGGAAGAAAAAAGGTACAAAAGAATATGCAAAGTATGGTTTTATTTAAAAAATATACTTGTAGGAAATGCCTAAAAATGTACACTGAACTGATATTTAAAAAACAAAGTTTTTTTAACGTTTATTCACTTTTTGAGAGACAGAGACAGAGCATGAGCAGGGGAGGGGAAGAGAGAGAGAGGGAGACACAGAATCCGAAGCAGGCTCCAGGCTCTGAGCTGTCAGCACAAAGCCCAACGCAGGGCTTGAACCAACAAACTGTGAGATCATGACCTGAGCCGAAGTCAGATGCTTAACAGACTGAGCCACCCAGGTGTGCCTAGCCTGGTGTTTTTCAAAAAAATGTTTATTCATTTATTTTTGAGAGAGACAGAAAGCACAGATGGGGGAGGGGCAGAGAGAGAGGGAGAGAGAGGGAATCCCACGCAGGCTCTGCACATTCAGTGTGGAGCCAGATGGGGGCTCAAACCCACAAACCGTGACATCATGACCTGAGCTGAAGTTGAGCACTTACCTGACTGAGTCACCCGGCTGCCCTGGTATGCAAAACTGTTAAGAGTGCTTCCTCTGCAAGACAGATTTAAGTGATACTTTATTTTGAATGATTTATTATTCAATTTTACAAATATCTACTGAGCATATACCATGTGCTGGAAATGGCAATAGGGTTAGGGAATATAGTGGGGAAAATCTGCACAATCTCCTGCTCTTCCTAATTTATATTCTTAAGCAAGAAAGAATGTCAAATGATGACAGTTACAAGGAGGAAAAAAAACAGGGTGATGTTTCACATATGCTGTTACACTAAATGAGGAAGGTCTTTCTAAAATGGCAACATGTGAACTGTGAACAGGATGACCAGAAGGAGCCCTCTATGAAAAACATCTAGGAGAGAATTTTCTAGGCCTTCATGAGGAGTCAGGAGTTTATTCCGGGTGCAATGGCAAGAGGATGGAGAATCCTTTGGGAAGAGGTGGAGAGACTTGACATTTTGAAACACCCACTTTGGCTACAATGTAGATGTGAGGCTAAGGGAGAAAGGTAGCAGAGAGAGATGGACATTGCAAGGGTGTAGGTGGAGGAGGACAGGATGATGGCCGCAACCTGCAGGTAGCGCGTGACGGAGAAGAATAGGTACGGGCACTGCTTCAGCAACAGCTCATGTGATTTACGGACAGATTTTGTTATATATGCATATCTGTAGGTCTTTCTTTTCTCCAGTGAGAAGATATTTATTCTGTTGTCAGAATAGCTAAAGAGCTCTATTCACTATTTATTTTTTGAAAGGAGAATACTTTCTAAGGACAATGAAAGACAGTCAATTCTGACACTCTGGTTTCCTTAAGTGATGACAAGAAAGCATGGAATTTAGCTCACTGATTTTTCAATATTAAAATAAGACTTTTGAGGTTATCATTACTTTTTAAGCTTTCTGTCAAGTATATCTTTGAGTTGGTATCATATGGCCATTGATTTTCAGATACACTGGCTAAAAATTTGCAAAAAGTTCAATTCCTGCACGTGGGCCTAAGAGATGTACCTGTATCCCCTTTCAAGTCTTCTGAAACACGCTTTTCAATTCCTTTATATGACTCTAATTCTACACCAAGGAAACTTATGTCAGGATATTTTATGCAAAAAATCAATTATTCTACCCATGATCTTAAAATCTGCTCTCTTGGGGCGCCTGGGTGGTTCAGTTGGTTAAGCGTCTGACTTTGGCTCAGGTCATGATCTCACAGTTCGTGAGTTGGAGCCCCACATCGGACTCTGTGCTGACAGATCAGGGACTAAAGCCTGCTTTGGATTCTGTGTCTCCCTCTCTCTTTGCCCCTTCCTGACTCACACTCTGTCTCTCAAAAATAAATAAAATAAAATAAAATAAAATAAAATAAAATAAAATAAAATAAAATAGAATAGAATAGAATAGAATAGAATAAAATAAAATAAAATAAAGTAAAGTAAAGTAAAGTAAAATATTAAATAAAACAAAATATTAAATAAAATATTAAAAACATTTAAAAAATCTGCTCTCTTGTACCATATGTTGCTTAGCCAGATCATTTATATATTTACAGAAATATCACTAATATAGAAGGCTTGGCAAGCTTTATCCTACAGGCTATTTTTTGGTGGCCCTCAAGGTAAGAACATTGTTTCATTTTCAAAGAGTTGTAAAGAAGAAAAAAAACCAGAAGTCTAAAATATTTAAATATCTGGCCCTTTACAAATAAAGAGGTCATCACCAGTAGAAGGAAATCATAAGTCAAAACTAGTGACTTAAAAAGTTTAATCCAGAATAAGAAGATTGGCGCACACACACACACACACACACACACACACACACACTGAAATATTATGCAGCCATAAAAAGAATGAGATCATGCCATTTGTGATAACATAGATGGACTTAAGAGGGTATTCTGCTTAGTGAGCTAAGTCAGATGAGAAAGACAAATACCATATGATTTCACTCAGATGTGAAATCTGAAAAAAAACAAATGATTAAACAAACTAACAAAAAACCAAATCATACCTATAAATACGGAGAACAACTCCGTTTGCCAGAAAGCCGGTGAGTCGGGATGGGCAAAATGAGTGAAAGGGATTAGAAGATACAGGCTTCCAGTTATGGAATGAGTAAGCCACAGGAATAAAAAAAACAGCATAAACAATATAGTCAATGATATTATAATAATGTTGTACAGTGTCAGATGGTAGATACACTTGTTCTGATCATAGAGTAATATATAAGCTTGTTGAATCACTTTTTTTAACCTGAAACTAATAGAACATTGTGCCAACAATACTCAAAACAAGGTTAATACAGGTAAGATTAATCTAAAGTACAACTAGTAACTCAAAAGATGATTTAACCAACTTGCCAGGCTGGGAGAAATAAATACAGATCGAAGCAATGCTTCTAAGAGTGATTTCTTAAATGCTGGAAATTGACTATTTCCATTCAGTTCAACATGGAATCATCACTCAGCCCTCCTTATTATAATCTTATCTCATGATTCCTTCTAGGATGTAATTTCTTCAAAGATGAGAGATACTATAAATATAGTACTCTTTGTACTTTAGTGCTAACTCAGTGTGCTATGAGTTCCAGTTAAATTTTATAATCACTGATTGGGTTGCTGAAGTGATTTTCTCTTTTTGATAATTTTAACATCACGACTCCCTCCGTTTTACTAGGCACACAAGGAAGTAAACTTATTGGTAATTCAGTAGTTGCATCCAGTTTAACAGAATTCAGTAGTTTAGACAGCATTCAGATAAAAGTACCCACTGCATAAAGTTGCTGAATTTCATTAATTATGCCCATTGATGCACGCCATGCAAATAACGCTTTGGGGAGCTTTCACATTACTCTTTGTTTGCAGGTGGGCATGAACCAATCCCAGAAGAGCAAATGCATTAACAATCCTTTTCAGACAGCAAATTCCACCACCCCACCAAAAAGACGAACACAGAAACAAAGCCAAAGAAACAACCGAGAAGAAAAAAACACTCAAAAGCAAAAATTAATTCTGATCGTATTGCTTAATAAAAGCAAACCAGAAATCACTTCTATCGTGACAAAAATAACAGATGAGAGAAAAAGCTTAAGTAGGAGACTCTGGTTAATAGAAACATTTTGGAATTCGATTTCCTGCACTGGAGTCCCTGGTCTACTACTTCGTAAGTGTGTGGCTTTGAACACAGTACCTCACTCAGGCTCAATTCTTTAATCTATAAAATTGAGGCGACAATAATTGCCAACCCTATGGACAAATCTGTGGATTAAATTAGGTAATGGTAATGCCTGCAAAGCAGCAAAGTACATGGAACAGAGAGCATTAATACCAGATTAATACCAGACCAGAGTAATTAGTACCATTTCAGAGCATGGTTGCTGATTACCGAATTGATTCTAACCAACCTTGGCTACCTTGTCCAAATTCTTAATGAAAAACAAAACTCTAGTTCTTTAGTTCTGTGTTTCTAAAGATAGTATCTAAAGCACTTGGCAATTAAAAAATGATAGCAATACTTTTGGGATTTGTATAGTATCTAGAGCACATCCACATTTATTTTCTTGGCTTATTTGCAGCAGAATCTAGAAAAGTTCATTAACAGAGGTTATTACCCTCTTTTTGGCAGGAATAGAGAAAGGCTTGGAGAGGTCATCATCATCGTTTACGGTACCACAGCAGTGCTTATGCTTGAGGCTTCAGATATGAGCATATCTCACTACCTATATTACCATTCCTTCCCATAATCCTCTATACTCTGCTGATGGCTGATGATAAATTTACCTAGATCTAGAGTCAAGAAAAATAACCATTCCTTTTTCCTGCAGCAGAAACTTACTGGTCGGGACTGGATTTCTTTGGCGTAGAGAGGTTGCAAGAATTCGGAGTCTCCTTCTAGTTTTAGACCTTTGTCTGTGATTCTCAAGTTCCCCATTCCATCCTGAAATAGAGCACAGAGATAACATAGAAAATGCAATTAGCCAATATTTCGAAAAAACCTCAGGCTTTCAAAAACGGAAACAAAGTTATTGCCCCCTTTGTTTTGAGAGGGTGAAATGAGAGGAGGTCCAATAAAACACTAGGAAGTATTGTTCAATGCAATTATGCATATTACCCTCTTTGCTCACTTATTCTGAGAAAATTCTATTCCAAGCAATCTGTAATGCCCCCTAGTCATTTACTAGCACAGATGAAGGAAGCCCTTTTGCTAGGAAGTGCAGAAAGAAGGGAGCCAGGAGGTGAGTGGGATAGAAGAAAAAGATAATTCCCCAGGTTAAAGAAAAAGGTCCAGTTTCCAAAACTTTATGCAGAAATTGTTAACTGGTAGCCTCATGGTCAAATCCAGTTTCTGGACACGGTATGTTTTTCTCACAAAATATTTAAGAAGTCAAATTAGTTACCAACATTTTTACCAATATTTTGTTATGGAGATATTAAAATGTATACAAAAATAGAAAGTGTAAATAGCACACACCTGTGTACCTGTCATTTGTCTTCAACAATGATCCATTTATGGCTATCATTACTTTACCCACCACACTCATTTCATTTGGTTAAATATAACCATCACTACCACCATCACAACAAAAAATAAATAAAATCATTAATATCATTTAATGCTCAGTGTCAATGTTCAAATTTCATTCATTTAAATTTTCTCTCCTTACATTTGCTTATTTGGATCCAGTTCCCTGCTGTAATTAGTTGGTACATGAAATACTAGATCATCTCCTGAAAGTCTCCTGAGTCAGTCAGTTTCTCTCTCACATCCATACACATATACATACTTTATTCGATAAAGAAAACATATCATTTTTGTGATAGCATTGCCCAGAGTTTACATTTTGTTGAGCATTCCATAATTTCACACAATGTGTTCTTCTGTCTCCTGTATTACCTATAAACTGGTAGTTAGATCAAGAGGCTTGAGAACTCAGTTTTATAGGAAGAACACATTCTAAGAAATGGAATATATTAGTATTCTATTGCTACTATCACAAATAACCATGAACTCAGTGGCTTAAAACAACACAAATTCATTATCTTACAGTTTTGTACATGTCTGATTCAGGACTCAAAGGGCAAAAATCAAGGTGCCAGCAGGCCTGTTGCACCCCTTCCTGGAGGTTTTAAGGGAGAATCCAGTTCTTGACTTTTTCTAGGCTCTTGAGGCTGCCCACACTCCTGGGCTCATGGCCTCTTTCATCTTCAAAGTTCACATTGACTGGATGACTCTGACAATGAATCTTCCACCTCCCTCTTCCACTTTTAAAGATCCTTGCAATTTCACTGAGCACACCTAGATAATTCAGGACAATCTCTTCATTTTAAAGTCATCTGATTAGCAACCATAATTCTATCCATAATGTTAATTCTCTTTTGCCATGCAATGTGACATATTCAGGGGTTTTGAGATGGGGACAATGACATCTTTGAACTGGAGGGTATTTTTCTAATACATGCTCTGTCAGGAGACATACAATGTCTTCCACGGTGATGTCATCAGCCACTGGTGATCTTTGCCCAGAGGATCTATTACTTCACTAGAGATTTCAAATTGGTGATAAACTAATTCTATTATTTCTTAATTTATTAGTTGGGGTATTCTATCAGGAAAAGTGCATTTCATCAACTGTTACCCTAAATTATGGTTTACAAAAACCTGAAAGGTGCTTGATTTTTCCTCCTTTATTTATTGATGCTCAAAATATTGGTCACCTAGTATCCTCCAAGATAACCAATGAGTGCTTTTTTCTTTTCTAAGAATCATTATGGACATTTTTTACTTGCGTCATTCCAGTGTAGTTTTTATTGCTATTGAAGTTCTAACTGTGCTACCCTTGCTCAGCAGGAACCTCTTCAAGTTGGTGTCTAGTCATTTTAATATGACCCAGTAGTCTTTGATGGACCTTATGCTTCTGGTATGACAAAATGATCTAGAGTTATTTCACAGAACATCCTGTCCCAGGCCTGGAACCAGTCATTTCTACTAAGAACACCTGTGGCAGCTTTTTGTAGTAAGTAGTAATTAGAAACCACAAACTGAGAGCTTCGGGTGCTCATTGCTACTGGGTTGATCCTTGTTTCTGTGGACAGAGCTGGAGAATAAGTTCTGAATGTTGTTTTTTTTTAATAGAATAAACTACGAATTCTCATTAAACTTCAATTCAAATTTAGGACTTGAATGTTTCCATTGAATCTCATAGATCTGACAATGTTATTACCTTTCTTTCAAACCAAAAATCTGTGTTCTCAGTAACAAGAAAATGATTACTCATTTGATTTAACCCACAATATACAGTCACTACTATTCTAACATTATGATTAAGCAGAGCAATTTAAAATTTGTCTTAAAACAACTCTACAGCACATCCTACTAGGAAGGTACGGTCAAATGGCTGGATTTCAAAACCACTTGAAACAATTCCATTATGTATAGTTAGGTTATGCCACCAACCTGCTGTCTGGTAAGGTTTAATCATTTCATTCCCCACCATCTTTCAATTTTTCATGAATGTTTTAAGGTTCAATTTTGTATTATAGTTCTGTGAACTGTTAGGTGGCACCAAAGTCAAGTCTACAAAACAAGATGTATTCAAAGAAGTCTAGCTTCTTTCCTTGTCCTTCCACCATGTTTCCTTTTTTCCAAATAAGTGTGGGTGTGTATCTGTATCACTCAGTGTTCTCCAGGGAAACAGAACGAACACACACACACACACACACATACACACACTCATTTTAAAGAGCTGGCTTTAGCAATTGTGGAGGCTGACAAGTTTCAATATCTGCAGTTAGCAAGCCAGAGACCCATTTTAATAAAACAATATACACATACATATATAAAAACACATACACACACACACATACTTTTTAAAAATTTATTCCTACATTTTCCCAAACACATGTGAAAACTGAAAGATTTAAATAAAAATTCCAGGTTTTCAGCTTCCTGTGAAGCTGGAAGCCTTGGGAAACCTGAGCCTGCCTTCTCTCATAGTCACCACTGGCTGGAAGTGAGTAGCTGACCTAGGCTATGCTAGGGACCATATACTCTTCAGTTTGCCAGTTCACACCCAGCTTATTTCACTAAGTTACATTTTCTCAGATTCCTCAAGTTCCTCTTGAGTCTACCATTTCTTCTCTCTGGCACTGCCACATGGTCTGTCCATCAATATATTCAGGACAGACACCACATTGGGGGGTATTGAATGACCATGTGGGAAATGGGCACTTTTCCCCATCCCTCCTTCATAATGGCACTTCAGCCTGTGGATGAGAACAGATTTTTCAGGTCAATATTGTCCTTTCATGGATAGCATGCCATCTGTATATTTCTATTTTTGGTACTTGCGGGGACAGCTCTGCCAAAAGGGTCCCAGACTGGGCATTCAAACCCAGTGTGAGAAGCAATGGGCTGAGGGTATGTTCATATCACACTAGCAGCAGGTAGAATCCACAATCAAAGAAAAAAAAAGAAAAAGTTAACACCTACCCAATCCCCACCCCCCAAAGTATATGTCAATTATCTTGTTTTGGTTTATACTTGATGATTTTTGTTAGTTGGAGAAACAGACCTTTTCATAGAAACACATACTAAACCTGACATCTATAAACCAACTAAACTGGTTTGTTTGTGTGATGTGTGTTAGATAAGAACGGCTAAACATTCTTA
Organism: Lynx rufus; assembly: GCF_022079265.1. Classification (NCBI taxonomy): domain Eukaryota; kingdom Metazoa; phylum Chordata; class Mammalia; order Carnivora; family Felidae; genus Lynx; species Lynx rufus. Next base: position 191,238,705 of record NW_025814823.1, read on the forward strand.
TATAGAAAATTATATTTGGGGTAATTAGCAAGCCTATTTAGATAAAATCTATCTCCCTCCCCTCTTATTAAAGTGTATAGATCTGCCATTCTTAATATTTAGTGGTAACTTACTATGTGCTTATTACTATACTCTGTGTTTTCCACGCTTTATTTCATTTTTATGAATTTCTACTGAAAACTACCATGTTTCTTCATGAATTTAATCATAAGGAAATAAAACTATAAATGCAAAATTATTTGGCTATTTGTTGAGTTGCTCATCACCTTGCCAGTTATGAGAAAAAAAATTAAAACTTAAAGACTACCCAAAAGCTTCACTGTTAATGAAGAGCCTGATGCAGGGCTCAAACTCATGAACCTGGGTTGAAATGAATAGTTGGTCGCTCGACAAACTAAGCCACCCAGGCGCTGCTGCATAATCCATTATTAATGAAATAATAACTCAATAAAGAAATATATGTGCATTTTTACCATTTTTATATAACTATATATAAATATTCATACAGATACACACATACAATCATATGTGCACATAGGACAAATTCTCGAAGAAATTTCATAGGGGAAAAATTCTAGAGAGAAATATACTTAAATGTTAATAACGAAAATCTTTACATGCCTAAGATATGAGTGTTTTATTTTTCTCTTTTTGCTTGTCTGTAGTGTGTCATTTTCTATAAATAGCAATTGTAATGAGAAAACCTGTTATAAAATAGTTATGTTCTCATTGATTTATTTACAAAATAGTACGTTGCTTTTTTTTATTTATTTATTTATTTATTTTTTCAACGTTTATTTATTTTTTTGGGACAGAGAGAGACAGAGCATGAACAGGGGAGGGGCAGAGAGAGAGGGAGACACAGAATCGGAAACAGGCTCCAGGCTCTGAGCCATCAGCCCAGAGCCCGACGCGGGGCTCGAACTCACGGACCGCGAGATCGTGACCTGGCTGAAGTCGGACGCTTAACCGACTGCGCCACCCAGGCGCCCCCTGGAGCCTGTTTCCGATTCTGTGTCTCCCTCTCTCTCTGCCTCTCCCCCGTTCATGCTCTGTCTCTCTCTGTCCCAAAAAAATAAATAAACGTTGAAAAAAAAATTAAAAAAAAAAATAAATAAAAAGTAACATGTGTCAATAATCCATGTCATATACTAAGTGCTATACACATCATCTCATGCCATCTTCTTAATGATCCTATGATATAGTCTTTATTTTCCTTATTTTACAGGTGAAAAAATATACTGATCCATAACTTGCTCATAATTGCACAGCTAGTTAATTACAGGATCAGGAATTTGAACCCAAGTCTTTCCAGTTCAGACTATATGCTCTTATTCATTATTCTAACCTCATCTAATGTTTGCAAAAGTAATATATGTAAGTATCTGCTGGATTGCATTCTGCCATTTTGATTTTCACTTACTTGGTGAGAGCGCTCGGTGATGGTACAGAGGCCCCTCTCCAACTGCAAGAATAATGCCATCTGTTCTTATGGTCAAACACCTCTCTTCTCTCTTTCCGGGGTCCAGAATTTCTTTATTATAACCCAACTATTTTCCATGCCAAGGAGCATAAGCAAAATGAATCATCTGCTATTTCTGGAAAGACTGCTGTGTACATAATCGTGTGCTGCAAACCATGGGGAGTCAGAAAAAAAGAAGGCCTCTCTTTATCCTTCCTCAGAGACAGTTTATAATACAGGTGGCACACAGCCAGAGTGAAGGAGAAGCCAGATGACCAACATCTGAGAAATGCTCATGTCATCCAACAGGCGATGGATTCCTTTGCAACAGTAATTTGACATTTACTTCAATACCTCTTTTGGTAGGAAACTTAACATAAACTTGCCAGATCTCTACCATTTCATTCAGTTATCAGTTCTTCCTATTTTTGTGAATCATCACTTCATTTTTCCAGTCTTCATCCCAATCCCTAGGTCTGCCTAAAGTATTAGTGGGAAAGGTCTACAAGTAGTATAATTTTTTGTTATTGGCGCCTATATTCTAAATATAATACAAATTAGAGTGTCCAATTACATATGTTCCCACATTAGAATCTTCTTTATGGCTTTGGAACAATTAGACTGGATTGATACACATCAAAACAACTTGAGAATAGCCTTATTTAAAACATTTCACCTTTAACTGCAGACATAAGAAGCTATCAGTATTATTAAGATAGGAGCTTTAGGTCAGTTTTAAAGCAAAATTTCCCTCCCAGTAAGATGCAAAAGAGGCACTTAGATGGAAGATTCACAGTCATTTCAAAAGTAATTAGGAGGAAACAGAGCTTTATGTCCCCCTGTTCAAATGGTAAAACTTCAATATTCTTAAAGGCAAGCATAAAAATTCTAGCAGCCAGAAAGCTGGGCTCCACAGGGCCAGATCTGTCCAGTTAGTGGTCCTAAAGTCTATAAAGCATGCTCAAAACAAAAGTGGGGGGTCAGGATCCCACTGTCATCCCAGTTGGGGCAGGGCTTCTCCTGTCCTATATATTGCAGTACACCACTGTCTACCCACATGCCTGGCACACAGGGCTTTTCACACGTACATGAGGAAATCTCAGTATTCTCTCAAATTTAGAATGGCCTCCATGTAAGGTGTTTTGAGGGAAAGAGGGGTTGGGGGTGGGGATGGGAGCAGAGGTGGGTACAATCCAGAGACTCTCCCTTTGGGCTGGTCCAAGAATGATGACGTTTGTTCTTTTTTATGCGGTCGACACTGGTTGGTTGTTTCAAATGGACAGTTTTCTACAAAATGAGTACAGAATAAATAAAGAGATTTCCGAGGGGCAGGACAATGGACTGAAATATTAATTTGTTTCTTTCTTCCCAGCTCTCACGCTGACCCTGGCCACTTTCACTGCCATTTCAAATAGGTTCCTAGGCTTTGTAATTATGAGGCTTAGAGATTTTGAGAGCAAAGGAGCATAGGCAGCCTGAAAGCAGTGGGGTTTCTTATCTTTTGTGAAAGGTAACTCTCACTGAATGGACTATGTTAGGAAGGGAGGTGAGAAAGAGAGGTTTTCCAAAGGGGGGGTGGGTGGTGGACAAGAGATTTGTCAAGGCCATGAATTCTAGAGGCCACTGTCTCTAGGGTCTCCAGGAGGGGATACGACCTTAGAAGGAAGTGGTTGTGGGGTTCCAGCTTCCCCAAAGTCTCCTTTCCACAGCAATGACAGAGGTCCCCTTCCCAGACTTAAAAGGACGACATGCTTGGGACCATGGTTCTCTCAGTCACTGCCAATGAAAGACAGTCACCGGTGTCCCCAGAGGCCTTCCCACTGGTGCTGGCAAATTTGAGACACTGCGGTGTCCTCAAATTCCTGAGATGTGAAACGCTCTGCTGCCTTTTGTGGGGAGGGGGGGGGGTTGGGAATTAGTCTTATGTTGATTTAAAGATCTTGCTATTTCTTGCTCTTCTGATTTTCCTTCTGCATTAGCATCAAACAAGTTTTTAATTCCTTCAGCATATTTCCAAGCTGGAAGTACTGTCAAGTTCTATTTTAGGAATCAAGTTGCAAGCCTATCTCCTGCTGAGCAATTTTAATGGCAGGCATTACTTGGTTTTGTTGAAGGGTGGACCATTTTTATCTATACACAAGTTGCTTCAGAATGTAAGCTTTATGAGGGGCGGGAGTTTTGTTCACTGTAGTCTCAATTCTTTTTTTTTATGTTTATTTATTTTTGAAAGAGAGAGAGAGAAAGTGCAAGTATGAGGGGCACAGAGAGAGGGAAACAGGGAATCCCAAGCTGGCTCCTGCTGTCAGCGCAGAGCCTGACATGGGACTCCATCTCAAGAACCATGAGATCATGACCTGAGCCAAAAATCAAGAGTCAGATACTCAACCGACTGAGCCACCCAGGTACCCCTATAGTCTCAATTCTTAAAATAATGCTTGGCTCAGCAAATATTTGTTTGATGACAGAATTTCTTCCTTCTAAAGGGTGCATTTTGAAGAGCACTGTGGCGATTACAAAATGTTAAAACCTAGGCTTATCTCTTGAGCAGAGCCCAATAGATCAGAACATACATTCTCAACAAAGGTGATAGTGTCCCCAGTGGGTGAAATTTGGTGACTGGAGGGAGTTAAGAAAAATCTTAGTTTTTTTATGTATAAAGCACGAATCATGACTAGGTATAGAGTACATATATAGTATATGTGTAGTGTTAAAAATTCATGAGTGGGGGACAATTAGGGAAAAATATATCTAAAAATGTTCTGGGGGAGAGGAGGCAATAAAAAAAAGATTGATAAATATTGAATCAGTGTGTCAGAGATATGGAGACTGCTCTAATTTTTCCCCTTTAATCTATCTATAAATGGTCACTTCTGCCATTCACGTATTGAACCATCTTCTTTGGAGTTCCTCAGCCTGTAAAATGTGACAGAACAGAGCAGCACAGGTAAGGAGAAACTCCTTAATGTAATATTTAACACCGTCTTCATCTGGCACCTGCACACTTCTCCAGCCTTGTCTCCTGCCAGGCTCCCTTCTCTTCGGCACAAAATACGCTAGCAATTTCTCCCAACTCTTCCCCTTTTCAAGTCTTTGCATATGTCCTTCCTTGGGCAGTAATGCTCTTTCTAACCCTTCTGGCCCTCTCCCCAGTCCTTTGGTTCTTGTTAGATGTCTTTTCCTGGTCTGGGGTCCCTGTCTGAGGTCTCCTCATATCCTGTGCACATCTCCATTAGAGCATTTATCGCATGGCACTACAGCGATCCATTTCCATCTATGTCCTGCCTTGCCAGACTTCAATGTTCTTTGAGATGAGAAATACTGTGTCACTCGCTATTCAATCCCCATGGCCCAGCACACACTATCTAAATACGTGACTGTGAGAGCAAAAGAGAAATAGGTTAACCCAGGGATGGTTCAGAAAGCATGAATACAAACAAATATAAAACTGTAATGTCAAAGCTACCGTTTCCATATGCATTAGACAAAGCACCCTATTGACATTATCTCCATTAATCCTTACTGGCAGTAGGCACGGTTCACCCATTGCACAGTTGAGGGAACTGTTGCTCAGACATGCTGACACACCCTAACTCGAAAACAAAAGTCCTTCATCACCATACTCCATGTGGCACTGCTAAGCTCTTAGTGGGTGCCCAGCCCTGTGCTAGAAGCCAAGTGAGGAGACATGTAGATAGAGTCTCTCCCTTCTAGGAGCTTCTAGACTAAAGGAAATACATGTGAGTGACGTACGTGATGGCAAGGATGTAGATGCACAGGAACTCTCACATACCACTAACAGGAACACAACATGGGGCAAAACTTTGGAAAAAGGTTTGACTGTTAAAAAGTTAAAGCTGGAATTACCATATGACCCAGAAATTCCACTCTTAGCTACTTGCCAAAGATAAGTGAAAATGTATGTTCGCACAAAGACCCGCATGCAAACGTTCGCTGGAGTAAGATTCACAATAACCAAAAGGTGGAAACAACTCTAATATCTATTAAGTGATGAAGAGATAGAAAAAATATTCTCTAGCTGTGCAATGGGATACATTTCAGCAATAAAAAAGATTAAATGCTGGTATGTCCAACACGGATGGACCTCAAAAACATGCTAAGTTTTTGGCCTCAGACACAAGAGACCATGTATTGTATGACTGTGTTCATATACGATATCCAGTGAAGTAAACTGATGCAGAAAGTAGATGAGTGGTCGTCTGGGATTGGCAGTAAAGTGTTACCAGAAACAGGCTAGATGAATTTATTGGGGTCACATAAATTCTCCAAAATCAGATTGTAGTGACAGATGCATAACTGAGTAAATTTATTAAAAGTCATTGAAACATTCAGTGTAAGCTTTGAGGCGCCTGGGTGGCTCAGTCAGTTAAGCATCTGACTTCAGCTCAGGTCATGATCTCATGGTTAATGGGTTCGAGCCCCACATCGGGCTCTGTGCTGAAAGCTCAGAGCCTGGAGCCTGCTTCAGATTCTGTGTCTCCCTCTCTCTCTCTGCTTCTTCCCTGCTCATGCTCTGTCTGTCTGTCTCTCTCTCAAAAACAAATAAACATTAAACTTTTTTTAAGTCATTGAAACATATATTTAAAAGAGGGAATCTTATAGTACGAAATTTAACAAGTTTTTTTTTTTAAGGAGTAACAGACATCTAATAATGTTCACAGAAAAGAGGAATCCGGTTTCAGAGACACAGTATTATGTGCTCTGGAATTCCCCAAATCAGCAAAGAGAACCGGTTTAGAGATGCGTGCCAGGGGAAGGACATAGGAGGTTAGAGAGAGTGCCAGTAAGAGAAAACCCTATTATGTGCCTATACCTGGTATGGAGTTACTAAAGGAACAGGGTGGCAAGTGTCGGTCATCAAGGACCAAGGTGAGGGTGGGAGGAGTAGCAAGAAGGAAGACAGAGCTGAATTAGACATAGGACGTGAGTCTGTAGTCAAGGCAATCACATTGTGAGCTAGGCTATGGTGGTAATTGGTGGTCTTCTTTTCCAGGGAGCATTAAAAATATCAGTGCTTGATGAGTAACACAACAGCAAGAGAGAGGCCCAGATGACCGCTCAGTGTCTAGGTCAGAGCTTCTGATCCTTTGTTTGAAATGCTACAGAATCTCAAATGCATCCGTATTCCTTTTCTTTTACCACTGATGTCAATTTATCTTGTAGTTTTTCTTTCTTTTCCATACTACTGCAAAGTTACCACAAAGCTAAAAGTTCATAGATTGGTTAGAACAGTGTGTGTGTGTGTGTGCGTGTGTGTGTGTGTGTGTGTGTGAGAGAGAGAGAGAGAGAGAGAGAGAGAGAGAGAGAAGGAGAGAGAGAGAGAGAGAAAGAGAAGTATAGAGGGGCAGAGAGGAGAGAGAGGGAGAAAGAAAAGAATGAGAATGAGGAGCAGGAGGAGGAGGGAAGAAAAAAGAGGAGACAGAGACAAAGTGGGGGTATAAGACACACACAGCTGCCAAATTGCTTTGGTGCCTCAGTGGGTCAGAAATTGTGATTCCTCACTTATGTTTTATAACATTTCATAAAGTTGCTTTTAATGATTTATAGATCCAAGGCCATGATATCTGAAGCATTCTATATTTCCTGGTTGACAGTAGTAATGTATGGATGGACATTCTTTGCTGTATACTTTCCTGGGGGTGAGTTAATCAGCCAAAGAGGAGGGTTACACACACACACACACACACACACACACACACACACACACACACCTATCTAACTATCTATCTATCCATGAGCCTAATTCTCTTTATTTTCAAATTGCTTTATACCTACTTGTCCTTCAGGGCATACCTATTAGTTTCTTTAGGAAATCTTCCCTGATTCTCTTAAATCCTTTAGAAGCAACCTTTCTTCAGTAACTGGAACACACAGACAGAGACAGATAGATACACAGAGCATTTCAGTAAGGCTAAGAATACGAATTCTGCAATCAGTATCACGGGTTAAGTGTTAGTTCTTCCACTTAACTTTCTATATCTCACTCTTCCTTATATAAATACTTTGATAACCAAGGTAATTATATCTTCTAAACTGAGGATTAAATCAGACAATCCACGTGCATCAGTCAGAAGAAGTTAAGTTGTACCATGATAAAAACAACAAAATGCTCAGTGGCTTCAAACAACAAAGATTCATTTCTCACCCAAGTTATATGTCCACGGAAGCATAACAGCAGAGTCAGCCAGGGATATCAGAGGATAGAGCAGCCATGATTTTGAAAATTGTGCTGCTCTCTGACTTTGGGCACATGCAGGGTTATATTTCCCCACCCATGTATGGTGCTTTGGCCCTGAGATTTGTTGTAGCTTGTGAAATGTGAGCATAAGTCAATTCAGAGCAGATGCTGTAACAGCCAGGGCATGCCTGACCATGCTTTGCGCTTTCTTCTCTTTATTCATTCTCTCTCTCTCTCTCTCTCTCTCTCTCCCTCTCCCTCTCCCTCTCCCTCTCCCTCTCCCTCTCCCTCTCCCTCTCCCTCTCCCTCTCTCGACTGAAAGCTTCTAGCAGGCAACGGCAGTATTTTAGCTGTATTTTTATCCCCAATCACCTGTAAGAACCCTTACGCTGAGTAGATAGACAGTAAATTTTGACTGACCGGATGAAAAGTCCTCTGGCAACCATAAAGAACCATGAGTATGGCTCGCAAATGAAGTCAGGCCTGGCTGAAAAGTCAACAATCCCAAGGTACCATCTATCCAGACCAGTACTGTGCTGGGTGGCCACCCAGGCAAACAGATCACCATGGGGATTGAGGTATACCTCTAGATATCAAAGATTATTGTGCAAGACTGTTTGCAAGGAAATGTAAGTACATCTCATGGAATCATAAGAGTATAGCACTTGGGTGCTGGCCTTGACCCTTCTGCTAGGTCTTAATGCAAACTTGGACAAGCCTGGCCAGTCTGAGCCTATTTCGTCCTATGTCATCGTGGCTAGTTGGACAGCATAAACATTAAAGTCTCTTCCACCTAAAAAAGTCCTGTATTATGAGGCCCAGGAAATGGGATGCTCTCTGGACGACAACAAATCACAGCTGTCATTGGGAACTGGTGCCCACAAATCCGAGGAGCTGCAATTAGGGCGTCTTATGTGACTTGAAGTTTTGCCAAGGAAATTCTTGCAAAAACTCTCGCAAATTACTCCGGATGCACACCCAGATTTGGGGAGGATTTAGGCATGAACACCACTGCCAGCACGTTGTTCTGAAACAGAAACTTGTAAGCAACCTTTAAAAAGAGACCTCGGTGGAGAACTTATCGATCGTTTGAAGGGAAGAAAATGAGAGATGGATAATAAAGTACAAGTTGCTACATCCCCTGTCCCAGGTGAAATATGTGAGCTTATGAATCCTGAGCTATTGTTGATAAAGGAGGGGACTCATTTATCTTAAGCAGACACAGAAAGGAAAATAAGTGAAGTATGATTAGGCCTATGCCAAGTGTTCAGATTAAATTCCCGCCGTGGCAATCCTTGCTGCGCAGGGAGCGCTCCCCACCAGTAAAGCCCGATTAAGACGTTGGCCTGAGTGATATTAAAAATGCACGCTGTGAAAATCCCTCTCAAAATAGATTCTTTCACCGGGGTATACACCCCGAGGGAGCTACCTGTCCTGCCTGCTCTCTGTTTCATTAGGAAAAGTTGTCAGTTGTACACGACAGTGTCTTTTATGAGACTTCAAGTTACAGCTTCAAAGGACCCAGGGCCTTTTTGATACTTGTGAGAAAGGTTTTGAGGACAAGTTCAGAAAAAAAGAAGGCTAGTCCTTGTACCCCCGGCACTGGAGCTGTCTTACCTATTAATTTGGCCCTTCTGTTCAAGTTTTGATGTCCAAATTGGCCTTCCAAAGGATGGTATCACATGCACTCTCCGTCTTTCAGATGTGTCACCAATTTCCACAATTACTTTTAGCCTTAAACTAACAAGCAAAAGTAGTCTTCCAGAGGTGATGTCTGTTGCCGCTTCCCTGGTGTGTACCCCTAAGGCTAATATTCTTCCCACATTTCATGCATGTATTCTCAAAAGAGTATAGCAACTGAACACAGCACCCTTGGAAAACTGAAGCCTTGGAAAATCCTGTCTGCTCAGAGAATAAAGGAATGCATCTGTCTCTTATTACTGGAGCATTAGCCAGTCAGAACCATGAAATTCTGTGAAGAAGGAGGCAGTGCAAGAGGGTAGAGGGTGAGGAGGGAGGGTGGGTGCACTTTTGACAGGGGGTTGAAGAAGTTGCCTCTGAACAGAAACCCAGATGAAGCTAGGGAGTCAGCCATGGGAAGATCCAAGGAGAGGGGGATGGGTGTGGCCCATTTGAGGAACACAAAGAAGTCCAATGTGACTGCAGTGGTGTCGCATTTACCTCTACATAAGATAGAGGACAGTACGAGATGAATTCAGACAGGTGGGAAGCGACCAGATCAACAGAACATCTTGGAGAAGATGTTTTCAAAAGTCTGATCTTTGTTTTATACCCATTTTATGTCAATGGGATGCATTAAGGAAGGGAATAATGGGAAGTGATTTACATTCTAATTTAGATAAATTCCAATAAAACTTTCATGAAAGTACTGAACCCAACATTGATAAATTCACTACCTCAGAATTAATTCCAAAAATAATTTTCTAATAAAGAACTTGCTGATAGCAGATTCTGTGATTTTGTTCAAATTAAATAATGTTTTGGAACACACTCTCCGCTTCCTTTGTCTGTGACCAAATTCAGAATGCACAATGAACGTGACGATGTGTTTGGGAATCATAAAGACCTGTTTTGGGGTTCAGATCCCACCACTTACTAGTCATCAGATGTTCCTTGAGACTTTAATGTCCGTAAAACAGGGACCATTTTTGAGGATTTTGTGTGTGTGTGTGTATGTGTGTGTGTGTGCGTGTGTGCGCGCGCGCGTGCATTTGATCTTCTCAGCACCGTGCCTGGTGCACTGTAAATACTCAGCAGAGTCCTACACTGAACCCTCCACTAGTCCAGCCCGTGGCTCCTACCTCCACCTCCTCCTTCCTTCCTTTTCTGACTACCTTCTCTTATCCACACCAGTCAGTCACACTCTGCCACACACAGTTTAGCACATAGTTGATTTGATATGCTCTGGGAGGCCTGTGTAAGAGGAAGCAGAAAGAGGGTCAATGATGGAGTTGCTGATGTCAAGCAGATGGAGCACGCAGGAGGTAAGGGGCAGGATGAAGAAGCAAAAAAAGTTTGCCACTGAAGTTGTCTTAGAGTTTGTAGCAGAAAGTGAAGGGATTGGCATTCACCCAGTGTCTTACAGCTAGCAATGTGGGAGGAAAGAAAAGGAGCAGGGGTGTTCTAGGGTTTGCCAGAATTGAGACTGCCTCCCAGTATGGACAAGAGAGTACCTGAATGATTTTAACTATAAGTAATCAAGTCATCAAATAATAAGAGACTGAAATCGGTTAAAGGGTTTCCATTTACCTCTTATTCCCTTTTAATTACCATGCTAGATATTACCCTCGTGCCTCCATCTACTTCTTAGAAGGGAATCTTTAAACTCTGAACACCTTCAGAGACCAAGAACTAGGGTAATTCTCTGGGCAAGAAGGGGAGATGGCAGAGGAGATTAAAAATCCATAGCAAACTGAATCACAACTATTCTTTAAATCTTATTTAGGATAGTAGTTGTGACAGTTCATTTTATATGTCAATTTGACTGGGCTGTGGGGTGACCAGATAGTTAGTCAAACATGACTCTGGGTGTGTCTGTGAGAGTGTTTCTGAATGCAATTAACATTGGAATTGGTAGACCAAGTAAAGCAGATTGTGGTCCCTACTGTGGACAGCCCTCATCCAATCAGGTGAAGGCCTGAGTAGAACAAAAAGGCTCACCCTCTCTCAAGGAAGAGGGATTTTTTTTTTCAGATTCCAACTGGAATGTTGCCTCTTCCTAGGTCTCCAGGCTGCTGGCCTTTAGACTGGAATTGAAACATCATCTCTCCTGATTCTCAAGTCTTAGGACTGAGACTGGAACTAACTACATCATTGGCTTTCCTGGGTCTCCAGCTTGCTAACTGTAGACAATGGGCCTGGTCTGTCTCCATTATTGTGTGAGCCAATTCCTTATAATAAATCTCAGTATCCATACACACATACATGCACATGTGGACACATCCTACTGCTTCTGTTTCTCTGGAGAACACTGGCGAATATGGTAGTAGCGAAGTCTATCCCTAAATTCAGATTATTAAAGTGTAACAAGAAACAAAGTGAGCATGACTTTGAATTAAAAGAAACCTTTGGAAAGAATTCACCCATGTTTGAAAATCTCTGCCTGTACCACTCACCTTTGAAAGCTGTTGGGAACAAGAGTCACCAGTGCCCCTTCTGCTTCCTGTGACAGGGAAACCCCATTATGTGACAGATTCAGTTCTCAAGCACCACATTACAAAGTTAGAACTTTTCCTCTCATATTTCCCAGAATTGGAATCCAGGCTTAATGTGACAATGTGGGTTAAGTGAGAATGAGCTATGCCACAACTACAAAGAGCTTACGGTAATCTTGACCTTGATGGCAATGGGGCTACCATACATACGGAGAAATGAACTCCTTAATACAATAAACTTGTTGGGCATCGTTTAGTCAGAGTTTACACTTACTACAGCCGACTAGAAGTTGGAAGGTGTTTCTGTGTGTTGGGTGTGGATTCCACGTGCTTATACAAGGGTCTTGACAGATTTGCCTTTATTTATTAATGGCTCTCTACATACTTTGGTTATAGGGAAGACATAGTAAGAATCACTTTTTCCTGCATTGTCTACAACACAAGTATGTCAAATAGGTTAGCAAGAAACCTCGCTCTCTTGTGCTCAAAACACAGCAGAAAGGAAGAGATGTAAAAGATGAACAGGAATGACACGGAATCCCTCGGGTCGCACTTAAAAGGTACAATGGAGATCTCAAGTTAACTGGGAAACATTCATCTAAGGTGCACTTCTGTTTTTCAGGAACGTCAGATACATGCAACATGGTAATAACTCCTTACACTTGTAAAACTCTTTATATTAAACAACAACAACAACAACAAAAAACAAACAAAAGAAAAGAAAAGAAAAAAGAAAGAAAAAGATAACGTGTTCCCAAAGGTTATGTGGCAGATATTCCTCATACTTTACTAGCACTTTCAATTTTGGCTCAAATCCTATTATTCAGGAGATGTGAATTGGCCACTGGGAACATTTCCAGCAACAATATTTCAGAATTAAAATCTAATTTCACCAAGATGACCCTGGAAATTGCCAAACTCAGGTAAAAGGAAACCTTTTAACATAAACGGCCATGCGTTATTCATTCCATCCACCGTGTGCAGGGAAAACTCGCCAATCTTTTTTTTTTTTTTTTTTTTTTTATCATCTAAGCCACCTTTCTCATCACACAATGCCTTGTAATGGGCAAGACTTAAAAAAATAATAAAGCACATGTCACCATCACTGATGTATGTGTAAGAATGAGACCAGGTCCGGGAAACACAAAAAAGCCATTTGGAGTGTCTGAATAAGAGCGGAATAAGAATAGTTTGAAAAAATACACAGTCTAACAAGTAATTAAACAATGAAGATGTCAGCTTAGGGAATAACTCAATACTTTCTTCCTTGACTTCAGATTTAAAGATGTCTTTTTTTTCTCTCTCTCTTTTTGACAGAGAAGTACAGTTGCCATAGAATCAACAGACCCTTACTCATATGCCACTTGTACTCTTAATTACATGTATGACCTTGGGCAGGTCACTAACTATTTTGTACCTCAGTTTCCTCTTCTATAAAATATGAACATGTTGCCTAGAAGATGGGCGTGAGCATATAACAATGTGTTTAAGTTGCCAGGCATAGGAAATGGCAAGCTATAGGTGCTCTGTAAATGTTACTGCTCTTATTTCAGTTAAAAGTAGAAAAAGATTTGTCCTTAACGTGCTCTTTTTAGGGGGGAACAAGAGGCCTTCTGTTAAGGGTAGAGATTTTTAAGGCTAGGATAATTGCAGGTTTTCCCTTTCTTTCATAATAACATCAGGCACTAGAGAATGGGTTCTTTAGTGGATCTAGACTGAAGCCCACAGAGTTATTTCCCTGAGGTCCAGGCCTGACATGTGGGACTCACCGGAGTTAGTTTCTGTATATTAGAAAGACCTGGCTTCTGGGATGTCAATTTCAGACTAGAGGAAGTATTCACAAAGTTTCTTCCTGTTGCCTCAGATTTAAGCTTCAAATCCTGAAGCAGTAAAATCCAGGCCCTGATGGCCATTCTAACTGGCATCAGGTTATCCTCTCTCTCACCTGGATTTAGCTCTAAGATCTGGGTTATAGTGTGGTGACACTTACTCTAAGCCCTGTCCTCAAGTTGATAAGGATGTTAGTGGAGATGTCCCAAAGCTCACTCTAATCTCCTGGATGATGCCAATTTTGCAATCTTGAGGTGGAGAAACACTATAATGAACAGCAGGGGTTTACTGAAGTTCAGTACCTAGAAATGTGCTTGCTGTATGAGTTATTTCAAAACACAAAAAGTAACATCCCAACTAGACATGTGAAACAAAATAGCTGGCCTGGTAGGCAGAGAAGAGTGCCTCTCAGTTCAAATGGACAAATTGGCATTTGGCTCCTATGTTGAGGGTCACAACACAGTCTATTCACCAACCAGCACATATAAGGTGCCAGGCTAGGTATAGAGGCTACTACTCTCAGGAAAGAGGTTAAAAAATACAGAAGAAAGAACCTGAATTTCCCCTGAGGTCGACTCCATATATAAATGAAGCCGTGGAACTCGAGGACTTCCCTCTCTGTTTGGTTGTGCCCACACCAAGACAGAAGAGAGGGAACATATGAACGAACCCTTGTGGGGAGCAGCAGTCAGTAAGCACGTAAGATGGGCATACTGTGTCAACTGCGACTCGTATTAGTTCTTTCTCCTCAACCTCAGGGGGATTCCTTTCACAAGCAGACATCTAAGATTTGTTGTCTTCTAGAAATGTCACGGTCTGATTCCTGTTAAATATCAAGCATGCATCTTAGAAAAGAGAGCCTTCTAAGGCACGACCATGATCTTGGGGGGTCTGAGGCAAAGTCTACTGCAGCCACACTGGCCTTCTTGCTTGTCTGGACACATCAAACAGGTCCGACCTCAGAGCCTTCATACCTGCTGTTCCTTCTGCCTGCGTACTCTTCCCCATGTTCCTTGCACAGTTGGCTTCTTCACTTAATTTGAGTCTCTGCTCAAACATTATCTTTCTCAGAAGGCTTTCCCTGACCATGCTATCTAAATTAGCACACTTGCTCCATCTATACCAGCCCACTGCTTGATATCTAACATTCTTTTTGTTTACCTGTGCATGGTTGGTACCCCTATCTAGATCATAGCTCCATGGAGAGAAAGACATTGCTTTGCTTACTGCTGGGACAATATCTGACGTATAGCAGGAGGTCAATAAATAATTTTTCTAAGTAAATGTGTTATCCTTGACAAAGCACTAAAGCCAAGTCATTTTTTTCCCTCATTTATAAGCTGAAATAATGATACCTGACATCATAAAGTTTTGCAAAGGAACTAATATACTTTGAAAACTACTCAATAAACCATAAAATGCACTGAAGTATTAGTAATCACTATGATCCTCTTTACTGTTAACTAGCTCTTCTATCAGAGCACCAGGTAAATAATGGATTTTGAAGCTTTGGCTTGATTTATAAACTTGTCCAAGAGTGGGTGAACTCCTTGAAAGTAGTAATCATATTTCATTGTTTTTCTCTTTAGGCCTGACTTAAAGTAGACACAATAAATTCCTGTCGGATAAATGGATGGATGAAGTAAATAAAATGCCTTAGCAAAGGAAACGAGATGGGGCCAAGTGTACAGTTCTGACTCATGAAGCTGGGGATTAAGACAAAACACTGGATATGGTAATAGACTAGCACCCTGAAGAGTGCCTGGGCTGGACCCCAATCCAGAGGTCCAAGCTGAATCACTGGCCCCAAATCAATAAAACTGTCATCATTAATCAACTGTTCATAAACAGGAGGTCAAACCTGAGTCATGAATCCACTCTGTTAAATGACAACAAATACAAGGCCCTAGGGCGAGACAGAAATTCCTGAACCTAATGACATGGGCAGCCGAAGGTCTGAAGCTACCAGTGAGGGCATTTCACTAGGATGGAAGGAAATAAGCTGCTGTAACTGGGACTACCAGTATGTGGTCAGAAATGGCAGTGGAGTCAGCCATGCATGGGTCTGGGCACTACAGAACTCATTCAGTAAAATGCACATGTCTCTAATCACATTTAGTTCTCACGTTTCAGGAAGTCCATAGTAAATATGGGAGACCCATTCATGCAAACAACTTATGGTCAGTGATTTTGTTTCACAAAGACAGATTAGATCAGAAGTGAACTGAATGTATATCTAGGCATAAAACTAAAGAATTTTAGAGCAAAAAGAAACCTTGGAGGACATGGAACCCAACCTTACCAGTGAATAGGAAAAGAAACTGGGGCTCAGGGTCTACATTGACTTGCTTACAGTCATGCAAGTACTTACTGGCAGGATGGGAACCATGATTTAAATCTCTTGACTCCTCACCTGGTGCTCTTTCCACTTCACCATTCTGTTAGTCCTGAATAATAACTAAGTCAGTCAGACCCTTTGAAAATGGCCATCAAACCAAACAATGCAAAATGCCAAGCAATAAATTAAAACAGGGCCTTCCCCTCACTCCAGAGTTGTGTTTGCAGAAACCCAGAAATTTAAGTCATCAGCAAAAACATCCCAGATATATAAAAATCTCAAGATTCCTCCAATAATTTAAAACATATTTTAGAGCCAGAAGGCCCCCTAGAAATCATTAACTACAATTCCCCAATTTTACAGATGATGAACTACATCTTAGAAAGGTTAGTTTCTCAGTAGCATAGATCTGGTTAAAATGACCCAATAATTTCATAAAATGATTCTTATGCTATTCTATATAGGTGGTCTCAACTCTGGGAATGGGTCCCTGGGATGCTATGAAAAAATCCTTTGTCATTCTCATCAAACCAAATGGACATGCTTGCAGAAAATGGTACATTTCCATTGTATTAGAAAAACACTCTAGAGGTGATGCCATTTGCTCTATAACAACTGAAAAACAATTACATTTTTTTGTCTGACATGTGAAACACACCTAGGTTAAACGCAATTC
Organism: Lynx rufus; assembly: GCF_022079265.1. Lineage (NCBI taxonomy): Eukaryota > Metazoa > Chordata > Mammalia > Carnivora > Felidae > Lynx > Lynx rufus. The sequence continues at coordinate 191,255,382 of NW_025814823.1, forward strand.
CCCAAACCAGTATATAATATGGGGCTCAAGGCACTGGGGGACTTTCCCATGGCTTGACCTAGAGTAGACAACCTAATAGATTCTTGTTGGATGGATAGATGGATAAGTGGATGAACACAGTAAGTAAAAGGCCTATAGTAGAGATATAAAAGAAAAGGAAAGGGAGCCAGTGTTATTTGATTCATGAAGCTGGGAATTAAAATGCTGGAATAAAAACACTGGATAAGGTAACAGATGAGTGCACAAAGACCCCAAATCAGACACCTCAAAAAATGCCCCCAAACCAGGGGTTCAACCTGAACCACTAATTAGTTCAAATGAAGAAGTAATGTCTGTAATGTAATAATTGATATGGTGCACGGGGCAGAGGGGGTACAAACCAAAGACCTTGCTGGGGTAAATCTAACCCTTGAATTTACTAAGTGAATAGCCTGAAAGTCACATTTCAGACCAGATGGTCTGAAATCACTTTAACTGGTCTTTGGCTACAGAATTTCAAACAAGTAAGTGATCTTGTCCCCAAATGTTCTGATATTAGGATATACAAATTTTACCATAAGGCTAAGATTGGAACAAAAACCAATCAGTGGGGTCAATTTCTGTGGATTGTTCAGAAGGCCACAGTAGGATAGCCAGAGGGTGATGACGAGAATGGATACCTGGACTGGCTGTGACAATCATGGAAGAGCTGATTCCTATCATATTCAAGAAGCCACCCATGACAAATATGGGTACACGTTTGTAAGACTCCATGCAAGAACGTGTGCCTATTACAGCTGTCTAGTTGCCACTGAAGTCTTGTCAAACATTATTAAAGATATGAATACCTTCAGCCCAAGATTTTAAAGAAATGCACTTATTTCTTTGCTTAGCGGCATTAGCACTTCCTCATTCATCCTCCTTTCTGGGAAATTCTCATTCCATTCACCTGCATAGCCCTTCTTCTAGCTCCCACACCCAAATAACAGTACACTTTCTGCCTTTTTGGTCCCACTCTAGTTCATTCCTATGAATATCAAAAGAAAGAGAGAAGTCTTCTACGACAAGCTCTTCCACTGACTGTTATATGGCCCTACATTAGTGGTTCTCAACCAGGGGTGATTTTGTTCCTCAAATGGAAATTTAGCAATGTCTGGAAATAATTGGGGAGAGGGGTCCTTAAAGCAAAGGTAATGGTATTTGGTGGATAGAGGCCGGAGTTGCCAGTAAACATCTAAGATGCATAGGACAACACCCCCCTCCTGCCCCTATAAAGAATTATTTGGTTCCAAATATCCAAAGTGCTGAGGTTAAGAAACTCTGTCCTAGATAATTCAAATGTTTCTAGGTCTCGGTTTTCTAACTGGCCAAAAAGAGAATACTTACCTGCTATTCCTAACTCACTCTCTTGCATGGAGGATAGATTGGTAATGTGCACATAAGTGTTTTGAAAAGTACTTTATACATGCTACTTTTCTTTTTAGCTCTTGATACTTTTTCAGATTATATGAGGAGGCTTAAAAGGTGCTTATAAATCTTACTCATTTATAGTACAATCTTTGTACTTTGATTTTAAGAGAGGGTCTTTATTCTAAAGAGAACACAGAGTGGAGCTTTTTATTTATCAAAGTCTACAGAGCAAGCATTACCATCCTTGTTTTTTGAGATAAAAGAACTGGTAGAAGGAACATCTGACCCTTTCCTCAGGAAACAAACAAACAAACAACAACAACAACAGGAGTTATAATTATTTTGTTCATTGGTTTGATAATTATTTGATGTTAATATGTATAAAACAGTAACAATAATATAACAAAAAAGATTATTATCAATCCCTTACAACTGCTCAATGCTAAATGCTTTATATACACTGACAGCTTACCCCGAGGTAGATCCTATTATTATCCACATACGTAGAAGATAAAATTAAGTCTTCGGAGCAAACTATTTGCCCAAGGACAAATAACCAGTAAATGGTGAGGCTTGGAATGGAATCCAGCCCTGTGTAATGCAAATGCTGCAAACACCATGCCATATTGTGCCTGGCACTGAATGTGCATCCTAGGGGTCGGGAGGAAGGGAATAAAAGTATGAATCAGATCTGGATGCTGCCCTTATTAGCTAGCAGTCTCCTGGAGGAGATCAGAAGCCAATACAAGGGGAGACAGTAATAAGTGTCAAAGATGTGCCAATGACCTTCCAGAATGGAACTCTAAAATTGAGAGCTTGAGGCATACGGATTCTAAGTACTGAAATAAGAATTAGGGAAAAAATAAAACAATGGAAAGGAGGCACCCAGGCAAGTTTCCTCAGGTAGAGAGCAGTGCTTCATTACTTTTAGTGCTTACAGAACTGCTCTAAACTCTTTTTTTTTTTTTAATATTTTTTTTTAATTTTTTTTCCAACATTTTTATTTATTTTGGGGACAGAGAGAGACAGAGCATGAATGGGGGAGGGGCAGAGAGAGAGGGAGACACAGAATCGGAAACAGGCTCCAGGCTCTGAGCCATCAGCCCAGAGCCCGATGCGGGGCTCGAACTCACGGACCGCGAGATCGTGACCTGGCTGAAGTCGGACGCCCAACCGACTGCGCCACCCAGGCGCCCCTCTAAACTCTTGATAGTCCAGCTTATACTGATTTGAACACGATGATGATGAGATCCGAGTCACTGGGTCACTTTCCCGGGGCTAAGTTTCTTTTGCCACAATTCAAGGCCACATATTCAATCAAGGATGGCAAATGTGGCCGTGTGTGATGCCACTGCTCCACTGAAATACGGATCAAATGTCATAAATGGGCCACAGTACCTTTCCCTATGTCGTTGGGAAAAGTCTCAGAGTCCTTCTTAACCTTCTTCCCCAGTCATTAACATAGTTGAATAGCACATGAAATAAAACCTATTTCACCTCTCTGGGGTTTTTTTCTATCTGTATGCTATACCTCCTTTACAGAAACATTTGTAGGTGGGATATACATAGCATTAGGTAAAACAGGAGGGTTGAAAAACATGGAGTCCCTGAGACAGGGCAGTTAACATTAAGGTCAAAGGCACACCTGGGTGGCTCAGTGGGTTAGGTGTTAGACTTCAGCTCAGGTCATGATCTCACAGTTTTTTGAGTTTGAGCCTCGCATTGGGCTCTGCGCTGACAGCTCAGAGCCTGGAGTCTGCTTTGGATTCTGTCTCCCTCTCCTCTCATTGCTCCTCCACTGCTTGTGCTCAATCTCAAAAATAAATAGGTAAACATTAAAAAAAGTGGGGGGGATTGCCTGCATAGCTCAATTGGTTAAGCATCCAACTTGGGCTCAGGTCATGATCTCACAGTTAGTGGGTTTGAGCCCTGCATTAGGCTGTGCAGTGACAGTGTGGAGACTGCTTGGGATTCATTCTCTCTCTCTCTCTCTCTCTCTGTCTCTCTCTCTCTCTCTCTCTCTCTGCCCCTCTCCCACTTGTGCTTTCTCTCTCTTTCTCAAAATAAATAAATAAACTTAAAAAAAACAAAATTAAGGTCAAAAAAGGATCCAAATCTTAAAGAAGATGTGTTATACATATACAATGGAATATTATTCATCCATGAAAACGAATGGAATCTTGCCATTTGCAGCAAAATAGATGGATCTAGAGAGGTATAATTCTAAGTAAAATAAGTCACTGAGAGAAAGACAAATGCCATATGATTTCACCCATATTTGGAATTTAAGAAATAAATGAACAAAGAAAAATAAAGAGACAAACCAAAAAACAGACTCTTAACTATAGAAAACAAACAGATGGTTACCAAGGAGAGGTTGGGGGGGAGGGGAGGGGTAAAATAGGTGATGGGAATTGAGAGTACAATTATCTTAATGAGCATAGAGTAATATATGGAACTGGTGAATCACTGTATTGTACACCTGAAACAAATATAACATTGTATGTTAACTACACTGGAATTAAAATTAAAAAAATAAAGACAGCCTCATTCAAAGCAAGGTGTTTATAAAATATTTCATATATGCTAGTTAATTTTTCTAATCTATAGTACAATAAATTATGATTCTAATATTGAAAAAGACACAAATCTTGGGGTGCCTGGGTAGCTCAGTCAGTAAAGCATCCAACTTCAGATCAGGTCATGCTCTCACGGTTTGTAAGTTTGAGCCCCGTGTTGGGCTCTGGGCTGTACTGACAGCTCAGAGCTTGGAGCCTGCTTCAGATTCTGTGTCTCCCTCTCTCTCTTGTCTCCCCCACTCATGCTCTGTCTCCCTGTCTCTCAAAAATGAATAAACATTAAAAAATGAAATTAAAAAAAATTTAAAAACACCCAAGTCTTTTAGCAGAGGGTAATTTTCTGTTAAACTTAAGAGTTTACTATTATTAAGGACTGGATTTACCTCTAAGTTTCCTGGCAGTCATGGCAAGAAGGGAAATACTACTAGGGGATATCACTGACATTTTCTGAACAAGGAAAGAATTATATTTTTTTTCCCTTTTAGATAGCACTGAATCACACAAGCATCCTGCTGCATGAGTCCTTATTTATGGAAAACTGAGTAACTGTTAATATAGGGCATCCATTTTAGAAAAAAGTATTTGAGGTGAATTGATGAATAAAAGAGCCAGTCTCAGGGAAACTGCATTGTGACATGTGCCTTTGACCATGAGGAGGCCATCTCTGAGAGTGTGTGTATGGCTAACTTCAAACTCATCCCTGATAGTGGGGAAAAAAAAAGAAAGAAAAAGAAAAAAAAACAACAAGAAAAAAAAACGGCTCTAGAACGTGCTTTTGGAAGATAGGCCTGTAAGTAATGGAAAATTCTTAGACACTTAATACTGGATAGAATGCTCTTTCAAATGGACAAGAGTGAAGTTAAATTCTAAGGTCAACACATAAAGTGGGATTAAGTCAAAAATAAAAATTCATCTTGAAAATCTCTTTGGTTTCCCATAAGTAAAATATGGAATGCACAGTATTTTTTTGACCCAACATAGTGTGTGCATGTAAATATATGATGCTTACTGTAGTGTATAGTATTCCATAAAAATGACACAAAATAGATTGTTCTTAATTATGTGAGTCTGAATAATTAAAGAAATGTGAGTTAAAAGTGCATTTGAAATAACTTCTTTGTATCAATAGGACTAAACCGGTGTTGTCCAAAAGAGATATAATGCAAGACGTAGGTGCAATTTAAAATTTTGGAATAGCTACATTAAAAAGTAAAGAGAAACAGGTGAAATTAAATTTAATAACATTTTGTTTAACCCAATATACCCAAACTACTATCAATTCATCACATAACCATACTAAAAAATATAAATGAGATAGTTGGGGTTTTTGTATTAAGACTTCAAAATCTGGTATATATTTTATATTTATAGCATATCTAGATCTGGGCAAGCCACATTTCAAGCACTCCAGAGCTTTACATGTGGCCCGTGGCTACCACATTTCCTGTATCAGTGCAGATTTAAGCCTTTTCTACCCTTTGGCATTTTTTCCCAGATTTTAATTAATGAAAACTTCTAGTAAGCACCCAAATCACTGTGATCATTTGGGCTGTGGTGGCCTGCACAGTCGTGTTTACCCCACAGCACTGGAATCTCAGACTGGATCCCCTGGAGTTGATCTTGTCTCAAAGACTGATACACAGTCCCAGCAGCTGTTCTGGTCTCCCCAATTCAACACCTCATTAAAGCCTCACTAGTCAGACGGCGGTGGCCAGGCTTAGAAGTGGGGAGGAGGAAGTGTCTCCTTTGAGAGGCCCGGGACCAGATGGCTTGCTCTGTGGGCTGTGCTGGTTCCTGAGTCACCAGATGCAAAGGCTCTAGCAGGGGGCCCAAGCAGGTGGTGTGTGATAAGTCAGGGTTAATGAGGCAAAAGAAAGCCTAAGCCTCTTCACAGATTTGCTGGTAGAGGCCAAGGGGAGCAGAGAAAGCTGATATTGGGGCCCCACCCTGGCTTCTGTGACCAAGGGTGCCCCACACCTCAGGTGATCTATAACAGACACCTCTTTAACAGTGTCTTCTTATAATTTGCCTTTGGAACAGATCTGAGACTCACTGTAGAAACATTCCCATTTTTATTCTCCCTAAATTCCTGGGGAGGCAGGTACTATTATTATTTCTCTCTTCTGACAGATACAGATAAGAAAACCCCAGACTTGTGGACATCAAGAGACATAGAATAACAAAAGTTTCAAAGTAGGAGCCTGTGGGCTATTTGGGGCCAGGAGATGCAGTTTTGGGGATTTACCTAGAGTTTTAAATAAAAAAATACATAAATAAAAACTCAGGCATTTGGATTGTGGATTTCTCTTGCAAATCGTAAGATTTAGCAACGAGGCCCAAATTCCTACATGATTACAACTGGCTAAGGCTGAGTAGTCACTTTGCTTTTCATGCAATCAGGGACTCTAGGTCCAGAGCATCACAGTCCCCTGACCCCCCAACCATCTTACCCCTGTGCCTCTTTATTTATTCATTACTTGTCAGTCCTTGTAGATCTTTGAATTTGGGGCCTTGGCTTAATGCATTAGACTTTAAGGGTATGTACGTTTCTTTCTTTCTTTCTTTCTTTCTTTCTTTCTTTCTTTCTTTCTGTATTTATTTTGAGAGAGAGAAAAAAAGTGAAAGAAGAGAAAGGGCAGAGAGAGAGAGGTAGAGAGAATCTAAAGCAGGCTCTGTTTTGTCAGCGTGAAACCTGATGCAGGGCTCGAACTCACAAACTGGGAGATCATGACCTGAGGCAAAACCAACAGTTGGATGCTTAACCGGCTGAGCCATCCAGGCACCCCAATGATATGTACATTTTTTAAATGGAGGAAACTTTAAGCTACATAAATAAAGGCCCACGGCAGAAATTCAAACACCAATACTCTAGGGGAGAGGGAAATACTTATTTTTGTTATGGCCCTTCTCTAGGCTTTGATACCATGTGCCTTATCTCAGTCTTCTTGCCAACATTATGGAATCCATCCTATTATGTTTTCCATTTATTAGATGACAAAACCAATGCACAGAGACCGAGAATGGTGCTCAAAACCATGATCATGTAAACTGTTAGTGGGTAGGTTGCAATGAGCTCCATTTGCCATCTTTCTATTCCTTTATAGTGTTCCTCTCACTCAATGCTCAAGGAATAGTGTGACCTTTTCCCTACACAGTGTTCTTTAGATAAAGCCTTTGAAAGAAATACAGTGTTTTTTTTAAATTACTTATTTTTGAGAGAGAGTGAGAGACAAAGACGGGGAGGAGAGACAGAGAGAGACCGAAAGAGACAGAGAGAGAGACAAAGACAGAGAGGAGAGAGAGACAGAGAGGATCCCAAGCAGCCTCTGTGCTGTTAGCTCAGAGCCTGACATGGGGCTTGAACTCACAGACTGTGAGATCATGACCTGAGCCAAAAGCAAGACTCAGAGGCTTAATGAACTGAGCCACGTGCCCCAGAAAGCAACACAATTTGAGTCGTAATATCTAATGGGCCTCCTAAAATCTTATACAAGTTCCTTAGCCTCTTGAGATTCAGAATTTTCTAAATAGCACAACACATTTTCAGCAGTGGAAATTGGGAGGTATGCTTGGGGGAGAGTACGGGTTCAGAAAATGCTGATTTCCCTCCCCCCCAATCTACTTAACTAAATAAGCTGTTAGAGCAGTTACTGTAATTGCCCATCTACCATGTGTGCTCACAGCCATGAGTAGATGTGACTCCTCTCTCCATTCCAAGAGAAGACCCTGCTTAATTCAACCCCATCAGGGTCATCTGATTTCACCTGCACAGTGATTGGCTCAGGTTAGGCGTGTGAATAAGTTGGTCCACTCAGAGTGAATCCCCAGGTTTTGTTTGAGGTGAGGGGGTGGGGGAAAAAAGAGAGGCTATTGTAGATTCTGGATGTGCAATATACTATTGGAACAGCTGCTGCCATTTTGCAACCGTGAGTGAAACCATGTGAAGAGAAGCCAACTTCGAGTTCCTACAAAACTGAGGGAATCCCAGAAAAAAAAATGGATCAAAACTCCAGTCAAAGCCTCGTTCTTTCTGGACTTTTACATTATCTAGCAGCCGAGAGCATTCGCCCTAATCCAGACACAGCTGTTAGGTATAGTTGAAAGCACTCTTCTGGTGCTTTCAATTTATTTAAGTCCAAGATGACGACTATCAGGGGACCATGCTAACCAATGTACTCTCCTACTGACTGGCTAGCATACTTGTAACAGCAACTTATCATTCCAGTGATTCAGCCATCCCAGTGGGGATGGAGAAGTAGTATGAGGCAAGGCAGCTGGAGAGCTGGCCCTTCCATCTACAGGGGCTCCTCCTGGGCTACCACACTCATCAAGACAGCAGCTGATAGCATTGGCTTTGAAGTTAGAGTAACTTCATATATTTGGGTCAAAGCAGGCACTTTCTTCATGCAAAGTGTTGGGAGACCCAGAAGACCAGAATGTGGCACTTGTTGTAATATCAGTCAGTGACCTACCTATGAGTGGGTGGTTTGTGTCAACTGTGCCTTCCACCTTCCCTAGAGGAACACAATTATACAAAGAAAGAAAAGGAGTGGATCATACCAAGACTTTCAGAAAAGCCAGGACTGTTTCCTGAGTGCTTTTTATATTTTCTATTCTTATGCCATTGTATTGGGGTGAAAAGGGAGCCATAGGGGTTCTTGAAGCTGTGAGCATGGGTAAGACACCACAATGGATATGAGCAAAATGAGTGAATCCTCCTCAAGTCTTAGTGCTTTAAAGTTTAAGACAGGGGTCCCAAACTCAAATGCCTACAGAGGCTGGCAGGTGACTTTAACGAATGGACGCCCAAGTAGAAGTCTGGAGACTGTAGATCCTGATAGGGACATGTCTACTTAGCTCCAGTTGAACATTTCTGACAAGAATCTTGAAATGTGTTTTTTTTTAAATGTAAAATTTCTTTAATGTGAAATTTTCATTCATTTTTTTCCTCTCTCAACACTGACAAGATTAAACGAAACACGTAGGTGGGTGGATTTGGCCCTCACACTAAAGACAATTGAGGGAGCTGGCTGGATTACCAGAAAGGAATAAGAGGTGGTAGCTTTTTTGTTCTAAGGAATCCAAGTGGAGAGTGACTGAATGAGGTGGGGAAAGTGGATGGAGGGCTGTGGCTCCCCCATGTAGGTTAGACACAGACACCTCAGGGCACAGGGTTTCCGTTGGGATGGCTACATAGACTCCTGTCAGGACCGAAGCCAACTGTACTACTGTTGGGAGATTCCACAACGATTCCTGTGACCAAAAGTAGCAGCAGAGAACAGAGCCACGGGCATAGCTACTTGATCTCAAAATGACCTCATGGGGGTTAGATAGTACCAGTGACCATTGTCAGGGTCTGTAGCTGAGGCTGTCTCCCAGCTTGGGGAAGGGAGCCCACTGAAATTCCTGATATGTGCTTCTCATCAATCTTAGTGAAGTACTCTTAGGAATTAGAGAAAGGTAAATAACAAAAATGAAGACATCTGACATGCCACAGAGTAGTCATAACTGCTATGGTGGGGACTGTCATTTCCACATGAAAAAAAAAAAATCATGAGTGTTCTCCAACACTCAAGGTTCACAAAGCTGGTGAATGCCTCAGGTGCACTCAAACCCTAGACTCCAGTCCCAAGTCCCCTCGGATCCAGGCTGCTTCTCCAGGTGTTCTTCCCATACTGAACCCCCCCTTTTTTTCACTGTTGTTTACATTTTGTATACTACCTAGATAGCAGTGGCGGTCTGATCCAGAAATTCCAAGAGTATTTGACTAAAATATTTTTTTTCTCTACTATCTGTTAACTGTATGGAATGAACATTCCAGAGGACATACTTTGAGAAATGCTGCATTATGCACCTAATGGTATAGAAAATAAATGATTTCAAGGTAAATTTCCACTGCCCGTTTTACCGCCATTACTATTATTTCAGTCCATTAAAACAAAATTTAGATGAAGTGTCTATGGCCATGACATCCCATTTTTTGGTTGCTCTTGAATATTTTTAAATCCTTTTTTGTGAGATCCTAAGTCCAGTTGCTACGTAATCAAAGCCAGTTTCTAGAAGAAGCTCTCTCAAATTGTGGAATACCATGTGCTCTGAAATTCGAACCCACGGGATGTTAATTTATGGAGGTGATGGACTGATGACATGCCGAGGCCAATGCCATTTCCTGAGGGAAAGGGGCTGCCATGCTGTGCAGGGCCATGTGCAGAAGAAGCACCAGGTTTGGGCAGGCAGAAGGGGGAGTGGGGTGGAGGCTGGACAAAAGCCTTCAGTGGGTTCTCCCCAGGAAAGGGAAGGCCAGGCAGAGTAAATGGTTTATCTTTCTCTGTATACCATATGTTTCCACTCTTATGTGGATCCTGAGAAACGTAACAGAAGACCATGGGGGAGGGGAAGGAGGAAAAAAAAAAAAAGTTAGAGAGGGAGGGAGCCAAGCCATAAGAGAATTAAAAACTGAGAATAAACTGAGGGTTAATGGGAGGTGGGAGGGAGGGGAAAGTAGGTGATGGGTCTTGAGGAGGGCACCTGTTGGGATGAGCACTGGGTGTTGCATGGAAACCAATTTGACAATAAATTCCATATTAAAAATAAATGGTTTAGGATTGGCCAGCCTGAATGATTCCAATGATCTCTGGGCCACATCTAATCTAAAACATTAGATGATTTAGGACAGGGGAAACCAGAATGGCGCCATTAGAGAGTTGGATAAGGAGGTGGCTGGGACCTGACTTCGGACTGGTTGATTTGCCCACAGCAGGTATGCTCCCCAGCGAGGTGGTACTGTCCTTAGGAATTAGCTAGCTCTGGGTTTGTGAAGTCCCCAAATGCGAGAGCATCGAGCATAGTCAAAATAAGAGAATATAGTTAATATAAGTGGCCTTGTTTTAAATAGATGCCAAAGAGATAGATACAAAATCTAAATAAAAACGCTCTTCGAAATTCATGGCAACCGAACATGCAGTTGTCAGGATGAAGGCAACAGCCAGTGGGAGATCCCCAGGAGGTCCTCATGAAAGTAAGTCCTGTCAACAGAGGCCAAGTGCAAAGAACACTGGCGCCAACTACGATAGTACTAGTCGAGAGAGACTTTTCTGCCCTTGTTCTCTCCTCCCTTGGAATTACCGAAATGAGACTGTTTGGGGGACTCAAATTGCCCAGATGATTCTTCGTTATCAGAGTGTGACCAGAAAAGTCATAGGGTCGGCCCTACGTTTATTCAGTGAAAGGAGAAACTCTGGGTGTATTGAGTGGGTTTGAACAGGTTATGTTGTGTATGAGAGAATAATCTTGCTGTCTGATTGCATGTTATGATTCTCACTTGCTCAATGTACTGGTTCTACCATAGCATTGTACAAAAACATACACATATCTAAACAAATACCATATTTTGTTGGCTACATTCTACTCAATGGGGCTCAACAATACCAAAGGATTCCTTAAAAGTAAAAAACAGAATATAGAAAGCATGGAGTCTGAAATGTTCTTTCAAAGTACTTTTCAGTTCATTTAACACTGACAATTGTATGGGTTTTCCTTTCTTCTTTCTTCTTTTTTTCTTTCTACGTTCACTGAATTAACACTCAATGTCTAAAATAGCTATTGCTTGTAGTTCAAGGATATTGTGAGTTCCAACGAAGCTTCTTGTGAACCCATAAAATATCTTTCTCTTAAAAAAAAATCCCTGCTGAGATCACGGTGCTAAGATCTATGTTGGGACTAACCTGTTACTTAAATTGGCAATTTCATCTGGTCCAGGTGTGTATTTTTAAAACAAAAGGATTTAGTTTACCTATCAGATGGTACTTGATTAGGGTTCCCAGAGTCATCGTTATAACTGAAGCAGCCAGGATGGGTTCCTCCCTCGGGTAGCAATTTTCCTCTACAATGATCCTGCTGAAGAAGTTCGGGATTTACCATTCACTGTGTTCCAATTCCCCTGCGTGCAACATTTAGCTACAGAAGCATTACAGTATGCCCTATTTTCTTGAAGGCATATTTCTTTTCTCCACTTTCAGATATGGTTCTTCTATGTCCTGATCTTGAAATGAAGTTCAAATGCCTTTCTTCAAAAGTTTTAAACTTCAGGTCTTTTTATGGCCTTGTTCGAATACAATGATTACAATTTGGTCTTTCTGGATGGTGGGGTGAAAAATGATGTTCATTGAGTGTTTTATTGCTTCTAATCCACTCCCTTCCACAGCTACTCTATCAAATTAATTCTGCTTCTGCTTTGGCTGCTCCTGTCTATGTACATTCAATTCATAACTGGAATGCTCCCCTCCCACCTTATTTATAGATTTTTTACTAATTTTTCACAGATTAACTCAAAACTCACTGCCCTTACTTGGTTAAAAAGCAAACACAGAACTGCATCTGGAAGGTGCCAACACATAGGTCTGCAGATCCCTAAAGATCCCCATGCCCTCCTCCTACACTTCAAGTTCAAGAACCAGCCACGCAGATTTCTTGGAAGTTATCCAGTTCTTGGCTTGGTTTGGTGATAAATCATGGGGAGACTGGGGCTAGCCCAGCCTGCTCGGACATTAGTGATGAGGAAGAGGCCATAGCTGACTGTTGCCTGCAGGCAAGGCAAATCACAACTACGCAGATGGATTGCCTCTCTCCCTCCAATTTCTCACTCTGAGGCCCCAGGGAACTTAACCTTCAGGCCCCAGTGCATCCTATTCCAAGAAATGTTCTATTTCTCCTGTGTGTCTTTCTTTTCTCCTTTCTGCCTGTCTCAGATTTGGCCCCCTCCTTCCCCAAGGGCTTCCTGGTTTCTGTTCCTGTGCCCCTGATTTAGTCCTCTAGGATTCTATCAGGCTTCCTCATAATCCTAACATGCTGAATTGGGAGCCAGAAGCTTCCAGGGAAATATACACTTCTCTAGGAGCTGTCTGCAGCTGTTGGTATACCTGGGAGTGTTTGCTTTGTTGCAGTGGGATTAGCTACAAGTGTTGGCTTGCAGAAGGGACTGGAGGATAGGGGAGTCATAGTGTATCTTGTCCCTTCCTATCTTTTGGATGGATTGAAGCCTCTTGGGAAAGACAGACTAGGGGAAGAAGCTGTTAGAACAAGTCAGCACAGATTTCTAAATAAGAGATAGGCTGCTTTGTGGCCCATGAGGAACAAAAGAGACATAGAGTTGCAAGGAGATTTTTCTTCTTTTTCTGCAAGGATCTCAGATGTGCTCTGACCTCTTCCATCACCACTAACCTCAGGAGAAGCTATAGCCTGAACCACCAGTATGAGCTTTGACATCTGAAGACATTCCATGATGGGGTGGGAGAGGATGGGGGGGCATCTCTAAATGGGCTTGTGGGTAGGGGAAGTCAGCTCAAGTGAGACAGGATAATAGGGGTAATGGTGGATGCAGCCGAAAGACTGGTTTATGGGGACAAGCAAGGGACCCCTTTGTAGATGGTTAAAACAATGGATGGGGGTACTGTGGAGAGAGCCTATAGCTTGCAGTAATTAAGGGAGGGAAAACCTGCACCAACATACTGTTGATATAAAAAGGAAGTTGGGAGAGGACATCCCGCATTGCCAAAGGCTGGTGGAGCCTGGCATATTTTGCAAGTTAATGGTGCAGGATAATATAGCTAATAGCTATCATTTACTTAGTGCTTCCTGTATGCCAGTCACTACCTTGCAATCTTTCTCCACATGCATTAGCTTAATCTTTGTAACAACCCTCTAGAATTGGCACTATTATCATCACCATTTCATAGTTGGGGAAACTAGGGGTTAGAGCAGTTTAGTAAATTCCTGAGGTCATAGCTAGAAAGTCCTGAGCCCCTGAGACCCCATGCACATATGGAAAGTTAATATTACCCTAATAGCACAGCAAAATGGACTCTGGGCACACAGTGAACATCCATCTTTCCTTATACCCTGAGTTATGAGGTTTACTTTCTACCTGTTACCCCAATTATCCTTTTAAGAATCTCAAATTTGAGAGGACACATCTCTAAACCGGTTTCAGCTTCAATCAGGACCCAAATTAAATCTGTTTCCTTTCAAACCCAGCTGGCTGCTCTTTCTGCGACCAGCTGGAGCACCCCCCTACCTCACCAGAGAGCTGTCAGCAGGGCTGCGGTGGCCCATCTTCAGGACGCCCTGGCTTGCCACTTGCAGATACTATGTCAAAGAGAGGAGACAAACTGCTATGGAAGTGCTAAGGAGTACATCTGAGCTGCCTACAGGAGAGGAATGTCTGCAGCCAGGTTTAGAGCCATTGTGAGTGTGCAAAGGCATACAGGGTAGGTGGCCTCCAGAGTGTTTGCAGGAGACCTTGACACGTGATGCCTACACAAGGGTGAAGCATTTTGAAGACTACCCGGGACTACATCTCCACCTTCAGTGTCCTATAGTTTCTCCACCTTGCATTATTGGCTAACAGTTCTTTGCTATGTGGGTTGTCCTGTGCACTGTAGAGCCTCTAGCAGCATCTGTGGCCTCTACTCACTAGATGGTAGCCACCACTCCCCCTAACCCAACTTGTCATCTCCAAAAATATCTTCAGACATTGCCAAATGTCCCTTAGGGGACAAAATCACCCCCACTTGAGAACCATTTCACTTTCCCATCTTCACAAAGCAGTGGTTGGATAGGGAGAACTGGATGAGGCTAGGAGTCAGGAGACATGAGGTCCAGGCTCCATTTAGCTCTTCCTAAATGGCACTGAGAAACTCTCTGTTGTTCTCTGGGCCTCAGTTTCCAGATCTGTAAAATTACAGGGTTGAGAAGAATGATCTTTTAATTTAGGAAACCTTCCTTCCATGCTATCTGAAGTCTCTAATAGAGTCATACAAAACAAAACAGAGCAACTAGCCGCAGTTCAAAACTGGTGTCGGATGGAGTCATTCCAACCCATCTGGCTTATTGATTAAACAGCTTATTTCTTGGCAAACACAAATTAAGCCTTGTGGATACCACAGGAATGATTCAAATATAATACAGATCAGTGTTCCTCAAAAGGCAGTCATGGGACAGTCACACAAAATACTGTTTAAAAACATAAGATTCCTCGGTCAATACTAAATCTAATGAATCATTATAACCATTATACTTGCAGAGGCCTGGAAATCTGTATTTTAATACACTCCCTGAGTAATATTGTGCATATTAAAGTCTGACAACTACAGATATAGATGATGTTCCCAAGGAATCTGCAATCTCTTTGAAGATACAGAAACCAATTTTTAAAACGTGAAAAGCCATACATCTTTAAAGATGGTAAGCACCGGGAAGTTGCCAGAAGGAGAGGCAATGGCTGAAATACCACTCAAACCTTCCTATCACTATGACCAATGATGTTGAAGACCATTTCATGTGCTATTGGTCATTCATAAATATTCTTTTGTGCAATGCTTGTGGGGTTTTTTTGCCCATTTTTTTTGAGTTGTCTTTTATTGGTGATTATAGTAACTCTTCATGTATTGATATAAATCATTTATCAAATCTCTATAATGCAGATATTTTCTGTCTCTTGCTTGTCTTTTCTTCTCCTTAATGCTGTCTTTGATGAGTAGACGTTTTTATATTGAAAAAATCCAATTAATTATATACTCTTTTATGTTTATGTGCTTCTTATGTCCTAAGAAATCCTTGCTATCCTATACTCATGAAGATAACCTTGTATATTTTCTTCCAGAAATTTAATAGTCTTAGTCTGTGATCCATTTCAAATTAATTTTGCTGTGTAGGATAAGGAAGGGGCTGAATTTCCTCTTTTTAATTTTTTTTTTTTTTTTTTTTTTTACGATTTATTCACTTTTTGAGAGACAGAGACAGAGTGCTATCAGGGCAGGAGCAGAGAGAGGGAGGGAGACACAGAATCCGAAGCAGGCTCCAGGCTCTGAACTGTCAGCACAGAGCCCGATGCAGGGCTCAAACTCACGAACCGTTAGATCATGACCTGAGGTGAAGTTGGAGGCTTAACCGAGTGAGCAACCCCGGGACCCCTGAATATCCTCTTTTTTTTTTATTTTTTATTTTTATTTTTTTTAACGTTTATTTATTTTTGAGACAGAGAGAGACAGAGCATGAATGGGGGAGGGTCAGAGAGAGAGAGGGAGACACAGAATCTGAAACAGGCTCCAGGCTCTGAGCTGTCAGCACAGAGCCCGATGCGGGGCTTGAACTCACGAACCGTGAGATCATGACCTGAGCCGAAGTCAGATGCTTAACCGACTGAGCCACCCAGGCGCCCCTGAATATCCTCTTTTTAAAACCTAAGTTTGCTTTTGCTAGCACCACTTGTAAAAAAACAAAAACAAAAACAAAAAACCTCTCCTCTCTCCCACCTGAACTGCCTTGCTACCCATGTCAAAAATCAGTTCACTATATAGGTATTGACTATATATACTTGAGTATGTATATATACTTGAGTGCATTTCTGGATTTTCTTTTCTGTCCTATCCTTCAATTTTTCAGTTCTTTCACCAAGTACCATATCATGTTGATTCTGCAGCTTTATACCAAATTTGATACTAGGAGATATTCAACTTTTTTCTTTTTCAAGACTCTTTGGCTATTCTTACTCCTCTGCATTTCCACATAAATTTAGAAATAACGTGTATCTACAAAAAAAAAGTCTCTTTGGCATGTGGACTGTGATTCCATTAAAACTATAAATTAGAGGGAAAATGGAGAAATGGCATTATGATGCAGTAATACTCAGTTTTCCAGTCTAAGATATATGTATTTAATTTCTCTTCTAAAGAGTAGTCTGTCTCCCATCACAGGTAGGTCTTTCTGTGTTTGGCTATCGTACTGACATTCATAGGTTAGCAAACGGTGAGAAGTCTCCCAGCTAACATGGTTCATTTAATTCCTCTTTTAGGAATTTAAATTTGAGGAGGTGAATTCTTCAGATTCAATATCCAAAAAAATAAGGTTTGGGGTTTTTTGAGTTTTCCAAAGATGATCTAGCTCCTGCATTTCTGTAGACTTCAGCTGTTAGGCTTTTTCTTTAATTTAGTGAGTTATTCAATATCCTTTTAAACATTTCTTTCAGGAAGGTACACTGTTGCTTATGGCCAAAAAACTCTAATGTGACTTTTAACATTATTATAGATGAACATAATTTGAATTAAATTAATCCATATTATAATTGCTTTTAAGATATTCTCTGTTGGTTCATGTTCAAATTTTTTGATATGATACCAATTTGTACCCTAAGCAAAAATGACTTTTTGGAAAAATTCAGAGCAACAGAAGCGATATAAAAAATCTTAAAACATCAGTCATTTAATGAATTATATACTAATCATTCAGAGTTAATTGGAAGCATAGCCTGTGGAATAATTCTTCTATTTTAACATTTGTCTCAAGTAATATCCTAGAAGGGAGCTGAGAAGATAATAGTGAACATACAATTATTTTCGTTTCTTCCAAGATGCTCAAGAAATAAATGAATTTAAATTTAGAAAGAACCTGATCACATCCAGAAAGAGGGTACTTCCCTATAGAAGCCAACTTCTTTTCCCAAAGCCCTCAGTTCCCTAGCCTGGCTTTAAAGCACTCACTGCATGTAACTTACAGGTAATTCCCTGGTAGAAGCTGATTACTTCAGAAAATGTGCATGTGCCTCCCTCTATGACCATCATACTTTCTGGATTTCTTAAGCGATATGAACCCAGGAGACTCCAGACCTAGCAGCATTACAGACCTCCACTTCACCTGCCATGTCCATACTTCTCTGAATGGCTTTTTCCACATCTTGGACCCCTGGAGCATCTCTCTCCTTATAGCAAGCTGAGTCAAGGTGTCATTACTAACAATAGCTGTTGGAGTCACTCCTGTTTTCTGCAGCTGCTTTCAGTCCCCATTAAATGGATGTCTAGTGTCACTTGATATCAACCCATGAAAGGACTGATTTCAATCAAGAAACCAGGCACATTTGTGAATTATCCTGGGGTTGTGGCAAGGACTAAACAGCATACCACACATAAGTTACTCTTTAGTACCCTGGAAAATAGTAAATACATATTAGCTATTGGATTTTATGTTTTTACCATGGTGATAATCACCCGGAATCAGCAAGGTAGGAGTTATTTCACTTATATTGATTTTCCAAAGTACTGAAATTCCCACCTCTAGATTAATTTCATCCTTTTACATGAGAATTGGTTCCTTACTATCTGGAAATCTCACTAAAATATACCACTATATATCCTTGGGCATCTTAAATACGCCATACTAATTTAAGGGAACAAGTTCTTGATAACTAGGATTATCATCGTAAGCAATTATGATACAGGCTACAGCAGAGGCCCTCAAATCACATGGACCGTTTGTATAATCACATGATTTGTTGTGGATCTCTCTGAGAAGCGGAGTGAAACCATGAACATTTGCTCCAGAAAAATGCACACATGGAGCAAAAATTAAAACAAAACAAAACAAGCTCTGGCATATACAAGTTTTAAGAGGATTCATGTGCCCTTAAACGGCACAAGTCTCCAAGCAGACCCCAAAAACCTCATGCCTCACACTAAGCAATGATGTGGAAAAGGAGCAAGAGGAAGGAGATAAAACTTTACAACATGCCAGCATTTTGCACTCTACCAGGCTTTATATGCATGATCATATTTAATATTCCCAACAGCCTCATGAGATATATTCTATTTACACCCATTTATACTAACTTCTCAGATGAGGAAACTCAAGATCAGAAGAATATGTGGTATAATATAGTAATTGAACAGAGAGGAGACTCAAATTCTAGAGTCCAGTGTTGTAACACCTGTGTTTTCTAGTTCATCCCTTCTCTGTTATCCTTTCTCCCCCAGCAATCATTATACCTATCTCTAATAGGGGTTAAAGTGAAACCATTCATTGAGAACCTATCTCAAGTCAATCAATGACAGAGAACCTTTATATGTAAAATCTCAGTTAACCCTCTCAAGTTGCCATGCATGATGTATAAATAAGTATTCTTAACTCCAATAATAATTACAAAACTGAGACTTAATCTGCCTAACACCAGATTTGAGTCCAGATTTACTCCCAAAGACTATAGTCTTTCCCCTCCCACTTCCTTCTAAAAGCTATCCCTGTTTCATATGCACCACCAACAAATGTAGCCATTTGTTTCTTAGGCCCAGACTGATGTGAACTAAGAGTCTGGCTTCAAGAAACTGTATAGGGGCTTTTTAAAATTTTTTCTACAGTCAAGTATGTATCCTTAATGTATGAGGTCTTGCCCACCTCTTCAGGGGCTCACTGTTCTTTGTACTGAGCTAACGCTAGTCTTTGGGAAGATCTTGCTGACCCTCCTGCAAAATTATTAAACATCCTCTGTCTTTAAAAGCAATTACCTGAGCTGCCAAAGGAATCACAGGGAAAGCAGCTTCAAATTACAACAGAGAGTTGCAGAGCATAACTATGTTGTCATATACCATTTCTGTTTATGGATTTCTATACAGACATGTATCGCTCCTCAATAGAGACTGCTTTATGAGTGTTTTATTTTCCACACAAAGCAGTCTCTGGGAACATCGAGGTGTGACCACAGTATTTTGTTACCTTATGCTTGGCTTCCTTCTTCTGTATAGTGAAGAAAAATGTGATGGCCTGTTTTAGTTAGAGGAAACCTGTATAGCTGAGACTTCTATTTGGCTATCTCCAATACCCCCAAAGAATATCACGTATTTCTTTTGCCTTTTGCTCACATTTTCCACAGGATAGTTCATAGACAATTGAATGAATAAAATAAAAATTTATTTAAACCAGAAGTCAGCAAACTAAGTCCTACAAAAAAGTCCAGACTGCTTGTTGCCTGTTATAAATAAAGTTTTATTGGAACACAACCATGCCCATTAGTTTATATATTATCTATGGGTGTTTTTGCACTATGATAGCAAGGATAAGTAGTTACAACACAATAGAGACCATCCCCCTACAAAGCCTAAAATGTTTACGATATGGCCTTTGCAGAAAATGCCTGCCAACCTTCAATATACTTCCTGGGTGATGGTCACTGTGCTAAGTGATATATATATACATTTAGGGCCCATTGTGACTTTTGGGAGGTTCTAGGCATTTTTGCCTTCGTGGTTTCTTCCTCCATAAAAAATGATCAAAATTATATTTTGTGACTACTATGATATAAATATAAATATATTACATATGAAAACATTTTCTTTGATTTTAAATTCATTTTATTGTCCTAATTTTAAAAGAAATTAAAATACTTTGTGGTGCTCCAAAAATATTGTGAGCACTGTGCCCACAGTGCTTAAAAAACATCAGCCCGACCTACATCATAGATAGGATTTATACTTCTTAGAAGCCCCGTTAGAGAAGATGAGGAAACCAGATCTTCGAGCATCTGATGTCCTCTGTGCAACACAAGCCCACACATGTAGCAAGAACTCAGACTCAGGTTTTGTCAGACCCAGGAGAGTGAACTCTTAATCCCTTTGTCATACATTTTCACTGCCTCCCCTTCCCTGCCATGATCATGGGGACAGTTAGGTAAAATGACCCAAGAACCACCAGAAAAGGAGAGAAGCTTTTCCATTAGAGCACTCGGGCTACTTAAGTGCCTTGTGATCCTCATTACTCTTAAAACTATTAGGCATTTTAATTAGTACTTGCAAACAGTTGTAGATAAGGGTTAAAAAAGATTATTTCTCGGAATGTTTTTGCTCCCTAGAGTCTTACCAGGAGCAGGGATGAGATGACTTCTCTTGTCATGTAGTCCCTCCCCTATAGTTCTCCAGTTAAGGAAACACAGAATTTTTATAGTTGTATCTGTTCACTAAAATATATGACTTGGCATTTTCACTCTCAGAATATATTGAAAAATAATTTAAGCTGCCTTCCAGTGTTATCTACAACTTGTACAGGACATTGCTGGCTGCAGAGAAAGCTCAGGAGACTACACAGAAATGAGAGATTTGAAAGATATCGTCCCAAAGGGGAAGGAATAAGTATATTACTTTCTTTTTCTTTACAAACATGTACCAGCTAAGAACTTCTGAAACAAAAAGAAAATGTCTGTTAGCATAGAAGCCTGAGAGTCTAGAGTAGCAAGTACAAGGGACTGTCTGCTGAGTGGAGAAAGCAGTTCCTCAGTGAGCCCCATCGCTGTGTATCTTCACCAACATTCATGGGCCATCATCTCAGGGGTGCCAGGAACCACCTCTGCTCCCAAATCCCTCTCCATCCAATTTCTTCAAATCATTTGCTTTTGGATCAAGGCTTTGAATCGGTCACATTGGCACCAAAATGAGGGTCAGGTTGTGAGGGTACGGGGTCAGGCCACAGTTAACTTTTGACATGAGTTAAGAAAGAGAAAGAAGGAGAAGTCTTAGAAATACTGGGCCATATGGAAAAGGAAGACAGATTCTCTTGGAGGCCTCTTGGAGGCCTGTTCTATGGGAGAACAACTTAAAGACTTAATGACTCCAGGAATAAGAGTTACCAAAAAAAAAAAAAAAAAACAAAACAACAAAAAACAGAGAGATGACCATGTGGGGGGTATGTCTGTATTTCAGGAGATGTCTACCTAAATTTTGCCAATTTCCTAATATTCCTGAGAACTTTCCAACAACTACTTATAGTAAGTTGTCCAAGGATTATCTCTTTCCCAAGCTGACATGCTGTATCAATTCCTTCTAGTAAGATATACAAAGGCCCTTCAACTATCTTGATTCTCAAAATACAGTGTATACACCAGAGTATCAGCATCACCAGGCTCTAGCCACACCCACCGAATTCGCATGTACATTTCACTCTCAGTGACAGATGCACACATCAGTGCTTTGGAAGCACTAAAGACACACTAGAAGCTCTTTGAAGAAGTAGGATGGTCGTTCCTGGAGGGGGATCCTGGAGGGATCCCCTGACCCCCCTTTTGTTGAACACATGCCTCCATAAATTTCCTGCATCCAGTAACATCCAATTCATACTCACATTGCATCTGAGGCACTGGAGACTGCCTCAAACAGAGCTCAACAAATCTAAAATGTGCAGAATGACCTTATCCTATGTAGCATTTTGGTTCTACTGCATAAAAATGCTGTAATTAATGTTAGCGCCCGGGAACTGTTGGAGTTTTGACTTAAAAAAAAAAATCAATAGCAATACAAAAGACTTTCAAGCATTTGGGGGCCAAGACACCTCTGTGACACTCTGCCCACTCCTAAATGTCATTACGTTATTTGACACATATAACATGAAACATGCATGAACTGTAGTGTATCGTATAAGCCATGTGTGCTCAGGGGAGAGGTAGCTGGAGGAGGAAGTAACAGCAGAGGACAGAGCTGTCATCAAGTTCTATTGCATTCAGGCTTCAAGGCACCATTTTTCCATTATTCCCAGGTTGTCGCTGAAAAGAGCTATGGTAAATCGAGTAACATTTCTTGCCACTGCTTTGATTTCAACAAGAGTATTTAAGGCTGCTGCAAAGGAAACATGCCCTGTATTTCTGTATACATTCGTCCTCAAAACATTTTCATGTATAAAATGGTGGTCCTAGCATCACTTCAAATCTGGCTCTTCCACTTCCTGGCAGTATGATTTGGGGGCAAACTGTATAATTTGTCTTGGTCTCTACTCCCTCATCTGTAAAATGAGTGTCACAGTAGTAGCTACTTCACAGATTTGTTGTGAGTTTTAAATGAGGTAGTACATATCAAGTGATGAGCACAACACCTGGCACATAACGTAGCTAAAATGTACTGTCATGAGGGGCGCCTGGGTGGCGCAGTCGGTTAAGCGTCCGACTTCAGCCAGGTCACGATCTCGCGGTCCGTGAGTTCGAGCCCCGCGTCGGGCTCTGGGCTGATGGCTCAGAGCCTGGAGCCTGTTTCCGATTCTGTGTCTCCCTCTCTCTCTGCCCCTCCCCTGTTCATGCTCTGTCTCTCTCTGTCCCAAAAATAAATAAAAAAAAAAAAAAACGTTGAAAAAAAAATGTACTGTCATGAGCTACGCAATTTTTGCGAACTTCACTTTGAGTCCAGAGAATGAAACAGAGAGAAGCTCAGTGACCCATGCACGGTCCTATGCTTTTAGGAACAGGGGAGCAAAAATCTTACTTCTTCCTTAGCGTTCCCTCTAGTAACAGAACACTGACCTCAATCCAAACGGTACTGTCTCTATGTAAATTCATCCAAAGAGATACACAGTTCAGGTAAACAAAACAAAGCTGTGCCTCAAAACCTATCATAGAACCTTATTACGAACTCATCATTTGGTATCATAATACCAAGAACTGTATGTCTGCTCCCTGAAAAGGGCTTCTCTGGGGAAAGTCAACACATTTTGCCACTGTTAATACACATTTTACTCTGATGTTTCCCAGGGCCGGTCGCTCTCTTCCAACATGTCTGTACAAACTTTTCAAGTGAAGGGAAGCATTTGAAAGAAGAGAAAATGGGCCTAATAGATCACGCTTAACTTTTCTCAAAAATAATAAACTCTTGATGAAATCAGAATATAATAAGAACGCATATTACTTGTGATTGTGTATTAGTCACAATTCTGCATAAGCTCACAGACTAAAAAAACTACATTACAGCCTTCCTTTCTTTGGGAACATTTCTGTGAAAATAAAAGTGTGCATATTCTAAACATTTGTGCTTCATTCATATAAGAATACATTCCTTACTACTATCCCAGCAACCACCTCCATCCCAGACTCAAAGTCTGCTTGATATTTCTTTATACAAAATGCTAATAAGCTTTGGATCTGATTTCTGAACACAGGGGAAAGGACACTATGTTAGAATTAAGGAGTCAAAAATTCTATCTACCTTCTTCAGATATGGTAAGCTTCTTAAGTCATTTTCTCTCTTTGGGTCTTGATTTTCCCGATAGTAAACAAGGATGGTTAAACTAAATAATGTCCTGGGTTTCCTTCAGTTCTGTAATTAGGCAATCCTATGGATTTCAGTAGAGGGACACCTCAAAGAAGGATAGGTATCAGAAGTGAGCAGATAAGATGAAAGCAAAAAGGACATACATATATAGTCTAAGGTAACTCTGACATTTTCTTAAACTTCCCCTTAAAGCCAGGAGCTGGACTTTTAGGAACATAAAAGTTCAGGATTAGGTTTTTTTCATTTCTATTTGCATTTTGTCTATGGGTTCCTGGTCCACAGAACAAAGACCAAAGTCTCATCTTAACAGGGGGAGGGACACAGGCTATTTGTTTCCCTCTTCTTACCTCCTCCTCCAACCCTATCTATCCCTCTATGCATTATATAGTTGAACTTGGCTATATAAAATTTGTGTATGATGTTACTCTACTATTTACAGCTTTTCACATGTTTCTTCCTTCAACTGCAGTTCTACCCATGGCCCAAATCTGTAATATTTGCAAGAACTGTATAGGTGGCTAGCTCGAGGTCTTAAGGTACAATTAGGGTCCAAATTTCCTTGATTTAACATAGAACTCTAATGGTAATTCAAAATGGATTTATCCATGAAGGAAGGAAATTAGAAATGCACTTGGTCAATCACAAAGGGTATTTTCAGGAGAAGAAAGTCAAATAAGTACCAGATTCCCACTCTATGATTCCCTCCCTCTTAAGTGGAACTGAAAGGCCCAAAGTATATTACAGTAAAGGTGACTTGAAATTTAATTATTTGAAATATGATTGCAAAAATAACTCCAGAGTACAGTCTGTGTCTATCCAAAAAATAAGAGGGCAAAGGATCAAGAAAAAGAGAGTGAAAACCCAGGGCAAAAATGATTTCCCAACAATATCTTATATAAGAAAAGTAATTTGTATGATGGAGGCTTTTTCCCCCCTAAGGAAATTTAATTTCATTACAGCTGTTTTTAGTCAGAGATTAAAGTTATTTTGGGGCACCTGGGCAGCTCAGTTGGTTAAGCACCTGATTCTTGATTTTAGCTCAAGTCATGATCTTATGGTTTGAGAGATCATGCCCCGAGTTGGGTTCTGTGCTGACAAAGCAGAGCCTGCTTAGGATTTTCTCTGTCCCTCCCCCCGCTTTCTCTCTCAAAAATAAATAAATATGTAAAAAATTATTTTATTGTAGCCATTTTTTTTTGTTCTTAAACTTCACTCTCATTTGGAGTGATGATACAACGTTCTCATTTTCTTTCTGCCAGAATTTTTGATAATGCTATGCTGTTACAGAAACTCCAATGAGAAGAGGGTGTTTATTTTGACATCCGTTGGGTTGACTAGACAAGAAAGTCCAGACACATAAAATTGCTTAAATATATGTAATTTTTTAGCATCAAAAATATGTTTTTGAGAATGCAATACACATCAGCTGTCACATATTCTGACATTTTCAGAGGCTTCTTAGAATTGACACAAGGAAGGGGAAGAATTGTCATAAGAAATGAAAAGTCTGGACTGGGAGAAAGCTCACTGTGAAAGGTAGTAGGATATTTAGTAAAAGCAACTAGCACAAGAAAACTTTTTTTTTGTGAACACTTCTCAAAGCATTCCCTAGAAACACTTTCCCTATGAGATGACCTGGAAAAATGAAATCTGTACTCTGTATCTATCTACCTATATATTGGTATATGTGTGTATAAATACACAAACATGTCATGAATTTCTTTCTTTCTTGGCCGAATCATCTTGGGAAATGCTCTACACTCTATTAACTTATTAGAAAATGACAAGACACAGTAGTCTGTTCAAGGTTCTCAGAAGGCTAAAATAAAAGTGATTGGTTTAACTTTATCCCAGTGCTTTGAAAATGTATCTGGCTGCAGAACTCCTTTTCATAATCCATCTTTATTATCCTACAGAGAACACCACAGAAAATGCTATTATGACATACCTCAAAATTAGAAAGTCTGAACTTACAGTATCCTAGATTGAACAGTCCCTTAGCTCAACCATTTTAGCCTATGGAACGAATGGGCTCATATCCATTTGTGATTCCCAGAATACCTATCATTCATTCACTCATTCACTCCCTCAACAACACTGAGACAGCACTGCTGACACTTCTCCTTCTTCAAAGTCCTGGTCAGATCCAATTTCCTCAGTGAATTCTATTGCACTGGCCATTAGAGAATGGACCTTTTTCTTTGAACTCCAAAAGAATTTAGCATACCCACAATTATGATAATGATTTCTAGATCTTTTAATGTTTTTAAGTCTTGATTTGATACCTAAATTTTTTTAAGCTCTTAAAAGGCAGGGACTATATTTCATATACTTCAGACTTACAGACCTAATGTCATCTTGGTTTAGTAAGTCATTGTTCACTTAACATATGCAGAAAACTGAACTCTCTAACCTTATAAATGACATCACCCTGGTCTGCCTACAGCTGAGGACAGTTGCCCCCCCCCTTGAAATGCAGCAATCAATACCGCATTTCCTACTCTGTATTTATAAACAGGAAATTAACTGCCTTCCATCACTGTTCTAATTGACCTTCAGCTCAGGTTTGAAAGGAAAGACCTCAGCCAAATAAGAGGCTTTATTGATGGTATCAATCCATTAGTGGTGCTTTTGGTTTCATTATAATGGTACCGTATGCAATAAAGAAACACATTTCAGTAATCTGGATTGGGGGGAGGGAGGGTGTCTCTAAAACATGTTTCCCTCTAAAGGAGCAGAGAACCTTTTAGGCCAAAGCTTATTTCTTGCTTGAATTCAAACCTCCAGGGAACACAGAAAGGAAATCCTAGCTAACTTGCAGAAGGAAACAAAAGTAGGTAAATGCGTGCTATCCACTTGAACCTAGGCGTTTCCAAATCAGTGTAGTTAATCCTTAAAAACTGCCTCACTTAAGAAAAAATTGTCAAGATGTTAACTGGCCTATGCTAACTTTCAATACAGTCATGTGCATTAAATGCATTTTATCACCTCTTTTAAATCACCAAGTAGTTATCAAAGAGCTAATAAGTATTTACCAACAGTTCTTGCAAACACAGACACAGCTGAGAGAAGACAAGGGAAACGGGATCTTTATAGACACAAAAAAGGCTGCCAGTTTCTCCCAATGTAAAATGTGGCCAATGAGCTAGAGAGGCCCAGAGAAGACTATAAGTTCTCCAAGGACACACAGACAAAATGGGAAACGCCTGTCATATCTCTGGACTCTCACTTTGTCCAATGTCTCTCAAATTAAAATGGTATTTTTAAACAAGTCTTCCAAGTGGTTCTTGTGCACACCAAAGTTTAAGAAGGGTTATTTTGAAGAATCAGAATGAGAGGGTAAAACGGAATATAAATTCTCTACTTAGACTATAAACTTTCTTGTAGATAATAGGGCACTTGAGTGCAGGGAGCTTGTCTGTCTTATGTCTATATGTCTAAGCACTCAGAACAGTGGGAACTCTATAATGTGCACATAATTATACATAGTACTTATAAAATGGTGAATTGGAGCAAGGAAGAACAAAAGACAGAAGGGGGTGAGAAAGGGCATAAGACAGTATTTCATCAGAGATGCTTGGACAAGGTTGATTTTTTTATTCTTGAGTTTGCCATCCAATCAAAAGTTTTCCCCCCTCTTATGTGCTATCAGTTGAATAAAAAATAAGATAATGTCAGTATTTTTTGAAAGGACTGAATTTTATTCTTCATAATTCAGGTTAAATCTCTTTAAAAAAACATACCTTATCTTAGCCTCTAATAACCCCTGCTAAAACTGGCATCTTCCTAAAAAGTCTCAAGTTTTGAGAGAAAGTAAGAAATCAAACTGTACTGAAAGCCTACCATGTGCCACTCACTGGGTACAGCACATTATAAAGGTTCTCCCATGCGATAGCCATAATACCCTTGAGGTTAGTAGATCACCTCTGTCTCTATCTTACACATGATGGTGATGATGATGAGTGTGTTTTTATAAGGTGGCCGTGTTTACCCTTTACATAAGTCATCTCATCTAATTTGTACAACATCTGCAGGAATATTTAAATATATATTTATATATACACACATACACATATATATTCATAATATTTTACAAATAAAAATCTGAGGATTAGAGACCTGTCAAGGTGCCAAAAACCCACCCACATAGGTTGTAGGGAAGCCTGGCAAAGACTGTGGGTCAATCTCCATTACTTGCACACACATACCCCAAATAAGAAAAAAAGGTGAGGAGGGGTCAGTGGCCTCCCACATTCTGAGCTCCCAGATGGGGAATACATGTCTCCCAGGAAACCATGAAGTAGGGCATAAGGGACACTTACCCTTTTCTATCACTACCTAAGACAGTCATAGGGCAAGGTTCTGTTCTTGAATCTTTTGAGGTTACTCTGTGTGCCCCAGGCTCAGATACCCCAAGGGACATTAAGGCATAAATATGACATGGGTGTTAAGATGGAAAGAATTTTATTTTGCTCCTGTGTTTTCTTCAGTATGAGCCAAAACAATGGTATAAAGCCCCCAACCAGGGATGCAATATTTGATACATTTTTGGATGAATGGGTCAAATATTTACTGTTTTGTGCTTTTTATTGCAATGGTTTCTTGTTTACTTAACTTTTTAAGATCGTAAAATAATTAAACTTCATTTCAGTAACTACTGTATATTTAATTCATAAATGTCAAATAAGCTTCTTATATACGCTAAAAATTATTTTAGGGGACCGAAAGTATATCAATAGCAACTAACTTAAAGCAAGCAGGATGTTTTTTTGAAGGATTTTTACAGAACTATTTGTATTATCAAAGGAAAACAAGGTGCCCATACTGAAGTCTTTACTATTCAGAAAAAATACAGCTTGTAAGTAGGGTATAATCATTAAACACAGACTGTCACACATGAGAAAGCAAATAAGAAAGTTACCAAATGTGCTTGTGGTCTGTGTTCCAGTAAATTGTAGATAAATGAACAATGCAAAAACCTAGATACTGAAAATATTTCCTCAGGCTGAGGCTCCAATCAAGACATGTTCACTAGGACCAAATTATTTTTGGATTGATGTAGTTTTTTTATAAACTGCAATTTTGTCTATATTCTAACAAAGCATATAATTACTAAATGTGCTTTAATTCAAAATTTGAATTGCTGAATGAAACTTGCCAAGTGTATTCGTCTTCTAGAGCTGCCAGAACAAAGCAATTATACCCTGGGTGCCTTAACACAGCAGAAATGGGTGTAGGGTACAAGCCCCAAATGAAGGTGTTAGTAGGGCCATGCACCTTCCAAAACCTTGAGGGGAGAAGCTTCCTTGCCTCTTCGGGCTTCCAGTTACCCTAGGTGTTCCCTTTTGCTTCATGGTTCGTTTCTCAGTTTATTTCCTTTTGCACGTTAATACAAGCAGCAAGAAGCTGCCACAATACACCTTCCAAACGTTGCTTGGAAATCTCTTCGCCTCCACATCCAAGCTCGGTGCTTTTAAGTTCTACTTTTCTTGCAATAGCAGAACATAATTCAGCTGAGTTCCACATCACGTTATGGCAAGACTCATCTTTCCTGTAGGGTGTAATGGTATGCCCCTCATTTCTCAGATCTCACCGGAAGCACCTTTAACATTCATATTTTCAGCAACACACTGTTCATGACATTATAGGCATTTTCCAGAACAGTAAAAGCTTTCTCTACAGATCTCCTTTCTTCTGTATAAACTCTGAACTGGGTTATCTTTAATAGCCGTATTTCTACCAACATTCTTTTCAAGGCAATCTAGACTTTTTATGTCAAGTACCTGCAACCTCCTCTAGCCTCTATCTATTACCCAATCCCAAAGCTACTTTTGCACTTTTAGATTCGTGTTTACAGCAGCACCCCACTTATTGGTGCCAAAATCTGTATTGCTGTCCTAGGGCTGCTGAAACAAAGTAACACGAACTGGGTGGCTCAAAACAACAGAAATTTAACTTCACAGTTTTGGAGACTGGTGTCAGCGAAATCAGGCGTCCTCTGAAACTCTGAGGAGACTCCTCCCATGGTTCTGGTGGGTGGAGCTCCACTCCTCTATCAGTCCACCCCCTGCCTCTGTAGACACATGCTGTTCCTCCTGCATGGCTGTCTTCACTTGGCATTTTTATCTTCTCATAAGGATGCCAGTCATACTGGATTAGGGCCCACTGTAAGACCTCAGCTGAACTTGATTACGTTCTCGAAGACCCTATTTCCAAATAAGGTCCTAACCACAGGTACTGGGAGGAGTTAGGCCTTCAGCATATCTTTTTTTTTGGGGGGGGGTGCGGGGGGAGGGAGAAGGAGGGGCATAATTCAACCCATAACAATGAGCGTGCCAAGTATCAATGAAGTCTCCCTCAACTCCAGATTCACTGTTTGTACATGGTTTTTAATAATGGCCACAACTTCTTTCAGCATCCCTTCTTTATGGTGAAGTTGATGTTGAGATTTTTCCTGGAGGGGCGGTAAGGGAGGAAGGTCTTTTGCTCCCTTTGCCTGCTTCACAGGGGATGGGCACTGTGGGTGTAAGGACTTCCAGTGGAGTTCAGAGCCAGCCCTATCTCCGGAGGACTTAGTCACTGGGCAGTATTGCAGTCTCTCCCTGGCCTGACAATAGCCTGTCAGCAGCTCTTTTGACAGGGACACTATATATGAGGTCTCCCGCCCTCAGAGAACTCCAATTCTCTCTGTAGGCCCACACTCGGCTTTCTCGCAACCAGTTAGGTCCACACTCTTACCATTGTGTCATCACTCTTTCCGTAGGTCCGTGGTTGGTTCACCTGTACCCTGGGATCTCCTCTGTGTGCAGCCATTGACTGAATGCACCCCATCTAGACTCCAGAAGGCTGCCTGTTGCTTGACCAATGACCACAGACCAGCTCTGATCTGAACCAATGAGCAAACTTCTCTGTTACCCAGGGGTCAGAACTATACACCGTCCAACAAAGTCTGATGCTAACTTCGGAAGAGGGTTCCCTTCCAAGTTTGACATTCCTTGGGTTCTTTCCCTTAGCTCTAGGGTACCATGTGGAGTTTCCTTATGTCTTTGAGTTTCTCTTTCATTAGTATTTAATCATTCTTTATATTAAACTTCTCCTCTTTAGCTTCCTGCATGGTCTTTATCTCATGATTGGACCCATAATGATATAGCAAGCTTTTGTAGATTTTTTTCTATGTTTGTTAGATGGGCAGCACAATGGATCTAAACAAAATAATAGCACTTTGAAGTTGGGAAGCAAAATTAAAGATCTTGAGTGCAATCGCTTCTGATGTACCACATCTTTAAAAAAATTTTTTTATTCAGGTATGATTTACATCCATTCATGTGCATTTTTTAAAACAAACAATGCAGTGAGTTTTGACAACTACATATACCCATGAAAATACCACAATCAAGATGCAGAACATTTTTTTTTTCAATGTTTATTTATTTTTGGGACAGAGAGAGACAGAGCATGAACGGGCGAGGGGCAGAGAGAGAGGGAGACACAGAATCGGAAACAGGCTCCAGGCTCTGAGCCATCAGCCCAGAGCCCGATGCGGGGCTCGAACTCACGGACCGCGAGATCGTGACCTGGCTGAAGTCGGACGCTTAACCGACTGCGCCACCCAGGCGCCCCAAGATGCAGAACATTTTTATCCCAACAAATTCTTCATGACCTTTTCCAATCCATTCCCTCCTACCACCCTTGGGCCGAGGTAACCACTGATCTGCTGTCACTATACATTAGTTTATATTTACTAGAATTTTGTGCAAATGAAATAATGCAACATGTATTTATCCTTTTGTGTCTGGCTGCTTTTACACAGTGTCACAACTTTAGAATTCCTCCATGCTGTTGCATATATCAGCATTTTGTTACTTTTTATGGCCGAGCAACTCCACTGTATGGATGTGCCACCTTTTGTTTATCCTGGAGTCTTTCACCCTGGGCAGTACTGTCATTTGGGCTGGATAATTCCCGTGTCCTCTGTATCACAGGACATTTAGCAGCACCTCCCACCTCAAACCAATGGATGCCAACAGTATTCCCTTTCCACACTGTGACAAACAAAAATGTCTCGAGCCATTGCCAAATGTCTCCCTTGAGCAAAACCACCCCTGGCTGAGAATATTGACTTATCTACCCACTCAAATAATGGACAGTTAGGTTGTTCCAGTTTTGGCTACTGTGACATTCATGTTCAAGTATAATGCTTCCTTTCTTAGCACTCATGATACATAATTTTCCAGGCTCTAACTGAACACTTTTGATGGTGAGGGTACTCACTACTCTGCAAAACAGCTAGTCATATAACTGGACACTGCAGTGTGGTTCCCATTAATGTGTCTGTTCTACATGATGGGGAAATCTACCCATTTGCTCTACACTACAGGCAACTACAGATGATGCTCTTTCTTCTTCTATGTGACAGTGTTTCACATGGTAGACTATCTTATTTCTCCTCTGATTTTTTCTTTCTCTTCAGGATAAACATTTCTAGTTTGCTCAGCCTTCCTTCATATACCATAGTGCTACTCTGTTTGTCTTCTCTCCCCAGGATCAACTTCAACGTAGCAAGAGTACTTTTAGTATGCAATATTCAAAATGAAGTAAAAAAAAAAACCCACCAAATTCTATTTAATAGTATAAATAAAAGGATGAATGTTCATAGTCATTAAGTAAAATTATCCTAATTAATGTATTTCAGGATTGAGGTGGTTCATAATAACTTATGGGTAAGTCAGTCTATTTTTTTTTCCACGTAAAGTAAATTAGGGTCTCTTTTATCCCATTCTTCCACAATTATTTTGGAGACAGCGCAACTATAAGATTTCACATTTCTCTAAGTTACCTTTCACCTTGTTCATGTGAACCCTCATTTCAACAAGTCATTGTTCATTGAAATCTTGATTGTGCCATTCAGTGCAGTACCTAAGTTTTGTGACATTCAGAAATTATCTAAAATAATTTCTAATTCTATGTTTTAAGATAAATGTTGAAGATGGAAAGCCAAGGACCCTGTTGGCTTCCAATGATTTGGTATGTTTTCTAAAAACCATGGTGATTAAAGGCAGGAGAGGCTATTGTCACAGTCACTTAGAAACTGTCATAGAACATTTGGTTCTTGCAGAATTAAGGCACTGTTTTCCATGTATAAGCCAAAGAGGGAATTTTGTTTTTTCCTGTCAAAAAGCTAGTAGCTTCAAAAGCCTCTTAACTGTGTGGCACAATCTGAAAAATAGGTAGAAGGCAAGTGAATCATGCGGTCTGAGACAAATGCAGAGAGCTGCAGCTTGTGTTATACAAAGTGCAAGCATTGTGTAAGAATTAAATGCTAGAAAAACTTAATGAGAGGATGTACCTAGAGCATGACTTCTGAAGAAGTGCAGGGGCCATGCGCTGTCTGCAATGAGAATGAAAAACTACGATGCCAAGAGGCAGACCTTGGAACCCAGATGAGCATGCAACCAGCTGCCAGCATCGGCAACAGAGCTGAAAAATGGTGAGTAAGGCAGAATGAGGAGGCAAAGGGTAGGTACTGTGACTGTATGTAGTGACAAAATCTGTGCCACACCCCATACCAGCTGTGTGACCTCTGGTGAGCTAAGTAGCCTCTCTCTGCCCTAGTTCTCTCATCTATAAACCCAGAATACCTGTCCTACAGGGTTGTTGGGAGAATAAATGAGGTAAGTCATTAAAGTCTTTGGCAGTTCCTGGTACAGATTAAAAGCTCAACAAAGGTCAAGTGTTTTGTTACCGACCAAGGAACAAGGTACAGACATTCATGCCAGCCATACCTAGCTGAGTGTGTCAATGACTCCTGTGTGCAGATAAAATGGAGTGTAAATAATCACCATGTACCATGTTGTAGTTTGATGTTCTAGTTCACGGTCAGGTGAACTATTTATTAAACTCAGTACTACACTACTCAGCACCAATTCAACTAACTTCAGCCCCTGGTCTTATTGGTAGAATCCTTTGTTATAAAAGCTCCTCCAGATTGTGTACCAAGTCACAGCAAACTCCAGACCAGTCGTGTCCGTGACTGTGTCCACAGCATTTCCAAGCCCACCAGTTGTCCTTTTATGATTCCATTCTTAGAAAACTATTTCATCATTGGCAAATGGACTTTCACTGAAAAACTGCTGTTAAGATTTTGGTCATCAGAACTTACAGATGCAACGGGTCTCAACAATTCCTTAACAAGGTGTATTCCTGGGAAGTGACTGAGCATAATACCTGCTAAACATACTTGTCCCAACACAACTGGGACCTCCCTGTTGGTTGCCATCCATGCATTAATCAAGGCCCTTAGGGTACAACTGCTCAGCCAACTGTGAACTTACCTAATTGTCCTGCCATCTAGACCATATCTCTCCCTCTTATCCACAAGTATGTAATAAGAGACTTTGTCAAATGCTTCACTAAGCCTAGACCCAAAACATCTATGGCATTAAACTGATCTACTAATCAAGTCCACCAATTCTTAGCTGAGATATGTTGTCGGAAAATAGTATGGTCCCACTTAAAAAAAAAAAAAGGAAGGAAAAAGAGAAAAATCAGATTACACAATCTGTCTGCCTATCTCTAGAAAAAAAAGGCTAATTTCAGGAATGAGGAAATTGAGCAAATTTTTATTTATTTTTTGTTCATTTGTTTTTCAGAATTTCCCCCAGTATATCTGCATTACCTTAATATAAAAAGAAAGTTTCCTCCAAATTATAGATAGATAGATAGATAGATAGATAGATAGAATTTGCTTCTACCATTGATTTAAGTTCCAGCTACACTCCTCTTAAATAGTTTTCATTTAAAAATGGAAATTCCACAAAGTATTTAAATTATATGATTTGACAACAAATGCCAGGGCTTTGTGAGGAATGAGATTCCCCTCACACCTCAAATAATAACAGAAAGAAACCAGAATGCTATTTTTCTAATCTCTTGATCTGGAACACAATAATTCTTTCCAAAGAGGATTCACAGTTAATCCAAGTGATCTTTTGGTGAATGTCTCAGCTCGCTGTATACTATCTTTGTTATCTGAGTTATTTACATTCGCAGGGAAAATGGAGAGTAAGTTTTGGAGGACTTTTTAATACAGGTTTAAGAACCCTATGAATCAAATATCCTGCCTTTAGTAGCTTTATTCTCAGCAAGCCTTACTATCCAGTGTGCGAAGCACACCCTGTGGGAGCCCCGCCAGTCTTTAAACACCTGTCCACATTTCCTTGTTCTGCACCTGTGTTCCTATTGATGGTGTGGACATGAAAAATGGACTGTTTTGGGCAATCAAAACAGCCAAGCTGCCAGCAAAGGAGGCAAATTCAGTCTCCAGGAAAAACAAAATATATGGGCAATCAAAATTGCAGGCCACTGAAATTTTCTGAGAGGAATAAGACAGAGCAATATTGAAATATAGTAGCAAGTGTTTACAGGGCTCATCTGACCAGCTGCCAGGGTGTGAAGGGTAGTGAAAAGAGGGAGCTCAGAGTACATTGGCTCCCAGATGCTCTCATCCTCCCTCCCATCTGGA
Organism: Lynx rufus; assembly: GCF_022079265.1. Lineage (NCBI taxonomy): Eukaryota > Metazoa > Chordata > Mammalia > Carnivora > Felidae > Lynx > Lynx rufus. Next base: position 191,290,712 of record NW_025814823.1, read on the forward strand.
GAACATACCATTTCAGGCTTTCAGAACCTAAAAATAAATATAACCATCCATCTTAACAGACCTAAATAACCCCAGCCTTGTACATACAGAGTTTGGAGCAGGTCCAGCTTTGGAGAAATTATGAAGTTAGTGAAGTTTCTTTTTTATACTTTCACTCTTCTTATTTACTTCTTCCAGGTGGGTTGTTAGGCCTCCTCCTTATCCTTCCTTGCCTAACTCCCTTTTCTTCATTCCTTTATTAACTCATTCATTCATTCATTCATTCATTCATTTTCAAACACATCTCAAATGAGCCAGGTGTTGTACTAGTTACTGGAGATTCACTGGTGAAGAAATTCAGACTCAGTTCTGCCCTTACAAAACTTAAGGTCCGGTTTGAAACAAACATGACCCAAACAATCTGACAAACAAGGATAAATGAGAAATTGAGAATAGTAGAGAAACAAGATTTGTTTAGTTTCATAAACTTATCTGATCATGCAACCCTTTTTAGAGTAAGACCTACTCAATCCCACAGAACTGATCTTTCAGACACACTTTAGGAACTGAGGACTCAATCATGTATAGGTGTTTGGAGTGCTTTCTTAAGGCCCTTTCAGAGAAGCAACAAACTGAGGGTTGATGGAGGTTGGGGGAGAGGGGAAAGTAGGTGATGGGCATGGAGGAGGGCACTTGTTGGTATGAGCACTGGGTGTTGCATGGAAGCTAAATTGACAATAAATTATATTTTAAAAAAGAAAAGAAAGGCAAAGTAAGGACTTGAAACCTTCTTGTACATTTGAAGCATTCCTGTGAATGAGGATGTGCCCACCCATTTCCATCACCATGGGCAGGTACCTGTCCATAGAATGGGCAACTGCCAAGACTTCAAATTCGTGTATGTGATGAAGTGTCCTGAAAAGGTACAGGCAATGTGAGGCTACCTGAAGCATGTCTTTCCAGTCCATGGTGCTGTGCTGTGTGAAAAGACAGAACTGCCTAAGGTGACCCACAGAGAGCTTGCTGTTTAGTGTTGTACACAGACCATACTAAGGAAGAAATTAAACAACTTCTTTCCAGCATCATGCTCTGATTGAGAAGTCAATATAATTCATCCCCAATAGAGTGTTCTAATTAATGTGATCTCATTGTAACTTTGTGTAGACTCACGTAGCTGGTCAAACTGAAATGGAGGTTCATGTAACAAGGCACAGGGATTAGGCAATGAGCACAGCTGGAAAGCAAATGAGGGGCAGTTAGGAGTATGAAATTGAGACAAATTTTAGTTGTGCTGCAGGAAGTTTACAGTCCCAGTCACTGGGGGACTTCAAACAGAGAAAGGATTGAGTAGTGTTGAGGGTGCTGTTGAATGAGATTTTGCAAACGTAGAATAGAGTGGACATCAAACATATACATTTATATTTAGGTAGACCTAGGTTTGAATTCTATCTCCTAGGTTTGAAAACTAGTTTGACCTGGAGAAAAACTGCTTAAGCTCATTGACCCTCATATTTCCCTCTCCCATAAAGCAGAGATTAAAAACAATGTCTAAGAAAACAAACAACCTGATTAAAAAATGGACCAAAGACCTCAACAGTCACCAAATAAGATCTACAGATGGCAAATAAGCATATGAAAAGATGCTCCACATATGTCATCAGGGAAATGAAAATTAAAAACAAACAGACAAACAATGAGATACTACTACAAATCTATTAGAATGGCCAAAATCCAGAAGTGACAGCCTCAAATAACAGGCAAAGATGTAGAGCAAAAGAAATTTTCATTCACTGCTGGTAGGAATGCAGAATGGCAGGGCCACATTGGAAGACACTTTGGTGGTTTCTTAACAAACTAAACATTCTCTTATTATATATGATCCACCAATGATGCTTCATGGTATTTACCCAAAGAAGTTACAAAACTACATCCATAGGTGCACACACACACACACACACACACACACACACACACGTTCACACACAGACATACAAGGACATTTATAGCGGCTTTATTCATAACTGCCAAATCTTGGAAGCAACCTAAGATATCCTTCAGTAATGAATGGATAAAGAAACTGTGGTACATTGAGACAATGGGATGAAATTTAGTGCTAAAGAGAAATAAGCTGTCAAACCATGAAAAGATATCGAGGAAACTTACATGCATATTACTAAATAAAAGTCAATCTGAAAAGGCTACATAGTATATGATTCCAACTCTATGACATTCTAGAAAAGGGTACAACTACTGAAATAGTAAAAAGATCAGTGTTTGCCAGGGGTTGGGGGTGGGAAGAGGTGAGGGATGGATAGGAAGCCTACGGAGGATTTTTAGGGCAGTAATACCATATATATGTCATTACACATTTGTCCAAACCCATAGAATGTACAACACCAAGAATGAACTATGCTATAAACTATGAACTTTGGGTGATTATGATGTGTGAATCTATGTTCATTAATTGTGGTGAAGGTACCCTCTGGTAGAGGATGTTGGTAGTGGTGGGGGCAGTGCTAGTGTGGGGGCAGAGGTATGAGGGAAATCTCTGTACCTTCCCCTCAGTTTTGCTGGGAATCTTAAATATCCCTAAAAAATAAAGTCTTAAAAATATATCTACACCTCATAGGTCAGTAATGAAAATTAAATACAACAATGGAGATAAAGCATTTAGCATGGTACATGACTTATGATAAGCACTCAGTAAAAGGTAGTGATTACTACTTTAAAAATTTTTTTAATGTTTATTTATTTTGAGAGAGAGGGAGGGAGGGAGGGAGAGGGAGGGAGGGGGGAAGGGAGGGAGGAGAGACAGAGAATGTGCACATATGCATGATGGAGGGGGCAGAACAGAGACACAGGCAGAGAATCCCAAGCAGGCTCTGCGCTGTCAGCACAGAACCTGACACGAGGCTTGATCTCACGAACTGCAAGATCGTGACGTGAGCAGAAATCAAAAGGCAGATGCTTAACCAACTGAACCACCCAGGTGCCCCATTTTAAAAAATTTTTTAATGTTACTACTTTTTTTTTATATATGACATCCAGGTTGTCCATTAGGGTATATATATTTGACAAGGCATGCCAACATTACAAGAGAAAGATGAATTTCAATGAGGGCAACATCACCCTAACAGGAGTAGAAAATTTGTTTAGGGGATTCAGGAAGTATGAATTATTCCTGGTCACACTGCTGTGTTCTTAGAATATCAAATAAGCACTCATTTGTGTGTTATATTGCATTATATTCAATGTTACAGAAATTTCCATTTCAGTATGTCCAAAATGGTCAGATACTGACAATTTCTGTCTCTATGGGGATCATATCCCCCAAATCATACCTCCCCATCTTATGTTCTAAAGAAATATTTGTTGGTAGGTAGAAGCAAATTAACTTCACTGAAATATTTTTCTATGTAATTCCACAGGACTCCCAATAAAACTCTGTAAAATTCTTTGTGGACATTTATAAAAGCTACCTTATCTCATCTCTGGAATCTTATCTATGTTTGTTCAATACCTGTCATGTGTTCTGGGTACTGTTCTGGGAACAGTGCCTGTGGTCTCTGTTATTGCTTGTGGAGACCTGGGGGCTAAAACCCTAGGCCTGCCACTATTTGATGCATAATCTTAAGATACATGTTTAATTTACCCAGTCCTCAGTCTCCTAGCTATAGAAATGAAGGAGTTGGAGTGGAGGCCTTCCAGATCTTGGCCAACTCTAAAATTCCCTAATTCTATAGCTGGGTTCTAATGTGAGGAACCTGGGATTCATGTTCTTTCCCACATTATCTCATCCTCATAAAATCATTCTATCCCAGGAATTTTACCAAGGGCTAATTTGCACAACAATTATTCCTACCCTGCCAGCCTTTTCCTGGATCCAGCCCTTTTGACCAAGAAAGGAGATAGAACTCTGGCCATCTGTCTATCTACACTACAGACGACATTTCTGAATGGTCACCTAGGATAAATTCAATTAGGCAAGTAAACCTGTTGGGAAAAATCACAAAATACATTCATTGAAAAACTAGAAAATAAAAGGGACTTTTGAGTAAGATTTGTTTACTTCTACAATCCTGAAGTTGGCCCAGAGCCTGGGCTTCTCCTTCTTTTTCACCTTTTGCATTATTAATAGCATTGTCCTGGTCATCTTCAGTCATCAGATACCTCCCCATCCCTAAGGTCTACCAGAATCTTCATACCCCCTACCCCATTGCAAATGCCTTTGTGATTTACTTTGTCTTACAACACCCTCTCCCAAACGTCCCTAACTTTTTTTGTGTCTGTAAAGGACATTTATTTTTGTGGCCCAGCACCTTTTCCCCCAACTTTTGACAAAACAAAGACCATTTGCTTTTGGGAAAACATCTTCTATGTCCATGTTTTCTGGAGCCCTGGGGTGGAGCTCAGGACCTCGGGTGAGCTGACCCAATTCATCCACTCAGCAAATCTCTTTTTCAGTACCAACAATGTGACAGACCCTGAGGATGCTGGACTAGAATGACAAGGCTCTTGCTTGGAACTTACACTTGTATAAGAGCTCCTAGAGATCAGAGTGATTTTTCATTTTGCCATCCCTAGCAACTAGCATACTACCTAGCACACAGTACACACCTCCCAAACAACTGGTTAAGGTATTAAAGGAAACATCTCAAGTGCATGGGATGGTAAAAACATCATGTATTGGTGTGTGCATGCAACACATATGACATTGTGGTAGGACTCTACAATTGTATCAGGATTGCTCCTACAGTTTTACACGAGTAAATTGATTTAATCTTTACAGCAATCCTATATGATTGATGTTATTATGATGCTAGTTTGCAGAGGCGGGAAAGAATGCACAGAGAGATTAAGGGACTTGTCCAAGGTCAGAGAGGCAGCAGACAGTTGATAGAGGATGGAAAGCCAGCAGTTGGCTCCTTAGATGACAGTTATAATCATGCTCCTTTGTCGTCTCATTCTCAATCATGGACGCCCGACCGAGGGCAGTGACAATACGATCACAGTAGGAAGCATGACCTTTCTCTTTCCCATCTGAAAGGTGGTATTTTGTATTTTACATTTTCTTCTCATCCTCAAATCAAATAAATACACTTGAAAGTAAATTGTGACTCTGTGGTTCTCATTTTGCCAGGAAGATGGAAGATCAAGATGTAAAGACCTCTAGTTTGGGCCAAGTACAATAATTTTGATAAAAATACAGAAGAAACAACCGGTGAGAGGGATCAAAACACATCATCAGTGCCCATGTAACACAATGGAGAGTGAGATATTTGCCTCCTCCTTAGGGACCCCCATAAGATCTTTGTAAAATACTCTGGCTCACAGAAGTCAAAGATCAGCCTGGAAACCAGGAGAGTTTCCCCAGTAACCTTTTAAGTTAGGGCCTTTCTGTGGCAAAGCAAATTCATCAGTTAGCATTCCACGGGGTCCTGTTTACAGTATGCAGGAACATTCATTGGGCTATTATGAAGAACGCTAATGCTCTCAATTACACCTAAATTAAGATAAAGCAGTAACCTAGTTACTGTAAAAGTGGTTTTATTTATAGACAGCAATTTAATCTTTAATATGCAACTACCATCTGTAAAACTACTTAGCCCCATCTATCCCATTTATGTCTTTATTATCCTCTTGTAAAAACACATGGAGCATTCTTGGTTATACATGCGAAATGAGTTCTTTCGGTAGCACTTTTTTTAAGCTTAAAAATGTTGATGTAATTACAGCGGATAGATACATTTTCGTGCTGAATGTTCTTCATCCATTATATCCGATAATGAAATTAACCACAATCTCTTCAGAAGGAAAAACGATTTATGATAGCTGCAGAGGAAGACTACTTCCCTCCTCTAATAGAAGCATTTGTTCCAGTGGCAGGGATGTCTGAAGGAGGGGTTGGGGGTGGGGGAGGCACAGAGAGATTCCCATGCTCAGCGCCATCAACCTTTCCAACTAAAATCATCTCTCAGCAGAGTGCAAGCCTCTGAGCCCATGGAACCAGCTGCGTTCCTTCAACTGGCACGGTTGGGGGCCCAGCTTTGAAAATGCAAACTGTCTCCTGTGTCAGAACACATCTGGAAGCCTCGCCAGCTTCTAAGCTAAGCATTTCATCAGAGGCAGCCTGTCTATCCCAGAGGAGACACACGTTATTTTCTGAGCAGGGTTCCCAGGCTCTTGAGGGGCTTTACAAAAAGCCTGACAGTTACTACTAGTCATTCCTTTAATAATGATTAGTTGACAGCTGGAAATAAAAGCCAGCAAACATATACAAACAGAAAGAAAAAGTTTTGAAAACTTGGTGAGACATTCAAAATCAGCAAGTATCTTGTTTTGTTTAGGCTAATCTTTAAAATGCAGATAATCTCAGTTAACTGAGATGCTTATTTATAAAGGTGGAAGAGTTTTATAGCTAGATGACGAGCTTGAAAGATGATCTAATTTGGGGTCTGCAAATGCAAGTCAGGAGTTCAAAGTTCACCTCTCCCTTGCCCATGGTGGACGTAATCAACTGTGGCAGACTTTGTCACTGGGCCCTGATTCAGTGCTCCACACTACAGATGGCACTTGGGATGAAATCGAAAAGCCACTACACGTCAAATAGTCCCTTAATTTTTATATCTGAGAAACTGAATCCCAGAGAAGTTTAGTGACTCTCTCAATGACACACAGCAAGTTAGTGTCAGAGACTGGAATGTATCCCAAGGGTTTCCCCTTCCTGGTTATGGAGACTTTACATGTCTCAAGAGTGTTATTTGCAATCAGCAATGATGCAGAGTGTAGTAAAACATGACCCTGCAAACTGAACTGCAAGAGATGACCGCAAGTTCGGTTTCTAGTTAGCCTGATCCACCCTCTAACACTCACAGTCCCAGACAAGAGGCTCAGTCTAATGACTCCCTGGATAAAGTCACTGCAGAACCAGGCATATGGCTGACTCATGCTGACAAAAGTGTTTCCAATAGGAGTTTAGCCATGCATTCTACCAAGGGTCTGGGAAATTGTTATTATCCTTTGCAATATTAGTCTCAAATGTGTGGATATGTTATAAGCAAATAGTCCACCAGAAGGTGGAAAGAAGGTTCCATGCATCACAGTATGCCTTCTCTATTAAGTAGGTCCATTCCCTCTTTCGATCCATTGCAGATGTCTATTTCCTTCAGAAATACCAACCACGTTCTGAAATCACTTACATTTGCTGTCCTGTTTACTATCCTCTTCTAGGACATAAGCCCTATGAGGGCAGGGATACTTCAGTCTTATTCTCTATCATATCCCCAATACCTAGTAAGGGTGAGTGCTTAAACTGTATCTGTTAACTTAAATAATGAGTAAAACTCAGAGCATTTGTAACAGAAGACAGAGGGCTTTTACCTAGACAGACAGCCAGAGGAAGAGGGCATATAATGCAAGATTATAAATGATGCTTGCAAAGATGACCTGAAAACTTAGGAAAATGCTCATAGAATGGAAAGAGAAGGGTGCAGGTAACGAAGCTGCATGTGTACTGTGGGCTCAAATACACTCTTACACCTGTGAATTTTATCCTGTGGTGCTTATGAATTGCCACTGAAAAATCAAATAATTTAACAACCACACAATTTTTCCCTTCAATTTTCTCATCATACAGTTAAGAAAACTGACTTCCAGAGATGTGGGGCTATCCAAAAATGTCTAGAGGTGAGGAAGGTTAGAGATGAGGTTTAAAACGGGGTAGTCCAATTCTATTGAATGCCTTCTACTCTACTGGCCAGATTCCTAGGGTTGAGTATTGGCACAGTCCTTACTTCTTGAGTCAGACACACTTACAGAACATGGACAACTCTTCTGAATCTATTTCATTAGCTTGGAAGATAAAGTAAAACAATACACAACTTCTCAGTCAATCACTACCATCCCTCTCTCCCCAAACAACCACAGTGCCACATATTGAGTTAAATCTATTATTTCCTCTTACCAAGCACCGTTCGATTTTTTTTCTGTCATCCGCAAAAGTGCACCATGATTTGCACATTTAAGGGCTTTCTACTCTCAAATGGTAACCTGCTTCCACCTTCCTTGGATAAGGAATACATTTCACAGTTAGGGAGATGCTCTGATGGCAGTGCACAGAGTCACAAGTCATACATTCCATCCAGATCAGTCATTTCTAATGTGGGTGGTTGTGAGCAACTCGCCCATTTGCAGCACTCAGGGAGTGCATAAGATTAACCCCAAGGCCTGATGACAGCCTGAGAATACATTGCAGGGAGGTGAGGTCAGAGAACAGCCTCGGCTGGATTCCCGGCACGTTTCTAGGTGAACTTGCCCTGTACTTACACAGGTGACCAACAGGTTTCTTATTTTAAAATCCATGGGGAGAGGCACTGAGCTACGTGGCAATGGCAAATTTTGATTGCAAATGCAGGAGGTTTATCTGTGCAATCATCTTTCAATTAGTCACAGTAAAAGAGAGGAACAGTTGCACAGATAATGCAGAACCACTCAATGTGGGAATGATCATTCATTCTAGTTTTGTATCATATGTAGTGATTAGTAAAGAATAAAGTGATACCTATTAATAATATAGCTAACAATAACATTTATCAAGCGTTCACTATGTACCACATGCTGTATTAAGCTATTTATAAAATGTCCTCATGAAGGAGAGTATTATCATCCTTCTTTTACAGAAAAAGAACACTAAAAGATTCATTAACTTGTCCCGTGTCCCAGAGCCGGCAAGTAAGTCCTGGATTCAAACTTAGAATCAAGTCCTGGATCCAAACTGCTGTTTGCCTCTAAAGCTGTACCTATGACAAGTATGCTACACTTGTTAGAGATTCAACTTCTCTGTGCTCAGAGTAGCTTTACTATGTTCAGATTAGATAGCTGATGATGTGTCAACTTGAAATACGTTGCTACACTGGGTGTTGTGTGTAAGCGATTCACAGGAATCTGCCCGCAAAACCAGGAACACACTGTATACACTGTATGTTAGTCAACTTGACAATAAATTATATTAAAAATAAATAAATTAAATAAGTAAATTCCTTATAAAGATAAAAAAACAAAATAAAATAAAATATAGATTTATCTGATGTCACAGGTAGATGATAAAGTGTTTGTCATTATAATTTGTTTTAAAAGTTATATATAGAAGTATTTCAATTTTACATTGCAACAACCCTGATCAAAAATGAACTTAAATATCTGGCATGCACATCATTAAAATTAATGTTTGTTTTCACAGTAAGTTGTTTATAATGTATTGTAATATAAAAAAAAAATATAATGTATTGACAACTTCTGTCAATCTGCTTGCATATGGAAAGTACAGTTGGACCTTTTAACAATGTGGAGGCCAAGGGCACTGACCTGTCTGTGCAGTGGAAAATACAATGTAACTTTCGACTCTCCCCAAACTAATAGCTTACTGTTGACTGGAAACCTTCCTGATAAAACAGTTAACACACACACACACACACACACACACACACACACACACACGAAGAAAAAGAAAAAAAAAAGTAAGTTGCTACAAGGTCACTCCCACCAAAATTAGTGTTGACTCATCTTATTACAGGGCCTGAAAGCATACGATTCATGTTTCAATTTTTTAGGTTAACGATTTAATAGCTACAAGAAGCCCATTAAAATGCCAATGCATCTTAGATATAATACCCAAAGCACAAGCAACAAAAGAAAATGATCAATAAATTGTACTTCACCAAAATTAAAAAAAAAAATGTTCATCAAAGGACACCATGAAGAAAGTGAAGAGACAAACTTACAGAATAGGAGAAAATATTTAGAAATGATTTATCTGATGAGGATCTGGTATCCAGAATGTATAACCAATTCTTAAAACAATAAAAAGATATAAATAACTTGATTTTCTTTAAATGAGGAGGGATTGGAAAAGACACTTCTCCAAAGAAGACTCATCAAATGGCCAATAAGCACATGAAATGCTGTTCAACATCATTAGACACTAGGGAAATGCAAATCAAAACCACAATGAGGTATCACTGTATACCCAGTAAGATGGCAATAATAAACAAGATGAACAATGAGCATTGCTGAGGATGTGGGAAAATGGGGACGCTTCTTATGTTGCTAGCAGAAATGCAAAATAGTACAGCTACTACGGAAAGAGTTTGGCAGTTGCTCAAATGTTAAACCTAGAGTTCCCATGTGATCTATCAATTCTACTCTATACACAAGAGAACTGAAAACATGCCCACAGAGAAATTCTCAAACAAATTATTCATAGCAGCATCATTCCTAATAGCCACAAAATGTGGAAACAACCCGTATGTCCATCAACTGATAAATGGATAAGCAAAATGTGGCATTAGCCATAAGAAGGAATATCATCTAACCACAAAAAGGATTGAAATACTGATAATGCTACAACGTGTAAGAAACATGGGAGGTTAAAGAAACCAGACACAAAAGGTGACATACTATATAGACTGCGTTCAATGTGAAGCATTTGGAAGAAGTAAATCCACAAAGACAAATGCAGACTGGTGGTTGTCAGGGGCTGGAAGGAAGTGGGAATGAGGAATGACTGCTTAATGGATACAGGATTTTGCTCTGAGAGGACAAGAATGTTTTGGAACTAGGCAGAAATGGCAGTTGTGTAACATTTTGAATATACTAAATGCCACTGAACTGTTCACGTAGAAATGGTTGGTTTTAGGTTATGTGAATGTCTTGACCTCAGTAAAAATAAAAGCAACCAATTTTCTAAAGGAGGGGTCTCCTATGAGTTCTGGACCTCAAAAGATTAAATGAAAGGCATGAAAAGCAAATCTACTCATTTCTTTTATCTATCTATCTATCTATCTATCTATCTATCTATCTATCGTGATCTGATACAACCAGGCAAGGTATTCATTAAGGGCACAAACCTAAAGGATTCTTGTTTAATTAAGTGGGGCATGCTGTACAGTGAGTTTTTAAGTTGAGCCAAAATTCTGCTGTGCACTGCTTTTCCAAGAGCCCATGCCAAACAGCTTTAACATGGGGACCTGGAGACACTCAGGCACATATTCTGACTGGGGGCTAGATTGTATATAATTGCCAACAGAATGCAAATTGGTTTGTGGTAGTTTAATTTTCTTATTCCTTTCATGCATAAAGCAAAGGTACATACATAGTATACAAACAGATATACAGTATATCTGTGGTATTAACACCAGATGGGGAGGGTGGTGATTATGAAAAAAGACCCAAATAGGCTCCTTTGGGGAACAATGAGAGAATAATTGGCAAGCCCTTCCCTAGATAAAGAAAATCAGGAACAATTCATTTCCCTTGAGAAATGGGTAAGCTTCCCCATGGAGGCATCTGCAAGTAAATAGTACTTGTTCACCACCCAGGTAAATATCAAGTACATCTTGAAGACGATGTCTTAACAGTACTTAAGAGAAGTGATTCCCTGGCTGTTCCCCTTACTAGCTGCATGGCACTGAGCAACTAATCACCTTTGTGAACCCAAGTTTCCTCCAATGGAAAAGGGGATTGGAAAGAGCTCCCACTTGAATGGGTTATTGTATTACCTAGGATTATATCTCAAGGGGACTTAGAATAGTGCCCGGCACAGTCTACCTTCCCTATAAAGGTGAGATGACCTTCCTTATCTCCCACTACCATAGGAAAGAAAGCCCAGTAGTGAGAGAGGGCCACGGAGACAGATGACCTGGGCTGAAGTATTTGCTCTGACTTTGGACGATTTACTAAACATGCCTGGTCTTCAAAGCCTTTCCAATGAAGGAAATAAAAGTAACTCTCAGGGTTGTTTGAAGACTGAATAAGGGGTCAGTACCTGGAAAGCTACAATGGCGTCTGCCACCTAAAAAGCATTCAATAAATGAAAGTTGTATGACCATTATTACTGCCATGATTACTCTGGCAGCTATTGTGATTAGTAGCCTATCTGGCCATCATAATTAAATTAGGTACAAAAGACTTTTAAAAATGTAGACCATTTACAGTGGGACCACTGGGTTGGGGTTCCCTGTGCGAAATGAGGAGAAAAGAGATGGTAGGAAATGATGAATTGCTCAACACCACTGGAGAGACGGTTGGTACTCCACAACTATATAAACAGGAGAGCCCAGCATGAGCTGGAAAAGCTCAAGAAAGCTTCCTGGGAGAGATGGGAGCTGAGGTGGACTTTCCTTTCTATCACGCACAAGTATAAACACCTCCCTTTAGCTCTGGTCTTCTTGCAGCTGCACATGAAAATCACTGGAAAGAGATCTTTCCATCTTTATACAGTTTCCCACAGGCTTTCCTCTCTTGCTGCAAATTGCCCACCTGAAAACCCATAGAAAACAGAGCCAAAGTCCACCTCACAGAATAATAGGTCCTTAAGCTACAGTGACTGCCAGAAAACGCACGCTCTCAAAGCAGGAGCATATGGTGAAAACGGCCGAAAAGGCAGTGGTAATTTTTACAGCAGGTTATTACTACAAACCTCCTTAGAGAGGCCAATTCACAGCTTGTCCTGAACACTACATTAACTCATTTATGGTTTCCCAAAAATGCTCAATTTCCTACTGTCCCTAAATCCAACAAATAAGTTCTCCTCATTCAAAACCCTCATGGAGATCCTTAAACTCCCAATTGAGTCTGGTGCCATTTCCAGGTTGCAAATCCAGCCTTCAGGACGCATCCTCTAGATAGCACACTTAGGCGTAAGCCTTCAATCCCTCTCAGCATAGGTTTCTTTAGGCTGCCAGGACTCTTGTAGCTTCTCTGCTTCAAACCTAGAAAATGTGCAGCTGGAAACACTTTGGAGTGCTCATTCCAACAACCCCTTGTAATGGGGCCAAGTAGTGATCCTAAAACTTGAACTTGGTTATCAGTTCCAAAAGTTAAAATATACATACATATATAAAAATATAAATATGCATATATATACCTATTTTTAAATTCATATTTATTTCCTATACTTCTATATATTTGTTTTTACATATGCACACACACACACATATATATAGTTCCTTCCTTCTCCAAAAGAGTGACATTACCCATTCTTTTTTTTTTTTTTTTTTTTTTTTTCCTGAGAGAGAGAGAGAGCGCACAAATGAGCAAGGAGCAGAGAGACAGAACTCCTGGAGGGGCAGAGAGAGAGAGAAGCAGGGCTCACTCAAAGTGAGGCTCGAACTCATGCTAAGTGGGGCTCGAGCTCATGAACCATGAGATAACGACCTGAGTCAAAGTCAGATGCTTAACACCTGGGCCCCCAGGTGCCCCAGCTATATGCTCTTTATCTTTCCCTGAATTGCCATCTCCTCTTAGTCCAGATTTAAAGATCTACCAGTCAAATTAGGATTTCCCTTTGTTGCTAGATAACTACAAATCATTTCCATCTGTTACCAAGTCTCTTGTTTTCTTGAAAATAATGTGAAATTTAGATGTGAATGCAACACTATCTGCATTGTTTAATCACAGCAACGAAACAGCCTTTATATGCTATAAAATTCGCCAGACATACAAAGAAAATTTAATTTCTACCTTAGCAACCTTTGTGCCATCTGTCATTTCTTTAAAATAACCAAATAGCTCTGGGCATGATATTAACATAAAAGACTGTCAAACGTGCCTTGCCAGAGATAATACTGCAGAGGAATTAAGATGACTTCAGGATAGTATCTTTATTTTCATTTAAATTAGACTATAAAAAGATTTCTTTGGGAAGTTTATGAATGCTCCCCTTTGGGGCATGATGGGAAGATCACAGAATCCAACTAAAATAATGAGTAGGTTGTATCCCAAAGTGCGATGCACATATCACTGATTATACTAAAGATGGCTTACGTGGTACAAGGATGGCATTTAAAATAATATTTTCAAGTGTGCATTAGAGGAAAAAACCTTGGACATCAAACCTGAGATTCCATATATATGTATTACTATTTAGGATGAATCCAATATTTTTTAAAAGCTCATTCAAAGGAAAATGTTTAGAATTTGAACACTGCGAAAATTGTGACAAATGAATGGGAATAAACAAAAACTAGGGCACAGATGAAACGATAATGGACTAAGCTCCAGGAAGCAGAGCTTCCTAACGGTGACAACCTGACATCACCAGCACCCTGACATTTTGATAAGAGCCTCTCCATGAATTAGATTTGGCCGAGTTGCTTAACTATAAAGCAGAAATCTCTAGGAGGACTGGATGCTAGTTATCCACGCACTGTACAAAATTGGATTTGTTTCTAATTCTTTATAAGACTGCAGAGAGTTTGGATCTTTGCTTGAGAGACAGGGCAGCAAGACTAGCTTTACGCCCCACTGGGTAGAACACGGCAGTGGGGGCACGGTGTAATAAGGAAGGCAATGGGCTTGTTTGGAAGCATGGGTTCTGCTTCGGTCCCTGCCATGAACATGCTCGGTGACCTCAGGCAAATCTCTCTCTATCTGCTCATCTGAGCAACAATGGTTGATTGGAGGATCTGGAAGAACCTTTTAACTTAGGAAATTTATTACTTCTAAACTTCTGCAGCAACAGGCATAAGAAATGGAAGCCTATGCTAGCAAAACTGTAAGTCAGTCTTTAGGAACATTCTCTTTTCTTAAAGTTTCTTTCTTTATTTTGAGTGAGAGAGCGGGGGGGGGGGGAGAATCCCAAGCAGGTTGTGTACCCCCAGTGCAGATCCCCATGCAGGGCTCAAACTCAAGAACCATGGGATCATGACCTGAGCTGAGGTGGGACGTTTAACTGACTGAGCCACCCAGGAGCCCGTAGGGACATTCTTATTACATGATTTTTTTCCCTTTTTCTTATGATCAGAATTCATTTACTCGTGCATTCATTCATCTGATAAGTGCATACTGAGTACTTAGTGTACTTGTCTGTTTTTTCAGAGAGCCAAGAGCATAAGAAAGTATTTTCAGAATTTACAGTGCATAAGAATCACCTAAGCAACTTGCTAAAATCCACTTTATAGTTCTTCCCCTCTGATTAAATCTGGGTAACAGCCAAGAAATTTGAATTGTTAACAGAAAATCCAGGTGATTTTGATGTGAGTGTGCCTGGACCACATTTGGAAAAACTGTAGTCTGTTGAGAGAGGCAGGTAATCAAGCAGGATACTTGAAATATGAAAGACAGCTGCCATGATAATGTAAGGTTATGGCGCCGCGGCAGGCACAAAGACTCCTTAGTTGTCATGGGACCCAGGGTTGCCTACTTAGAGGAAAGAAGATTCAAACAAACATTTAGAGATGAATAGAATTTCACCAGCTCAAGGTGAGGATGAAAGGCATTTTGGACAGAAAAGAGGCTGAGACAAACATTGGGAGCCCTGTGTCTCCTTTTCAACACAGAGAGAAGTCTCCAAAAGCCTAAATTAACAGTGTTTCCCACTGCAAACTCCTCTTCAGAAGTATCTGTAGGATTAGTAAATGGGTAGAGGAATGGATAAAGTAACTTTAGTGGCTAACAACTCATGGATGTTAGCATACTTGGACTCTGGTGATGTATGCTGGGAACCGGATACAGAATTGTAAAGGAATGTGTATATCTCTACATCACTTGCCAGAGATATTCTAGAGTACACACAGAAAATAATTTTAGTACTTGATGTAGCAGGAGCTTATATCTCAATAGCCCTTGTTACTTCCAGCACTGTTACACATACCATCCCATGCCAACATAAACAGTCTAATTGTATTTGTCCATCAGGTAGATTTTCCATTTTCCTCACAATTACATGTATGGCTAGATCACAGTCTTGTGCGATAATTGTCTCTCTGTAAAAATGTCACAGGATGTCTTTAGCTTAGTGACAAAAGGGGGTAATACCTTCTGCAATATTTAATTCACAAGTTACACTCCGTTGACTACATAGTCTTGTATCAAAGGCACAAATTAAAGTGTGCTAAGCTGTGTGATCTTGAACAAGTGGTACGGCCTCTCTGGGCCTCATTTTTCTCAGGAAAATAGAATGGCATGGCTTAGATAACTCCTAAGAACTGTTTCTATTTCTACAGTCCTTGAATCAAAGTAAAAGAACATTTCCACAGGAATTAATTAATCCTCAGGGGATAAAATGAGATAAGCATTTGCTTTTATTCTACATTGCTCTGCAGATGATCTCTCCTTTACAATAATCAGATCTGAAAAGAAAAGGCCACGTGACATGCCCAAGTGTAACCAGACTGTTTTCTAAGAGATACAGTAAATTGAGGAATGATTTTTGCAAAGCCCAGATGACTGGCTTGGCAGCTATAATTTTACCTTCTCAATGACTGAGCCAATTTTCTCCTCCAGCTCTCTTACACACCTTTAATGAATACATGTTTCTTTGATTAAATTAACATTTTTGTCTAGCTAATTAGCCTGAAAAACCTATGCTGAACTGATCTGGTCGCAACTTCATTACTGCTCATCGGTGCATGTTTGTGACCAATCACTGTCAGCTCAATCGCCTAATGATTAGGGGAACATTAAGTTTGGCTAATTTGGCTTTCTGTGGCCATCATCACGTTCCCAGTGATGAGCCAATCCCCACCCTGAATCGACCCTGCTTGACAGTGACAGATGTTTTAATCACAGGGTTTCATTCATTAATGTCCATCAGCATTGCTAGCCAGGTTTGCAGCAAATACCTTGATTTGAAACCAAAACTAATTAAATACTATCTTCGTAATTACCTTATATAGTTACCTTTCCCTAAGTGGGCCAATATGATAAGAGCTGAAAAATAAAGCCCTAAATGCGACTGGAGAGGGAGGGAGTCCCTGCATGGCGAACTGCATTTCCTGTCTGCATGTTTAATAAATGGTATGAGTGTATGGGGAGCCGTCCCTCCCGCTAAACACAACGTTCAGAAACGCATTTCTCACTTTGGCCTGTTACAAACCAGCCACGCTGCAGAACACATTGCTTTCTTCTACCTATGATGTTTTAAAAAGATTATTTTGTGCATACAACACACTGAAGAGATGCCACTAAATCTTCATTACCAATGTAATCACCATTCTTGAGTATTGGCCACTTGGAGAGCCACCACACTGCCTTTCCAAGTGGTTCTGATGGTGTTGGCTCCACATGCAGCTGTAAGGTGGCATATGGCTGGGTCCCAGCCAATGAGGATCCAGCATTTCCTAGTAGAAATGATTTACGGCCAGGCGTGTTACCCAATGAGGTCAATCCCAGGCAATGATCCTTAATTCTGGGAATCTCAGTTTGAGCTATGTAAGAAGCTGTCACTGTCTTTCCTGAGACATGTGACACTCAGAGACATCAAGGTCTATGAGTGCTATAGCCATCCTGCAAACACAACCAGAGGCACTTTCGAGAAAGGGGCTTACATGAAGGCAAATAGAGCCTAAAGCTGGCCAGGGAGGAATCAACTTGTGTTGACATCATTTTGGCTCTTTTATCCAAGCTCCCCACATTGACAGACATACTCCGAATTCTCAGTTTTACGCCCCTGATAAAAGACCTTTTGCAAAAAGGCACATGCAACCAAAGAGGCAATACCTGACATAGGCCCTTTTTAACTATTCAATATACATTTACATCTGATACCTTACGTTGCCTCCAGAATGACACTGGGCAGTTGATAGGGCAGGAACTGTTAGCTTCATTTTGGAAACAAGAGGCCTAAGGCACAAAGAGACCAGAGCTCACTAACATCCAAGCCAGTGCTAAATTTGGTCCACCAACTTGGTCCATTATTTTCCTGCTTAGTTCATGGTGTCTTGTTCCCCTCACCTGAATCACTCTGACCACCACTGGTATAGTGCTTGGGGATGACAACAGAGCTCAGATTCTGGCGTCTGCCTGATTCAAATCGTGGCTCCGCCATTTACCAGTCAGGTGACACTTAGCGAGTTCAACATATATAAGCATTGGTGTCCGTATCTACAATGGGAATAAAGCACATAGCATGCTCAGCACAGAGTGAATAGTTCTTTCTCGACCAGAGAAAACGGCAGAAAAGAGGTAACTTTAATGTTTTAAACTGATTGTCACATAGGAATTAGCCCAGCTTTGTATTCACTGTAACAAAAATTTTAGGCTTTGCTCTCTGTGGTTCAAAATAGCCATCACCTACCCAGTTTAAGAGAAACGCCCCTTGCTCAGGACTGTAGCGATAGCCACATCCTATACTTATGTCAATTTAATTACATAAGGTTTTTCTCAGGAGCTTCTTCCAAAAGAAAATAACAGGTCAAGCTATTTTTTGGTGGGGGGGAACCTGTCAAATCCTCTGTGTCTAATTACTGGAACAAACCTAAATTAATGACAGAGAGTATGCCAATCTGTGATCTAAAAAAATAAATTGCTTTCCAGGAAGCTTGAGGTACATTTCGGCTCTTTCTGTTTTTAGCTCTGTGACCTGGAGCAGGTTACTTCTCTAAGCCTCAGTTGCCTTATTTTATTTTTTAATGTTGATTAACATTAAACACCTGCGTGTGCATACAGAGTAGGGGCAGGGAGAAAGGGGGACAGAGAGAATCCACAGAAGGCTCCATGTTCTGCAAGAAGCCTGACTTGGGGCTCGATCTCAGGATTTCAAGATCACGACCTGAGCCTACATCAAGAGTCAGTCACTTATATGTGGAATTTAAGATACAAAACAAGTGAACCTAAAGGAAGCGAAGCAAAACTAATATAAAAACAGGGAGGGAGACAAACCATAAGAGACTCTTAAATACAGAGAACAAACTGAGGGTTGCTGGAGGGGAATTGGGTGGGTGGGATGGACTAAATGGGAAAGGGGCATTAAGGAGGACACTCGTTGGGATGAGCACCGGGTGTTACATGTAAGTGATGAATCACTAAATTCTATTCCTGAAATCATTAATTCACTATATGTTAACTAACTTGGATGTAAATTTAAAAAATAATGGTAAAAGAAGAAAAATGACTGAAAACTTACAAAAAAAAAAAAAAAGTCAGACGCTCAACCGACTGAACCACCCAGGCACCCCATCAGTCACCTTCTTTTAACAAGAGATAGTTTCATTTTCTTTCCTGCCAATGCATGCACGGAATGACAATGAAAACAAATATGCAGAAAAGACTTAACATAGCAGGCTTGACTGCTATCATTTAGAAGCCCTGCTGATAAAGTTGGCTCTTGGTTGGTGTCTGGGAACTTATACTTGGGGAGCGTTCCCACCATTCCCAGAACTGGTAAGAATGTGTCACTATTTCCAAACTGTTTGTACAGGCAATACAGTTTATGCTATATATCTTTCTTTCAGGAATTTTGATATATCCCCCATACAGGCTACCTACGTGACCACACCCCGCCCATCCCCCCCCCCATAAAAGCCCTGCTCATTAAGTCTCTAATGAGCTTTCCCTGAGTGGGAACATATTAGATAAGTGTGGTCAGAGCTGGTGGTTGGGAGAAGCAAATGCATTTGGTGGGGCATCTGTGAGAGAACTCTGGGTGTTGCCATCTGGTTTCCTCTGGCCTTTGCCCCATGCACCTTTTCCTTTGCTGATTTCATGGGCTTAGTTTGCTTTTGCCGAGGAACACCATAGTGTCACTATATGCTGAGTCCTCCCAGAGAATTAACAAACCTGACTTGTTGGTGGTCTTGGGAGCTCTCAATACATTAAACATCTATCGTAACATCCAGCATATAAAAATATACAACAAATAGATGTGCTTAGCATGGTCATCCTCTTGATACATTGATTTTTTTATTTATTTTTTGCTCTGAATGAAACTGAAGGCAATAGAGGTATTGATGTAGCAAGACTGGAAACCTGAAATGCTCTCCTAGTTCAGCTTCTGTCTGACAGGAATGTGTGAACAGTATATATCCAAATAAATTCTCACATGGATCTTAAAGGTTTATAAATGAGGATATTCATGATGATGCTATTTGTGGAGAGCTGGAGGCCATTGGGTTCTTATTACTGGGAGAATGCGAAGGTAAAATGTGTTGATCCCTGACCATCATGTAAGTGTAAAGGAGTTCAGGAACGAGCAGCCACAGGCTGGGTGAAGAGGAGGAAAAAAACTGATTAGAGCACAATATCCCTTACATGAATTAAAGATATCTGCATATAAAACAATATTTATTGGGGTGCCTGGGTGGCTCAGTCAGTTAAGTGTCTGACTTTGCTCAGGTCATCATCTCGTGGTTTGTGAGTTCGAGCCCCACCTCGGGCTCTGTGCTGACAGCTCAGAGCCTGGACCCTGCTTCAGATTCTATGTCTCCCCCTTTCTCTGACCCTCCTATGCTCATGCTGTCTCTGTCTCTCAATAATAAATCAACTTAAAAAAAAACAGTATCTATTTTGTAAGAACACTTAAACAAGACATTCAATAACTATATCAGAATGATTGTCAATAGTAGGGAAGAGGGAGAGAAGTGGGGTGTGGTAATGAAAGGAAGTAAATTCATACAAACTGATAATAAGACAACCTTGCACAGATCCATAATGAAAACGTGCCATTTATAGAAGAGTATGATTAACTCAGCCTCCTCACCTGGGATCCAAGATACATCTATTTCTCACATTATATGGACAATGATGACGCTGACAATAATCTTACTAGATAACATCAATTAAGCATGATATACCAGGTACACACTTTTTAATATTACCTTATTCAATCCTCTCTGCAATTCTACTGGGTATGTATTGTTAACACGCCTACCTTATAGATGAGGAAGCTAAGGCTCAGAGCAGAAAAGCAACTTTGCAAGGCTACAAGTTCCGAAAGCAGCTCAGAGGCTTTCAGAATCAAAACCTGAACAGCTTGGCACACGACCATTAAGTTAATTCAAGGATGCTGAGGTTTAGCTTGTACCTACGGGGCTGATGGTGTTGGTACCGTTCTTGAGATGCTCTCCTCTCTCTTTTTTCCTTTCCCTTTAACATCTAAACACACACACACACACACACCCCACAGGCTAAGCCATACTCCAGAAAGAGAAACAAAATCCTCACAATCCAAATTGTGACATTCAAGAAAGAAAGGATATAAGATACTAGACATACCTTCACCTCCAAGGTACCTGGGAGTCTAGAAGACCTGTACCCTTTGCCTGTTTCAACTGTTTCTAAAGACCCTTGTGAAATGGAGTCTTACACACTTTTCTTAAGATCAATCCTGCATCATGAGTTTGGTGTCCGTGTAAATCCATCAGTTTGTGAGTAAACACTGCTGGCCTTTTAGTATTCACAACGTGCGGATTTCTTGGTCTCACCTTGCACACAATTTCCTGTAACCCTAGCAACCTACAGAAGGACGTGTTAGCCTCACTTGACATCACGGGTTCTCAACCAGAACAAGGGGAGAATTTGCCCCACAGGAACATGTGGCAGTGTCTCAACCAATTTTGGTTACCGCAATCAGGTACGAGACTGTGTTACTGGGCAACTCGTGGGGTAGAGGTGAGGGATGCTAACACGCTATAGCGCCCAGGACAAGTCCCTAAAACAAAGAATCACCCAGCCCGAAATATCAATAATGCTGCTGACATACTCTGCTTTATTATAAGGAAATTGAAGAAATTATAGCCTATGGTATTCATGAACTTGGAGAATTGGGAACACATCAAGTTATCTTGCTTATGAATATCAAGGGTGTAAAGCTGCATATACATTTTCACTGATTCCCTTTCTATTTCAAGTGTTGACTCCTTTAAAAGGCTGCTGTGATGCTGCTGTCATCAATTATACGTGAATGGAAGGCCAGAAAAGCAAAAAAGGATCACTTTGACAGCTGCCTTTTGGAAAACAGGCTTCACTCTGATGTCTAAGAAACAGGAACCAAAGGAAGAAGAAAAAGATTGACAGAAATGGATGGCTCAAATCCCACATTTGGGGAGCAAACTGTGATATTGTTTTGGACACTTTGCTTCTGCCTTACACAGCCTGATTTTTATTTTTACTTAGGTTCCTACTCACTGCAAACAGTTCCCCCAAGCGAGCAGTTCTAAGTCCTTGAAAAGCAATTGGGATGGGAAAAAGAGGCCCAGTGATAAGATCAAGATATGAACTATCAACCCTGGCTTCTGGGTGATAAGTTTAACTTTCTGACCTTCATGGGAAACCACATTAGTAAAGTGCTGATAAAACACTTCGAGCTGGTGGGCGGAAGGTGTATGTTTCCAAAAGCACTTTGTGGACTCACTGGCTTAGCATCATACCAGGCTTACTTATCTCTGTAATTTGCAGAGGGCACACGCTGTCATTGCACATTTATCCCAAGTGCTAGTCCTGGGAAAGCCTCACTCACTGGGTTTTAGGGTTTATCCTTAAACCAGGGCCAGTTGGAATACTTTCCAAAGGCAGTGCTGAGTAAGGGAAGGAATCCCCCAGGTTTCTGCAAGTAGCACCTATGATTTCATAATGGGCCTTTTCAGGACACCGCTGAGAGCTTCAAGTGCTACCAAAGACTCTCATTTACGTAAAGACCATGTTAGCAATTCAAACGCTATGGCTGTTGAGATGTGCCCCGTCTGCCCCTGTTGTCACCCATTCTTCCCCTCTCAAGTTATGTCCTTCATACTACACCTCCGCGTCTCCACTTCAAAGGCAATTGTACAAGTGGGAAGATGATGTTATTGGACTAAAAGTACATGCGTGGCCGAGTGTCTTGTCACAGGGGCAGTCCTATGGATCTGTGTTTGTAAAATTCATCAGCTGTTGTGAAGAAAGCTGTCAGCAGTTTTAGAATAAAGCAAAAATAACTCAATTGTTCGTAGTGCCCAACACCAACACCAACATAACGAACAGGCAGGGAAAACGTGTTACTTTAACAACAAGTAACAGGGTTGCTTCAACGAGACACAGGTCTCCAAGTGATACAATGCTCAGTAGACAGTTATGGGTTGGCAGGTAAGGCCTCAGGCATCAGGACTGAGGAGGGAGGGGGGGGGTGCTTAGCAATATGGTAGAAGGCAGGTTCTGTGGAGAAATGGAGTCAGTTGGGCTACAGCCAAAGAACTTCTCACACACACAAATTTAAACTTTAAATGATTTGTGATGTAAGCCACCTCTATCATCCTAAATCACACATAACAAATGCTTGACCAGTAGTCTCATGTTGGTGGAATTATGGGCACTGAGAGTTTGAAATGTGTTGGGTGTACAAAACAGGGATGGTAGGAGCTGAAAAATGCGAAGATCTATCACCTGAACTAATATAGCAAAAGCAAGAATTCAAACCCAGAAGTGGAAAAAATAAAGACATGTCTCCTTCTCCCAGGAATTGCTGAGGCTACCTGGAGGGGTACTGAATTACTTGGTGGGCACATAACAGTAGGATTACATTTATTTAATGTATATCTCAAAGGGCAGTCTGCTCTAGCAGACATGTGGGACCTAAAACCAGTGTGATTTACACTAGGCCTTTTTAGAATATAAGCTTCATAAGGGCAAAGATATGACCTGATTTTTGTTGTTTTGTATTGTCATCTAAGTGCCCAATGATTTACACAGTACCTCACACATAGCTGGGACTCAGTAAATACTTGTGTATGGATGAAAAGTTCCTTCATCTAATAGAAGTACCCTGAATTTACAGAGATAGAAGCCAATGCTAATAGGAGATCAGAAATTCATCCAAGGTCATAGAGTTTGTAGATTCAGGGTCAGGATGCAGACGCAAGGTGTCAAAGGGTTGCTCTTTCCACCACACCACAAAAAATTCTAGTTCTGCAACCTAACTATTATGATGCTTTCATTTGCCCATCTAGTAGAAAATGCTTGAAGACGCTATGCCATCTAGGCTGTGTTATTACCCCACTATTAATAATAGTTTAGAGGGCATGAGAGAAATTTGGACATTTCCGTTCTATACCCCTCCATGTACTTTCACTGTGCCTTTCTTTCTGTAAGTTTTCTGTCAAGTGTCCCATTGGGACCATTTTGTGTTTTTTGTTTTGTTTTGTTTTTAAAGGTTTTGCTGAACTAAGCATTTGATTTAGGGGAAATAGCAGGTTTCAAAGAAAGATATCAGGAAACTTAAACATAACAGATGCTTGTTTGCAGACACCTGCTTGAGCGGAATTGAGAGCCCCAACCTAGACCCTGAAAGCCATAAATGTCAGTTGACTGGAATTGAATCATAACCACTTTGAAGTATGGTTCGCCAACAGATAGCCATTTTAGAATCATAACATCCAAAATGGCTCTTCATCTTGTCAACACTACTGAAGAATAACATAATTCTTACAGTGGGAAGGAGCTTTCATTTCTAAGAGATAGTAACTGTACCTTGCAGCTCATTGTCTTGGCAATTACACAGCATAGAATCTCTTTTAAAAAAACCACCATGGAAATACCATGTTGCTCTCTTATCTCAGCAAAAAACCTGAACACCATTGCCCAGCAGGTTGAGAAGAGGCAGCGTTAAGTTTCTTTGTAAGGTAGGAATTGAAATTAGAATCTGGCCTCAGTTGAGATGGAGTTTTACATAAATCGTATAGAAATGCTCAGGCAAAGAAGTTCACAGCCCTGTGAAATTCACATAGATTAGTTATGTGAGTTATTTGGAATATTATAGAACATTCTTCCAATATTCTCTAAAGTCCTAATGGTCTGGGCTTAGTAAAAACGCCCCAAGAACATATTTCATTTGGTATTTCTGTCATGCTTCACATATATATTATGTGCTTCCCCTTTGAAATAGCTTCCCTTGCATTTATAATATACTAAACATTTTCATATGTAAACTGACATGGCAGGAATTTCTTGGACATTTTATATCTGACTCTGTTCAAACCATAACGATAGGTCCATCAGTGCTCTGGACTCAAACTGAAGTATGATGTAAATAACACTTAGAAGATTTGAGCGTCGTGAAGAAAAAAAAATGGTGAGGTTGAGGGCCAAGTCTGAGTAGATATTTTGGCAAGTTACTGTGGGAGGATGCTGAGAAAGCTAAAGAAAGATACACTAGGACCAGTGTTTGGGAAGGGAGAGACTGAGGTGGGGAAAGGGGACAAAACCATGTCAATCAGAGTCTTACCATCTCAGCAGAACTAAACATTCTGATACCTGCTGGTATGCAGTCACCCCTGGCAAGGATAAAGAAAAAAAGACTACTGTATTAGTATACAAGTTTATTCTCCATGCTTAGTGCACACTTAGAGACATATGTACTAACCCTGGTAACTATTAGTTATGGAAATGGGAAGACCATTCTGCTGTGGAACCATGGAAATGGGCTTAGGTCTTTGTCCAGAAAGATGTTTTTAAAATGTTTCAGTAAAAGATCAAGAACATCGGTCATGACAGCCTTCTGTTTTTTCTTGTCCTTTTGTGAAATCAATACATGATACAAATGACAGCTACGAATCCCTATCTCCCCTTGCTTCTTGAGGGCCAGCCTGTTGCTGACCCATAACCATCCTGTCATTACTGCTTGCCAGCTAGGACAACTTTATCACATTCTTTAAGTGATCCACAGCATCAGCCAGACTCCATTCTGAGTGGCAGTATTCCTGTTTCGTAAAAAGTATAAATCTGATCCTAAAAAAAAAAAGAAAGTGATGGAGGTGCAAGTGTCATGGACTAAATAAAGGTGCATATGCTATTTCACCAACAGAACATCAGTTCTTAAACTTCAACTCCCCATTGTGGCTACGTTCCCGGCAATGGATGATGGCCATGGGTTGTACAGCAAAAGGTAGGATACTAAGAATTCTCTACAGAGACATGATCTGGGACCATAACTTTGTTATCAACAAACTCCCATTCTTTTGGTTAAGATCCCTTGCTGCTTAAGGGACAGGTAATTGTGATTGTTACTTTTATTTTAGTCAAACCCACAAGTGAAAAAGTGAACCCATGTGATCAAATACCGTTTCATTTTTTTGGTGGCAAGATCATGAATGACAAGTGTGTCTGGATTCTACGGGTGGTTGGAAAAATAGCCTAAAGAATGCACTGAGAGGGGCGCCTGGGTGGCGCAGTCGGTTAAGCGTCCGACTTCAGCCAGGTCACGATCTCGCGGTCTGTGAGTTCGAGCCCCACATCGGGCTCTGGGCTGATGGCTCGGAGCCTGGAGCCTGTTTCTGATTCTGTGTCTTCCTCTCTCTCTGCCCCTCCCCCGTTCATGCTCTGTCTCTCTCTGTCCCAAAAATAAATAAAAACGTTGAAAAAAAAATTTGAAAAAAAAAATTAAAAAAAAAAAAAGAATGCACTGAGATATGCCCCTTAATAATAGTAAGCTAACAAAGTAGGTTAATAAAGTTTATTTTCATTCTGAGGCAGCCAAGTTGCTATGTATCTCTAGAACCACAATGGGAACCGAATGCTGGAATCAACATGTATAAAAGGAGAGAATCCAACACTAGATTTCATTCTGAATGGGAATATAATGGGAAAATAAATGGTAATGCCAAACGTACACTAGTTTCTAGCAGTACACCAGAGGCCCCTAGGGAGAGCTGAAACATGAGCTTGAAATGAACCTACCTCAGCACAAAATGTTTTCAGCTGTAGAAGCTCTTAGGTCGGAAACCGTAGCAGATATTAGTTTTTGTTTTGTTCTTTGGATATCCTGCATCTAACAACTTTCTATTTTGAGGTATCCCCCATTTATATGCGGAGATGAGGCCTGTGTTCCCTGGTGGAAGATATAGGGGCCAAGATCTTCCCTTTTTGGTCCCATGTGGAGGAGTCGTGAGTGCATGATCAAAGATAACTGGAAGCATCCTTCCTAGCACTGTGACATTCTATACAGTCCCTTTAAGATGAAGGATAGTTTGAATTCACTCAGAGTGATTGTGGTGGAGACTGTGCCCTCCAGCAGCAGGGATGGGTGCCCAGTAAATGATTCTGGGGGTACTTCCCACCCAGTGGCTGTTGGGATTCACACCCCTAGTCACCAAAACAAAGCCCTGTCCTCCTCACTGATTCTGTGAGCCTCCAACATCCTTTTAAGATCAGAGTCAATTTACATTTTGTACAACCACAAATATCCTAATCTATGTTGACTTATCCCATAAGATTGGAATTAATTTTCATATAAGCTTTCATTTGAAATACAATCCCATGTATCACCATACTAAGCACTCTGATGGTTGTCACAAGGCCTCTAGGATCATATCGATAATGAATTATCAGAATGACCTATGGAAAAGCTCTTCAACTTTTTGAACCTCAATTTTTCCACCTGAATATCTGGGTGTGAGTTTTGTGTGGATGATTTTTGAGATCTGTGAGTCTGCGATCTTGTTGATCCTCATTACTGCCTTGTATGTTAACAAATCAATGGACAGATGTCATCCAAACCCAGTCTTGAATGTTTCCATCTACTTCACGCTTCTCACGGTGCAGAAGAGTGGAAGTACTTCTGATATTTGTGGACCAACCATGACAAATGCTGAGGGCAAGAAATCATACTGTTAAATTGACAACTGAGCTCCAGACCAGCAATGGTTCAATTTCTGAGTGTACATTGCCATGAATGCAATTGTGACTTCCCCAAACTCATATGCTGAAGGCTTATCCCCCCAAATACATGACTGTATTGGAGACTGGACATTTAAGGAGGTGATGACAGTTAAATGAGGTCATAGCTGTGAAGCTCTGACCCTACAGAACTTGTGCCCTTATAAAATTAAAAAAAAAAAAAAAAGAGCAAGAAAAACCAGAGTTCTCTGTTCCTCCCCTGTCATGTGGGGACACAGAAGGAAGGCTGCTGTCTCCAAGTTGGGAAGAGGGGCCTCAACAGAAACCAAACTCTGCTGGACCTTGACCTTGGACTTCCAAGCCTCCATAACTGTGAGAAAACAAATTTTTATTATGTCATTCAGTCAGTGATATTTTGTTACAGCAACCCAAGCTGACTGAGACAACACCTAAGACATTCTCTGAAAATCACTTGTAAATATTAAGCAAACTTCCCAAAATTCATTTGCTTTCTCCATTTCCCTGTGAGGCATTCTTATCATCATCATCCCAAAGCATTTATAGAGCATTTTGCATTTAGAGGTGCTCACAATCATTTATTAATCAGTAGAGAGGTATGCTACTGCCTTATTGCTTAGGATCTTGTCTCTGAACATGAAACTGGGATGGAAATAAACATGTGATGTTTGGAACAAAGGTAAACACAGAGAAATTGAGGATTTTACTTGGGGGAATGAGATGAAGTAATTCAATCGAAACATTTGAAGCATCACTGCATTATCACAATGTGCAATGTACAATGTGTAGTGGAAATAGTTTCCTCAGTTTTCCCCCCTAAAATGAATTTTTTAAAAAACATTGTTCTCCTATGCCCTTTCTTCTACTTCCTGCCACTACAAAATGATTTTTTTTAAGCAAAGAAAATCTAAGAATAAGATACAGAATTGAAACTGCATTTGACTTAGAGCCAAAATTGTGCCTTCTTCAAACTCACTAATGACACAAGGAGGAAAAATAAATAAATCAGGTGACATTTCTCACTCATTTCAATGACTAAAAATTTAAAATGACACAAAGCCCTTGCTGGTAAAGTTTTGATGGTCATTAGTGTACCCTAAGACTGCTGATAGTGTTGCAAATTCCCCTAAAGGTTTGGAAAGCAACTTGACAATATGGTTTCCCAGGATCTGCCTGAGACTGGGAACTTCCCGTAAATGATTTCTTTATAAGACAAACAGGACAAAGGAGACCAGAGACATGAAGTAGTTTGCCTGAGATGACACACAGGTTGACTCCTGTACTCCCAAATACGTTAACATAGGACATGTCATACTGTGGGGCCTTTGTTAAATGTTTGTGAATGAACAAACAAATTTAGATGTTAAAGTACTTTATCCCCCTCCTAGAAATTTCTCCAGGATACTTAAAAGGAGGAAAAACATAAATGCCCAGTGATGTTTAATGGAGAGTTCATTGTAACTGTGGGGAGATAATGGAATGATTGTAATCTCCCTAAAATAGGAAAAGAAGTCATTTCTTTCTAGTAACTTGATAAATAATGAGATGTATATTTACTAAATATATATTTGCCAACCCATGATTCTGCATTTGAAAATACAAAGCTATTTTAGTTGAAAGTTTTAAAAAGAATTTTCTCTAATTAGGAGTAAATTAGAAACCATAGCTTTGCTTCATTTAACTGATTTTGAAAATCCACAGAATGCAGACTTCACAGTTACAGAAACATTACAAGATGGGGGTAGTATCTACCCTGGTATTCTGGAGTCACACAGAGGGTAGGCCATTCAATGCCTACAAGTTGAGTTTCTGCTTCCATTTTCATTAAAATAACCTCTAACCTACACTACATGTTAATCGTCCTATCGTATCAACTGGACTTGGACGATGTATCTCAAATGTAAATTGTGTTCAAAACAGATGGTTAATCTTCCTTCTCTTCCAGTTGTGTTTATTAATGTAATTTGATAAAAGAAAGTAAGGACACCTTCTAATCTAGTGCAATATGCAAAAGATGGCCAATGCTCTGATAATGCAAAATTCAGGCTGCTGAGAAATACCAGACCAGGTATATTCCTCAGGTTTTGTTATATTTTAAAATTTGCTTTCCCTAAGGATTTGCATCAACGTTTATCTTTGTCTAGAATATGAGATCAGAGTATAACTAAAGCCAGAACTTCACTTGATATCCAAACACTCTTCAAGACTGAAAACTTGTTCATGATTGAGGGTAATTATGCTCTGTTCTTGTGTAAATTTAATTAGTTTAATTTTATACTTCTGGTTGCTGTCTCCAATGAATAAAACACCAGCAACTACTCTAATGCCATAGTAAGAATATAGTTAAAGATTATTTATTTGGGCTGAACCACCCAGAACGAGTGAAAAGTCTGAATTTTTTTTCTTCAAAATTGAAGTATCTTCATTGTTTCTGCTGATTATAAGGGCAATCAATTATTGTTTATTTGAAGCTACCAAGTGCTTATATCACACCATTTTCCCATTCCTAAAATATAATCAACACTAAACGATCTGGTAGACAGCCTTCCAAATATTTAATTACTGTTTAATAACAAATTATGTCACACTCTCCGTAGTGTATAATAAAGGTCTGTAAACCACAGCCCGCGGGCCCACTGCCTGGTTTCGTATATAAAGTTGTATTGGAATACCGCCACATTCATTTGTTTACGTATTGTCTGTGGCTGCTTTCACGCCAACGCAGCAGAGAAGAGGAGTTGTGATAGAAGCCATATGGCTTTCAAAGCCTGAAATACTTACTATCCAGTCCTTTACGGAAACTGTATGTGATATGCTGGCCCCTCTTCTGTAAACTTAATTTCCTGTCAACTTTACATCAGGAATATCCTTTTATGATGTTATCTGGTGTTTTAGCTTATTCTTTTCAAAAGACACATATTATTAAATTGTATGGAATTTTAATAGTTTAACTAATGCCCTATTGATAGACATTTAAAATTGTTTTTATAGGTTGAGTTCATAAATTCAAGAAAGAGAATCAGTGAAGCATTTAAAAGTGGTGGGTGGTAGAAACCTACAAGCACCTCGCTTTAGAAAACTGTAATGAAAAACGTTTGTGGAGTCCTCTAATAATGGGTTGTCCCTTCAGTTCTTGGGCACAGTTTAATACTAAAATTACTCAAAGTATTTAAAATATTCTTTCAAAAATCGTGGGAGCAGAGAAAGGGGCTGCCAGGATGCCATATTATACTCTTAAGGAGGACATGTGCTGCGAAGCAACGTTTGCTAGCCTTTCTGAAAGTTCACAAATTCTGCATGACCTAAATCCAAAGGAACTGGTCTTCTCTCTCACCCAGGCCCATTTTAAGGAAGCAGCCCATATTCCTCCATCCTCGAACTCTGTGTTCTGTATTCACCATTTCTGAGTCCCAAGCTCTTTGCTAAGGTACTTACTTCTATTAAAAAAGGCTTCCTTTACTCAGTTTTCTAGCTTTAGTTCCAGGAGACTAACCTATGAGAAATCCATTGTGAATGTCCTGGCCAGCAAAGACAACATCTGTTGTCCACACTGAGAAGGCTCAAGAATGAGGTAAATGGGATAGGACTGTGCAGCTACTGCAAGAAATTCGAGATTTTAACTGTGAGGAAAAAACCCTCCACCTCCATCCTGTTGCAGGATGCTTTGTCTGCCTTGCTGGGTTTAAAGGATGAAATCCCTTTTTAGTCTAAAGTAATGTGTTAGATTTGGTCTTCTCTCTGCCCTGGGCTTCTATGTAACAACAAAGTTGAGGTGTCACAGATGTGTCAGGCTACCTCCTTATTTCTTGCATCTTAGATTAAACGTCACCCCTTCTGAGAAGTCTTCCTTGATCGTCCAATTCAGAGAGAGGTCTCCCTTGATCCTTCATTCTCCATGTCAGTGGTTGCTGGTTTTAGTTACAACACTTATCCATTTCCATGTGCAATTAGTTACCTCCTCATTCACATGTGTATTTACCTACCCACCAGGCTATGAACTCCATGAGAACAAGAAGCAAGCCCTTCCAGTTCCCCCTAGCACCACCTGCCCCCCAGCCCTCACCCCACCATGGTCTGCCCCACCTGACACACAGTAGATGATTAATACATATGTACTACAGGAAGGAATGAGTAAGTCACAGAATATGAAGTTTCTCTATATGGCCATTATGTTCATGGACTCTGGAGACAGACTGCCCACATATGAACACTAATACCTCTGATTATAACCGGAGACTTCAGTCAATTGTAACTTCATATCTCTGTGCCTCCCTGTGCTTATTCATAAAGGGAAAAACAAACAACCTAGTTCATAGGATTTTTGAGGCTCAAATTAATTAAGCTACAAAGCACAAAACACCTATGTCTGTTGCTGTTTTTATTACTATGCTCTTCTTCAGTTTATAAAAACGGATAGGAAAAAATAGCTGTTATGTTGTATATACTCCTAGAGTACTACAGTTCTTAGAAGTCCTTTTATATATGTACACTAATTTTATAATATTTTAAAAATATTATTTATTTTGAGAGAGAGAGAGAGAGAGAGAGAGAGAGGGAGAGAGAGGGAGAAAGAGCAAGTCGGGGAGGGGCAGAAAGAGAGGGAGACACGGAATCCAAAGCAGGCTCCAGGCTCCGAGCTCTCAGCACAGAGCCCGATGCGGGGCTCGAACTCACAAACTGCGAGATCGTGACCTGAGGTGAAGTCAGAGGCTTAACCGACTGAGCTACCCAGGCGTCCCGATGTACACTAATTTTATATGAAGAAATGCTTAATAAATCTAGTAGGCTGAGTGATCATGCTAATCATTTTGAGGGGAAATGGTGAGAAATTAAAGGCCTCCTCACGAACGTGTCTCACTCAGGTAGGATGTGGGCAAGTTCGGTGCCACCCTGGCCCCCTACATAGTACAATGTTTCCACATTCCATTTCCCTAAGTCACTTTAAAAAGGTGAATGTAATACACGAAGGTGAAACAAACATCCTATCAAGGTCCATTCTGAATGCCTGACTAAAAAATATTAGCCAAATTCCAGACTGCCTTATTGAACTTTCCTCTCTTTAGGGAGCATAAAAATTGATCAGTTCTTGAAAATTCAAAGTAAAGGGACAAAGGTAATTTTCAGACTTTTCCTTCTGGCTGTCAGGTAGGAAATAACAAAAACAGCCCTAACTCACAGGTGTATTTTATCAAATTTTCCTCCTGTTAAGCAAGAAGAACAAAATAATCAACTTTTAAAAATGATTTGACAACAGGCCTGAATGTAGATGAGAAGTTGTTCGCCAAGTGTTTGGCATATGCATCCATAATTTCGGCAGCGTTCTCTCTGGGAGGCATTCCAAACACCTCTGGGACTGAAGAATAATTGTATTAAATGTCTATGCTGGGCCAGGAACCATGCTAGGAGCTTTTTATACAATTTCTCGCATCTTACAGTAGTGTGAGCTTTTTATACAATTTCTCGCATCTTACAATAGTCCAGTAGGCAGATATTGTTACTCTCACTTTCTAGATTGATGAACAAAGATTCAGAGAGGATGAGCAACTTGCCCTAGGTCTCAAAGTACACAACAGGCAGAGTCAGGATCTGAGCCCAGTCTTGTCTGGCTCCAAAGCACCTTATTCTTTCCTCTGTAGAGAGATCTCCCTGCTTCATTTCTCAATGTGCCTTGGGGGATGATAATCTGAACCAGGATTTGACTAACTTGAGCCTACTTTCAACTCCCCAGTGCTCCATCTGACCCTTACTTCCCACCTCCCCCAGAGGGGCTGCCCACCTGCTTTTGCAGTTTACAAGGAGGGTGGGAAAGGAAATGACTCATGAGCTAATTTCTGCAAAGCAGATGGAACCTCTTGGAGGGAAAGGTTCTGTGCAGGGGCCAAGAAATAAATGGTGCGTCCTAAGGATCAGATGGTACATAAGCTGAAAATTCCATGAAAATCAACCTAGGAAATCACCAACAAGAGTTTACTAAGCTTTTAGTGTGTAACTGCTCAACATCCGTCTCGGCATTATAAAGGAAACACAGGCAACAAAGAAAAATCCATCCAAAAAAAAAGTGTGTGTGTGTGTGTGTGTGTGTGTGTGTGTGTGTGTGAGAGAGAGAGAGAGAGAGAGAGAGAGAGAGAGAGAGGTGTATATACAATACTATTCTAAAATAACATCAAGGGGTGCCTGGGTGGTTCAGTCAGTTAATATGACTTCAGTTCAGGTCATGATCTCACAGTTCGTGGACTTGAGCCCCACATCAGGCTCTGTGCTGACAGTTCAGAGCCTGGATGGAATCTGCTTCGGATTCTATGTCTCCCCCTCTCTTTGCCTCTCCCCCAGTGGCACTCTGTTTCTCTCAAAAATAATAAATAAATGTTAAAAAAATGACTTAAAAACTGGTCATTTAAAAAATAATGTCAAATACTGTAAAATCATTTGCTAATGTAAGGCATTGATACACTAAATGTGACAAAGTTCCAACTAAACTGGCATGGTAAGGTCTAGATCCCTTCTTTTTATTCATGAAGTAAGACTTTATCCCATCCTGGGAGAACAAGAGGGACTGGTCAAGAGAGAAGGAGAGAAGATTGGGATTCCAGAAAGGAAGACTAAGAAAAATAGCAGGACAGAGGCTGAGAAAAATGTGGCCCCTTATGTCGGTCAAGCAGCTCATACAGGAGGATACTGGGAGGTACGACAGCAATGGCAGCTAAAAGGTCAGGTTGAGGCTGGGCTGTAGATGAACTTAACTGTCCACCAAAGCTTTTAGGAGTTCATTCTTTAGGTTAAAGAGAACAGGGACTGATTTAATATCCTGCTGCTCCCATTTACTGAGTATGACCTCTGTACTAGGGCCTTGATATTTTTAATTCCTACACCACCTCTGCAGGGCGTCTGTGATATTTTGGTCTTTAACTTGAGGCAATTGAAACTCAAAGAGGTTCAGTAGTCAGACGAAAGTTATCCAGCTATAAGAAGTAGCAGAACGAGGATTTAACCTAAGGTCTGCCAACTCCAAAGCCTACACACTTGTTGTAACAGCTTACTTTCTGAGCCCTCCCCACTGCACAGTAGTAAAACTGATCTAGTATTTGTGTGTGGGGTCTAGTATTTGCAATAGATGGGGGATGGGGTGGAAGATGTATATAACAAAAAGGATTGAAAATGAAAAGACTACCTCTTGTTCTAGTAAAACAAAAAAACAAACAAACAAGAAAACCTAACACCGAGGGTTGGGATAGTGTGCTTCAGATAAAAGGACTGCTTAGTACAAGAAGAGATAAGATTATCTACCATTCTGTTTGATGTTCACAATAACTCTTGGAGGTAGAAACTATTATGATTATTATCCATATTACAGATGAGGAAGGCAAAGCTGAGACAAGTTTAGTGGTCAAAGGCCACATAAATCTTAAGAGGCTGGGCACAGACACAACACAACTAATGTGTCTGCAGAAGTGGAGGAAGGAAAAACAACTGCAGTCAAGGTTCTAGTAGGGCCTGGAGATGCTGGGAGTGAGCAAATAAAGGCAATGAGCAACTCCAAGTTTAGGCTATGGTCTGAAGCTCGGGAGACCAGAAGTGTGTTATCTTACAAAAAACAAAAACAAAGCGAAAAAACAAGGAGGAAGCCCTCAGTTGGACATAATGTCCAAAAATGTTCATAGTTGCTTTCAAAGACAAGAATTTGACCAATGTAGTATAAAATATCACAGGGACATCAAGAAGGAAAAAGGAATAAAGGCTATTGGATATAAACAGTAGGTCATCGGTGACCCTCAAGAGAACAATTCTGAAAAGACAGAGGAAGGAAGAATGCGGTTTGTCGTGGGTTAAGGGGTAAGGGAATCGGTGGGGAGGCAGTGAGGCCTAAGAAGAAGGGCTTGTCTTGCAGTGCAGACAAACAGAGAAATAAGCATGGCTTCGAGACACAGAGCCAGAGTCAAAGAAAGTTCATCTCTTTCTAAGGACAAAGGAATCTCGAGTACATTTTAGGTAGTTTTTATTACGGTACTGTTTCATGTTTGTCTTTCTACTGCCAAGGGGTATAAGATCCTTTAATTGGGGAGAAATATACAGCAACAGTGACCAGGGAGGCAAGCAAGAGAAGGGCCATGGTCTCCTCTGCAACTCTGCAGAAACCAAGGCACAGAGAAGTACGGGACCTGCTTAAAATCACCGTGTGCAAGCAGTGCACCTGACCATGGAACTCTCAGCTTTCACCTGTACCTCTTCCCCAGACACAAAGGTCTTGACCTTGGAAAGGAAGGGCACAGCTTCCTCTGTCATGGAAAAGGAGGAGACAAAGACTCAAAGCGAGAGATGCTTTGAGGATGTAAGGAGAAGGTGAACACAGAGGAGGAAGGGGAACCAAGAGGAACAAGAAGCATTGAGCAAATGAAAACCAAGTGTGGATTCCTGCTCAGGAAGCAGATGAGCCAAAAAGAAAAGCTTTCAAAGTTTGTCAGCTCGTAAGTCTGCTATGTGTAAGTCCACAGAATGTAGAGATGGCTGCATCAGGTTGCTTTCACCGGACGCCTCTTAGCCCTTGTAAAATGCTGAATTCAGGAAAGAATGTCAAGAAACATTCAGACTGAAAACTGAAAAGATAAAAGGGTTTAGGGGACAGTGATAAACTTTTATTAAGTTGTGTACAGCTTTATAATCTCTCATTACATATTCAACAGTAACATAAAGGAGCATGTAAATGTTACCTTGTGCCCCTCTTCTCTCCCCACATCACCATCCCCGAGAGCTGGCCATTTATATTCCCCAAACCAAGCATTAAATGCCACCAGCCTCCGCTTCAAGGAAAAGATCTTTCTTCTCCACATGTGTTATATATGATGCCATAAGGCAGAAAGTTTGTGAAAATGAGCTTTGGGAGCGGAATATCTTAAAACCATTGCTCTGAATGCCCACAGTGGCGGATCGCGGACTTCATCCAATATTTATTAAATAAGCATATTAAACATCGATGATCCAATAAAACCCATATTATGGAGCAAGAAGCAGACTTGCTCTCCTTCCTCCATTATTTCCCCTGCTCTGTGTGTGGCTTTTTCCTGCAATTTTCCTTTTCCCTTCTTTGAAACAAAAGCAGAAGGAAGGCAGGCCCTTCTAATGGGGCCATTAGTGATTGGCCTTACCATAGAAAATTTAATTCTGAGTAGATGAGAATTTCTCTTAAATGTTTCTCTCCTTCGTACCTGTTTCCTCTTGCTATTTTTCCGACCGCTCATTTATGAAGCCCGGGCGAGTCCCATATTTTATGAGGTGTGTATTAAGATGGAGGAGATGTGATCCTGATCTTCCTGAAGTTCAAAGACCAACTGGGGAGGAATATTTGAATCAACAGTGACAGGAAGTCATGAGAGCTCCCCCACAGCCCAGGCATAAGCTCTGGGGACCCAGATGGCAGCATAGCATGGAGACAAGGCAAAGGGCCTTGTCATGATAAGCAGGGGTTTCGGGCAGGTAACTCCTAAACACCTGGCTTCATCCTCTGTAAACATGAGGATAACGTCTGCCTCCTGAGCTGTTGTGAGCACTACGTAAGATAACTCCTATAAAGTGCTCGGTGCAGGGAGTGTATTCGGTACGTTTGTGAAGAAGTCCGCTGCCCGGGGAGGTCAGGGAAGGGTGTGTGGAGGTGACATTTGACGGGCATCTTGAAGGAAAACTGCACAGATTGCGGGGAGGGGCTGTAGGAACGTTTGCTCCAGAACAGGCAACTGCATAGACCAAATCTGGAGGGGAAGGAAACCCCAGGGCACAGAAGAGCCGCCAGCAGGTGAGCAAAACTAGATCAGAAGCCCGCACAAGGACAGCAGTGGGGATGAGGCTGCAAGGGGCTGAGAGCACAGTGTACCAGAGATGGTCGATGTTTTCCTGCGGTTAATGAGAAGCTATTGAAGGGTGTCTGTGCTAACGGCCCAGGAATTATAACAGGTTGCCTCAAGGAAGGACGCCACCACTGACAATCCCCTTCCCTGCTGTGTCCGAGGCCTGTGGCTCTCAGGTTATTTCTTGCCTTACACAGAACTCCTAACAAGCCAACCATGGTCTGAACACATTACAGTCATTCAATCTTTAATGCCACAGACCAGCTGCTGCTCAAATTATTTCTCTCTCTGAAAGAGGGATTTATGCCCAGAGGTCTTTTCTTTTTCATTCTTCTTCTTCCTCTTCTTCTTTTTTGTTTTTTCTTTAGCAAAGATGGGGCCAAATACAGCAGGTGACATCTAAACACAGGAGCGGGTGAAGAATCAAAAGATGAGTTGACTGACTTTATTAATAGGGAGTGCTGGTCCTTGACTTGTAAAATCAATCCATGCACGAGTGTGTGGGAGGACCGACTGTGTACGGGGCATTTGGCTAGGCTCAGTGGGGGCACGGGAGCTACACACTGGAGTCCTGCCCTCAGGCCCCTAGCTAGGAAGGCAAGACAAAAAGTGGAGAGCACCGAAGGACACAGGATTCAAAGCCACCTTGACAACAAAATCAAAGTCATTATTTGGGCACAGGTTCTAAGAACTCACTGCTAGGAAGAAGGGGATGTCTCAGGGGCAGGACATCCCTATGAACCCTGGTGAAAAAGTTGACTTGAAGTAAGCCTTGGGAAAGGGGATACCTTCAGTGATGGAAGGGGGGCACATTTCACTCTGATTCCTAGACTTGGTGATATAACTGTTCACAGTCAAGCCATAGAAGGCAGGTGAGAGCTGACTTGGACAGATCAACTTTTTGTTTTGCCAAAGAAAGAACCTTTTATTAAACATATAAAAACCTCTCCTTTACTACCACCATCATTTCAAAAAGGTGAGACTATTTTAACAAGCACAATGAAAAGAAAACCAGCCCCAAATAAAGGGCACCTAGTAATCATCTATGGCTGTGTTACCCATTACTACAAGTTTAGTGGCTGAAGTCAACACCCATTTATTATCTCACGATTCTCGAAGTTCAAAATCCAGGCACAGAACTGGGTTCACTTTCCAGGGTCTCACAAGTCCGGAACTAAGTTGGGCTGTGTCCCTTTCTGAAATTCAGATAATTTTCAACTCAGGTGGTTGTGGGGGAATTCAGCATTTTGTAGCTATGGAATGGAGGTTACTGATGTCTTGCTTTCTAACTGCTGGGGACTACTCTCGGGTCTTGGAAGCTACGTTAGTTCTTTGCCATGTGGTCCCTTCCTGTACCCCCTCACACCTCCAGTTTCTGACCTCCATACTTCAATTTAAAGGTGCCTTTGAGGGGCGCTTGGGTGGCTCAGTTGGTTAAGCGTCCGACTTCAGCTCAGGTCACGATCTCACGATTCGTGGATTCGAGCCCCGCTTAGGGCTCTGTGATGACAGCTCAGAGCCTGAAGCCTGCTTTGGATTCTGTGTCTCCGTCTCTCTCTGCCCTCCCCTGTATTCATTCATTCATTCATTTATTCATTCATTCATTCTCTCTCTCTCTCCCCAAAATGAATAAACATTAAAAAAGATTAAGAAAATCAAGGTGCCCTTGAGAATGGGTCAGGCCCACCCAGATAATGTCCCTTTTTGATCAACTCAGAGCCAGATGATTAGCAACCCACCTTACCTCTGCAAATTCCCTTAGATGGTGGAACATAACACGTTTATAGAGGGGAGAGCTCATTATATACCATAAGTTCTTCCCTCACTGAAACAGAGGAAATTACATAGGGCATGCATAGAGGGTGAAGATTTGGGGGGATGTCTTGGATTTCTACCAGCATGCATTTTTTTTCCCAAAAAGGAAGCAGCACATATTTATATCAAGATATTATACAGAATATCTTTAAAAGTTCTTTTTTTTTAAGTTGATTTATTTTTGAGTGGGAGAGAGAGTGCACGTGTGTGCAAGTGGGGGAAGGGCAGAGAAAGAGAGAAGGAAAGAGTGAATCCTAAGCAAGTTCTGCATTGTCAGAGCAGAGCCCAATGCAGGGCTCGATCTCAGGAACTGTGAGATCATGACCTGAGCCAAAATCAAGAGTTGGACGCTCAGTCAACTGAGCCAGCCAGGCGCCCCAGGATATCTTCAAAAATTCTTAACTGAAGAAAAATAATCACAGTGTTGCATAGCTCCATTTTTACACATGCAAAAGAAAAATGTATAAAATCTACCACTGCCCTCAGAGAGAGGATGTAGACGGGAAAGCCCTTTCTTTGAGTTGGAAGCTGGAGAAATTGAGCTGCTCTGAATGACATGGGGAGTGGCAGAGAAGGACAATGTGAGAGGAAAGAGGTAAAATTCAGGAGGGAGAAGTTAGAAAAGAGACCTTGGGTGTACCAGGGGAGAAAGGCTGAGGAACAGGGGCAAACCCCAGTGTGATTTGGAGGGGATTCATCCTGACTTAGTAGGGAAGATAGAGTTGATGCAAACATCAAGGTCTTTGCTACAGAAGATGTCCTCACTCTGGCTCCCGTACGAAATCTTTAGTAACATCTGAATTCCTCTCTAATGCTCTCTGTGTGACTGGAATTTCCCTGAAAAATGCAAAGAAGTGCTAAGTTCTGCATCAGAGAGGGATGGTGTGGAAAAAACAGAGAACTCATATGAAGACAGCAACACTGCTTACGTGCACACACGTGCACACACACACACGGAAGGAAGCTGAAGGCAATAAAAGCAACATTCTTAATAGTATTTGTGCTTAATTTTGAATACTTTGGGAAAATGAGAGACGGCAGTACATCTTAAACTCTTCTCCTATAGGTGCCTTTCTATCTTCTCCCTGAAGATCTGGAAGAAAAAAAAATTATCCACAGACCAGAAGTTTTAGCGCAAGGACTACAGCTGAACATCAAGAGCTAGTGCTCAATCCCTACAGAGCAGGAAGGGATTTCGTGGGAGTGACGTACTTGAGGATCATAGCTCTAGATATGGACTCAAAGACACAGGAGCCAGAAAGTCAAATCCAAGTCTTTTGCAGCCAAGTGAACATCCAGCAAAAGGCTTTGGAAACACACCTTCTTCTATCATGATGCATTTCCTTACGACCAGCTCCAAAGGGAGGTTGTTACAATCATTTCAGGGAGTCAGAAGATACAGAAAATTGTGGAGGTTAATGACCTGCCTGGGGCTGCCGCTCAATATGGGGCAAAGCTGAGCTGAGAACTCCCCAGTGCCTATGCCCCAGGCCTTTGCTCAACCTTAACAGAGTTAGAGTTCTCTAAAATCAGCAGCTTTTTCTCTGGAGCATGGTGATAGGATCATGGAAGACGGTACCAGGATGGAACAACTGTGATTCACAGGGACACATTAGAGGCCACCTGACCTTGGGTTTAAAATCTTGTCTCGATTTCTTATACTGGAGGCAAAAAGGCATTGTAGCTTTTCTTTACTGGGGGCAATGGACTGAAGAATGATCAGGGGAAAGCATGGTGAGGGGCTTACTTCCTTGAACAAGTAAACATAGA
Source organism: Lynx rufus (assembly GCF_022079265.1). Classification (NCBI taxonomy): domain Eukaryota; kingdom Metazoa; phylum Chordata; class Mammalia; order Carnivora; family Felidae; genus Lynx; species Lynx rufus. The sequence continues at coordinate 191,331,487 of NW_025814823.1, forward strand.
ATGACCATATAACCCAGTAATTCCACATCCGGGTATTTACTCAAAGGAATGTAAAGCAGGGGTCAGGAGAGAGATTTGTATACAAATGTTCACAGCAACGTTGTCTACAATAGTCAATAGGTGGCGAGGACTCCTGTCTACTGAGGGATGAATGGATAAACTAAATGTGGTAAATGCCCAACAGTGGAATATGATTCAGCCTTAAAAAGGATGCAACTTTGGATGCATGCAAGGACATGGATAAACCTTGAAGACATTAGGCTTTGTGAAATAAGCCACTCACAAAAGGGCAAATACTGCATCATCCTACTTTATGCGAGGTTCCTAGAGTAGTCAAATTTACAGAGACAGAAAGTGGAATGGTGGTTTGCCAGGGGCTGGAAGAGGGAGAAATAGGGAGTTATTGTTAAATGGGAATAGAGTTTCAGTTTGGGAGAATGGAAGAGTGCCGGAGATGGGTGGTGATGATGGTTGCACAAGAGTGCAAATCAACTTAATGCCACTTGGACATTGTACAATTGGAATTAGGTTAAAATGGCACATTTTATGTTGTGTGTATTTTGCCACAATTTTTTTAGAGGGAGAAAAGAAGACCATGACTGCCTATTCCTGTGTACATCTCCACTAACCATAAGGCCTGTGATGACAGGGGCCACAATGTTTTGCTTCTGATATTCCCAGTACCTTGCACAGGACCACACGAAGTAAGTTCTAGATAAATTTTTAAGATTCCTTTTTAATGTTTGTTTGTTTATGACAGATAGGGTGCAAGTGGGGGAAGAGCAGAAAGAGGAAGACACAGAATCCAAAGCAGGCTCCAGACTCTGAGCTGTCAGCACAGAGCCCTACATGGGGCTCGAACTCATGAATCAGGAGATCATGACCTGAGCTAACGTCGGATGCTTAACCTTAAGACTGAGCCCCCCAGGCACCCCGATATTTGTTAAGTGAGTAAACCAACCCCAGCCACTCTTCTGGAGTGGCACCACCTGTGGCTTCCTCTGTCACAGTACCTTGCTTTGTGACAAGTCAGTCATGGTCTCTTAGCTCTATTTGTAGCTCACCCTCTCTAGACTAGGCAGCTCTCTGTAGCTGGACTAAAAGAGCTTTGCTCAGCTTTCCTGCCTTTTGGTCTATTGACCAATAAGAGAACAAGACTGGATAGGACAGACTCTACCGAATAGGACATCTACACTAGGAAGAACTTCTAGCAATAGTGTACAAGACAACATCTTGTCATAGTCAAGCATTTTAATGAAACCCAATGGATTCCAGGGCTACCTGGTCATCAGCAACAACTGGAGAGCTTATTGAAACTACATATTCTCTGGTAGCACCCTTTCAATATCTGATTTAGTAGGTCTAGAATGGGCCCTGGGAATCTGAGTGTTTGTTTATTTGCTTAAGCTGCTGTGAAAATACATTTGGAAACCTCTGCTCTAATTACTTTATGCGTATGTCTTGCTTCCCAAATGATAAGACCTTGCCCATGAGGGCAAGAAATATGCCTTCTACGTTTTGTGTGTCACCCAGAGCATCTAGGAAATTAATAAGTGCCAAGCTGTGTGATTAATAATATCCCTAAAGGCATAAAACTGCACCCAGGACTGGGCTATCCTACAGTCGCTGCTGTCCTTCCAAACACTTCCCTAAACCTAAAGACCCAGATGCAGCTCTTCATTCTAACACAGCAAAACATATAAATTGAAGTATCAATACACATAAATCTATTGCCTTTTGGAACAATACCAGCAAGAGTTGATTATTCCTTTAGGTCCTCATCTGTTCTTTCAAATACTTGGAATTCAGCAGACTTAGGGATATCACATTTCAAGTCACAGGAGAGTCCAAGAGGCAAAAAGCTGCATGCTGTCAGGGCCAAGCAATGTGTGTTTAAACTAGAACAGCTGCAGATACAAAGCATCAGGGTTGCTTGAAACAATAATAAAGTCAACGATTTGAGTTATAAACAGTGCTTTCCCAGGCAATATAGCATTGTGATCAACCCCACTTTATAACTAGGAGGAGTAGGTGATTTTTTTTATACTCCACCCAAAGAGTATGTCACTATTTTGGAATGAGGTCTAAATTCTACCAGCAGCAACACGTTATTTGTGCTTTACATTGTTTTCTGCCTACATGTCCTTTTTATAATGTGCATGCATTAATTTATAATTGATTGACACGTAAGTATGAACTAGGTCAGCATATCCTAAAGTTAGCCAGAGTTCTTGATTTAAGGAGTCCTTTAGTTGTATAGTTTGGGAATTGGTGAAAACTGTATCTTTTCTCCAAGAGTCAAAAATGCACTTGTACAGTGGTTCTGAAAATGTGGCCACTGGACGAAACATACCAACCTCACTTGAAAACTTGGTAACAGTGCAAATTTTCAGGCCCATCCCCAGCCTAGGGAATCAGAAACTCTGGAGGTAGAGTCCCTGATCTGTTAAAACACAGGTGAGTCAGATGCTCAGTGAAGTTTGACAACCACTGTATTAACACATTAATGGTATAACAAGGCCTGAGGCAACGAAACCTGCTTATTTTAAGCAGCATTACTCAAACATATTTGCCTCCACACCTCTTCTTCACGTGACAGCTATCGATTTCCACAGAATCTGTGGTGGACAAGATATACATTAGAAACTGCTATGCAAGTCTATGGAAAAGCAAAATATATTCACTGCAAAATTGGCAACATAAAATGTTAAGAAAAAAAATATTTATTGTGTTATACTATGTGCCAGACCCCAGGAACACTGTGAGAGATTTGACACACGTGATCCCTTCCTCCCCAGGATATATGGACTAGTAGCGAAGACAGGTAAACAATGAACATATGGAAATATTATATATGAAGTGCACACTGTGCAGAACGATGTGAAGCACATTAAGAGGGCCAATGGACGGTTCAGCATGACTTTGGTCATTAAAGTTGCTCTGCAAGCCATTCTCGTCATTCTCTTGTCCACACTGCCTAGGCCATGGTGACTAAGGCACCTGTCTACAGCAGGTATAATCAGACTACTTGTAGCATGTTCCAAGTATAAGGGCTTTAGAAAAGTCATGGTCATCAACAAGACTGGCATTATGGTCTGGATGTTTGTGTCCCCACCCCCTATATTCTTATGTTGAAATTCTAATTCCTAAAGGTGATGGTATTATAGTAAGTAAGGCTTCTGGGCAGAGCTGATATCATGAGGTTGGAGCCCTCATCAACGAGATTAGTGACCTATACAAGATTCCACAGAGATCCCTCACCCCTTCCACCATGTGAGGGAAGTAGCAAAACTTTGGCATTATGCATCCCAGAAGTTTTTTATCGGACACTGAATTGGTCAGCACCAAGATCCTGAACTTCCCAGCCTCTAGTACTGTGAGAAATAAACTTCTATTGTTTATAAGCCCCACAAACTGTGGTATTCTGTTATAGCAACCCAAACAGACCACCAATGCTGGCCAGCAAAGCTACAGCACACAGGCTCACAGACAGGCTTGTCTTTTCTTAGACTGCTGTTTCTCACTGGGTCCTCTGAACCTCCAAAGTCACGCCTCTGGTTTGGTGGGCCTGCTGCTTAGAATGTAGCTGAGGTATGGGGGGAAACTGGTAAAAGACAGTGGCATTGCAGTAGGCACTCAACAAATACCTGCCTTCTACAGTTCAGCAAACCCTTCTGTGTCAAGCTTATTCTGATCTCTATATTAGTAAGGGGAGGCTAACTTAAATTAGTATCAAAAGCTCAAATGTAATAGAGAGGAAATATCCAATAGAACTTTCTGAAGTCACGGACATTTTCTATGTGTTGTCTGATAAGACAGCACGCAGCTATCAAACATAGGAAATGTGGCTACTGTGACGAAGGACCTGGACTTGTTCTTTTATTTTTTTTTAACTTTATTTATTTTGAGAGAGAGAGATAGAGGGGAGAGATAGAGAATCCAAAGCAGGCTTTGCGCTGTCAGTGCAGAACCCAACGCGGGGCTCGAACTCAAACCAAGAGACCACGACCTGAGTCGAAACCAAGAGACCACGACCTGAGTCGAAACCAAGAGACCACGACCTGAGTCGAAACCAAGAGACCACGACCTGAGTCGAAACCAAGAGACGGACGCTTAACTGACTGAGCCACCCAGGTGCCCTGAGGAACTAGGGTTTTAATTATAATTACTTTGAACAGCCTTATGTAGCTCTCCCATTTAGACAACACACAAGAAGTATATGACCCAGACTAATGAGGGCTCCACTATACTCAATATAGAACATTCAGTCCTAGTTACAGAATATTAGAATTAGGTAAAAACTTCATTCAACTGTCAATCAGATGTTCAGGCAGTTCATGCTAGAATGTTCCCTGTGACACTCTTTCCAGTTATAAACAGGGACTTTCCTGAAGAACCTGCAGGGGGGCCTGCCCCATCCCCATTCCTCACTCCAGACTTTCTATTTCTCTTTCACTTCAAGTCGAATATAACTGCCCCTTCTCTTAGAGCCTGTCTGGATGGTGGCATTAATCTCATTAACATTTGCACCTGACCCTCCCCAGTTTCCTGCATACAGATCTGTGCATTAAATTAAGGACTTCAATGTCTAGGCAGAAGGAACGACCAAGAGAAGAACTTCAAGTAGGGCCTTTGGGGAGATATTTATCTAACAGGTAGGACTAGCTCTTAAATTTCCTGGAACATTTGTAAAAAGGGGTTAAAAAGTTTGAATGTTGGCTCAAAACGGTAAGGGCATTATGTTAATAAATCCTTCCTGGGCCAGCCTCCAGAGAGATTCCAAACCATTTCTCAATAGGTAAGATAAAGGAGAGCAACAGATCTCTTTGCCCAGAAATGCATCAAAGGTGTGCCTGCCCTTGGTTGGGAGCTTACAGAAATCACTTCACCCTATTTTACTGGAACTCAACATTTAAGGTGGCAGCCACTTTCCTGGCAATAATTTATGCACTACTTTAGGGAGAGTTCTGTATTGCTGGTTAACTTATCTTGTATTCTGGGTCTTGTCTGTGTAGACTTTAAGCTGCTAGTAAAGGCAGGGAGTTCATTCTACATGTGTGAATCCCCCAGCCACTTAGCTCTATGGCTGGTAAGCCACAGCACATAGTGAACTTACATCTGTTCAGTTGGGTCAACAGGGTCACTAAGCTATTCTGGTCAATGCGGGTTCCAGTCCTGGATGTGTGGCCTTAGGCAAACCACTTTCCTTCTCTGAACTTTGTCATTATCTTCTAAAAGAGACTTCAGGAAACTACCAGCTGTAGGCCAAATCATCTTTTCTATAGGCCAAATCATCTTTCTGGTCTGTTTTTATACAGTTTATCAGCTAACAATGATTTTTATATTTTAAAGATTTATAAAAACAAGAATATGCAACTGAAACCAAGTGTGGGCCCCAGAGCCTAAAAGTGTTACTATCTGGCTTTTTATAGAAAAAGTTGGCCAACCTCTGCACTAAAATGAAGACAGTAAAGTAGAAAAAATGTTTTTCTTCTATTACACTTTATTTTTTTCCCCACCATCTTATGAAAACCGTATCTCTGAAGAATTTACAGGGACTCCAAGCAGTGAATATATAACACAATGGCAAACCACTGAGGTTGGTGCATGAGTGGAAACTCGACCAATACCCCTTCCTTTAGGGCAAACCCCTGAGGCTTCTGTTGTACAGTCTGAAAGCCTCAGACCAGAGTGATCCATAAAATCCTGTTTTGGCCTAACCATACTCTGTTTCAGGGAGTCTGTACAGTTAGCAGTTAGTGCTTAAGCTTAGGAGTCAGGATATTCAGGCTGAGTCCCGGAGTTATCTCTTATTACCTTGGTAAGTCACTTAACCTTTCCAAATCTCAATTACCTAAAGTGGGAGTCATGATAGGAACGCTTTATTGTGGTGAAGTTTACATGGGAATAGTGCATGAAAAGCATTTAGTAGAAGGCTGGCAACATGCTAATATATCAGTGGAAACTCATTGTTATTGTGATAATCCACTCCTGTCTCCTGCACATGCCTGCCTTTTGAAACAGTCCCAATTAATACTGTTCGGAGGTCAAAAAGCCCCACATGGGAAAGTACCCCCACCACGCCCCACACCAGGGAACACGCAATACCTGTTATCCAATCACTACTGTTGGCAAAGGGCTCTGCATCTCACAGAGGAGAAGCCCAACAAGGGCATGAAATATCTTGAGTATCTGCATCACCTGGCTTACCCGAGCCCAAAGCCCTCCAGATACCCTCTGCACGGCAGCAATAATAACGCACACAAAACCGCATATATAAATAAAAGATTTTGCTGCTAATGAGAGGCAACCCAGAAGTTTTCCCACCACTTCCGTGACAAGTTAATGAGCTCTACAATTGCAGTCGAAATATTTTTGCTATTTTCATGATTTTCTTGGCTTCTTTCCCAAGGAATGAATCACTTCTACAGCACTGGGGAGAAGCTGAGAAATCGCAGACATGACTGAATGACATGATAGTGCATTCTCTTCACCCACGCCCAATCTCTCTCTGTGCAGGAAATTGAATCGTTCCAGGGGAAAATGGCTTGCTCTGGTAGGGAAGGTGTGGAAGCCTAGATCCTTCGGGGCTCTGGCATCATGGGAAGTGTTCAGTCGACCACGGAGGTTGATTTCAGTTCTTTTGAGATTCTCCAATTCAAGGTGAAGCACCAGGAACATACTTGAGGTCCTGTGGCTGTGCCAAAATTAAACTCCCGGTGTCATGGTGTCACTGGGCTGACAGGAAATAGCTGCTCTGGTGAGCCAACTAAGTTTATGACTGAGAAGGCAGACTCCTGTGATCAAGTTTTGAAACAAGAAATTCTACCTGAGGAGACTCCAGAGGTCATCCTGTTCATCTCCTCATGTTGGGAATGAGGAAGCTGTAAACTCACAGGCTTTGGAGGTAGACACACACGTATTTGAAATTCCGCATCCTGTTACCAAATCGCCTAACCTTTTTACAATTCTCTTCTCTGCAAATGTTACAGTACCTTCTTCACAGGGTTAGTAACAGGATTAAAGATACAGTGTAGCACAGGACTTGGTACATATGTACCAAAGAGGGAATACAATTTTGACCCACAACTGCAGCAACCTGCCCAGAAAACCAACCTCTTGATTACAATAAACTCAGGAGGCCAGCCTGCTATAGGTTGGATGCACAGGGAGTCAGATTCCTGTCTCCAGTGACAATGCAGGAGGTTAGACAATAACTTCTTTAAAATTTTTTTTAACGTTTATTTATTTTTGAGAGAGAGAGAGAGAGAGAGAGAGAGAGAGCATGAATGGGGGAAGGTCAGAGAGAGGGAGACACAGAATCTGAAACAGGCTCCAGGCTCTGAACTGTCAGCACAGAGCCCGACGTGGGGCTCGAACTCATGGACCGCGAGATCATGACCTGAGCCAAAGTCAGCTGCTTAACCGACTGAGCCACCCAGGCGCCCCGACAATAACTTCTTTAACAATCAGCTCCACATGGCCAGAACTTAATTAATAACTGACAGCTTCCCTAATTCTGTCCCTGCTCCCAACTGAGATCAAATCAGAGAAAACCCAATATACTCCCCTAACCAATCACATAAATACCCTGCATCTAGTTAGCCTGCCTACAATCTGCCCATGCCAACAGCCTGGAATCTGGGCTCACCTGAAGTTTCCTACTCCTCTGTCTGTCTATGAGTCTTCGCCAAAAGACAAGTCATGGTGGCTGTTTCCCTTGCTGTAGCCAGCTCTGAATAGATAGACTTTGCTTGTTCCCATTTAGTTGGTCTTCCTTTACTTCCACAATGCACATACATACCTACCCCACACATTGTTTGCATAAGCATACACGTTACCATATAGTGAATCAAGAAAAGTCTTGAAAACCAGCGTGGTGCTTTTCAATTTGCTGATGTACCATCACAAAGGAAGTAATCACCATAGTATCACTACTCAAGCTTGTTCTATCCAATAAGAATTCTAAAAAGGCTCTAAGTTTGTGTAGCGTTTAATCTTCTGTGAGTTTACCCAACTGTTCCCTCATTCATTCATTGACTTTATGAATGGAATAGAGACACAGTCAACTTCTCCATTAAGAACACTAAGAACCAAGCGAAGGGCCCACAACATTTTGAGAGGCTCACAAAAAATGGTTTCATTTCTTATAAAATCAGAAGGAAAAAAACTCCAAACTTTTAGGTGGAAAAAAATAACTTATACATACTCTAAGTATCTCAGATTTTATACCACAGTGCTGTAAAATATAATTTTAATACATTTTTGTGGAGGAAAGGACCGATAAAAGCAAAAATGTATAGAGTCTTCAAAAGTCATGTTGCAGCCCTGGTGAGAAAAAATAACATTTGCCCTTTTTGTGGATGAATAAATCAATGGTCAGCTATCACTTACCTATATCAGCATCTCCACCCACCCGTGATCTCTATTCTATATTTTGGTAAGTCTCAGATTGGTCTTCTGTCTATTTTCTGGTGCACTGATCCTCTTAGTTCATCCTTTCTGCAGCTGTCAAACATAATGTGTTCAAAACACAGGAGAGATCATTACCCAACTTGTAGAAAAATCATTTAAAACTTTGCTGGCACCCCACGTTCAGGATCACAATATGATTCTAATTTATAGTCTGTTTTACCCACTTCTGCCACCCACAGAAGTCCCCTATCCTTGATCTAGGCATGACTGTGTCACACCTGCCCAGGCGTTCCTCCACCTGCTGAGAGCCAGTGCATTCTGCTCACATCTGGCTTTACATATCACATTCTCAATGAACTCCTCTCAGGCGTCCCATCTGAGATGTTCCTTTGTCTCACTCCCAAACCACCATGAGATCAAAATTAACTGTAATTAGTTAGATATACATCTGTCTTAGAATATGGCTCTGTTGAGGGCAGGAATCAGATCTCATCCCTATCTTTTTATTTAATGTTTATTTATTTTTGACAGAGAGAGAGAGAGAGAGAGAGAGAGAAAGGGAGGGAGGGAGGGAGGGAGGGAGGTGAGATGGGCAGAGAGAGAGGCAGACACAGAATCTGAAGCAGGCTCCAGGCTCTGAGCGGTCAGCACAGGGGCCTGATGCAGGGCTCGAACCAATGAACCATGCATGAGACCATGACCTGAGCTGAAGTTGAATGCTTAACCGACTGAGCCACCCAGGCGCTGCTTATCCCTGTCTTTCATTGATGCCCGGAACTGACATTTATTAAACAACATCCCCAGAATGTAAAACTCACCAGTAGCAAAGTTGGTATTAGAAGCTAAGTCACCAGTCTCCTAGTTTTGCCTTCCAGTTCATCATACAACATCTTAACACTAGCCAGTCAGACCAGGGAGGTGGACAGGTGCTCCAGACGCCAAGCACTGAAGTACAACAGTGCGGTGCTAACGAATATTTAAAAAACAGGCTCACCAGGAAAAGACTAAAGAACAACAAAAAACAACTCCTTTGATTTACAGTGTCTGCCAATTTTCCCTTGTGTAAATACTCCCATCATGGCCAATTTCAAGCTATCAACCATCAACATGACTTCACTGAACACAGAGTTAGGGAGAGATGCACAGGGGCATAACATTATGTAGTATTTCCATTTTGTAAATGCCATAGCCTAAATAACCACAGAATCTAGTAAAAATAATTAAGAAGTGATGATTTTTGAGTACCCATTACCTTTATTTCAATTAATTTAACTGTATATTTATAAAGAACTTAATTTTAATAATGGGTTAGTAACTAGCTCCACTCGAAAATTTCTGAGAATTTAACAATCTGTTCCTATGAGTCAGTACAAGCTGTCTCATCTGCACCACAGGCAGCATGGAGTTTTTTCAGATGTAGCCTAAAGGAGCGCCAAAGACAAACACCCATAGTATTCGAGGGTTTAGATCTACCCTATGACCCAGCAACAGCACTGCTAGGAATTTACCCAAGGGATACAGGAGTGCTGATGCATAGGGGCACTTGTACCCCAATATTTATAGCAGCATTTTCAACAATAGCCAAATTATGGAAAGAGCCTAAATGCCCATCAACTGACGAATGGACAAAGAAGATGTGGTTTATACATACAACGGAATACTACTCGGCAATGAGAAAGAATGAAATCCTTCCATTTGCAGCAATGTGGATGGAACTGGAGGGTATTATGCTAAGTGAAAAAAAGTCAGGCAGAGAAAGACAGATACCATATGTTTTCACTTATATGTGGATCCTGAGACACTTAACTGAAGACCATGGGGGAGGGGAAGGGGGGGAAATGTTACAGAGGGGGAGGGAAGCAAACCATAAGAGACTCTTAAATACTGAGAACAAACTGAGGGTTGATGGGGGGTGGGGGAGAGGGGAAAGTGGATGATGGGCACTGAGGAAGGCACCTGGTGGGAGGAGCACTGGGTGTTGTATGGAAACCAATTTGCCAATAAATTATATTTAATATTAAAAAATAGATCAATAATATAATAAAGGCACCGCTTAGATTCTATTTCATTTATTCAGGTAGATCTTCCCTGTCCCTTTCCTGGGCTTTTCTAGGACATGCTTCTGTTTTATCATATGTGTTCCATGCTTACCTGTCCCCAGCATACCACAGACTCTGTGAGGTAGAAGGCCCTGTCTATTCTTCACTGTTTTATTTCTGGTGCCAGGACCTCAATAAACATTTGTTGAATATGTGGATGGGTAAACATGTGAGAATCTTATTGCCACTTGATTTTTTATACTGACATGATAAGGGTGATGCTATAAGACGGATGTCAAGTGACACAGGGTTTCAAACAGGAACCATGAAAGGCAAAGTCTTTACTTAGTGTGACCTAATGTTGCTTACATTTAAGAAAACCCCAAGACAACACGGAGTATATGTGTGCTAAAAGGACCAAGGCTGCAAATAGGGGTTACCTGCTACGCTTTCTTGAGCGGTTCATACTAAGCGCTAGATATCAACTATGAAGTAAAAGGCAGAACAGCAAATAATAACACACAAACTAAAGTAATATTGCACAAAACACTATTTTTGTCCACAATTTAAGAAAGAAGTGTCATCAAAGAAGAACATGTAAGACTTGGATTTTTAAAAATGTTTTGCCCTGTATAATTTCAAAATAAATGATAACGGTAACAGCGTGTGTGTGTGTGTGTGTGTGTGTGTGTGTGTGTGTGTGTGTGTATCCTATCTGTGTGTATAAAATTCCTATGTTCCAGGAACCATTAATTCCTTTAGTCATATGACAACTCTCTAATGTATGCACTGTTATTATTATAAGAAAACTGAGACACTAGGAATTTAAGTAACTTGCCCAAGGTCACATAGTTAGAAAGTAATGGCAGTCTGGCTCCAGAGTCTCTGCCCTTCATCCTTATGCTATACTACAGCTGACAAAACAAACAATGTCCAGAATGTCCAAAATGTCCCTGGAGTTTTATCTTTCTGGAGTTAGTCCCAACTGTCATAAGCAAGAGTTTTAATCTTAGGAGATCTCTAGGGTAGGCATCTGATCTCTGGATGAGAGGAGGGACCACCCTAGTTTGGGGACACATAAATGTCTCCCCTACCAGTAGAAAGAGGATCAGGAATTCCTGCTAGCTGCCTAGATTTGGGCAAGCTCTTCAGGGTACCATTTCAAATGGAGATATGTCTTACAGAAGGAAGAATCTGCTAAGCCTCTATTTGTCCCCCCAGATTAGGTAGCCAAGAGAAGGCCCATGGTAGTAAGACACAAGAAAAGCTGGTCTTTGCAGAGGCTTGGGGAGAGGAAGCTTCAGAAATTTGTGTTTTTCAAGTATGTCAGCATTTGTGTGCCTTTGTGGGAGGGTGGTGGGAATGTGCAAGCATTGTGACAGGCTCATGCTAGATAAGAACTGTGCCTTCCTTCCTCTCTGAGCCCCGTTACAGAGTCAAATCAACACTTCAGGTATGTATATGTGAGGACAGTTCAGTAGATGTGCACATAGCATCGCTGTTTGTTTGTTTGTTTGTTTGTTTGTTTTTACAAGGCTAGCATTGGGACCTTCTGGTTTCAAGTAGTTTATATTTCAAAATATTATCTCTATTATGTTTTCACTTCCAGAAATGTTTAGGGAATTACTTAAAATACAAATGGGTCTCCATCATTCCTTTTTCAGCTGCTAAAAGTAAGAGATTAATAAAATCATGGAAGGATACCAAGATTGGGAGTGAGGAAAATTTACAAGTTATATTTATTTTGTTAAGAAAAAACAGAGCTTTGCTGGAGGAGGAGGAATTGGTCTAATTAACTGATCCAAGCCCCTAGCTGTATTTTAATGTAGTCCATGTGTGGATTCTGGCACAATATGGTCTTCAGGCTGCCAAATCCAAAATCAATTTGTAGAAGAAACAGCAATCAGTCATTAATTGATTTCTGATTCCATTTAGCTTTAAATTAAAGGACACCTCTATGTCCTTGCAAATAAAATAATAATCAGTGATTGGGCACATCTGATAGCAATTTGATTGCTGTCCATATCGGACTACTGGGCTTGCCAACGACTGCCATTTGCCTGGCACCTGGTCACTGAATGAACCTGCCTTCCATATTTAACCCATCGACTGTCTTTCTGTTAATGATCCAGAGTCCATGGCACAAACAGAAGTATTCAAGGAAACTATCACCAGGAGCCTTTTAAAAACAGCAGTACAAGCAGATGGTTCTTGTACTCCCATCCTGAACTTCTCAATAGCCACCTCAACTTTCCTTCATGCAAGTGTTTCTTTTTAATATGTATTTTTTTTACTTTATTGTTTTAATTTAAATCCAAGTTAGTTAACATATAGTGTAATAATGGTTTCAGGAGGGCTAACAGACATGAAAAGATGTTCAACATCACTTACCATCAGGGAAATACAAATCACACAATTGTTTCTAATGGTAATTCAGAATTACAGGTTGGCGGTTCTGACAACCAAAAATTGGTTCTTCGCAGACTCAGAATGTAAAATCCAACTTACATAGCTCTTCTGGCTGAGGAATCCATCAGTATCCACTGATCCTGAAAAGATAACTTAGCCCAACTTCATACCTATTGAGTTTTATTTAGAATCTTTCTTTTTCTTCTCCCTCTGTTCTTCTAAGAAAAGTTAGAATGGAAAGAGCAGAGCAAAAGAATTGTAGTTAAAGGAATGTTTGCTTTCCGAGGTATCACAAGTGATGAGGTCAGTTTTAGACTGTAATGTGAATGTGAGCAATGGATAACTAACATCCTTCACCATTTTGTGCATTTTTTACTTCATGCCAAAGACAATGCTCATGTCTCCTTCAATATGTACATTCTCCTAAATGAGGAAATTGTTCTTGGGATTGTTTGGGGGTACCTTTTTTTCTTATTGAAAATACATTTTCCTTCTAGCGTTTCAGAAAGTTATTTAGAGACCATACTCTAGGCCAAATAATAATTCTGTTTTTATAAAGTAATGCCAGGCTTCAACATCTATTTTTAATCTGCTAAGACAGAGTTAGCAAGGAATATTTTATCTTCAGTTGGGCCCTGTTAGTCCTTCAACTCAGCTTATAGGTGCAATACATCATGCCTGGAGGCCCTCTGGTATTATATAACCTCCCATGCATAACGTGAATTAGCAAGGAAATGACATATTTATATAGCAATTAAAAATATGTTTAGCATTCCCTGAGGTGCCACCCCTCCCAATTATTTAAGCTAAAAGCACATTAATCATCCTGCAGGGTGTAGTACAATAGAGACAGCAGTTGTTTCCATATGCAGTGTTTAATACCGCACATGGAAACGTAATCTGAATTTTCACAACCTTGACATGTCACCATACATTGATTGTACGTACACTTAAACACAGCATGCTCTTTTTTAAACAGCACCATTTGGAGCTGTCACATACCCAAAGCATGAGGCTCTGGGCTTTCATGTTAACCCACTTCACGATAAGACCATTTATTACTGAGCATGAACAAGAAGCAAAGGGGAATTGAGCTCATTCCCATAAGCCTTCTCGATTTGAAAGTCAATGTTAGGCATTCTCAGATGCTGTAAGATCCCAGAATCTGTGAGGTATTCTGGAATGTTTATTCCTGAGTGTTCATAAGTGACATTACTTAAAATTAAAACAAAAATATTTATTTTTGAGGAAGAGAGAGAGAGCAAGCAAGCAGGGGAGGGTCAGAGAGAGAGGGAGACACAGAATCCAAAGCAGGCTCCAGGCTCTGAGCTGTCAGCAAACAGCCTGACACGGGACTCGAACCACGAACCACAAGATCATGGTCTGAGCTGAAGTCAGACACTTAACTGACGGAGCCACCCAGGTGCCCTATAAATGCATTACTTTAAAAGCACAATTTTAATTGCTGTGTACACCCCTCAAATACAATAAAAACGAGAAACAATGGCTAAACATACATTAACTTGGTTGACCATTCTGACATAATTTGGGGTGCACTAAAGTTTTTGAAATCCTAGGATGAGCCTCAGATGGTTTTCACTGATCCTGAAGTAATGACCATCAAACACGGAGCAACCAGCCTTCTCTCACGGGAGCACCCCGCCCCTCCACGATCTGGAACTCTCTCAATATCAGTCGTGAAGGAGCCCTAAACAGCTCATCATCAGCCAGGTATCACCAATATCTGTATGGGGCTTTGTGTTTCAGAAACCATTTCTACATACTTCATTTCATTTAGGCAGATAACAACATTCTGAGGAGGTACTATGGCCACTGGTTGACAATTGAGACACTGAATTTCCTGAATTTTATCTGACTTTTTAAACAATGCACATTTTAAAAGTCACAACTTCAGATGTTTATATGTAAATCCATCAAACGTGATAATGTGGATGATGATTGTAACATTTGGTCACATGTGTTACATTTTCACTGTGTGCCATGTACTATCTGTATTAAATTTTTAACTACATTAACTCAGTAATCCTCACCGCTCCATGTTATGGATAGGAAAATCTAGACTCAAGAGGAAGGGGGCTTGCCCTGTGTCACACAGTCAGAAGCCAGAAGGTAACACCTGACAGTCTGGCTATAGAGTCCCCACTCTGCTTTACCATCCACAGTGCATGGTCCCCCAGATCATACTGCTCCCTGACCACTGGATTTAGCATGAGGCCTTAAAGAATATTCATGAATTGTAAACTAAGGGAGGTCAAATAACGGTAGTATCACTATCATGCATGAGGAGGTTTCCTGACCAATTTTATACCTAATAGAAGAAAAAAAAAAATACGTTAGTCATCATTTCCTGCTAGAAGGCCGTCTGGCTCTAAACAATTGGAGTTCACACTCTGACTCTAATTAGCTCTATGTTCCTGGGCAAATCACTTACTCTCCCTAATTCTTCAGTTTTCCTCACTCATACCTTAGTGACAGGGATGGAAAAGACCCACGGGGTAGTTCAGGCAACCATATGAGATCATGGATAGAAGTCACTTATCAGAGTGCCTAGAGATTGCCAAGTACTCAACAGATGGGGATGTCTATAGTTTTGTTTTCTTTTTAATTTGAGGATCCATCCAACTCCATCACATTGAGCTTATAAAGCTCTAGTTCAATGCTCAGGTCTTCCCGCATCCTGAAAGACACAGTTCACCTCCATTGGCACCTGACATTCATTGGTCAAAGTCCCTTAATTTCTGGCAGGCCAACATACGCTCTTACCTCCTCCAGAGAGTACCCACAAGGCACTGACCCCTTTCTCTTCTCTTGCTCTGATATTCCCACACACTTTTCTGAATACTCTTTCAGATGTCAACCCAAATATATTGTGAAAACACCAATGATGATTGTCCAACTTAAAGTAACTCCCCCCACCCCCACTGATTTCAGTTTTGAAAGTGTAGCACCCTTGTGAAGAACTATATGAGTTCTTAGTCTCTCCTTTCTCACCTCACTTCCCAATTTGCTTTATTCTCCCTTACTCCTAGGCTCGAGACTGCCCAAACTTGAGACTCACTTGGGGTGCTAGCAGAAAGGGTTGTTAGGTGATGGGTATTGAGGAGAGCACCTTTTGGGAGGAGCACTGGGTGTTGCATGGAAACCAATTTGACAATAAATTTCATATTAAAAAAATAAAAAAATAAAGAGACATTTGGAAGGCAAAAAAAAAAATGGTTGTTTAGGGGGTCCTTGTTTCAAAAACTCCCACTGGCCAACATGTGACAGGGCGTCACATTGCCTACTGCCCAGATTGAAGCTGAGACTTCACATTTATGGGGCAAGCCAAACCACTCATTTTGCAGGTAGAGGAAATGGAGCTCAGCAAGCAAGGTGCTTTGCCCAGGGTCATATGACTGGCTACTAGGCAGGCTGGAATTAGACCTCAGGTCTGTGAATTCCTGGGTTACTGCTCTTTCCATTGCAGGCCACTATCTGAGCACAGATCCCTGACTACCCAGACTTTTGAGTAAGCTTCTGGTATTTTCAACAGTCTACCACTTTGGGATGGATCCCCGAATCTTCCCACGATGCACCAGAAGGCATTCAGCCTGCCCAGAGCTACAGTGTGCTTTCTTTCCCTGCCTCGCCTACCTGCTGTCTCCAAACCCTGACTCCTCCCACCGCACCTGAAAACTGCAGCTCCACATTTGGGCCACTGGTTTTCAACACCTACAAGTCTTCACTCAAGTATGACTTGTTGTCCAGGCCAGACCCCTTCTCTCGTCACCCAAGGCCTAGAGTGACTATCAGAGTTTGCACATAAATATGGTATAACTTGTACTCACATAGCCTTATATTCGAGAACATTATCCTAGAATCTAGAATTCTTAGCATCTACCACATCACATCTGATGTCATTGACTGTAACAGTGGAGGGGAAAGAAAACAACTGGGCATTTTGTTAATTGCATTTATTAAGGGATCCTTTTTAGTGTTCTCCTCTATAGGTAAAACTCTGAAGATTTTATTGTTTCTTGGCATTTAACTTTTCTGAAAAAATTGTGTGTGTTTATTCAGTTATTAAACACATGTTTCCCGTTCTATCTTCCTGCCTAGAACAGTGTCAGGCACACAAGAGATGCTCAATAAACAGGACAGATAAGGTTCTTAATCTCATAGAATTCTTCTTCTGATAGGAAAGGGCCAAGTCACCAAACAGTTTTGTAAAGTGTGAGAAAGGCTTTAATCAGAAACATCTATGATGCTTTAGGAGCTACAAGAGAGACATCTAACTTAGATTTAAGGGGTCAAGAAAGACTTCCTTGAAGTAGGGATTTCTATGCTAACAGCTAGTGGAAGCACACAAGCTAGGGAAGTAAAGAAAATTTCAATTAAACCAGCATTATCAGAAGAGAGACGATATACTCAAAGCCTTGCAAGTAATGAAGAACTTGGTCCATTTGAGTACTGGAAGTATCTATACCCCTTGGCCCTTCTTCTTTGGCTCTTACTAAGGTCTGTTGCATATGCACATATTTAACTTATATTCTGATCCAAATAATCCAACCTCATCCACTAAATGTATACACACAGACATGCATGTAAAATATGTAGCCATACATGCTGTAAACATCCATGCACTCCAGAACGAGCAAGAGAGATTAAGAGATTTGATACTCAGTCCCCACATTTTTCTCACACATGCTGACTCTCTTGCCACATTCATACAAATCTGGCATTTTACAATACATTTTTAAAAAATATATGATTACCCCCCAACTCCTCGCCAAACACAAGTCAATGACTGTATCTGGCATCTGGTGCTTAATCTGAGGAACCATGATCTGTTCCATCACTGGCAGAATAAACGGCTGTTTCAGACCTCTGGAGAGGTGACATACATGTCACCTAATATTTCTAATGTGAAGCAAAACACATCCACGAGCACATCCATGTTTTGCATTATAGGCCCTGGATCAACCTCTCTTTAGACCCCAGTGAAAAGTTCCCTTTTAAAGACGTGAGAATCAAGGTCGCTAAGAGGAACAGTGAGTTGTCCAAGCCCACACCAGACCAGGGGCAGCACACCTCCGGGAATCTTATCCTTCCAGGAAATACCCCTTTGTCCAAGCATCCTATTCTTACAGATGAATTTCGGAGGCAAGCACAGAAGATCTTGGCCCAAGCTTCGTGATAGGATCATAGTTACCCTTTCAGACTCCATGCCTTCTTTTTTTCCTAAAATACCAGTCTTTGGAATCAGGTGGCATTCATGAATGTTCATCTCCTCTGTAACAGCCTACCTAATAAAATGGCTGGTGAGCTTGTAACCTATGGGAAAGAGCTTGGTGGTTTCTGAGAATGTAATCAATTACACTAAATATAGCTATTCACCATGATGTGAGCACCTGGAATGCCCTTATCAACTAGATGAAAAGGTAATGATGTTTTCCTCTTAAAACTGTGCCACCATCTTTGAAAGCCCACACAATTTCTTCTGCGAATCACCAGTTCCAGCAGCCTCGAGTAAGAGGACAGAAACTTTTCTGTTTACATGTTTCAGTGAGCAGACTTTGGCAAGTTAGCAAACTAAACGTGAGTGCCAATATATCCTCAACTGGATTTAGAAAATGTTGTATTCCTACTGCTATTATTACAAGTAAAACTGAGCGTTCCTAATTTTTATTGCTTCTTGTTTTAGCACCCCCCGCCCCCCCTCCCTCCTGCCACCGGCCTCCACTGTAGCTCTTGAAAATAATTTTTAGGTTTCAGGCTTTGAGTAACAACCAACTGGCATTTGAATGAAATGAGACAGAATCACTTCATAAAATTCAACCCCGATTTGCTAGTGAATCAAGACACAAAAGTGATCTTCCCATTATTCTATTAGACCCAGCCCTCACCCTCTTCTTGGTGTTCATGTTTGTATATTCCCTTGATAGGCATCTTGTTTCTGACACACAACAACATGAGTGAGCAAGTCTCTGAAGGCTGCAAAACAATGTTGCCATTCTGTAGCCAGCTTCTTTTGGCAGAGGAACGTTGACCCAGGACATGGAAATACGCCAGATGAGTATCTGAGAGGCACTAATTAAACATCTGGAGGGTGACCAGTGAGCGCCGTGTGGCCCAAGAGCATGGGATTTGGAACGAGACACTTCAGTTCGATTCCTGCCCCCACTATCATCACTTGTGTAATTTAACATTCCTGACCCTTCGGTTTAACAGCTATAAAGTAAGGATGAAGACCATACATACTTTAACTTGTTGTGGGACCAGAAGGAGATGATATAAAAATAGTATTTACCATAGTAATAAAAAGAGATGCATTGAGCGCTTACAATGTGCTAAGCGTTGTACACATTATATCACGCAGTCCTCGCGACAACCTTAGGAAGAATCCACTCTTACAATTCCATTTTGTGGATAAGAAAACTAAGGCACGGAGAATAACAGCCAGAATCAGAGGCTGACTTGGGAGGAGCTGGGATCCATTCCTGAGCAGACTGCCTCTAGAGCCACACTCACAACTAGTAACTGCACTCCCTCACTCTTAAGTACCAAACTTTCTACGGGTCCCCTTCAGCCTTCAAATGCTACGATCCTATGACTTCTATAGCAAAGCGTGCCTTTTAACACAGACACAGAAGACCTAGCTAGTTGTGGCACAGAGCGGCACAAAACGTTAAGATACCTTTCAATCCTAAATAAACATATGCGTGTTTACGTGAAGGCCCGTATCTATCCGAGCAAGCACCACGCTCAGGTGGGAACCTAATGCTTCTGGGTGAATTGTAATGAAAACATTTCCACCATGGCCCCGTGCCCAGACACGCAAGCCACCTGAGCTACTGAAACGGTACCTCAAACTCCAGTGTTACTGTGACCCCATAACAGCATAGTGCTCCTACTGGACTTACAAGACAGAGAGCCCACCATAGCCCTTATCTTTGCTTTGTCCTCACGTGGCTCCTCAAATTTTAAGACTGAGATGAAAACCATGAGCAGTCTATATACAATTTCAGCCTCTGCTACACACTTTCTCTACGCTAATTCCTCTGCTTCACTCAGAAATCTTGTGAGGGGCGCCTGGGTGGCTCAGTCACTTGGGTGTCCAACTTCGGCTCAGGTTATGATCTCCTGGTTCATGGGCTTAAGCCCCATGTCGGGATTTGAGCTGACAGCATGGAGCCTGCTTCAGATTCTCTTTCTTTCTCTCTGCCCTCCCTGGCTTGCACTCTCTCTCTCTCTCAAAAATAAATAATAAACATTAAAAAATCTTGTGAGATTCGTACTCTTCTCCCCATTTTACAGATAAGGAAACTGAAGTCCATAGACGTTTAAAGATATATTTAATAACATGTCTAGGAAGCAGCAGAAATGGAATTTAACCCACATCCATCTTAACAGCTAAGCCATATTCTAAACCTCTTCTTCTCAAATGTTAGCACGACTAAACACACAAAAAATAAACCTTCTAGGCTTATAAATCATAATGCTTCATCGACGTTATTTGGCAAGGTTTTGTTTGGACGAGGAGTGCCTGAGGAGCACACTTCTCTGGCTTTTGTAAATGCAGCCCTGTCAACCACTTCTGCTATATGTTGGAAGAAGAAGGTTGTGTTTACATTTTTCAAATAAGAAAAATAAATAGAAAATACAATGCAGCAATCAAATTAGGGTTCTCTAAGATATGGTTACATAGGAGAGCACTTTTGATGTCTGAATTTGACTTTGGTAAAGTCTGCACAGTACATTAACTTCTTCATTACTGGAGCAATTCTCTTTGAGACCCAGAGGGAACAGAGATGTGCCCACAGGACCCTGAAAGGAGAGTTGAAAGCAGATGTCTGCCACGTAATTTCTACTGAGAACACAAAATTAAAGGGTAGGGTTTAAGACCCAACCACTAGAAGCTTTAGGGAACACACAAGACCATAAATGTGGCTCTCAGAATGGGCTCTAACCTGGATGAGCCCACACTTTGGAACTGTTTGCTTTTGTTCAAACACGGGGAAATCATTTTAAACAACAGATGGATTAAGACTAAAAACAGCTCTTTCAATGGACCATTTGTCATCTGTACTCAGGTTTTTCTTTTTTCTCTTTATCTAAGATAATGTTCTCAACTCTTCTGGAGAAACTTGCAAAGTAAAGGAACGGGTGTCATGTTGGATTGCTCTTTTCTTCCTCACAAGCAGCATCCTACCCAAGCCACACATCCTGCCAAAAATATCTCCCCCAAAATATCTTCCTCCCTACCTCGCCTCATCCTGGCTCACATCACTATTATTGCACACCTGGATTACTGTAATAGCCTTCTACCTCAGCTCTGTCTCTCCCCTGCCCTTCTGCAGTGCCTTCTTACCACGGCAGTCCTAGCCATGCCAGTAAATTAAAAAATCTGGACATCGTTCTTCTGCTTAAGAAGTGGCTCAGAAGTAAACTTTCAGAATAAAAACTCCTACCTTCTTCTGATTTACAGATACTCCATGATTTGGCCCCTGCTGACCCTCTGATCTTATCCCTATTATCCTATCTGTCATCACACCCTGTGCCTCAGCCACACAGTAAAACACTCCTCTTTGCTTCTTGAACATGCTATCCACACCTTACCACAAGATCTTTGCACATGCTGGTTCCTCTGATGGAATGCTCTTTGCCCAGACATCTGCCTGCTTAACTTCTTCACTTCTTGGAGATCGTTACTCAAAATCACCTATATGAGGTTTTTCTGGACTATCTACATGTTAATTCCATCACTCCAATGACATTCTCCAACCTTCATCTAGGAGTTTTTTTTTTTTTTCCTCCTTAGCAATTATCAATATCAAAAATACTATGTATTTCTTTACATCTTGCTTACTGTCAAATACCATATTAGAATGCAAGCTATGTTCAGGGAAGTGTCTTTTCTCTTTTATTTCTTTTACATCTTTGGAACCTAGAATAGTGTGTGACACATGATAATTACTCTTAGTGATTAATTGTTAAAAGAGTAAATAAACATAATTAATGTGTATGTTTGGGGACAAATAAGTAAGCAAATGGAATAGAAGTAGATGCAACTACTTGGTACAAAGTAGACACTCAGTGATTTAAAAGATTAAAAACATGGATGAATCATAACATGGGGTAGTATCTGGGATGGTGACTTACAGGTGACTGTATTTGATTCTTTAGGATTAACTATATCACTCATTTATACATGATAAATTTTTACAATTCTGTTTCACTCATATAGGACTTTAGTTAACAAAATTTTTCCATATACCACATCGTGTTTTCATCTCTGGGTGGTACACCAAATAGGATTATACTGCCTTTTACATGTGAAGACCTAAGGCGGAGAGAAAATAAACTGATTATCCATGAACTCACAGCTAGTAAGTGACAAGGATAGAAAAATCAGAAGGCATTTATTCTTTTGTTTATGTAAAGTGACTGAAAAATGACAGGAAAAGTCTTTGTTTTGTTTTAAGTATGCTTCTATCAAAATTTCAACACACTAGGAGCTCGATGCTGATAATAAGAGGCATCTAGACTTGAGCCTACACCTGAGGATTTATATAATGCTGGGCAGAAAAATGAAAAAAAAAATACTTTAAATGATGGTAAAATATGCATAAAAAAGCCAAGACGGTAAGTTTTACGTTATGCGTACAGATCAGTGGCATTAAGTACGTGGACACTCTTACGCAAACATCCCCACCGTCTATCCCCACAACCCTTTTCATCTTGCAAAAGTGAAACTCTATACCCATTAAATAATAACTGCTCATTCCCCCTTCCCCATAACCTCTGGCAACCACAATTCTACTTTCTTTCTCTTACGAATCTGACTATATACCTTATTTAAGTGAATCAGATTTGTCTTTTTGTGACCAGCTTATGGCACTTAGCACATCTTCAAGGTTTATCCCCATAGCAACATATGTCAGAACTGCTTTCCTTCCTAAGGCTGAATGATATTCTATGGTATGTATATACAACCCTTTGCTTATCTATTTATCTGTGGATGGGCAGTTGGGCTTGGTCCCAGCCTTAGGCTACGGCAGATAAAGCTGCCTTCAACACCAGTGTACAAATATCTATTTGAGGTTCCTGTCTTCCCTCTTCTTGGGTATATCCCTAGAAAGGGAATTATGGGATCACATGGAAATTAAAAGCTTATTTTTATAACAAAGATTGACGATAACTGATAGACATCATTGCTAGCGAGTGGCTGCTTAAGCCTACACTTCACTGGACCTGGACACACGAACAAGCCAGTTCACACTGTTTCCATCCCAAAGTGCATTGCTGGCTTTATTTTCATCAAGAACAGCCACTCACATAGCCCATCATCTACTGAATGTCTTCCATTCACTGGGCTTGGTGGTGACCTTGCTTTCATCATAGGGCTTGCCATCAACTGGGAAGTCAGGCAGATATTGCACAAATCATAACAAATCATCACTTTATGACTGTGATACATGCTTCAATGAGAAAACACAGTGTGTTGTGAGAATACTGAATTAGTCATCAGGACAGAGATAAAGGAGACTTCTGCAAGAATCAGAGTAAGTTTTATCATGCAAAGGGGAGTTGAGCACCCATGAAATATCACATTTATTTTGCAGAGTAAACAACTGGTGTTGAGCATCATTAAATTACTCCCTCCAAATTTCAGAACCATACGCTGAAGATTCAGAATAATGTTGGCAATATTCAGATGCTCATCAGATGAATTAATTAGACTAATTAGCCTAAAGTTTAATTAAATAGTAGCTATTAAGTTCATTATCCCCATAACACTGATTTATTTTTTAAAGTAGTGGTTTGGGATTTTACATATAATTATTTTCCTCTATAATGTTGTATTTTCTATTTCAGTGATATATATATATATAACTTATATTATTATATATTATTTATATATATATAATTTATATTATTATATATTATTTATATATATATATAATTTATATTATTATATATTATTTATATATATAATTTATATTATTATATATTATTTATATACATTATATATAATAGGAAACTGTTGGATAAGTGAACTCTATCTTACTTTCTTTTTGCCATTATTTTTCAGTGATAATCCGTTTTGGTTCTCTTCTGTTACAAGGCCAATATAGGACTAAAGTAGAACTGGGAGATTTAAAAACCAAACGTTACCTACTTTTCACCATCACCTGTCACGAAGAGGAAATTATTTAAACATCAAAAAAAAAAACTATTTTTATAAAACTATTTTAACCCAGAGCACCTTGGGACACTGATAATTCCTTAATAAACTAGGAGAATGTTTCAATTTCAATAAATCCCTTCTCCTGAAAGTATTAATTTCCTCCAAAAAAGTATGATTCAGGTTAAAAATATTTAAAAAATCACAAAAATACTTTATTAAGAATCCCCGCCCCCCCCCCAAATAAATCTAACACACAGAAACCATTTTATTCTATTCCAATCAGTTATGCTGGGACTCAGTGACTCCATTTGTAAAATGAGGGTATTTATTACCTGCGCGGGTGATCTCAAGAGAGTCTGTGCAAGAATCAAATGAGAGGATATGAGATTAACACAAAACGACTAAATCAAACTTGTGAATGCCAAATACACATATGCCAAATACAGGTTTCTAGAGACAGCTAGTTTTTCACCAAAGATTTATATTCACCTTTCTTATTCTGGAGTTGCTTCCTGAAAGCAGTGCCCTGCCGGGAATAACAACCCTCTCCAGCCTTCTCCCACCAGTCATGACCCTGGGGCCATGAATCCTTGTCTAAGGAATGTGCCTGTAAACATAGGGGCCAGTCCCTTGCAAATTTCCCTCACAATTCTTTATAGCTTCCTTTGCGCTGGCTGGGTGTAGCACCCAAGGTGATTTTGGGAGCCACTGCAATAAAAAATGACAAAACCACCTTCAGTCTGGGTTCATGAGTGAATGTGAGGAGCAGAGCCCTCACCCCCCTCTCTGCCACTGTATTCTAGGTGAGTGAGAAACTATCTGTTTTGTTAATCACTGATATGGGGTTTATCATCTGCTACAGTTTCTAGATTTTGACTCATACAGTAAGGCACTGGTGTGAAGTCATAGATCTTATTGTATGACTATTGCATTTATAGGAAAAATGAATATTTTAAACATAAATCTTACATTTTTTTGTTATATTACAGTCATTTTCAATGTTTCAAAAGAAGGCTGACTAGCCCACAATTGAAAAAAACAAAGAGAAAAGACTTTTTGAGGTGAAATACATACTATGAAAATAGGTAACAGCATTACCCAAATTGAATGATATAGATAATTGAGGGCATCAGATGGACGGTCTGTGGTCACTAAGGGAAATTCTGGGATAAACAAATAACATCTCCTCACGGTATAAATATGTGAATACTCAGAGCCTATTATAAGCCCATGCATTCTGTAAATCTCCAAGAAGTGAACGAATGGAGGTGGGTAAGTACTGTTTAAAGTTTTCCCCAACTTTGAACTCAAAATCTTTACTTTCCATAGCATTTCCTGGAACAAGCATTTCATGAAGCATGTCTCGGGAAACGTTGATGTAACACAAAATCTTGAGATTATTATAGAAGAGCGGCCATCATGCTCTCTCAAGGTTTCTGAGTGTCTTTCTAAGGACCCAGGCGAGGGGACAGGCAACATTACTAATGGTTTCGGAAGTTCTTAAAGAGGATGAAGGATCTTACTGGTTCAGTGAATGCAGTTTGAATATGAACTGTGGGTTAGATAATAGAATTGTAGCAATTGTAAGGGTCCTGAGGTTTGATTATTTTACTGTGTTTATGTAAGAAATGGTTTTTTTTAGTATTTATTATTTTTTTTAAGTTTTATTTATTTATTTATTTTGAGAGAGAGAGGGCATGAGCGGGGGGAGGGGTAGAGAAAGAGGAAGAGAGAGAGAATCCCAAGGAGGTTCCACACTCTCAGTGGAGATGTGAGGCCCGAACTCACTACCTGTGACATCATGACCTGAGCTGAAATCAAAAGTCAGATGCTTACCGAAAGAATGTTCTTTTTTCTTAGGAAATATCTACGGAAATATTTAAGATCAAAGAGGCATGGTATCTCCAACTTACTCTCAACCTATTGTTTTAAAGAAAGCACATATAGGGGGTGGAGAGAAATAGAGGGAGTGGAAAAGGAAGAGAGAAAGAAATATAAAGGGAGGGAGGAGAGGGGAAGGGAGAGGAGCATTACATGAACATAGAGTAAAATGTAAGTACTTGGTGAATTTCAGTTAAACAACTTCAGAAGTTCCTCCATACTCTTGTCATTTTTCTATGCTTGGTATTTTACTTACACACACACACACACACACACACACACACACACACACACACACACTCTACTAGAAAAAGAAAGAAGAGTGATGCCCTGTAGTTAGTAAATTCAATACTCGGTTTGGCTGTGTCTCATTTCTAACATGTCATACATGGCTATTTAAAATTGCCCTTTTCAGAACTGAATGGCACCTGAATCTGTGAGTTTTGACTTAAAGTGGCTCTTATCTCTGGCTGAACTGGTGGTTGCTGTCCCTGGTTGGTGGGCAAAAAGTGAGTGTTGCTCTGTACTGTTTAGTCATTCAGGAGGCTTCTGCTTTAAGAAACAATTCAAAATCTCTCTCTCTCTCTCTCTCTCTTTTTTTTTTTTTTTTTTGCCTCTTTAGCGAGAATTGCAGACTCTCTTTTTTTTTTTTTTCTGTCAATGAATAAGCCACGTGCCAAAAAATAAAGGTCATAGACAATTTGCTAGGTTTCTGTTGCTCCTGGAGGAAAAGAATTGGAAACTCAGTAGCTGCTGATCAAGGAAACTATTAATATTTTGCCAAGTCAAGCTGACTGGCAGTAATTACCCCACAGATTACTTTTGTGTTGTGCTGTAGTTGGCTATTTTGTTACTTTTTCCCCTGCAAGGAAGATCCAGGACGCCAGTTACTGTTTTCAAGCCAGACACGGATGG
Organism: Lynx rufus; assembly: GCF_022079265.1. Classification (NCBI taxonomy): domain Eukaryota; kingdom Metazoa; phylum Chordata; class Mammalia; order Carnivora; family Felidae; genus Lynx; species Lynx rufus. The sequence continues at coordinate 191,358,337 of NW_025814823.1, forward strand.
GCTCCTTCTGTAGCTATCTGTGATACAGTTTCTGCATAAGTCAGCCCCTTAGAGTCAAAAATGTGTTTGGGGGCAGCTGCGTGGCTCAGTCAGTTAAGCGTCTGACTTCGTCTCAGGTCATGATCTTAAGGTTAATGGGTTCCAGCCTGATGTCGGGCTCTGTGCTGACAGCTCAGAGCCTGGAGCCTGCTTGGGATTCTGTGTCTCCCTCTCTCTCTCTGCCCCTCCCCCCACTCATGCTCTGTCTCTGTCTCTTTCAAAAATAAATAAACATTTGAAAAATGTATTTAAGCTAGGAAGTACTGTCAGTTACCTGAACACTGAGGTACCAATATGTACTTCTGCACTCTGAACACTTTCTTCCCTGCTTGGTCTTTGTTCCCTCTTTCTCTTGCATTATTTCTTTCTCTCTCTCTCTCTCTCTCTCTCTGGTTTTCTCTCTCTCTCTCTTCCCTTATTGGATACCATTTTCATCATAGTTACTGCCTACCTCAAATAAAAATATCAGTTGATAGCACATCTCCTCTTCCAGTTTCTATCAAATTTTTCAAGTCCCCTTCTCAAAAGCATATCTTGAAAGAGAGGTAAGTAAGCCTGGGGTCTACTTCCTCACCAATGCAACACAGTGTGATTGGTCTTTCCATACCTATCCCTCCATGCTGATCACTGGATGATGTGTTGTTCTCAGCAGCCACAAACGCAACACAGACCCTAATAAAAAGGTCTCAGTTTGACACCTCTTGGCCTGAGTTAGTAACAGCCACCCCCTGCCCCCTGCCTCTGTGTCAGTGCCTCATTTTAATGTTTAAATAATTTTAAGGTTTCAGAAGGAAGTACCATTCTAATTACAACCACTATCCATTCACTTTCTCTCAGTGCTGTAATTCTGTGAATCTTAAACATTATTATAATCAGAGCTACGGCAATTTCTGGAAATTTAAGGAAGTTTTGCTCACTGTGGCATTCTCTAAAATTAGGTCTAATTTCTTCTGGATAATAAATGCTTTCACAGAGATGGAAAGAATCCTGGTGAATTTCCAAAGCAAAATGTGCAGTAGGCTCTTGTTAAACTAATTCTTAAATGGAGTGATTTTTCCAAATATAGGCTAGCCTTGGGCGGTCTTAATGCATTACTTACTTTTAAGTGATTAAAGGTAACTCCTACCAAATCAATAGAAGAGATACTAAAGAGGGAACAGTAAAACTGAAATTAGCATTAACTGAGGCTAGATATAAAAATAATATGAGATCATGTTTTTATTTAAAAGTCCAACGGAATTATTGGAGGTTAAAGAAAATGAAATGAGAAATTGGAGATGTAATTGGATTGGCAAGTGTCCTCCCTTACAGATCTCTTTTAGAGGAAATTATACTCTTCTCCTGTAAATTATCTAAAAGACATGAATGTTAACACCAACATAAATGAAACCTACTCCAATGTCTAGACAGCTAAATTATGATAGACTGTTAACTATTCAGTTAAACACCAAAAACCTCTAATGATCAAGAATCCCTACTCTGTCCCTCTGGGATGATACAAAAGAAGATGCAAATCACTACATTTCTGGACATTTTATAAAATGTCATCTTCATTAGGGTATCTCAGGCTGATAACACAAGGGCAAAGGAGTGATACATGATTGGAATCTACAAAGACCTGAAGGGAATAGAAGAGGAACATAAATGCACAAGTGCTTTTAGCTTGAAAGAGATGTATTGAGAATGAACAAAATAAACTTTAACACCCAATCTGTAGCAAACCTAAGGGCTCCAGTACCATGACAAAATGCTGAACGCTGTTTTAAAAGCTTCAAGGTACTTAATTCATAGGAGGCAAGTTAAGTACCACAGTTCTGCAGTAACTAGCTAAAATAGCCCTCGGTCTCCCAAAGCATGCATTTTTCTGGGTAAACTGTTACTCCCGCCTTCAAGGAATTCATATCTTGGTTGATGTATACACATCGTCGGCAAGAAATAAGCACAAAAGAGGCTACAAGTAAATGTGAACTGTGATGATCTATACTACTCTGATTTCTGAGCATCCCAAAGGGAAGAGGTAAGAGGCAACTGAAGGCGACTTCCTGGGGAAGTTAAATCAAACAAGCCCTAATAGTGTGATGGGCTTAAGGTAGTTGGATGTTACAGGTGAGAACAATAGTACAAGCTACCTTTTACTGAAGACTGCAGACCATCTCCTCTCACTGCTTCAGGTACCAAAGGAAATTATACAACTCAAATAACAGATTAACACAGCATAAAGACACTACAAAAAGCCCATTATGCCACAGCTTTTGAACAGCCTTCAGTGATGCATTTCCTACATTTCAAACATTCTTTACTTTTGCTGTTTTCCATTAGAATTTCACACAATCAGCTAGCTCAAGTTCAACTAGGTCCTGGAAGAGAACACAGTTTCACTGCTGTCAATACACCTCAAGAGGCCCAACGTTGCCTCAACTGCCTTGAGACCTCTGCTGGTCATCATTAATAGTGTTTTATCTTCTAATTATTTCAAGAATGAAGGAAAACACAGGGCATTTTGATACTGATGGCACACTGACAAGAGAAATAAAAGTGGCACTCATCCTATGGGAGCTTGAAACAATGAAAGCCAAAATTCAACATATGAAAGGTAGATTCCTGTCCTCTGTTAAAGACTGCAAGCTTCAGGCTCAAAGGTGTGGAGATTAGAAGAGCACCCCCACGGGACGGTGATCATGTCCCCGGAAGAGGAATGGGGGAGCGTCCCTTCTAGAGTTTGAAAAGTCCAGAGGACAGTTCCAAGGGCGACGTGATTAGAGATCCCTCCAAATTAGGCAGAAGAATTTCCTCTTTTATACAGATGGCAGTGGGGAACTGATGACCATTTTGAATGGGGAGAGCGACACACAAAAGCAGCATTTAGGAAGGATTAGTTGGGCAAGGCTGGGCCTGCAGGAGCTAGTAGGGGTTAGTTAGTAGCAGGCCTGAATTACAGGGGTACCCACGAAGATGGAGAAGGCAGGCAAGAAGGAATAGGAAGAACATTCAAAAGGAGATTAGTTTCTCCAGTGCTATGGGAGATAAAATGCTGACTCAGAGTCAGCTTTATACACCTTGGGTTCTTGAGAAAGCTTGTGAGTGTGCAAGGGCAAAGTTTGCACTTTCAATCTCCCTACTTCCCTAATGGGACACTCTGACAACCAGGGCTATCACACGCCTGACACTGGGTGTCTCTCTTCTCTCCAGCTTCTAAGAAGGAACCTTAACTCATGCCACCCATGTCCTAGACTTACTGCTTTTCTCCTTGCAACTTTCTGTAAGCATCATGTAAGGGACAGTGTTCCCTACATCCATCCCTACATAGTTTGTAAGGTACATACAAGCTCTGTGCCTTAATATAAAACAATCGTAAAGATTATTTTATCCCTCAACTTACAGTATAAAAAATGACTCCTAAAAATAAACACCTCCCAGAATGAGTTAAAAAAAAATCTGGTTTTGTGGGATGCAAGCACCAGAGGACCAGCTGTTTGAATTGCTCTCAATCCTGTTTAATCTCTAGACATAGCAATATAGGCATCGCACCCTATATTTGGCAGAAAGGTAAGAAAATGAACTGAACATATTTGTAGTTGCAGGTTTCCTAAATAAGGGAAAAACACTCTCAGGGACTAGAAGAGGGTAAAAATAGAAAGCTAAGCTGGTAACTAAATGTCATAGAAAAAATCATTGTTTTTTTCCCCCAGTACATGAATCATCTACTTGCTGGTGTGCAAGCAGGAAAGAGAAAAAAATACAATAAATCCTCTATTGACCTCCCGCAGAATCTCAGGCATTAGAGTCCAATTACTTTGAAATGCACACTGCTTTGCCGACTATTTTAGTATTCCACATTCTCATCACTCTTGTTCTGTTGCCTCTCAAGATCTCCCCTCCCCATCTTTGTTTCTATGAATGCCATAAAGTGATCCCTTAAAATTTTTAATACATGCACACAAACATACATACATTAGCTTGCAACCGCTGCACTCACTCTTGGAATGTGGGTGTTTCAGCCTTACAGACTTCCTACTGACAATCCTATGCAGGTGACAAGAGGTTCCCATGTCAACATTTACTGGAAACTGATTTTCAGATATCATAACATCATAATAAATGAATCACATGCATGAATCATTCATCAGGCACCAGTGTGCATAAAATAGTTCTATGCCCTTCACGAAACATGTGCAAACCCTCAAATCTAATACAGGCAGGTTCCATCACCTATCCGAGCCTCAGTTTCCTTATCTGTTACCTTGTGACAACAGGGTTTACTTCCCAGGCCCCTTGTGAGGTTGAAATGAGGTAAGTCTCATGCAGCTCCTAAGTGGGTTTGGCATACAAGAAATTTTCCACCCTCTTTGTTAGCAGCACACATCCCTCTTTTTAGAGAGGGGTCCTCAGTCCCATGGTCCTTCCCTCTCTCAGCCCTTGTCTTTCAGCAGCCTCTTTGCTTTTCCCGACATCACCAACCAGGGGTCTCCCACTACAGAGCTGTGCCTTCTGAGTCTTGTCTCTAATAAATAATTATTCTCCCAAGGTCACTGAGCAAAATCTGCAATCTTAATCTTGGATGTTGATTTCTGGAGAGTGAGTGACCTTTAAGAAAGGCGCCCTCTGAGAGCACCTGACTCAAGCCATGAAATGCTGAATCATTAACAATTTAAAGCAGAAAAGAATTTAACCAAGTTAGACAACCTGTAATAGCTCTTGTGACTGGGGCCATTAGGACCATTTTGGTGTAGTTCAGGCCAAACTAATGACTGTGAAGAGAAGGCACCTGAAAACAAGTAGACTGATTCAGCTTTTCTATTTCCATTTTAAAACCCATTTGGAATTTCTCTGGTGTGTCTTCCTAGGTTGACATTTTTTTCCACATCAATCCATTCTAATTAGTCAAATAGTTTTTAACCTCCAAAGTCTACTAAAAAAATACCTTTACACACTGGCTGTCCTGAGTCTGCAGAGCAGAAAAGCTAATGTTAGAAACAAAATTGAATTCTCCTTTTTCTCCACCCCCCCCCCCCCGCCACAGGTTACTATCCAATGCCTATACAGGCCAATAAGGCAAGCATAAAGGAGCAGTTGCACTGGGGTGATGTCACAGAGAGTGAAGGGCTGTGGCAGAAGGCACACCCTGTAAAGGCTTTTCATGTGAACGACAACAAGTGTCAACACCCTCAAGGCCCAACGACACGTTCTGCTAGGCAGTTGGGCCAACTACTGATCCACAACTCCTGATCTAATTCAAACCTTTCCATTCACAAACAGAAATTTAGCCCAGAGAACTCTAAGTGGATTGTCTTAGGCCATAGTAGACAGAGAGCCGCCAGTGTGATCCCATGCCTCCTGATCCAAAGCCCCCAATTTCATCTTCAATGTACTCCTGTATCCTGAGGTGACACGAGGAACTACAACACCATAAACCCAAGTCTCTATAGAGCATCAACTGTGTTCACGACTCAGTTCTAAGCCCTGGGGTGGATAAAGAAATCATCAGTTTATAGCCCTTGTCCTGAAGACAGTAATAATCTGTTACTTCTTCTGTTAAGTCTAAATCCTCTCTCTCACACGCACAGGTGCCCACAAACACAGATCTTAGAGCTGAAAGGAATCTCAGGGACTTATCCAGTTCACCCCCTGCCTTCAAGGAGATAAAGTATTAGATGCCATTTAAACAATAAAGTTACAAAGGCCCTGGGAAAATGAGAAATTTACCATAACAGAGAAGCTAGCCTTCTTGCTCTTTAGGATAGAGGTTTACCCTGGAAGAGACATTCCAAACCATAAGATAAAAAAATAAATAAATATACGTATGAGCTAATGCATACGGTACGGACTATGTATACTGAAGACAGTGAAGAGAAGTCCTTGGATTCTGGTCAGTGGTCAGTAAAAGCTGCAACAGCTCTTAGTACATCCCAGGAAGCTCCTTATTTAAGGGGGAAAAAAAGTGGTTAAAGTGCCCAAGAACTACAAACACTGGTTTCGCCATTCGGGTAAAGATTCCACAGCATTTCTGAAGGTCAGACTTAGGTAAGTCATGCAATTTATCCCTGGCACAATGCTCATGCTGTGTCAAGAAGCCTGCATGGCATCACCAGAAACGACTTTATTTACAACAGCAACCAGAGCAGGGTGGATCAATCACTCTGGGATTAGTTGGGACCAATCACCAGGGCTGGCGTTTACCATGATCCAGTGGGGACCTACCATATTGTATCAGGGGTGGTGGAGGAATGTCTAAGTGTCCTTGTCAAAGATCTAGGACATTCCGCATGTTCACATATGTCAGGAAGCTACATGACTGCTTCCATGTTACAATTAACAAATAATTAAACTGAGTCTTTTCAATTAATCGGAATGCCCTTCATGCTTGTTTGTCCATTTAGAGCTGTCTGTTGCCTTCGAGTTACAATTTCTTCCTCCTCTGCCCTCAGGTTTAAAAGACATTCATTCTTAAGGTTTTCTTCTTCTCTCTTTTTTTTTTTAATATTCTTTTGTTCACTTAAGTTTTACCTACTATCAAAGTGAAGACAGAAATCATAGATTTTTATTGCTCATATATAATACACAGAATTTTGCCCAAATTTTCATCTTTGTGCCCCTATAACTGCACCTCTGGTTTCCTCTTTTTGGTCTTCGTAGATGTAATCTGGCATCTTGGATATTGGTTTTTAGACTATTTAACATATTGCACCTCTTCTTATCTGCTTATAGCTGTATTTCATAATTTTTAGCAAGTGTTTAGAATGTTTTATAATTTTAGCAAATCTTTCATATACACACGGTTCCAAAGCTTACCCAGCAGCCATTTTATATCACAAGCCTCTCACTAGGGTTCTTAATTTGTGGAAGTTTTTCACTTGGCTGGAGCAAACAGGGAAGGGAAGGTGTGTCTGGTGAGGCTTAGAACATGTGAGAAGGCATTTCCGTTGTCCTCTCAGAAGGCAGACAACTTCTCTGACCATAACATTCATGTGATTCACTTTTCCCCTCCAATCTTCATTCCTCTAAAGAAGAACTCTCTAATCAACACAACTTCGGTTCTTTTGTAAGATTTTTCTGTTTTCACACTGGAAACATATTTTGCTCAGTGTTACTGAGGGGGTTTGGTTGTCTTTTCACGTATTTCATGTGGCTCTCTTTGTAATCTTTCAGTAAATCCAGCTCAGGAAAATTCGATTATGTCTTTGAAGTGTTAGTCTCAGGTCTAGTCTTTTCCTCAGGAATTTCTATAGTTCTTAGAAATTTCTATAACTCAGTCTCTATCCACCATCGTAATCATCTTACTTTCTCCTGCTTTATCACTTGGCTTCCTTATTCATTTCCGTGAAAGCACTCAATTTTATTCTTTACTTGGCTGATTTACTTTTACTCAGTATGAAATCTGTGCTGATACCGAAGTGGGTTTTAATTCTGTGACTGCCTTTTCAGTTCCCTCGCAATGTTTCCTATGTCATTTCCCTGGAGTCCGTGACCTTTTTGTCAGCCTGACCTGTCTTTATGGATTTCCATTCTTCTGCCATGGAGAAGTCACAATGACCTTTCCCTGATCCACCACTCCCCACCCCCACCCCCCTAAATCTTTCTTCTGATTTGTAAAGTAAATCATTTTTAGAAGTGTGTTTTTTTCTCCCCATCTTCAGGATGATGCTTGTGTTCCTTACTCTAGAGTTTTCTCCAAAGGCTCTATATTGCCTCTATTGATGCAAAGAGGGAAGAGCTCTGTGGACGCGCTGCTCCTGGATGCTCACTGTCCCTACGGGTTGAATGCCCTTCTCACATCGCCGTTTAGCTGTTCCTCCAGGCGTTGGGAAGGCACTTACCTTTCACACTCTGAACAGATAAAATTCACGAAGGACATTTTCCAGTTTGCATGGCTACTCATGTCTCCTTGTACCTTCTCTTGCTTCAGGAGCTTTGTACATGGACATGTACCTCTCAAGATACAGATGTCTTGGCTCTGTCCTACTTCTGGCTGCTGTCATTTTGGGATTGTAGCCTCTCACTAGCTTGTGTATGTATATGTGTGTGTGTGTGTATATATATATATATATATATATATGTATATATATATACACATATATATATGTGTATACATATATGTGTGTGTATGCATGTATGTGTGTGTACATATGTACATGTACTTGTGCTCGTATATCTATACCTATATCTATAGATAGATATATACATATATTAAGTAAGTGTGCATAAGTATATATACACATGTGTGAGTGTTTATTCTCAGCAGGGGAAGAAAACAGAAAAGCACACTGACTCCAAAACAGCACCCACAAAGAACAGAGGGGGACATTTTTGTCTTCTCTGTTTCTGCTGATAATGGATTTCATATCCAAGGCACAGATATGGGTCCAAAGGGAAAACATCTCCTTTCTGGTGAGGAGAGGAATCCTGTCTTTCCAATGGCCTAACAGTATCTTTAACTGTGTCCTTTAAGGCAGTTTCATAAACCTTGAAGATTCCTGACAATTCCTCCAAGAGTTTGGTAAGAGACTACTGCCATTCCTAGCTTTTGATGATAGAATAATTCCTCATTCTCTGTTTTATCTTCTACATTTTAGTAGATTGTGAAGAGAGACTAAGTAAGATGCCACTTTTAATCCAAAAGTCCCTGTTTTACATCTCCCCAATCCAGATGTTTACAACTTAAAAGATTAAAAGCTATCTTAGACAGAACTTGGTTCTGTATGCCTTTGAAACTCTCCATTTTATCAACATGTACCATGATGCCCAGAGGGGACGAGTCGTGTGCCCAAGGTCCCAAAGCTTGTGACAAAGCCCAGACCATAACTCAAGTTTCCTGACTTTAATAATGATGAGACTCTACATGATTCTGGAGAGAAAATGATAATGATAGCTATTTAAAAAAAGCTACCCAGTCTGTGTGTACCTTAGCTTTCCCAGTCCTTGGGGGAAAGGAGGAGTGACTCTCATTATTCTTGAAGCACTGTCCTGTCACTAACAATAGCCAGTTCCCATTTCTTATCCTCTGAAATGAGCAAAAACTCCACAAAGGTAGGGAGGCTGATTTCATACGCACAGAGGAAAATGACCTTCCTAGAGTCTGTGTACAAGACTCAAAAGGTACTGGACCTCTATAGATCCTCTGAAAGTCACAAACTGGATTGCTCTTTTTTTCCAAGTGCTTACGGCTAACGGCTGCCTAGAGACGGACCAAAGGTTTTTCAATTCATGCAATTGCCAGACACTTTTCCATCTCACTCTAAGCCATGCACAGCCCCCAAAGCCAATTTTGCAAAGTGCCACGTTCTTTCTAAATATTCCATGGATTTCATTATGCATTTAAAAAAATGTAGCCCTGAAGCTAATAATAAGATAGGCACTGAAAACATGTTCCTTTTGAATTGGTTCTATAATACTGGTTGTTAATGAACCTTGGAGAGATATAGCAAGGAAGAGCACTTTTCAGATTCAAAATGCACATACACTGACCATCTTAAAGAAAAAGTCACTCTAAAGTCAAGAGGTTCACCAGGCTTCTGCTGTTACAAAGCCATTAAAATGCAGTACATTCAGCTCTGTGAGATGCACCTGTGAATGCCTTCCCAATAATCTCCATCCCTTCACTTGGTGTGACCCTAATTTTCTTTCTGCTTCCATACCTCCCTGCACAGCCTATTGGCTTGGGGTACCAGTCCTCAGACTTGTGAATCAGGTCCAAGCCAATGATGATAATAACACTCCATCGCCACAGTTACTGGTCCAGAGATGAGCACGTGACACTATTCAGGCCAGTGAGACAGGTGGTGATTTTTGCCTGGTGGTCCTGGGAAAGAACCCCCTGGGTCTTCTGAAAGAGCTTCAAAAGCATCACCCACCTACTTCCAGACAATGAACACAGAAGAACGAAAGAAAAAGGGAGAATTTCACTACCTTTGATTTTATGCAAGACTTATTAGGGAGATGATAAGGGAACTAATAAGAAAGTTTAATTGCCAATCAAGTAAGAAGGCATGTTTTCAGAGAATAATTCCTTAGGATTAAATATGGTTTTCTAAAGATCTCTGCAAAGGGAATAGCTTCTACAGCAAGAGAATCTGGCTCAGTGTATAGTAAAGTTATCATTCTTCTCAGGAAGACAAATCCTGGAAATATCAGGAGAGTTAAAAAATAATAGCTATTCTTTTTGACAGTTAGCTGATCAATGTAATTTGAACTGTCATTCAAATAGACTAAAAAAGCCTAGGTAACTTTATGAGAAGTAGTCGGCTTTGGAGAACATATCAAAATCATATTTCTAATTTTTCTTTTTGGCTTTCATCAAAACAAAAGCAATGCTATTCTAGCACACTTTTTTCATTGCAGTTTCAAAACATGAAACATGGGTTATAGAGGTAATCACTGACTTCTGTGATAAAAGTCATAAATCAAAGGAAAGAGTAATACTTTGAGAATTACGCAAGTTGATTTAGTATTACCATGGAAAGGCAGGAATATAGATAACCTGAAATCTGATGTTTAGAGGTCAGCAGAGAAAAGGTTATTGTTTGCATGGAAAAGCTACTTCTGCAATTAACTGAAATTAATTATGCTTGTATAAATTTTATAAACACATCCCAGATCTGGATTTTTGGCTAATTAAGCTTTAATCTAGTTGAGAAAACTAAACCATATAAGCTTTTATGAGAAACTACTGCTCACCCATTGAAAGGAAAGAGGTAAAATCATAGTTTTAGGAAACATCTGGAGAAATAAACAATTTAGAAAAGCTGTAAAAACAGAAATTATAGTCAATTATCCAAGATGTAAAGCCATATTTTGAGGTTACGCTGCCCTTCATTTTCTCAAGAGTACCCCTTAATTAAATGCAAATCATCAGAAATGGCAATTAATAGATTGCTATAATTCCGATTAGATAGTGGAGCCCATTTACAATACTTTAAGGTTGCTGTGGACTCTGAGAAAAACGAAATGGAGTGTATATTCATAAATCGTCCCCCAGTGTATCTGTTATTGAACCGTTTCCTACAGTGGCTCCATCTCCAAGACGATCTATGAGGTCAGCAGCTGTCACTCCATCACCACTAGTTCTAGGGCATTTGGACACACCATCTTCAATGACACATAGGGATACTGGCTTGGAGTAGACCAGTGGCAGGCACCGGGCCTCCAAGAGGATAGGACTTTTGAATCACCTTGTGTAAGCATCACATCATACCCATCAGGAAAGAGTCGTTAAAGATCAACTGGTCTCTAATGAAGGACACAGCACAGAGCAGGAACCTGAGCACAAGTGTATTGTTCCTTCTCTGGGTCCCACCGGAAGTCTAATTTCCCACAGTGAAGGCTGAATAGCCACTCCCACTTCCCACCACACAGAGACTGTCTGGCTCATGCCTTTCCCCCTCGGGTCTTTGCACACACCTCTCACTCTGGCTGCAATCTCCCTCAGCCCTTTCCATGGCTGTCTTGATCTTGTTCTTCAGGCTTCTACTCAAATCTACCTCTCCAGAGAGACATAGGCTCACCTGTATCTCAAGCACATTGTTGCATCTCTTTATTTTGTTCAGAGGACACCTCGTGATACACGATTACTTTGTTTATTTAGCCGTCTGCTCCTTTATAGGCTGTCTCATCCATGAGAATGGTTATAGTTTCCTGTGTTTCATGCAGTTCTAAGTTGAATCAGCAATAATGCGTACATATAAAATACTGGATAGACTGTAACTCTTACAGCAATAATGATTTTTCAGCCACACCCAAGTTAAATATGCTTTTAAGGCTCCATTAGTCATTTCTTTAAAAGGGAGCTCATGACTCTAGGCTAAATTTTAGCAACCAAATCTCCTCCTCTTTGCAAGGCAATTCTCCAAGTGCTCAAGTTGACATTAATAATCGCAAGCATTTACTGGTTGTCTACCTAGCTCTACCTTCAGGTTCAATCTTCCTCACAACTCTGTAAAGCAGGTGTTATGAGTCCCATTACTACAGATGAGAAAATCAAGGCTCAGAGATGTTAAGCTACTTTCCCAATATCACCCCGGCTCATCAGTACCAGAGTTGAGGTTTGAATCCAGGTCTGTCTTCTCTAAAGCCATTAAACCACACTGCCTCTAACACCACATTTTTTTCACACATCAGCATCCTTCTAAATCATCGGCTGGTGCCATCGCTTCAGAACAACTGTGGCCAATCAGTGTTTGATGGAAAATGAGCCAAGAAGCTGGGTGGTCTGGATGGACTGAGAGGATTTGCTCCAACATAATTAAGGTTGCTGGTTGTGAGGCCTCTTAACCTCTCTAAGTTCAATAAGTGATTCGTCCCATATGAGAGAAAAGAATCAATAAAGTCCATTAGAAAACAAAGAGAAGACAATTTCTCAATAAACTGTGTGGGAGGCATACCACCAGTTGGGAACGAAAAGTATTCATCCTAATGTACAGACATTTAGAAGGTTCTAGAGATCGGTTCATCTTTGAGATACTGCAGACCATCAGCATTCTTCATGTACTCTGCTGTTGACTCTTTGAACCATTACAGTAATGTCACAATCCTAGGGACTGGGGGCCCTGAGGAACAAAGACAGTGACCTTTCAGCTTGCAGGGTATCATGGGAGAATATATGGCATAGTTATGAGGCATTCTGGGTTCATATTGCCTTCATGTTCCAGGTCTGTCACTGATTGTAACCATGAGAAAGTGACTTGACCTCTCTTCGAAACCTCAACTTCCTCATCTGGGAAAGGGTACAATTAAATTTTATGTTTAAGTGCACAGTAAGTACCCACGTTAAGTGCCCAGTACCATGCCTGGCACAAATAATAATAATAATAATCTCAATACATGTCCATTGTACTAGTGGCAATAATCCATTTGGAAATCTACAATGTACCTGTGAGTAGCCAAATACTGCTTTGTGCCAATGAAGAAAGCAAAGTCCTATTACAAACAGGCTACCATTTGGAATGCAGTAAGTATTAGTATTAAGTGTGGGGAACTATAGTCTGTATTCATCCTAACAACTGAGGTCCCTAATTCAACCATGAAGATGCTAAATTGTCCTTAAAGAAAATAAGTATATGCTATACCTTTTTTTCTATTTATGACTTTTCTTCTCTTTTTCCTTTTACCTCCTTATTTTTACTTTTGAGCCCCACAAATATTACATAAGCACACATTCCTTGAAAAATGTTCAACAAAACACCATGACAAGGAAAGGCACCTTCCATCAGCCTCTCGCACTCACCTTGACACCCCACCCCCTACCACCATCCAACTCTCCCCTCAAAGGGAACCATTGCTCTCAGATTTTCTAGGGATCCTCATACAACATTACTAGATTGTTTTTATCTTTTTCCATTATCTTGCTTTGTTCAGTTTCACCTTTAGCATCTATGTGCTCACCTTGTCCTGAAAGTCCCCTCTTTGATTATGCCAAATCACCCTTCATACATTATACATTTTTAAAGTTTATGTATTTAGTTTTGAGAGAAAGAGAGAGAGAGAGAGAGAGAGAGAGAGAGAGAGAGAGAAAGAGAGAGAGAGATAGCACAAGCAGGGGAGAGAGGGAGAGGGAGAGAGGGAGAGAGAGATGGAGAGAGAGAGAGACAGAGAGAGGCAGGGGAGAAAGGGAGTAAGGGAGAGAGGGAGAGAGGGAGAGGGAGAGAGAATCCCAAACAGGAAGCAGATTTTGTACTGTCAGCACAGAGCCCAACCCAGGGATTGAACTCACAAACTATGAGATCATGACCTGCACCAAGATCAAGAGTCAGATGATCAATGGACTGAGCCACCCAGGTGCCTCTCCCCTTCATAAATTTTTACAGCATCCACTTATCACAGGGTTATTTTTACATTTATTTGTTTGACCATGTAATTACTGCTTATCTCCCTGACCAGACAGCAAGCTCCTTGAGGCAGGGACTGCATTTGCTATTGTTCACTGTTGTACCTATAGCACCTAGTACAGTGCTTAGACAACAGGAAGAGATCGATAAACATGTACTGAGTAAATAATGGTTATTCATTCACTAGGCTATAACCAGATAGCAACTAGACTGACAACAGATTTGAAGAGCTGAGAATTTCAAATAGGAACCATTCACCTAATTGGGACCAGGAAACTATTTTTCAAAGAAAACCATGAAAGTCAGAAGCACAAGGCTCTCCATCGGTAAATAAACAAGACACAAATTATCCCCACTCTCATGAAATCCTCTTTGCCAAACTGCAAGGCAGGTTTCAAATGAGAATATCTGACATTGCTTATGTGAAGTATACAGCATTCATTTCTAAAATGATGCACGAGCAACCAACGAGGCATGACATGAAGCTGGTTTAACCCAGTGAGTGATGGAGTGACCCAAATGATCATTTTCCTCTATCTCTGGGTTTTAGGGACATATGTCCCCCTCTTATCTTGGAATGAAGAGATTTGTCAGAGAGAGAATATATGCTTACTTAACATGGCTAATTACACTCTTCTGCATTAATGGCTCAAACTCCTCGACATTGGCCAACCCAAATTTAATGGCCACACAAGGAACAAGAATGTGCTGAGCCTCTTCCCATTTATCCCACAAACAATGGTTCTATGACTTGCCCAAATCTGGAAAAGTTAACTGCTGTGTTCTATTGCTCATTATCCATTCTCATGTATTCTAAACTTGGGAGGTTGACTATAGCACTTAATAGACAGGAGACCTTAAGCAGATCACCGAGCCTTGGCTGCCCCTTTAATCAAAGGGTAAAAGTCAATTACCCCTGCCATGTCTCTCCTGGGAGGATGTTTGTAAAGGACCACATAATGCAGTAGATGTGAACAGGCTTTCTAAGGTGGAAAGAACTTTTAAAAGCATAAGGATGTTATGGGGATAGAATGAAGCTCTGTTTTCTTTTATTGTGTCCTTTGGAATATAGTAGGCATCTAAAAATACCTGTTGAAATAAAATGATGATTATGCCAACATGGTAATGATTTCATGGATCTCTTTACTATTAGTTTTTTGAGGAGGGAATTACACACGAGGAGCTCCATCACAGTTTCTGGTCGTACCAAGTACTTCCTAAGTGGGTATTAAATGACTCATGTCCTTCCACAGTATTTTACACCAGGGGCTCAGTAGGCTGAGCATCTAACTCTTCATTTCAGTCAGGTCCTGATCCTAAGGTTGTGGGACTGAGCCCTGCAACAGGCTCTGAGCTGAGTTTGGAGCCTGTTTAAGGTTCCCTCTCTCTCTCCCTCTGCTCCTCTTGCCAACTCATGCTCGTGCTCGCTCGCTCGCTCTCTCTCTCTCTCTCTCTCCCCCCCCCAACAAATAAAATAAAATAAATAAAATAAAAGTCTGGGGTGCCTGGGTGGCTCGGGTAGTTAAGCATCTGACAGCAGCTCAGCTCATGATCTCACGGTTTGTGAGTTCGAGCCTGCTTTGGATTCTGTGTCTCCCCTTCTCTCTGATCCTCTCCCACTCACACTCTGTCTCTCTCTTTTTCTCTTTCAAAAATAAATAAAAACATTTCTAAAAAAGGCTTAAACTGGTTCTAAATTTCACTCACTAACTCATTCTTTAACAATGAACAGAGCAGGGTGCGTGGGTGGCTCAGTAGGTTAAGCATCCAACTTCAGCTCTGCTCATGATCTTGCAGTTTGTGAGTTTGAGCCCCACGTTGAGCTCTGTGCTGACAGCTCAGAGCCTGGAGCCTGCTTCAGATTCTGTGTCTCCTGCTCTCTCTGCCCCTCTCCCATTTGTGCTCTCTCTCAAAAATAAATGAACATTAAAATTTTTAAAATAATAAACACAGAGCATCTACTATTAGAAAATCAAGTTTTATGAGATGCTAAAGAGGCCTCAGTTTAACAAAGTTGATTGATAATTAAAACCTGGTCAAAATGTGTAATTTTATGTTTATAAGCATTCCAACCAAAAGGTTTCTCCATGAAATAGAAGGGCTATGCTCCTACCTAGAAATTTCTTTCTAGTGTAACTCCATATTTATCAAAGCACCAAGTGGTTATTTACATGTGACTTAGTGAAGGCAAAAAAGTAACTCACAAAAGCAACCAAAAATGATTCTTAAACCACAAGAACCAGTTATGGAGTTACTATGACTCCCTAAAATATTCACGAATACAGGGGTGCCTGGGTGTCTCAATGGGTCGAGCTCCTGGCTCTTTATTTTGGCTTGGGTCATGATCCCAGTGCTGTGGGACAGACCCATGTGTTTGGCTCCACCTGCTTAGGAGTCTCTCTCTCTCCCTCTGCCCCTCTCCCTCACTCACGTGCTCTCTCTCTCTAAAATATATCTATATCTATATAGACTTATATCGATCTATATAGATGTATAGATACATAGATATTTATGAGGATAAAACTGCTTGAGTAGTCAATGGCTGAACCAGTACCGAAGTAGTTTTAAAATGCCATTCCTTATCACTTGTAGCTACACACTAACCATCACTGCCATTAAACATTATACAACTAAATACATTACTAGCTAATGACACGTCTACTTTTTTTTGACAGCAAACATCACCAGACAAAGTGAAAAGCCAAGACTCTGAAGTCAGACACACCTGGATCCACAGGCTGCCCCTGCTACTCACTAGCTGATGAAGTCAGCAGGTTAAGCAAGCTGTCTACGCTTTTGCTGCATCATATGTAAAGGAGAGATAAGAGGACCCCCTCAAAGGGTCAGTGTGAAGAATAAGAGATAACAGAGTAGGCACTTCTCACTGCTCAATACAAGCTATGGTGTTTGCATGGTTATTGTCAGTTGTTGTGGGTGCTGTTATGACAAACTACTTTCCAAGGATGGCCACAACACAATCTGCACTGGTTTCCTGTGACTGTCATAACAAATTACCATAAAACCGGTGGCTTAACACATTGAAAAAAATACTACCTCATAGTTCTAGAAGCTAGAAGTCTGACACCAAGGTGTCAGCAGGGCTGCCCTTCCACTGGACGCCTAGAGGAGAATTCATTCTTTGACTTTTTCATCTTCCAGAGGCTATTGACGTCCCACGTGGGGGCATCATTCCAATCTCTGCCTCTGTGGTCGTACTGCCTGCTCCTCTTCTGTGTCAAATCTTCCTCTGCCTGCCTCTTAAAAGGATACGTGTCACTGGATTTAGGGCCCAACTACGTAATACAGGATGATCCCCTCATATTAAGATCTTTAATTGAGATAAAGTCAAATATGGTAACATGTACAGGTTCCAGGGATTAAGCCAAGGGCATATCATCTGGGGGCCACCATTCAACCCACTACAATCTCTCGTCTGACATTCTTTTCTAGAACCTTGCAACTCCCCCATGGAGAGGTACCATCCGTGTGCCCTCCCCTTGAATCTAAACAGGATTTTGTGCCTGCCTTCACCAACAGACTAAATCGAAAGTGATGCTACCCAACATCTGAGTCTAGGTCCTAACAGCAATACACACTCCCATCTTGTGTAAGTAAAACACACATTCTGGAACCCAGCTGCCACATGAATTAAAAGCCCAAATTAGCCAATATGGTGGGCTTGCTGAGGTCCAAGTTCACAGATGTGGCCACACAGGAAGTAAATATGCCTCTAGATGATTCCAGCTATAGCTCTTCAACCAAGCCCAGCCTTTGAGTCCTCCCAACTCAGACGCCAGATATCAGGGAGCGGAGAGAATCCATTCCCCTTGACCCCCATTCAAATTGGAGATTGTGGAACAAAATTAATTCCTGCTATTACATTAAGCCATTGGGTTCGGGGGTGGTTTGTTGGGTAGCAAAAGATAATGAGACCAATTAAATAATCCAGTAAATTCATTCATTAAATAATTGAATGAATGAAAATTTAAAAAATTTTAAAGGCCCATGAGATATACTCCCTGACACTTAGTATCTTGGATTTTTATCTAAATATAGTGTGAGCACACACACACACACACACACACACACACACACACACTTCTAAAGGAAAAAAAATGGTTAAATCTCTGTCATTCTGAGTCAAAGAGTGGGAGGAAGCAGTCATTAATTATGGAAACTGTCTGGGGCACCTGAGTGGCTCAGTCGGTTAAGCCTCCAACTTCAGCTCAGGTCATGATCTTGAGAGGTTCATGGGTTTGAGCCCCACATGGGACTCTGTGCTGATAGCTCAGAGCCTGGAGCCTGCTTCAGATTCCGTGTCTCCCTCTCTCTCTCAACTTGTGTGCACGTGCTCTCTCTCGCTCTCTCTCTCTCTCCCTCTCTCTCAAAAATAAATAAACATTAAAAAAATTTTTAAAAATATATAGAAACTATCTAAGGTCTGGAGGGAGGACCTTGTATTTCATCTGGTCCGAACTGCATATTTTACAGATTGAGACAATAAGGCTCAGAAATGGTCCAGAGCCTCCCCTCTCAACAGAGATTTTTGTCCAACAAAGAGCCACCCTGATCTTCAAAACAAGATGGAAAATCTATCATAGTCTTACTACCTTCCCAGTTAGGAGTACTGAAAGGAGGAGAGGGGACTGAGAGTGGGGGAGGTGGAAAAGGAACAAGGATGTTTTAACCAGTTATTTGGAGCCATTCGCTCATCAGGTTATGAGACACTTTCTTCTCTTTCTGTTGAATTGAGTTTTATTTGTTTGCTTTTTTTCTACCCTACTCCCATGGCTCCAGGTCCTAAACATTGTCTAGGACACAGAAATAAAAAGCAAAAATTACTGTACAGAGAGAAATAAAAAACTTTTTTGTTCAAAGATCTGACCTATCCAAAAGGCAGGTTAGTATATTCTAGACCTGTTTTATAACAAAGAACTTTCTGCAATGATGGCAATGTCTTCTATCTGCTCTGTTGATGAGAGTAGCTACTAGCCCATGTAGCTGTTGCATATTTGTGATGTGGCCCGTGTGACCAAGGAACTGAATTTTTTTTTTAACGTTTATTTATTTTTGAGACAGAGAGAGACAGAGCATGAACGGGGGAGGGTCAGAGAGAGGGAGACACAGAATCTGAAACAGGCTCCAGGCTCTGAGCTATCAGCACAGAGCCTGACGCGGGGCTCGAACTCACGGACCGCGAGATTATGACCTGAGCCGAAGTTGGCCGCTTAACCGACTAAGCCACCCAGGCGCCCCACAAGGAACTGAATTTTTAATGCTATTTAATTTTAATTCCTTATCAGACAGTACAGTTCTAGACAAAGCATTTACAAAACTACTCTGAGCTCAGAGTACCCTAATAACTCTCAGGCAACTCAAGTGCCCTGAAACCTCCTTGTAGTTACCATGTTTTCTTCTTCAGTCTGAATAGCCCCTGCCTATGGTGGAAGAGTCCTTCAATCAAGTTCTCTGTAGTAACATACTCCCTTGAGATTCAAAACTTCTCTCCTATGAATGCTTAGTGCCTCAGTGATAGTGAGCAGTGCTCTAAGATCTGGCCATAACTTCCGATTTTGAGAGTAATTCAGAGTTCTGAGTAACAGAACGGTAACAGCCACACGACCTATAAGATCTGAAACTCCATGTGTGAGCAGCTACGCGTGATGTACGAAGACAAAAATATTTCCAGGGCGATTGCGGACATTCTCAATTTTTCTCAATTCCAGAATCATTCACAACAAATTCTGAGTACATGAAAATAGTAGTAAGTGGCAAAGGTCATGGGTATCATCCTAGGCTAACATTACATAGTAATTTGTTTGTAATTAGAGCTCAAGTTTCTCAGTCTGACCTCTAGAGAGTGTCTACGATTTGCACTGAGAGTGTCTACGATTTGCATTCTTTTGGATGTGTTGAGCATCGGCTTCCACTCTTTTCCTTCCCCACCCCATCTTTTGTCTCCAGGGGCCTGAGCTCTCAAAGCTGGAGCCCTAGTGTCTGAGGTTTCCCAACCAGGCTTAACACACCGCTTCCAGGCTGCCATCATGGGGTTCTCTGCTTTCAAGATGACTCAGAAGTCCTTAGCCATCGTGTTACAATCAACTTAAGAAGTTTCTCAGTACCTTCTAGCTTTAGCTGACTCCTTTATTGATACTCTCTTAAAATATTTGTAATTTTTAGAACACATGTTAATGTTTAGAACATGTTTTAGAACATGTTACGTTCTAAACATGTTATGTTTAGAACATAAATTTGTAACAAGCTTGGCTTATAGCATTTTGCAGCAGTCACAACGACTAAAATCATCCTCAAAGATTTTCATTCTTATAAAGGTATAAAACACAGCAGGCTTCAAAGCAAATAGGACATTATGGAGCCATATCCCAGGACTGATAGAACAGGTGACTTTTGTCTTTTGTTTTTCTGCTTCACAGTTTTCATGCTGCCTTAAAAAAAAATAACATTTTGGCAACTTTCAGGCCGATGAATTTGAGCTAATGGATAAAAAGTGACCACAGGAGTCAAAGCACTGAGAGCCAGAAGCATGATGTTTTCAATATAGAAACTGAAGTGGATGCTACTCACACACACGGTATATTCACCAACAGCATTAAACGAAAAGTCTAACTGAAGCCAATAATATCATTTTCTTTCATTTGCTGAGCAAATCTGTATATTAACTAGGATGACATCTCCTGCTTCAGTTCTGTTTCACACTCCATTATTACCCTTCCCTTCTCATGTAATTAAAATGTAGCAGGTAGCTGATACACAGGAGGGAGTGTCTGTATTAAAAATACCTTTTCATAATCAAATTCGAGTACTCATCTCATTTATGATCTGTCTACCTTAATAAATGAACTAATAGTTCATTTTAAAAGCCATATAAAGCTCTATTAACCCATCCTTACACATTTTAATTTAAAGTGACAGGCTATTCATGATTTTTTCCCATTCATTTATTCAATAAACATTTTAAAGACTATGTGCTAAGCACGGTGCTTAAACTTGTGGGCTCAAATATGAATAGTTTAAGGTTCCTGTCTTCTAGAGCTCGTAGCCTAGTAGGAGGGAGGGACAGGAAAATAAAGAAGTACAGGAATGCATGTCCCCCCACCCGCCCCCCACTGCTTGACAGCAGGGAAAGCACAACACAAAAGAAAGAGTCATCAGCTTAATAGGGGAAAATTCCAGAGAATAAAGGAGAAGAAAGAGAAAAGCTTAAAAAAGGCAATGTTTACCGAAGATCCAAGGTAGATAGGCTTTTTGAGTGTATTTCCGACCTAATGGGAGGGAATCCTGGCCAGGCTGCTGAAAGAGCTGAACTCTGAGAACTGCGTGACTTTGTGCTGCCAGGACACAGCTGATGGGGCATCTCACTGAGTCTCTAGGCATGCAAACACATCACAGTGTGATGTGCAGCATCTGCTGGGCCAATGCACTTCCCTCTCTGGGATTCCACCTGGGTAACAAGAGCCTGGGGCAGGTACAGGCGGGGGCTGGAGGAAGGGCCATTTTAAAGGGAAGGACAAGGGCAGATGTGTGCTTAAGTTGCAAAGAAGCAGAAAACGCGATGGCACAACCAAGGCAGAAGGAATCTGGCCTGCAAATAGCAACGAATGTCTCAGGGCAAGATGGATGTCATGTGGCCCTGTAAAGCCAGAGGGTGGACATCCCCAGAGCAGGCTTGGTCCCTGACAGCACTCTAGGTCTCTCTGCTGTGAGGTGCTCCCATCTACCCATGAGATTCCTCTCTCCTCCCCGGAGCATGTGTGTCCTCACTCCCCTCTACTTGAGTTAGTTTGGCTAGGTCTCAGTTCCTTGAGCTTTCTCCAAACAGATGAAATGTCGGCGCTCTGAGTTAAGGAACGCACTGGCCGTTCTCTCTGGCTTTTACTGTTTTACAATGTGTCCAATTTACAAGTATTAGAATGCCTTCCTCTGACCCTCAGTGGATCTTTATCTTACTTTGGGGTAAATAAATCATGTTTTAGACATTGCACTGAACAAATTCAATTTGTCTTCATGAAAAATAGCACTTGGAAAATGGACAGTGTAGTGTCCTGATTAAGAGTATGGGCTCGAAAGCCAGACTCCCTGTGACCCAACCCCAGCTTCATGGCTTACTGACAGCATGACCTTGGGGCAAGTTACCATACTTCTTGGACTCTCTGCTCACCCACCTGTAAAACAGGGGAAAAGTGGTGCCAAACTCATAGGGTGTTTATGAAGATTATATGGGAAAAATATTAAGTTCTGAGTTTTTATTAAACAAATAGACATTTCATTTCTTATATAACCATGTATAAAATGGTTTGACTTTTATCATTTTAATGAAGGAAAAGAGAAATATAAGTTAAGGTATCTATTAAACAAGGTATAGAAAACTGTAATTTACTGAGGACCTACCATGTGACCTGCACTGACCAGGTACTGGACATCCAGTATCTTGTGCATGTATCGGCACAAAGGCAATTTAAATTTGACAAGCACATACTGAAAGCTGACTGGGTACTGGAACCAGGTTGAGGTTACAAAGATAAATAGAACATAACCCCTGCTCCTGGGAAGTTCCCTGGCATGGTTAGGGCAATGCAGCTGGGTCAGGCAACCTCACTCTCCACTTTGGTTCCATCATCTGCAAAATGAGGAGGTCTGATGAGGTGACTCCTAAGCTTTTATTTTGTCTAACAATGAATGATTTCATACTCAATTGTGCTAAGAGATCAGGCCATCTATTCATAATTCCCAAACCTTTTAAATTTCATCACTTACTAACCACTTCTGCTAAATGATATTTTAGATGATCAATACTGAGTATTTTGGGAGGTCTTCAGAGCCACATTATTTGGACTGGGTTGTTAGAATGTACTGGCAGTAGCAGTAGTCTTCTACAGAATGAGATCACACATGGTCAAGGCAAAATCCAAAAGACAAAACCATAGTGTTCTAACAGAAAGATACCTATGGTCTTATAGATACCTACTTCAATGCAGTCATTTCTATACTGAGTCTTGGGGGAGGGGGGGAAGTGATGTAGTTCATTGCCGGCTAGGCATCTAGTTCCCTGACATTCATGTTAAGATTTTTTTATTATTATTATCTAAGTAGGCTCCATGCCCAACATGGAGTCCTAAGTGGGGCCCGAACTCACAACCCTGAGATCAAGACTTGAGCTGAGATCAAAAGTCCGATGCTTGACTGAGCCACCCAGGTGCTCTCCTACTTTTTAAAGTAATCATCTCTTCACCCAATGTGGGGCTTGAACTCACAACCATGAGATCAAGAGTCCCCTGCTCCACCAACTGAGCCAGCCAGGATCCCCCTCATGCTAGAACTTTTTGTGTTGCCCCACATTGGCTAACAGACCAGGTTCCAGAGGCAGACTGCTTGGATTCAAATCTTTACTCTGCCGCCTTAGAGCTGTGTGATCACAGATCAAGCTACCACCTTGTGAAGTTGGTACCCTATTATCATCTATTCACAGAAGGGTTAAGTTAGGTAATACTTACAAATTACAACAGTACAGTGCCTGGCACAAAATAAGCCTTCAAAAAGTTATGATGTTGATGGTGATAGCAACCGCTACCATAACTTAACATGTGCCAAGCTCCATTCTAAATAGCTTGGACTCATCACCTCATGTATTATTCACAAGAATCCTATGAAGAGGTAGGTGCTCTTACTCCCAGGAAACTGCAGCACAGAAGGCCGAGGAACCTGACAAAGTAAGAAACAGAAGCCAGATCTGTATCTAGAGCATCTCTCTCCAGAGTGTGTGAGCCCTTAACCACTCCACTATGATGTAGGGTCTCTCACGACTTTCTGTTGCCAATATCGAGCCTTTCTGTGGGTCAGAGGCTGCCATAAATGCTTAACACAAATGAAGTCACTGAATCTCCATGTCAACCTATGACACAGAAATCATTATTAAGTTTATATTAAATGTTTACATGAATACAACAAGGGGATAAATCAGAAGGTTGAGACAGTGGAGGGAGAGGGTCATAAGAGACAGTGCCAAGAGAAAGAAGATGAGGACTGAACATTCACAACTATCAGGGAACTACTTGGCACAGCAAACACCAATGGCTATCTCAGATGGGAGGGACGTTTGTGGTTCAGATGAGAGAGGGTTGGCAACAAAGATAGTGCCCATTTTGCCAGCTTTAGAGTTTTGTTGAAGAGCCAGATCACTAGCGCAATTAGAAGGAGGAGGTTCATAAGAGACTCTTAAAAACTGAGAATAAACTGAGGGTTGATGGGGGATGGGAGGGAGGGGAGGGTGGGTGATGAGCATTGAGGAGGGCACCTGTTGGGATGAGCACTGGGTGCTGTATGGAAACCAATTTGACAATAAATCTCATATTAAAAAAAAAAAAGGAGGAGGTTCAGTGTAGTGGAAAGGGTTGGGCTTTGAAGGCAAACACTAGCTCTTTTACATCTTAGCTGTGTGTCTTCCAACATGTCACTTAACTTCTCTGAGCATTTTTTTTATTAAAATGGAGATAATACCTAATTTATAGTTGTTGTGAGAATTAAATGAGATATATATTTTAAGGGCCAAGCACAGTGACTAACAGAATGAACTAAAAGAATAAATGTGTAGTAAATAGTAGTTCCCTTAGGCAGCACAGTGTGCAATGAACTAGGATAGTTTGACTTATGGGTCACAGTATTGGTAAGCCATACACTCTTCCATGGAGGGGAAAACTGAGAATACAAGTGTAACCTTGCCCACCTGCCTTATAACGGACATCAGAATATTCTGCTAAGAGCATAGGAGAGCAAAACCACTTGTCTTCTGATTTACATCTGGGATCAAGAAAACTTGGTTAGATGTTTGTCCAGATTGCTCTAATGGAAGGGTTCTTGCAGCGTATATCCTTGGGGATGGCATAGAAGTCTGACTACAGAGTAAAATTCTGGATATCCAATCTTGGATAAATTGCCAAATCCCAGAAATACCTTCATATGACATCATTCTCTTGGTTCATTCTTACTCAGAAGGTTTGATTATACTTTCAACTTTCCCAAGTTGCAAATTATTGAACATTTTAGATGTACAAAATAATCACTCTTTTCTGTTGATGATATTTTAAAATCCATGCATAAAATGCTTGACTCTTATCCCACTGATTCCCTTTGCTCTTTCACCCCACATTCTCCAATATAAAATTGGTTAATACCTTACTCTTTCTCACGATCTTCACTGTCAGTAAATTACTATTTGTGGAATAGAATTATAATTCTAAAAGAATAGGTTTTATACTGTGATTGATGGAAAAATATGCTTTTAACTTGCAGGGAAAGATCAATTTTCTGACACTTCAGCTCTATTTGCTCAAATGCATTACTATTATAAAGCACCAATTATGGCTAATAATGGCATTATTCTCAACTCAGTAAGTACTTGGTTTGGTAAAGCTTTAAGAACTCTCAACTTTGGCAATCAATTTAGTTAACTACAGGAAATAGCCTATTTCAAATAGATTATTACCTTACTGTCATATTGCTCCCCAAGCTCACATACAATCAAAGTGAATTGTCACTCAATATACATTTACATATACCTTTCCCTATTAAGCTTGCCAAATAAAACACACTCCAGAAGCCATATGTGTATGATGCCAGTTTTAAAGATTTGAGTTCATATCCTCCACCACATTCACCCCAAACTCTTTCAGGTTCTAGAAATTAACTTCATAAGAGATTAGGTAAAAAACGCAGAAATAGGGGGTTAGGGGGTACATGAGTTCCAGCTAGGTTCCAATGGGAAAGTAATCAATTCTATCTTGCTCTTGGACCCCCCACCATCCAACTATCTCACCAGCCAGAACCTGAGAATGTTCCAGAATATCTTCCAACCCCTTGTCTTCTACATCCAACCAGTAGTTGAGCTATTTATTCAACACCATCTTTTAAATGTCTTTTCCATCTTTATTCTCCATTCTACTGCCCTAGCCTCAGTCTTATTTAACACTGCAAAACAAAAGTTTCTCCACTTTGTAAGTTCATGAATTATAAAATAAAAACATCACAGAACATGCACATCAACAAATGGCAATTGTGGTCACTTGGACTTAGGACCAAAGGGACCCTGGATACCTCTTAGAACCATAATCTCTAAAAAGATTCAGCACTCAGTCTTCTCAAAGGGAGTCTGTCTGGGAAGTACAGGCAAAAATTCTTATCTTGGGTAATGAGTGTAATAAGAAACAGAGAAATGGAGTTACAGGAGGATCCAGGGTTTTCCCAGGCAGCTATAGGAGCATCAGGCAGATGGAGAAAAGTAGCCCAAACAGAAGATACTTCCCCCGAAAAGGCAGGGAAGCATGCCTCTGCACTGTGTGTTAAGGATAAAAATAAACTTTATAATCCAGAAAAGGCAAAAATCCACTATCTTATTTGGGATTTTCACATGAAAATCTTACTGGTAACTTACTGTAATATGGTCACATTGCTCTATACAATAGGATTTATTTTTATGGCCAATCTAATTATTTACTTTTGACATCACAAGAAAGGAAAGTAATCTCAAGGCAGCAGATTACTATCCACTATGCTTTCACTAAAAGTGAAAGTACTTACAAGGCCAGAATCTCTAGGAAATCTAAAGGGGAAAAAAAACCCGCAGAATGACTCCAGAAATCGTATTTCCAGGATTTTCTTTTCATTTGAACTTCAACAAGTAAATGTTCAATGTGTATAGTAAGTACCCTTAAGTACCTATAGCAAGAATTTCTTCAAAGAAGCATAAACACAATTTTCACTACAAAAAATGAAACATGGCTCTGCTCTCATTTCCATCCTGCTCTGGCAATGGCAAAGAGCACTGCCCTTCTAAAAATCAAGGAGAATCTCAATGAAATATAGTAATGAGCTACCCGGCATATACAGACCGTTAAAACTCTTAAATAATTCACAAAGCCTCATTTTACTCAGGTATTTCTACCCTCCACTTCACAAAATCTTTCACAATCACTACTAAAATTTGGGAAAACTTAGTACTTTGAATTTTTCCCATATTTCTTCCTGCATTATTTACTCAGAGGGCTTAGAAACTACAGCATACACAGACACGGTTATCAAAATGAAGGGAAACCATATGAGAGACTGTAAAGGAGGAAAATGCCTCCAAATTGAATTACCAGCCTTTGGGAACTAGAGATGAGATAGAGGTGGATCCCCAAAAGTAATGTGAACAGAAATACTTTTAACCAAATGCCAGGCTACAAGATCTTTTGAATCCTACTACCACTACTTTTCCACATTCCTTTTTCTTTGTCCACACGTTCCCTTCCCTTCCCCCAAGAAGGGCTGAAGAAACATGTGTTTTTACTTACAATTGTGAAGTTCATGACTTTGAGAATCCAGATGGTCATGGCCAAGTTCACCAGTATTAAAATCATCAGGAGTAGGACAAAGAAATACAGGCATCTTTTCCGCCAGCCATAAATGCCCACCTTGTATACTTGTGGCCCCTCAGAGCTGGGCATGGAGCTCCGGTGGTGTGTGTACTGTTCCTGAGGCATCTGAAATAGACAAGGCAAGAGAGACGCACTCACGTTAAACTGCTGAGAGGAAGAAAAAAAAAAAAAAAAAAAGAAAAAAAAATCAACTGATGAAGAGATATGGCTGGCTGCCGTCTGTACGTTTCCATCCTCCTGACAACTCCAAAAGTCAGTTTCCCCTGGACAAAAGTATCTCCTCTGGACACTGTGTTAGTCCCCTCATTTTACACAGTCATCTCTCATGATGTATATACTGAGACATCCACAGGTGCGCATACCCTGGGAGGAAGAGACCCTTAGGAAGCCATTTTCCAAATGATTCTTAGAATTCCAACCTCTTCGTGAGGGAGATGCTCAACCGCCTACCAAAGTTCTGAGGGCAAAATTTAGAACTTGTCTGAGAAAATAAATGAACCCCAACAGTTCATCACGGTGGTATAATAAATGCTATTCAACTAATTTATTTGGTGTGTGGGGGGGTGCTAAATGATCTCAAATGCAGTCATTCTGTACTGCCAAAAAGTCGGGGAAAAGTAACAATTTTTATCTTCTCCCTATTTCAGAGTTCAAAGTGATGCTGATGGGCATAGATTAAGCCCCACCAGACTCAGAAATCTTCAAATGGTAGCTGGTGCTTAAATGCCTCCCGTAACAGTAACCTCATTACATGATGAATTAGTCCTTAGGAGTTACAGGATTCCAATTGTGATCAATCAATTCACTTATTTAATAAACATTAAAGAGGCTCAAAGTCAAGGAAGGTGTGAAAATGCCTTCCAGGAGCTTGCAGGTTAATGGGAGGAAAGAACTCATTAAGTAGTGATTACAGCACAGTGAGATAAGTTAGAGAAATATTTGTCAAAGTTAAGTAATATATTAATCCTCCTTAAAGTAAGGAAGCTTTCCTTAAACCCTGCTGTTGACACGAAAGATCTTTCTCCTACCACTACTGCTTAAGTATCAACACAAATCTAAGTAAACTTATTTCAATAAAATTCTGAAACCAAAACTGAATTTAAAATTAAATACGAACAAATCAACCAATGTGTGTCAATCAAAATGGACAATAACTGACTTCTACAAAGGTTGATGATTTCCTAAAACTAAGTGACATAATGTGGTACCAAGGACTTTAGCACAGCATCTTCTCAGTCTATCATCCCTATTCTGCCATGAGCCATGTGACAAAATGGCCCCTACTGTTTTTCTCTATTCAAATACTTGCACAACCTTTCTTTTGGGATTTTTTACTTCATTTGCCCTTCACGTAAGCATACTCCATTCCCTAAGAATAAAGCTTGCCTCTTTTTATTTTCATCTTGGTCAAGATCAATGAAATGTGTTGTGTGCAGTACCAAAGTGACCAAGGTGACAAACAAAACGTGGGCTCTGAAATCACATCATTGGTTATTAATTCATCTTCCAGATGGGCTGGAATATGATTATAGTTTTTAGATAATCATTAAAATGTACACATAAAATCTAAAAATCCCCTTGAGAACTCAAGGCCTTTAAACATCACTGGTATTCTGAAAAGCCTAGTGAATTCTTATTTATGATCAACGGAAATGCTCAATGAAGTCCTACATGACATCTGTCTTGTTTTGGACACTATCCTAGCGCCAAAATCAGGTCCTAATATAAATATTTATTTAAATATATGTGTATGGAATGAATGAGTGAAAAAACAAATACATAAATGACAAATGAATGATTTCCCATCTAATATGAAATCCTCTGCCATCTGGGAGTGTATAGAAGCTTAAGTCCAACACCACAGGAAAATTAATTTTTAGTATCCCTGCACATTTTCATTTAGGCTTCCAAAGCGTTGGGTTCCCAACCAAGCAGTGAAATTTACGCTACAAGAGGATCTCCATTTCATAACTCAGCTCCTTATAATTCTATAGATCAGGGCTGTATTGTAATAACATAGAAATGCAACAAAGTCATTTCTCGCTAACTTTTTTACACACCAAGATCCCTTAGAAGGAGAAAGAATGTTTTATAAGTTTGAAGGAAATTACGCCTTTATTTCCTATTAAAACATATTCTATAAATTAAAGAAATGATCACATAATTGTAAAATCGTATCTGCAAGGTCCTTTAACTCCAATGAACTAATTTTATGAATGAGCTGATTTAAGCCTAGAGTTGACCAACTTGTGCAGGAATACAGGGCTTATAGCAGGGCAAGGACAAGAATAACTGTACTGGACTCTAGTAGGTATGATGAACAATGAGAAATAAGAGTACAGAAGCTAGACATATTGCCACCACACCAGCTGCTTTTTCTTTGACATTTGCCACAACCAATGTGGGAATTACGTAATTTAGCTATAAAGTGGAAACAACATGTTCAATAAATATTTAGAAGACTCTAGAGATACGGATATCACACTTGTGACTTTTTTTTTCATACAAAGATTGTTATACCTTGACGAAATGCAGTGACTGTCTCTATTAGGGTTTCTCAATCCTGGATACATATCAGATAGCTATGGAGGCTTTAAAAACACCTATTAAATAATAAGTGTCTATTAAATAATAATCACAAAGGTAGGACTCAGGCATCAGCATTTTTAAAGTGTCCCATGTAATTTGGTATAGACAAGGTTGCATACCACTTGTCCAGAATAATCTCCCTCAGCCTTGACTATGCATTAGGGTCAAAAACAAACTTTTAACAAATACAAGTTCTGAGCTCTATGATGGAGTTATAATTGCTAAAAAAAAAAAAAAAAAAAAAAGTAATAAAATTAATTAATTAATTAATTTAAAAAACTCCCTAGGCTGTTCCAAGCATTTGGGACTACTTCTCTAAAAACTGGCCTTCAATATATTTTTTAATAGTATGACCACTGCAAGAGAAAAAGATTGCAACAAATTCTAGAATATGCAACAGCAAAAAAGCAGAGCTTCTCTGAGGGCTTGGCAGGACTCTTGCGCTCCTAGGGACCACTGGTATTGACCACCATGTTTACTGACTAGCTGAGGAGCTTGAAGCCAGGAAGGAGAAGTAGTTCTCTTTCAAGTCACACAACAAATTAAAGGCTGAGTGGGGATCAGAATTCGGACCCCTCGTGAACGATGTAATGGCCTATTCTGTATGTAATGAGGGCTCTTAAATCTCTACCACACCAACTGCCTACTTAAATAAGCCACATAAAACAGAATACTCCAGTTTGCAACTCAGATGGTAAGGGAAGAAGGAAAGAACAGGGAAGGGAGTGAGCAATTTTGTATGAATGGTTACAACAGGAAGCGAAGCCAACCAAACATAAGGAAATGCATACATCTGTTACCAATAATCCTGCCGAGAAAGGGAAAATTTAGATATGCTGAGTACACTAATTTTTCTAGTCAAAAACTGAAACATGTTGAGATGATAAAAATATAAAAAGAAAGATAGTCTCCAATCTGTGTTTCTTCTTGATCCTCCCCAGTAGAAATCCTTCCAGGGAATCAAGTTTCAAGTCCTCTCTTGTCCAGGTTCCTTTCATGACTCTGGGAGGCACCCTAGTAATACATTAATAGCACCATACAATTTTTGTCAAATGGGCTAAAGTTAAGATGTTTTAATTACAACTAGTTAAGACTGTGTATTTTTCAAATTCCCTTTATGTTGGGTGACTTTGGAGGATTTACATTAAGTTTGGAGGTCCAATTAACAGGAAGGTGAATTGGGGGTTCATATAGTTTGGGTACAGTAAAAAGTATTTACGTCATTTGCAGACACTTCCTTGTAGAGGGTACATTATTTCTAGTCCTCCTCATGTAGCAATGTCTTCCAGAAATTCTTCTTCCACCCTTGGTGCCAACTCACCGAGTATGGTGTCATGAAGGTAAAGAACCCAAGTACATACACCTTGTGATGTAAACGTATCCTGTGATGGCCAGCACCAGAAATATCTGGGTAGTAAAGAGCCAGATGCCAGCTGGACTTTTTTTTTTCAATCATTAGATATGTAAAATTTCAAGTGAGATCTAATTCTCACTGACACTTAGTCAAAACAGAAATTCTCTCTTGACAAGAATATATCCAATTCAGCATATAAAATTATAGGTGCTCCATACAGTTTTTATTTTTTATGGGAATCATGGAAAATAGAATGAACCAGAATTCTTACGTTTGCAGGTTATGTGCACTGTGTGTTTATATTCTGTTTGTAAAGTTGCATGCTTTACACATCACCATCAGCAGTAATAAAATCTCAGTTCTGTTGAAATTGCCATAGGAAGCAACGATCTTTCTATTGTCTATACAAGAAAGTGATAGTGCTAAACAGCTGTCATATGAAGAGGCAATCTACAGCTATGCAACCAAAAAGTATGGAAAAAGTATGTCAGTTAATTATTAACAATATCATTTTTCTGGATTTTATGATAGGTCTTTTAAAAATTAATGATTTCTTTTCTCACCCTAAACATATTCATGTTTTTAATTTGTTTGTATTTATAATTTTTTTAGTTTATTTTTCCCATTAAAACATCCCCCCAAATTATTTAGGCTTCAGGCCTCACAAAACCTGGATCCTCCCCTAGCCCCTGCCATAAAGGACCCTAGGCATACGGCAAGCCCTCAGTGGGACACCACTGTGGGACATCACTGCTTAGCTGAACACACTGCAAGGTACTGTTATCGGTCTTCCATTAGGAGTGACTTTTGGACTTCGCAGTGGATAAGAGCCACTCCAGGGTAATTGATTAAATGCACATTCCCAGGTGCATTTATGCCCTAATTCAGTAGGGCATCTCAGGAACTTGTGTTTATTAACAAGCACCAAATGATTTTGATAGATGTGGCTCAGAGACCATGCTTTGAGAACATGAATTTAGATCTAACATAGAGATACATCCCTGGCCCAGTCATTGGCTCACCCATTTTCCTCCCATGTCTATATAGAGTATATATAAATATACATATATAAATATGAAGGTTGGCAGAGTAAAAAATATATATATATACATATATGTGTATGTATATGTGTGTGTGTGTGTGTGTGTGTGTGTGTATAGACAGAGAGAGAGGGAGGGAGAGGGAGAGAGAAAGAGTCATATTTTTTTACTGTGTCATCCTTCACATTTTCACTGCTTTCCTACACTGGTGCTTCCATTTCCACCATCCTCTTTCAGCAGGATACTGAATATTATGCTCTTTACAACCTTTGGTGTCTTGGTTTTTAAACGTGCAGGTATCTTTTCTGCCATGAGAAAGAGATCTCAGCTTACATGCATCTATATCTATTGTACTGCGCATGTGAATTTTAAAAAGGGGTCCCTCTATCCCAATACCGTCTTCTTGAGAATCATAAGACTAGGACTTTCCATCAGTCTTTGGGAACCTCTTTAATTGTTACACAACATATTTTACAGTGATATGTGTAATCTCTCTGAATATATCCTAAATGCTTTTAAGTATGTAAAACTTTTAACTCCAGGAGCAACTAAACAACGGTATGTTTATGTGTGTATGTAATTATATAAAATATGTGTGTGTACATGTGCGTACATGCATACACTTATTCAATGAATAAAAATGAAGCCAAAACAACATAACCAACACACATCCTCCAGTAACACAAATCTATAAGATCACAAATAAAAGAAAGTAAATTTACACAATTTGACTCCCTTTCCAAATACACATGTGATTATACTGATGTCAAAAGTAGGCTTAGATCTAAAGCATTATTCTATTCCTTTATGAGCCCATTTTCAGTGTTCATTTGTTTATAAACAAATCCAGTTGACTTATAGATCATCTATGCCTTGCACACAAAATGCAAGGGAATTGTATTTCTCATAGAATGAATATAGTGGAGCTTACTGTTGTTTTGCCTTAGATAGGAAGGAACTACAGTCAAGGTCATACCATAATATAATAACCAAATATCATCACGGGTTAATTAAGTAGCTGCTAAATATAATAGATGCTGAGCTTCCAAAAAAGGTCATTTTGGATGCACATATTACTAAAGCATGGTTTTGAAAGCTGCAGTCTCATGGTCTCACACATTCAAACATTCTTACCTGGGATCACGTAACACTAGAGAGTCAAGGCCTGATCCTAATTTGTCAGCCTTCAGGACAGTATCCTTTCACAAGACCTCTTCTTAGGGTATATAGCCCTATTTGTTTCCCTGTTGCCATCGCAGCCATCACCAATAGCTTAGTGACTTTCTGATAGCCATGAAGCTTTTCTGAATGGACTCACAAATTCACACCACCAGTCATAGGAGCCACTGGAGGATTTGTACAAATCCCAAGTTTATGGTGAAATCATTACAAAGACCTTTAAGCCAGGCCAGACTAGCTGGCCCCTGAACCCTGTAGCTATTGCTCCCGAGGAAGCTGAATTATATGTTCAGCTTAAGGTCACCAACACTAA
This sequence comes from Lynx rufus, assembly GCF_022079265.1. Lineage (NCBI taxonomy): Eukaryota > Metazoa > Chordata > Mammalia > Carnivora > Felidae > Lynx > Lynx rufus. The sequence continues at coordinate 191,392,098 of NW_025814823.1, forward strand.
GCTTCAGAGTGATGAGCCCCACTTCTTTGACAAACCTTTGACATCCTAACATGGAAAGATGATCATACTCAAGTGATCATACATTTCATACATGTTGACTTCCCTTCCTCAATCTAATTGACACCAAATAGCTACTAGCCAATCTCAAACTCCCCCAGTTCTTAGATTTCATCAGTTGCTATAAGGTGGATGGAAGGTCCTAGGGCAGAAACCCATACAGCTGGCACACTTTGTGAGGCTGAGTACATATTCGAATCTAATACTGCTGTAAGTCCTCATTTGTCTGCGCTCAGTGTTTTTATTTCCACAGAGATCTTCTTCAGGAGAAGAACAAATGTTGTCCTTTTCTCTCCCCAAATAAAAGAGATACCTAGAGAATAGTTAGAGCATCTGCATTACCAATCTGCTATGGAGAAATGCATTATGTTTTGAGAGCTGGTTTTAAAATAACTAGTAAACTTTCTAAAGACACATATAAGGCCACCAAGTTTCCTGATGATTTTTCTTTTGGGCCTGTAAAATTTTAGACTATGGTCTGCTCTACTAACAAGGTAGAGTTGAGAACAAGGAGGTACTGGCATGCATTTCACTCCTGCTTGCCAGACTCTTCTGCCCACTAGGCTTTATAAATATCTTGTTCCATAAGGGAATTTATAGGGATGCCAATGAGTGCAAGTCTGTAAAGTTATGCATAAGAGGGAAGAAACATGGCAGAGCATGGAACTGGCCTTCAAAGGGAATTCCCAATCACAATCTATTTTTTCAGCAAGAAAAAATATTTTGGCCACTAAGTTCCAAGTACCACAGCAGGTCCTAGAGATACGTAGGTCTTCAAATGAAGGAGGAGGATCGTATTTCTGCTTTCTTCAAGCTTGTACTTTCATGGGAGAAATGGACAGTACTCTTGCCAACAGATTAAGCCATTAGATCTAAGTTAGGTGTTAAGAAGGAAATGAAGAGGGTTCCTTAGGAGAGGATGGAGAGTGATCCACTCTGATCATGGAAGGCCATTCTGACAAAGGGACAATTAAAAAGGAGAACACATTTTTCAACAGAAGACACGGCAAGCATTCTGGCCATAACAGCCTGTTTAAATTAAGCAGGGTTGGTGGCAAAGCTGGTGCTGAATGAGCTCAGTGGACAGACTAGTTTGCAGACAGAGACTCTGGCCCACCTGGACACCTTGTAAGTTATGAAAAGGAGTAATGACTTAAAATGGCCCCATGAATAACTACCATCTTATTTAGAAATAAGACCAATAAGACAAATCACGGGAGCTAGGGTTTGTTGATAATGATGCTGCATGTTAATATCTCCAGTACATTTACAAGTAAACATGAATCACATCACTGTGTACGAATCTAACCAGTTTATGTAAATAGCAGGACTGCATTCCCCCACAGCTGCATCACAGTATCTAGGGTTTGTGTGAAATCACAGTCATTTTGGATTATCTTGGCACGAAAATAGTTTTCCATTAGCCATGTTAATTTTGAGGTCTCTGATTTCAAACTATCTGCTTTCCAGGGTTGTTTTCCATCAGCCATCCAGATAGCACATTAGTCTTGGTTTGTTAATATTTGGCACAATTTAGACAATTGTAACAAACTCCTCACTTTCGGTTGTGATTTAACAATCAGCACTTTTCTTATAAAAATTCATCTGTAAGAACAAATGCTTGTTTATATGAAACAGTCTAAGAATGGCATCTTCTGTTTAAACACGTATGTGGATTAATTTAAAAGTTAGGTATTCCACAGTTTAGTTTTCTAAGAATTGGAATATGTAAGTGTTGAACAATTTTTACTGAAAAAAAACTAGACGAGTGTATGTATTTAAAAAAAGCTTAAGAGTACACATTTAAAACCTTTTTTTGTTGTTGTTCACACTTCCAGTTTCCCTCCACAGAAGTGACTATTACTAGTTTTTTTATCTTTATAGAAATGTTGAATAAATATGCAAGCTTTATTCAATACGTACACACATGTTTAAATTTTCCCTTTTTACACAAAGAATGGCATATTTAAGGCTCTTTATTGTTCTGAATCTAACTTGGTTAGATTCTGAATCCAACTTAATATAGCCAAGGGATAGTCCCATGAAAATATACATAAATTTGTATTTTTTAAGTTAAACAGTTTGAAATTATATGGATACATGATATTTTACCTAGCCAACATGTTAGTTATGAGCATTGAGGTTGTTTCCAATCATTTTCTGTTACCAAGGCTTATTTTAACAAATAAGTACTTATCAGGGATTCTCATGACATTAGCAGTAAAAAGATGCCCTGTTTCTTGGACCTTCTATTCTAGTGGGGAAAACAATCAACAGATAAACAAACCAAAATGAAATTTTAAACTTATCCTTGAGAAGATGGCTTAGGAAGAAAAAAAAAAAAGAAAGAAAGAAAGCAGGAGGAAAGGATAATGAGCGGGAGCCTCTTGTCTCAAGGATGGTCAGGAAAAAACTCTATAGTGGAAAGATTTGTGACAAAAGCATCAAGTGAGAGAGCAAAGCATGAAGACATCTGGGGAAAGCACTCTGGTCAGAGGAAACAGTATAAGCACATGCAAAGGCACTGAGGTGGGAATTCAATGGGCAAGTTTGATGGACAGCGTGGCTAGACCAGAGCGAAGAAGAGGGAAAGTGTTTGAGAACCAATTTGGGAGTGCAGGCAGAGGGGTGCACACTGGGTCTTATAAGCCACTGTGAAAGTCCTAAGGAGGGTACTGATTATGCTGTTAACTATCTGAGAACCGAGGCATCAGAGGAAGAGGGTCCGATCTTCGCTTCGGGATCTGTAAGGAAGAGAGTACTGCAACAAGAATGCAGATAGAGAAACCAGGCACCTGTGATTACTGCTATTGCTCAGGGGCTGGTGGGGGCAGTAGCCCAGACTGGAGCAGCGGTGAGAGAGAAGTTGGTGAGGTACAACTGTATTTCAAGTCTTTCTGGAAAGTAGAGCTAACAGCATTGCTGCTGCCAGAGACACAGGGTGAGGGTAAGAAAAGGAGAGGAGCTGGGGAATGCCAAGGGTCTGGTGTGAGCAGCTGGGTGAAGGATGGTACCATTTGTCATGATGGGGAACACTAGGAGAATAGTGGGCTCGCCGGCAGGTGGTGGATGGAGTGTACAGAGGGGAGAGAGAGAGGTCAAGTTGATTCTGAAATGCATAGAAGAATCCATGGGGGTGGAGTCCCAAAGGCACTTTGAAAGGAGTCTGGAATTCAGGGGAAAGACTGGGCTTAGAGATTAAATATTCAAGTCTCCTGTATATGAATGTTATTTAAAGCCCCAGTAACGTAGCATGCATGTTTCACCTATGTCCAAATGTGCCTCAGAGAAGTCCTGAGAAATGGAATTGCTAGGTCAAGCTGCGTATGTGTGGGGAGTGGGGGTGGGGGGGAGGGGACAGTGTTTCTTATAGATATTACCAAAGTTCTCTTCCAATGTATAATATGCCTTATACTTACATTCAAAAGGTTTATTTCTGATCAACTGGAAGATATTTCAGTATAATTGCGACCATTACTTCTCACCATCTCTGAGAGTTAGAAGTATGAAGTGCCAGCTGAGGTAGTTTTAAATGGAAATATATTTTTGAAACACACACACATATTTGTACTAGGGACCATTAGATACATGAGCTAATACATTCTTGGCAATACCCTGGAAGGTGAATATTATTAAAATCATTTCATAAATTAAGATTCTGAGGTACTACGGAGTGAAGGAAAGTCCTCAAGGACAGCTCTAATTAGTATGCTGGTTAAGGTCTGGACTCAGAGTGAGGCCCAGTGTTCTTTCCACCGCATATGGAATGTGGCAAAGACTTGCCTTTCCCTGAATGTAACATGAGGTGTTTAGAATTACCATCCTTGTGTACTTAGTGCCGCATGCGCTTAAAATGGCGTAAGCACGGCCACCGCCTGACAAGTCTGTGTTTTCCTTCAGATCCTCCCAAGCTACTGTTCTGGGCATTTGGAATACATCAGTGAGCTGAAACACAGATGCCTAATCTCATGGCAGTGGTGAGAGGCAGTGAAGGGGGAGACAGATAACAAATATGAAACCAAAGTATATTACATTTATGTTACAGGGGACAAGTACTAGGGGTAAAGGACTCCCCCTGATCAAAAGACAGGAAAAGGGAGATCAGAAGTATGGGGGTTGGGGGAATCAGAGCAGGTTCAATTCTTAAAAGCATGGGAAGGGTTAAACTCATGGAGAAGGTAATATCTTAAGAGACTTGAAGGAATCTGGAGAGTCACTGAAGCTTTGGCTGTGCATAAAACGTGGACATCATTGTAACGTGGTTCTTGATGCTCCAAAGTGATGACTAAAAGAGAACATGTAAACTGAACACCCTTAAAGAGGAAAGATAATTTCAAACACCTGACCACAATTTTAATCGTATCATTTTCACATGTGCACTTGGCATGCATCTACCCATCAGAGCCTCACCTATGGTCAGATTTTGTTTTTAAAGAATGTGACTTTTTAATGTTTGTGTAAACAGTGAGGGAGGGGCAGAAGAGAGGGAGACAGAGGATCCAAAGCAGGCTCCGCACTGACAGCATAGAGGCAGATGCAGGGCCTGAACTCACAAACCACAAGACATAACCTGAGCTGAAGTTGGATGCTTAATCTACTGAGCCACCCAGGCACCCCCATGGCCACCTTTCTTAACAGGAGTGACAGTCCTTTGCAGCAAACCAGCTGTGTCATACAAGACCAATGTTTCTTAAATCCCTGGGATGACTCCAACCAGAATCAGTAATGAGGATCCCAGTTGAGCATCTAGAACTCTTCTGTGACTTGGGGATCAAGCCATGTAATAATAATGAACATGACTCAAATACTTAAGACCGGACAATGAGATGCAAGCTGGAAGGAGACACAAGCAATATAAAGTTGAAATCATTATTTAACAGGAGAAAACCAGGTTCAGGGAGAACAGAGAGTAAGTCAGAAATAAGGCCAAAGTGGGCCAGAGAACCACAGGCTTCCCACAAATCCGGGCTTTGGTCTTTTCAGCTGTTTGACATCACTTTCATCAACTACCACGGGCACACCTTCGGAACAAAACCCAACGGCAAATCACAACAAACCCATTGGTTTGCTAGCCCAAAGAAAGCATGCAAATCTGATGACAAATGCTTGTTTAATGGTTACCATGTGCCAGACACTGTTCTAGATGCTTTACTGAACCTATATAATTCTCACAGTCATGTAATTATGAGGAAGGCACTATTATTATCCCCACTTTACAGCTGAGGCAACTGAGAAACAGGTTAAGTCATCGACCCAAACACAGTTGGAGTGTTAAAGCAAGAATTTGAATTTAGATTGTCTGGCTGAAAAACCAATCCTCCTAACTCATGTTAAATGATCCCACATAGAAGTGTCTACTTGGTCAGAACAGCCTGATGACTAATGAAAAACATGTTTTTGTGACAGTCTGAGCGTGAATTTCTCAACATGGATATGAACTGTAAGACAATTCATCAATACTACAAATACTATGGCAACAGTAGTTGCTGGGGTACATGTTCCTTAAGTACAGGCATCTTTCCCAGGTAATAAGCCATCTTTGATGTGTCTCTGGAACCCATAAACTTTTACAGCATCATGAAAAACAGCTACAACAAATTAGGCGCATCTTTTAATAGTGATTCAATAGTTCCATAAAATTAGAATTGATCCAGTAGATTTTCCCTTGACAATTGTGTTTGGTAATGATCTTTTGCCGTGCTCTCAAATATTTGCAATGAAATCTGTGGTCTGAAAGGAAATGCTATTTACCTCATTTTTAGTCATGTTATTTGTATGTATGTATGTAAGGAAGTATTTACATTTTTTTTGTTTTGTTTTAAATCAAGGCGTCCAGAAACAAACACGCTAACAATAATAGTGAAGTTATTACGTACTTGGATAAGTACCTGGCATGCCTCCATATATGTATGTATGTATGTCTATTAAGCTATAATTTACTTCCAGTGAAAAACACAAATATTAAGTATTCAGCTCAAGTTTTACAAATCTGTACATCTGTGTAAACAATATCTGATCAAGGCAGGGAATGTTTCCAGAACCCTAGAAAGTTCCCTTATGCCCCTTCCTAATTAATCCCCATCCCTAGAGGCAGTGACTGTTCTGATTCCTAGCACAATAAAAATTTTAATTCCATGTACAATAATACTATGATGTGATTACTCCAAGGAATATCTGACTTCAAAACCTGTGCACTAGGCATGCTGTCCTACTGCATTTTTGCTCAGTAGATACCTACCCATGACCTACTCGACAGTGCCCTCTAAGAGAGTCAGGTCATAATGCTTTAATTTCTTTCCTATGCATCTAGAATGGTACTTTATGTACCACCCTTAAAAGAACTATAAAAGAAAGGTGATTCAAATCTTTTTTGTTTTTTTTTGTTTTTTTTTTTTTTTTTTTAGAGAGAGAGAGAGAGCAAGAGCACCAGAGCAGGGAAGGGGCAGGGAGAGGGAAAGGGAGAAGGAGAGTGGGGGAGAGGTAGGGGGAGGGAGAGAGAGAGAACATATCTTAAGCAGGTTCCACACCCAGCACAGAGACCAATGCAAGGCTTGATCTCATGACTGTGAGCTGAAATCAAGAGTCAGACACTTAACCAACTGAGCCACATAGGTGTCCCTCAAATCATTTTCTATATTCTGAGGTTCAGAAAAGAAACCCTACTGAAAGATTACTATTGAAAACACCTATAGATCAGGAGGGTGGGGTTAGTGAATAAAGTAGACACATAACCCTCTCAAAGTAATGGGAACAACTCAGATCCTACTACCTGCCATGCTGTGGGAGACCACACTAGTGACACCCTTCTTTACCTCTTTCTAGATTATCTAGATTTATAGATAATATCTCAGAATGTCTAAATCCTTTGTAATTAGTTAAGAAAAAAACACTTGGTGATCCAAAATGTGCCTTTAGGCCAGCCCTTAGACTGTGATCTGCTGTTCACATCCTTGGCCTGGCAAATACCAGGTGTAGTTTTGTCTACAACAGAAGTGATGCCACAAGCCTTGGAAGATCAGGGCCAACTTTGGGAGTTAATGTGTGTCATTACGTGGTCATTACTTAAAGATATTAAGAAGCATCCTTAATAGAGAGAAGAACTGGCAACAGGAAAATGGAATGATATTTAAAGAGACAGAGAGAGCGAGCTGGAATGAGTATAGGACAAGAGAGATGATGGCGGACAACCACAGGTAAGAACAGGAAGGAAAGGAACACAGTGTGACTCTGCCTGTCCGCTATTCCTAGGTTCTAAGTAGTCTTCTTTCATGGAACATGCCACTCCCACTACCACAACCCTAACCGGAGTTAGGACAACAGGGTGGTGTCTAATGTTTGCTTGGACGAAGGAGCTAACAGCTGATATTTATTCACTGAGCTCAAGAAGTACAGTTTCCGTGGCTAAATACTTCAACCCCAGCTGGTAACTAACTGCAGGGTTTCCAAGAGTTCAGAAATATGTTATTTAGGATTCAGGGTGCTCATGAGAGAGTCTGATCCTATCACCTCGCAAAGGAAAGTGGGCTGAACAAGGAGGGAGTTTCTAATCCCTGGCAATATAGTTTTTTATCAGGAAACTGGGCTTGTGTTAATAGGTGCCACTGCATTATCAGTTACAAAGAAGAATAAAGCCTTAGCTCCACATTCACCTACACACCCGGAGCTCCGTTAGGACAGCCACCAGCAAAGGTTTTCGAGCAAGCCAATCTCACAGGATTTATACACTTAGTGAACCGTGGTGACACCTTCCTCGCCAAGTCCTACAAACCTCTCTGACAGCAGGCCAGGGGCCACAGATTACAAGGCTTCTTTATATAAAGTGGTTCACACTTGGCAATTGGAATTTGAAATAATAATGAAGACAATCACTTCTTTGTGTGGCAGCAAAGGTGAAAGAGCACAGTGGAATCTGGAGAGAAATTCGGGCAACGCAGAAAAAGTAACTTGGATAACTCAGGGTAAAATATTCTTTCCTCTGCTGATTGTGCCCATACGTCTTTTTATCATGGTTTGCCTATTTCATTCTTTGCCAGTCTGTCTCATGCTGTCTTAGTCAATATTAAATGTGTGTGTGTGTGTGTGTGTGTGTATGTGTATCTCCTTCTGCTATAAGATCATCTCACCTCCCACTCTTCCTTCTTACTGTGCCACTTCTCCCATAAAATCACTCTCTTCCCCTTAGGTTAATATAGACGTTTGGTGTTCTGTTCATGGAATATGCACCTGGCAGATGACTGGAACTGAGTTCAGGGAATCATATTTTTGTCAAGAGGAGTTTAAGTAGAATGTGTTCAAGAAAGGTAAGGAGAATAGCACAGGAAAAGAGGAGGGACATATGAAATAATTCAAGATGCCCATCCTTGGGAAAGGAAGACTTGGACCTTCATAAAGTAATGGGAGAGCTTTAGAATTCCAAAAACGATAGATTATGAGAAACAGAAAACACTCTAGTGGCATCGGATCCCATTGTACAGGTGGGAAAACTGAGATCCAGCAATTAGTGAAGTCAGGACCTATCCCAAGATTTCTGACCACTTCTATCTTTACTCCCTTTCTCCACCTCACTTCTGCACCAAGTACCATCACCCATCTCAAATGTGGCTCCAGAGCCCATGACAAAGGGCATAGGTTACAAAGCGCAGACATGAACATTGGCTCAATTTGAGGAGAGTTGAGGTGAGAAATGACACCCCAGCTGCCTTGCAGAGTAGAGAGGTTCTCCATCATTGAAGGCACTGCCAACCCATGTGGCTGATATCTGTCAGCAATGCTATAAATGGCATCCCTGCAGTGGATACTGATTTAACCACATCTTAAACAAACCCAGTTCTGTGCACAGTGTCTGGCTGGCTTCAAAAGAATCACTGAGAGAGCTTTTAAAAATATAGAGACTCTCCAGCTCTAATCTCTGGAATTCTGACTCAGGAGGTTTTGAGAAACCATGGAGGCTGGTGATTTCTGAGGAAACTTCCAATACTAAGATTCCAGTATGTTTCTCTCTCTTTTTGTTTGTTTTGTTTTGTTTTTGAGGCTTGCCTTCCCAAGTATCACTAAGTTATCATTACTGAGGCGATGCATATAACATGTAGTCCACACCAGACTCATAGTCAAGAAACAAGAAGCATGGCCATTGTCGCAGACTGCCTGTGTCCCTTAGACAGTCTTTTGATCTCAGTGTTCACTTTCCGGATCTCAGTGTCTGCTTCCATAAAGTGGAAGGAATAGATTACTGAGGCAGTGTTTTTCAAATGTATTTGTTTATTTGGTTTTGTTGTTGTTGCTGCTGTTCTTGTTGTTTTGTTTTTTGTTTTTAAGCATTTGTGGCCCCAACTGTCCATGCCTGTCCTACAGGCATCCTCCCTGGTGTTCACTGATAATAGATAGGCGCTGATAGGCTCATCATCGGGCAGAAATCTCGATCTGAATTTGTGGGTTCCTACTCCATACCCAGAGGGTGAAGCATGGTTGGCTGTAACCAGTATGGTAGTATCATCGCATGGGACCAGTGGGTACACAATCCAGTTCTGGGTGTGTATTCTGAGATGCGAGGGAAAGTCTACATGGGACAGGATCCCTTCCTGATGAAAGGGGCAAAGTCTCATGAGGAAAGGTGTTTTCCCCTTCATGCCCTGCCACCTGTGCCCTGACTTAGACATGATGCACGGACATGAGCACGGGAAGGTCAGCTAAAGGGCAGAAGATGGGGAAGCAGAAAGGAAGCTGTGTTCACTGGGGACAGTGCTCAGTTGTCGCACTAGCTCTGGACTGTCCAAGCACGACCTATACCTGTCCACGCCAAAAGCAACACCTTATACCTTCAGACTTCTGTGAGCAGAGTTTCTATTACTGTAGCCAAACAAGTTTCACGGGCACTGCCTTAGAACTCCCTTTTCAGATGAAATCTCCTGCAAAACCCCAATACAGACAACAAGTCAAAGTAGCTGGGCTACAGTAGAAATACGGAGAGGGTGTTTCCAGTTCCAGAACCATCCTTCCCCAGATTCCTGACAAGGTTCTTCCACGGAACCAAAACCAGCCAGGACCAGCATCTCTTAACGTGGAGACCCCATGAGAGATCCTCAAATCTTCCCTGAGACCTGAGAGTTCTTCACCAAATCTGTTCTTGTGTTTTTCTTTCTTTCTTTCTTCCTTTTTTTTTTTTTTGATGTGATTATTTGGTGTAAATTTTGTCCTAGAAAATATAGGTCAGATTCACAACTAATGCCTACTACCACACAGCTTTGGTGTCTGTATTTGTATTAACCATGTGATCGCGTGGGTGACAAATGACTCCATTCTAATTTTCATGAAGAGAGAAAGGAGAAGAATGTGACACAACATAAAATGGCACATTCCTTCAAGGTGCAAATAAAAGGACAGAGTGAAGGTAGATGGGAAGAGAAAACAGCTGTTGAAGAATCAAGTGTCTGTCCAGGATATAGGAATGTAAGTGTGCTGGGATCAAAGTAATCTCTGGGTACGTGTTAGTCCCATATTCATGGTGTAAACCTTATTAAATTCCATGGGGCGCCTGGGTGGCTCAGTTGGTTAAGCGTCCGACTTCGGCTCAGGTCGTGATCTCGCGGTCCGTGAGTTCGAGCCCCGCGTCAGGCTCTGTGCTGACAGTTCAGAGCCTGGAACCTGTTTCAGATTCTGTGTCTCCCTCTCTCTGACCCTCCCCCGTTCATGCTCTGTCTCTGTCTTAAAAAAAAAATAAACATTAAATTTTTTTTTTAAATTCCAATAATGCATGTTCTACATAAGAAACCAAAGTTCATAATCTGAATGTTATGAGATATATTTCTCTGTATTTAATGCAAAATTTTGTTTTAGGACTATGTTTATTCAAGAATGATTAAAACAGAGAGGTAGTATCTAGGTGGGTATTTTCGGTTTGTACATATGTGACAGTACAATAAAATAATTAAGTCGATAATGACGGCATTGATTTCCCCCACAAACACCCTGTTATGAAAGGGGTTTCCATATTACTCATACTCAAGAAATTCTGCACTACAGGATGGCCCAGGTCTCTTCCGGATGGTCAAATCCAAGATTCTATGAACCTCCTAACCTTATGAAAGTAGAATTAAACACTTTCACCAATAAATGGTACAGGTATGGCCTTAGAGATGGTTTTTTTTTAATTAAAAATAATTTAAATAATTTCATTCATCAAAATAAAGCCTATGTATCCTTTTATCTTCCTCTGAAAAACTTTGTCTTTATGACAAAGTGTCAGTGGGCAGGGCCTAGAACCAACTGGTCACCACAATCACTCACCCATCTGCACCTGGTCCATTCACTCAACACCCCCAGTGGGAATACCTCTGGATGGAAGAAATAGGGGTTAAAAATAAAGCCTTAAGAGCCTGCTCCCTCGCTGCTTGGGAAATCTGAACCCCTGGGCGTTGCCGTTCTTACAAAATGTGCTTTCTGATTGCTTCCAGAAGGCACAGCGGGGCAGACTGGCCACAGGGTCTCCCATCGTGTTAGAGGGTAAAACGATTCTCACCGAGACCGTGGTTTATCCACACACTTCAAGCGAATGAATTGGTGCCTGCTGGTTTGTGCTGTTTCTAGTCCGCAGGCTTCATTCCTGGTCACCGTCTCCTCCCTCTGCCCTCACTGCCCCCTGTGTGGAGTGGCCACTCCTCTACCCTGTTGCCTGTACCTTTGCCCTGATTCCTTCTCCTCTACCCTCCCACCCCTTCTTTTTCTTTTCAAATGTCAAGGGAGCTTGATTTGCCCCTCCTATACTTCCAAAAAAGGGAAACTATAAAGTTTCTTCCAAGTTTTAGGCGCTGCCGTTCAAAATTCTGTAACCCGGAGCTGCCATTTCACGCCTGCTCTGCTCAGTGCTTGACACAGGCTAAATTTAGACAAGTATGACATTAGAGCTCACTTGAGTCTCCTTTTTCACTGGCAGTGGGCTTGGCTATGGCTCATGTCGGTTCCTAATGTGTCCTGGCATTCTGCTCACCCAGTAGGCACTTAGAAAAATCACCAATGTAGTCACCATCTATGCTGAACTCCAAATGCACATTTGTTTCTGTCCCACATCCTGTGCGTCCCAAACCCTCGCCACCCAACATAACACAGAGATAAGACTGATGAAAAAAATGTTTGCATGCCACTCTTCGAGTAAGAACCCCTGCTGGCCCCCATTTCCCAATTCCTTCCTCCAAGTGCACAACTGTGGAGAACATGAGGGCTGAGAGTGCGGACTTTCCACCGAGAGGATAGAGGTCGGCCTGCACAGACGTCTTACACAGAAGATGAAGGGCTCCAGCCCTGTATCCCTCATTCACCCATCAGTCTGGACTGTTAGCTCCTCACTGAGAGATTTTAAAACTAAAGTAAACACGCACCTGAATCCATTCATTCAACTCTTTCTCCAGCTTGACTCTTGGCCAAGACCCTTTGGAGAGCACAAGAGCTGTCACCAATTGCTCTGCCAGCAATCACAAAGCTGGAGTGAGATTTCGTCCAGCCCTTCCTGAGCTGAACGAGTTTCTTAAGTGCAATTACACAGTGTATTTTCCAAATGCTAAGCACAGAATAAGGTAGAGCTTTCCCGGGGTGCGGTATAAAAACCTGTACTGCATTATAGCTGATACATATGAGGAAGGATTATTTAAAAAGTTGGGTTTTTTTAAAGCACTCTTTCCAGTAAAGTGTAAAATAAAATCAATTAAGGAGCTAAAATTCACCCCATCCTATGTCTGTCTTATAGCGACGATTATGAAGAAACTACTGTTTTCTGTTTCCCTTTAGTTGTCTCTATTTCCAAAATACAGAAGTAGTTTTTGAGAGTAAAACTGCCACTAACTTTTCAACTCAGGATAGTTGAAAACTATTATAGAAACAGAATTACAAAGGTTGATCCAGCATATTTCTAGGCAAACCTATCAGTGGGCTCCTTAATGACAGCCCAAATCCCGTAGAATAATAAGAGATGCCAGGAACTCATATACACATATCTGCTCCCACACTCTGAAAATGTAATCCAAAATAGAAACTTCCAACTCTGATTCCTTGCTAAAATGAAAGCTATTTTCTGCTAAAAACACCCCTCTCAAAGCTCTCATGAAGCAAAGAACACAGATAGTTTCATCTCAAATGATCTTTCGTGCCAACGAACCGTCCTTCCACGCAGATAAGTTACAGAAGGTGGGAACAGGGTGACCGCCCAAGGATTCGCAAACTTTTCCTTTCCCGTTTGTGTTGCTAGCTAAATCCCAACTTTCAAAAGTGTCTCAGTCCTGCTGGAAATCAGAACTCGAAGAGGGTATGGGGGAGGAAAAAAAAAAATGATTACAAGTCCACACGGAACGTTTGAAGGGATGGAGTTCTAACTTGCAACACACACGCACACCGGCCAAAAACTCCCAGTACTTGCAAACAAACAGCAGGCTGAGAAAGTGAAAAGAAGCGTGGAAATGTAAAAACTTAACAGTGCCCTACCTCGCTTGTCTGCTTCACAAAGCGCCTGATGAAAATCGCCCACAAGCCCAGAGCGACCCGAGAGGCTCTGAAGGAGGCGGCCGCTCAGCCCGCCGAGCGTGAGCAGGCCCAGCCTGTGTTCAGAAGCTGCCCCAGTCAGATTTTCCAACTGCAGAATTGCAGCCAAGTCCCTGCCCAAGCCTGAAGAATTTCCTGAACAGCATTCCCGTTCTTTCTCTGACGGCTTTGAAACCGTACTCTGTCTGTACTTCAATAAGGCTTTGTCAGGCCAACTCAGAGCTACTGGTCTGTCTCCAGCTATCAATGGGAAACACATGTGTCAAGCACAGACTCGCTCCCCTGCAACAGCGTCCGTGGCGTCTGCTGGGCTCACATTCACAACCCCAAGGGAAAGGGCTTCTAGAACCAATTCGGATCGTTCAGCCATTCTCCAGGTTCTGCTCTGTGCTGCCAGATGCCGGAGAGGAGTCTTCTGCTGCTCAGCACTGCCCATTTTTAACTTCTTCCCCTGGCAGGCCCGGGCTCAGCCCTGTGAGCCCACTGAGCTCTTGCCAGCCCTAATAACGAGCCTATTTACAGCTGAGAGATGCGAATTCTAATTGAATCTCCCTACCTGCCTTTGCCTCAGTCATTGCTCAAAATCTCAATTGCTGGAGGGGGAACAGTATTTTTAGCATTTCTAGATTTTGGTTCAGTACTTCAGAGTTCTCCCCTCATCCTAGTATGTGCATCTTGGCTGCTGCAACTAAAAATAATGCAATTATTTTCAGGCATTTTAGTTACTGTCTGCTCTGTAACTGTGTTGGTCCAGGAATGTAACATTTCACATGCTCTTGAGACGTGTGATGGTTACAGGGAACAGAAAGGAGAAAATAACGTACCTTTAATCAGGATATGGCCTAATTCTGTGCACCTGTGATTATTTCCGGATGACATTCCATCAAGATGTCCTGTGTACATTCTGCTGGATTTTGTGATCGACTTTTGACGTTTCCTCTTACCATCAAACACGAGAAAATCTTGAAAGATACCACGAGGACACCCCTCTTCTCCTACACTGAAAACCCCATTTATAAAGAGTCAAAGCTAAGTTGTCAAGGTAACACTGTAGGAAAGGGATGATTTATAGAGAAAGCCTCATCTGTTTTGAGGGTTTTTTTAAATTAATATTTTATGTCCTAAAATCACGTCCCATTAGCAACTTATTTTAAAGAACAGGCTCACCAAATTTTAGAAAGTGTTGTGTATTCCTGAGGGGCTGTTGTAAATAACAGGATCTGGTGGGGTCTTGCTTGAATTCAGCATCAAATTGCAATGGGTGCTCACAGCAGGATTAGATTTTTGCTTTGGGAAGCAGTGTATGTATGTGTGTGGGGAGGGGAGCACGTGCACCTCTACAGTCAGGATGCAATTATAGAATCCGAGGACTTCAGAGTTGGAAGGAACCCCAGAGACCATCCAATCCAAATTGTTTCTACCCTTCATTTTGTAGAGGGAAATGGAGACCCAGACAGATGAGATGACTCATCCAGAGATGCAAAGACAGTTAATGCTGGAGCTGAGGTTGGAAAATGGGCTTTTGACTAATTTTCTATGTGCTTTCTCCATCCCAGCATCATTGGGGAAGGGCAACGCCATCTAACCTTCCCAGGAATAGGCTTGCAATCAGTTCACCTGGGTCTAATCTTAACTCCGTCTCTCTTACTGACTGTGAATCTTGGCCAGCTTGCTTAACCCCTAAGGACCTCAGTTTCCTCATCTATAAAATGGAAACAGTGATAGATTCTACCTCGTGGAATTGTTGAGGAATTTGGTGAGATAACTCACGTAAAGTGGCCTATAAGATACATTAAATATGATATGTTATATTTATGAAATATTATTACAGTGCCTATAAATTTCAATTTAGTTTTCTCTCAATGGAGCAAATATTGGACTCTTTCTCTTAACTCAAAAAGCAAAACTGTGCTCTTACATCTAGTTTGAGCTCCTGAAATAAGCTATTTGTCTAGTTTTCTGCCACTTTACCTTTACGTAATAGGGGCCTATCTCCTTAAACATAGGCAAGTATCCTAATACCTTCTTGGAACATTAAGCCCACCGCATAGCTACTTTTCATTTACTCCCTGAACTTAACACTCAAGTCTTTCCTCAAGATTAACTCACAGGAAAGGAAAACAGTGAGACCAAATCTGCCGTCAATTACATGAGGCTGAACAAAGTGCCATTTGCAGAGAACTGGACTTGGTCTCAGAACCTGAAGAGCTCAAGATTACCACTCTAAAAATAGGAAACCACTAACAATTACAATTCCCTGTTTGGTAACTGTGACATCCTCAATTAACAACAACCATCCCTACCCACCCTCCACCACCCCATCCCCCACACACTCCAGAAACTGAGAAAGAAAACTTACTGAGCAAACAGCTGCAATAAATTCTAAAGAATCAGATGTCTACCTGGGGTTCCAGAGTCTTTGTCTTAGAGCCAACAGCAGCAAGCAGTTAATGAACCACTAGCTACTTATTAATCATGTTTAGTGTGCCAAACTACTTTCGCAGAAACAAAATAGGTCGAGAAGTTAATTTTGAGAGGTTTACAAATGTTTTAGGAATCGGGTAAACAAACCAACATAAAGCAGCTGGAAAAAACAAGCTCCGACTTATACAAAGGCCGGACAATGGTGATGTGACTCAAAAGGTGCGTCCCCAGTACCTTTCCCCCCAAAGTACTTGCTACATGGCTCATTTCAGGGGGGATATTTGGAGAAAGATGGATCGGTTGTGACCAGCCTCATCACTGAAACTCAAAAATCCTGAAAAGTTATTTACCTCTTCTAATGGTAAGAAAAATTATCCAAAACTTGAAAAGAAGGCCAAAAGATAATCATGTGCTTTCAATGTTTTATGTGGTGTTTGTCACATGCTCTCTCAAGAATTATCTAAAGGGAAATGTGCTTTGCTCCATTTACTACTTGCTACTAAATAAAGGTCCAGAACTTAGTGAAGTTATCTTACTTTAAAGACTTTTTTCTGTGAAAGGTACAAATTATTTTTCTCCAGTAGAAAAAAAAAAAATAATCCCATGTGGTTTACTGCCCTGTGAAACATTAATCCGTTTTGTGTCCCACCTAGTAATCTTGTACTAACATTCTTTTATTAACACACCCATAAACAAAGAGCTCCTCAAATGTTCTTGGACCCAGTCTTACCATCATACTGATGTCTTCATCAATTAATGAGTCAAATTAAATTTCTGACATCTCTTTACTCTTTATTTGTAGAAGTCATGTTTTTAACTTCCAAAATGATAGTGTGATGTGGTTTCATTTTCCCCATCTGCATGATGAGTGTTATAAATCTCGTGAGATAATGCATAATAAAGCACTTAAGGTGTAATATTTGTTTTTTAGTTTTGTAAAAGACTCTAGGGATTACTAGACTAGATCACTCAATAATCTCCTTCCTATTACATCTTCCAGTCCTGTCTTTAGATTCTACAATGGCCACTTCTGCTAGAATCCTTCCATGGATGTTGACCTCCCAGCTTCTCAGAAACTTCTACTTTTAATGTTCTAAAATTAGCAACTGAAATACATCTCCCTATGACACGTCCCGATTCTAAAGCCACTAACTATAAAGGTCAATTTAAAATTCCGACTTTAGGAATCATGTGAGTGAGAAAACTTCATTCTCAACTAGAACATCAACTCCATGAGGACACGGATTCTTGTCTACACCATCTCCTGCCATTGTTTCCAATGTCTATGACTGGGAAGTAGTTGGACCTCGTACTTACCCTCTGAATCAATAGAAGCCTTGGACTTCCTTGAAAAGGGAGGTCCTAAATCATCCTTCATGAAGAACTACTTGACTACAATTTCAACTTCTCTGGTGCCATTGGATCATTTCTGCTCATGACAGTGTAGATTCCTCTTACCACCTCATTTGCCTCTTCTAGGAATGCTTCAGTTTGGCTAGTTTTCTCTTAAAATCTGATGCCAAGAGTTGAACAAACTCTTCAGGTGTGCTAGGTCTAATTTGTGGGCAGAGGAACAAAACTCTCTCTCATTTAGGAACTATGTTTCTATTAACACAGACCATGATAATCTTAGCTTTGGTGGCGGTAACCTTGAGTCATACAGAGAAGCCAGCTCACAGAGCCTCTATCACAGATGCGCTTACATCTCCTACCTGGTTTACATCTGTGATTCTCCAGCGTAGCTTCACGTTAGAATCATCTGGAGGGAGCTTTTAAAATGACCAGATCCAGGGGCACACACCTGAGACTTTGATTCTACTGGAATGGGACAGGAACCCCGTAATCCAGGTGATTCTAATACCAGCCAGACCTCACAATCATGAAGTTGCAGCAATAACTTCTAAAACATGATCCTAAGCATGTCACTTTGCGAACTAAAATCCTTAAATGTCTTTCTTACTATTTCCTGAAAGGTAAGGACAACAACTGTCACCATGACTTGAAAGGCCTGGCTTCATCTGGTCCCTTGTCTACATCTTCTGTCTCATCTGCTGCCACTCTCTCTTCTTCAAAGAAATCGTGTATCTTCCCACTTGAGAATCTTTTACAAAGCTGTTTTCTCCTTCTGGAAAGACTTTTCTTTTTCCTAGAAGTTACCCTCACTCTCATGTTTTCAGTTCTTTAACTCCTATTCAACCTTCAAATGTATACTCCATTATCACTTCCTCTAGGATTTAGTTATCCCTGAACACAACAGCCCCCCATTACCTATGCCCAAAGACCAATACTTATTGTAGATTTGATTACACATTTATTTGTATTTTTATTGGGTCCATGTCAAATGTCCTGATACAAAATGAATCTTTTCCATGAGAGCAGAAACCTCTTACTCTCTATTGGGTCCTAGTTCTTTCCACTGTGCCTAGCTCAAAGTAAGTGCACAAAATATACTTTTAAGTACATGAATGCAGGGTTTGGTTTTGTTTTTTTAACCCAAGCGCAAGAATATGCACACAACTCCACTTTATCTTCAAGTTTTAGACTTCATTTAATCTTTCTGACATGCTAAAACATTGTATTGTACTCAGGATATGGAGTTCTCTTATACGATGTAAATATTCCCCCAAAACTAACAAGCCTTTTACATGTTTATCTACAAGACTTTGTGCAAAATTACCAAGTCAGGTTTCTGGCAAAGACCTTAAGGTCTGAGATACAAGGTAGAATGGCTATGATTATAGGGTAGAGTGTTTGTTGTGTCACTTACTTGGGAGGGCAGGCTGAGATACTACTTTGGGGTCATCAAGAGGCACAAAGTAGTTAACGGCACAAATCTGAAAAGAGGTATTTGCCAAGAATCTTTTGGTTACAGCAGTCAGAACTCATTCAAATTAGCATCAGAGAAAAAGAGGGGGTTCCTAAATCATGTAACTCTAATCTTAAGGTGGGTGCAGCACAATAGTTCTAATACAATCAAGGCTCTATTTCCCTCTTCTCTAGGCTTCTCATGGTTTCATTCTTAGTTTTGCTTTACTAGGATGTAAAACGTCCACAGGTGATCTCAGTCTTACATGGAAAAATAAAAGATCTTTTCCATAAAGCATTCTAAGTAACCCAGCTTGAGCCACATGCTTATCCCTGAACAAATCTCTATGGTTGAGGGATGACATACTCGTGTTGTTCATATTTGGCTCATATGACAATCCCAGAGACTAAAAGGAAGAAATCAGCTCCATATGCACCACATGGACTCAGTAGGCTAATGAGGGAATTGAGAAAAAGTGGAAGGCAGACAAAAGTCCCATGTGCACTATGGAAGATAGGGCACCCAAGACATATTCATAATCTTGCCCAGGGAAAGTTCTTTAAGAAATGTTCTGAAACAACATTTAATTTAAGGATAGAAAAGCATTTACTATTTGTTCTTCCAATCCCTGAGCATTTGAGTTAATCTAATAGCAGGTGATTACAACAGTAACATTATGCTAGCCGTTCATTTCACAAATAATACCTGATGCAAAATGACACTCACCCAGCTTTGGCTCTTCCAAACAGAACAAATACAGCTCTGCTTTTCATTTGCCAAAGACAACATTATCTGGTTGATTCGGAAGAGACTTTATCTTTGGAGGAAGTCTAGCTCAGTGACAAATCAGTGACCCACAGTTTTGAGAATATCTCTATTGGCCCTAGTGTGTAAAGCTGAAATCATTTTCTGTTTTGGAAATTCAAATCTATGCATGGTACAGAATGAAGGTTTCTCAAGCTATGTCAGTACTTTGAGAAGGAATTGACGCACTTGGTAATTAATGTGACTAGTAATAAAATTCACTGTAGATATATCTTTTTAAAAGAAATTAATTAAGTACTGTAAAACAAATACTGGTATAGTTACACAAATGGTTCCATGCATTCTTTCCTTTTCAGCACCAAACACTAATCAATTCTCCCCAAATTCTTTTTGGCCAAAATATCTCACTGTATTACTGCTTGCTGAAAGTAAAATTCTTGAAATATCATATTTTTATTTGGAAGTAAAATTTATTGATCAATAAAAATGGGCCAGACTTCACGATAGGCACCCCGTGGTAGGCAGAAATAAATAAGGTCTGTACATGAAAAATGTTAGCACTGCTCATCTTTATTTTGATAGCCCATCAGTACTCAGTGGTACAAAATACAACTGTCTGATGTGGGAATTCCATGCTAATTATTAGCTGCCTGAATCCCTGGATCCTTGAGACCAAAGGCCTCAACACCAACTTCCAGCAACCATACACCAAAAAAAAAAAAAAAATTAAAAGTTGCCAACAAGAGAAAATGCAATGTTATACATTTCAAATTATTTGATCTTTAGAAGGAATTCATTTAAATATGTGAAAGATACACAGTTGGGCAAACTCACAACTAGCATAGTGTTTGGCATATAATAGTTGCTTAATATATGTTTAGTGTTTTACTAATAATAAACATTGCTAGTAACAAATAAGATTTTGACATTACCAACAAATAAAAGCTGAGGGAGTTCATCACCATTAAACTTGCCTTACGAGAAATGATAATCAGAGTTCGGGTAGAAACAAAACAACATGAAAACATAAATAACAACGTGAAAAATCAAAGTATAGAAGGTCACTGATAAAGGAAAATACATAGTCAAATTCCAGAATACTCTAATAATGTAATGGTGGTACATAAATCCCTCTTAACTCTAATTTCAAAGTTAAAAGATAAAAGCATAGAAACAGCTATAGCTACCATCATTTGTTAATGGGTGAATAATATAAAAATGTCAAGTATGAAATCAAAAGCATAAAATGGGGGGGGGACAAGTAAAAGCGTAGAGTGATTTTGTATGCAATTAAAGTTAAGTAGTTATCAGCTTAAAATATACTGTTATAACTGTAAGATGTTTTATATAAGCTTTGTGGTAACCACAGATAATAAAACCTCTACTAGATACACAAATGATAAAAAGGAATCAAAACATACTACCACACACAAACACACACACACACACACACACACATCACAAGAGACAGTGAGACAGGAAGAACAAAGGAACTACAAAAGAATCAGAAAGCAAAACAAAAAATGGCAATAATAAGTCGTTATCAATAATCATTTTAAATGTACATGAATTAAATTCTCTGATCAGAAGACACAAAGTGGCTGAATAAACAGAAAAAACAAAGTGCCACAATATGCTGCCTCCAAGAGACACATTTTAGCTTTGAGAAGACATGTACATTGACAGGGAAGGGATTAAAAATAAAAGGTATTCCATGTAAACGGTAACCATAAGACATCAGGAGTGGTTATAGTCACATCAGACAAAATAGACTTTCAGTCAAAATCTGTCACTGTATAATAATAAAGCGGTCTATTAATTATCAGCATTTAACCATTGTAAACATATATGCACCCAACATTGGAGCATCTCAATATATAAAGCTAGTATTAACAGAATTGATGGGAGAAATAGAGAGCAATACAGTAACAGTAGGAAAGCTTCAGTACCCCACTTTCAACAATGAATAAATTATCCAGACAGAAAACCAATAAGAAAACAGTGGTTTCAAATAACGTTATAAATCAAATGGACCCAGTAGACAGAACATTCCAGGCAACAGAATACATGCTTTGCACATGTGTTCACAGAACATTTTCCAGGATAGATCGTATGTTGGGCCATAAAACTAGTCTTAACAAATTTAAGAAGATTAAATTCATATCAAGCATTTTTTCTGACCACAGTGGCATAAAATTAGAAATCAGTAACAGGGCAAAAGCTGAAAAACTTACAAATATGTAGAAACTAAACCACACACTCCTGAGCAACAAATTGGTCAAAGAAGAATTCACAAGGAAAACCATAAAAGTATCTTGAGGCGGACAAACATGGAAACACAATGTACTGAAAATGATGGGATGCAGCAAAGTGGTTCTAAGAGGAATGTTTACAATGCTAAATATCTACACTAGGGGGAAAACATCTCTAACAACCTAACTTGACACATAAGACGACGAGAAAAAGAACAAACTAAGCCCAAAGTTAACAGAAGACAAGGAATAACAAAGAATAGAATACAAACAAATGAAAGAAAGACCAGAAAAACATGAGAAAAGAACAATGAAATGAAGAGTTGTGGTTTTTCTTTTAAAGATAAAACTGAGAAACCTTGGGCTAGACTAATACAGAAGACTCAAATAAATAAAATTATAAATCAAAGAGAAGATATTACAACTGATCCCACAGAAATACAAAGGACAAGAGACTATTTTGACAAATTATGCATGGATAAATTTGGCAACCTAGAAGAAAATGGATAAATTCCTAAAAACATAGAACTTACCCAGACTGAATCATAAAGAAAGTGAAAATCAAAACAGATAATTATTAGTAAGAAGACTGAAGTAGTAATCAAAAACCTCAAACAAAAGCCCAGAACCAGACGGTTTCATGGAATAATTAAACCAAAAATTAAAAAAAAAAAAAAAAAAAAAAAGGAATACCAGTCCTTCTCAAACTCTTCCAAAACTTTAAAGAGGAGGAAGCACTTCCAAATGTATTTAACAAGGCCAGCACTATTCTCAAACCAAAGCCAGATAAGGCCACTGCAAGAAAAGAAACAGGCCCAAATCCCTGATAAATACAGTTACAAAAAATCTTCAACAAAATATTAGCTAACTGAACCTAACAGCACGTTAAAAGGACCATACATTATGATCAAGTGGGATTCATCCCTGGGATGCAAGAATGGTTCATCAGAGTAAATTAATGAAAATGACACACCACATTAACAGAATAGAAAATAAAAATATTATCTCAATAAACACAGAAAAACATTTGATAAAAAAATCAATGTTTTCATGATAAGAACTCAACAATAGAACCACCCTATGACCTATCAACTGGACTACTTAGTATTTATCCAAAGGACACAAAAATGCCGATTTGAAGGGGCACATGCACCACAATGTTTATAGCAGCACCATCAACAATAGCCAAATTATTGAAAGAGCCCAAATGTCCATCAAATGACAAATGGATAAAGAAGATGTGGTACATATATACAATAGAATACTACTCGGCAGTCAAAAAGAGTGAAATCTTGACATTTGCCACAATGTGAATACAACTGAAGTGTATTATGCTAAGAAAAATAAGTCAGGCAGAGAAAGACAAATATCATAAGATTTATATACATATATATATATACACACATATATATACATATACATATATATACATATATACATATATGTGTGTATATATACATATATATATGTACATATGTACACACACAATGGGATATTATTCAACAGTCAAAAAGAATGAAATCTTGCCATTTCCAACAATGTGGATGGAACTAGAGTGTATTATGGTAAGCAAATAAAGTCAGAGAAAGATAAATATCATATGATTTCACTCATATGCAGAATTTAAGAAACAAAACAGATGAACAAAAGAGGAAGAGAAGGAAAAATAAAGAGAGAGGGAGGCAAACCATAAGAGACTCCTAAATAAAGAGAACAAACTGAGAGTTGCTGGAGGGTGTTGGATGGGTGGATGGGCTAAATGGGTGATGGGCATTAAAGAGGACACTTGTTGGGATGAATACTCTGTGTTATATATAAGTGAAAAATCACTAAATACTACTCCTGAAAAAAATATATATATCACATTGGCCAAAAAAAAAAAAAAAAAGAAAAGAAAGAAAGAAACAAGTATAAAAGCAAAGTACCTCCACTTAATAAAGCCACACAGGACAATCCCATAGCCAACATCATGTTCCACAGTGAAAAACTGAAAGCTTTCCCTTTCCACGTTTTTTATTTTTATTTTTGGGACAGAGAGAGACAGAGCATGAATGGGGGAGGGACAGAGAGAGAGGGAGACACAGAATAGGAAACAGGCTCCAGGCTCCGAGCCATCAGCCCAGAGCCTGATGCGGGGCTCGAACTCACGGACCGCGAGATCGTGACCTGGCTGAAGTCGGACGCTTAACCGACTGCGCCACCCAGGTGCCCCTGAAAGCTTTCCCTTTAAAATTAGGAATAAGACAAGGGTGCCTAACTAGAGGGAAGAGAATGGGGGGATGGGCAAAAAGGGTGAAGGGAAGTGTGAAATACAGGCTTCCAGTTATGGAATAAAGAAGGCATGGGGATAAAAGGTATAGCATAGGGAAAATAGTTAATGGTATTGCAATAGTCTTTCATGGTGACACGTGGTACCTCAGAATAATACTGAGTTGTTGCATCACTATGTTGTACACTTGAAACTAATGTGACATCGTGTGTCGACTATACTCAATAAAATATATCAGAGGACTCACCCCCCCCCAAAAAAAAAACCACAAGGCAAAAGTGTCCACTCCTAATAAACTACTGAAAGTCCTAACCACAGCAATTAGGTAAGAAAAAGAAATAAAGGTCATCCAAATTGGAAAGGGAGAAACTAAACTGCCTTGTTGCAGATGATATGATTTTATATAAATGGTTTTGTAACCCTAAAGATTGTAACAAAATATTGTTATAATTAATCAATTCAGGGAAGTTGCAAAGTTGCAAAAATACACAAAAATGAGTTGTATTTATATACTAACAACAAATGATCAAAAATTAAGAAAATGATCAAAAATTAAGAAAATAATCCCATTTACCTTATCATCAAAAAGAATGAAATGAAATGCTTAGAAACAAATTTAAGGAAAGGAAAGATTTTTGCACTGAAAAATATAAAGCACCGATGAAAGAAACTGAAGAAGATATAAAGATAAATGGAAAGATCTAATTTATAGTTTTTAAAAATTAATATTGTTAAAATGTTCACACTACCCAAAGCAAACTAATGATTCAATGTAATCCCCATCAAAATTCCAATGATTTTTTTTACAGAAATAGAACAAACAATATTAAAGTTTGTACAGAACCACATAAGACCCTGAAAAACCAAAGCATTGTCAAACAGAAGGACAAAGCTGAAGGTATCACACTTCCTGATTTCATACTATAGAGTTATAGTAATCAAAATTGTGTGGTACTGGAATAAAAACAGATGCACAGACCAATGCAACAGAAGAAAGCACAGAAATAAACCCACACATATGCAGTCAATTTATCATCGCAAAGGGTGCCAAGAATACACGATGGGGTAAGGATAATCTCTTAAATAAATTGTCCTGAAAAAACTGGATATCCACGTGCAGAATGGAGTTGAACTCAAACCTGGGTCTAAACAAAAATTAACTCAAAATGGATTAAAGACTTAATCATTTCACAATGTATACATATATCAAACATCATGTTTTATACTTTATGTATATGTAATATTTCTTTGTCAATTATATCTCACTAAAGCTGGAAAAAAATAAAGCACAAACCAGATCAACAGAATAAAAAATATTCTGGTGCCATTTTTGCAGATTGCAGGCAAGAGAATTTTACGTAATTTTTAAAGCCCACAAATTGTAAGCTGTAGCATAGTCTGATCTAGAAGGAGACGGATGGTCAGTCCAATTTTTTCATTACTTACATGAAAAACTAAGACCTGAAATGACATGGCGAGAGTCACGCAGACAGATAATGTAGGAGCTGACAGAAGACTCACAATTTCTGATACCTATGTTGCCTCCTAGGGCCAATAAATGTGGTTCTAGGACATGATTTACTGTACCGCTTCTTTACTCTCTTGGGTAATTTCCGCTGGGAATCAATTCCTAAGACACAGTTTATGCACCAAGTTGCACTGTTTGGTTACCTACTTTTCTCCTTACCTCCTCTTATGCAATCTGGAGATCCTTTTAAGGATTTCTAAGTATTATGTTAATAAAACTAAATGGAAATAGATAAAGGTGTTTGAAAAATTAACACGTAAGTCCAAAGATAGAATGTTATCTCTCGAAGTTAAATGCAGGCAAAACATAGTCTTGTATACCTCCAACCTTGCCCTTAACAGAGCAAGGGCTCATTAACTATCCATGGAAATGGATGGAAGTAAAACACTTTTGTAGTTTCAGTAGATTGCAGGGTTCAATGACAAGGTGGCTTTCCCCAAGTTTTCCATCTTGATCAACTTTAACAGTCTTTTAATATCTTGAGCCTCATCTCTAGTGATTAGCGGAAACTATTAGAAGCTATAGACTGGGCCAATCTGGCTAAGCTGCATTACTATCCTATCTTAAGAGGTTAGCATGGAGTGTCGATGTAACAGGTTTGTAGAAATAAACTTTATGTAAAATGTACTTAGTGGCTGTACCTGTAAGCCTTGTATCTCACTTCCCAATCTGGGAAGCAGCAAGAGGCAAAAACACTAAATGGATGAAAATATAAATGCACAAGTCAGCATGAAAACACAAATTGGCTACCTGACCAGCATATTCGCCCCTCACTGTACTGTGTTGGCATATCTAATGAAAGAATGTAGTGTTCAAAAGGCCACCCATGAATGCGCAGAAGAAAGGAGGGTCACAAAAGGGAAAAAGGAGGCAGAGTTCATTCAAACACTAAATACAAGAGTCTTAGTTCAATGGAATCTACTCTCATTTGAGGAGTGGCTGTTCTGTGCCAGGCTTTGCAGATATGACAGATATAAGGCAGATGGGGTCCTTACCCTCAAGGCTTTACAGGTTTTGTTGGGAGAACTTTGTCGTCTGGGACCACTGACAAGACTGCCTCTGTTGGGCTGACTTAGTCTGCTGCCACTAAAGAATCCTTGCTACCTAACTTGTTTTAATTTCCATTATATTAATTATCATAATTATCTTTCTCATTATGTTCCCTTTTTATGTAGACCTTTCTAAAGGGAGTGAAGATGTAGCTCTCTTGATCCATGCAACACTTATTTTTCATTGTAAATTTACAAAGTGATATTTTTAATGTAGACATCAATCTCATGAGGTTGGTTAGAGGGAGTCTGCAATTGAGAGATAAAACCTCTCTTGCTGAGCTGATAGAATCAGCTTCCTAAGACTGAAGTTATGAAAGACATTCTGTGAAGACTCCAAGGAAAAGATCTGCCCATCAATAATCACCATAGCATCTACAAATTTCCAGACCTGGGATGAAGAATAATGAATTGGCCAAGGTTTGTATTTATAGTTAGAGAAATGGGTCAATTCTTTAACCACTCCATTTAACATGTTGATAAGAGATCATGGGAACTGAGCCACTTCATTTAATCCTCTCTTGCTGAGATATTATCGTACATCGATATTTTATTTCCAAGAAACACTTAAAGATTTTATTGTTAGATGAGCAACAGCAGCAACGAGGCTCAATGTGAAAGGTGAAGTCAAACTTCTTGAGTTTGTAAGGATATAATTAATATCAATAAAAATCTTCTCCACTGTTTAGGAACTTAAGTCAAAGTGTAAAACATGTCCACATTGAATAAATGCATTTGAGGTTCTAAACGGATTTTAGGTGAGGAGTCTATTGACTTGGGAACTGTAGTCTTTTAATTTTAATACCATGAATTTCAAAGTATTCTTTACAGCTAGGTATGAAAAATTGGTTAAGGGGAAAACTTTGTACTTGCCACCATGCTTATGATTTTCTGGAGTTAGAAACTGTTTGCCCTGGCATGGAATTTGACAGACCTGGCTTATTATACTGATGCTGGAACTCTAAGCCAGGAGGAGATGGTAAGCTACACAAAGTCTCTTATCCTTCAGTCCTCACGTGTAAAGTCGGAATAAGAGCAGCTATCTCATGAGATTGTACGAGGGTTTAATAAAATAGTACTAGTAAAAGTGGCTTGAACATACATAGCAATAACTAACACGCACTGAGTGCTTACCATGCTTCAGCTTAGTAAATGCGCAAATATTAGCAGATATTGCTAAATTCTGCACGTGGATTTTTTTTTTTTCTTTTTAGCCATCCCCTTACTTGGTATTTAAATACATTCAGGACACAGGTATGCTTTATTACAGGATTATTTACAACAGCCAAACTATGGAAGCAGCCCAAGTATCCATTTATTGATGAATGGATAAAAAAGTGGCACCCGTGTGCACGTGTGCACACGTGCGCGCGCGCACACACACACACACACACACACACACACTGGAATGTTACTCAACCATAAAAAAATAATGAAATCTTGCCATTTGCAACAACAGAGATAGAGCTAAAGAGTATACTGCTAAGCGAAATAAGTCAATCAGAGAAAGACAAATACCATATGATTTCACTCATGTGGAATTTAAGTAGTGAAACAAATGAACAAAGAAAGAGAGAAATCAAGAAACAGAGGGTCAGTGGGTGAAACAGGTGATGGGGATTAAGAGTACACTTTTCATGATGAGGACTAAGATATAGCATTTTTGAATCACTGTATTGTACAACTGAAGCTAATATAATGCTGTGTTAACAATACTATAATTAAAGTAAAAACAACAACAACAAAAAAAACCCAATGCATTTTTAATCTTTAGACACTCACGGTTAGTCTCATTCGTAATATAAATAGTTCAAAGCTTCTCATTTCTCTTAGGATACAATGTGAAATTCCTAACACAGATTACAAGGCGTTGGACGACCTGGACCTGGAACCTACTATAGGACATCCAGGAAACAGCTTATAGGTCCCTTCTGGCAGGAAGTCTTCTGTTTCTTCTCCTACTCATGTACTCCGCCAAACCTTAAGTCCTCTGTTGTGTGTTCCACAACATTTGAATTTTCCTGTCATACTACATGCCCTTCTTTATTGTTATTGTCTGAATGTCCAACTACATTGTCACCTCTTAAGGGTACACACTATGTCTGTCCCATTCATCAGTTATCACAAAAGCCATCAACAGGGCCTGGGCCAGAGTAGATACTATAGTAATTGCTGGATGAAGGTAGAAGGGAGGATATGAAAATTGTACCCAGAAAGGTGGTAGTGACAGAGACAGTACTGGTGTATTGGAGAACTTAATACAAAATAACATTTATGATAGAGTTAATAATTTTTATTCATAAAGCTTCATCTTAAAATGTTTATTTATTCTGGAAGGCAGCTATGCCAACCGCTCTACCACCAATGCTCCCTAAATGTTGATTTACTCTGTGTTCTGTCTAAATACCTCAAGTGCTTACTGACCAGTGAAATTCCCATCTAACTTTATTCTCTGGCTCAGTCTTTGTAGACTTTCAAAAATAAAGCTTTTAAACTGCTATATTAATTAATATCCTGAACATTATATCCTTGAAGTTCAATTGGAATAAACTCATCACCAATAGAGTAACCTTCCTCTAGATTTATACTTTTATGTTTAATTACTTTTAAATGTTTGACTAAATTGGCTTTTCCCTGAAAACTCTTTATTGTACTTAATTAGGAGGAAACTGAGGCATCTCATCACAAACTCAATGATCACAGGCTTGCCATTTCTGAAGAATTTCACGAACTGTTAGCCAAGATTTCCATGATGTATGGAAAGACAATGTTAGAACAGATACCTAACTATTTAGTAGGAAAAAAAATCAGGATTCTATGGCTTGTGCAGCATTTCTTATACACATTTTCACTGAAGCTAAGTTGAACAGCCTTCACAAATTCAAGAATGAGTTGTATGAACAGAGAAAAGATAAATTGGAATGTGGAGTCTGCACTGAGGAGTGGAAATCTATCCCTGAGAAGTTACTCAATGAAGACAGCAACTACCTTAACAGTCCCTGCTCCCAACCCCACAATGTTAAATACCAACTGCATAAGCCACTGAAACAACATCCTTCAGCCCTTCCTACTCAGAGAGCTTCACCCCCTCAAACCCGATTTCTACAGCCATTCTGAGGCACTTGGCTTTATTTCAGGAAACCTGACCTTAGAGGACATTATGTTTTGTAACCAGAATTGGATAAGATGCACAGACTCTTTTTATTAACATAATATTTACATATAACCCTAGCAGCCAAGATTTATTGAGTGCCCACTGTGTGCCAGATGCTTTAATTATAGTTTCTGTCTTCATCTCACAAAAACCCTGTGTAGTTAGTCTGATCTCAGGGTTTGGCAGACTTTCTCTGTAAAGGGCCAGATAGTGAATATGTTAGGCTTTGCAGGCTGCACAGTCTGTTGCAATTTTGCAGCTTGGCAGTTATGGCAAGAAAGCAGCCATAGACGTGCATAAATGAGTGGGTGTGTCTCATTCTCATAAAACTTTTTATGAACACTGAATTTTGAATTTCATACATTTTTTCTTTTTTTTATGCGTCAAAAACTTTCTTCTTGTTTCACTTATTAAAAAAAAACAAGCCATTCTTAGCTCATGAACTTTGTAAAAACACGTGGCAGGCCAGATTTGTCTCAGGGAGGGCCGTAGTTTGCCAACTTCTGCATTATCTAAATATTGGGGCAGAGGATTAAAGCTCAGAGAGACAGTTACTAATAAGAAGCAGAGAGGGGCGCCTGGGTGGCTCAGTCAGCTAAGTGTCTGACTCTTGATTTTGGCTCAAGTCATGATCTAGGGTCCCGGGATCCAGCCTTACATCGGGCTCTGTGCTGGGAGTGGAGCCTGCTTAAGAGTCTCTCTCTCTCCCTCTCCCCTTCCCCATTTGTGCGCTCTCTCTCTCTCTCTCTCTCTCAAAATAAATAAACTTAAAAAAAATCAAGTGGAGATAATTCTGACTGGATGGTTCCTTCTCCTTTTGATTTATGTGCTTCTGTCTGTATTATGGCTCATATTTAATGGAAAGGCTAAAATCTTCCTCTAGCCAAGATCTTAACATGACTGACAAGTAAGTGGATTATGACTGAGTTGATAGCTTTCTTCTTCAAGTAACAATGAATTCAACCACAGACCATTCTCTTCAGTGGAGCTTTTCATCTCATTTGGAAAGCAAGTGGTTCTGGCAAATCAAAACTAATAAATTATGCTTGTAGTTACTCGTTGGTCCTTACCATAAAAACAAGTTAGCTTCCCTATTCCTCTGTATTTTATTTACATGTTCTCCAATTGGTAAGCAACATTTTGGTTAAAAATTCAAGAGACTATTAGAACAAAGTTCTTGAGAAAAGGAGGAAAATAAAGTAAGAAAGAAAAAGTGTGGGAAATCAAGTATAAATTAGGTTCCATTTAATATTCCCTTTTAAATGCATCTCTTAAAATTCAAGAGCAGTATCTTTCCAGCTTCCAAGACAAATCAGGAACTTCAAGCACCATGAATCAACAACTAACCATTATTTGTGGAAGGGGTACGACATCAGGCAACACATTCCCAAGAAAGAGAGTAAGAGGGAAGGTGGAGGGGGAGAAGGAGAGAAGAAGGAAGGAATGTTTCAGCCATGAGAAGTAAAGAGAGATACATATGGACCTGGTACACATCGCTAAAATGAGATGAGGGAGGGAAGAAAGTCTAGAAGTTGACAACAATACTGGATTGGGAGAGAGGAGCTCTCAAGGGCTTTGTAAATAAACTGAGCTTGTAGAACAGCTTTGTAAAGAAATTTCAACTAGGTATGGTGACAAGTGTCTACTGTACTTATTGTGGTGATCATTTCTCAATGTACATGAATATCAAATCATCACGCTGTGCACCTGAAACTAATATCATGTTACATGTCAATTATACCTCAAACGAAAAAAAAAAAAAAAGAAAAAGAAAGAAAGAAAAAGAAATTAAACTTGGGATTAAAGAAAAAAAAAAAGAGTAGTCCCCTAACCAGCATCTATGGGAAACAAGAGCTTAGACAATTCTCTTATAAGGCTAGTTAAATTGGCAGAGAAATAAGATAAATCTAATTCCAGTTATTTTTTTTAAAGCTCTGACTTGCTACTTGCACTGTCTTAAGTGCTTTTCATGTAGAATTTTAATCTTTAGACAACTTTACAAGTTAGGTGCTGGAATTGCCTCCATTTTATAAGTGAGGGAACTGAGGTACAGAGAAGTTAAGTAACTGCCCCCAAATCACCCAGTGGGTAAGAGATAAAGATGGGATTAACTCAGGCCTGCCTGATGACAAAGTCTGCATTCTTAATTGCTATGCTCAACTGCTTCTCATTCCTATTAATGAATATGAAATTGAAGTAGAGTGATGTCACGATTTAATATTTTATATGAGTAATGGATTAATATAATTTTAATAGCACTTTGTAATTTATAAAATGCATTCACACACACAATGTTTCACTAGAGTTCCACAATATCCCTGTGTGGTAATTTAGGATTATCTTCTTCTAAGTGTATCAGTGAGGAAATTTATGCACAAAGAAGTGACCTGTTCAAGGTCACAGGGCTGGAAAATACTGGTGTGGTAGAAGGCAAAGAGCTGGCTCTATCTATGTATCTGGGAACTCTGACTCTGCCACTCACGGAATCAACATCTTTGGACAAACATACCCTTTCCAACTCCAGCATCTACAACTGAAAAAATGGGGATAGAACGTTTACCTCTCAGAGTCTTTCACAGCAGAATGTTCTTTAACCTACGCAAATGCCTTTGGTATATGTTAGGCATATAACATGCAGATCTCCTTTACCTGCCTGTGATACTGAGTTTCTAAAACAAACCAACCAACGCTGAGTATATGCACATCAAATCATCATGCAGTATACTTTAAATATCTACACAATTTGGGGCGCCTGGGTGGCGCAGTCGGTTAAGCGTCCGACTTCAGCCAGGTCACGATCTCGCGGTCCGGGAGTTCGAGCCCCGCGTCGGGCTCTGGGCTGATGGCTCAGAGCCTGGAGCCTGTTTCCGATTCTGTGTCTCCCTCTCTCTCTGCCCCTCCCCCGTTCATGCTCTGTCTCTCTCTGTCCCAAAAATAAATAAACGTTGAAAAAAAAATTAAAAAAAAAAATAAATATCTACACAATTTATTTGTCAATGATACATCAATAAAGCTAGAAAAACAAAACAAAACAAAACAAAACAAAGAACAATCCTGAATCAGAGTTGGAAAATCTAGGTTCTTTTTTCAATCACGCCCTTAGCCAGCTGTGGCATGGTATTGATAGACTACATCCATGTTTATCCATGGGTTGGTTAACTGGGTTGTGCCTAGGGTGACATCACCCTATGTGATGTCAACATGGAGCTGGGAAGAGATGTATGCTTCATCAGAGATATTCTCACCAACAACTAAAAGCTGGTCCCAGAAAACCACAGAGTACAATGATGAGATTTTGTGAAAGGAGAAAGCACTTTTTTTAAAATATTTTTTTAATGTTTGTTTATTTTTGAGAGAGAGAGAGAGAGAGAGAGAGAGAGAGAGAGAGAGAAAGACAGACAGCGTGAGCAGGGGAGAGACAGATAGAAAAAGGGAGATAAAGAATCTGAAGCCAGCTCCAGGCTCTGAGCTGTCAGCACAGAGCCCAACATGGGGCTTGAACTCACAACTGTGAGATCATGACCTGAGCTGAAGTTGGACACTTAACCGACTGAGCCACTCAGGTGCCCTGAGAGAAAACACTTTTTTCACAGGTGAGGCTGAAATGCTTGAAGTGAGTTAAAGAATAAAACAGTAGCAAAACCGCATTTCCCAAGCAGTTCTCACAGTAAAAAACAAAAACAAAACAAAACAAAGCAGTAGAAAGGGCATCTTTAGTCAAAATCATGTGGGGAGCTAACTAATTTAAATAGAATGCTAGATGCTGGATTTTTCAGAGTTCAAATCCAATGTATATTATGAACCTCCAGGAGCCATCTAGTACACAGAGCATTTCCTAAGCTTATATGACCACAGATTCTTAATGGAGCATTTTATAGGACTAATGTTCTATAGAATGCATTTTGGAAAATTTCACTGCAAAGGAAATAAGGCAAGCTAACAAGAACTCTAACTCCTTGTTTTAATCAGTGCAATCTAATCAAATAATTACCTAACACCAATAATGTGCCCAATATTATACTAGGAGGCCATGGAGATAAAAAAAAAAAAAAAAAAAAAAAGAGAGAGAGAGAGAGAGAACTGTCTGCATGTCTTTCTCCATAGGAGAAAAATAAACATGCTAAGTAAAGAAACCATGGTGGAAGTTCTGAAAATGGGATCCCAGGGGCCAGACTGTAGAACCAAGAGACTTTATCATCGAGTGATACTCTCATAGTCAGAATTGAAGCATGAACCATGTAGCAAATGCTGGATACCTCAAAACATGTCAGGAAAAAAGAAGTGGACTGAGGACATGTTTATTCGAGAATCCAAATTGGAATTTTATTCATCTATGGGGAAAAAAAACAACAACAAACTAAGAGCACTTCTTTTGGTCTTCAATCCCACAAAATCACAAACACACTGAGATTACCATTCTACGATGTTTACCATGTTTGAGATGCAATGAGTCCCAGAAGTAAAAAGTCCAGTTGGTTCTCCTTTGGACAAACACCAAACAGAATAGTGCTCTTCAGGATACCACATGATGCTTATTGTGAAAAGTAAACCCTCTGAACAGGCAACAAAACCCAGAAGGGCTGCCAAATGAAGTTAACTTCAAGTAAGTAGAGAAATGTTTCTTTCATCCTAGGATTTGGTTGGGAATAGAAATCAGGCCACGTGGTAGAAATGAAACCGTTTAAGACTCTTAGTTCTACTATGTTAGATATTGTATGCACCAAGTGATGAACTCACAACTATTGGTTTCCTTGTGTCTTTGAAAGCAACTGATAAAACACAGGGGGAAAAAAATCCAGTGACAGAAAACTCCTGGAGTTCTACGCAAACGACTGTTTCCAAACTGTTTCCTATCAGGACACCTTTCCTGACACAAACCTTTATTTGCAAAATATTGTGGGGCACACAACTGAGTGGCAAGATCCACCCGGTATAGCTTTTAGACTTTTGGGTCATCTTAGTCTGTATGTAATGTTTTAAGAATTCATTCTACCTTAGCTTCAATGCCTTCAAATCAGCATGACCGCCACCACCATATATGGCCCAAATGGAGGGGATGGACTTTGGCATATATAATCTGTAACCTAAAACTACCAACAACGAAGATATGTATATATATGTGGGTGTACACACACACACACACACACACACGCACGCACACACCCTCTTTGTGGAACTAAGGTTTCAGGAAGTTAAGTGACATGCCCAAGGCCACCAAGCTGGTAAGGAAGAGCCAGAATCACACATGAGTCTCTCGTAACCACCCCTACAGTCTTTCCACACTGTCTGTTTGCCTGAGCTTCTCACTACCTCTCTCCCATAAAGGTTTTAGTCTTCCCTTCTTTCTCCTTGTGTCTGTCCTTCCAGTTCCTGTCCACCTTCCTTTCTAATTCTCTCTCTAGCTACATTGCTAAACTTCCTTCCTTACTACCCTCTAGCTTACTGTTTCTTAATCAGATTCCAAAATCCAATCCATTAGCTTTGGAACCACCTTTCAGTCAACAGGTAACTCCCAGCCCAGGCTCCAACCCAGACAATACATAGAATAGGAATATCTGGGGGTGGAGTTTGGGCACGTGAATTTTGGTTAAGCTCCCTGAGAGATTAGTCTATGTATTATGTGTATATCAAAACTGCTTCTCTTCATACACCTATCACCAAGCCCCCTCAATCTTACTTTTCTTCATTTCACTTCTTCCCTCAGAATGGGCTGTGTGCTTATCCTTTGTTGTATTTTCCTTCTACAATGTGAACTCTACATAAGCATAGGTTTTTGTCTCTTTTCTTCATTCCTAACTCTCTCCATTAGCATCTACTTCATGATCAATAAATGTTTATTGAATAAATGAAGGAAAGGGAATCATTCCATATTTAAACTCCATCCACAGCAGAGTCCCACTAACTGGTCCTGTCAGCAATTTAAATGCTCTATCAATCATTTTTCACCACCCTTCTTCTATATGATATTTTCAATTCAAAAGCATATCACATTGTCCCTGACTTTCATCCTTACAAGATGCCCTAAGAAGATATGCATGCATACACACAATTCAACAATGCAGGAAAACAAAACTCAAAGTTAAGTGAGCAATCTATTCCCTAAATGAAAGATCTGTGGTGGAACTCAGCACTTCTCATTCCACATTTCACTTTTTCCTCACAATACCAAGCAGATATGCATCATAACCAACTACTTATTTGAGGTTGAGCAGTGGTTCTCAAAGAATGGTCCCCGGCCATCAGCATCAATTGAGAATTTGTTGCAAATCCCAATATTTAGACATGACCCCAGACATAATAAGTCAGAAACTCTGCAAAGGAGCCCCGTGATTTGTTTTAACAAGTCTTCTAAGTGATTCTGGTGCACATTCAAATTTAGAACCACTGAATTATAACAAAAACAAAACATAACAAAACAAAACAAAACAAAACAAAACAAAACAAAACAAAACAAAAAAGACTGTTAAAAGGGAAAAGCTCTTGGGGCACCTGGGTGGCTCAGTTGGTTAAGCATCCAACTCTTGATTTTGGCTCAGGTCATGAACTCACTGGTTCCTGTGACCAAGCCCTACATTCAGCTCTGCACGGACAGTGTGGGCCCTGCTTGAGATTCTCTCTCTTTCTCTCTACCCCTCCCCTGCTCATGTGTCCTCGTTCTCTCTCTGTATTCTCTCTAAAATGTAAACATTTTAAATAAAGAGAAAAGCTGTTTGTAAAGAAGAATGCCCTGAGCAATTATCACTAATAAGCAACACAGAGAAAGAACTTTGTAAAATTAGCAGACATCACAACAGAAGGAGATAATGGGTAAAATACTTGGCCTATCTTCTATTTCATAGTAAACGTGCCCCAAAATGCTAGGGAAAATGAATGACATAACACGTAAAGTTACACAAATATTTTAAAAGAGGGTAACCACAAATATACAAAGGATTGTAAGAAACTGCTGTGAAAAATTGTATGCCAACAGATTAGATAACCTAGAAAAAAATGGATAAATTCCTGGAAACATACAATCTTCCAAAAGTGAATAGAAAATTTGAATAGATCGATTATTAGTAATGAGATTGAATCAGTAAAAAACAAACAAAAAAACCCCACAAAAAACAACAACACAAAAAACAACACAAAAAACAAAACAAAACAAAAAAACCAAAAAACTGCCAAAAAACAAGTCCAGGACCAGATGGATTCACAGGTGATTTCTACCACACATTAAAAATAAGTTAATTCCTGTTCCCCTCAAACTATTCCAAAAAAAAAAAAAAAGGAAGGAAGGGAGGGGAACTCCCAAATGTATTCTATGAGGCCAGAATTACCCTGATTCCAAAATAAGACACTACAAAAGATGAAGATGAAAACTATGGGCCAATATTCCTGATAAATAAGGATGCAAAAAATCTTCAACAGAATATTAACAAATCACATTCAACAATACATTAAAAGGATTATTCACCAGGATCAGGTGGGATTTATTCTGAGGATGCAGATTGTTCAATATCCACAAATTAATCAATGTGATACTCCACATTTAAAAAATTAAAGATAAAAAATCGTATGATCATCCAAATTGTTGCAGAAAAAAACAGTTGATAAAATTTGACATATATTCATTACAAAAACCTTCAACAAAGCAGTATTAGAGGAAATATACTTTAGCATAATGAAGGACATATCTGACAAACCCACAGCTAATATTATCCCCAGTGGTGAGAAACTTAGAGCTTTTTCCCTAAGGTCAGGAACAAGACAAGGATGTCTACTCTCACCACTTTTTTTCAACATAGTACTAGAAATTCTAGACATGGAAATCAGACAAGAAATAAAAATCAACCATATTGGTAAAGAAGTAGTAAAACTGTCACTATATGCAGATGACATGATACCGTAAAAAACCCTCAAGACTCCATGATGAAAACAAAAATGAAAAACAACCATTAGAACTAATAAATGAATTTGGTAAAATTGCAAGTTATAAAATTAATGTACAGACATCTGTTGTATTTATATACATTATAACAAAGTAGCAGAAAAATTAAGAAACAATTTCATTTACAATTGCACCGAAAATAATAAAATACCTAATATTAACCAATTAGGTGAAAGACATATATACTGAAAACTATAAAACACTGATGCAAAAATTGAAATTGATGCAAACAAATGGAAAGACAAACATTATCATGGACTGGAAGAACTATTAAAATGTTCATACTACACAAAGCAACCTCCAGATTCAAGGCAATCACGAAAAAAATACCAAAGTCATTTTTCACAGAACTAGAAAAAATAAACCTAAAATTTGTTTGGAATCACAAAAGACCGTGAATAATCAATCTTGAGAAAGAAACACAAAGTTGAAAGTATCATAATTCCAGATTTCAAGATATACTACAAAGCTGTTGTAATCAAAACAATATGGCATAAAATAGACACATAGATCAACTCAACAGAATAGAGAGCCCAGAAATAAACCCATATTTATATGGCCAATTAATCTAAGACAAAGGAGGCAAGAATATACAGTGGGGAAAAGAAAGTCTCTTCAATAAATGAATAAATGGTGCTGAGCAAACTGGACAGCTACATGCAAAAGAATGAAACTGGACCACCTGCTTGTACTATACACAAAAATAAACTCAAAATGAATTTAAACAGCTAAATGTTGAGACCTGAAACCATAAAACTACTAAAGGAAAACATAGGCCGTCATCTCTTTGACATCAAGCTTAGGAACATTTTTTCTAGATAAGTCTCCTCAGGCAAAGGAAACAAACACAAAAATAAATTGTTGGGACTACACCAAAACTTAAAAAAAAAAAAAAAAAACTTCTGGACAGAACGTTTGTGAAAAAACAACCCACTGAATGATAGAAGGCATTTGCAAATGATACATTTAATAAGATTTTAATACCCAAAATATATTAAGAACACACAGAACCAAGTAACAACAAAAATTAACTAAAAATCAAGAAGACCTAATACACATTTTTCCAAAGATGACATATATATGGCCAACAGACACATGAAAAGATGTTCAACATCACTAATCAACAGGGAAATGCAAGTCAAAACCACAATGAGTTCTCATCTCACACTAGTCGGAATGGCTATTATCAAAAAGACAAGAAATAACAAGTCTTGGCAAGGATGTGGGAAAATAAGAAGGCCTTGTGTTCTGCTGGTGGAAATACAAATTGGCACAACCATTGTGAAAAACAGTATAGAACTTCCCTCAAAATTCAAAACCAGAAATAACATAATCCAGTAATTCCACTACTGGGTATTTATCCAAAGAAAAACAAAAACATTAATTCAAAAAAAGATATATGCACCTCTATGTTTATTGTAGCATCACTTATAATAGCTAATATATGGAAACAACATAAGTGTCCAAAGGTACATGGATGGATAAAGAAGGTATGGTATGTGATGTATACACACACATATACACAATCAAATATTACTCAGCCATAAAAAAGAATGAGATCCTGCCATTTGCCACAACATGGATGGAATTAGACAGCATTATGCTACCTGAAATAACTCAGATTGGGACAAATACCACGTTTTCACTTAATATAGAAAACCTAAGAAAACAAATGAACAAAGAAAACGTAGACACAGACCCATGAATACAGTAAACAAACAAGAAGTTGCCAGAGTGGAGGGTGATGGGGGATGGGCAAAATAAGTGAAGGAGAGAGAGGGGTAGGGGCTCCCAGTTATGGAATGAATAAGTCATGGGGATAAAAGGTACAGAATTGGCAATATAGTCAAAGGTACTGCAATAGCATTGGATGGTGCCGACGGTTGCTACACTTGTGATGAACAGAGTGTAATGTATAAACTTGTCAAATTACTATGCTGTACACCTGAAACTAATGTAACATTGTGTGTCAACTACACTTCAATAATAAAAAGAAGAAAGAGAAGAAGAGGGGAACGAGGCTGATCTTCTAATAATGTTAAACCACAGTAGAGCCCAATTTGAAGCAAAGAAATACAACTTAGTTTTTAAGTTTCTAAATACCATGCATGCATGAAATGTTTATATGGCTCTGTCCTTAGGACCAATACTGATCATCTTCTTTCAATGGATTACATGATCATGAAGAAATAATAACTATGGTCCGCTATAACCATTTTGTGTGAATTTGCTTCTAATTAAATGTCCCTATTATATACAATGTTCTCTGGATAATAACTTTAGAAATGTAGAATCTCTTATTGGACATAGTAGAAAGTGTCCCTTCTTATCCTTCTAGCAACACTAATTTACTCACCTCCAAATAATTTTTGAAGTACAGAAAAGCACTAGAAATTTCAGACAATGACATTATGTGCAGAAATGTCCAAAAATTATATATTTTCCATACTTAAGATATTCACCAGTTTAATCTACTTTTATTAAAATAAGTATTTTTAAGTATTCAATTGAGTATCTCAGACAGTGTAGACAGGTACAAGCATACCAGTTTCCCTCTTTGGAAGAGAATGTCCTTTCCCTTTCTACAAGAAAAAAAAAAATTAAGAATGAATATAAACTATGTTTAGAGAATCAGAGTACAGGATAAAAACACCCCTTTGCCCAAACCAGTAATTATTCAATTAAGTATCTAATAGTACCCAACCAAATTACAGCTAATTGAGTTACTTTTCTTTGCTCATTCTATAAGGCAGTTAAATACATACAGCTGCCTTACATTTTTCCTTGTGCTGGCAATGATAGAAAGTGTTATTTAACCAAGGCAGCCAAAATCACGTGTCTAAGTCATTCATGTATTCACTGGCTCATTCCTTTAGTAAAAGTTTGAGGGCCTACCACATTCCAGGATGATGATAACTGTGGGAGATAGGATACTCCACAGGATAAACAGCCCTCCCCCCTCCCCTACACAGTACATACACCTCTGGCTCTATTTTCTGGGGCTTCAGAAAGCAAAATTCTACTAAGTGAGTCCAAATGTATTAGATGCCCAT
Source organism: Lynx rufus (assembly GCF_022079265.1). Taxonomy (NCBI): domain Eukaryota; kingdom Metazoa; phylum Chordata; class Mammalia; order Carnivora; family Felidae; genus Lynx; species Lynx rufus. Next base: position 191,432,909 of record NW_025814823.1, read on the forward strand.
GGCTCTTGTCTTTCACTCATTCTGCCGTCCTCTTGTAGGAGAGCCCTCACTTTCCTTAGAGAACCCTACCATGTTTCAGTTTACTTGGTTTGACCGGGGCTGATTCTACCACTGAGTACCAGAACTGGTCACATGACTCAGTCCTACTTTATTCAGCATACTCTATTTTCCTGTGATTGATTCAAGTCAGAGGTAGGACTCAAACCACAATGAGATGCATGTGTGTGGTTTATGTTAGAGCTACAGGAAAACAGATACCTTATCTGCTGAAACTGGTAGTTTTTTGGACAATGTAAGCTCAGAACTCTTGGAGTTACTACAGTGACACAATCTATGGTACACTGAGAAATCAACATGAGATGGAGAAACAGACTGTGAATTACATTGCTTGATCCATTTCCTGTATCAAGCCATGCCTGAAGCTAGAACTAACCTCTAGTTTACATTAGAAAGCACATATACACACTCCATATTCTTCTTCCTGCTTTATTATTATTTTTAAATCTGACACTCTACATATTTTAGATATTTATTTTCTGTCAAGATCCTTCCACTCCCATAGAATATAAGGTTCTTGAAACCCTTTTTTTGGGGGGGGGAGCATCTATTTTGTTCACTATCATGTTTCTGCATCTGGAATGGGGCTTAGCACATGGCAGTCACTCACTATTTTTCAAAAAATAAATAGGAAACAATAGCAAAGACATGGAAATAGAATCTCAGAGTCCATTGACAGGTGAATGGATAAGGAAAATGTGATACGCGCACACACACACACACACACACACACACACAATATTACACAGCCATAAAAGGATGAAATCTGGCCATTTGTGACAACATACAATGGACCTAAAAGGTATTATTGTAAGTGAAATATGTCAGACTAAGAAAGATAAATCCTATACGATTTCACTCATATGTGGAACCTAAATGACAAATGAATCAACAAACCAAAGGCAGAATCAGACCTATAAATATGGAGAATGAACCAAAGATTGTCAAAGGAAAGGGAGATGGGAGAATGGGAAAAATAGGTGAAGGGGAATGAGGGTTACAGGCTTCCGACCATGGAACGAGTAAGTCATAGAAATAAAAGACGCAGCATAGGGAGAATAGTCAAAGATATTCTAATAGCATTGTATGGTGACAGATGGTAGCTACATTTGTGGTGAGCGTAACATATAGAGAAATGGAATCACTATGTTCTACACCTGAAACTATTGTAACATTGTGTGTAAATTATATTCAAGTAAAAGAATTAAAAATAGGAATTACTTTGTTCCTAATCTTCCTTTCCACTGTTACCACTAACCCTTTTCCCACATACATACACATAGGATACCTACTTAGGGAAACTGCTAGAGCATCCTAAATTTTCATTGGATAATCATTCCTTTCTTGATCTTAATCATTGCAAAAAAAGATGTAACAATTAAGTAGACAGATTATTTTTTTTTTGCCATGAATCAGGAAAACTAGGCTTATAAATTAATAACCTGTTTCCTAAATGAATATGCTGGGATTAAAGCTCAACATTTGTATTTCTAAATGTAACACTCTGGAAAACACAAACATGTGAACTCCTCTTCCTCTCCCCCACCTTTTATGTTTCCATTAAGATAATCTCTAGTATTCTGTATGTACTCATAGATGTCTACTGTATGTTGAATAGATATAAATTAACAGGTTAAATTTTCATTTTGTATCACTATATTAAGTTTTTACTAACACCTATATCTTTACTTCTGAGAACTGCCTCCTAATTAAATGACCTTACTCCATAGGTTTGCTCTAATAACTATTTTTGATTCCAATTAATACAATGCAGTGGGAAAACTAGTTCACTGTAAAAATTTCTCCCCATTAAAGGAAAAAAAAAAGGGTGAAGTAGATTGGGTCCAAAATGCTACTGGCAGGAATTGTATTCTTAATTCTTTTTTCCCAACACTGAAATGTGCCCCCTCTGTGAATTGCCTGTGCTTGTACTAACTATGTAAATGTATCTATGATTGATTTTTAAAACAGCACACCAGGGTATATTCAGCCCCCGAACAAGAAAAATATCATCCACTGTAAATATCCAGTGGAGTATTAAAACTATTTCTTCTTTGCCCTGTGTAACTGCAGAACCCAAAGAGAGAAGGAACATTTCCCCAAATCTGCCTTTCCATTACATTGAATAAACGTCAACTTGAAAACCAGGAAACAAAAATGCCATTATGAGGTCTTCTGAAATATAAAATATTCAAAAGTCTCTCTCTCCAGCTCAGGAAGGATTCCTGAAACTGCCTTTCAGGCTTAAACCTGTAGGTGAATGTTTTAAAAGTTTCCACTCTAATTGCACATTGTTATGTGTGTGTGCCCCTATTCCCAAATCAGACACACTCTATGGGTTCCCAGTGATCATGGCATTGTATGCGTATTAATACAATGCTGTTGAAAAGCCAATCTGTTGGATGAGCTGTTCTCAGCATCACAAGAGGCAAACTGGGGGCACAACGCTGTTGCCAGTTGTGGGCCAATGTGGATTTTTTTTTTTTCATTCTCATTAAAACACGAACAACTGCTGAAATTGATATATATTGGTCAATGCAACATCTCATCTTACCTGGGAGAAAGAAAAGACTAGATAAAGCCTCAGAGAACACAAGAGCAGTACAACATTTTTTTTTAAAGGAAGAAAATAATCCTTATTTTGTATGCTCCTCAATAGTACTAATTAGTATATAAATTAGGTTCCAACCATTTCACAGAGCAGATTCCTATGTGGATTATTTCCTGGTCTGCCATCATGACTTGGTCATCCTTTTTGCCAAAATGTGCAGCCACACCCTCCCCCTTGGAGTAGCTTCTTCAAGATTCTTATCCAAGGTAATTAATATAGAAGGTGGCCCCTCTTTGCTTTCATCACTTTCTGTCTCTGTATTTTCCACTAATAAGATGACTTTGGATACAGCATAAAATAGTCCTTTCTCATGGAAAAACTTGGCACTTGCATTTTCCCAGCACTTTCTATGACCACTGTTCCCAAATCAAAGAAAAACAGATTCTGGTGGATACAAAAAGCAAACATCAGTCACCATATCCGTTCCTACTGTCTAGATATATTTTTAAAATGAAACTGTAGGTGAATTTGATGTACAAAATTTTTAAGTTGTTTTAATTTTAATGTTTGTTTGTTTGTTTGTTTGTTTAGAGTATGTGAGTGAGGGAGGGAGAGAGAGAGAGAGAGAGGGAGGGAGAGAGGGAGGGAATCCCAACTCTGCACTGTCAGCAGAGAGCCTGACATGGAGCTCAATCTTAGGAGCTGTCACATCATAACCTGAGCCAAGATCAAGAGCTGGGTGCTTAACCCACTGAGTCACCCAGATACCCCATGATGGGCAAAAACTGTTTTGATTTTGCATCTCATATTACTGAAGCTCTCAAATACATTTTTTTACCAGTTTGAAATATTAGTTTATTCTGTAATTTATAGGGGGTTCAGATAGCAACATATAGAAAAAAAATCAAACACATTTTTCATGTTTGTTGGTTTTATGAATTTCTTCTTTTTTGACCTGTCTATTTATATACTTTGCCCATTTCATCATTGGGTTATTTTAGGGAAGTATTTCTTATGATGTCATGTTAACAACTAGAAAAAAGAGTAGAGATCTCATTTGGGAGAAATCTTAAGTAGTATCTATCAGGTGTATACTCTAAGCACTAGATTTGCTAACACCATTACCTAAATTTTAAATGCAAGCTATTAATTAAATATTTAAATTTTGTTAAGAGTCTACAGCTCTGTATTTGATTTCCCACATGTAATTTTTAAAATTTGTATTTGAAAGGCTATAGAATTGGACACTTGGGACAATGTTATAGGTTTCTGGTTATTTACAAGAACTTAGGACCCTTTGTGTTTCCTACCCTGACCATAATGGACTATGATTGATCAGTGACACTGGTGAAGCCCTTTCTAGCTCCATGCAGAACGACAAGCTAGTAAATATCCTTCTAGTTCAAGTTTCCTTAACCTTGGCATTACTGACATTTTGAACTGGGTAACTCCTTGTTGAGGGAGCAATCCTGGGTGTATCATGTTTACCTGGCCTTTTTACGCTAGATGCCCGTAGCACCTCCTCAGTTGTGATAATCACCTCCAGACATGGCCCAAATGTCCTCTGAGGGACAAAATTTTCTCCATTTCAACACTAGCGGTCTAGCTTATTCGTATAAATCTTATTCATTCATTGATTCATTGATTCATTCATTTTTTTATTTTTTGAGAGAGAGTGAGTGTTAGCCAGGGAGGGGCAGAGGAAGCAGGAGGGAGAGACTCTCAAGAGGCTGCACGCCCAGCATGGAGCCTGATGTGGAGCTCCCTCTCATGACTACGAGATCATGACCTGAACTGAAATCAAGAGTCAGATGCTTAACTGACGATGCCATCCAGGCACCCCATACAGAAATATTTAATAGTTTCCAACCAAAATTGCCTTCAGTTGAAAATGACTGGTTTAATGTATACATGGAATAGAATTTTTTTATAGTCTTCAAAGTGAAAACTCAGTCTCTGCCAAGGCCAGCCATTCTTCTGAATGCAAGAGAAACATCGAAGTCAAGCAATAGGACCATGGAAGAGAATGCCAGAGTAGAATGTTGGGTGTATATTGCTCCTAACTTTTGAAAAGTTGACTCTAGTTGACCCTTGAACAACATGGGTTTGAACATGTGTGTGGGTCCACTTATGCATAGACTTTTTTTCAATAAACATACTGGGACTTTTTTGAGATCTGTGACATTTTGAGAAAACTTACTGATGAACCACACAGCCTAGAAATTTGAAAATGTAAAAAGTAGGTCATGAATCCATGTATGCACATACTAGTCTATTTTATCATTTGGCACCATAACATGTACACAATTCTATTTAAAAATTAAAATTTATCAAAATGTACATACTTAACCAACCATACACGTCGCTGTTTGTTTCTGAGAGAAATGTAAGTAACAGTGAAGATGCAGTCTTATGTTGTAAATAACTGCATAAGGTTAACTAGAGTACAAATTGCACCACTGTAATAATTTCATAACCATCTGCTGTTACTCTTGGAGGGAGCTCAACTGTTATAAGTGTCCCCTTAAAATGCCACGTGATGCTAATCATCTTTACCTTTTTCTCTCCAGTTAATTGCCCAATGCAGTAAAAAGTGAAACTTCCCAGTTCTTGCATGGTTTTCATCATGTTTAGTGTAGTAGCATAAACCTTAGAAAACACTATTGGACATACAAACTGCCAATAGCAAGGCTGGAAATGCTCCAAGCAGCAGAGAAAAGTCATGACATGACACAAGAAAGTTGAATTGCTTGATATGTACTGGTAGATTGAAATCTGCAGCTGCAGTTGTTTGCCATTTCAAGATAAATGGATCCAGCCTAAGGACCATTGTAAAAAAAAAAAAAAAGTAGAGGAAATTTGTGAAGCCATCACTGCTGCCATGCCAGCAGGTACAAAGACCTTATGCTTTTTGCAATATACCTTTTTATCTTGTATTGAAAATGCAGCTTGTTTTGTGAGTGCAGGGTTGCTATAAGAAAGGCATCCCTGTAGATTCAGAGTCAAGAAAAAGCACAGTTATTTTATGATAACTTAAAGCAGAAGGAAAATGAAGGATCTAAAGCTGGAGAATTTAATGCCAGCAAAGGATGGTTTGATAATTTTAGAAAAAAAGTTGGGCTTAAAAAATTCTAGACAACAGTAGAAGCAGCTTCTTCCAACCAAGCAGCAGCAGACAAGTTCCCAGATGCCATTAAGAAAATCTTTGAGGGGTGCCTGAGTGGCTCCAGTGGTTGAGCATCCAACTTCAGTTCCTGTCATGATCTCATGGTTCATGGGTTTGAGCCCCACATTGGACTCACTGCTGTTAGTACAGAGCCTGCTTCAGATCCTCTGTCCCTCTCTCTCTCTGCACCTCCCCCTCTGTCCCTCCCCTGCTCATGCTCTCTCTCAAAAATAAATATTACAAAAAAAAGAAAGAAATAAAGAGAGAGAGAGAAAGAAAGAGAGAGAGAGAGAGAGAGAAAGAAAGAAAGAAAGAAAGAAAGAAAGAAAGAAAGAAAGAAAATCATTGAAAAGAAAAGGTATCTGCCAGAACAGGTTTTTAATGGAAGCAAAAGTGTCATATTCTGGGGAGGGGGATGCCACAAGGATGTTTATTAGTAAGGAAGGCAAATGAGCACCAAGATTTAGGGCAAGAATAGATAGGCTAGCTTTGCTGTTTTGTGCAAATGCAGTTGAGTTTATGATCAGAACAGCCCTCATCTATAAAGTGCCAACCCCCAAGCCTTGAGAGAAAAGACAAACATCAGCTGCCATCTTTTGGTTGTACACGAAGGTCTGGACAATGGGAATCCTTTTTTCTGCATTGGTTCCATTGATGTTTTGTCCTTGGAGTTAGGAAGTACTTGTCAGTAAGGAAATGCCTTTTAAAGTTCTTTTGGTATCAGCCAATGTACCTGGCTACCCAGAACACCATGAGTTCAACAGTGACGGTGTGGAAGTGGTCTACTTGCCCCCAAACACAATGTCTTTAATCCAGCCCCTAGACCAGGGGATCTTAAGGACTCTTAAGGTACTCTATGGAGAGGATTGCCAGAAATATGGAAGAGAACCTCAAGAGAAAAGACATCATGTGAGTCTAGAAGGATGACACCATTGAAGATGCCATTGTTGTTACAGAAACAACAAAGAAAGCCATCCAGCCAAGCAATTACTGCCAGGAAACTGTGTCCAGACGTTGTTTAGATGACCTGATAGGATTTACAAGAGTCAATCAAGGAAATCACGAAATCATGAAAAAGTGTGGGTATGGAAAAACGGTGGGAGTGAATGGTTTCAAGATATGGCCCTAGGATAAATTCAAGAGCTAGCAGATAGTACACCAGAGGATGACTACTTCTGAGCCAGTGCCAGACGAGGAGAACAAAGACTTAGAAGAGCCAGTGTCAGAAAACAGAATGACATTAGACACTCCAACGCAAGGGTTTTGATTATTCAGGACATCTTTTGACTTATTTCACAACGTGAACCAATCTAGAGTAAGGGCACTGAAACTAAAGCCACTAATAGAAGAATGATTGGTACATATAGCAACTTTTTTAGAGAAATGAAAAAGCAGAGAAGTCAGACAGAAATTATACTATATTTCCATAAAGTTACACCTGGCATGCCTGCCCCTCTGCCATCCTTTCCACCCCCTTCACCTCTTCTGCCTCTGCCACCCCTGGAACAAGAAGACAACCTTTCATCTCTCTCTGCCCACTCAACATAAAGACAATGAGGACGAAGACCTTCATGGTGTTCCACTTCCACTTTATGAATAGGAAATGATCATCACGCTGTACAGTTAATGAACTTACATGGTGTAAGTTGTGTGTTCACATGAAAATCTAATAACTGAACGGCAAGAACTGTAGGAGATATTTCGGCATCATCACCACCACCTGTGTATTCATCATGTAGAACATTTTATGCAAGACTTGTATGAATGTAAACAGCCTGTCATATACCACAAGTATAAGGTGAGTGATATTTTACATAAAATTAACAATGTGTTCATTTTATTACTGTTTTAAAACGGTGCTTTCAAAGAATTATATTACCATACAGTATGCCTTTTTTTCTTTCATAATTGGAGAAACTGCACATCAGCTTATCATCACAGGTAAGTGTTTTTTTAAAAAAAAGTAACAATGCTTCCAGGGCTGTATTATGAATATGACTGTAATACTGTATGCCATAAAATTTTTATAACGATTCATTCACTAGTGTATAGACTAGGCTACTGTGAAAGAATCATACAATTATACCAGACTACCATAAAGTTATCATATGGATGCTTCTTCATCATCAATGCATGAATTGTTAGACTTGTAAATAAATATGAGTTTATTTTTCACATTATCTATTCATTTTTGATGTCTTGTGTTAGCAATATGAATAACATCTACGGTGTTTTGTGGCATATAAAGTTGATATAGCTAGGTTCGGACAGAGGATTCATCTTATGAACAAGAGACATAAACTTATGGTATCAATAAATATAGTACTATATGTTTTTCCTCCATATATATATATATATATATATATATATATATATATATGGGGTTTTTTTAGCGAGAGAGACGGGGGGGGGGAAGAGATTGGGGGCGAGACGAGGAGAGGGACAGAAGGGAAGACGGAGAGAGAGTGAGGATCCCAAGCAGGCTCCATGCTCAATGCAGAGTGATTCAGGCTCCTTCAGACAACCCTGGGGTCATTACCTGAGCCAAAATCAAGTTGGACGCTCAGCCAACTAAGCCACCCAGGCAACCCCTTATGGACTTAAAAAAAAAATAATCTTTATTTTGAGAGACAGAGAGAGACTGAGTGCAAGTGGGGGAGGGGCAGAGAGAGAGAGGGAGACAGAATGCAAGGCAGACTCCAGGCTCTGAGCTGCCAGCACAGAGCCCCATGCAGGGCTCGAACTCATAAGCCATGAGATCATGCATGACCTGAGCCGAAGTTGGAAGCTTAACCAGGCGCCTCAGTGAAATTCTTAATTTTCTTTTCTTTAGCTTACTTTATTGTAAGAATAGAGTACCTAACACATATAACATACAAAATTTGTACTAATCAATTGTTTTTGTTTTCAGTAAGGGTTTCTGTTAATAATAGGCTATTAGTGGGGCGCCTGGGTGGCGCAGTCGGTTAAGCGTCCGACTTCAGCCAGGTCACGATCTCGCGGTCTGTGAGTTCGAGCCCCGCGTCAGGCTGTCAGGCTCTGGGCTGATGGCTCAGAGCCTGGAGCCTGTTTCCGATTCTGTGTCTCCCTCTCTCTCTCTGCCCCTCCCCTGTTCATGCTCTGCCTCTCTCTGTCCCCCCCCCCAAAAAAATAGGCTATTAGTAGTTACATTTGGGGGAGTTAAAGGATATATACACATTTTTGACTGCATATGGGTGTCAGCCCCTAACCTCTGTGCTGTTCAAGAATCAACTGTTCATTACACGGTGTGCTGTGTGGCTCTACTTCCATGAAAAACGTAAATAAAAAAAAGCAACCCACCATCTCCACGAGGATAGATTTGTAAAGTATTTGTGAAACTGCCGCAAAATGACTGTATCAAGAATCACCTCATAAAATGATAGTGATGTGAGTTCCACGTCCCAGAAGGCCCCCTCTTACATATTTCTCACTTCCAACCCATCACCAAGTCTTCCCGATTTTGCCAGAAGAAAACACATTTTGAGTTGTTTCTGTTTGCATGTCTGTCACCGCCCTCCTAGATCAGGCTCTCACCATCTCTGTGATAGTGAAAGTCTCCCAAGTGGTTTTCTTGCATCCACCCGGTCCTGCTGCAGCGGACACAGGCAAGAGCAGCCAGAAGAACCCCCGGGAAACATTCTGTCATGTTCGCCCTGCATCTAAAACTCTTCAGTAACAGCCCAGGGCTTTAGCACCAAGGCTCTCACCACAACTCACCCGAGCATGTTACTTCTTGTCACCTCTTCCCTTGCTCCCTATACTTCAGTCACCATGACCTTCTTTCGGCCTCTCCTCCACCTTAATTCCCTGGACATACTCCCTCCCCTCTGCCAGAATGCTCTTGCCCCCCTCTTCACATGACTGGCTCCTTCTCGCCTTCAGCATCACCTTCCCTGATGTTCCAATTGGATGCTTCCACCCCGCCCCCTGCTTCTTTCTCTCTCTCTCTCTCTCTACCCCCCTCTTCTTTTCCTCAGTAACACACATCTCAGTCCAATGCTTCATTTACCATGTATATAATTGTATGCTTAAGATTTCCAGATCTGGGTACAGTTCCATGTGTCAGGGACAACGCGTGCCTTATTTGTGGGGACAACACAGCGCCTCACCCACAGCACAAGATACAAGTGACTGGAGATATGAATGATCCACTAATTCTCAATAACCCTTACATCTCTTCAGCATAATAGCAAATGCCAGCTTGCCCACAAAGGTGAGCGTCCCTCACGGAGATTAAAACAACCCAATTATCCCAGAGAAAAGAAAAAACCCAGCCTGCTACTTCTCAAAGCAGAGGCAGGGAAATAAATGAGCTTGATTGCAAAACCACTCAGGGTCTCCTCACCTCTTCAAAGGGTAAAACTGATCTATCATTTGTCACCCTCCTTCTACTCACCGAAGTTTTATTAGGCTGTGGTCAATACTCTGCAGCGAATCCTGCAAAGGCTAATAGGCCAGCTCAGAGAGCCCACAACCCGCTTTGCATTTTCATGTCCTTCATTACAACAAGTGGGCTATTTTTATACCTGTTAGCTGCTAACAATCGGCAAAACCTCAGGCTCAGAATAAAATATGACAAGGGCCAAGAGAGGTAACAATAACACTGCTTGTACTGCAGCCAGTTTGCCATTAATAATAACAGGGAGAGAAAGTGAGGAAGAGACAGGGGAGGAAAGAAGCCTCTTTGGAACCCAGCAGAGACAATGTCCTGGGGTGGATGACATATGCCCAGGGCTGTGACCCATCTCACTCTCCGTTTCCTTATCCTCTGAACCGAAATCCTTTAAGGTATTAAATCTTAGAAAAATGTCATAGCGTGACAGGACCTTACATAGGATAAGGCCAAACGACCGTGAGGTGTTAATTTCTTATAAACAGCATAACCCACCATTTTGTAACTTTTCAGAGTTCTTTCACAACCATGTATTAGTACATGGAAGGAAAGGGGTATCCACAAGGATAATCAATGCTTCGTGCATTATTAACAAAAATCTGAAAACACCTGTTTATTGCTAGAGGAATGTCATGTAAATTTTGGCACATCCATGCCTTAGAATGTTATTACATCACTACTGTTGATGCACAAAATTGTGAGCTGACATTGCATACATTTTATCATACGTATCTATTGCCCATTTAGAAGTGGACTCATTTCTCATTCCCATTACTAAAGTGTAAGCCCACTGGGGCAAGAGCCCTCATTCCTTGAAAAGTATGAGGTTCACTAAAAATGTTTGTAGAAACTATGATGAGTTAATATATACTCTGACACCATTAAAAGAGGACAGTGAGTTCCTACAAACTTTTACAGAGGGTTTAAAACTGCTCTTAGTTGTTTTAAAAACATACTGGGGAAATGTGGTACACATGACAATCTGGGAAAGGTACCTGAGCAGCATTCAAAGGCATACCAGGAAGAGGGAGAAACTGATACAGGGTGTCAAGCTACCACATCCTTTTCAAGGTGAACATATTTACCCTGATGAGAAATTAAAAACTTTGGTTGCAGGTTTGAAATCAAAGACTTTTATAAAAACAAACGAATATTGCCAGTCTTCTTTTGTCATTTTGACCTGCCTGTAAGTGACCTGTTTGGTATCTAATAACCACATGGAAGCGCCTTTTAGAAAAAGATTCCAAAAGGTGTTAAGCCTCCCTAGAAACCAGAAAGATTCTGTGTCAACTGCCATGCGCCTAGGGGTCTTGTCCGGTACTGAACCAGCTGGGACAGAGAAGATGATGGAATGAAATGGTTCTGAGATAGGTTTGACATTCTGGTGGAGCTGGGTGGTAACCACTTCCTAGCTACAGGACCTCAGGCAAGTCACATCCTTCTGAGGCTCAGTGTCACCACCTTAAAGAATGGGAATAGCACCTCCAACGGACACATGATGATTTTAAGAATTACAACGTACATAACGAATTTAGGACAGCACCTGGCGCACCAAGCGTTGAATAAATCATAGTTATGCAGTTTTATTGGAGGTTCGGACAAGGAGTTTTACTTTCAGAGAGCCCACTGAGTGCTGCTACATTTTCGAGTCACTGACTGAACCAATATGGCACCTCAACAGTGACATCTATTCACAAAGAAGGGGCAACATAAGCGGAGTTAGGGATGGCTCATTCAAACTTATTTTCATTCCTTAAAAGTAATTCCAAGCATACCAGTTGGGACAGAATATTTGGTCACTCCCCATCCTTACTGCCTTTCCATCCCGGAACTTGGTGCATACATACTGAAGCTAGCACAACAAGGTGGAGTCTTTGGTAACGCTACCCAGTAAAGAAGGGGAGACACTCTAGGCACCTGGGTGGCTCAGTCGGTTGAGTATCTGACTTTGGCTCAGATCATGATCTCGCAGTTTGTGGGTTCAAGCCCCACGTCGGGCTCTGTGCTGACAGCTCGGAGCCTGGAGCCTGCTTCAGATTCTGTATCTCTCTCTGTCTCTGCTTCTCCCCTGCTCATGCTCACTCTCTCTCTCTCAAAAATAAATAAACATTTAAAAACTTAAATAAGAATGAAAATAAAAAGAAGAGGAGACACTCTTGAAAGCATCATGATGTGTAAGAGACACGCCAGCACCAGGAGACACAGGCACTGGGAAGACCTCATCTCATTCACCTTGGTCCCCTCCTCACTTGCTTTAGGTGTGCCACTTCCAGTGTCTGAAGCATGTATCTCCAACATACGGGTATTTATTTATAAATTATACACATGTACTCTGTCCTCATACAGTATGTACACTATCAACTTGAAAAAGAGACATGTAAAGGGACGAGAAAAGTCACGTTGTTTTAGACCATCCTCTGTGCATTCTTGGCACCCTCAGGATGGAAAGCTTCCCTCCTTCCCCATCCTTGCCAAAGGAGGGGGTCAGAGCTGGGGGAGCAAAGGGTTAAGACAAGGTGTCAACTCTGCCTTCACATACGTTTTACTTGGCTTGAGTTATTTTTTGCTTTAGTTGTCAGCATTTTACAATCGGGACGTTTCTTTTACCTAAAGAAATAGCAAGTCCAAAACACTGGGCTCCTGAGTCCACTGACACTTTTGTTGGACCTGAGTAGCACTCACACAACATCCTTTAATATAGTTCTGGCCAAACTGATTTCTCCCATTTGCAAAACTTGCTCTAATTATATAGGTATTTGAGCTTGCAGTGCTATATAGACTGTGGAGCCTCGGGGCCACAGGAAAAGAAGAGGAACATGTCTAACATGGGGGAAACTTCTTGACTGGCCAAGTCTCCATGTCTGTCGAAGGAAGAGCATGGTGGAACCGAGTAGTGCAGAAACCAGGCTGGGTTTTTAGCCGCTGTGATCTGTGCTCATTTTGCTCTGGCAATGGAATCCAGAAGAGAGGACTATCTAAAAATTCGTTTCCTGTTGTTAAATGTTTGTTTATTTATTCTGAGAGAGGCAGATCAAGAGTGGGCACCCACGAGCAGGGGAGGGGCACAGAGAAAGGGAGAGAGAGAATCCCAAGCAGGCTTCCCACTGTCAGCGAGCCTGAGGCAGGGGCTCGATCTCACAAATGGACCATGAGATCATGACCTGAGCTAAAATCAAGAATCAGACGCTTCAACAACTGATCCGCCCACATGGCCCTGAATATTCTTCTTGATCTATGTGTTTCGCTTGTCCAACTAAGAGCAGGACCGGTTTGTACTGACAGCATCAGCCAGGGCTCTGTAGTCACAGCAGAGTCTGAGGCAAAGGAAAATGGTGCATTCCTATATGCACTTACCAATATAACCTCTTATATTTTGAACCAAGTGTAAAAAGTTACTGAAACTCTGCTAATAAAGAACATGACTGCATTAAAGAGTCCCATGTGGCTTCATCGGTTCATAACCATTTGAGAGAAAGAGAAAACGTTTGGGGGATATTAACAATTCTTAAAAATATGGCATTAAAATAGGATTTATCTGAACTTTAGGCATCCCCTGAAACTCTGTGTCTGAAACAAGAGCCTGATCCCCTCCCCATGGTCCTAGCCTGGTCCAGGTAATAGGTCTCTCTCTTCTGCTAGGGACCCACTGTAGAAGTTAGGTTTTTAACTCACTCAGAGCAGGCCCCCAGCAGCATCCCCACACCCAGGCCAGTGTCACACCCTGGGGATGCCAAGGGGGCTCCAACATGACTTGATTGACCCACGTTGTACATAGCCTTGAAATTATGTTTAATCCTCACTGAGGACAGAACTGGGTCTCCTATTTCCCTACAATCCCAAGGAGAACATGACAACCTTACAAATGCAGTAGCAGCAGCACTTGGGCTGCTAATTTTAGCTACAAGGACTTTTTAAAAAATGTTTTTATCAATTTTTCTCACTCTTCTGGGATCCTATGATAACCCCCAAATGACTCACCTCCACTGGCCAGCACTGAGTCCTTTCCCACTTTAAAAAATTCCAAAGCCAAAATTCAAAGTGTCTTGCATGGCAAATAACCAAGACAACTCTTCTCCCAGTTGTAGAAAGGGTGCTAAAAATTCTTTTCTTCTAGACGATTAGACCCTTTGAAAGGTCAGAGGAGAAATAAATTTAGCTCAGGCAATAAAATGGAAAGATCCCATCAGAGTTACACAAGCACCCGATTAATAAGTTATGTTGGAGAAGACTGCCCTATTGATCCAAAATGCGAGAAGTCACAGGCATCTGAGAGCTGACAATGTGCTGGGAGGGGGATTCCCGTGTTGTCAAAAGCTCTCTCTTGGGGCGCCTGGGTGGCGCAGTCGGTTAAGCGTCCGACTTCAGCCAGGTCACGATCTCGCGGTCTGTGAGTTCGAGCCCCGCGTCAGGCTCTGGGCCGATGGCTCAGAGCCTGGAGCCTGCTTCCGATTCTGTGTCTCCCTCTCTCTCTGCCCCTCCCCCGCTCATGCTCTGTCTCTCTCTGTCTCAAAAATAAATAAACGTAAAAAAAAAAAATAAAAAAAAAAAAATAAAAAAAAAAAAAAAAAAAAAAAGCTCTCTCTCACACTAATCTTGGCAGTGCTCCCTACTGACTTGCAAGAAAAATGAGTTCAAATCAGCCTGCTGGTGTTTTTGTTCTTTCTTCTATATGTGAGGAAAGACATACTATAAATATATATAACAAGCACAGCAATTATTTTGCATTTGCTTCTTGCAAGTTAAGGGAATGCTAAGGAAAGAAGGGGACCCTAGGACTTGTCAACCTGAACAAAGACATGTGGGTAAAAAGAAGTAAATGATCCTACGTCCTGCTGTCCTCCCTAGCTTTCCCTCACTCTGACATCCTCCTCACTGACCCCACTTTTCTGATTCTTCTAAGCAGAGAAGCTAGAAGAGCTCATTCTAAGAAAGGTCTAAGGAAAGAAAAAGTTAAATTCCTCTAGGGCTATCTTTCACCCTCTAAAACGGGGTCAAAAAACATTTTTCTCTAAAGGGCCCCAAACTGAGCATTTCTGGCTTTGTAGGCCATATCATCTCTTTGCAACTATTAACATCACCATTATAGAGCTCTAAAGTGGCAAGAGACAATAAGTAAATGGATGTGGCTGTATTCAAAGCAAAAACAGCTTTATTACAAAAATAGGCCCTGGGTCATAGTTTGCCTTCCCCTGATCTAAAAGGCAACTGGCATCAAATCTCTCCTGAGTCTTGAACATTAAAAACAAGCAAGCAAGCAAACACCCTACTGCCAAGAAACAGAAATAGACTGTCTTTAGCAGAAAGCAAAAAAGAACTCAGTTCTTCGCAAGAATCCAAGGCATTCCTGAGCTTTGGAACCAAGCACCTGTGTTCTTCTTGTGGATGTCGTTACAGTAGGGAACTAAAGTCAAGTGGGATTTTGCTTTTGCTGCAAAAAATCAAACAAAACTTTAAATTGAATCTCATCCTTTCTCTTTTAGACATGTGTTGCCGTAAGTCACGTTCTGTGATGGCGTTCTGCCTGGGCAGAAGTTAGCTGGAAAATATTGCAACTCACAGGCTTACCCACTGCACCTGTTGCAAAATTTCCCTGAGGGGCTGCTACAAAAAGCATGCTAACTTTAGACTATGAGCAAGCGAGGAGGAGGAATCCATCACGTTCTCTGGGACATGCCTGTTGGATCATGGTCTATTTACCAAAATAGCTTCCAAGGACTGTTCTCCTTGGCAAACATAAAGTCACACACATACATACATGTCTTTTATTCTTAAGCTAAAAGACACTCCAAAATATTACTTTTTAATATTTTGGAAACAGACTAATTCAAGTATGTGATAAAAGCTACATACTATGCCAGTGGAAAAAAAAATATATATATATAATTTGAACACCCTTTCCTCCCTGCCCAGGCCTCCCCCCAGATTCCAGGATAAGAAAGCCCTACTTCAGAGAGATTAAGATTTTGCCTGGAATCTAGTAAGACCAAAACAAATGTTGGGGAAAAAGTGGACTGCCTAGACAAGATCCAACACTCATCCAGGCAGGATGGTATCATGGAAATCCTTTTCCCAACAAAAAAGGTTCACGGAATCTCAGTCCTAATTGCCAAGAGATTTCTAGGGCAAGTCAGTTCTGATACAACATCTCTATCCTTGATGTTCTCTAAGAACATGCTGGCACTGGAAATATTTTTCTCAAAAAGCTATTATCCATGGACTCTTCACAGGGATGACAATTAGAGCAGGTGTTTACATCTGTGGAGTAATTTGAGAGGAGTTGAGAGGGGTCCATTTCCTTCCAAAAATTACCTCCATTAGAAATCCCTTATTTTAACTTAAGCTACTTTATCAATGCCAGTGATGGAGACAACATGTTTAAATCTAATGTTATTCAAATGTTGCCTGTATTAGGTTGATATTAAAAAGGAAGAGCAGAGTGTCTGAGTGGCTCAGTCAGTTAAGCTGTGGACTCTTGATTTTGGCTCAGGTCATGATCTCAGGGTTCAGGGGATCCAGCCCCATGTGGGGCACTGCGCTGACAGCATAAAGCCTGCTTCTGATTCTCTTTCTGCCTCTCTTCCTGTCCCTCCCCTTCTTGCACTTACTCTCTCTCAAAATAAATACATAAACTTACCAAAAAGAGGAGGAGGAGGAGGAGGAGGAGGAGGTGGAGGAGAAGGAGGAGGAGAAGGAGGAGGAGGAGAAGGAGGAGGAGAAGGAAGAGGAGGAGAAGGAGGAAGAGGAGGAAGAGAAGACAACGCCGCCACCAGTGTTTTCTGTTGGTGTTTTTGGGTTTTGTTTTGATAAAGGCAGTATGAAGAAAAGAGCATCGTGTCTCCCATCATCTAGGCAACTGTGGACCAAAATTAACAACAGCTAACATTTCTTGAGTACCAGGTGCTTTATAAAGTGCTCTCGCTGCTCAATGTGACTTGGTTCTTCCCACAGTCCTACCCTAGGAGGTACTGTCACTATCTCTATTGCACAGATGAGGACACTGAGGCTTCAAGACAGGAAGTGACGATCTTTGCATTGCACAGCTAATAAGTGGAGCATTGAAAATTCAACCTAGGTCCTCTGGCTCCAGGCTCTCAAGTCTTACCTTTACCAAACACACCGTGTGCTTGAGAAGTCTTCATCCTATTGTGGCCTCAACAGATAACTAAGTGACCATGGAAAGTTACTCAATTTGGGGGGACTCAACTCTGAAAGCTGGCACTCAGCAACTATTCAAAAATTGTTTCGGAAATGCAAATAATATTGGATAACCAAACAGTCTTTAAAAAGGAACAAATTTAGAGGACTTAGGCTCTCTGATTTCAAAACTTGTTAAAAGGCTACAATACACAAGACCATGTGTATTAATATAAAATAGATGCATACAAAAATAAAGAACAGGTGTAAGCAATTCAAGTTACCATCAATTCAATTAGAAAAGTTATGTATCTATTGCTAGAAAAAATTGGACAGGTATACGAAAAAAAAATTCTTGTCTCCTTTCTTACTCCATACATAAAAAGTTAATTCAATATGGATCACCAATCTAAATAGAAACCGGAGAACCTTAAAGGTTTTAGAGAAAATAAATAATACATTTGTGATGTCTGAGTAGACAGACAGAAACCATAAAATAAATATATATATATATATTAGACTTAATCAAAATATAAAATATTGCTCCTCAAAAGGTATCATTATGGAAATGAGTAGGTAAGGTATAGAATAGGAAAGAAGACATTTATACAACTTGTCTAAAGAAAAATTTATATCCAGAATAGACACAAAACTCTACAAAACAATAAATTAGTGACAAATCCAATAAAACAATAGGCACAAACTTGAAAACACAAATTATAAAGGTTATAGGAATGGCTATTAGGGATGAAAAGATGCTCAACATCATTAGCAATCAGAGAAAACCAAACTGAAACCAAAATAAAATAAGACTTTACACCACCAGAATGTTTTTAGTGTTTAAAGAAAAATAGCAAATGTTGGAGAACATGTAGAAACAAACATAAACTGCTGATAAGAATATAAAATGGTACAATCACAAGTAAGACTAGTTTGGCAGGTTCTTTTTTTTTTTTTTTTTTTTTATGAAATTTATTGACAAATTGGTTTCCATACAACACCCAGTGCTCATCCCAAAAGGTGCCCTCCTCAATACCCATCACCCACCCTCCCCTCCCTCCCACCCCCCATCAACCCTCAGTTTGTTCTCAGTTTTTAACAGTCTCTTATGCTTTGGCTCTCTCCCACTCTAACGTCCTTTTTTTTTTTTTTTTTTTTTCCTTCCCCTCCCCCATGGGTTCCTGTTAAGTTTCTCAGGATCCACATAAGAGTGAAACCATATGGTATCTGTCTTTCTCTGTATGGCTTATTTCACTTAGTATCACACTCTCCAGTTCCATCCACGTTGCTACAAAAGGCCATATTTCATTTTTTCTCATTGCCACGTAGTATTCCATTGTGTATATAAACCACAATTTCTTTATCCATTCATCAGTTGATGGACATTTAGGCTCTTTCCATAATTTGGCTATTGTTGAGAGTGCTGCTATGAACATTGGGGTACAAGTGCCCCTATGCATCAGTACTCCTGTTCTTATAAAAAGTTGTTCCTTGAAATTTTTAGTCCGGACCCCTTTACTCTTTTAATTATGAAGAAGCCCAGAGCCTTTGTTTATACAGTAATTATAAATCAATAGCTACCATATTAGAAATTATAACATAAAATTTTTAAGTATTTCCTTATCAGTGCACTTGAAATGACAACATATATCATATTTTAATGAGAACTATGCAGTATTTGTCAAAACAAAAAGAATTAATAAAAGTTCTACGTGATTATAAATCTCTTAAAAATCTGGCTTAAGAGTAGACAGCTATATTCTTTGAACTTTCTCTGCATTCTCTTGATGTTATTTTAGGTTGAAATATGTGAAGGAAATCTCACCTTACAATAGAAAAGTCATTGGAAAAGAAAGGACCATTTTAATGGCCTTTTTGGGATAATTGTGGGTATTTTTTGTTGTCACTAAACCAACATCCAGGGGCAGATTTTTGAAAGTGGAATCAAACCACGTCAATAAACTTTTGTGTTCAGTTACTTTAAAAGCCATTGGTCTATCTTGTTATATAGATTGATCTTTATCTCATGCATGATGTTGTAGCATTAGGCAGTGACCATTTGGAAAACATTAGTCCTCTGAATGATGTGGATCTTCCAAATTACACAATCTTTTGATATCACATTTGTTAATACTACCACTAATCTCATCAGAAAAGAGCATAATCCTGAAAAGTTATTAAGCTCATGGCTAAAACATGTTTTCTGAAATTCTAATTTTTGTTTGGAAGCTCCAATTTTTCACTAACAACAAACACAGCCAGTTATTTTCTGTAAAGTGACAGACTTACTTTGTTCGTTTACAAGAAAATATCTGGGGTGCCTGGGTGGCTCATGGTTGAGTATCTGACTCTTGACTTTGGCTCAGGTCATGATCTCACGGTTCAAGTTTGAGCCATGTGCCGGGCTTTGGTCTGAGCATGGAGCCTCCTTGGGATTCTCTCTCCGTCTGTTTCTACCTCTACCCCACTCATTTTCTCCCTCTGAAAATAAGCTTAATATAAGATTTTTAGAAATAAAATATTGGGGGTGCCTGGGTGGCTCAGTCAGTGAAGCATCAGACTCTTGGTTTCAGCTCAAGTCATGATCTCACCCTCAGTTTGAGGGTTTGAGCCCCGCATCAGGCTCTGAGGTGACAGCACGGAGCCTGCTTGTGATTATGTCTCTCTCCCTCTCTCTCTGCCCCTCCCCTAATCTCTCTCTCAAGGTAAATAAACTTAAAAAATAAGTTTAAAAAAAAGAATTAAATAAATAAAAAAATTTAAAAGAAAATATCTGCCATCTATCCAAGTCTGAATAATCAGTCTGTGTGTAAATAACAAATGATGCTCCATGAAAAAATTAGCTAGTTCAGCTTGTAACTCAAACAATTGCACAACTATGTTTCCTTGAACTCAACAGCATACCTTGGTATGCAGAAGTGCCTTTTGTGTAATACCATTCCATTGTACAAATCATTGAAAATATGAGTAATCTAAAGTAGAGATTTAATAAAATTAATATTTTTTTACTGATTCATCAAGGACATTCTTTTTTAAAGATTTTTTTTTAGCATTTATTCATTTTTGAAAGGCAGAGGGAGACAGAGTGCAAATGGGGGAGGGGCAGAGAGAGAGGGAGACACAGAATCCGAAGCAGGCTCCAGGTTCCCGAGGGGTCACCACAGAGCCTGATGCGGGACTCAAACTCACGGACCATGAGATCATGACCTGAGCTGAAGTCGGCCGCTTACCCAACTGAGCCACCCAGGCACCCCAAGAACATTCTTAACTGAAACTTATATACTAAAAAGAGTGTTTGGTGTAGAATAAGACAGGATTACCATGAGTACTTAAGGCTCCATTCATTTTTTACCCAACATTGCTTTTTGTATCAGTAGTGTAAAAGGTAAACATCATGTTAGAATTATCACAAAAAACCTACAATAGTCTGATGCTCCTCAGGGGTCCATGGACCATAGCCTGAGAACCACTGTTAAAAATTTAAGGATCAACCTACCCTCTGACCCAGGAGTTTTACTCCTAGATCCTTACATGAAAGAAATGAAAATGTACATCTACCAAAATACTAGATAACAAGTTTATAGCAAACTCATTCAAAATTGCCCAGAACTGGAAACAAAACTAATATCCATCAAAAGGAGAGAAGATAAACAATGTGTCATGTATCTATAGAATGGAACTGTAGCGGATAATAAAGAAAAAGAAGAATGATAGCTGCGACAACTGGGTGTTTTTGTCCAAAACATTCTGTCTAGTGAGGGAAGCAAGACATAAATGAGTATATACTGTGTGGGTGTTCCTGAGGAGGTAGGACTAGAAAGGGACTGAAGGAACATTTCTGGAGGAAAAAATGTTCTATAGCTTTGTTTAGGTATATTTAATTTCCAAAACTCACTGAATGGAATGTTTAAGATTTGTACATTTTATTGCACGTTGATTATAACTCCATGAAACTTCTGCAAAAAATTACATACTAGAAGTCTCAATTATTGAATTGGGTGTCTGACCTACAATTTTAGTAAAAATAAGAATATAAAACAGGAAGAAAGAAGTAGTAAATACTAGATATTAATAAAACAGAATGCAGAAGATCAATAAAGCCAAAAGTTGATGCTTGGAAAAAACAAAATAAACCTCTGGCAAGATAGATCAGGAAAGAGAAAAAGAAACTATTATGAATGAAAACAGGATAGAGTGACAAAAACAAAACAAAACAAAACGTGAGAGTAGTGAAGGCAGAGAGAGAGAGAGAAACACTACCTGTAACTATATGTCAATAATTTTGAAAACCTAAATGGAGTATCTAGAAAAATAATTCACTGAAACTTATTTAGGAACCCACCTCCACTCCTTGAAAACAAAATCAGATGGTGATTTTACAGATGAGTACTACCAAAATCTCAAAGAACAGATCCAAATTTCACACATACGTTTTCAATTAACAGAAAAGGAGGTACAATTCAATAGGAGACTGACACCAAATTTATCAAAGTATCACAAGAAAGAAAAATTAGATGTTCCTTCTAAAAGCTTACTAAAATAAACCCATCAGTGTAATATAATAACCACACGAGAATTGGGTTGCTCCCAATTGTGCAAGAGTGGCTTATTGCTAGAAAATTCATAAATGCTTTTCACAATATCAGATTTAAAGAGAAGAAAAATCACATGATTATTTCAGCTGGTACCAAAAAAAATGACAGAATTTAACATGCATTTAGGGGGAGAAAAACAAAACAAAAACCCTACCATTTGTTGTTTCTAATTAGAAACAAAAAGTTCCGTAACCTGATAAACAGTATCTTTTGAAAACAATAACCAGAGCAAACATTGTCATAAATGGTTCAGTCTTAGAAACACTCTTTAAAAAATTTTTTGTTAACGTTTATTTATTATTGAGAGACAGAACATGAGCATGGGAGGGGCCGAGAGACAGGGAGACAAAGAATCTGAAGCAGGCTCCAGGCTCTGTGCTGTCAGCACAGAGCCCCACGTAGGGCTCGAACTCACAAACCGAGAGATCATGACCTGAACCGAAGTCGGACGCTTAACTGACTGAGCCACCCAAGCGCCCCTGAAACATTCTCTTTAAAATTCGGAATGAGGCACATGCCAACCATCAGTGTACTACTCGATAGTGATGTTGGATTCCCAGCCTTTATAATAGAACTAGAGATTTTACAGAAAAGTGAAAAGAAGGAAATAAAACTAATAGGACTTGCAGATAATAGGATAGTTTACATAGACCTCTACTTCCTCAAATATATACAGAGACAATTCATTGAAAACAATACAAGAGTTTAGTAAGGTGGCTTTTATTATTTTACTTGCTGACTGGGACTCCTGGATCTTGCTCTATGCAATTTAGCCACTGGAAGAAAGCATAGATTCTTTTGGAGTTAGGGAAAACATTGGTAAGTTTTTCCTTGAGTAAGTTGTCCGAGTAGAAATAGTATTTATTGCAGAATTGTATTCAGAATACCATACTGAACCTGACTTTCAGCTAGAGGACCATTCAGTTATACCACCTCCCCTTGTTTAACTGAGGTTAACTGACTAATTGTAGTTTCTGTGACCTGAGGGACGTAAATAATACAACACAGGCCAGGTATGTTTTAGATGAATTAATTTACTAGGCATTAGATAAGTATTCAAACTAAATATTCTGGATGATGGGAAGAACCATCGCAACAAGGAGACAATGGAGTCAAGTACAAGAGAGTGAAAATACAGTCATAATACATTTCTCATCTTTGTGGCTTTTTTCCTCGTTTTGAATTTTCACCCCAATTCAAGGATTCTCGTGACTGGGGACTGATTTTGGCACACGATGTCTTTCTTGAGCATGTAAAGCTGGTATTGATAATGTTAGTTTACTTCTCTTGTTACTTGAATGGAAGGGAAGTTACTGCAGGAGGTGTGGGGAGGTCCCACATCTTGGGAGACAGTCAGCAAAGGGATAGACAAGTACGGGCCATGTGCTCAGAGAAAAGACAAGACAACGAGTCAGGCTTAGAAAGGCACAGAATCCAAGTCACCTGGCTTCTGCACTCGTTCCTGTTCCAATTCTACTCTCTGACATCAGTTTTATGAGATGACAAAGTTAGTTCTGTGGGTTTCTGCTACTTTCAAGAATGAAGCGTTGACAAAGGTATGTGGAAAAACAGGGTTTTAATGCATTAGAAGGCTATTCTACTTGAAAAGACTAGGTATTAGTGATTTTTTCAGATACTTCTCATCTTAGCACCTTCTAAGAGAACAATTTGCGCCTGTTTCTAACTAGGGGCATAGACTCCAGGGGCATGTAAGTAGCACACTAGCCACTATCCAAAGCCACAGGATAAACATGTTGCATCTTCCCACAGTGTCCAATTTACTACATATTATGTAATTTAAGATCTTTTTTTTTATTATTAAACTAAGACTTTGTATGAATATTTAAGATAAAATACCAGACTTCAAAGACATTTCTGCTTGTTGGCAGACTGCTTGAGGCCAAGTTTGAGCCTCATGGGGTCGCCCATTGCTTTCCTCTGCCATTAGGGGTTCTTTAGAAGAAACGTTTGAATACTCATGCATTATAATACCAATAACTAGAACAGTCCAAAAAGTAATTCCATTTGCCAACATGCATAATTTAGTCTCAGATTCTCTTCACAATTAAACTTCTCACAATTCCCTTCTCAAGACAATTATTATACAACCACAATGTTTCAACATCTGCTTTGGGCATTGCTAAGAGAAATAGAAAAAAATGTGTAACATTGCTGCCCAGAATACACAAATACAACCTATATAGGGAAGGGGAAGGGGAAGGGGAAGGGGAAGGGGAAGGGGAAGGGGAAGGGGAAGGGAAACAGAAACGGAAACGGAAAGGAGATGGGGAAGGGGAAGGGGAAGGGGATGGGGAAGGGGAAGGGGAAGGGGATGGGGATGGGGATGAGGAAGGGGAAGGGGAAGGGAAGGGGATGGGGATGGGGAAGGGGAAGGGGAAGGGAAAGGGAAAGAAAAAGGGAAAGGGAAGGGGAAGGGGATGGGGATGGGGATGGGGAAGGGGATGGGGATGTGGAAGGGGAAGGGAAAGGGAAAGGGAAAGGCAAAGGGAAATGGGAAGGGGAAGGGGAAGGGGAAGGGGAAGGGGATGGGGAAGGGGAAGGGGATGGGGAAGGGGAAGGGGATGGGGAAGGGGATGGGGAAGGGGAAGGGGAAGGGGATGGGGAAGGGGATGGGGAAGGGGATGGGGAAGGGGATGGGGAAGGGGATGGGGAAGGGGAAGGGGATGGGGATGGGGAAGGGGAAGGGGAAGGGGATGGGGAAGGGGATGGGGAAGGAGAAAGGGAAGGGGAAGGGAAGGGAAGGGAAGGGAAGGGAAGGGAAGGGAAGGGAAGGGAAGGGAAGGGAAGGGAAGGGGAAGGGGAAGGGAAGGGGAAGGAAGATATGATATATGTTTGCTTTTTAAAGACATTAAGAGATCCTTTAATGATTTGCTTTCCTAATTTATACAGAAAGTTTATTAATGTAAAATGTGTTTATATTTTAATAACATTTTAACCTAAGTTTTCGACAGTAAGAGTAATTTGGTAAACCATAAAATTAAGCTAAATTCAATAAACTGAAGCAAAAGAAATCATTAAACTCTCTCCAGAGCAATGCCTGTTTCCAAGCTTTTGGTTAAGTGTCTATAAAAAAGAGCCACAAGATATTTAGTTGTCTCTTTATTACCATTACTTCCCCATTGGCTTACTTGGTAATTTCAGATATACTTTATTTTCAGTCTGGATTCATTTTCTGTTGGAATTGACTCAAAGGGGGAAAAAAAAGCACATTTTAATTTTCCCTGATCACTAGCTCCCAATTTCCAGTTTTGTGTCAGTTAATAATCTGTAAACAAACCTTAAAACACACTTGAGTCTTCCTTAAAGAGATTTCTAGATTTTGTTACACAATCTTGCAGTTGGTGAATTTTATAGGCAAAATGAACACTGGTTAAAACTCTTTTTCTTTTTTATTTATCTTATTTATCTTTTTTTTTTTTCCCAGCAAGTGGAACTGGAGCAGTGAGAACCTTGTTTCAGGGTCCCATAGCTCATTAGTAGTAGGGTAGGATCTGGACACGAATTGCCAGCCCAGGACATTCTGCTTCCTTGCCTCTGCAAATTATTTGGGGTTTTATGTATTGGATTTTGACATCGTTAATTTTATCTGCAGTCCTTATGATGTTCACACACTTTCTGTATCGATCATAAAAAGAACTACCACGTCTCCTTTGTATATACATCAAATGTCATCGTATAAAGGTCTCTTACTGTCTTTGGGAAATACCAGTGGTGACAAAGGTAGTCTTCAATGTTTCTTTATAAATTATATCTGACTTCAGAATAAATTCCAAAAAAGAGGAAATTCAAATTGATACTGTTGATTTTCATGGCCATGTAAGAAATTCCAATGGGAGAATGAATCAAAATTTCAATGCTCATTACAGTTATAAAATTCCACAAGAGCCTAGAGAGAGACACATCACATAAAATGATTCTTAATGTTATCATTTTTAATGTGTAAAATCTACAGACATGCAATTTGAAACCTGTTTGGGCACTTGGTCAGGAAACGTTTCTTACCAAGTAGACAGCCATATTTGTCACACATACATTTTGTTACACACTTCCTTCCTAAAAATAACCTTTATGAATCATTTTTTCTATGACTTAAAGAGTAATAATGTGCTTTTTAGAGAATAATAACCTTAGGAAGCAATTTTTATACTAATTCCTATGGAACTTCATTACTGAGGCTGGGAGAAAGAAAATTACTTGTGTAAGAATATACAGGTGACAAACAGAACACCAGGACTTTAATTCAAGTCCTTTAATATCAAATCCAGAGCTTTTTGCCTTATATCACCTGTCTTGGAACCTGTAGGCTCAGAACACAGGGAACATCAAAGGTTCTAGAAATTTGCTGATACCACTCTGAGGATTATCACTGCACTGTAATATGGTATCCATTTCCTCATCCTACCTGACCCCCCCTGAGGCTGCTACCCTTCCTTCTTAATTGAAACACTCGTATCCCACTGCTTCTATGATATCTACTCTGCTGTTCACTTCCTACTTCTCTGCCCATCCTTCCTTCTTGCCACCACACGTATCCCTTCCTCCACTCTACCATGAATGTTAGAGCTCCCAGAGGCTTAGTCCAAGCATCCTTTGTCCTGTCACTTCATAGGTCACCATTCACACCCAAAGCTGTGATTTCTACTTTTTTGCACGGGTGCACCCGGGAGCTCTTATCTGCAGTCTGAACACATATACTCAAAGGAATCGTCAAATGTTCGATTCAATGTCTCACGGGTGCCTCAGAACTCATTAAGTTTCAAAAGTATTGATGTCTCCCTTCTCCAAACACAGTCTCCTTCCAGGCTTAAATAACTGGTAAGTGGCAACTTCATCCAATTAATTTCACAAGAAGCCTGGAATCACCTTGAACGCTAGTTTCAAGCCACCAGCCCTACCACTCCATCATACCAAGTCCTACCAAAAGTGGCTCCTTTCCTTCTCATTTGCTACCACCTTGTCTCCTCCATTTTTTCTCTCCTGCCCAAGGGCTCCCATTGCCTCTTAACTGGTCTCCCAAACAGATTCTAATTCATTCTTCACCCAGTGACCTGAGTCATCTTTTCACACTTTGGTGGCTTGCTGCTATCTTAGGATAAAGTCCTAAGTGTGTATTATTGTCCTACATAGCCCAGCATGAGCGAACTTCTATTTATCATGAGTTCCTCCTGTACTTTTCTCCTTTTGCTCTCTGCATTTCCCTGACCTAGGTTTTAATTTCTAGAGCTCATACTCCCTTTTGGCCAAAGGGCCTTAGCAGGTTCTGGTCCCTCTACCTGGAATACTCCAGTCCTCCCTATCCCACCCACATCCTCTCTTGCTCTAACACACACACGTGCCTGCCCATGCACACACACTATGCTACACTCTTCATTGTACTTAACTCTTACCCTTTAGAACTGAGCTCAAAGGAAGCTTCTTCAGGGAACCCTTTTTAATGGGCCTACCCCACCCCTGCCTCTGGCAGGTTCATTAGTTACAGACTCACAGAAAACCATGTTCTGTTCCTTCGGGACACTTATTTCAGTTTATAGTTATGGCTTTATTAGTGTGGCTCTTTGTTTAATGCCACTTCCTTCATGAAGTAGGGGATGATCCCTGGGCCCTACTGAGGCACAAGGCATTGTAGGTACTCAATAAATATGAATGAGTGAATCAACTTCTGCTTCAGAAAGGATTCAATGTGAGAATGAGGGACAAGGCACAACACTAGAAAAGGTTAATTGTTTCCAAACTTCTATTTTCAATTACTAACCTCCTTTTTGGGTATTTTTATCACATGGGTAGTGCCATAACATACCAAGTTGTCTATGCTAGAAGCCTAACAATCATTCTGATTCTATTCTTTCCCTTGATCTGCTGTGTTTATCTCTAAAGGCCAGCAGGGGCCTTCCCCTTCTCTTCTCTCTAGCATCACCGAAATCATTCAGTCTAAGGCACCCTATCTCCTACTGGAATTACTGCAATTGCCTCTTAACTAGTCTTCGTGCTTTCCCCTGTTCTCCTAAAATTATTTCTCTACTCAGAGGTTAAAATGATTATTGAAAATGAATAAATCAGATTGCTTCAATTCCCAGTTTAAAAACTCATAATATTACAGAAAAAAAAAACACCTCTTTCCAAAACCATTATCTTTTGTCATATCACTATTTTATTCCTCTCATCAAATGATACTGTCTGATGATTTTCTGTCTGGCTCCAACAAGAATGTAAACCTCGGGGCGCCTGGGTGGCTCAGTCAGTTGGGCGTCCGACTTCGGTTCAGGTCTGATCTCGCCATTCGTGAGTTCGGGCCCTGCATTGGGCTCTGTGTTAACGGCTCGGAGCCTGGAGCCTGCTTCAGGTTTTGTGTCTCCCCCCTCTCTGCCCCTCTCCTGCTCGCCCTCTTCCTCTGCCCCTCTCCTGCTCGCACTCTCTCTCTCTCTCAAAAATAAATAAACACTAAAAACATGTGTTAAAAAAAAAAAGAATGTAAACCTCATGAGGGCAAGCACCTGGTGTGTGCACCTATTCTCACAGGCACTTAGTAGGTGTTAAGAGCTATTGTTAATTCTTGAATGTGTGTTGACTGTGACCTATTTTGCCAAAATCCCCTTTCAGGACATTTTGCAAGAGTATGCTTACTGAAAAGAGTCAGGGGCTCCCTTTACTCTGAGTCTTACTGTGAGCTTTGAGAAACCCAGGAAGTCAAGAAGCCGCCCAGAAATGACTTCTAATGATTAGGACCCCAAAGAATGCTTATTATATCTTGAATAAAATCTACTGAGCAATTCATGACTTTCAGAATTCATATGAAAGAAGGATAACATGATCCTCTAATTTCTTGTCCTTTCCAATCCTGACTTAGCATGAGGACTGGAACATGTAGCTAACAGGGCAACAGGGTAATAATCTTCATTATCTCTTCCTCTTTTCAAAATTGCTCATGAAATGCTTCAAATGAAAAGGGGCCCACTGGTGCCCCAGGACTGTGAGTCTAAGTGGTGCTTTTTTTTTGTTATTTATGCTAATTAAGTAGGTTGCAGACTGGTTACTTAGCAATATCCTTCATTGAGATGCTCAGTCCTCAAGCTTAATTATATGTTTTAGGCCTAAAGTGGTCATTGAGCAGGCAATATCCAGGGATTGGATGCTATTCTCAGTGCTTCTGGGGTCTGGCATGTAGAAACTCCTGCAATGTGCAAAGCCATTTTTATGGAAAGATACACTGGATTATATTATGGTATTTCACTACCTACTGGCTCAAATGAAGCACACAAAAAAAGACATCATCTTTTAAACAAAACTATTTTAAATACAGTTTCACATATTAAACGTATTGGAATAGAGTGACACTATATCCTTTGCACGTGGGTTTGAGAAAGTTTTCTTAGCATTAGCATACCCCTTGTTTGTATGAAGCAGTTAACACACCTCTCCTCAGTTGGTGTGAATAACAACTTCCTAAATCAATCTGCTCAGCATATGTGAAAGAACAACTCCATTAAAAATCAAATTTCTCATGGGCTTTAATGGAACCCATCAATATTGTGTGTTAGTGGGGGAAAAAATCCATAATCCTATTTTTTGCCCAAACAGAAAACAAACTATTGATTTTTTTTCAACAGATTTTTACTCGTTTAGAGTTCTTTTCCCTCTCAGACATCAGTCTGCTGCCACTGTCTGTAAGGCAGAGATGAAAATGTGCTGATTTTATGCTAGCACAGCTGACTAGGGAGCGCTCCGTGGAAGCAGAGCAAACAAATGTAAACAACATAAAATATTTAGATCACAGAAACATTAAGAGTGATTTTGGTGATGGGCATGAATTATATTTAGTGGACAGATCATCTATGGAACAGCGAGAAGCTGATAATCCTCCAACATTTTTACAGACAATAGAGACAAACCGCAGTTCAGAATAAAAAGCTAGAAATCTGGCAGGTTGGAAAGGCAGCCACCATTGAAAATGTACTGGATATAAACATATTCTAATCTGAATCCTGTCACTGTGGTTGTGTGAGTGATGTGCATTTTTTCCCCAAGCTTCACTGATCAATATCCATTCTGTCCCACATTAATAAAGTCTTAAATGTTTAACTTAGAGGATATGTGTGGTAACTCTTTTTGAAAGCTGATGGAGGACACACATTTGACTCACCACTGTATCCCCAGTGAGACTAACAGACAGGTGCTAACATCATGGATGGGAGGGGTGAGAGGGGCATGACTACACTGGGAGACTAGCTAATAAGAAAGTAAGTCCATAAAAAAAGAAGACATCATGCACCCTTTCATACCCTTCTCTCTCGCATTTACTTCATGCTAGTATATTCCTCTAGTATATTTTCATCACTTTTAACAATTATTCTACATCACATTACTTTTAAAAAACTTGATGATGATCCATAAAGGGAAAGTCAGACATTTATTCTTTCTTGTTTGAATGACACTTTAGGGTAATCAAATAGTTGTTCAGAAAAAGTTATTCTTCAGAGAATATCCCCAGCTAATAAATGAATGAGAAGTGATAAAATTTGAACACCACCATTTTACATTTCCTTTTGAAATAATGAATCCAGGTAATAAGTATAGCTTGCAAAACGAGAAGGTGAAAAATCTTGTGAGGAGTTTTAAAAAGGAGAAACCGAACTGATAAACAAAACAAAACAAAAACAAAACTGATGATTAATTTTAGCAAAAAATAAAAAATAAAAAAAAGACAACCAGACATTATGTATACTCTAATGTAGAGCATTAAGACATACATGAACCACTTTCAAGATAAGCCAAGAACTTGAACCTGAATCTGACAAAGCCTCTAGTCTAAAGGGCAGTTTACAAGAAATACGAGGGATAAATGAGTACATTAAATAATACTACAGTTGAAACTCACCAAAAATCATCTAGAACATGAGAAATTCTAGAACACAATAAATAATGTTTAAAAAAAATAAAGAGGAAATGATTACCATGAAATGACATCTAATATATTAACCAAATGCAGTGTGTGGGCCTTGATTATTTTGAACAAGGCAACATAATGGTCATTTATGAGACAAACGGAGAAATTTTAACACTTTATTTGAAGATACTGAGAAATTATCAACCTTGCATTTAAAGTATAGTAGTAGGGGGCATGACTTCCAGGTTAAGCATCCAACTTCAGTCTTTGGGTCAGGTCATGATCTTGTGGTCCGTGAGTTCAAGCCCCACATCAGACTCGGTGCTAACAGCCCAGAGCCTGGAGCCTGCTTGGGATTCTGTGTCTCCCTCTCTCTCTGCCCCTCCCCCACTCACGCATGCGCATTCTCTCTCTCTCTTAAAATTAAATATTAAAAGAATCTAAAGAAAATATAGTAGTGGTATTGTGGTTATATCTGAAAAATATATGAGATGCTATTATATAAAGATGTACATCAGAATGTTTACTCATGATGTCTGGAGTTGCTTTTAAATAATCTTTTTGGAGGAAGAGGAGGATTAGATGCAACAAGATTGTCCATGTGTTCATAATTGTTGAAACTAGACAACGGGTACCTAGAGGTTGATTATACTACTTCTCATGCTGTGATTGAAATTTTCCACCAACAGTGTAAATGCAAACTGGTGCAGCCACTCTGGAAACAGTACAGAGGTTTCAAAAGTTAAAAATAGAACTACCCTATGATCCAGCAATTGTACCACTAGGTATTTACCCCAAAGATACAAAAATACAGATTTGAAGGGGTACATGCACCCCAATGTTTATAGTGACATTATCAACAATAGCCAAATTATGGAAAGAGCCCAAATGTCCACTGACTAATGAATGGATAAAGAAAATGTGGTGTGGGGGTGCCTGGGTGGCGCAGTCAGTTAAGCGTCCGACTTCAGCCAGGACACGATCTCACGGTCCCTGAGTTCGAGCCCCGCGTCAGGCTCTGGGCTGATGGCTCAGAGCCTGGAGCCTGCTTCCGATTCTGTGTCTCCCTCTCTCTCTGCCCCTCCCCCGTTCATGCTCTGTCTCTCTCTGTCCCCAAAATAAATAAACGTTGAAGAAAATGTGGTGTGTGTGTGTGTGTGTCTTATATATGCATATATATGTGTGTGTGTGTGTGTGTGTGTGTGTAGGAATATTACTCAGCCATAAAAAAGAATGAAATCTTGCTATGACATAAATGGAGCTAGAGAGTATTAAGCTAAGTGAAATAAGTCAGTCAAAGACAAATACCATATGATTTCATTCATATGTGGAATATAAAAAACAAAACAAATGAACATATGGGAAAGAAAAAAATAGAGAGGGAGGCAAACCATAAGAGACTTAACTATAGAGAAAAAACTGAGGGTACTGGAGGGAAGGTAAGTGGAGGGGAGAATACATTAAACAGGTGATGGGTATTAAGGAGGGCACTTAAGTGATGAGCACTGGGTGTTTTATGTAAGTGAAGAGTCACCAAATTACACACCTGAAACTAATATTACACTGTATAACTGGAATATAAATAAAAACTTGAAGATACATACACACGCACACACACGCACACGCAAAAGCCAAAAAAACAAGACACACAAACAAACAGAAAAGAGAGAGAGAGAGAGAGAGAGAGGGATACAGAGAGAGACAGAGAGAGAGAGAGAGAGCACAGAGGAGTGGCAGAGAGGGAGAGAGACAGAATCCCATGCAGGCTCGATGCTCAGCCAAGAGCCCCATACAGAGCTTGATCTCATGACCATGAACTGAGCCAGGTGCCCCAAGCTCTTATTATCCGTAATATACTCACTCCTTTGATAATTTTCCTGAACGTAACCAATAGTCCATCACTGCCACGACTTTCTCCCGCACGTGGATGACCTCCTGACACTGCACCTAGCTACTGGATTCCTGGCCCCTACCTCACCCTGCATGCAGCACTGTGCCACATGGAAGCCCTCCTCACATGATTCCCCATTCCATGCCTCCCTCCCACAGAGACACACTCTTCATCTTGCTTGGGTTCCATCCCTGTGCCAGGCTGCCTTGGCACGAACACAGTCCTCAATTCGCTAGTGTTCTGACATCTCGCGGACCACCCTCACACACAGTCACCCACCCTCTTCACTCTTGCCACACAGAAGGCTCCCAGCGTGAACCCTCCTTACCTTGCCTAACACACCAGGCCATTTCTTCATGGGAACAGCTTTCTCATTTTGCTTCTACTTTGACCTCGACATCCTTATCACCCCATGTATACACCTTCCTTTTGCCCCTTAGGCTCTGAGCTCCTGGGCAGAGTCACCCCTTCCCCTGGCCAATTACAGACTTCTTTCTCATCTTCTCAGGCTCCAACACCACGTGCTAGGCAGTCATTCTATTCAACGCCCTCCACAGCTCGCTTGATTGTGACACCGTGCAGTGGGCAATGCTCCTACACGAATGCCCTCCTCACTCTAGTTGGTTCCTCTTTTACTTCGTCATGTTATTTTATCGCCATTATCAAGAAGACAAGAGATCAAAAAAAAAAATGCTGAGAAGCCTTTAGAGAAAAGGGAACCCTGGTGCACTGTTGGTAGGGATGTAGAATGGTGCAGACACAATAAGAAACAGTATGGAGCATCCTCAAAAATTGAAAATAGAACTACTACATGATCAAAGAAGTACACTTCTGAGCATATATCCAAAGAAAATGAAATCACTATCTTAAAGAGATATCTGCACCCCGCCATGTTCGTCACAGCATTATTCACAAAAGCCAAGACAGGGGAACAACTTAAATGCCCACTGACAAATGAATTAATAAAAGAAATATGGTAAATACATACAGTGGAATATTAGTCATCCACAAAAAAGGAAATCCTGCCATTTGTGACAACACTGATTGACCCTGAAGACATCATCCCAAGTGAAATAAACCAGACAAAGTAGAATGGTGGCTTTCAAGGGCCGGGAAGTGATGGAAAATGAGAAGATAATGTTTAAAGAGCACAAACATTCAGCTATAAGAAAAATAAGTTATAGAGATCTGTGTACAGCATAATTATTAACAAAACTGTGTCCTATACGTGAAAGTTAAGAGAGTAAATCTTAAATGTTTACACCACATACCATACACAAATGATAATTATGCGAGTGTAGTTAAGGTATTAAGTAACCTTGTTGTAGTAATCATTTCA
Organism: Lynx rufus; assembly: GCF_022079265.1. Lineage (NCBI taxonomy): Eukaryota > Metazoa > Chordata > Mammalia > Carnivora > Felidae > Lynx > Lynx rufus. Next base: position 191,466,958 of record NW_025814823.1, read on the forward strand.
CAGTATTTATAGGAAATAATTACATTGTGTACCTCAAATTTAACATATATTCTATGTCAGTACTATCGTCATAAAGTTGAAAAATGTTTTATTTTAAGGTCATGGCAGATTTACATATACACGTATAAGAACTAATAGAGATCCCACATACCCTTTACTCAATTTTCCCTAAAAGTAACAGTTTACAAGAGTATATTTCAAAATAGAAGACTTACATTAATAAAATACACCAATATTATTCAGGTATCTCCTATTTTACAGGCATGTGCAGATATATGGAGCTCCATAGAGCTTTATCACATGTATCGAATCATGTGAATACCACCTGAATCAGTACAGAACATCCTTCATGTTATATTTTCATAGTCCGATACAACCTCCTCCCACTCCCACCCACCACCACATCTGACTCCTGGCAACCACACATCTGACCTCCATGTCTGTGGTTTTGTTACATAAAGTATATTATGTAAATGGTAGCCTAAAGCATGTGGCCATTTGAGATTTTTTTTTACTTAGTCTAATTTCCTGGAGATATATCAAAGTTGGGTTTTTTGTTTGTTTTTCAATTGTTGAGTAGTATTCCAAAAATATAGATGTACCACAGTTTATTTAACAATTCACCTGCTTTAAAAAGAATTAACGTTTTATTTTTTGAGAGAGAGGGACATAGCATGGGTAGGGGAGGGGCAGAGAGAGAGGGAGACACAGAACCCGAAGCAGGATCCAGTCTTTGAGCTGTCAGCACAGAGCCAAAGGTGGGGCTCAAACTCATGAACTGCGAGATCATGACCTGAGCCAAAGTCAGATGCTTAACCTACTGAGCCATCCAGGCACCCACCTGCTTTTTTGTTTGTTTGTTTTTTTTTATTATTAAGGATAATGATTTATTGGTCATCATATTATTATTCTGAAAACAGGTGAAGAAAGGGAAGAATCAAACTCTTGAACAAACTTCATAATCTGAACAGACACTATTTCAGGATAACCAAATAGTTCTTGTGGGAAAACACTTTCTTTTTTTTTTTTTTGTTTTTAATGTGTAAGGGAGGGAGGGAGGGGGAGAGAGAGAGAGAGAAAGAGAGAGAGAGGGAGGGAGGGAGAGAGGGGAAGAAGGAGAGAGAGAGACAATCTTAAGCAGTCTCCACGCTCAGCACTAAGCTCAATGTGGGGCTTGATCCCATGACCCTGGGATCATGACCTGAGTTGAAATCAAGAATCTGACGCTCAACCAACTGAGCCATTTAGGCACCCCAACCATTCAGCTGTTGAAGAACATCTAGGTTGCTTTCATTTGGGGCCATTATGAATAAAGCTTCTATGAACATGTGTGTTCAGGCTTTTTGTGTCAACACCTTACTTGGCCCCTCACACCTTACACTGGCCTGCATCCCTTCACAGAAACCCTGGGAGTGGGTTGAGCGCTCTCACTACAGGTCACCGTATGGAGACACAGCACATCCCTCCCAGCCCCAAGTAGCAGTGTCTTCTTTACTCTTCCCTATTTACTGGATTTAGGACAGAATAGTATGAGAGGTGAATACACAGGAGCTTAAGTGATCATAAGCACTATGCAAAGGCTACTTCGGAGAACATATTTCCAGCACCTACTACTATAGTGACTGGAGCCAGTTAAGCACTCAGTGGATGTCTGTGAATGAGGGAAGGCACATTTGAGAATGTGCTTCCTCAACAGACAAACTGGAAATTTCTTAATTTAATAATTGATGAATGTTAAATTCTTAGGGGTAAGAATAAATGATTCTGTAAAAGAGAGAAGAATGGAAGGAAGTGTTAGGAAAGTTTTTTAAAGAAGGAAACTTTGGAATGGACAGCAGTGTGGAGCTGACCTATGGTTTTGTCCTAGCTACTCCCTCCCTCTGTCTATATCTCACAATCTATGCATACATGTTCCCTGTAAGCCCACAATGAGTCAGTCACCCTCCATGCTAATGTGGTAAGGAAACAAAAAATTGTTATTTACCACAGCTTCTTAACAAAGCTTTCTCTAATACTGGAATTAAGTTGAATTGCTGTAAATCAACTTTCTGAATGATTGATTTTCTGATCCATTAGCTAAATAATTAAGGACACTTTCCATCCCCCCAGAAAGTTTTGATCTTATGAGGCATCTCCAATGGCCAGTTAGCTATGAACTCATCAGGGTCACTGAGAAGAATGTCTGTTTCTCAAATGTTTCAAATTTCCAACTTTCAGCTGATCTCAACCTCTCAATGGTCTGCTAAGTAATTGGTTCCGTTTTCCCTTAAATACAATTGACTTTGTATTTGTCAGCTTACGCTGCCTCTCACAGTGAAACAACTTGGATGAAATATCATAAACCCATTTTAAGGTGACTCTTCTTCATTAGTTTTTACAGAATCAATCATTTAGTGAAATAACTAGAGCCAACAATTCTCATCTAAGAGCAAATTATTTCTTCTCCAACTTCACAAATATGAGTATCTACCAGTGACTCTAAACATACCCAGAGTGAAGAATCAACAATTTGTTGTCATTTTGTGTGTGTGTGTGTGTGTGTGTGTGTGTGAACTGGCCGCTGATTAATAGTTTGGTAAAATATAATGAACATGAATTATTAGGAAAAGGAAAATTAAGAAATAAGACAAAGGTCCATAAAACCTAGGTCTCAATACTTCACCATATTAAATGAACTAAAAAGCCCTCTGTAAAATTGGTCTGGAAGTTTCTAAGCACTTACTCTCAATTTCTGCCCTTATCTCATCCGGGATGAGTAACAATCAGCGCAGCCTGGTGCCAGTCTGCAGACCATACTCGGTGTGGCACTGGTCTATCTGACCCCATCTCACACCTAATTACATATTGGCTTTTTCTCATTCTCTAAGACTTCATGCATTTGCATGTATCTCTAGGTCAAAGACAATGTTTTCTATTTTGTTAGAATCTCCCAAAGCATCAGCCTGATAGAGCTTAATAAATTTTTATCGATCAACAGAAGACAGCTTATTCTACTCTTTTGATTCCCTCCTCTGCTTTTCTCCCCTATTATATTCTCTTTGAATATAATTCATTTTAAATCCTTTTTGGAAGGAGGCACATGTTGCAAACTGGTGGCCTGCAGGCTAGATATGGACAATAATTGAGTTTGTTTGTCCCACAGAATCTATTAAAAGTCAGCCTTTAACTTATCAAAAAGGCATTGGCAACTCCGGGCCCAAGTTCATATGCAGCCACAGAATGGCGCCGTGTGGGGCTGCACCTTCCAGAATGCGTGAGCTTCTCAAGTTCCCCACGACCTTACTTGGTTCATCCAGTTATTAAAGTTACCTGCGTGGAACCTTTAGCCTTTTGAAATCGCAACACCCCACATTAATAAAATTGAGGTCAATGAACCTTACAGAACACAAATAAAGAACAAACAAAAGAGCCCCCAATACACTATTACAGAAGCTTGTGTCTCTAACAGTGCATAGGACCAAAGCATTTTGTTACCCCATTCAAAGCTCACAAGACCACACGAGAGGAGGAGATAAGGTAATTGTTTCCATTCATCAGCAAGAAAGCTGAGGCTCAAAGGATAAGTAACTTTTTTCAGACTTCACAGCAAGCAGGCTAAAAAGCCTGTGGACTCAGAGCCAGTGTCTCTAGGCCGCACTACACTGCACACTCATGAACTAGTCGCAGTGGTTTTCTTTCCTAAGCATTTTCCATACACATGGCCATAAAACTTTTTTTTTTCTCTCTAATGTACACAAATCTGTTTTCACAAGTATCCATTCAACGTTCACAGCAGATCTGTGATAGCAATTTGGGGGGGTTTTGTTTGTTTATTTATTTTTTGTTTTTGTTTTTGTTTTTGTTTTTGTTTTTTAGCTTCATACTAATCAGATTCTTTTTTACAACAATTCTCATCCACTATTTTATGCTATACTGTTCTCCAGTGCACTAACCAAATCTGATCCTTTATTTCCAAATCAAAGATGCTCCACTGGAATGGTTCCAGGAATGGGTGATGTCCTCAAAGAGGCTTTACATTTTCTTTTTTTTTTTTTTTTTTTTTTTTGTTGAAAACTCTTCTAGGCTGTCATTCGGAATGCCTTTGGCCCAAAAGAAACGTCACCTTCCTGACAGACCAAACCTCAGCATCTCACTCAAAAACTTAGGAAATCACTGATCAGAAATTCTTCCATAAGCCTGTTATCACAGCAAAAGAAGCAACTCCAAATTCCCATTAATAACCCTCCAGAGTAGATTGTAGGACACTAATACTTTGGGATCGTAACACATGGACCATCAAACCATAGTTGAGCTCCAGCCTAAATAAGGTCTCTTGACTCTCTATAGTCTTGGTGAGGGGGTGAGGGCCGGGGGGGGGGGGGGTCACTTTAGCATGTGGAAAAACATGGCTATGCACATCTTATTAGAAAAGTGTGCAGCTCTACAGGGTAACCACCATCTCTATGTGGCTGTTTAAATTTAAATTAATATTAGATAAGGTTAAAAATATAGTTCCTAGCCACATCTCAAATACTCAGTAGTGATAAGGGGCAATGTCACATGCAGTCTGGCCTTGGCCTGATCCAAGGGGAGCTGGAACCACAGGGCCCAGCCTCATGTGGGTACACACAGCGGGGCAGTTGTGAGCCTAAACTGCTGACATGCCTGGGAGATGGATGCCTCATCCAGTGGAGAACCTAGGTTCTAGGACTCTCTACTACAGAAGGCTACAGGTTGTATTCTTTCACCAAATAAAACCGACAAAAACATAGCATCGCAAAGAAAATAATGAGCACGTAAAATCATTCCTCTTGTTCTCCATGAACATTTCCTTCTACTAGTGGGAACTTTACCGGTTCCCAACTTCCCCACCTGACTGTAATCTCCCGGAGGGCAGGAGCTGCTCTTTTGTACCATGTATCTCCGGCATCTGGCACGTGTTAGGTGCTCACTAAATATTTACAGAATGAATACTGAATTTAACAATTATCTTTATTTTTTTTTAATTTTTTTTAATGTTTATTTATTTATTTAGAGATAGAGAGAGACAGAGCATGAATGGGGGAGGGGCAGAGAGAGAGGGAGACACAGAATCGGAAGCAGGCTCCAGGCTCTGAGCCATCAGCCCAGAGCCCGATGAGGGGCTCAAACTCACGAACCGTGAGGTCGTGACCTGAGCTGAAGTCGGACGCTCAACCGACTGAGCCACCCAGGCGCCCCTTAACAACTATCTTTAAAAGCGTTACAATTAAGGTGAGCACAGATCCTGTTTTGCCACTTCCATTCTAGTTTATGCCAGTTGCTCTACTGTAGTTATTAACAGAATTCCCCCTTCTTTTCAAAAGAGCTGTAGTTCGTTTTACACATTTTGTGGTCCTTCTAGTTTAAAGGACCGCTAGTCAAGGTGCCAGGACAACCATGAGAAGAGGCTGAGTGACTTCAGTAGCTACTTCTCTTAACTTTCTCAGTGTGCCCATACATCAGACATTTTTCAGTGCAGGTTCTCCCTTTAGAGATAAAATGTTTACATTTTACCAAAAAAATGGTTTTGTTTTAAAATTGGCTCATAAGTGCATTCATTGTATTTCTGGTTATAACCTTTTTTTTTTGGTATTGGGAGGGGGAGCCCTCAAAATGAATATACACTTAGCAACATACACTGATAATCAAGTTGTATGGGTAAAACGATCCATTGGTATCATTAACTTCAGGTGGTGCCAAAGTTAACTACTGGAGGCTAAGAACTCACTAGAGCAGAAATGACTGTCCTTGCACTAAACCCAAAGGAGTAATACAACAAACTAAATGAGGTTTGCCTGCAGTGTATAATAGGACACACACTGATCTTGTCTGATTTCCCAGTACATCGTGGGGAAGAAAATATTACTCATATTTTAATCAATTAGTGATCTGCAAATTCCTGGGTAGGGGCGGAGAGCATAGGAAGGACATACTTTAAAGATAATATCAGTCAGCATTTGCTCCTTTATAATCATTTTCTAAAATGAACTTTCTTCCAAGAAGGGGGTTGGGTGTATTATCGTGTCAACAAGCATGTCTTTTTTTTTTTTCCACAAGAGAGAAACATTTCACACCATGTTTCTGCCTTATGCACCAAATTGTGTGTTTACTTCAAGACACATTTGATGAGAAGGTGAGATAGAATAGACTGATTTAATGAAAACCTCTCTCTTCCTCTCCAGATTTCCTAATTTCCCTAATAGAAGAAATAGAGGAGAGACCATTGAACTCTCCGATTTATGAAGCATTCAGGAAAATAAAATACCTCACACAAAACAGTATCTAATTTATAATCATGTTATCTGAAGAACCTCTAGCTTTCTAATGAACTTTTACATAATAAATTCATGGTCATCAAAATCCTTAAGACTGAATTATTTAATTACATTGGTTTCCAGCAGAGGACAGACTGTTGCACTTTAACCTAAATTATCTGTAGAGGAGAGAAGAGTTGTTTCTTTCATTAAGAAGTAAAGTTAATTCATAATCAATAGAAGAAATCTTTGACAAAGCTCTGAGCTACATTTGTGCTCAGCAATTACATATTTACACATGGCTGTATTTCTCTAGTCCCATTTCCTTACTTCCCTATTGGCAAGTAGCTTATAAAGATAACAAGCCAAAGAGTCAAATACATTTTAAGATATGGATAACCATGTTCTCTTGCTTGCTCATTTTTGTTTTTGTTGTGTTTTTTTTTTTTGATCTGATATAAGTCATCCAAGAGTTACATGGTACAACATGATTGATCTTCTGCCAGAGAATAAAAGCTGTGAACCAAGTGACATTATCAAGCCCAGGTCAACTAGGCCATATGCACAGTCATCCCAATTTGATTTGCAGTAGTGGCCCCATGTTCTTTTTCCAAACTGTATGCTTCAGTCACTGCCAGTGATAGTTTCTCCATGTCATTCAATGTTTTCTCTATGTAAAACCTACCAGAGAGGGCTAGGGAGGGGAAAGGCTATGTGTTGTCAAGGTAGAGACTTTGGTTTATAAACAGTTCTCGCTGCTATTATAGAAAAATCTAATCAGATCCATAAATCTCCATTATCAGATATGAGTTATCCACTGGTAAAATATACCCACCTGTTCTTATATCAGAACTCTCGTGGAAGTGAGAGAAAGATCAAGTATAGGTGGTGACCGAAGGGACCAGACTATGATAACCCCACCTGGTTCGTCCATCTTTTGGCTTTGTTCCTCTCCAAAAGGCATTATACTCAGATCCCACGTGGTAGCACTATGGCTTCCAGAAGCGCTATAATAACATTTGCCCAGGTCTAAACCCAGCAGAGATGTAGGAGTTAAAGTAATCTAGCAACAGTCTACAAATGGTCACTGATTGACCATATTCTCATCTATGAGCCAATCACTGAAGCAAATAGAATCAAATCTGTGATTGTGGCAGCCAGACCTGAGTGCCATGTTCATATTAACCTCATGAACCAAAAGCACAGATAGGATGTTTTTATAAAGCAAAATCAAGTATTAGTACAAAAATTGGTAACTGACACTGGAGACACTCTATAAATGTATCACACTTCAGATCTGAGGAAAGTTTTCTTACGCCTAAATCACTGTTTTTCTTACCCCTAAATCACATGTTCGGTCATCTTTTTTTTTTTTTTTTTTTTGATAATACCAAATATCAGAAATTATTACTGAAAATCCCCCCCCCCACGAATTAATATATCAGTCTTTTAGATTAAATGAAGATGCTCATTGATAGGGACACTTAAACTATGACTGTTTTTTTGAAAGAATTTATATTAGGTCAGATTCTTCAAGAGAAGTTGTAGATGTAAGAATAGAAGTAGTCCTAATCACTTGGAAGATCCTTGAAAGCACTCCTTTGAATCCTGGAACTCAACAAGATTTCTATTCAATGGACACTCGACTCTGCACATGCTTAGGACTAAAAAGTATCCAGTGCTAGGATTGCCAAATAATACAGGAGGCTGTTAAGCTGGAATTTCAAATAACTAATGACTATGGTTTTGTATAAAGATGATCCAAATATTCCATGGGCCATAGCTATTCTAATATATATGTAGATATATGTTGTACCTTTGAAATTCTAACATAATTGAGTGGCCTGAATTGTATTTGCTAAATTTGGCTTACCTATCTGCTATCCATAAGTACCATTCCCTTTTTGGAATATTCTGACAATTTAAAAGTTCTTCCTTATGCCAAGGCTTAAAATTCCAGAAAGTACTTCTAGCTATCAAAATGAATTCTCTTCAAATATTGTCCTCATTAAGTGTTACAACAGTATTATTATTATTTTCAAGCTGTGTAGCACAGTGCAAAGTTGTAATGATACCCCCATGGAGGAGGTGGGGTGGGACACTACTGGGTTGGGCTCATGCCTCCCATCTATGATTCTGCTTTAATCTAGGATATTAATTTAAGCTCCCGGTTTAGAATTTAAATTTAAAAATTATTATAAAAATGTGGGTTAAGAGAATGAAAATACAAGCCACAGTCTCAGAGAAAATATTTGCACAACACCTGCTTCATAAAATAGTGGACTCCAACATACACAAATAACTCTTAAAACTCAACAAGAAAACAGACGAGCCAGGGCACCTGGGTGGCTCTGTCGGTTAAGCATCCAACTTTGGCTCAGGTCATGATCTCGTGGTTTGTGAGTTCAAGCCCCATGTTGGGCTCTGTGCTGACAAGTTAGAGCCCAGAGCCTGCTTCAGATTCTGTGTCTCCCTCTCTCTCTACTCCTCCCCTGCTCACACTCTGTCTCTCTCTCTCTCTCAAAAATAAATAAACATTAAAAAAAATCTTGGAATAAAAAGAAAACAGACAAGTCAATTATATTAATATTGTATTACATATTTTAAAGTTGCTAAGATAGTAGATGTTGAAAGTTCTCATCACAAGAAAGATTTTTCTAACTATGTGAGGTAGCATGTGTTAACTAGACTTACTGTGATCATTTCATGACATATACAAATATTGAATCACTGTGTCATACACACCTAAAACTAATATGTTATATGTGAAGTACATATATGAATTTGTTTACAAATACACAAATTTGCAAGTATGTATATGTAATATTTATATCATATATAATAAGACATACATGTATCAATATGACATATTTCATATGGAAAGTAAATGAATATAATATTTATATGTAATATAAATAATAGTACTATATGTATAAAAGGAAAATGGACAAACCAATTAAAAACTGGGCAAAAAACATGTACATCCAGCTCACTAAAGAAGACGTGCAAATAGTAAATAATCATTTGAAAAGACACTCAGCATCATATGTCATTAGAGAACTGCAAACTGAAACAGCAATGAGATGCCATGGAACATTTATTAGAATGGCTAAAATCCAAAACATCGAGAATACCAAATGCTAGCAAGGATATGGGGCAATAGGAAGTCTCACACATTGCTGTCAGGAATGCAAAATGGCACAGTCACTTTGGAAAACAGTTTTACAATTTTTTGCCAATATTTCTGGTCGAACAAACACACTTGCCTTTGGAAACTTAAGCAACTACTTCTAAACTCCTTTGAATCAGGGTAATGTGTTATTCTCTGACTGAACCAAAACACAGCCACATGTTCCTTTTAGGTGCACATAAATGTTGACACTCTAAAATTATTGTTTCCAATTTCCATTCCTCTCAATTTCTTGCATCTATCAATGCTCTGACTCGATTTAAGTTGAATAAATTATCTGAAGCACCTGTAAACACTTTCTAAACCTTCTTTTTCCCTTCACTAGTACTAAATGCTGTAGCTTTTTAATGTTTGTCTCTTGAACACACCCTTGCTCATCAACAGTGGCACCTGAAGTAAGTGGAAATCCATACACAGAATAACTGACTGTCAAGTTATGGTTGGAGCATTCCCATTATGCTGTTTAATTACTGGAAGTTATAGGAGCTTTCAAATGTAACATTTATTACTCTGTTTTATGATACTTTATTACAAAGGCATTGCACAAATAATTGCCCTTCTCTGAATAAAATTTGGAGAGCAAATCTTAGCATTTTACATAGACAATGGATATAGCCTATAGTCATTTTTCCTATGGGCTATTTTTATATTTGGCCACAAATTTTTCCATGCTTCCATTAGGATAGGCAAAATAAATTGTAATTGATCAAGCTTTCTCTGGTTTCCTGTTGTCAGGAGGATATTCCTATGATCCTCCAAAGAGGGAAAACAATGCATCAAAGAAGTCCTTTCAGGCAATCCCATACCAGTTCTTCATCTCCAGCTATGATACATCAGAGATGAGTTAAAAGACCTTTATTTTGTGTAAAGAGACAATTCCTGTATCTTTGTCTTTATATTTTTCTGATGGGATAAATGGTCCTTTTAATAGGAGAGAAAACACTGGGGATCTAGGGAAATGTACAGGAAGAGCCCCAGACAATATTACTCAATAAATATACATGGAGTGAAGTGCGAATAAAGGCAATACAAAGTCCCAGAACTGCCTAAAATAAAACGTGGCATATTTATTATAGGAGATCCTAATAGGCATGCTAATATACTCAGAAGGAGCTACGATTCCATTAGGCTTTCAGAGTCTGCCAAATCATCCCAGGTTTGGAATATGTAGAGACCTAATGATACATGTTGTATATGTCAGTCACAACACAGCTTGTATAAATTAAAGAAACAGTTTGTTGCCATTCGTTTCTCAGAGAAGCAGAGTTACTAATGTTAAATCCTCAGATGGAATGTGAAAGACTCACCAGTATCAGATGGGTTGTTAAATAGTGACCTCGAAAGAAGTAGAACAAGAATCCATGGGTAAACACATAGAGATGGGTTTCTGCTTCAATTTTAGGCATCTGTCCAACAGTTGAAACTGAGGGTGAAATCGTTTTTAGAAACAGGTATTTGAGGTGCTTAAGCAGAGATATTTAAGATGCTAATGGGTTTCATTCATTGGATTGTTGTTTCATCTAAGACAGTTCTAATCTGTCGTTAGTGATTTTAAAAAATCATGAATACTTAAGTTAATGGTGGCAAAAGCTGAGGATTTTAAACGGAGGCTTACGGAGGTTTTAAAGAAAATTTCTGGGTACATTCTACTAACTTTAAATGTAGACTAATGTTGGCTCTCCTCTTGGTTTTCATTTTTCTTGGTAGAACTGTTTGAAATACTCACTCTTCTTATTAGCCAAGATTAGGGGACTTACTTTTTCTGTTGCCCAATCTTATGCTCTAATGGCTACTGGCATTGCCTCTGAGGGGCATTCCTAAAGCTACTAATAGTGCCTCTGAAGTTCATTACTGAAGCTATACCTTAAGCTGTCAAGAAAAGACAGGGATACCTCAGAAGCCCAACACAGGAGGTTGATGGTGATCTATGAGACCTGGAATGGGGAATAGGAGAACAGTCAAGTTCTAAAGCAATCCTTGCTTCCTCCTGATTGGCATGTCTGAATGGTACACAAGTCCTGCTCTCACCAAACAAACTTAAGCCAGTAATTTGGGTTACCGTGGTACTAACCTTCTTCTCAACTCTGTGAATCTACAGCTCTTGTACCTTTTCTCATGGATCTAGTTTCTAACTCTTAGTCCAAATTATCAAGATAATCTGAGAAGCTAATCCTGGGTTAGTAAATCTTCTAGTCCAATAAACTTTCCCAAGTTTACCTTGTATTCGATATTAATAATGGGTTCCCAGAACCGACCTTTCTTTTTTTTTTTTTTTTATTTATTTTTGGGACAGAGAGACACAGAGCATGAGCGGGGGAGGGGCAGAGAGAGAGGGAGACACAGAATCGGAAACAGGCTCCAGGCTCTGAGCCATCAGCCCAGAGCCCGACGCGGGGCTCGAACTCACGGACCGCGAGATCGTGACCTGGCTGAAGTCGGACGCTTAACCGACTGCGCCACCCAGGCGCCCCAGAACCGACCTTTCAACAAAGTATGGAAGAGAATTTCCATGGAAGTGGCCTCAGTTCTATCAATTATTGCTAAGTCTAACCATCAGCAACCACCTACTAGTTTCTTCTCAGATATCATGGTGGCTTCTTCTTCTCGTTGTGTTCCAAACCAAATTCATTACCCTTCCTTTCTATCATTTTTCCTGTATCTTTCCTACTGAAACAACCCCTCTTCCAAGCTACTTATTTCCTTGTCTATCCTCAGTCATTTCCACTCAAAACTTCAAATTCAGCTTGACTTCTGTTTTTCTCAGGACAGATTGTACACAGCTGATTACTTTTATGCAATGTACATGCATAAGCTGATATTTATACTTTAAGAAATATTTATATATCCAAATACCTTGTATGAGTATTACGAGTATTGATAATACAGGTGATAATAAGTAACTGTGCTGGGCTTACATAACTATTTATTTGACCACTAAACATTTACTAAGCACATACTACAAGCCCATCACTATGCAAAGTACTGGAGATAAAACAAGTGAATGTTGCTGCTTATATCCTGATTGCAGTACTTGTATTTGAAATCATTTCAAATAAGTGTCCTAAATGCCTAACAGCTTACCATTTATTTTCCTTATCAAAGTAGAAATCATTCAACTGGGTAAATCAGGTAGTATGAGTGTTACTTTTCCACAAAACTTAGGCAAACTCTTGAGTAAACAGATGAGAGAGTCTCTCCTAGCTTTCTACTTTTCTTATATCATCTATCAGAATGGCTACAATTAACAACACAAGAAACAACAGGTGTTGGCAAGATGCAGAGAAAGGGGAACCCTCTTGCACTGCTGGTGGGAATGTAAACTCATGCAGCCAATCTGGAGTATGGAGGTTCCTCAAAAAACTAAAAATGAGAACTACCCTATGATCCAGCAACTGTACTATTAGATATTTACCCAAAGGACACAAAAATACAGATTCAAAGGGGTACATGATCCCCAATGTACAGCATTATGAACAATAGCCAAACTATGGAGAGAGCCCAAATGTCCACAGACTAATGAATGGATAAAGAAGATGTGGTATATATAAACAATGGAATATGACTAAGCTATCAGAAAAATTAAATCTTGCCATTTGCAATGATGTAGATGGATCTAGGATGTATTCTGCTTAGTGAAATAAGTCAATCAGACAAAGACAACTATCATATGATTTCACTCATGTGGACTTTAAGAAACAAAACAGGTTAACATATAGGAAGGAGAGGGAAAAGAGAAGAAAGGGAAACAAACCACAAGAGACTCTTAACAACAGAGAACAAATGAAGGGTTGATGAAGGGAGGTGGGTGGCAGATGGGTTACATGGGCGATGGGTATTACGGAGAACACTTGTTATGATGAGCACTGGGTGCTGTATGTAAGTGATGAATCACTGAATTCTACTCCTGAAACCAATGTTGCACCATATGTTAACTACCTGAAATATAAATAATCAAAAATAAAAATCAATTAAAAGACTGAGGTAAACTCTTTTGAGTAAAAAGATTAGAGAGTCTCTCCTGGCTTTCCAGTTTTCTTTTATCATTTGTGCTCTTCTCCCTGTTTTTGTGTCTCAATTGAAAATTATCTTCTGTCAGTTATAGTAAATACTGATTCTCAATCTCTTTATTTCAGTAGAAATTTAAATGACACCACTGAAAAAATCAAAACTCAAATTGTAGTTTTGAAACTATAGGAAAATTTGGCATCCATTCTCTTAACAAACTGTTGGTTTCTGGTCTAGCAATAGCAGCAAGCACATAGAATGCTGAGTAAGAGGTCCTGAAGACAAAATTAAGAGAGACTCAAAATGTCATTTCATGGCACCGTATATTCTAGTTTAGATTTTCAAAGGGCAGTGTGCATTCTTTAGTATTTACTGGGATATATGATTGTAATTCTAATGATAATAAAAGTAATAGTCTTTTCGGCAGATTGTGCTAATAAGAGTTTTTCTGTCATCTCATATGTTTAGAAAATACCCTATTAATCTTCACAGTGTGACATTTTTATGTGTGGTAATTAATATTTAAGGCAGATTGATAGCTAGATTGCTTACCACTGAGGAATATTTTCAGTCAAGAGAGAGTTATTTTACTAAAGTTGAACTTCACTAAAGTTGAACAAGCTCTGAACTGTGAAACACCAAGGTAAAAAAAAAAAAAAAAAAAAAAAGCAAACTGTCACCTTTGACATCTAGCTAGCACTGGATTTGTTTCTAATGGCTTTAAAAGGCTTTCATGGGAAGTTATCAATTAAGTGGTCAATGATTAAGATACTTTCACAGAAATGATAAAACAAAGAGGTTAAGTGACTTGCTCACTAAAAGTGAAAGAGCCTAACATAAAATTTAACTTATCCTTATATTCTTATTTTCTGCTTTAAATGATAACTCAAGAGATTTCTACCAAGAGGTGAAGTCGTGCAGATTTTTTGTTTTGTCTGGTTTTTGCTTGATAACAATCTTTTCCCCAAAGTGATTTCTGTGGTTAATTTGAGTTAGACTAGTTACAACAAGACCTACTGGTTCTTATAAAACTGCCATTTCACGAAATGAAAATGTAGCCAATTGGGACTAAAATATAATTTGGAAATAAATCTCATTGGAATGTAGTTGTTATTAATAATGATGATAAGGTCATGTTGGGACACTAAAAACCTATCTGTGCTTCTGATAGTTTGTATCCTTGTTTTTAGGCTCAAATACCTCCCTCTTTTGTCTGGGACACTATTCTTCATGTTTTGTCCACTTTAAAAGGTAATTGAAGAATAATGGTTTTGTCTCCAAGGTAGGTCACCATCAGAAAGTTAATCGTGACATAGAATGCCAAATTTTTAAGAGAACAGATCTGGGTCTGAGTGATGAAAATTGAACCTTGGCCCTACCATTTACTGGCTGTGTAATGTTGGACACATGTCTCTAACCTTCCTAAACCTCAGTGTTGCCATCTATACACTGGGGGTGAAAACTGTACATATATAGACTAAACAAACCAATGCAGATGAAACAGCACAGTGCCTATTTTATAGTAAGTGAGCAATCAACAAAAGAGAACTGTTATCATGTTAACACAAATTCATAACTCCTCTATGTTGACATTTGTTATAAAAACCCAGAATTGAAAGAAGATATGGATCATAATTGGATTCATTAATTTATGCACCAATTTTAATTTTCCCTTCATTGGATGCATACCTTATCACATATGTTGATTTATCTAAAAAGACATGCCCTGTTGTGATTACTGTTCCATTTGTGGCTGTCCTTGGACAGAAAGCAACTGTCACACAATCTACATCCTGCTGCTTTGTTGTCACGTTAGCCACAAGCCAGTCATGTCATTTAGGTTCCCCCTCTGCATTCAATCTGTCACCACATCCTGCTGTTCACTCTTCCATGGCATCACTAATGTCAGCCCCATGCTCTCCATTCTTGGAAACACAGCATTCCAGCCATTGTCTGCACAAACTAAATCCAACTTATTTCCCAGGATTCTACCTCACTGCATCAACTATTTCTTTAGAAAATCAACAGGTCCAAAGTCTTGTCCAATTTCTGAAATCCTGCACTATAAGCTTTCAATTCAAACCATGAGCAAACAAAAACCACGTACTGACTTCCCCCAATAGTCTAATTTTGGAATTCCGGGTATTGTTCTCCTATGTTAAACCAACACCAGGGTAACTGTGTTTGCTTATACAATACTATTGATCTCTCATAGAACTAGTTCTACATAGTCCCATCCTTCTCAGCACCCATGCAACAATCTCCACTGATCACCTAAGAAAATTCAACTTCTTCAGAGGCTATCTATCCAAATGGCCCTGAGTTTTCACAATCCTATATTGTGAATGCTATTACTTTCAGTCCAAAGAGTCAAAATTAGTTACTTCCCATAAACTTTATCAACTCTTCCTGCCTCATCTGATAAAACTTATGCATTCAAAGTAAGAAGAAACTGCCCATTGCCTACCACTTACTCCCTCTTTACATTCTTCCAAATAAATACAAGGACTAATTTCATAGTTTTAAACTGATAAGAACAGATACTACACGTGATCTTAGCCAAAAGGCCGAGAAGTGATTAATTTCATAGCTATAATAATTAGTTTATTATTTACATTGACAGCAATACATCTTTATAATAGTACATGGGAAGATTGGAGGTTGCTGGTGAAGGTTGACCAGGGAGGCATAACAGAATCTTCAAGACGGAATAAGTCCACTAAAAATACAAGTAAAACATGATTGACAAGAAAGGTTACCTAAATGGTGCTTTATTTTTCACACTAAGTAGAAAAAAATATTTTAAGCAGATGCACCCAACAATTTTCAAAGCAATCAAATAATGTATAGTTTTTGCTACTTCTGTCTCTTTAAAAGTCAAATAACTGTCCAGTGACTGATGAATGGATAGAGATGTGTGTGCATACACACACACACACACACACACACACACACACACACAATGGAATATCATTCAGCAATAAAAAAGAATTAAATCTTGCCATTTGCAACAACGTGGATAGAACTAGAGTGTATTATGCTAAGTGAAACAAGTCAGAGCAAGACAAATATCACGCGATTTCACTCATTTGTAGAATGTAAGAAACAAAACAGATGAACAAAGAAAGGAATGAAAAATAATATGAAAAGAGAGAGGGAGGCAAACCATAAGATACTCTTAAATACAGGAACAAACTGGAGGGGTGTTGGGTGGAGGGACAGTCTAAATGGGTGATGGGCATTAAGGAGGGCACTTGTTGGGATGAGCACTGGGTATTTTACGTAAGTCTTGAATCACTCGGTTCTACTCCTGAAACCAATACTACACTGTATGTTAACTAATTTGAATTTAAATGAATAAATATTTAAAAAATAAATACTTGAGGTCTTAAAAAAATAAAAGTCAAATAACTATCTTCTTCCTGCTCTAGCATGTTTTTAAAAATAATTATGTTATTTGCTTTGAAACTTCAATGAACATTCAAAGGAGAGCAGTCCATTTTTATGCTCCCTAAGAAGATGTGAGATTTGTAAAAATTTCAGAAAAACAAGTCCAGAATGAATCCCATTTCAAAAGCTAACATTTTACTTCTCTCGAGGGTTCTTTAAAGTACCAACTTCTACCTGAAATTATTACCAAAAAAATCAAATGTACCTCACCTCCTACAGAATAAAAACCAAAAGATGATGTTGAGTATAAGAACTTGTTAAAACTTGCCTCTCCCTTCCTTCAAAAGAAAATATTAACAAATTCAACAGAGTAACTAGCATAAGGTGAATTCTCTATATGTAGGAATCTCAAAAAGTAGAAATTGTTAATATTTCCTCTTTGTCTCAACCCATAAACACTTGCAAATACTTAAAATGTGGAATCTTAGCAGTGGATAGAACTTTAGAAATCATCTAGCACGATACCTTTGTTCCCATGAGAACCTTTTCTACTTGACTTTTGTCTGCAGTCTGAGAACAGTTGTTTCCAATGACAGTGAGTTCATTCGTCCTGGAAGAAGCCTCGCCATTTTCTTAAATGAAAGTATCAGAACTGAAACTTTCATGCTTACATCTACTCATTGGTTCTAACTAGGCCATATGGAGCCATGAAAAATGAGCTCAACCATTTCATCATCATAGATCCTACAACAATTCCATTTCATACACATTTCAAAGTCTTCAGTTCTCTAAGCTGCCAATTGTTCCAACCATTCTTGTTGAGAAAATGAGAGGAGTTAAAATAATGAGGCTGAAAATCAGTCTGATCGAGCTCTCAGTACCAGCCCTGTCCTACATGAGTTGCAGGTCCTTGGGCAAGATATTTAATCTCTATGAAACTTGTATTCATCTGGGAATAACACCATTTAATTCACAAATTTTGTTATTAAGATTAGTAGATCCTGTATGTAATTTGCTTAAAACAAACAAAAACTTTGAAGAAAGCATTGATATTTTCATAATGGTTTTGTTTTACCATTGTCTCTTGGGATGTACTTCCCTATAAGCTGATAAATCTCCAAAAATAAATGAGTCTAATAAACACAATAAGATTCCTATTATTATTGAGATTATTACAGTTAGATACCCAGTCTACCATTCATACTATCACGTACTAACAATTTAAGAAACAATTCTATTTTCTGATTATTTTCAATAGATACTTCATGCCTGTATCTGAAGTTTTTGATTTATAGTGATAAAAATCACAAAAAGCTGGTCTACTTGATAGACTCTATTGGACACACGAGTAAATTAAATAACGTCGGGACATGTTAAGATTAAAGCACATGCAAACATGCACAATATCAAAATGGAACAAACTCCTTTATCTAGCTAATACTCTGGGGTATGAATCGGAAACCTAAGGTACAGATTCTGTGGCAAAACTCCAAAAATATGTATTCATAAAGGCCGAGCTTTGCAAAGCAAATAACAAAACCAGAAATGTTCCTTCTCCTCCAAACCTTGAATTACCATGACAGCTCCAGTATGTGTGAATTCTCAAATACTTATAAAAATGATACCAGACTTTAACTGAAGGCAGAAATATGTGAATATTTATTTTGTCCTATATTTTTGTCTCCAGAATTCATTGAAAATCTGTAGAAGAATAGAAGCAGCCTAAGATTTCAAACATGGTAATCCTACCCCTGGGAATTTAAAGACAAAGATCGTGTGCTAAAATGGCAGCGTTACACTCTCCAGTTCCATCCACGTTGCTACAAAACCGGAGAGTGTTATGCTAAGTGAAATAAGTCATAGAGAGAAAGACAGATACCATATGTTTTCACTCTTATGTAGATCCTGAGAAATTTAACAGAAGACCATGGGGGAGGGGAAGAAAAAAAAAAAAAAGGTTAGAGTGGGAGACAGCCAAACCATAAGAGACTCTTAAAAACTGAGAACAAACTGAGGGTTGATGGGGGGTGGGAGGGAGGGGAGGGGGAGTGATGGGTATTGAGGAGGGCACCTTTTGGGATGAGCACTGGGTGTTCTGTGGAAACCAATCTGATAATAAATTTCATTAAAAAAATAAAAAATAAAAATGAAATTAAAAAAATAGATAAAAATGAAATAAACTGGCAGCGTTGCTACCATAGCAAAATGTACATTAATTGACTTGGCATTTTGTGAATTGTACCTCTGCATGTTTTGATCTAAAATAGTTCTCGTATATAGGGTTAAAACTTTGAAAACTACAGAAGCAGACAAAATAATCAATTATTTCCACCATTACTAAATCTTATGGCTGGCCTTAGTTGTCATTATATCAACTAAGGTCTAGATGGCAGGAATGGTATTTGTAGCTCTATCACTAAGAGATAGCAACATAAATAAGGCTCTGGCTTCTATTTTTAGTTTGACCTCAATAAAGTATTACAGAGTTACAGCTGCTTCTCAATGATTTGATTAGCTATTCAAATCACAAGGTCTCATTTTAACAGACGTGGTGATCCTAAAGCATGTGTGAAGTGTTGTGGTTTTTTTTAATGTGTAGCGATTATGCAAAAAAATAAGATTCAGAATGCTTTTATGATACATTAACTCAGTTTAACTTGTAGTCCAACTACCAGAATGGAAATTCTCTCTCAATTGAAGAAATTTGCATATATATGCACCCATACACATACATTTATGTATGTGTTCACTTGTCTATGTATATTATCAGTGTGTTTAGCTTTTTAATTTTACCAAATTAACTTTTTAAATATTTTTACAGTACTTTCACAACTCTTATCTAATTTTGTCCTTACTATGTATGTTCCTATATATGGAAGAGGTGAATAGATGTGAGTGCCCTTCAAAAGATGAAGAAATTAAAGTAGATAAAGATCCAATACATTTCACCTGGTCACAAAGGAAGACACAGGTCTCTTGACCTACAGCTTTGGAAATCTCAACTAGATAGTATTTAAAAAGAGAGAAAAGAGACAGCAAGAAAAAAAAGAGAAAAGGAGGTAAGGAGAGAGGCAGATAAAGAGAGAGATAAAAGGGGCGAAAGAGGGAAAGAGACTCTACTCAGAAACATTTATATGATTAAAGTACACTTCTTCCTTGTGGCTATCTCATTTCTTTTGACCAAGCCTCTATTTTAGGATAATGGCAAGACAAGACAGTGAATAAGTGTATCAGTGAGTGGACATGGGTGAATATACTACTTGGAAAACACTCTGCGAGGTCCTGTGGAATGAAGATGGAAATGTGACTAGTTTAAATATAAAGACAGCATTGCATCTGTGACAACACGGATGGAACTTAAGGACACTGTGCTAAGTGAAATAAGTCAGAGAAAGAAAAATACTGCATCCTATCACTTATACATAGAATCTGAAAAAGCTGAAGTCAGAGAGTAGAACAGTGGTTACCAGACACACAGAGGTAGGGGAAATGGGGAGATGTTGGTCAAAGATTACAAACTTCCAGTTATAAGAAGGATAAGATCCGGGGATCTAATATACAGCATAGTGGTTATAGTTAATAATACTGTGTTACATACTTGAAAGTTCCTAAGAAAATCATCTTAAATTTTCTCATAACCAATAAGAAATGGTAATTATTTGAAGTGACTGAGGTGTTAGCTAATGCTATGATGGTTATCTTTTCAAAATATAGGTGTATTAAATCAACATGTGTATACACTATAAACTTACACAATGTTATAGGTTAATCATATCTCAATGAAGCTGGTAAAAAATAGGACATAGTTCTTTTCTTTAATGAAAGTTATGGTCTAATAGGCATAAGCATGAAAACCATAGAAATATACTAATACAATTATTTATATTAGCAGAATGAATGTACACACAGAAAGAATAGGGAATAAGCTATTCTTTCACCCACTGGTAGAGTTTTTAAAACTACAAAATAAAAACTGTCATAGTTCTGCAAACAGTGATTAAGGAAGAAAGACCCAACTCATGACTCTGGCCTTTTCACACAAGACTCGGGTCAACTTCGCCAAGACTTTAGAAAAGTGTTCAGGCAACAATAGCCATTTCAGCAAAATGCCAATTTAGTAAATTGTAGTTGGATAAACTAAGTTTTGCCAAATAGAAAATGTTGGCCATAACATTATTACATCACAGGCTGAAAATCTGATGAGGTTAAGTTCTATTAAGCTGTTGGCAGCTTACAAGAATCAGGTGCTAGCAAACGTATGGCAATTTTCTTTCTGTTCCAGCCTTAAAGTAAATCTGACTCCTCTTGTCTCTTTTTTTTTTCTTTTTCTTCTTCAGACAGTGGTGTATGTAATATCTTTCATGTTGTTTGAATGACAATATTACATTTGAGTAAATATAACACTGTTATTAATGTTAAAAATTCTATTAATAGCTTCTTTCCTTCATTAGGCTAATCACTGTAATATTTTTGCCATTATTTTGATGACGAATAGAGCAAATAAAAAGATGAAGAAACAGTAAAAAAAATCCCCCCAAAGCCATGGTGATACATACTTATTTTTATTTTACATTATTAGCTGTTATTTTCTCTGTTACTTAGTATGTATTGGTCAAAAGATTAACATCTTCACTTTTAAATTTATTTATGTTCTACTTCACTGAAAACAAAATTGGGGGAGTTAAAATTGGCACAGTTCAGAAGGTCAGGCAACTGTAGGTTAAACCTTTCTTAGCTATTACCTATGCAAAGAAAGATAATCCAGAACTAATTTTTTGTACAAAAATAATATTTAAAGTTAAGGGGATTTAAAATCCATTTTAAGGCTGCCCCACACCTATTCCTTGTATTAGAAATTCTATGGAAGAAGAAAAGCCAAGGGGAAAAAAAAACAGTTAATGGTTAGCTTAGAAAACTCATGGCCAGTAGTTCTTCTTGCTGGTCTGTGAATGTGTGGTAATATTATACTCTTTTAGAAGATTAGGATTTTATTTTTAGGTAATCTTTAAAACCAAAATATTTCACTATACTATTAAAAATCAAATTAAATTTTTCTTCATGACTGCATAAATTAAGCCTGACATCAATACACTTTACATAAGTATATTTATAATGCCATGCCATTTTCAGAGATGCTATTGTTTAAAAGACCATGCATTCTGTTTTCAATCATGTTAATACTCTTGTGGTCTTAATATTAAAATATTACATTCCTTTGATTATACTTGCTTTAATTTTTTTCTCCAGAACTCACATCATTAAAGTATTCTTTTTTCTGGAATTTCTCCAAATATATTTACCTTGTCCCTATGACAAATGTGTTTAAGAGCCTGAGACTATCATGACAGAATACAAGTTACAAAACTTAATCAAATGCATGTCTCTACTCTTTTTTTTTTTCAACGTTTATTTATTTTTGGGACAGAGAGAGACAGAGCATGAACGGGGGAGGGGCAGCGAGATCGTGACCTGGCTGAAGTCGGACGCTTAACCGACTGCGCCACCCAGGCGCCCATATGTCTCTACTCTTGAAAAAGCTCATACTTCATTTTGAAAGTGCTAGGTATAATGTAGCACCTTATGGGTGGTGGCATAAGAGACAGCTGGGAATAAAATAAGTATTGCCTTGGCTTTATAGAGATACTTCCATAACAAACTAATCTAGTATTTCAAATTTAAGAGTTTAACTTTACAGAAGTAAAAGCAACACGGCAGAAGAGTGTGTGTATATATATATATATATATATATATATATATATATATATATACACACACACATACACACACACAAAACATGACTAGTGGAGATACAATTCTAAGAGCAGCAACAATGAAATGGTATTTATCAGTAGAGAAATTGTTAAATATTTTAAGGCACATCTACAGTTGTTAGGTGTGGAGAGTCACAAGAAACTGTCCTTCAAGAAGTCCAGTCAACATTTTCATTGAAGCCAGATTGTCCCAAATCCTTTGAATAGCTAATGGGTTAAACTACACAACCCACATCCACTGGTAGCTCTCCAATGTGCTGAAATATAAGTGCTTGTAATCATAACTAAGAAATACTTAAAATGAAGGCTATGTGAGTCAACTCCAAAAGGCAGAAGAGCTACAGGGAATCAGGAGAGTTTCAGACTCATTTGATACAAATGACCTTATATTGATTATTTATCAATATATAATATCTAAAATCCAGAATAGATGTAAAGTTGATTGCATTTGCTTTCTACCGGATCACTGTATAACCAAACTCTCGAGGAGAGAAAAAAATGGAGCTTTAGTTTGTAGTGAGAAGCAGACAGACTCACTTCAAGTTCTGCATAACAAGTCTTGTATTAAAGGTGTTCTCATGTAAGACGTCTTCTTGGATTAATTCCACCTCTTCTTTTTTTTTTTTTAATGTTTTATTTACTTTTTAGAGGGAGAGACAGAGCACGAGTGGGCGAGGGGCAGAGAGAGAGGGAGACACAGAATCCAAAGCAGGGTCCAGGCTCTGAGCTGTCAGCACAGAGCCCAATGCAGCGCTGGAACCCACAAGCCACAAGAACATGACCTGAGTCAGACACTTAATCAATTGAGCCACCCAGGAGGCCCTAATTCCACCTATTCTACATATTCTACATATTCCTTTAAACAATAAGTTATAAACGGCATTTTTATAATTTATGCTCACAACTCTTCTCATGTATTTTATCTCTCTCAAGTTGAATTTCATGCTTATTAATAATGTTGAGTTTTATAGCTAACTTTTTATTATCTAAAATCATGTTTTTATGGAGGGTCTCAAAAATGCTTTAATGAATAAAATGATAGAAAAGAAACACAGTGACCACTTTTCTTACCTTTTTTATTTTTCTCAATGACAGAAGATAACTGTCAAAATGACCAGTTGCTAGAGTGACAAGTGCAACAAATGCAGATGGATCAATAAACAAAAATTTCCCCTCTACCTCTGGTTTCTACCTATAATTTTAGGAAATGGTTGCCTCTTTATTCCACAGTTTTAAAACACCTACGGTACATTATAATCAAGAGACTATATGCAATTGATATTGAAATAATTTGGGAAAAGATTTGGAAAGCTCAGCAATAATCTAATTTTGATATAGATTTAGATATTCCCTACAGAAGTGCCAAAGCTTAAATGTAGAAGGTAAAAACTGATAGCATAATTAGAATCAAGAAAGCATTTTAGGGGCACCTGGGTGGCTCAGTTGAGCATCTAACTGTGGATTTTGGCTCAGGTCATGATTGTAGGGAGTCATGGGCTCAAGCCCAGCGTTGAGCTCTGTGCTGAGCATGGAACCTACTTAGGATTCTCTCTCTCTCTCTGTCTCTCTCTCTCTCTCTCTCTCTCTCTCTCTCTCTCTTCCTTCCTCCCTCCCTCCCTCCCTCTCCCCAAATTGTGTTATCTAAAAAATAAAAATAAATTAATAAAAAGGAATATATTTTAAATCTATAAACAACATTAAAGATCAGCTAATCCAAACTGTTTATATTTTACAAGTGGGAAATATTAAGATCCAGAAATATAAAATGACTTGCTTTAAGTTACAAAGAACAGTGCTAGGACCAACCAAAAGTCATGCCTCTTCCTTGCTACTTTTCTTTTCTGAATGTTTTCCTTTTATAATTTGTGGCTTTAAAAAAAATATATTGACGGAGTCACAAGCATCTTAAAGCCATCAGAGCATAAGTACAACGATCTCTGATGAAGAGTAGAAGGTGTCATACTTTGTCAGCTGATTTTTGCCTTTTTCAAAATGGTGGAAACTAAAATGTCCAAAAGACATTTGCAAGAAGAGACTACTCTGACCTAAATCATTCTTTCTTTAAAAAAAAAAAATTAATGTTTATTCAATCCTTGAGAGAGATAGAGAGACAGCATGAGCAGGGGAGAGGCAGAGAGAGGGAGACACAGAATCTGAAGCAGGCTCCAGGCTCTGAGCCACCAGCGCAGAGCCCAATGCAGGGCTCAAACTCACAAACCGTGAGATCATGACCTGAGCTGAAGTCAGATGCTCAACCTACTGAGCCACCCAGGCGTCCCCTAAATCATTCTTTCTAAACACATTTCAAAAAAAAAAACACAGTTGGCAAGCTCCAAGGGTCATGTTCACCAATAAAAGTATGTTTTATTAAAATCTTTTTGATACAATAAACATTTCAATTTAGGTCTTATCATTCAGCTGTCCTGATAATAATGCCTATAAACATGTGACTAAGTGCATTTGAAGAAAAAAAAAAACTCAATCTTTTCAAGGGCCTAGTGAGTCACCTTTGAATAATATGATGCATTTTTATGTAAAAACCAACTTTTTCCCTTTGGAAATGTGTCTATATCATATGCACTACACAAATGCTCTAAGAAAGAGTGACACAAAGAAAAAGTCTTCCTTCAAATGAACAAAATTATCTATTCTCAAAGCTATAGTACACAAGATCTATTAGACTTTCAGGTTAAATGCAGAAGTGTCCTGTACTTGACTTGGCAAAAATTTAATTTCTAAAATGCCACATAAAACCATTTAACCATACTCATCATATACTAATTAAAAAATATTTTTAGGGGCACCTGGGTGGTTCCGTCAGTTGAGTGTCCGACTTTGGCTCAGCTCATGATCTCGCAGTTTGTGAGTGTAAGCCCCACATCAGGCTCGCTGCTGTTAGCCTGTCAGAGCAGAGCCTGCTTCAGATCCTCTGTCCCCCACTCTCCGCCCCTCTCAGAAACACTCTCTCAAAAACAAACATTTAAAAAGTATTTTTAATATTTCATACCTATAAGACCGTCCACATGTAACAGCCTAACCAAAAATTATGTTGTTGCTGAGTCTGTAGAGAAACCAATAAGCTCATATACTGTTAGTTGGAGGGCATAATGATTCAACCTTAATGAAGAATAATTCTACATATCTAGCAAAACTCTATATGCATTCATCTTCTGACCCAGCAATCTAGGAGTTTACCTAAAAATGTATTTCCACAAGAATTAAACATATGCACAAAACCTTGTGGCATATTCATTGTAGCATTAATTGTGACAGCAGAATATTGGGAAAAACTAAAATGTCTAATCACAGAAGACTGGTTAAATACACTATAATAACGTCATACTACAGAGTATTAGATGTACAACAGAAATGAGAAAATCTTTATGAACAAATATGGAGTGATTTCTAAAATAGGCTGGTAAGTAAAAATATCAAGGTATGAATGACTATTGTATTTACTTTTTGAGTAAAAAAGGGTAAATGTAAGCGTATGTATACATATGAAGGTACATAAATGCACTTATTCAAGTGTATGTAGACACGTAAGTATGTGTATATATTTGTAGCATGCATTTGAATGTACACAAAATGGATAAATGAGAAAATAATAAAATCTACTTATGGGAATGTCAGAACAAAGTAGAAAAAATAAAGATGAGAATAAGATTTGTCCGAGCACAACTTTTCTTTTAGTTTTAATTCTAAACCTAGAAGCATTTTACACTTTCAAAAAAGCTACCTTAAAAAGGTTTAAAAGTCATACCTAATACAAAAGACAAAGAGCAAAGAAACTTAACTCCATATCAAATTGATGACATAACTATATATAAAAAGTAGTTAATCCACGTAACTTTCTTGGTGAGAAACATTCTAAAGACAAAGACACTGCAAAGAAATCTAAAACTTAGTATCAATAACAAAATCACAATACCAATCTGGTGGGTTTGTTCTTAGAATTACATTTTAAAAATATGTACAAGATAAGGGAAACTTATCTTGTGGGGTATATGAGTATCCTTTCTGCTATCTTTAGAATAGTGGGATAGCAGAATCTTTCAATTCTTCTGAAATCTAAAATTGTTCTAAAATAAGGAAATTTATCTAAAGAAATAAGTTTACTTAAGGAAAAATAAGTGCATATGCAGAAGAACTAAGTATAATATTTGACATAGAAGAAATAATTGATCTAAAAAAATCACCAAATATCTCAAAGATAGTGAACACTCACTAAGCACTTAATGTTGTCACGACTATTGTTTTGTTATTACATTCTGATAGATTTTTGGGGGTGGGCATTAAATTTTGTGTGACATAGTACTTTCAACAGTTTCTGAGTCATGAGATCAAGCATCATAAAATCATTCAGCCATACTCAGAGATCATTTTCCAAAATTACCTTATAATTATACTCTCTATAAGGTATTATTACATTTATATGTATACAGACATATATAAGAAGAGAAGTAACTCCTTACTGTTTTCAGGGGAGATTCGCACATTACCCTACAAAAGCCTCACAGTGACTCAGCAAAATAGATAGGGCAGGCCAGGACATCTCCCTTGAACAAATAAGCAAACAAGGGTCTAGAGATGATTAAATACTTGTTCCTGTTCACACAGCTCATTTGTAATAAAGTTAGGACTAGAATCCTACTCCCTTCTAGCCCATTGTTCTTCCTGACACATGCTACATCCTCACCTATACATAGGGGATTAGGATCTATTTAAGTTAACAAGGTATTGGCTTTGCAAAAATGTTATGAATTTGTTGTATTTCATTTAGGAGAAAGGTGACTCTCCGGCCCCTTTATAAAAAGTATTTTCAAGGTAAGGTCTCAGAAGATACAGTTTGCTCTACAGAATCTAGGGCATGGTGTACATTGATTAGGAAACTCACAGAAGCACCAACAAAGGGAAAAATAAAATTTATAGACATTTCTCTCTCAATACATTTCTGACATTATAATAGAGTACTGTTTTATGCAATGGAACCTGTGTGATTATTTTACAAAGTCCTAAACAATCTAGCTTCATCTGACTCTTTAAACCTTGTCTTCTACTATTCTTCAACATAAATTCTGCTCATTACCCTGATCTACTCATTGTAAATATTCATTTTGTTGCCTTTGTACCACTCTTTGCTTCTTTAGTTCCTGTTGTTTCCCACTAAAGAATCCTCTCACTAGCCCAACCTCAAAAGAATATAATGAAAGATCATGGAGTAGCTCTCAGATTCTAAGCCTTTAGAAAGGCAGTAACCCGGGTGGCTGGTGACGATGCGTGCCTGGCAGTTCTTAACAGTCTATACTGAGTGTGCATTATGAGCTTTTGCTTTACCTTCTTCTGTGGATGCAGGAAGGGCAATTTATAGCAGCAAAAATCTATTGAGCACTATGAATGTAACTTAGGTAAAAATTACACGTACCCAATGAATAACTCAAGATTCAGCCTTCCTGTATATTCTAGGAATTTTTGTGGTCTTTGGAGATCACAGTTCTGGAAATCTCTATTCCTAGATCACTCATTGCTAAAGAACACATCTGACACAAATTTACACTCTCATTATCAAACTCATCCACTGATTTTTTTGAGTGGTTACTTAAACTGTATCTTGCTATTTAATTGAGATGATACCTTTCCAAACATACATTGCTTTACAGATAAAGGAAAAGACAATTCAAAGTTGTCTCTTTCAACAAGTATCCAACATGTCATTTATGATAATCTGTATAATTGCATTTATTCTTGACAGTAATTCCATGAAGTAGTGACTGCTGTTCCTTTTTCTCAAAGAAACTAAGGCTCAGGGAAGTAATATAACTTGGGAAGGTTACATATGCTGACACACGCAAAGGAGGTTTTAACAATGTAGGGAATTAAACTTGATCCACTGTCTACACCATCTTCTTGGCATCTCATCATGTGGCATCAATCCAGGAGCCACTCTAGTTCATGTCCTATAGTGAGTGTGTGTTACCTCCTTCATTAAAGTGGAACCTCTTTCAATAACAGTATTTCAATAATATGTACCTTATGTACATATTACATCATCTACCATGCTTAGTATATTACTGAAAACATTATAAGCCATTAAGAGGTGATTCTTTTCTTTTTTTTAATGTTTATTTATTTTTGAGACAGAGAGAGACAGAGCATGTACGCGGGAGGGTCAGAGAGAGGGAGACACAGAATCTGAAACAGGCTCCAGGCTCTGAGCTGTCAGCACAGAGCCCGACGCGGGGCTCGAACTCACAGACCGCGAGATCATGACCTGAGCCGAAGTCGGACGCTTAACCGACTGAGCCACCTAGGCGCCCCCATTAAGAGGTGATTCTGACTAATACATGATTCACTTGAGGTATAAAGTCAGCATCATAACCATATTTTTGGAATGGAATTTCTATTCTTATTATATAACACAAAGATATCTGCTGGTCAGCCCTGTTAGAGAAAGGTTAAACCTCTCACTTTTAAGTGGGTTTAACCTCTGAAGATTCAGGCTTAATCACAGTTGTTTAGGAAGAAAAGCCACCTCACTATCCATGACCCAGTAAATTAGGATCAGAACATCACAATTAAAAGACACAAGGAGATGACAACTTCCCACAAACCACACTTTTTGCTTTTATGGATATCTCCAATAGCCATCACTATAGCTATGAAATTAAGTCAACTCTCCATTAGCCAACACTTTAGTTTTGAGATTAAGTCTATAGTTGTAAGCAATGTGGAAGTCCCAAGAATGTAAGCTCAATGGGGACTTAGTCTTCAAAATAACACATGATATTCTTATCTTGGGATCTTTCTCAGTATTTTTTCCCACTTTGACAAGTTTCTATTTCCAGTCATACAAATGTAATCATTACGTTAAAAAAAAAATTACCCTTCATGTTTATGTTATGTCACAGTACTAAATGGAGCACGGGGCTCAATTCCAAATACCTAGTCCTATAGTGTATACTTCCATTAGTTAACTGTGATATTGGACAAGTTATTTCATTACTTGGGTTTTTGGTATTCTACTGGATAAATGGAGACATCTGCCCCCCAAAAACTGAAAATCTTACTCCTAACTGGAAATCTTCCTGAATACTGTATTATTTTGAGGGAGTTCAGAAATAAGATGGCAACAGAGATTACATAATTTCCACCTTCACTTTTCTAGTGTAAAGCATACTGTCTTGTAGCGTATGTTCAATAAACATGGGATGACCATATATATGAGTGAGTGAATACATGGTTGGAATATAGAACCATTAAAGATCTTTACACTTTCGTGAATTTCTAAGTGTATAGTCTCACAAACAAACATGGAAATTTGTCCAAACCTGTCCTTTTGATGCTACCCTGTTTATCCATGTCAAATATCAAACTGCACAAGAAGTACTTCTTTGTACTTCTTTACTTGGGTCAATAGGGGAATATGATTACAATGTGGTCCTAACTAACTTAGTGATTTAGAAAAATTTAAATTCTAAGTACCTACAATCTAAGCTTGATCTCCAAATAGATTTTTTTTAAAGGAGAATGTTGACATAATGTGAGCAAACAAGGAAGTGGAAATGCCACAGAAAATATAGAAACTATACGTAGATAAAATTACATGGGCATTTATATGCAAAATTAGAGTATGGTTTCTCCAGGTGACCTCCACAGCACACTGTTCTGGAAAATTCCCATAAAAAATATTTTTATGATCAGATTCTTTGGGATATGATGTATCATTTTATAACCTTCTGGAAAGTCCTGAAGCATTATAAGTGTATGAACTTTGAAAAATCTCACTTCGTTAAATGTATTATTTCTCAAACTTGCTTGACCATAGAATCTACTTTCTATAGAAGACAACAATTAAAACATTTTCAACCACTATTTAATAGAACACACTACTAAGCACAAGACATAAAAAAAAAAAAAACAACCTAGCAGAGCACATCCTTACCCTTGACCAAATGCATTAAAGCCACTCTTAAACTGCAGTCCTTTTAATTAAAAATAAACAAAAGAACCTCTATTTCATTATATTATCCATGAATATATCCAGTACTCCACTTTCTATCTTGATCCTGACACCCCTGGGTGACCTTACATGATATAGACAGTGAATCTGTCTTCAAAATCTTGGAGATATAACATTATTTTGAACCACAGACCTGTTCTCTAAATGGAATGCTTTAGCAGAGACTTTGAAGGGCTTTTCCAATATGAATGTTTCTCTAAGGCCTTAGTTTCATCACTGAGGGTCAAGGAATCTCGGTGCTAAAAACAAATTACAACTGCAAGACTATATATCATTAGCCTCACACCTCTTTCAATTAACTCAAGAGCCATAATAAAGATCAGAATCATTCACAACTCAGAGGCTATATAAGCAAGAATCATAGTGGTAAACTCAAACCTGTGAGCCAGTTTGGCTTTCGTTCATTCACTGCAAAAGCATTTATTGTAAGCCTAGTAAGTATGTGCTGGTAACTGAACTGAAAACAGTACTGAATTCTGAGGAATCAAAGAAACATTAACGCAGTATGACAAGTTCAACACTGAGGAAGGTCACAATCAAGAGACTGTTTTTTTTTTAATGTATGTTTGTTTATTTTTGAGAAAGAGAGAGCACACACGCATGGGGAAGGGGCAGAGAGAGAGGGAGACAGAGGATCCAAAGAGGGTTCTGCACTGAACAGAGAGCCAGAAACGGGGCTGGAACTCAGAAATCGAGAGATCATGACCAGAGCCAAAGGCAGATGCTTAACTGACTGAGCCACCCAGGCACCCCAAGAGACTGTTTAAATAGTAAGGCTTAAAAAGGAAACCCCTAGGTGATGTCTTTCCTCTAACAAGGAGGTGCTCAGAGTATTAATAATGTTTTGAAGTTTGTAAATGAGTGCTGTTTAGAATTAGGTCATTTAAACCTGGATACTGTTTGCAATACAACAACTACAACAACAACAACAACACCATGAAATTTTTTCACTGAGTGGACCCAGAGAGGCGTTTTCGAAGTCAGGACTGTTCCAGGAGTCGCTCAGAGGGCGGCTCCCCTGTGGCCTCATTAGCGGACTCTCATAAGGTACACACAGAAGCAGTGTCCTAGATTCCCACACACCAACTCTGACATTTATAAAGCACTTGCAGTCCTGACAAGATCAAAAACTCAGCATTCTTTCAAATCTCATAATAACTCCCAAACATGCCTGGCTCAGGCTGAGAAACTGAAAAGTGATAAAGCACTTATTAGATTTAAACACACACACGCATGCACGCGCACACACACACACACACACACACACACACACACACACACCCCTTGGGGATTATGGGCTTGTCCACTTGCCTCCTGCAGCACGAAGCATTTATTTGGTTTTAATAACACATTTTCTCCTTAGCAGAGGCTCATTGCATTTTTACCTCCCAAACTGGACTCATCTGCAATTACTATGGTCCTATGATATTGGCACATTTACCAACAGACGGCGGCTTTCCTGTTAAACTGTGGGCTTCCAACCAAAATCTCCTGTGGCTACACTTTAACTTCAGTGTGAGACATCTTGGTGTCACGTTGTACAGTGATTGGAGCCTTCCTCATTGCTAGAGTGGGCGTGAAGAACGTGTGGCAATGTGTTTACTGAAACTATGTTCTGGGCTGCTGCTTGCACAAAGATGATACTCTGGGTTTCTTAGTTTTTCAAAATAGTGAACATACCGTTTTTAAACGTAAACATGATAGCCGAAGTTTATTGTGTACTTACGTGCCATGCCCCGTCATTATTTTTTATCGTGGTAAAAAACACATTACATTTACTGTCTTAATTTTTAGGTGTACAAATCAGTCAAGTATTTTCACATTGTTGTGCAACCGATCTCTAGAACTTTTTTCATCCTGTAAAATTCAGGGGTGACTGGGTGGCTCAGCCGGTTGAGCATCCACCTTCAGCTCAGGTCATTATCTCAGGGTTCGTGAGTTCGAGCCCCACATCAGGCTCACTGCTCTCAGCACGCAGCAGGCCAGAGTCTGCTTCTGATCCTCTGTCTCCCTGGCTCTATGCCCCGCCCCCCCCCATGGTGCTATCTAAAAAACAAAAAAATAAACAAACAAAACTGAAATTGTACACCCATTAAATACTAATTACCCCTTTGTCTCCCCTAGCCCTTGGAAACCACCTTTCTGCTTTTTGTGTCTATGATTTGGGAGACTTTAGATACACTTTATGAACAGAATATTATGGTATTTGGCCTTTTGTGACCGCCTTGTTTCACTGAGCACACTGTCCTCAAGGTTCATTTATGTTGTAACATGTGACAGGAGTTTTTACTCTTCTACTTTGTAAAGGCTATATGATATTCATGTATGTGTGTGGTGTATATATCATGATCTACATACACACACCCCCACACACAGGAATATGGTGCATATTACATTTTCTTTATACATTCATCTGCCAATAGATATTTGGATTGTTTCCACCTTAAGGCTATTATGAATAATGCAACAATGAACACAGGTATGCAAATATCTCTTCAAGATCTTTCTTTGAATTCTTTTGGCTGTATACCCAGAAGTAACATTGCTAGATCATATGGTAATTCTACTTTTAGGTTGCCTTTTTTTTTTTTTTTTTTTTTTGAGAAAACTTCATGCTATTTACCATAATGGCTGCACCAGTTTTCATTCCCACCAAAAGTGTAGGATTCTAAAAATACGCATCTTTTCCAACATTTGTTCTTTCTGTCTTCTTGATTGTGGCCATCCTAAGGGACTTAAATGATATCTCATAGTGGTTTTGACTTCTAGTTCTCTTATGATTATGTTAAGCATCTTTTCATGCTTTGGCCATTTATATACCTTCTTTGGAGAAGTATCTATTCAAGTCCTTTGCCCATTTTTTAATATGGATATTTTTATTGTTGTTATTGAGTTGTAGAAGTTCATATATTCTGCATACTAACTCTTATGAAATATATAATTTGCAAATATTTTCTCTCACTCCATAGATTTCCTTTTCACTCTCTTGGTATTTCCTTTGATGCACAGAAATTGTAAGTTGATGCAGTCCATTTGTCTATTGTCTGTTTCCTTGGCTTTGGTGTCATTTCAAGAAATCACTGCCAAATCCAAAGTCCTGAACATTTCCCCTATATTTTCTTCTAGGATTTTTAGAATTGTAGGTTTTATGTTTAGGTCATTAATACGTGTGTGTGTGTGTGTGTGTGTGTGTGTGTGTATGTATGTATGTATGTATATATCATAAGGATCCAATTTCAGTTTTCTGCATATAGATACCCAATTTTCTCAGCACCATTTATTGAAGAGATCTTCCTTTCCCATTGTAGTCTTGGTACCTTCGTTGAAAATCATTTGGCCATATGTGTTAAAGTTTACTTCTGGACTCTATTCTGTTCCATCGGTCTACATATCTATCTTTATGCCAGTACAAATATTTATTATTAGTGTTGGGTCTTAGGTTTTGAAATCAGCAAATATGAGACCTCCAACTTTGTTATTTTCTTTCAAGAGTGCTTTGACTATTTGGGGTCCCTTGAGATTCCCTATGAATTTAGTATGCTTTTCTCTATCTCTGCAAAAGACATCACTAGGATTTTGGCAGGTGTTGCACTGAATCTGTAGATCATTTTAGGTAGCATGGACATTTTAACCATGTTAAGTCTTTCAATCCATGAGCACAGGTTGTCTTTCCATTTATTTATGTTTTCTTTTATCGTATTTACATCATATCATTTTAATAATCCTTTAGTAAATTCCTAGAATATTAAAGTAAATCTGTAGGCAATATGATTCTTAATCCAAAACCCCATTAGCTGAAGTCCAAGAAGCTTTGAAAATTGATGAACACACACACACACACACACACACACACACACTCATGAAATAGACACAATTTTTAGTTTATGTATCCCATGGAGTAAGATAAAAAGATCAATGGCATTCATTAATGAGTCTTATATTCATTCAGCACTAAAGCATCTAATATGCATGGTACATCTAATGTGCATGGTACTTGGGATACTGAAGTCACAGTGAGTGAGAGCCCTGCCTTCATAAAGTTTCTGGATTTTCTGTGGGTAAATGATCTATAGAAGCTCAAAATTATTGCTAATCCAATCCCATTATTTCTTTTTACAGTTAAATCCTGCCCATATTGAAAGTAAAATGTCTTTCTTTTCTTGCAGTCACCAACAATCATCAATATTTCTGGCTTTAAATAAAATCATGCAAATTTGAATTGAATTCCCTTTGCTGCTAATTCTTCCTCTTCCCTTTCCCCTCCATTTCTGTCTTCCCTGAATCCACATACCATTGTAGTAGTGCTTTATTCTCCAGTGTCATTTTTCAAAAAGGACGGAATCAAGGCATGAGGAGGTAAAGTAATTTCCCAAATGTGAGAAACCCAAAAGCCAGCAATAAAACTTTGAAATGGGAAGTTCCCAGACTCCCAGTTCTGTGTTGTTTCTTACTTGTACCTGTGATTCTACTAATAGGAGTACTCACAAAGGAGTACAGGTTGGTGAGATAGCAACTAGCCTAAGAGAGGCCATTTCCTGAAACCCATGTGTGTGGGGTACTAAACAAAGGACTATGAGTACCTCATTTAATTTACTCCTTCAGGACTCTGCGAGGCAGACACCATTTCTGTTCTTGAGTCAAAAATTGCCAGAAGGTTGCTTTTGAGCCAACAACTGAAGTAAACATTTCAGAAATCTCTTTGGGTCTCAACTTGACCTTCTTCTTTGGAAGTGACTGGACTAGACAAAGGACAGTAAGCCAGCTTGATCTCAAACTCTTGGTCCACTTAAATGGCATAGCCCTCTAAAGCTAAGTGTTGAAAAGCCCTCAAAGATCATATCTAGGCTCACAAGCAAAAAGTTCATATTTATTTTTTTTTTTCCACTGAGGCTATAAGAGGTGTGTGTGCATGTGTATGGGTAGGCATGTGTGTCTGTATTGAGGTAGTAGGGTTACTGCCCATGTGCTACATTTTTTTCATGCCAAGGAGATATTGCAGCCCTCATTCACTGGAAAGTCCCAGTTCTAGACTTATATACCACACTCATGTACTACAAGTCTTTAACTTTCTCAAAATTGAAGCAAAGATGAGGACTCTGTCACACCTCAAATAAGACTGCGAAAGATTTCCTAGCAATGTCAATTAAAATGCCAGTAATAAATATTTGTGCCATTTGAGTCCTCAGTGAACAACCAGAAGGAAACCATTAGTCCTTTCACATAGAGGGCCATGGGCCACACTCAGAGACATTTCTGGAAGGTAACAGAGTAAAGAGCAAGAGGCGGAAAGCTAGAGCCAAATTCCAAACTACTCACTCACTGATTCCAACCACTCCAAGCCTCAGAATCTGTATCAACACACTGGAGAACATAAAAGCACATATTCCATATGAAAGTTGGGAAAATTAAGTTAATAAATACAAAGCACCTAATACAGTATCTCACAATCCAAGTACTCAGTAAATTATTACTGAATAAAGAAGAATACATTTATTTCTAATGTGAGTACAAAAAACATTATGTATACCCAAATTACACCATTTGTACAAGGCCAAGTTTCTACTTGGATCTGCTCCAAGAACTCCTAGACTACTTATCTACCTCTACTGTCTGCATCTTTCCTTATGAGTAAAGATCATCTTTTACGTTTCCTTTGCTTCTTTCACAGTTGTCTAAGAAAGAATGTAAGAACAGAGGCACCTGGGTGACTCAACCTGTTAAGGATCTAACTCTTGATTTCAGCTCAGGTCATGATCTCATGGTTCATGGGATTTGAGCCTCACATTGGGCTCTGTGCTGACAGCATGGAGCCTGCTTGGGATTCTCTCTCTCAACCTCTCTCTCTGCCCCTCTCCAACTCGTGCTCACTTTCTCTCTCTCAAAAAACAAAACAAAACAAACAAAAAACACTACTTTTTTTAAATGAATGTAAGAATAAGCACAGCCCTAAAGAAGAAGGAAAAAGAAAAACAGATGTTGGTGTTCTTAACATAGAAAATATCTACCTGAATTTCAATGTTTGTGTTACATTTACAAAGGGAATGTAAGATGAAGTGGGGGAGGGAATAGTGAGGTGAGCAGGGAAGAAGTGAAAGCCAACATGTTTGGGATCAGAAAAAGAAAGGTTTACCTTCCTTCTTTCTCTCCTTCCTCCACTCATCCTTTCTGTCCTGCTATAGTCTGTCCACTCAAAATTTGTATGTTGATATCCTAACTCCCAAGGACGACGGTATTAGAGGTGAGGTCTTTTGGAGACATTTATCTCATGAGAGTAGAGCCCTACTACTAGGTAAGATTAATGTTCTTATAAAAGAAACTCCACAGACCCCCCCTAGGACTTTCTACCATGTAAGAACACAGCAAGAGGGAGCCAGTTAGGAACCTGACATGACCTGAGCCGACATCAGATGTGTAACCAACTGAGCCCCCTAGGTACCCCTGTGTTGTTTTGTTATAGCAGTCCCATGACACATCCTTCCTCACTTTTTCCTTCCTTTCTGGCTGTGTCTTGGGGGTAATCGTAATTCACGTTGATTATTTAAAGACTAAGAGAACAGGGCACCTGGGTGGCTCAGTTGGTTAAGCGTCCCACTTTGGCTCAGGTCATGATCTTACGGTTCGTGGGCTTGAGCCCAATGTTGGGCTCTGGGCTGACAGCTCAGACCCTGGGGCCTGCTTCAGATTCTGTGTCTCCCTCTCTCTCTACCCCTCCACCACTCATGCTCTGTCTCTGTTTCTCAAAAATAAATAAATGTAAAAAAAAAAAGAATAAGAGAAAGAGAACATGAGAGAGCAAAGAACCAACATGCCCAAGTAAACAGGCACAAAAATCATATGTAATTAATATTTACAAGCAAAAGAAAAAAGTACAATTTTCATAGATGTAGGCTTAAAATTCATTGAACAATATAATGCTTCATCTTTCTACTTGGCCTTGATTTTCCACTCTCCATCTCTTATTAATCACTTTTACTCCTTTGGCTTTCTTTCAGCCCTAGTACAGCTATAAAAAAGAAAAAGAAAAAAAAAGAAACATGAAAATAAATATTATTCAGTTCTAAATAATTAATGGAGATTTTAGTAGGTGGGAACAAACAGTAGTTCAACAGATAATTTTTAAAATATAATCCAAGAGAATGCTGTGAAATAGGTGAGAAAACTGTTTTCCAACTCTTCATATGGTTGTCTCAAATTAATTAGTGAGGGCTGGGAAATGTGTATCCTTACTCATTGCTAGTGGAAATGTCACTGAGACACCATTTCTTGAGGGCAAACTGGCAGCATACATGAAAAGGCTAAAAAAAGATCTGTACACTTTGACCCTTCAATTATACCTTTAGGGAAAATTTTCTAAGGGAGTCATTAATAATTTATGCAAAGATTTACCTACAAGCAGATGTAAAAGGCTTAACTTTTATATTGAAAAATTAGGACCAGACATTATAAATGTCTGACAGTGGAGGAATATTTAAATAAATTGCTTTTTAGAACCAGGTATTGAGAGAGGATTCATGCCATGTGTAGATGTTCATAATAGATTAAGTACACAGGATAGATCATGAGGCATTGAACACCCCATATGACATTTTAATAAAAAATACGGGAAGGTCCTTTTTTGATAAATGCAAATTTCTTATAAGGTTTAAATCTGAAAAAAACTGTTTTATCCATAGTTAGGTGTGCTGACACGGGTTTTATTTCCATCAAACTAAAATAGGTCTTATACTCCTAACTGAATGTAGTCTTTCACACATAATCTTCGATAATATATTGCTAGCATTCGGGTCACATTACTAATTTTTGTTCTTTCCCTCAAAATGCCATTTTTACATTTTCCTGAGCTCCAAATTCTCCCCAAATTATGTATCCTTAAACTCATGGCCAACAGGTATATTTTAGTCTTAACATTGAGCTTTAAATGAGGAGTAAATGCCCACAATATTAAACAGCTGCATCAAATAGTGATGTACAGAGACTGCAATCCTGAAATGATTGATCAGTTGCCTGGTAGACAGCAGCATCTTGATAGTAGAGTCTAAATGTCAGTACTTCAGGGATGCATCAAGTCTACATTTGGTTTGTGAAAGATACTTTGGGGTCTCGTGAGTAATGTTCAAGCAAAGGATGAAAATTCAAAGAGTGAAGAAATATGATATGTGAGCATATCAGTCAGGGTCCATCAATTCTTTTAACACATTTAATCTATGAAAACTGTTCAAGAGATATAGGAGAACTGGAGAGGCAAAGGGCAATATGTAGGTATCACAATGGTAGAAACCACACACAAAAGGTGCAGCCCCTAGGGCGAGACAAACACAAAAATGAAATTGGAAGTATCAGAAATGAGAACAGGAACCATTTTATTGATACTCCACACTTTGTGTCTAATTTTGTCCACAGCCATATTCTTAGGAGCACTTTTGACCAAATTTCTGTTGTTCTATTGAAAACCATGAAACTGATCTGTTTCCTATTCTGGCAACGGTAAAGGAAATGTCTCATGGCTGATAGGACTCAAAGGATTTCTATCTCTGAGAACCCCTCAAATAAAAATATTTTCCCAAGTATCAATTTTTCATGAATAACATGGCAATATACAGCTTGCATGGATTATAAAAACACTAGATTGATGGGGGGGGTGGGGGGGGTGGGAGGGTGGAGGGTGGGTAATGGGCATTGAGGAGGACACCTGTTGGGATGAGCACTAGGTGTTGTATGGGAACCAATTTGACAACAAATTTCATATTAAAAAAAGAACACTAGAAATCTCAAGAGGGCATTGTGCGCAATGTGATTAGCAACCCAAGATAAAATTACTAATGGGATTATACAATTTTAGAACAGAGTATAATAAAAATGAGTTTTACCCCCCCCCCCCCGCCAAAGAAAAACATTACTTATTTGGGGATGTATTCAGACTGGCTGATAACAGAGTAATTGGACGACATAAATGACATAAACAATAAAAAAAAAAAAAAAGAAAGAAAGAAATGCGAACACCCAAGGAAGCCCCCAAGGGATCTAGGATCTAGAATTCTGAAGAAGGTCCCTCGTCCTTCGCTAGTGCTGGTGACTTCAGGGCTCTGGGCGGGTAGGGGTGGGGTCTCCACAAAGCTAAAAACCACAGCCCTCAGAAAAGGGTGCATCAATTTCACTCTGGGAATATGAGAATAATATGGAAACTAACACCAGCCAACACAGGAATCAACTGCTGCCATGGGTAGTAATCCCTTGGTGAGACACAGTCAACCGAATAATGAGGAAATAGTTTTTAAAAAATGAATTCCTTTGCCCACCTACTCTCCTCCAATTTACTCTTACTCTCTCAGTTGGCAAGACCTATCAGGGAACCAAAAACAAAGGAGGATTATGGTTTGTCCAGTCCCAGCCATAGTATCACAAAACAAGGTACACAAGAACAGATTTGGAGTTGAGTGATAGGAACTTAGAGGAAAAAAAAAAAAAAAAAAAAAAACACACATGGAAATATACGCACAGGGAACAAAAAAAGCAGCATAATCATCAATATGCTGGCAGTAGTTATTACTAGATGGTGAGAGGCTATGAATGATTTAATTCCCTTGGTGCTTTCCTTCATTTTCCAATTCTTCCATAAAAAAAATAAGTCATAGGAATTCTCTTATACAAAAAAGACGACTTCTGATTAAAAGAATGTTAAATGATATCATGTAACATTTGGATGTGAAAGCCTCTGGTATGTTTGAGGGCTTTTCAGAATGAAATTTCTCATTTACACTAATTTCCCTAATGGCATCAAGAATAAAACGCGAGCCCCTGTTTACCCAGCTAAACAATGATTAATGCTAAGCATATGGAAACACATGGTAAGACTAATGAATAGTTTCTCTGTTTGAACATGGAAATCGTTTCGTGAAATTGGCTAGCGCTGGGTTTAAATGAAGTTACTAGATCAAAACCAAAGATTAATCAACTGGTTAATAATTTTGGCAACAACCATTGGCAATAAAAATAGGATAAAATAATTATTAAGGAAATAAGCATTTCCTAAAGAACAGTAAATATCGCAATACTGGATATTATCTTATTCTGTTTCAGTGGCAGTTTCCAGTTTCCCCTGTGACTTCTCGATTGTAATCATCATCTCTACCACCACCACCACTGCCGTTATTATTGAGCATTTACTATACGCTTAATGTGTGTTACAGAATTACTTCGTTTCCTCACAACAATCCTATATGTTATAATTCCCATTTTTGAGTTCAGAAAATTGAGCCATAAATGGTTTAACTATCTTGCCGAAAATCAAACAAGCAATAAAGGCAGAGCCAGCACTTTAAAAGGAGTTTAATTTGGGGCGCCTAGATGGTTCCATGGGTTGAGTGTGTGACTTTGGCTCAGGTCGTGATCTCACTGCTCATGAGTTCAAGTCCCACGTCAGGCTCTGTGCCGACAGCTCACAGCTCAGAACCTGGAGCCTGCTTCAGATTCTGTCTCTGTCTCTCTGCCCTTTCTCTCCCCCGTCCTCAAATATAAATAAA
This sequence comes from Lynx rufus, assembly GCF_022079265.1. Taxonomy (NCBI): domain Eukaryota; kingdom Metazoa; phylum Chordata; class Mammalia; order Carnivora; family Felidae; genus Lynx; species Lynx rufus. The sequence goes on from NW_025814823.1 coordinate 191,508,108, forward strand.
CATCAAAAATAATTTTAAAAAGAGTTTAGTTTCTTCAGGTTATTATTATATTATCAATTTAAAGTATATTGTTACTAATAAATTTAAATACTATTATATTAATAACTTCAAGGCATATCAATTCAAATTCCAATTATTTATTTTGTTGCAGTATTACTTTATCTGTGGTCCAAATATGTAAAATACCTTAAATTCCTAAAATAGAATATAATACCTTCATCTCTCCCCATGCCAATTTATATTATTTAAATTACAATATGGTTGATAATATTCCAAAAACAATAAAACTATGAGAGCGTCATGGGTTTTTTTTAAATTTTTTTAATGTTTTTTTTTTTTTTTATTAATCTATTTTTGAGACAGAGAGAGACAGAGCATGAGCAGGGGAGGGGCAGAGAGAGAGACACACACACACACACAGAATCCAAAGCAGCCTCCAGGCTCTGAGCCGCCAGCACAGAGTCCAACGCGGGGCTCAAACTCACGGACCGCGAGATCACGACCCGAGCAGAAGCCAAACGCCCAACCAACTGAGCCACCCAGGCACCCCAAGAGCTTCATGTTTTAAACGTACCTTTCACAGAGAGTATTAATGCTCAAATATTTTACCTCAAACAAATACCTATTTAAAATTTGAAATCTTAATATGTTCAAGGAATGGTCTATCCTTATTATATATGATCTTATTTGATATTGAAAGTGCCTCTAGTACTCTTTTTTGGGGGGTTGATAATAGTAGTTTCTTCACGATATATGCCTGGCTGGGATGTTTGCAACAGGAGCACTGCCATTCTTCCATGCTGCAGCCGCTAAAACTAATCACTGGAGGGCACCTGGCTGACTCAGTGGGTTTAGGGCCAGACTTCAGCCCAGGTCATGATCTCAGGGTTCCTGGCCTCCAGCCCCCATTGGGCTCTGTGCTGACAGCTCAGAGCCTGGAGCCTGCTTTGGATTCTGTGTCTCCCTCCGTCCCTCCCCCACTCATGCTCTCTCTCTCTCTCTCTCTCTCTCTAATAAATAAACATTAAAAAAAAAAAACAACTAATGACTGTTCTCATTTCCATAGGAACCATTCGTGACTTCAAAATCTAACAACACATGGAGCTTCCGGTTTGGTGAACACCTGGAGGTGCCAGGAGAATAGAATGTCCCCACCTCACTCCACACATTATTCTATGATTCTCTTCTATTTGGATATTTCTGACTTTGCATCTTTGTAAATAAACTAGTAAACATATTAGTGGAAATAAAAGCCTATTTGGGGAAGGGCTTAACCAAACACCAAGATGGCGACCCAAGAGGTTCCTGACTTTCCCTTCTCCTAAGGTAACATCAAAATTACAGCTACACATGGCAAAAAATTTTCTCTGAGAGAATTCCAGAAACTGGCTGAGTGACTCCTACACATCAGGCAAACGTGAAAATACCTCTATCAAAATGGGTAAGAAAGGCTGAGGCACACTCTTGCCATAAACCCAACTCATGGCATAGCACCATACAATTAGGAGGCAATATCCAACTCCCAGCTTCTCTTTGGCGAATTAAAGGTTTGGATTGCATATCTAGAACCCCAACATTTAAGGCTCCCACCCAAGGGATGGGCCCCCAAAACACCTAACTTTGAAAAACAATAGTTTGTGTTCACAAGTCAGTCCATCAGGACTCTAGCCAACAAAAAAGGACTATTAGCAGGAATGCACGAGCCCTTGCCCCGGCTATCCCCACAGGGCTCAGGGCATAAGGAATAGGCATAAGCATTCATCTCCCAACCTTTCCCTAAATGAAGTTTGAGTTTCTGATTTACAAGCTGCTGCCTGAGGATCCAGCTCCTAATTGGAACACATCTAGATGCCGCAATGGGATCCTCCTTGGAATCCAAAAGAGCCAGGAGGCACTTCCCATGACTTTAACCTCTAACTCACCTCATAAATAAAACCAATCACAAAGGTCTCCATGTAAAATAATGGTCATAAAGGTGCTTGCCAAGGTCAGGAAGACAATGCATAAACAAAGTGAGAATTTCAACAAAGAGAAAATATGAGAAACTATCAAACAGAAATAAAACTGAAGAATATAATAACTAAACTGAAAACTTCACAAGCTGGTAGGGAGGTTTCAATAGCAGCCTAGATCAAGTAAAAGAAAGGATCAGTAAAATTAAAGACAGGGCAATGGAAGTATTCCAATCAGAGGAACAAAATGAAAAAATAATAATAATAAAATAAAAGGAGTAAATACAGCTTAAGAGACCTATAAGATACCACCTTATAGACCGGTATGTGCATTACAGGGGTCCCAGAAGGAGAGATAAAGGAACAGAAAACTAATCCAAAGAAAATGGGTGAACATTTTACCAATTTAGGGAAAGAAAAAGATATCCAGATCCAGAAAGTACAGAAATTAAAAAAAAAAAAAAAAGATAAATCCAAAGAGATCCATCCTGAACACATTATACTTAAATTGCCAAAAGTTAAAGACAAGGAGAGAATCTTAAAAGAAGTAAGTAGAGCCAGAAGGGAGTGGCATGACACATTCAAAGTCCTGAAAGAAAAAGACTGCCAACCAAGCTACTCTCCCAATACACTGCCAACAAAGTTGCCCTTCAGAATTCAAAGAGATATAGTTTTCCAGACAAGCAAAAGCTGAAGGACCCCATTACCACTAGACCAGCTTCACATAAAATGTTAACAGAGGGCTAAAATACAGGCTGCTAATTACTAACAGGAAAACAGGAAATTATAAAACTTGCTAGTAAACATACAGTTAAAATCAGAATATATTGTAATTCTGACACGTTAACCAAGTAAATGGTGAAAAGTAAAGTATAACACCAGTATAAAGATCAAAAGAGAAAAATATTAAAAAACAACCATAACTAAAATAATTTGTAGGAATGCCTGGGTAGCTCAGTCACTTAAGCACTCTACTCTTGATTTCAGCTCAGGTCATGATCTCACAGTCATGAGATCAAACCCTGCATCAGGCTCGACACTGGGCGTGGAGCCTGCTTCAGATTCTTTCTGTCCCTCTCTCACAGTTCCACCCCTGCTTGCACACACACTCTCTTTCTGAAAATAATAAATAAAAAATAAATAAATAAAATTTAAAAGCATAACTACAGTAATCTGTTAGATACACAATATCAAAATGTAAAATGTAATTGTGACATCAAAAACAAAATGTCAGGAAGGAGTGTAACAGTGTAGAGCTTCTGTATGCATACAGAGTTAAGTTTTTCTCAGGTTAGAAGAAATCATTATAAGATATTTTACATAAGCCTTCTGGTAACTACAAGGCAAAAACCTATAGCAAACACATATCATATACAAGGAAAGGAATCAAGACACAACACTACATAAAAATCATCAAAAATACAGGAAGAGACCAAGAAAGGAATAAAGAAACAAAAGAACTACGAAAACAAAAACAAAAAACAGACAATAATTAACAGAGTGGTAATTGTAAGTCCATACTTATCAATAATTACTGTAAATGTGAACAGAAGAAACCCTCCAAGAGAAGTCACAGAGTGGCTGAATGGATAATAACACAAGATCCAACCATACACTGTCTACAAGACACTTGCTTCAGCTTTAAGGACATACACAGACAAAATGAGGACAAGGAAAAAGATATTCCACACAAATGGAAACCAAAAGAAAACAGGGGCCACAATATTTGCATCAAACAATATAGGCTTTATACCAAAAACTGTAATAAGAGGCAGATATGATCATTTAAATTTTTTTTAATGTTTTATTTATTTTTGAGATGGAGAGAGACAAGAGCATGAGCAGGGGAGGGGCAGAGAGAGAGAGGGAGACACAGAATCTGAAGCAGGCTCCAGGCTCTGAGCTGCCAGCACAGAGCATGACACGGGGCTCGAACTCACAAACCGCGAGATCATGACCTAAGCCAAAGTTGGACGCTTAACTGACTGAGCCACCAGGCTCCCCAAGAGATGATCATTTTATAATGATAAAAGGGCCCATTAATAAGATCTAGCAATTGTAAATATTTATGCACCCAACACTGAGCACCTAAATATATACAGCACATATTAACAGATCTGATGGGAGAAATAAATAGCAATACAGTAATAGCAGGGAACTTATACATAACTCCCAACAATGGATAGATTATGTCTTCAGAAATGTAAGGAAACACCGGACTTCAACTATACCTTAGACTAAATGGGCCCAACAGACATATAGGGAAAATTCCACCTAACAGTAGCATAATGTACATTCTTCTCAGGTACAATGGAACATCTCCCGGAGAGATCATGTTAGGCAAAAAAAAAAACAAGCATTAATGAATCAGGAAGATTAAAATCATATCAAGGATTTTTTTTTCTGATCACAAATGTATGAAACTAGAAATAAATGACAAGAAGAAAACTGAAAAATTCACAAATGTGTGGAGATTAAACAACATTCTCTTGAACAATCAATGGTCAACGAGGAAATCAAATGAGAGATCAAAACAATTTGATTTTTTTGATTTGATTTCAAAGACAAATAAGACAAATGAAAATGAAAACACAATATACCAAAACTTATGTGATACAGCAAAAGCCATCCTAAGAGAGAAATTTGGAGAGATAAATGGTTAATTACGAGGAAAAAAGATCTCAAATGAACAACCTAACTTTGTACCTAACATACTAGAAAAACAAGAGCAAACTAAGCCCAAAATTAGTAGGAAAAAAAAGGAAGTGGAGGATAGAAATCATTGAAACATAGACAAAACAAAAAGATAATAGAAAAGATCAGTGAAACTTAAAGCTATTTTTCTTTAAAAATAAACAAAATAGACAAACTTCAGCTAGATTTACCAAGAAGAGAGAGTGCTCAAAATCAGAAATAAAAGAGGAAACTTTATAACTGATGCTACAGAAATACAAAGGATCATTAAGGGATACTATGAATAACTTTAAGGGCAATTAACTGGACAACCTAGAATAAATGGGGAAAAATATTAGAAATATACAACCTACAAAAACTGAGTCATGAATAAACAGAAAATCTGATAGGCTGATCACTAGTAAAGACATTAAGTAAGTATTCAAAACCTCCCAACAAACAAAAGTCCAGGGCCAGATGGTTTCACTGATGAGTTTTGCCAAACATTTAAAGAAAAATTAATTCCAAACCTTCTCAGCCTTTTCTAAAAAACAGAAGAGGAGGAACACTTCCAAACATATTTTTCTGAGGCAAGCATTACCCTGATACCAAAACCAGACAAGGATACAATAAGATTAGAGGCCAATATCCCTATTGAACGTAGATGCAAAAATATTCAACAAAATTAAGAAACAAAATTCAACAACACATTAAAAGAATCACACTGGAGCACTGGGTGGCTCAGTTGGCTAAGCATCCGACTTCAGCTCAGATCATGATCTCACAGTTCATGGGTTCCAGCCCCGCATCAGGCTCTGTGGTGACAGCTCAGATCCTGAAGCCCGCTTTGGATTCTCTGTCTCCCTCTCTCTCTGCCCCTCCCCTGCTCATTCTCTCTCCCTCCCTCCCTCCCTCTCTCCTCCCCTCCACTCAAAAATAAAAATAAGCATTAAAAAAATTAAAAACAAGGGTTTTTTTTCTTAACAAAACAAGGGTTAAAATCATATCATCTCAATACATTTAGAAAAAGCATTTAACAAAATTCAATAACCATTTATGATAAAAATGCTCAACTAAGTGGGCATAGAGGGAATGTACACCAACATATTAAAGTCCATATATCACTAGCCCATAGCTAATATCCTTCTTAATGGTGAAAAGCTGAAAGCTTTTATTTTAAGGTTAGGAACAAGACAAGGATGTCCATTCTTACTACTTATATTCAACATTGCAATGGAAGTTATAGCCAGAGCTTTTCAGCAGGAAAAATTAAAGAAACGTATCATATCCAGAATAGGAGTAAAATTGTCGTTATTTGCCAAAGATAAAATATTACACTTAAAAAGAACCCTAAGACTCCACCAACATAACTGTTAGAACTAATTAACAAATTCAGTAAAGTTATAGGATATGAAATCAATGTACAAAACTGAGTTCCATTTTCATATACTAATAATGAATTATCAGAAAGAGAAATTAAGCAAATAATCTAATATACAATACATCAAAAAGAATAAAATGCCTAGGAATAAATTTAACCAAAGAGGCAAAAGTCTTATACACCAAAAGCTGTAACACACTGATAAAAGAAATCAAAGGTGACACAAATAAATGGAAAGATATTCTGTATGCAAGGTCTGGAAGAATATTGTTAAGATGTCCATACTACTCAAAGTAATATGCAGATTCATGCACTCTGTACCAAAATTCTAATGTTATTCTTCATAGAAACAGGAAAAACAATCCTAAAATTTGTATGGAGCCACACCTGAAAAAGCCAAAGCAATCTTGAGAAAAAACAACAAAGCTGAAGGCATCACACTACCTAATTTCAACCTATATTATGAAATTATAGTTATCAAAACAGTATGGTATTGGCATAAAAACAGATTCATAGATGAATGGAACAGAAAAAGAGCGCAGAATTAAACCTATGCATATATGGTCAATAAAGTTGACACACAGGAGCCAAGAATATGCAAAGAGAAAGGATAACCTTTTCAATAAATGGTGCTGGGAAACTGGATAGTCACAGTAAAAAAAAAATTAAATTTGACCCCTACCTTAGTCCAAAGAAGTCAACTTGAAATACAGTAAAAATTTTAAATCTAAGACCAGAAACCACAAAATTCCTAGGGGAAAAAAAATATGGGGTAAGCTCTGTGACATTAGTCTTAATGAAGATTTGTTTAAATTTTATACCAAAAGCAATGGCAAAAAAAAGAAAAAAATTAAAAAGAAGTACTATACCAAACTAAGAACCTTTACTGCAGCAAAGGAAATCATCAACAAAAGGCAATTTATGGGGGCGCCTGGGTGGCGCAGTCGGTTAAGCGTCCGACTTCAGCCAGGTCACGATCTCGCGGTCCGTGAGTTCGAGCCCCGCGTCAGGCTCTGGGCTGATGGCTCGGAGCCTGGAACCTGCTTCCGATTCTGTGTCTCCCTCTCTCTCTGCCCCTCCCCCGTTCATGCTCTGTCTCTCTCTGTCCCAAAAATAAATAAAAAGCGTTGAAAAAAAAATTAAAAAAAAAAAAAAGGCAATTTATGGAATGAGAGAAAATATTTGTGACCCACTTTTCCAATAAGGAGCTAATACCTAAAACATATCAGAAACTCATACAACTCAATCACACAAAAACAAACCAATTAGAAAATGAACAAAAGATCTGAATAGATATTTTTTTCAAAGAAGACACAAAAAATGGCCAACAGGTACATGAAAAGATGCTCAATCAACATCATCAATCATTAGGGAAATGAAAACCAAAACCACAATGAGATATTACCTCATACTTGTTAAGATGGCTTTGATCAAAAAGTCAAGAAATAACAGATATTGGCAAGGATGTAGAAAAGGGGGAACAAATCTTCACTTTTGGTGGGAATGTGAACTGGTGCAGCCACTCTGGAAAACAGTGTGGAGTTTCCTCAAAAAATTAAAAATACAGCTATTTTGATGACCCAGCAATTGCATTACTAGGAATTTATCCAAAGGATACTAAAATGCTGATTCGAAGGGGCACATGCACCCACAAAGCTTACAGCAGCGTTATCAACAATAGCCAAATTATAGAAAGAGCCCAAATGTCCACTGACTGATGAATGGATATGGAAGATGTGGTATATATATACAATGGTATATTACTCAGAAATCAAAAAGAATGAAATGTTGCCATATACCAAAATGTGGAAAGAACTAGAGTGTATTATGCTAAGCGAAAGAAGTCAGGCAGAGAAAGATAAATATATGATTTCACTCATATGTGGTATTTCAGAAACATAACAGATGATCATAGGGAAAGGGAAGGAAAAATTAGAAAAACAGAGAGGAAGGCAAACCATAATAGACTCTTAAATAGAACAAACTGACGGTGGCTGTAGGGGAGGTGGGTGGGGAGATAGGCTAAATGGGGGATGGGCCCTAAGGAGGACACTTGCTGGGATGAGCACAGGGTGTTATATTTAAGAGATGAATCACTAAATTCTACTCCTGAAACCATTATTACACTACATGTTAACTAACTTGGATTTAAATTTAAAAAAAAAAAAAAAGACAATATGAGGTGCCTGAGTGGCTCAGTTGGTTAAGCATCCGACTTGGGCTCAGGTCATAATCTCACAGTTTGTGAGTTCGAGCCCCACGTCAGGCTCTGTGCTGACAGCTCAGAGCCTGGAACCTGCTTTGGATTCTGTGTCTCCCTCTCTCTCTGCCTTTCCCCCATTGGTGCTCTCTCTCTCTCTCAAAAATAAATAAAATGTAAAAAAAAAAAAAAAGATAAGAAATAACAAATGCCAGTGAAGATGTGCAGAAAAGGGAACCCTTATACACTGTTGGTGGGAATGTAAACTGGTACAGCACTAGGAAATATGGAGGTTGCTCAAAAAATCAAAAATAGAACTACCCTGTGATCTAGCAGTTCCGCTTCTGGGTATCTATATTCCAAGAAAAAAAGAAAAAATGCTATCTGAAAGAGAAGTCCATACTCTCACATTCATCATTATTCGCAATAGCCAACATATGGAAACAACTAAGTGTTGACCGTTGAATAACAAGAAAATGTGGGATTCTCTCTCTCTCTTTCTCTCTCTCTCTCTCTCTCACACACACACACACACACACACACACACACACACACCCACACAAATATTATTCAACATTAAAAAAGAAGAAAACCCTGCCATTTGTGAGAACACAGATGGACCTGCAGGGAATTATGCTAAGTGAAATAACCCAGGGAAAAACAAATACAATGTGGCATAATTTATATGTGGAATATAAAAAAAATAAAAATAAAATTTGCATTCATAGAAACAGAATAATTGTCGCCTAGGATGGGCAGGCAGGGGGACACAGAGAGGCTGGTCAAAGGATATAAACTTTCAATTTTATGTGAATATGGTCTGAGGGTCTAATGTAAAACCTGGTGAAAGCAGTTAATAACACTGTGATGTACAACCAGAATTTGCTAAGGGAGTAGAAAATAAATGTTCTCACATACACCAAAGAGGTAAATATGTGAGGAGATGAAAATGTCAATTAACTCAATGTTGGGGATCCTTTCACAATGTATATATGTATTAAATCATCACTTTGTACTCTAAATATATCACAATTTCATTTGCCAATTTTAACTCGATAAAGCTGAAAAAATAGTAAAATCAATATGTGACACAATGTCCCCCCAAAAGCACTCTCGATTAATCAGATTAAGTATAAAAGATGAAACTTCTTAGTTGTTCAGATCAGAGGATGAGGCTCCTTCTCTGTGGGTGGCTGATCCGTTTTCCTGTGAAGGGAGTAGACATTCTGGTATACCTTTGGTCAAAAGAAGATCCTGTGACAAGACTTGGAAATTAAGCCTTAAATTGGTGGTCAAGCGGACCCCCTACACTCTCTCTGAGATGCTACTATGACCAGCCTGTAAGGTGGTCAGACATATCAGGACCTGTTGCGTGAGCAGGAGGAATGTGATCTTTGCCAGAGCCACGAGGGAGCCGCACATCCTGTAGAGATGACTAAATGAAGACATATCTACTACCTTGTGAGCCAGGTTACCTATTTTCACAAAATAACAAAGAATGCTGGAAAAGAGAAATAAATGTAGCTTGAATGCTCAAAATAAGCTATGCCACAGGGGTATCAGGGAGGAACCATGTGCTCCTGAATGGCTAGACTACTGAGATTTGGTGACTGAGACAGCCGTTAAACAAGAAAAAGAAGAGGAAGAGAAAGAAGAGGAAAAGGAGGAGGAAGAAGCGGAAGAAGAAAAGGAAGAAGAAGAATCATGAAGCATAAAACTCTAGGTGCCCTTCTCCATGAATATGCTTGAAGAATCAGGCTTCCATTATATTGAGAACAAATTCATTGTGTTGTTAGATTGTGTGAGACAGGTATCAGCAAACTACTACCTAAGAGCTAATAATACATTTTACATTTCTAAATGGTTAAAAAACATAAAGAATATTTCATGACATGTTAAAGTTACAGGAAATTAAAATTTCAGTGTCTGTAAATCACCATTTGTTGGAATACAGCCCTGGTCATTAATTTACATATAGTTTATTGTTACTTTTACAATGACAGTGTAGCTGCAACAGAGGCCACATAACCACAAAGGCTAAAATACACACCGTGGAGCCTGGGTGGCTCAGTTAAGCATCCCACTCTTGGTTTCAGCTCAGGTCATGGTCTCCCAGTTCATGAGTTTGAGCCCCACATCAGGCTCTGTGCTGACAGCACGGAGCCTACTTGGGATTCTCCGTCTCCCTCTCTCTCTGCCCTTTCTTTGCTCATGCTCTCTCTCTCTCAAAAATAAATAAATATTAAAATATATATACACACTCTTGGGCCTATTATAGAAAAAATCATCAATCCCTATTAACACAGATAACCAATAGAGCTCTTTAAGGATGTGTGCCCATTATTAGAATTGTCTGATCATGCTAAAATTTCACAGATATATCACCTCTAGGGCATCTGTCAAGTATCCAAATACATCACCATCAGATTATGAGATCTCTCCTTTTTAGAGAAATTTCCCCAAAGTGATCAAATATAGGCCCTATCTCCTTTATGTTCACCTTTCTTTTAGACTAATAACCCGCTGAAAAAGGAGATGTGGAAGCAGCTGTTTTTTTGTTTTTTGTTTTTTTTCTATCTTGGATCCTTAGAAGTCACTTTCTACAATTTATGTAATCTGAAAACCTCCTCCATCATGATTCACTTTTAAATTGTATTAAAGCATATCATTTTGTTTATTTTTACAGTTTTCTGAAGGAGAGACAGATGGAACTTAAACAGGGAATCCCAAAACCCTCTGTTGGCTGTTGGTTGCCAGCCAGGCTCTCCTGCAGCTGAGCTGTGAAAGTGATTGGCTGGTTCCCACTGAGCCCCAAGACCCATTGGTTGCTTCCCACTGAGCTGTGATCCTGATTGACAGCTTCACAATCTCACTCCCTGGGCTTTGTCTGTTATTTCTTGCCTTTAGCAGTGCACCTGCATAGCTGCTAAGAGTGGAAATGAGAGTCATGAGCCACATCTCAAAGTTTTGTGTCCTTTGTGTTCTCTCAAGGAAATAGGTGGGAGGAGGAAGGGAACTCTAGCAATAAAAAAAGGAGAGAACTACATATGCAAAACAAATTATTGGGTATATGAAATTAATATCCTATAAACTTTGGGCTTTACACTCAATCTAATAACATATTTAACATATTTTGAACGGTAACTTAAGAGTCTTGGGAAGATGTCGTCCTAGACTTTAGATACATACATTCTGGAAACTGCAAATATGTATTCATATTATAAATCAATAAACTGTCACCTTTATTAATTTACCTTTTGTTATTTTGATGTGATGAAATCCATCCCTCAGTGCTTAATCCCCCAGCAGTAGATTAACTGATAAGAATCTAGAACCTGGACTCCAAACTGGGATTATACCTTGATGTCTTCAAGATCCCCACTTTGGGATTTTGATTTCGGGAGCCTGATAATCTTTTCTTTTGTCATCTCTACAAAGCATAGTTTCAATTACTGTAATAGGAATGAGGTGATTCTGAATTATCATCCTAACCATCATCTTCTCTGTACTATTCTATAAAACCAAGATCCTACCACATAGCTCCCATCTTCTAAATAAAAATTAATTCATCTTACTTAACCAAGGAGGTGCAAAACTTGTACAATAAAAACTACAAAACACTGCTAAAGCAAAGAAAATCTCAATAAATGGAAACACAACTTATGTTCATGGGCTGAATGACTTACTAGTGTTAATACTGTTAAGATGTCAGTCAATACTACCCGAAACAATCTATAAATTCAATGCAATCCCGATCAAATCCCAATAATTTTTATTTGAATAAACGAAAAAAAAAAAAAAACCTCCCACGGTGCCTGCGTAGTTCACTTAGTTAAGCGTCCAACTCTGGATTTTGGCTCAGGTCATGACCTCACAGTCCTGAGATCAAGCCTCTCACTCTGCCCCTGCCCTGACCCCCAGTCTGCTTAGGATTCTCTCCCTTTCCGCCACTCACTCATGCACATGCTCTCTAAAAAGTAAAAATAAAAAATAAATAAAAATGAAACAATCCCATGCCAGAATTCATGTGGAATCTTAAAGGATCCCAAATAGCCAAAATAATACTGAAAAAGAACAACACAGAAAGACTCATACTTGCTGATTTCAACTTGTACTACAATGCTAGTCCCTAATTGGGATCCCTAATTGATCTCAGTATAAAATGTAACTCAAAATGGATCAAAGACCTAAATGTAAAAACAGAAACTATAAAACTTTCAGAAGAAAACATAAGATTAAAACTGTATACCATTGAATTTGGCAAGAATTTCTTGAATAGGACATCAAAGGCACAAGCAAGAAAATTTTAAAAAGTCGAGAAATTGGACTTCATAAAAAATTTTGTGCATCAGAGTACACTATCAACAGAGTAAAAAGACAAGTCATCAAATAGGAGAAAATATTTGCAAATCATGTATCTCATAAGGGATTAACGTCTAGAATTTATACAGAACTCCTAAAACTCAATAAGAAAACAAACACACAATTTTGAAATGGGCAAAAGACTTCAATAAACATTTCTTCAAATAGAATACGGCCAATAAGCACATGAAAAGATGCTCAATGTTACTAATTATTAGGACATACAAATCAAAACTACAGTGAGATATGACCTCATACCCTTTGGGATAGCTATTATTTAAACAAATGGGTTAGCAAGGATATGAAGAAACTGGAAGGCCTGCTTACTATTGATGTAAATATAAATGGTATACCCACTGCGGACAACAGTGAGGTGGGTTCCTCAGATAATAGAAAGAAAATTACCCTATAATCCAGCAATTCCATTTTTGGATATATACCCAATTGAATTGAAAGTAGGGCCTCAAATATTTGTATTTGCACACCTATGGTATCTATACACCCATGTGTGTAGCCGTATTACTCACAGTGGTGAAAATAAGGAAACAACCCAACTATCCGCCAAAAGATGAATGGATAAACAGACTGTGGTATGTACATACAACAATGATGAAGCCTTAAGATGTAAGGAAATTGTAACATCTATTACAATATACATGGACCTGAACATTATGCTGAGTGAAATAAGCCAGTCCCAAGAGAACAAATATTGTATGATTCCAATCATGTGAGGTACTTAGAATAGTCAAAATGATAGAGGCAGAAGTGGAATGGTAGTTGCCAGGGACTGGGGGAGGGAAGAATGGGGTTGCTATTTAATCAGCACAGGGTTTTAGTTTTACTAGATGAAAAGGATATGGAGATAGATGATGGCAAAAGATGTGCATCACTGTGAATGTACTTAATACCACTGAACTGTGCACTTGAGTGTTAAGATGGTAAGTTTTTTGTTACGTGTATTTTGCCAGGTTAAAAAAAATGAGGAAAAATGAATTCACCTTTTGACATGCCTAATTCATAGAACTATTGTGAAAATCAATGATCTGTTATTTAGTATAGGACATTCCCGTGAAAAGTATAAAAATCATACATATTCAAAGTGGTATTACTTGAAACATTTTTTTTCCAAAATTAACTCTATCAGGTTTACAGTTTTCATCAGGTTTTCAAGCCTTACAGAAGGCAACAGCAGTTACCACTCCTAATGGATTTGAACTAGTACAGGAAACAAATTCTTAGAGCTGGCCTGGGTCCTTTAACGTGGGGCATCTTAAAGTGTGAACTACCATCTGTATCCTGCTCTCCCCTTCTTTCCCATAGCACCTATCACCTTCTAACATAATATGATTTACTTAGCAATTGTGGTTTTTTTTTAGTTTTGTCTCTCCTGTTTAGCTCCTCATGAATGGGTCTCATTGTCTATCATGTTCACTGATATACGCCAAGCCCCTGGAATAATGTCAAGCACATAGTAGGTATGACAGCAGATATTACCAATTTCGTCAATTTTTATCTAACCCAAGTAGTTATCATTAAGTTATATAGGGTAAAACATAGACGTTCATCTTTATTCAGGCTCTCATAAGCCTAATACCTTCCAAAGGAGTTATTTCTAGGCAGGTGCCTTTTTGTTCATTTTGGAATTGTCTGAAATACACGGTAGATGGGTCGCCAACTTATTGAATTATTTAATCAATATTTATTAAGCACCTCCTATGCACTAAGCCCTTTTCTAGATGATTTCCTCAATTACATTCTCTCTGTCCAAGCCTGATTATGGACTCCTGGGTTGCTACTACTAATGCAGAAGATTTACATTGTAAGACAAACTTTCAGGTGCACATCACCATTTGTATAAGATAACTGAACTAGTCAGGCAATGTAATCCTCTCTAAGCCAGCTTCCACTCTACTCGAGGTTAATAGAATACGGCATGAAGCCCAAACGCTGATCTTTCATAAATATGAGAAAGGAAATTAACTAAACCTACACTTATGTAGATTGCAGGTATGGTTCTATTTTTGTCACTATCTTCCAAAGGAAACCCAGTTGCAATGAACAACCATTGAGTGAATGAGAAAATGCTCTAATGCTTTTCCCCCAAGGTCCCCAATCACAGAACCAGCGGCCTTTAATTGTGACTCATTTACTTAATGTAGTATTAAAAAAAAAAAAAACTGCTGTCATGTGGAGCTTTGAGATATCCTGCACTCAATGACATGTTCTTCTGTTTGTACATTAGAAATGGCATACAACAGAATCTAACAAACTTCAAAACTCCAGTGCTTTATGGCTCTTTTTTTTTTGGCCTCATTTATTTTCCTGATTTATTCTTGTCCTTTCGTGCCCTTAGTCTCCTCTGCTTTGTCTTCAAACATCTAATTGCCATGTGTTCTGATGGATAAGCCCGGCTGTGGGCTCCTGTTTTCAGTAATAGCAGCTCTCTCCCTTTATCACTCTTTTTACAAAGGAGATTTTCCTAATTAAATGATCTTTGCACTCGTCATTTCCTAACTCTCATTTCATATCTGCTTTGCTAGATGATCGCCAAGGTCCCCTTCTAGTTCTAAAATTCTATGACATTTGTGTGTGACAAATACTAAGGAGATCATAGAATTCATCATTCTCTTCTAATTTTTTTTTTAGTATTACAGCCTGCTTTCTCATTTCAGTGATATTTTACAGTCAATTTGCCTTCAGATTTTTCTCACAGAATCTTTTCCAACAACTGGAGGTTTTTTAGCTTCCAAAAACACAGAACATCTGTGTCACTGGCAAGTTCGCCATAGGCTGCCTTAATGGTAGGTGTTGAAAGAGCTAGAACTTTTGGTGTATCATATGTTAGAGGAGGCACATAGACAGCGATGAAAACCCCCTTCTTCCTGACTGAACCCATGGCAGACAGGGCTCATGGCTTCTAGAAAACACTTCCAGCTGAGGAAGGAAGTAATCTCAGAATACTTTTACCATATAGGAGGCGTCAGGAAACCATTCCTAATGAATGTGAATAGGTAACTGGAAATGAGACCTGAGAACGGGCTTGAGTCAGCCTTTAAAACAAACTTCTCCAAGGATGAGTTACTGTCTTTTTCCTGCTCTATTTTTACTTTTCCACAGAACATATTACATTCTAACATAACATATAATTTACTTAGTTATCATATTTATTATTTTGTCTCTCCTGCTAAAATACAAACTTTCCAAGGCCCGCAAGTTCTGTCTATGGAGGTCACCGACACGCGCCAAGCATCTGGAATAATGCCAGGCACACAGCAGGTACTCAAGAAATAGGTCTAATAAAGAAATGAATGATTTCTTCCTCCACCAGCATCCGAATCTCAGGGTCCAGCCCAGAATGAAGTGAATGAGGCCTCTAGGGTACAAAATTTAAGGAGGCACTCACCCTCAGGGTCAACACTGCCCAAACACAGTCTCAGGGAGTCAAGAGGACTCCCTCAATTTTGCATCTCAGGCACCTCATTTGCCTTGCCCCAATCCAAGATCTGACAACCATCATTATTAAAAATACACATTATTTTTCCCACCACACCCTGTACCTATTAAATCACAACCATTGTGGGAAAAATGGTGGCCTGGAATTTCACATGTCATGAGCTACTTGGCCATTCCTACACACAATTTTATTTGAGAATCAGTGCTTTAAATTCAGCAGCATTGCCAAGAAGACTTTGTCCCTAAACCATCTTGAGCCACTTCGTTCATTTCATTCAAGGCCCTTCATGAATTTTGTGTAGCTTAGCTTTGCCCTCTTTTCCCTGACAGAGCTCTGATAGTAGTTAATGTATCATCTTTTCATGGCCCAGAACACTACTCCCAACATGACTATATACTGCACCTAACTGTCATATAATGCCGTTTGATGTATACCACCATTGCCACTCACATATGAGGAAATTATGGCACAGAAAGGTTACAAGTAAGTCACCTGTGGTCATGCAGATTCATAGAGACTACATTCTAGACAGAGTTCTTTCAATATTCTAGTTCCCAGGGAATTGCTGTCATGCAATTCCTAGATCCTCTCAGATTTCTTCTTTACTCAGGTATTCTCTTTATTGAGAAAACTTTTCCACTCATTCTTCTGCCAAAATCATCCCCATTAAAATCACACCCATTCTCCATTATCCAATTAAAATTCCAGTTTCTTCAGGAAGCCATCTTCAAACACTGTGGTGTGAGGTACCCTTCCCTTTCTTGTGGTCATTTAACTTGGTTTCTCTCTTGTTTACCCTAAATTAGGTTTGGTGCAGAACTAACCAGATCTGATTAAATATTTTGACACACTAGCCCTTATCAAGCCTTATTTCCTCTACGTGTTGTCCCTTTCTCTCATTAAAGCACCACCCATGCTATTCTATACTCCCTGCTTCTGAAGAAAAAAATCACCATGAAGAAAAAAAAATAAGTAAGTAAGTAAACTCTTGGCTCTTGAGTTTCAAAAGTCCAGCACATTCTCCTAGAGAAGAAATTACTCATGAGCAAAGGCCATCAATTAGAGAAATCTTTTGATGAGTAGAGGCCACAGCTTTCTGGATGACTTGTAATTCCACCCACCCAGTTAGATAAAAATCCCCAACTTGGATGAGAAGTAGAGGGGAAGGCAAGGAATAAACAGAGATTTTAGGTTCATAAAGAAGGGGAGCCCCACAACAAGTGCAGATGTGACAAATCTTATTAGTTTAGAAAGACAGGAGAGCAGCAAGGACCTGTACATCAACTGTGGACTGGAGCCCAAGAAAGCAGCAAAACTCTAGAGAAAACCTGTAGCTGTACACGCAGGCAGAGGGGGCATGATGCACACAGAGCATGACTCAGGGTAACAAATCAACTAATTTTGCCCGAAGCAGTATCAAACCAGACAGTGCCTTAGTGTTAAAGGTGCTTTCTTAGACTAAGGTGGCATTTAAGCAGCAAAATGATTTCACATGCCCCAAAGCAGTTTGCCAAGATCTGAGGAAAAGCTGTTCTTGAATGGTAGGGATGATGAGTGATTCCACAGTGTCTAGAATGGCCAATGGGCCACATGGCAACAAGAGTATCATGCATGTATCAGCACTGACAGATCATGACCAGTCCATTTTCATGACCCATCCTCCACCAGCCATGATCCTGACACTTTAGAACTTGGACAGTTGTCCCCATGTTTATATCTTACATTCCCTTTGTACCACAAAGTTTCCCTTGATTCTGATCAGCTCCCTGGCTCAAGCCCCGGCACAGGGCGTGCTCGACATGTTTATGTATATGAATCGCATAAATTTGAAAATTGATACTTTTGCCAGGAAAACCCTGGCACTCTAAATGACATGAATAGTCATTAGAGTGGTCAATGACAAGATCTGAGAAGTGGATACCTCTATCATGGCTGTCTAATCATAGCTGTTTTGTTCAGATCAAAAACACCCCCACATCCCAAGTTCTGGAATACGCAGCAGTAACAAACAGTATAAAGAAAGCACATGAGAGATACAGCTATTTTATTTTGGTTTGTAAAAATCAAAGTCCACTGAATTCTTAAAAGACCCACAAAACAGTGACATTTGCTGAGGCTCCACCAGAGAGGGCCTCTTTAAAATTTAAAAAAATGAAACACACGGTTTCTGGCGAGTTTTCCTTGGGGAAAGTTAGATGTTGGAATATCCTTAACTTCAAGGTAATTTATACATTTCAGACAACTGAAGGCCTTCATTTTTTGATCAAGGGAAAAAAAAATATATATATCAATGTATAGATTTTTTTTAACATTTATTTATTTTTGAGAGACACAAAGAGACAGAATATGAGCAGGGGAGAGACAGAGAGAGACAGACAGACAGACAGACACACATGTGCGTGCGCGCGTGCACACACACACACACACACACACAGAATCTGAAGCAAGCTCCAGGCTCCGAGCTGCCAGCACAGAGCCCGATGCAGGGTTCGAAGTTGGATGCCGAAGTTGGGTGCCCAAATGACTGAGCCACCTGGGCACCCCAATGTATAGATTTTCTTTTTAAAAAAAGAGTACATAGCTGAAATCAGGATGGAAAAAAATGAAAGGAAAAAGAAATAGACATACTATATAATAAACCAAGTCATCTTACTTTCTGACCGCTACCACCATTGGAACATTTGAACCAAAAGACTTAGATTTCAATTTTACAAATAAAATAAAATTCAGAGACTGAGTTAAAAGTAAAGATATGTGAAAAGTGAGACTCCATGGGAAATAACAATTCCTTGAATGGGTGTTAAAGCTTATCAGAGGACTTAAGAATACTGAACATTGGAGTATGCATCCCAAATCTAGCTTACTTTGTAAATTTGTTGTTTTGTATAATTAACCTTTCCAAAGAAAGAAGATGCGGGACCTGATCTCAGCCTTAGGACAACATCAGGAAGCACTAGGTCACTTAGGTGTTTTTGATGTAACTGGCATCACCATGGGCTAGTGATCCTCATGTTATTTGTTTTCTTATCCTGGGGGTTTTGTCTCCTGCTTGTAGACATGATGAATTCTTGGCTGCAGCAAACTAGCAGCAATAGAGGACCTCAAGGGGTAGGGATGGCATGGTCTTCAGAACGAGCTGTATTCTTTTGGATTTGTATTTAATCAAAGCCTCATTAGTAAGATACTCCAGATTTGGGATGTTTTTGAGAAATCTCATGAGTTTCAGACAGGGGAAGAAAAGGGAAATCAATAAAAATATGAGGGCACATTACAATAGCAGCGTTTCAGGAGGACTGAGGCAGGGATAGCTTCTTAATTCCAACTATTTTTAAAAATCATTTCATCATTTAAAAATCAACTAATAAGATGACTAGAATGAAAAACATCTGTGCCCTAGTCATCTATCCTTCCCTAGCCTCCCACATCCCAGAGACACAATTTTCAACCCTTTTAGTTTTTCCTTCTAGTATTTGCCTTCATGTTTACAATTCACATGAGTATATTTCAGTTATTGATCTCCCACGTTTAGTTATTACTCATTGATTTGTTACTAAGTAAGATGGCAGTTTAACTCTCTACTACCACCAGCCGCCTTCACACCCCCACTAGTTTCCCTCTCCTTCTTCCTCTTGGTATAATTCAATCACATCTTTAATAAAATCCATATGTGGCTTTTAAAAACATGATTACGACTATGTAAATATTTGTCATTACTAAGCTATGTCAAATACTATTTCAATTCCATTCCATTTCAACACTCTATTTTTCCTTGAGTTAATTGCCTCTTTTATTCTTTATATGTTTGTCTTTCTTTGAAATATGACTAACATTTGCCTGACAGTCCAGTTATTGACCTCTAGGACAATGGCCTCAGCTGGAACAACTGGGGTAATATGGCACCTGCTCCATGTAGTTCTTCCAATGGATTAACCCAGATGTGTCGTCTTGGGTTGGCCAGGGGGAAAAAAAAGCAGTAGAGATGTCCAACTCTTTGTTTGAATGATTTGCCTAGCCTTTACTTCTGTTACATTTGCTAACATCTCACTGGTCAAGACAAGTCACAAAGCCAAACTCAAAGTCAAGGGGCAAGAAAATAGACTCTGAACCTTTGGCAGGAAAACTGCCATCACATGGCAAATGACTACAGACCAAGGAAGGAAGAACAAGGACCACCATTACTTTAACTGGTCTTTCACAGTCATGAATCAGGTGACCATATTCTGAATGGGTCTGTTTCTGATTCTCTAGCTTCTTCTTTTCATTTGTCCTACTCAAATCAATACTCCATCTGAATTAGTGGAGCTCTGTAATACGCCTTAATAATTTGTGTTCAAAAACAAAAACAAAAAAACCCACAAGCCGAAAATGCTATCAGTTAGACAAAGCACCCCAATCAGTGCTTACTACATAATCAGTTTCAAAGTCCCCCAGAACTACAGTCTTAACAGTCAGTCAGAAATTGTTCAGCAGCACCAAAGAGTGCCACATGGGTCCTCCCCATCCCTCAAAGAGGAGATGATCTGCACCCTAGAAGATGCGTTGCCTGAAACAATCTTTTTCTTTTGCTTCAATTTCTTTGCCCCTTCCTGCTTCCATTTGGTGAAACTCCTTGGACTGTCGACTTGTTAGATGGGGTACTGCTGGATTCATGAATCATTTAATGAAGCCAATTAAACCTTCAAATTTCCTTGGCTGAATTTTGTTATTTAACACTTGTAATGTTAAATCTTAGAATTTGTTGTTCTTGATAATAGCCTGGACTATTTTTGGCTCTTTTCATTTCCATATAAATTTTAGAATACAGTTTTGCTAATTTCTGCAAAAGTATCTCTTGGGATTTTAATTGGGATTGCACTGAACTGCCAATGTGGAACTTTACCGAACCCTGTGCTCCTGGAAAATAGCAAAGGTCAAGATATCTCCCTACCCTTTTGTTCCAAAAAAAGAGCTTACTTCAAAGAATTATCTTCCCTTACATGACTTGAAGAAGATTCAAAAGTGCCCACCTTATTTACCCAGGACAAATCCAGATACAGACCCTCAGAATTACCATTTCTTTGATTCAGAAATGATGCACTGATCTCTTTGCACTCAGTGACTAATCCGGAAAAAATGGATATATACATCTCTTGTGTTTTCTTTATATGTTTGCATGTTCAACTATAGTATCATCTGAAAAAGTTGGAAAATCAGGAACTTATTAATATTCAACCACTCACGTGGGAGGGATAGAATAAAATGTATAATCTTTATAGAGGAAAAATCATGAATATCATTATATGCATCACACGTCCATAATTTGACCAAAGATATTTTCTTAGAAGTGATGTTTTCAGGCACTAAATTCACTAAGTACGCAATTATGTATATACTGGAAGATTTACACAAGCATTGTTTTCAATAGAGGAAAAAAGGAAACAGTTCAATTCTCCAACAAAAGAGGAATGGATGAATACAACTATATTCATTGCTAAATATGGTATCAGTACATTAGATTTTTAAAAAATAAAACCACACATAAAATTTTTGTTGGAAACATTTATATGTGTATATGTACATTTAAAATATGAAAGCACATATTAAAATGTTACTAGTCAACATCTGTGAACTACACAAAATGTCTATAAAATATAAGCTTATATAGGTGTTAAAAATAGCACCACAAGGAAACAATGATGAAAGCAGGAAGGAGGTCAATAGCCTTTATTTCTACTTGATTCTGAAAAGTTGTTATTTATCAGCCTAAGACTGAGGTTTAACCTTGGTTATTCACTTCCGAAAAGAGTAACTGAGCACTGGACCCGTTAGAGAAACATTAGGGGTAGGAAATTTTAGACACTGTTAGAAGCTCAAACAATATATATATTGACAACCATTAATAAATTCAATTAAGTGTGGGATCTGATCTCTGTTATACCGTTTGTCTTCAGGATGATTACCATCTGTTAAGCATGTATATGGCCTGACATTTGCTAAGTATTTTGCACCTATTAGTTGTCCCTAGCATTCCGTAGAAGAGGAAAACTAAGGCTCTGGGGACTAATATGTATCATTTACTTTTATATATAAAATTGCATTAAGAAATTCACTTACACATTTGTTGTATGTATATAGCAAGTCAAAGAAAATTAACCTGGATGTATAGACAGATGTACCTCTCTAATTGGCCAAAGGGGTTTGCTGTGACTTCTTTCATATTCATCTATTCCTGTTTTGAAGTGCGCTCAAAGAACTAAGGTTTGGACATGCCGGTGATGAACTGAGGCTGTAACAGAACAGGGAAAGCTATTTCATTATAAATCTTTTCAGTCCATGTTGCTGCCCTTGAAACATTATCAAATAGCATTCCCTTTAGTTACTATTTAGACAAAGGGTATAAAATTCATGCTAAGCTCTCCCTACCCTTAATGTCATCGCTCTTCTCTGTATCTTCTCAAATTGGTCAATGCTCTGCATTGAACAAATACCGTGTTCACAAGACTGCCCTGCCAAGTTAATCAGTGACAAGAATCAGATCACTGATCACCCAGAATTTGGAGAGGAGCTTAGGAGAGGTGTAGGCTGCGTAAGGACTTAAGGAATCTTTTGGGTATGGTACAAGGGTTCTCTATCTTGATGGTGGGAGTCATAATTTCATGCATGCGTATGTCTGACTAAACAGAATTGTACACTTAAAATAAAAGCAGCGAACTGCATGTAAATTATATCTTAACAAAGTTGGTTAAATAAATAAACTCGCAAAATAGTTCCTGTACCTCAGGAGAACTTAATGATCATGTAGCAACTCTTTCTCTTTCTATACTTTCTGAAGCTTCTGTTGACTATGAGACCCAGGAATAAACCCAAAAGCCACTTTCCAGACCATCCAGGTATATTCCATTTTAAATATCTCAGTTTAGAAAAGGTTATCTGGAATTCATTCATTTTTGTTTTAGAGCTGGCACCTGTTTATAGTTTATATTTTACACCTGTTTATAGTATATATTGTTGTTCAGAGATAAAGAACTAAAGGTCCCAGTATCTCTTTTAAAGCATCATCCTTCACAACCTATCACCTTGTAACTATCCCAAGCTGAAGTCAAATAAGGATTAAAAGGGAATGGGTATGGATGCAAAAATAATGTTTTTTGAAGGCAGACATATTTAAAATGAAAAAACCATAAGCAATCGATTTTTCACATATAATTACAAAACATATTACCACAACCTTTTGCAGACTCCAACATAAGATAAAGAAAGCCCTCAGACTTCTAAAGGTCTGTGAAATCAGTCAGAATGATTATTTTATATTACAAATAATTCCTGATGTTTGAAGGATAAACACATGGTGTTCTTCACCTGCTCCCCAAAGTAAACAAAACAGGACACATCATTTTCTTAAAAAAAGTAACTAAAAATAACTAAAATATTAGAATTAATTGAAATTAAGATTTCAAAACAGAACATAGCTTGCTATGGGTGAGCAAGACTTTTTTTTTTCCTTCAAGATTCTTTATCTCCTGGCCTATAAAAAAATGGCATAAGGTATACCTTAGAGATACATCCATTTTTCCTTGCCATTCTTCACATCTGTAGTGTATTTCTATTTGAACAAAGCCCATAAGTAAATAACTCTATGTACTTTGTCCTTAGATTTGACTCCAGCATCTCTAAAACTAGACGGTTTGTCTGGTTGCAGTTGATAAAATAGGAGAATACACAACTGACATCCGAAATCTGTGAGCAGGTAGAGTCAGACATGCTGTCACCAAGCATTAAGCCACCACCACGGCTAAAAACAACGTTCAGGTAACAACCTGAATTCCATACCCACCACACTAAGCTAAAACCAAAAGAAAATAACAAGATTGCAACCATCTTTCCGAAAGTGGCTCATCTGACATGGGATAGCAGTTCTACATATACTAGTCAAATAATTTCTTTTAGTTATCCTCAAAATAAGAGTAATGATCCAGTGAAAAGTAGCACTTAAGTGTGTATTTAGCTAAGGAACATCCTTAGCTAAAGGAACATCCTTAACTAAATACATTTGAAACGAGCACTAATCGTTACTCTTCCAATTGAGAGCAAAGTAATTTTGTATCCTTTAAGTATAACGTAATGTATTTTCCTCATTATTGATTAGTACCAACAAAATTATATTAATTGACCTTCATAAGAAGTCTAAATAGCAGCATATCTTTCTAGGGCCCATGACTTCCAAGTGAATTTATTTGGAGCACATTTCCATTTTTCTTTCACATATAAGTAGTTACTGACTCCCTATTTATTTTTTCAAAGGATAAATTAAAACCAGAAACTCCTTGTTGTGTTTTCTTTTCCACAGAGTCAGTCTCTTAGAATGATGCATTATCCTAGATTAATTATTACATCTTTGGATAATATTCTTTTCAGGAGAACAAGAATATGATTAAAACTGGCTCTGTGTGCACAACAGAAATGAGACTATATTGGTGATAAAAACCTATTGTAGTTGATTATTTCGTAGACAGTATGGCACACAAAATACTTCTTTTTCTGAATAAAATGCTCTCAGAAAGAGCTAGATGTGTTTGTATTTTTATTCTACTTCTTCAGTTGATTTTTTTTTACTACTTTCTTTACTCCTTTTGTTTGTTTTGCTCTGCATTCAGAATGGACAAACGTCTAAAATAAACTCTTCAAAGACTGCCTAGATACCAAGAAAATTCATGATTATATGACTAATGAATACTTAGTGATTACACCTAAATACAGTTCACCATAAGTATTCTTGGTTATTTTTATAGTGTCTTTTCCTTACTCACCAGCCAAATCAATTCTAGGCCACCAAGTTTGTTGGTATTATTGACATATTGGTCTGTCATCAACTGATTTTATAATGTTGCTTCATTTAATACATCCCATCTTAACTAAATCAAGTTCTTGCCCTGGACTTATTGATCTCTCCCGATAGGTTCCCTGTTTTTCCTTCCTCATCACTTTTTGATCTTTCCACTCCTAGTCCTAAACCCTTGGCACAAGGCATCTCCAAAAAGTCAATTTTCAGCCATAACTCACCCTGAGTCTGAATTCCCTCCCACAAAAGCTATTCTTACAACCTCAACTGTTATCTGTGCCCTTCTGGAACTTCAGACGAGAAACCATGAAGGCTTGTTGGATGCCTTTTTTTCACCACTCACTCACATGTGGAATTTTAAGGTCCCCTGGTGGGTCCTTCACAACATAATTGCAACCATGCTCTTCCCATTCTCCCCATTCTCGGCACCATAACCCAATACTGTCCCACCATCTGAAACTCAAAATACTGTGGAAATACCAAAATTTCAGACTTCAAACTACATCCCTCAGTTTGTGTCTCATACCTGAATTACCATAAACCTCTTGGATGACAAATGCAATAGTGAAAACTATAGGTGGATCAAAAGCCCTGTCCAACCACAGGGGCTAAACCCGTGAGCGGATGAGGTAGGCAGCAGGAGGCCACAGTAGCAGTATCTTTTGCAGGACCTCAAGATGTTGAAAATACCATCACTGGAATACCTATCCCTCCAGTTTTATACAATGGATCGAACATTCACTGACAAGTGGAAAAGCCGGACTACCAGAGAGGAAACTAGGCAGAATATGATGAAGGCCTGAGAGGTAATGTTTGATAATCATGTGTCCATTACTGTTTCATAGATCTCTTTATTCTACTCAGATTAACTTCTAATTTTTTTAACATCTACTTATTATTGAGAGACAGAGAGAGACAGAGCGTGAGCGGGGGAGGGGCAGAGAGAGGAGGAGACACAGAATCCGAAGCAGGCTCCAGGTTCCGAGCTGTCAGCGCAGAGCCCAATGCGGGGCTCGAATTCACGAACCGCGAGATCATGACCTGAGCCGAAGTCGGAGGCTCAACCGACTGAGCCACCCAGGCGCCCCAATACTCAGATTAATTTCTAATGCTGCTACCCCGACTCATTCTAATTTCTCTGCTATACTCCCCAGTAACCTACTTTCATCTTCCCATTCATAAGGAACGCCATTCCTTCCTACCACACCCCTTTTTTTAAATGAAAAGTTCAAGTCTTACATCTCATGGCCTGTGACAAATCTTAACCTCCTCCCAGAGAGCGTCACAGAAGCCACCGAGCAAAGATGTTATAAACTAGATCTGCGTACCCAGAATGCCTGGGTTCAGAAGTTGTTTCCCCTATGTCGTACAGTGTGGTGTAGGGCAAGTTACTAGACTTCTCTGAGCTTCGGATTCTTTATCTGTTAAAAAAAAATGTGGCAGGGGTGGGAGGTATAAAAAGTACCCAATAAAAGGGTTACTCCAAATATTCACTCTTTGCCACTCCCCTGCTATCTTTCTCTTAAAATAAACATTTACAAAAGAAAGAAAGAAAGAAAGAAAGAAAGAAAGAAAGAAAGAAAGAAAGAAAGACAGACCTGTGAAAGTAGAAAAGAATGATTTAAAAAACAAAAAACAAATATTCAATGAGATAATCCATTTGAAAAGCTGAGCACTTAGCCTGGCACAAAATATGAGCTTAATACCTGTCAGACATTGTCATTAGCATCGTTATTTTTCTCCCCATCCCTGAGTGTTTTCCTTCTTCTATGAATTACTGTAATACATCAACATTTCAAAGTATTCTGGAACTTCTTAATTTAAAATCAGGTAGGCTGCTAGTTCATTTTGTATACAGATCTTGCTTTGCCAGTGAGTTAAAGTTTTAAGGGCAGAAACCATGTCCTCAATTCTTTGTTCCTCCTCCAATGATTATATTAGTGCTGTTAGTGACAACAGTCATCAGGCACTGTACTTATCATTTTTAATACAGTTGATGCAGGCGACCATTTTAACATTGCCAGAAAGGAGTTTCCATCTCCGTTTTAGAGGCAAGGGAACAAAAGCAGGAGGGGTTATTAAACAGAGAGCAATGCACTGAACAGGTGCTTTCATGCTTTTAAAATTTACTTCTATAACCTAGCCAGAGCCAAAGGCATAATAGCATGATCTAAAACGCATCCCATCACTAAGCATTTTTTAACAGTGTTTTGTAATAGCACTGTGCCAGGTACTATAGCTTTAAAGATTAAGTAGGACCTGGTCCCTGACCTTGAGATGATTGTGGTTTTAGTTGGCAAACTAAAAAATTAACCAAATAACAGGAGTATTTGATTGCTGTCACATTAGATCCTTGGTGCTACGGAAACACAGAAGAACACGATTTTGGGAGGGTTAATGGACATCACAAAGCATTCTAGGTAGAAGGAAGAATACAGGCAGAGGTGTGGGGGAGGGTGGGAAGGGCACAGTAGGCCACTTAGGGAAGCACGAAAAGATCCCATATAAACGCCTGGGGTTAGTGGTGACAAGTCTGAAAATGAAAGAAGAAAAAAGACATTTCATGTCCCAAATGAAGTCAATTGGACTTTCGTGAGTGATGAGAAATCACACAAGGTTTTTAAGCAGTTAGGAGGGATGGGCACGGATGAAAGGAGAAGTCGAGAGCATGATCAGATTTGATTCTAGAACCAAGCACTTCAGAAGTCATTTGGAAGACAGATTGCAAAGGGCAACTTTGGAGTCTGTATTAGTACAAGAGGGAAATGATGATGGCCTGAACGAAAATACTGGCAGTGGGAAGCAAAACAATGGGATAGAAGAAAGAGATATTTAAAAGATGGAAATAATGATTGAGATCATCAATTAGCTATGAGTTATGATGGAAGAATCTAGAAAGAGGCCAAATATTTATATTGGAATACTCTGCTTTCATCTACATATTCTAACTTTGTGGCTACTAGGAAATAAAGTGTTAAGAGAAAATAATCCATGAACAAATCGTGAGAGGAAACTGCCACATATGACTATTGCCTTTGCTCTTGAGAACATTTATGGATTCACTTCAATTCTTAAAACAATCACAAAGCTTACCCAGGCCTCCAGAACAGCATGGTGTATATGGCTCAGTGTGATCTGGCCCCTGCCCACATCTCTGGTTCCATCTTGTATTCCTCTTCCACATAATTCACCATGCTCCATTGGCCCCGACCTACCGTTTGTTCCTTCAACTTGACGTGTTCCTCCAATGGAATGCTCTTTCCTTATACTCCCTTACTACTGGCTCTTAACTCAAAGTTCCCCTTCTCCAAGAGGCTTTCTGCAACCATTTACCTAAATAAAGCAAGCCTCTCTCTTCTACAAACCCATTACCCTCTTCAATTTATTTCATATTTCTCATCTCTATCAAAAGTATTTTGTTTTCCATTGGTTGTCTTAATTGTAATTTGAACTCCACGAGTAAAGACACACACACACACACACACATACATACTGTTTTTTGCTTTGCTCACTATTACACCATGAATGCAGTACCTGGCACATAGTAAGCACACAATAAATACCGAACTGTTTCAACTGCCCAGAATATAGCTCTGTGTACTTTATAATGCACTTCGATATCCATTAAGCCCCTGATATAAATTCAGCAAGAATTTAAGCTCATTGTATGCATAAGGAAACTGAGACTTAACAAGGTTTCCTGACTTTGTAAAGTCACATAACTATTAATTGCAGGTGCACTACAAAGAACTTAATTTTCCATATGATTGATCATCATTTAAAAACTACAGACTTTTTAAAATTTACTATCAAAGGGATAATGATTAAAGGTCAAGTTAGCCATGAAAGAAGTTATTACTTCATTATTCTAAAGAAAAGGAAATAAATTTAGCTATTTAACATAGTTTGGGGAATTTTAGGATTTCACTAAGATTTCTGCATCAAAATTAGTTAAAAGGGCATTAGAATGGGGGGATCAGAAATGATTCTATGCACGAAAGCAACAATGTTGAAGACATCACTTGAGTCTGTGTATTGAAACACATGTAAATGCTTATGAACTTACTGGACTGATTTATCCCCTTTTTCCTGGATGTTATAGCATTTAGCAAAATGACGATCACTTTTCTTTTCACTTTTATTCTTTTTAGTTGAGTAGCTGCTTATTTGTGCTTCTTTCATTTATTTTGGTCAAGAGAAAAAAAATGACATTAATTTGGGTATTTGTGTATTTGTGTGGGCATTAATCCTCTAGAGAACGATAGCTATCCTCAAGATTTTGCAAGCAAGATTAGTAAAAAAAAAAAAAAAAAAAAAAAAAAAAACTTAAAAATAATTTTCTATTGCATACCAGGAAATGACATTTTTGGCAAGTGAACATGATTCTTTCTTGGTCTTTTAATTTTGGTTTATATAATAAAGCGGGTTATAATCCAGTAGTACTGAAATTTTTCTTTAAATTTTTAATGTTTATTTATTTTTGAGAGAGACATAGAGACACAGCATGAGCAGGGGAGGGGAAGGGGTATGGAAAGAGGGAGACAAAGAATATGAAGCACACTCCAGGCTCTGAGCTGTTTGCACAGAGCCTGACACAGGGCTCGAACCCACGAACCATAAGATCATGACCTGAGCTGAAGTCAGACGCCTAACTGGCTGAGCTACCCAGGTGCCCCAGTACTATTGAAATTTTAAAAACCGACTCATATTGGCCCAAAATTTCCCAGGATTCAGAAATTTCAATTTTTACTACTAGTGGATCCTAATTTGCTTAATACTGACTTGCCATGTCAAAGATTTTAAGAATAGCTAAGGGGTTCTTAAGGCGATGTTTGAACTTAAATAAACAGGATCAAATTCATGTTAATCTTCATTAATGCACATAAAATTTGGTAAGGTACTAGCGGTTCTTCCCTTATAAACTCAAACGATGATGTTTAACTGCATTCGGAACAGCTTATCTCTATCAATTTCTTCTCATTCCAGTGTTGCCAATAATGTATTGAAGATAAAAAAGAAATAAGGCAAATACATGCAAAAAGTCTGTATTAAAATTTTTACAATAAATTATGAAAACACTTCTCTTTCAAGAGCTCACACTTTCTGGGATTGGTGGATATTTCATCGGAAAGAAAGAACTGGAGGATTATTCAAAGGGAAAAAAAAATCATGTGGATAAGAGCTCAAATGTCACATAAGTCCCCTGCAGATCAAAAGGTTATTTTCCATAAGTCTGGAAAGGATTCCACTGGATAGAAAAGTTGAATGGTAACATTTCAATTAAAAAGTACGCTATATAGGTCAGCAAGTCAGAGAAATTTGAAGCTGGAAAAATCCTTAAGGGTCGTCAAACCCTAACTCCTTGTTTTATAAGGAGGAAATGGACAGCCAGAGAAGTGTAGGAACTGGGCAATATCACAGTTAATAAATGGAAGGGCCATGACTGATACACTCGCATCCAAACTCTCTGGGTTGGAGCAGGTATGTGCATTAAGGAGCAGGGGCTACAATTCTGGTCCCTTATCACTAACTGTGGATTTTGGAGGAGCTACTTCCCTATTCTGAGCCTTAGTTTCCTCTCCCATGCACTGCAGATCAAACGGTACCGGCCTCACAGGGTTACTGACTGCTTATGAGTTGGCTTCACGGTTTCCAGCAGTTGCATTATTATTATACTGCTAAAGATGATTCTCAGTGAACTATATGTACACTGGGACACTGCTTCTAGGGCTGGATTTGAAAGGCACAAGAGAGATCGACAAACCATCTCCCTATTATACCTTTTTTTTTTTTTTTTTTAAAGAGAGTACAGAGTTTTATTTTTTCCAACATTTTTTTATTTATTTTTGGGACAGACAGAGACAGAGCATGAACAGGGGAGGGGCAGAGAGAGAGGGAGACACAGAATCGGAAACAGGCTCCAGGCTCTGAGCCATCAGCCCAGAGCCCAACGTGGGGCTCGAACCCACGGACCTCGAGATCGTGACCTGGCTGAAGTCGGACGCTTAACCGACTGCGCCACCCAGGCGCCCCTATTATACCTTTTTTTTAATTTAACTTTTTATTTTGAAAACATTTTAGATTTACAGTAGAGTTGCATAGATAGTGCAGTTTGCTACGGCGTACCTGTCACCCAGCTGCTTCTACTGGTTTGTATCTCGCATAACCACGTTAGGTTCAACACAACTAAGAAATGAGCATTGGTACAATGCTTTTAATTGAAAGGTTACCACTAACTAAATAGATTATTGGGATTTTCCCTAATTTATCTACTATTGTCTTCCTTCTGTTCCAAGATTCAATCCAGGAGATCACACTTCATTTAGTATAACCTAGGCCTTAAATCAGACCCTATATTGCTCTAATTAAGAATGTAGCAGCTTAGCTCTATTTATCAAAATCAAGGTGCTCACAGGTAAGCAGAGAACATTGTCAAAGTATCCACTTCATCATTAGAGTTAGTGCCACAGGCTTGCATTAACCAATCCACAAAAATTGAAATGCCATCAGTTCGAGAACCTACTTAGCACAGCACAGAGCTATGCTCTGCCTTTTGGTTTTAAGTCTTGTGGTACTAAGTTTAAAAAAGCAGATATGGGCATTGCTGATTAACCTGCTTTGGTACCTGATTTTCATCCATGAGGCATTACAAATTTCTGTTTCTAATGCTTAAGCCACAAAGACATAATAACCTTAAATAAAGAAGAAAAAAATCCTGCCCAGAGAAATCAGACAGATCCTAAGACAGGTCTCTCATTCAGAGAGGAAGTAGGTTCTTCGCCAGCTTGGAGATGGCTTAAGAGCATACCTAGTGGATAGTGTCTGGGAACATGTTATAAATGCCTATAGGCTTCCAAATACTAATTCCAAGCACTGCAAAGAGAAAGTACTTGTGGCCAAGTCTGGAAAAGCAGCAATTTCTTCTACTGCAAGAGCCACATGGGAATTTATGGGGGGGGAGAGGATGTGATTATGGCCTGTACCTGAGCCAGGGCAAAAGGATAACAGGGTGCTAGTCTCCGCCTACATTAACAAATGGCTTTCCTGATGTGACCGATGATCCATCACACCTCCTCTTTATCTGTTTTACCTGGCACTGCAATGGAGCTCCAGAGGAACAAGAAGTACCGCAAATAGGCTTTCTGGCACCACTGGATTATCAGAAGTTGGAGCGAGAGGACACTAAGGACACCTGTGATTTCTGGGAGTCCTGAGTATCACAGAAGCTCTGGCTCTCTGGGGAAGTGCTGCTGAGTGGCGTCATACCCCTGCTATTCCGTTTGTTTTCCTCTACCATTTACTGGGCGCTAACTATGCCCTGATCTCTGCCAAAAGTGTCTGTTATTTATCATGGTCAAAATGTACCCACTACAAATCAGGTGGGCAAAAGAAAATTTGACTATTTTCCATTATTTATCTCACCTTATTTCTAGTCCCCATCTCGAAGAAGACTACCAAATCTTCCTTTTGTGATAGAAATTCCTCTTTCTCCTGATTTGCAACTTGGTTTTCTTTAAGCAATGATATCTTATTTTAGAGATTTTCCTTCATCATGGACTGGCTCCGGAAGAACCCTTACTTGACAACCTGACAGAAAGGGTCCTTCTTCTCAGGATCTTTAGTGTCTCTGATGGTGTCCTATATGGATTGTTCATTAACAGGCTCAAGGCCTGATGGCTCCTGCTTTGTGACTCTATCTCCCTTCAGACCTTGCTTGCACTGATTTTCCAGGTCCTGGCTGTAAAGCCCCTGGTAATCCACCTGTGGAGAGTGTACCATCATATATATATATATATATTCATCTTTGGCTCTCTGAGACCCTTAGAAATTCCAGATTCCCAGTAGACTACTCAGTTAACATCTCAGAAGCAACATACCTATCACATACATAAAAACTGCTCTGATTCTATTTCACCTCCTCACAATACACTCCCCAGCAAGCAGACAGAGTGACATTTTTAAAGGGTCAATCAGATCACGTACCCCACAGCCCAGAACCCTCCATGGCTCTCTGCTTCGAATGAAACCCACTATTCTTGCCAAGACCTGATAGGTTCTCTGTGGTCCAAGCCTCCCCCCTAATCCCTCTTCCCATGATGAATCACCTACCTACTCCCCTTTGCTCATTCAGCTCCAGTCACACTGACTTCCTTCTTATTTTTGCAACAAGCCAAACACACCCCCACCTTAGGGCCTTTGCACAGACTACTCTCTTTTTAGGTCCACCTTGAAACAGTTCCCTCCAGAGCTCACCTGCTGATATGTCACTGTCTCAGGGTGACCTGATGCTCACCCTATCTGGAAGAGCACCCCACCCCTCTTCTCTCCAGCCCCTGCTGTATTTTCTTCATAGCACTTCACTGTCAAACATCTTATATAGTTGTTTGCTTGTTTAAAGTTTGTTCTCCTCCAGGGAGAATATACACCAAGAGAGGGAAAAAAAGCAAAAACTCCATTAATGACCCATGGACAACAACCCTTAGAGAGAGATTTTAAGACTGTTATTATTTCCATGGTACAGGTGAGGAAATTAAGTTCAGTGAGCGTAAGTGATTTGCAGAAGCTCAAATAATGAAAATTGTTGTCTTCCCCCCTCAAGGGAGAAAAAAGTTTACAAAACGAATGGTCATGTAAAGGAGGGAATGGGACAAGAAGACTGCTAGCAACTGACCTAGGGTCACAGAGCACCAGCGGCCCAAGGGGAGGACTGAACAGCTACAGTAAGCAGCCAGGTATCTACTCAGCAGTAACTCCATCATTTCCTGGACACAAACCTCCTTCAGGGAGGCCTGTTCATTTTTCAAGTGGTCAAAGCAGCAGCTGGGCCGCAGATCATCAAGGAGCCTGGGGGCAATTAGTTTTAACGTTTTGACAGTGAGGAAGTGGGAAAGCCTCAGCGATTTAGTAATTGTTGTCATGCTTGGAAAGCTTTTTACTAGGCCTGAAGATCAGGGGTTTCTCGTGTCAGCCATTTTGATTTCCACTTACAAGGGCTGAAGCTCTTAGGCTCACTTTCTCCATGAACAGGCTCATCGCCTCCAGGATACGCAGAGGGTGAGGGGAAAGGCTCTTAGTCAGCAGTCCAGTGACTGCAGATTACACGTGTATATTTCTTCCTGCTGAACCCCAACCATTTGGGAGTCCAACCGGAGCCTCACTCCTCTTTCTATCTCTCAGAGCACCTGGCACAGAGCAGGTCCTCAATAAATCTCTGTTATGTTGAATTGGCAGTTCATTTAATCAGGTCCAGGTCTGTTTTTCTTATCTGTCAAATGGGGAGAGTAAAGCTCTCTACAAGGATTATTGGATGAACAAGTGAAATCAAATGGATTTTTTTTTTTCTTAATAGCATCCACAAGACGTATTGGTTTTAAGTTTAAAAGGTAAAACAAACATGTTCTGAGCCTTTTAGGGGGCATGACATTATCTCACTTGTCATAAAACACAGTTTTAGAAAGGGAAAGTTCAGATTTTTATTGGAGCTACTTATTCATTCGGGGGGGGGGGCGGGTTGACACAACATCAGAGGAAGGAAATTAAATTCTACATTCACCAACGAATTCATAAATATTCTAATTTTTTCAATCTGATCACAAAAAACATGTTGCAAATTGAATGAATAATATTGTTCTACATTAATCTAATACCTAGTATTTACTTATTCTAACCAGAGAGTCTGAAAAAATGATTTTATCTTAGTTACCATCTTATAATTTACTAGGTGCTAGGTATTTTTTACAGTGCTTTGTATGGATAACCTCTTTGTTCCCCAAAATCATCATGTGTATTTCTTTCATTTCTCTGAGGCACAGAGAACTTCAACCACTTGTTCAAGGTCACACAGCAGAGATGGAGCGGATAATCAACACATGTGCTGTGATGTGACAAATGCACCACCATCCTGCCTCTCTAAAATTGACCAAGATGAACCATCCATCCACCCTTCCATTCAGGCACCCAGGCGTCCACCCATCCATCCATCCATCCATCCATCCATCCAACAAAGATGGATAAGCATCTACCACGCACAAGGCCTGGTAGTAGCTGCTGAGAAATGTAACAGAGAATAAAGAGAAACAGTTCTGCCCTTGAGACACTTGAAATCCAGTGTAGGATAATGGCATTAAACAAGGATCCAAGCAAATGAGCACATAATTACTAATTACAGTAAGTGCCAGGAAGGAAAATTTCAGGGAACTATGACAATATCGGACACCACAAGAGTGAGTGACCAGGGTACAAATGTGGATTGTCAGGAAAGGATCCTCCAAAATGAACTTGACAGGTGAGCTGAGAGGGCAGGGTATGTTCTGCTAGAGCCAGGTGTCTACGGAGATGCTTAATTGGAGAAAAAGC
This sequence comes from Lynx rufus, assembly GCF_022079265.1. Classification (NCBI taxonomy): domain Eukaryota; kingdom Metazoa; phylum Chordata; class Mammalia; order Carnivora; family Felidae; genus Lynx; species Lynx rufus. The sequence goes on from NW_025814823.1 coordinate 191,543,304, forward strand.
CGGGCCTCAGAATGACAGAAGCAAACACCAGAGTTCAGAGAAGAGTGGAGAAAAGTCCGTATGCAGAATCAGAGTGGGGGGTGAGCAGCCTGCTAGAGAAAAGCTTTACAATTGCTGGATTGCTGTGGGGTATAATTGCCTTCATGGGGCAGGTTGGGGAACTGTTTACAAGTTGGGGGGGGGGGGGGAATGGACACAATGGCAATGAAGAACACTATTTTCTGGGTGTGACTAAGTTCATTTTTCACTGGAAAGGATTTGAATAGTGTGTGGATAAGCACTAAGGGCAGAGAAAGTCCAAAGTCGTCCAAAAATCCTTCTCCCAAACTTCGAGCAAGCCTATATCCGAAGTCAGTAGGACAGGTTGGGCCCAGATCCTCGGTTCAGTCCAAAAGCCAAATGTGACAGAGGTCTGCTCTCGGGTGGCTGGGGATGAACTCAGCTATATCAACACACCCTGGAGAGACTGTAGTCTCTCCTATGTAGTTTATTTTATGTCCCTATAAAGCAACAATTAGTACTATTTTTAAAAAAAAAACACACATTCAAGTGATATATTTCACTGATATATTACGGGGAACAGGTACATGTAAAAAAAACAAAAAAACAAAAAAAAAGTCCACAAACTAAATTCCAGAAGCCTATGATAGTCCCAAAGAGGGAATATACACAACAGACATGGGAAGAGAAAGAGAAGCTAGAATCTAAGAATTTAAGGAACTGCCAAGTGCAGATTATGAGAGAAACATTTTTCACAAAACGCTAAGTCAAAGAGGAAAAAAAATCTACTGCCTTGCCATCCTTTTAACAACTTTCTCCAAAATGTTTGTGCTATTTCCTGAACTCTTCCTGAAAAACCTTGCAAGATATACTGGTCCCAAATTCTTTAGGCACACCTAAGTGATTTTTTTTTTCTTTTATTTGAAAAATACTACCAAATTTTTTACAATTAGGCAGTACTGGAGACAAAAGACAGTAAGCAAACTAGAGAAAATAATGGCACTTCTTCCTAAAATTGTCTACCTGCAACTTTCAAACAGTCTGAAGCATTTAGAGGTCAGTATTTGAAAGATACCTTAAACTTATATACAAAGGCCAAAGGCAAGTGTCAATACCACCCAGGTCTGAAGCACTCTCACAACTTGACCTGTGTAAAGACTTGCACACACAACCAGAAAGCACAACAGGTGTCCAGGCAGTGTGTTGTATGGACTGAAGTACACAGGCTCCATCATCTTGCATTTTGGGCAACACAAACATAGCGTCCTAAGGTCAAGTAAAGAAGTGCTACCTTTCCTAGAGGATATAGGCTGAACAATTTCCTTGCTAAGCTGGGTATCTCTGACAGAGGTTCAACTTCAGGCCCTGTTTTTGTTTTTATTTTCCCCCGTGAGTCTTTATGTCACACGCTGTCAAGAAATAAGAGAAAGGACAAAAAGAACATAAGGGGATGTTGTGCTACCCCTGAGGATGTCCACTGGCAAGTCTTTTTTGTGCCCCTCCTCCACTCTTAATGGCCCAACTAAATTCCTATGACCTCCATGAAACTTGCAGAAGGGGAACATTAACACCTTCCCTCTTGAACACCTGAATTCCCTGCTTGCACACCAATTTAACTTTTTTTTTTCCTTTAGTCATTTTATTTAGTTTTATTTTTTAATTGATTTTTTTCATTTTTCCAATATAATTTATTGTCAAGTTGGCTAACATACAGTGTATACAGTGTGCTCTTGGTTTTGGGGGTAGATTCCCGTGATTCACTGCTTACATACAACACCCAGTGCTCATCCCAAGAAATGCTTTCCTCAATGCCCATCAATGTAACTCTGTTTAAAAACATTTTTTTAATGTTTATGTATTTTTGAGAGACAGAGAGAGACAGAGTACAAGCAGGGGAAGGGCAGAGAGAGAGGGAGACACAGAATCTGAAGCAGGCTCCATCCAGGCTCTGAGCAGTCAGCACAGAGCTGGATGTGGGGCTCGAACCCACAAACCATGAGATCATGACCTGAGCTGAAGTCAGTTGCTTAACCGACTGAGCCACCCAGGTGCCCCTCCGTCAATTTAACTCTTAAGAATACACTGTCTGGGGGCGCCTGGGTGGCTCAGTCGGTTGAGCGTCCGACTTCGGCTCAGGTCATGATCTCACGGTCTGTGAGTTTGAGCCCCGCGTCGGGCTCTGTGCTGACAGCTCAGAGCCTGGAGCCTGCTTTGGATTCTGTGTCTTCCTCTCTCTCTGACCCTCCCCTGTTCATGCTCTGTCTCTCTCTGTCTCAAAAATAAATAAACGTTAAAAAAAAAAAAAAAAAAAAAAAAAAAAAAAGAATACACTGTCTGGTGAGGTCCCTCAGATGAAAACTGTGTACACACACATTACAATTACATAAATTATAAGATCCCCATTTGACAATTATCCAAATGCATTTTATATATTCATATGTGTATATACATACACGTAGGTACATATACACACACATATACATGCACATATATAAAGTGTATTGAGCAGTTATTCTATTTTAGGTCCTAATCGAATGTCCTCACATTTTTTAATTAATTACCACAATTCTAAGAAATAGAAAACCTCATCATGTCCATTTTCCGGAGGACTAAACTGAAGAAATTTCCTTATCCCCCATTACAAACTGAGTTACTTATGAATTTATGAAGATGCTTGCACGTGTCTTGCCTCTTCCAATAGCTCTGAGACTTTGGAGAGACAGGACCTGCTGTAATTCTGTGTCACTCGGAAAGCCTAGCACACCGTCTTGTGCACAACATTAACTTGCATATGCCAATGTATTTTGATTTGATATCGAAAAGACCAGAGAGGTAATGCTTTCTTAAAATGTACCCTCTACAAATGACTGACATTTGAGTTCAATATTGACTTGGAAGTAAAATTCAATACCCATTCATATTCGGTACTAGAACCAAATACCAAATGAATATAAATGGGAGGCATTTCCATGTCTGCCATTCTTTTGGTATTTCCAGCCTGGGCAGGAGCAGAGTGGAAAATGCAGGCTCCCTCATTGTAAAACAATGATGCTGACACCAGGGTTCAGTGCCATTTCATGAAGGGAGCTGCAAGGGCAGGAGTGGAGAACAAAGCTGAAAAGGCAGAGAGAAAGAAAAAGAAAGAAAGAGGGGAAAAAAAAAAAAACAGACATTCACATCCTGTGGATTAAAAATCCAACGAGAGTAAGAAGCCAGTCCAACAATTGATAGAATTTTCAATGCAGTCAGCCTAAGCTTCAATATTTATTCCAGCAGGAAAATTGAACCTCAAGTCTAAAATCGACTCTCAGCTCCCATTCTCTACCCAAATACACATACATTTACATTTATGGGTGACTATGTGGCTATATTTAAATTCGCAGCTCTAAAAGCTGCAGGACTGTAAATAGACTCATTTTAGCCATTTTATCAAATTGTATTAGCTTTCCTTCCCTGCCATTCTCCAAGGCAGGCAAAGTTCAGACGTGCAGAAAATGTGAATGATTTCTTTTGATAATAGCACTGGTAGATTCTAAACCCAGAAATCAGCTCATGCTTATTTCTGAGAGCCTGTTGAGTGATGCCTGGTCATGGCTTTGTGCTAAGGGAGTAACTTACAGCATAAAGAGTCAATGGAATATAGTACCTGAGGTCAGAAAGTGGGGGGGGGGGGGGAGGGAGGGGGTAACAATTACACTAGTACCATATGTTCCTCAAACCCAAAAGACCTTATATGCTGGGTGGAGAAATCACAGTGAACAAGAATGAGGACTGAAGACACCTCTCTGTGGAGAAAACTGTGTGTGGTTAATGATGGTGTCTGTCATGGACTCTGAGACAAGAAGCCAAGGTTACTGCAAACTAATAGGCGCTTCCAGGAAAAATGATGGGTTCTCATAGAAATAGAAGCCCTCACCTGGTTCCTCAATAGGAGTGGATTTCACTCAATTTGCATACCTCAAGTGGTGAGATTATATATTATCTCCCTCAACTCCAGTTACCTTAGTATTTCCTTGCAATCTGTCATTAGCAAAATGGAATCCAGCATTCTGCAAATACAAGAAAGTATACCATAATTTTTGAGACAAAAAAAATCAAGTTGTTGACTGTCATATTTAAAAGTGTCTGAAATCTAGCTTATGACAGGAAAAATTGAGAGAGAAGCTTGGCTATATTCCCATTCCAATCTCTACCAGCCAAATCTAGAAAAGAGGACCTCTTAGCTGAGGAGAGGGACAGGACAGAAGTGAGATTAAAAAAACAAGTAGTTGTTGATGGGATAATAAACTCCCACCTGGCCCCTCCCCCAGGACCCACAGATGTGGACATTACAAAATCCAATTCAGTTTTAAGAATTTTACAGTAGAGGACAATTGTGGTCCATAACCTGCATGGGATTAGGATGGCAGAGTGTTTTAGATCTGCCCTAAATCAGTGTTTTGGTGTGCACATGAATGAATCACCTCCCATAGACCAGGAGCAGCTTGGACAAACAGTAAAATCTTCCCATCTCCTGAGCTGGTAAGAGACATCAGTTGAGAGATAAAGCAGAGGTGTGAACAGTCCTCCTGGTCAAAATGAAGGAGAGATAGTAAAGGGTAACATGCACATTTCTTCAGAGACCACGGTAGGACTTGAGAGGATGACATTTCAGTAGAACAAGCCAGAATAAAAAGGAATCTAATCTAAAAAGGAGTCTGGCTACTTTTCTGCAAATGCCAACATACTGGGAACTCCTGCTTCGTGGACCTGGTTTATGGTCCTCATCAGATTTACTCAGCCCGCCCTGTCTCCCTGTCATTGGCCATGTGCTCAGTGGAGAACTGTGTCCACAACCATGTGGCCTCATCTATTAACATCTGATTTCATCCCGCATGAGAGCGGGGCTGCAGCCACCCTCCAACACACCACATCAAAGAAGATCCAGCATCTCTGGTTCCCAAACCCAAAGCCATCAGATCCAAGAGGCTCTGCCTCTTCTCTTCTAGACTCAAGTGCAACACCGCTCATGGGACATGGGCTGTGGCTTCCCCAACAGCTGCCTGGTGAAGGGGGCTGACAAAACCCAGAAACGTAGATGAAGCTTTGACCAATGGGAGGCAGCCATCTGTGTTCCGTAATCTCCAAATTTGTATTTGCTTCCTTCCTTCCTCGGGCACTTCTTTCACCACCCTGGAACTGCACACTGGACTTTTCATTAATATGTAGATTTTGTCTCACACTTTGTTTCCTAGAGAATGTGGGCTAAGTAGTGGTATTTAACATTAACTCCAGGAAGGGAAAGAAGAGGGGAGAAAACATCTAAAATTAACTTGAAATTAACACTCTGGACTCAACTAGGAGGCTGACAAAGGAATTAAGGTCATAGAAAGAAAAAACAGTTACGTCTTTGTACATCTAACTTTGCAGCTTATGAATTAAATAGCTGTTATATTTAGAAATATAAAAAAATCGAACTTCATGAAAATCTTTTGCCTAAAGGCTGGAGACAGACAACCCAAAATTCAGGGCCACACAGGAGAGAGAAAAGGAGAGTGTTTAGTCTATGACAGTCTATATACAGTAGCTCCTCACCCTTCCCTATCACTCATTCCTCATTTTATGGTATGTAGGATAAGTTCAAGCAGTAGCTGAGCATGGAAGAGCATGGATTCTGATGTCAAAGGCAGGCAGTCTTAGTATTTTTCCTGCAATTCATCAGCATTGTGACCTTGGGCAACGGACTGACACTCTGTCTCCTTATCCATAAAATAGAGACAAGAGCACATACGTCTGACATGGGCTTTGAGGGCAAACATACAGTCCCTAGTACTGTACCTAGAAAAGAGAGAGCACTTACTGCATGTGCGCTACGATTATTAGTATCAAAGTGTTTGGTTGAGTGCAATCTGAAAAATTCATCAACTTAATAAAGAGAATATTCCTCTTTTCAGAACTAGAAGAAGAAATAAAGTTTTTACTGTTCTCCATCTTAATGAGCTTATCCCTCCACGCTGCAACATTCAAATCAATAGGGGGGGTCTTCGGTATAGAACAAAAATCCCACCCTCTGGTATGTTTGGCCACTGATTCCCTTAGTTTCAAAACTATTCACAGTAGACACAGAATTTTATAGATATTCATATATATATATACATATATATGAATATACATATGTATACATATATATATGAATATACACACACACACACACACACACACACACACACACACATACATACACACACACGTAAAGAAATATGCCAACATCTAATACAAGGCCCAAAGGCAAATACAGTGTGTGATTTGTCTTTGCAAATAAAGTCTAACTAGAACTTAGCTTCACCCATTCATTTACATATTGTCTAAAACTTCTCTCACACAAAGAGAAAGGTTAGGGTCCACAAAGCCTAAAACATTTACTATCTGGCTCTTTAGAGAACAAGTCTGCTGACCTTTGATCTAAGGCGGAACTTGAGGAAAGAGGCAAGAATCCTAAAGACAAGCTGAAAGGAAAATTGAGAAAATATCAAGTGAGGTGGCTTCAAATGATAAGCTCCTATTTCCCACATGAGGATGGGCTCAAATGGGGAAGAGCCCAAGAAATAATACACATAAATCAAGCTCAGTGTTAGCAGAAGACTAATGGCATAAATGCTACTTACAGCTAAATGTCGGAACCAAGAATGTTCAGGTATTTCTCTTCCAGGGTCTTAAAGATGTTACATTTCAGGAAATACAGTTTTTAAAAAGCACATATAAGTTCACAGATAGCCTTTTGTGTGAACTAAATGCAACAAAAATTGGATTTAATTTGTTTTGGCTGTTGATTTATAGGATTATTACCAAAACATCTTTGAGACTATAAAGAAGATATGTTGAAATATATGTAATTCTGTAGCATTTTTATTACTTCATTAAATGAATTGAATGAAGAAAATACAGGAAGTGGAGGGATTTCTCTAATAGAAAAACTCAAAATATCAATTATTTAACACTTTGAAATTAGTGTATATAAGATTGATGCTGGACTAGATCTTTATCTGCACATCAATACGTCCCTATTAAAAAGATAATTTCCTTCCAGTTTCATATTATAGTCTTTAAAAAAATTAGATTATTTAAGATGACACATTTTCTTTTTTGAGATAGTTTTATTCTTTATGTAATTATTGTATCTTATTGTGAGGCACTTGCAGAAAATGAGTTAAAGATTTAAAAATATGTTTAAACTGATTTAATGCAGGGAATCACATGAACTCAAACACTTACTGCAAACTAAATTTGCTGAAGAACTCATTTATAAAACATTTAAAAAATACAATTTCTTATTGTTTTTCAAGCCCCAGTCTTCCATAAATACTTGAGGAAAAATGTCACCTTTTCTTAATCATCAAAGACACTTTTCAGGGCGCCTGGGTGGTTCAGTCCATTAAGCATCTGACTTCGGCTCAGGTCATGATCTTGTGGTTCACGATTTCAAGCCCCACGTCAGGCTCTCTGTAAACAGTTCAGAGCCTGGAGCCTGCTTTGGATTCTGTGTCTCCCTCTCTCTGCCCCTCCCCACTTGTACTCTGTCTCTCTGTCTGTCTCTCTCTCCCAAAAATAAACATTATTTTTTTTTAAAAAGACACTTTTCAAAAATATACACATTTAGCAGCATGAGATGGATTTAAGAAATTAAGGAATTCTTATATGGCCATTACAATTACAATATTGAATGACAAAAATATATTACAAGAAAATGTGAACTTTAAAAAAAAAAGGAAAATGTTACAACAATGAATTCCCATTTTATAAGAAACATGTGTAGGGGCGCCTGGGTGGCTCAGTCGGTTGGGTGTCCGACTTCGGCTCAGGTCATGATCTCGCGGTCCGTGAGTTAGAGCCCCGCAATGGGCTCTGGGCTGACAGCTCAGAGCCTGGAGCCTGTTTCGGATTCTGTGTCTCCCTCTCTCTCTGGCCCTCCCCTGCTCATGCTCTGTCTCTCTCTGTCTCAAAAATAAATAAATGTTAAAAAAAGTGTGTAAATATTTAATAGAGTGATTCTTTCTGGAGCTGGGAGATTATTAGTTACTTAATTTCCCTTACTTTTATATTTTATAGATTTTATTTGTTCAATGTTTATGCCATCTGTAGTTAACAGGAGAAATAATTCTATTAAACATTTCATAAATAGTATTTACCACAAGAAACTGATTATTACAAACCAAAAAATTAACACCCTCCTGAAGCATAAGGTATGACAAGTTTCATTTTAATAGGTAGTTGGGAGAAAAAAATATATAATATACATAGTGGTTGGACTCTAATTTGTTGTGGCTTGTTTTTTTTTTCATTCGTCTAAAACCTAATATCAAAGAATAATTTAAAAATGATCTTTTTAAAAGTGAAAGTTGAAATTATTCCAAATATTCAGTAAATATTCAGAGCATTAAAAAAATTGGTGAAATTCACATAGTTTTATTCTTTAACAAAGATTCATAGTTTTACTTAGAAATCTACTCTGAATGATTAACAACTATAAATTTTTGTATAGATAGCACATGACATTTTATCAGGCTCTTCGATTATTTGATCTTCGAAATAATCTTGTGAAATAGGCAGGACAGTTATTACCATTCCTTTAATGATGGAAATGAGGCTCAGAGAGCCAGTCTGTATGGACATCATCAATGGAACCACTGGTCCTCAACCCTTCCAGCTGGATTTGCCCCAAATGGGGCATTAGGAGATCAGGGAGCAGAAGAGTTGGGTCATTAGGTTAACTAGTCATCTGGCTTCCTTTCCTTGCTCCTTCAGGGCTAGAAGCAGTTGTAGCCCCCTTTAGTTACTGGGCCCGAGTGGTGCACTATCCACAGTTTCCTAAACCTTCCTACATTCTCAGCCTGAATATATCATCTGTGTCCTGATTTGTTATTTGGAAAAAGAAGGGAAACTCCTACGCCCAATTTGACTCCACAGGGGGAGGGTGGGGGGAGGCATTCTTTTCCAAATGGGGAATGTCAAACAGTGTCTAGGATTGATGGGGATTCTGAGAAGGTTACAGAAAGGAGGAGTCCCAGAGACTATCCAATGTAGTTCAATACCCTAGCTCTACAGATGTGGAAATGGTGGAACAGAGTGTGAGTCACTTCAGAACACAAACTTTAGTGTTCACATGGATCACCAACTTTGTTATTCTGCACCCCTTGGGGAATATTAATTTGGATGATTTACGTTGTTTCAAACTTTGAATATGAATTCAGAAGCTTCTATTTTGATATATAATTTCAAAATCCCCAAATTCAAATGCTCAAAACACCAGTTGTACCATAGTTCTTAGCAAACAAGAAGTTGTACAAAAGACCGAGTAAACGCACTTAACTATTACACTAAGTATAGTTCCTTTCAATATATCCTTAATTAAAAGTTCCATTTTCAAAATCCATTGTGTTACAGTACGAATTGTAAAAGTTATGAATATGTTAGTGAAACAAAGCTACAGAACAATGTTTTGCTCCCACAGTGAAGACAGCCAGAATGAATCAAGTCTCTTGTTTATATTACACAGACAACAGTTTACATTTCCAATTGCATCCTCTGTGGAAAAATGTTTTGCCTCCAACTAAACACCACATTCTAGTACTTGCAGAGTCCATGGCCAACTGGAGGTGAGGAATAGTGATGGATGGAGGTTTTGAGCAAGTGGGATTGGAGGGTTTTTTTAAGGAAGTTGAGGGGACAGTCACCCACTGGACCTAGGCACAAAGCTGAGGGGCCATCTCTTAAGCCCAACACCTGGCTCTGTATATTCTTAACTCTGTTTCCCAGGGCAAATTTTACAATCTGAGTCTTAGTTTTGTCATGTGTAAGATGGTAAAAATAATACACCTCATGTGAGTTCATGTGAGGACTTGACGATATTTAAAACAGCATTCAGTCCAGTACCAGCACCTGGTCTGGAGTCCGTAAGCTGTACTGCCTGTTTAATGACTATTACTATATTGAAAGCAGCTAATCATTCATGGCCAGAGAAGACATTAAATATCTCCATGACCAAAGTTAAGCATCTTATAAAAAACCTGCTTTCCAGTAACTTTGGTATATTTCATCATTCTTGCCTTAGAGATTCTGGGAATGTTGTTCACATCATCATTTGGACTCCCGAATGCAATAAATCTTTGAGCACGCTTCAACTCAAATTTGTCAAGCATCAGGGATCCATGAGGAACACTCCTATACAATGTATAACAATTTCTATACTCTTGAATTTATCTCTGAAGGCAAAAGTAAACTAATCTGCCTTAGAGTCAAGTATTACCAAGACACATGAATACCAAGAGTTCTAAGAATATCTACAGTAGAATTCAGTTGTGACCCATCTGCGTATGGAGTCCAGCAAAAGCCAATGATTCCCAACTACCTGTCCCTGGAAGAATTACCTGAGAGTGATCCAGGGACCTGGAAAAATACACCTTCTTGGTCCTCACTCCCAGAATTCTAAATCAGCAGGTCTGGGCTGAGCTGCATAGCTGGGTTTTAATGCTCTTCATGGTATTCTGTTGCCTGGCCAGATTTGGGAATCCCTGGAAAGTCAATGAACTGAGTCATGAAGACTCAAGTTCTATTCTGCTAACTTTAGAGTGTCCTTTTGCAACTTCACTCTCCTCTCATGGCCTCAATTCATAAATTTGCAACACAAATGGGCTGCATCGATAGCATCTGTAAGATCTCTTCTGGAATCTGCCATTTTACTTGGAAGGCTAAAAGTAAACGGAAACAACTAGAAAGAGGAAATATCACGGTAAGTGTGAAAAAGGTCAATGCACATTTGGCCAATCAGGGAGAATTTTGGCAGGTCAAGTAGTTTTTTGGACAGCTCTTTAAAAGGCTTTACCGCCACTCAGGGCAAAAACATTATCCACAACCTTCTGTTTCCTCTTATCTGGAAGGCTTGCTGCCTCCGCAACAAAGCTGCCAGTTTCCTGCATACCAAAGTGTTTATCAAGTTAAAATTAATGAGAAACTGAGCCTTGGCAGGAAGCCCACTGCTACCCTAACTCTCCTGGTCACTGGCAAGAGAGCACAAGTCAGTCTGCAAAGAGGGAAGAGAGCCACTTGGCTCTACTGGCTGCATCCTGACACTGCCGCTGAGACGCCAAGAAGCTGATGGATGTACCGGAAGCTGCAGAAATTCTGCAGGAGCAAACCCTGGGTGCTTTTGGTTCTAGAGCTAGCTCACGACATTAATAGGTTTGTCCTGCTTTTCACTATTTGGTTTTGGTTTGTTTCTACTCCACTGAAAGTAAAAGCTTGTGATCTGGAGGCCCAGACCCAGAACTAGATTGAAAACTTAATTTGTTTGGCCTACTGCAGTGTCTTTATACCATTTACGTCAAGTTTTGGAAAATTGGAATACGCCACATAAAAATCCAATTTTCCAGATTCCCATGAAAAGTCCTAAATGTTAGGCAAAAAAAAAAAAGGCCAACCCATCATTTGTCAGTAACTGCTCCCATTTAGAGGGAACATGTATAACCCAGGCTACCCCCAGCCCCTACCACTCCCTACTATATAGACAGAAGTCTAACATCCATGGTTGGTTCCTACCTTGCTCCTGGTATCTTTTTATTTGTTTTAATTTTTTTTAAATTTTTTTAAAAGTTCTATGTTTTTATTTATTTTGAGAGAGAGACAGAGAGTAGGAGCTGCAGCGGGGGGAGGGGGGGTAGAAAGAGAGAGAGAGAGAGAATGAATCCCTAGTAGGCTCCACACCGTCAGCATGGAGCCCGACACGGGGCTTGGACTCATCAGCTGTGAGAACGTAACCTGAGCCAAACTCTAGAGTCAGTTTCTTCACCCACTGAACCTCCCAGGCGCACCGCCCTTGTTTGTTTTTAAATAGACAAATACTTTGGCAGCTACATTTCCAACAAAAGCCAGGGTGTGGAAAAAAAAAGCTGGTGTCAGTGACTGGTAGGTTTCAGAAAACTAGGATGAGGATACACAGCTTTTGTAAATGCTTAACATGCAGACCTGACCCAATTCACTGATTAGCATCCCCCACCTTGTTCCTCTAGACCCTGGATTTGTAACCCCTTCATTAATAGAAAGGTTGAGCTGAGACAGTCAGGGACCTTGGGAACAAGCCCCTGTGCACCTCTAACCCTGCTGGTTTACAGCTTTTTTTGTTTGTTTGTTTGTTTTTAAGCACCAAACGCAGAGGAAGGAGTTTTGAAGTGCCAAACACAGAAGCCCGGACTGGTTCAGACTAGTCCACAAATAAGATGGCCATCAAGTTTGATCTGTCACCAACCGCTTCTTTCACTATAATGCTAAAAATCATGCCTCGAGTTGGAGACTTACCATGCAAATGAAGCATATGACATATGAAGAAGCATGTCAACTTCATGTTGTCATGTCAACTTCACCTCTGTACCCAATTCCCTGTATTTCTTCACCCTTTTATGCTTAGATGTCACTCCTTTCCTGCGTCAGGCCCGTTAAAACTTTCCCCGGCTATTATTCTTGGGAGCCAGTCTGACACTCCAGCTGTGACTGTGTCTCTCTTCAGCTAGAGCCATTGCCCCATTAAAGCTTTGCCTGTGTTTGTACATTTTGGGTCCAGCCTCATTCCTACCATTGCTGAGTCCAAGGACACGAATCTGGTAACAAGAGCTATGTCCAAAGCTCACTAAGAAACCAGGGGACTGTGTAAGAAGCAGCATGTTGCAGGGCAGGGGTGTTCAGGCCCCTTGCGATGAAGATCCCTTAAAAAGAAAATGAATGTTGAAAAAAAAAAAAAAAGATTTCTACTGGTTATTTGTTGAGAGGCAGTCACGTTGAATGGTTAAGGGCAAAGTTTCAGAGTCAGACAGCTTAATATAAAAATGATCTAGTTACTTACCCTTTTTGCCTCTCTGTTTCTCACATGGAGATAATTAATGATCCTTGTCTCTTAGGGTTCTTATGATGCTTGAATCAAGTATTCATATAAAGCACTAAATGTGGTATCTGGCAGATGGTAAATGCTCAATAAGGGTTATTAATATTGCCATTATTGACAGATAAAATGCATAACATAAAGCTGGTGTATGTACATTATTTTGAAATGGATTTATTTTTCATTAATCCTAGTGGCATCTGCATGCATATGAAAAATAGTAGTGTATGTATTTGTCGGACATTATTCTGTTCACCAACCATATGAACTGCTTTGGCAGTTCAGCCTTCCTCACTGTCTCCAGATACTTTGAGGTCAAAGGTTAAGAGGGTAGAGAGAGGCCAAGTCACTACTCCAGTTCAAGACATTAGGCTTCAATTATGTTTTTGCTCCCAAACTGGCCACCATCTTCTCTCAAAGGAAACAAAGCGGAGGTACAAGTAGAAAAGGGAGAAGAAAAAGCAAGTGTCCTGGGGCAAGTCACTGAACAGGGATTAGCTGAGAAAGTGAGGATTTCACATTAGATCCAGGGCTTTCTATCTGTGCTCCCTGGGGAACATTTGGGTAGGGAGTTAGGGGCAGACCAAGTGGCTGGGTTTCAGATCCAGCCTCGCTTTAGAGAGAACAGCTTTTACAGAGGTTCCTCACAATAGATCATGTGCGAAAGTGTTGTGCTGCTTCCCAAGTGTTTCAAACAATGGGGCTTGCAAATCTTAAAAACAGTGGTTCTCCAATTTGGCTGCCTGTTGGAATCAGTCCAAGGAGCTATGAAAATACTGATGCATGGGACTTAGCTCAGGACCGATTTAAATGGTCATAAGGGTGGCCTGGATGTCCAGATGTGCAAAAGCTTCTCCAATGATTTGACCTCGAAAATATTAGCCAAGACAAGACCAAGGTTACCCACTGGTCTGTCCTCAGTCTTTTCAATGCAGAGATCCCAGGAAGCTTATGTAAGGAAATTAAAAAAAAAAAAAAAATCCCATAAGGAGCATGATTTGGGAAGAGTTCAGATCATTAAAGAATGCCAGTGATGTTAATTTATTTTCTTGAAGACCTGACTTCTAATTACTTTCTTTCATGGAGATAGTAAAAGAAAATGTAAATTCAGTTTTAAAGGAGTTCTATAAAACCAAGGTCCGCATTAAAAAAAAAAAAAAATTCCAATCACAGCCTAGATTCCCACTCAGTCTATAAGGAGTTAAAGTTCTACTTTTGCAAGAAGAAAAAAATTAATTTTGATTCACTTCGCTATGACAGTTCCTTTAACAGGTTATTTTAGTAGGGCTTTGTGGTAAAATGAAACATTTCAGTTCAAAGAGCAAATAGAAAGGTATACACCAGCAGGGTTACAAAAACATTGTTTGGAACATTTGAACAAGATAATACAGCAACTTGGCTATGAACAATTAACTGACAAATACGTATTAAATTGTGTTTAAACCAAGGGAGGTTTATCATCTTTGGAAAAAGGGGATTAGAGCATTTTCCTTCCCCTACTTTGGCTAATCAAAACCCACCAAGATCAATTTCGAACAGTCTCAGAGAAAGAGAGAGAGAGAGAGAGAGATCTCCTGACATATTTTTGGTAAATAAAACACAAGGAGATACAGACCCATAGCATTTCCAGTTTTGAAAAAGATATATATTAACTGGTCTAAGAGTACTTTTATCACATTTTCTTCAACAAATCATATATTCACAAGCCATTATTGAAGTCAATGCTGTCGAAAAGAAGTAGAACATGACAGACATTTGAAATGAACAGCCACGTTAATATGTAAAAAGAAAGGGTAAAATGAGTTTTGATACATTTTAACCTGCTATATCAAAAAATTGTCATTTCAACATATAATCAATATTTATTATATCAGAAACAGGTGAATTATACAGGTAGGTGAATTATAGATCAACATAATGTTAAAATGATTATAGATATTATACATTTTTTTAAATACCATGTCTTGGAAATCTCATGTGTTTTTTACACTTATACGACCTACCAGTTTATACCTGTCACATGTATTTCCAGTATTTTATAGCCAGACATAGCCAGTGGCCACTACACTGGATACGTGACTTAAATGATTCACATGTACAATCATGACGTACGCAAAAGAACTATCGTGCACATTTAGGCTATCTCCTCTTTTGCTCACTTCTCTATCTGAAGATGCTCTCAGTAACAGTATTTAAAATTTTCAGAACTTCATCCCTTCGTCTTCTATGTTACTCACGGGAGCAAAGAAACAAAAAGAGGCAAAAGCAAGAATTTCTTGTATCTGTTTCTCAGCGGCTCTCTGGCTTCCCTTCTGTTTACCACCTTTCCCTACTGGCTGCCCTTGATGTATCTCAGCTCATATTATTGTGTGGCCGAATGGTTTATGTTCCTCTCTGTTCTCAGTTTGAATGCAGAGTAATGAAATGTTTTATGTCTTTCTTTTCAGGAAATGTTTACCTACTGACGGCATCGTATTTTTCTATTCCAGTTATGTTAAGAGCCCTTGAGGTACAGAAGTTTTTTAACCACTGTCCTACATGAAATTAACTATGCATTTGAGTTTTTGTTTAGAGTCCTTCCGGTTCTTCATTAAGTCACAACAGAAATCTAAAGACCAGTGGCAGCCTTTCAGAACAACAACAAAAAAATTAACGACCTATCTTTCAGAACACGAAACAAGTTCATTATTTAGAACCAGCAAAATCTCTGCATGGAACTGCCTCCTCTCTCAAAATCAGAGGCTTTAACAGACTCAGAGAAACCACCAGGCTAAAGATCATCTTCCCCCCTGTATAAAATCCTATATCCTCACAACATTCCACACTTCCTACAGGCAATGTTAATTCAATGCCAAATCAATGCCTATTTATCAAGCTCTTTACTATGCTCGTTACACTATAGCACATGAAGATAAACCACGAACAAGACAAACATCATCCTGTCCATTAAGGAAAATTACTGTTTGATAGGAAATTATGATTATAATTTAGGGTTTGATGTACATGATGATGTAGGGCAATGAGGTCATGTTGGCTGCATATAAAGGAAATGAAACCAGCCCAGTAAAGGGGGTTAATGAAGGCCGCTTAGAGCATAAGCTGAGCCTTGAAAGTATCCAAAAGTTCCCTAAATGAACAAACCTAGGAGGGTAGAGAAGCATCCCAAGAGGCATGCTAGGACTGACAAAAGCCAGAGTTGCTGGTGTGGTAGTTTAGACTAGACAAACCAAAAAGAGTCACAGAGAGAGGAAATGACGGAAAGAAAGAGGAGGTATAGTAATGGGGAGAGCCCCCAGAAACCCTGATAAAGTTCTGGCATTTACCCCAGCTCTAGTAGGAAGCTATCAAAGGGTTTTACACACAGAAAATATGTGATTACGTCTCCTCTTTAAAAAGATCATTCTAGCTGTAGTGTGGAAAACAGAGGAGGGACTGTGAATGGTTGCAGGGAGACCATTTAGGGATCTAGAAGAGTCCCTGCTTTCAAGGTCCAGACTTGGGTGGTAAACTAGCTCCCAAGTGAATGGAGCCTGCCAATACATCTCATTTAGTCCACAAACCATTCTGAAAATTAGATGTTTGCATGTAAAAACCTGCCTTTCCAGCATCTCTTAAAAGATAGCCTTGGCAACTGTAGGCTCACTCATGTAGGTATCCCAAACAACCAGCTGGAGCTGAGGAGTGCCAACCTCTTTCAGGCAGGGCCACAGGCCTCCAGTTTCTCAAGGTCCCTGTCTCACCACACAACTTAATTTCTGGCTCCTATATAGAAACTTGACCTCCAGAGTAGAACCATCTAGTGATCAAACTCAAGACAGGGAGAAATTAAAGGGCCTGTGCCTCCAGGGCTAAAATGGCAAGCAGTCCATCATGAGGCTACCACAACTGGGAAAGGGGTGCCCAGGAGCCATCAGAGGCTCCAGCATCCTGAGATACATAAAAATGCTGACGATGATGCAACAGACCATCTGAACAGTATCATGCAAATCATGACGTAGTGCATTTATCAGAGTACGCTGTAAGCTCAACTTGAAAGACCATGGTGCAGGGGCGCTTGGGTGGCTCAGTCAGTTGAGTCCGACTCTTGATTTCAGCTCAGGTCATGATCTCATGGTTTGTGGGATCAAGCCAGACACCAGGCTCTATGCTGACAGTGCGGAGCCTGCTGGGGATTCTGTCTCTCCCTCTCTCTCTGACCCTCCCCTGCTCATGCTCTCTCTCTCTCTCTCAAAATAAATAAGTATAAAAAAAAAAAAAAAAAAAGAAAGACTATGGTCCAGTTGTATCGACAGGAGTCAATTCTAAGCTGCTTCAAATAAAGACACTGGATTTGTGGGGTAGGAAGTCCTCTACTAGCAAGATGACGAAAATATAGAGGCCAAACATCTGCCAGGACCCCTCCACTTCTCCCAATTGGATAGAACATTTTAGACTTTTGAGGCTGGATACAACCCCAACATTCTTTGAAACAGGACTAGCCAAAAAGCATCCCAGTTTCCAGATACTGGTTGTATGTGGTCTGTGTGGGAAAGAGGACAATCCAGTAGTGGGGGGTGGGGGGGAAAGGCTTATGATTATGGGTTTTAAGAAAGTCCAAGTAGCAACCATTTCTTAACCCCAACTATAAAATAAATAGGAGGACATTTTCTCCCTGAAATCTTCCTTTTTTGTTTCATTCAGGAGTATGTTTGCAATTAAGATGAAGTTAATGAAAGATCTAAGAAATAGAGAAGGCTTTAATAAGTCATTTAACCTGACAATACTTCTATCTTAACTCCATTTCCCTTCACATCTGAACGTAACTGCATTAAAAGACAGTAGAATTTCTCCCAGCTATTTATTAAACAACTTGCAAACTGCCATATCAACAGATTTTGTAGATTTAAGTTTCCCCTTCCAGATATTTATTTACTGATCTTTCTCTTCCTATGTTCTTATCTCTAATTTCCCATCATTGCATTATAAAGTCAGCCAATATTTTTCTAAAGTTAAATCATCAGGGGCGCCTGGGTGGCTCAGTTGTTTGAGCCTTCAACTGTTGGTTTCCACTCAGGTTATGATCTCATAATTCATCAGGTCTAGCCCCTCACTGGGCTCTGCCTTGACAGGGTGGAGCCTGAATGGGGTTCTCTGTCTCCCTCCCTCTCTCTGCCCCAATGATTTAATGACTTAAATCATTAATTCAACAAATGTCTTGAGAATCTACTATGTAGGCCTGGGCACAGAAAGCTTCCTTTCTAGTGGGGGCGTGAAGTGAGCAAAGAATAATGAAACATTTTTAAATGTTGTCCTTGTACTAGAGGTAGGCTACAGAAACAGACACGGAGAGAGAAAAGTCAGATGCTGAGAGGGTTAGGGAAAATTTCAGAGGAATATTTGAGATCTTTTAGAAACAAAAGCTATCTAAAACTTGTCAATTAAGAGTATGAAATGTCTGCTATGAAATGAAAAGGCAGACTTAGATAGACATTGTTCAACAAACTCATCCAAGAGTTATTTAACCCTCTAGGAGAATTCACTAGTGTTTGACTTTGCTATTTACTAGTTCATTAGAGCTGAGACTTTGAGAAGCTTCTTGTTAACATGTAGACGCATAACCTGTAGAAAAGGTAATTTCAAGGTTATAGCTTGCTTTCTCTCTAGTACTAACCCTTTTGTCGCTGATCAAATTCATCTCCAAACACCTTTTATGGTATACTATAGTTACACTGCTCCTTAAAATGCTCTTTGATCTAGATTTCTATTTTCCTTTTATTCACATTTATTAATGAGTTAAGTAAAACCTTTGAAATATATCCATTACCTATTTGGATGAGTCATGTTTATACTTTCTGAATATTATACTTGGAAAAAGGGAGTCTTTAAGGATCAGTAAACATCTACCAAATAGTCAGGGTGAATTCCTTCTTTTTAATGTCTTCCCCAAAAGAAGACAAGTACAGAGTAAAAAGCAAATACTCTGTTGAAACACAACAGTTGCCTTCCTCTTTCTCCAACCTCGGCTTCCCAAAAGCAAATCAACAATATTTAACTGACTCAGTGCTTAATTCTCTAATGATTATCTCACTCTCCTTTTTAGGCTTATATTCCTCTCTCATAATTTACCTTTTTATGATATAATCTATTAACTCTATGAAATGTAAGGATTTAGCCCATTCTTCCCTCCCCCAGCTTTTATTCTTCTGCGGTTTTACTTGTAGCTGAAATAATACATCTAAACTTTGCCTTGCTTCATTAACCTCGGAAGAAAAAAAAAATTAATCTTCCCATTTTGTTAAAGATCTTCATGCCTCTCTTGTCTCTGTATCCACTACTCTTTTCTGTTCTTCCTTTGACTCTGTATCCACTATCTGCCAACCTTCCTCTTATTTCCATTATTCAAGGGTTATAACATTTGCTTAACTTGCTTGTATGTTTGCTTCATAGGAGGATTCTCAAGTTGGAAGAGTTCATTATGATGACATAAATTGTCCATTGGAGAAGCAAGGAGCATACTAAGATAGCATTCAGTTCTCTTTGGATTAAATGCCATACCCCCAGACTATAGTAGTCAAGTGGATTCTTTGTTATTTGTATGCTTATTTGGGCCATGGTCTCCTCATATAGTTCTTGCCATTGTTCTTATTGAGACTTATTTCCAAATGTCTGCCTTTTCTTTTTTTTTTTTTTTAATTTTTTTTAGTGTTTATTTATTTTTAGAGACAGAGAGAGACAGAGCATGAACGGGGGAGGGGCAGAGAGAGAGGGAGACACAGAATCGGAAGCAGGCTCCAGGCTCTGAGCCATCAGCCCAGAGCCCGACGCGGGGCTCGAACTCACAGACTGCGAGATCGTGACCTGAGCTGAAGTCGGACGCTTAACCGACTGAGCCACCCAGGCGCCCCTGCCTTTTCTTTAAAGACCCACACGCTCTCCTTACCATCACATCACTTGATTCACCGGCAAAACTCTCTTCATGTAATCTGCTTCAACTTTCTTCTTGAAGATATCCTTCTTAGAGTTCCTGATTTCTCCAGTTTTGACCAAGTACTTTCCATACCTGCTGTACTGCCTTATCTTCCACTTTTTGAAGGGTTTTTGGCTTTAGTTTCACCATTTCTTGGTATCTTCAGAAATATTAAATTTCCATGGTCAATTCACATAAATATATCCAGAAAGGGTAAATGAGAGGTCTATATACCTTGATGTTTTTAATTTTTTTAATTCCTTGACATTGTTCTCACTTATAATTTGGTTTAGAACTGAATTCTAGATTCAAAAGAGTTTTTTCTCAGAAATATAAGAAACTATCCAATGTCTTCCTGACTCTAGTGTTGTTGATGAGAAGTCTGATAGCATTTTAAAAATAGTACCTTTTGTATAAGTTTTTTACCCCCATCCAGAAGCTTTTAAGATTCTTTTATTCTTAGAATTTTGAAAATTGAATCTGATACACATCAAGACCTTGTGTTTAATTCCCATTTAGGTCACTGGTTTATGATGTGTAAATTCAACCTACTGCCTCACTTGAGTAATATTTAAAAATTTTGATAATCAAATAGCCCCACCTCCCAAATTTATCTGGTGTCTTTGGAGATTCTTCAATGGGATTTATCTACAATATTTGACTCTTGATTTCCACTAAATATTCTCTTTTCTAGGTCTTAGATCTCTACTTTATTTCACAACCCTTTAACGTAATTTACAAGAGATAGTTCTTACTCTCAGTGTTTTTTAATACTGTTCTGTACTTATTTTATGAACAGATTTTTTTTTTACTATTTTTAAGGATAAAGATAAGAAGGTTTTAAATACACTCTTTTGTCCCTCACATTATCTATTTTTGCAATGGTTACACATTTTAGTAGTAACCTTTGTTAACTTTTGTCCTTCTTTCATGGTTTCTCCTTTACAAGTGGTTTTCTTCATTAGTGTGATTGTCAGTTTTTGGTTTAAAAATACAAAAATGAAGTTTCACTTATAGTTACGATATCAAAAAGCATAATTCAATGTCACCCCTGCTACAACTACATGAACTAGCCAGATAAACCTTTCTTTAAAGATCTTCACTAAAGAGCTATAGATTCAAAGAGCTCTAAAAGAATCAAACTCCAGAGAATGATTTCATACTTGAGAGGTTGGAGGAAGGGGGATCAGAGCAACAAGTCTCCTAGAGAAGGATAGCCTTTGTTTGACGGGGAGAAACTAGCCAAATGTTGATGAACCTGTAAGCTACTGAGTTGGATTTGAAACTAGAAATACCCAAAATGCACAAATTCATTCCACGGCCCTAAACGTAAAAGCTAGAGCCATAAAACTTCTAGAAGAAAACTTAGAAGAATATCTTAGTGTTTTTAAGTCAGGCCAAGATTTCATAGGTAGGACATAAGAAGCAGAGACCATAAAATGAAAATGTGAATAAACGGACACTTCATCCAAATGAAAAACTCCTGCCCTTCAGAAGACACCACAAAGAAAATGAAAAGTAACAAACTGAAAGAACCTATCTGCAGAATATAAAAGACACAGAATTTATATCCAGACCATTTGAAGAATTCCTACAACTATGATTACCTGAGGGGCTCAGTCAGTTGAGCTCCCAACTTTTGATTTCAGCTCAGGTCATGGTCCCAGGGTCCTGGGATGGAGCCCCACATTTGCCTCTGAGCTGAGCATGAAGCCTGCTTGAGATATATTCTCTCTCTCTCTCTCTCTCTCTCTCTCTCTCAGTCACTCCCTCTTCCCTGTCCCTCCCCCACTCACACAGTCACTCTCTCTAAAAAATAAAATGTAAAAAAATAAAGAATTCTTATAATTAAAAAGACAATGCAATTAAAAATTGGACGAAAGACTTTGACAGACCCTTTACAAAAGAGATACAAATGACCAAGAAGCAGAAGCTTAAGTGCTTAACATTATTAGTCAACACAGAAACGCAAGTTAAAAGGAGGTATCATTTCACGTTAACTAGAACAGTTAAAATTAACAAGGCTAAGAATACAATTGTTAGCCGACAGAACAACTGGATCTCACGCATCTCTTGTGAGAATAAAAAGTGGGAGGGAAGTACATTGAAGAACAATTTGGTGGTTCCTTATAAAAGTAAATATACATGTATCCCATGACTTAGCAATTCATTCCTTTATATTTACCCTACGAAATTAAGATTTATCTCCCAAGATTGGTTCACAAATGTTCATAAGAACCTGATTCCTAATATTTCCAAACTGATATCAGCCCAGACATCTATCAAAGAAAGAACAAGATAGGATATATTCATACAATGATACTGATGAGAAATAACAGTGAACAATCTACTAATACACCTAAAAACATGAGTATTTCCCCAAATCATCACACTGAATGAAAGAAGCAAGAGACAAGAGAATATTGCATAAATGGCCATTTTTAAGAAATACTGAAGGTGGAGATTACTGTTGCCTCAGAAACATGAGGAGGGAAACATCAGGACTGATGAAACTTTCTAGTGATACAAATGTTTCAACATCTTGATTGTGGCTGTGGTTATAGGAATGTGTATGTTCAAAATCCAAACTATTCACTTACAATATGTTATCTCAGGAAAACGGATTTTAAAAAAGGAATGGGGAGAGTGAGTTAACTATTTTATTATAGATAAACTTTCCTCTGTTTTACAGTGTAGTCATCTTACATAAGGGTTAGAATACAGAACCCGTATTTGAGGCGAAATTCATTTACAGTGAAAATAACCCTTGGAATGCCAGTAGAAAAGTGTCCAATATTTCACAATAAATATATCACAAAGGTCTTCCTCTAGGGAAGAAATCAAATTGAACACAATATGAAATAATTTCCTTATGTATTTTTAGAAGTCGAGTTATATTCAATACAGGGAGATGGCCACCCTCTGAAAACCATGAAGGGCACCTGGGTGGCTTAGTTGGTTAAGCATCTGACTCTTGATTTGGCTCAGGTCATGATCTTGTGGTATGTGAGACGGAGCTCCGCTCAGGCTCTGAGCTGACAGGAGGGAACCTGCTTGGGATTCTCTCTCTCTGTCTCTCACTATCTCCCTGACCCTCCCCTGTACATGCTCTCTCCCTCTCTCAAAATAAATAAACATTAAAAAATAAATAAAATCATGAAAGAAGTGAGATTTAATAAATTAGCAAATATGTGCCCCATCTCACGGTCAGCCTAGAACATGCTCTCATTGAGAAGAACGGTTAAATTCTTTTTCTCAATATTCTGACCACACATAATTGAATTGAGGTAAGTGTAATGTACATACTCTATAGCACTCTTTTATGTTCAAGTCTTACTACTAGATTCTACCCATGAATAAGATGGCTACCTGGCTGGCCATTCTATGGGTATGACAGAGCCACAGCACTGCCTGGGTTTCCTCAAAGCTGGACAAGCAGGAAATTCATCTCAGGCTTAGGATGCCCTTGAAAGGTTTAAGGCAAAACCTTAAACCTTCCTAGGACCTTAAAGGTTCCTTCCTAGGACACCCATCCAATTGAAGAGCTCTACATAGGAAGCTCACTCAGTGTCTTCAGAAAGGATCCTTTCCAGTTTGTTTTGCTTAAGGTTAAAATGATTTTATCAGCTCTGTTAATGAGAAGCAATAGAGAAGAGACAAACCAAAATTCACACCACAGGCAGATTTTTAATTATGCCCTTCTTTTCCCTTCTTTCCTCCCTTATGCCTGTACTTTGGCGTATTTCCCATTTTTAGAGCTCTACTGAGCGTTTTCCTCTGATATCTTTACTGAGCTATGTTTTATATATCAAAACACTGCATTTCCTTTATAAATCTTCCAAAGATATTTTGAAGTTTTATATACTGTTTATCCCTTCTCCCATCCTTTTTCCCAATTGGGGTTTAACTATATAGAGGGAAGCAGACACATTTGCTTGAGTTCAATCCTACAGCTTCCAGTAAAACCCTAGATATCAATGTTGTGAATATCATTAAATGCCAAAGATTACTTCTGGTGGCTTTCTATGTTTATTATCCCTCCTATAGGTCACATACTTGCTTTTATGGGAACTTGGCCTCTCTTTCTATTTTATGTGTGTATTAAGGAGGAGGAGATTAAAGCCACAAACTAATTACCTAGGGTGAGAACACCTTCTACATAAATATAGGTTGAGTTCTGAACTTTTAATCCATTGATGGGGTTAAGTGGATACAAACACATCCTGAAATTACATAAGCACCATATATATTTACATGTGGTCATTGTTTGGGGGATGAAATTTTGTGGCTTAATCATAGTCATGGATAGAAGGTAATGTGATTGAAGAAAGATGTCAGAAAATTAGTGACTACAATGAATGGATTATATTTCTGTTTCTGGGGAAGGGAGCTTTTATCAGCTTTATTATAGTTATAAATCAATTTTTCATCAGACTTTCCTATATTCTTTGTTAGACCTACAATAATGACATCAAAACGTTATTTGCAGATGAGACCATCACCTGTCAGAAAACACAATCAAGAGGTCTCTACCACTAAATCTAGCCTCATGAGTCTAAAATATTTTGAAAACCCTCTGTTAAAAGTGTAATTTTTCTTCAAAAACCTGAATAATCTCCAGGGACATTAACATTGATTTCTATCAAATTCAAACTACAGAAACAGCTCTTCAGATATTCCAAATGTTGCACAAGTGCTTCTTGGCTTCTCAAGTCCAATGGAGCAAATTGACAGCTTGTTAAACTTTTCCCAAATCCTAAAACCTATAATCTCTCAAGGAAGAAGCTATGGTTTAGATACATGGAAGGCAAGGAGTAATTAAATGCATTCGGTCTTTAAGCAACTAGGTCCCAACCTTTCAAAGAGTAAATGGAAGCTCTGGAAAGGAAATCTCCCAGTCCAGAACTGGCAAATAGGTTTTTGTTTTTCCATGCTACGATCAGTTGTTTTCTGGAGTGATGTAGGATTCTAGGGCTCTGAGCTGGGATTGGTGAGTGATGTTTGCACAGGGCACAGGAAAGGACAGTTGGAGCACATGCAACATGGGCACCAATCCTGTAGTCAGAGTGAAGACTTGAGAAAGGCTGCCATGCACAGTGCTGTGTAAGAGAGACAAATAATCAGAGTCGGTAGTGTAGCTAGAAAGAAAATAATAGAAGACCTCCAAAAAAGATTATACGGATGGAAAAATCAGAAGTAGATAGAAACCAACAACAAAAATAGAAAACAACCAAAAAGAAAATTTAGCAATCCAAAAGGAACCAATCATCCAGGAGAACCTGACCTATGTTTAAACTGAATCCATTCTATGATATACTTAAGCACCCTCTATCCATTCCTATGCCTGTTAAGTACTCACCATTTTATGGGAAGAGTTGGGAAGCCACAGATACATTCAGAAAAGCAAGGATGGATTCCACTGAAGGAGACTGATTTCCAAACACAAGCACAGTGACCTCTTTCATCCTAACAGTGATAATGAAGGCTTGAAATAAAGTGCCAAGAAGTCAGAGAAGAACTGGCGCATGGCTCAGGGGAGTCCCAGAAGGCTTCCAGTGAATTGGATCTTAAAAAATGAGTAACATTTCAGATTTTTTTTTGGTGGGGGAGTAGGGATGGCCACTATGGGCAAAAGGACCAGTAGGTACAAAGAAGTGGTGGTTTAAAAAGACAGAGCACATTTCTAGAAAAATGGAGAAGGTCACTGCAGCAGGTGCAAAGGCTGGGGGTACAGAGAGGGTGAGCGAACAGGAGAAAGAGCTGCTGCACACACAGAATCGAGCAGGAAGATTGTGTATCGCACATCAAGGTCTTTGGACAGTTCTTCAGGGGGGATTTTCAAAGTATTTTCACAATTATTCCCATCTGATCCTCACAACAAATATGGGATAGGCACAGATCGCCTTTGCAACTCAAGCTCAAGATCAAGAAAATGCTGGTGTGAACATTTGAAAAACTGTCATGAAAAAGAAATGGCAAAGTGGGGGGTAGTTTTAGCAGCAAAGGGGAAGAAGCAGCAAGTGGAAGAGAAAGTCTTTCTGAGAATAAAGATCATCAGTAGTTGCGAATTTGCAGTTCGTAGATTCCTAACCTAGGTTATATTTGCATAGTTATAAAAACACCATGCCCAGTTGCAGGAAAAGTTAAAAGGGCCATTTTGTCATTGTCATTGTTGGTGAGAGTGGTGGGCTTGTGTAGGTGTTTTAACCTGGCAAAGGAGACCTCAATCTGTACAAGATTCTGAACACGGCAACGACTTAGATTTTGTTAGTTTCAAAGGCCTTGGGTAAAATTCAGCTCAAGTAAACAGACAGACTGCAAAACATCATGCTCAAGGGGAGAAACACACATCTTTTCCTCAGCAACTGTCAAAAGGAGACTATTCCTAAAACAGTAGCTCTTTGAATTAGAAACAAAACATACAGGCAAAAAGGTGCTACCACATTGGGAAGCAGAATCAAAGAGCAGTGAAGCAGGTTTCTTGTAATGGGCAAGCTTCAGGGCAGGATGAAACATTCTGTGAATGGAGTTGGGCCCATCGCACATTTTAAGGGCCTAACCCAAAGATCAGAGAGTTTCTTATTCTACCAGGATGGTTTCCAGAAAGTTACTTAATATCTTGGTTCCTCAATTTCCCCCTCTGTAAAATATCCCAAAGAAGACTTTCTGAATGGTATTCTAACATCTCAGGGTATACAGTGAGAGCAAAAATTCAACAAGTAGGTTCCCATTCAAAATGGTGACACAGGAAGATTCTGAACGTCCTGCCATGGACACACGGAGTCTACAGCTACATACAAAACAATTTCCTCTTAAAATACCTACAGCCTGGCTGAGTAATGACCGTACATCAGGAAAATGAGAAGAAAACTACGTGAAAGCCGGTCAGAGATGCTGAGACACTATCTCACCATCAACGCCATCCCTGGCACTGGAAGCTAACCCAAAACCCAAAGCTTCTCCCTGAGGAGCAAAGGATTCAAACTCTCCATCATGCACATCAACTTTCAAGACAGGCACTCAAGAGTCAAGCCAAAAACATGTCGTTTTGAAATCCAACACGACTCATATCTAGAGACTCTCAAGAGAGTAGCATCTGAGAAACATCTCTCAAAGGGCCACAAAGTGGGCTCTGACTCACTTTCCCCAGGGCCCAACTCGGAGGCAGCTGATGGCATCTGGACTTCAAGTGAAGGAGGCTTACCTGCTTATACTAAAACCTTGGACTGGAGGGCAGACATCTAGTTTAACACACATGTCTGAGACGTGCTGGAAAACGCTCTGTGGATTGAGACTGGAAGGTGCCCATCTTTATGCTCTCCCTTTGCTGTGCTAGAGCACCCAGAAGGGAGCCTTTTTCATGCAGCTGGTGCCCTGATTTTGGCAGCTGCTGCTCAGGGGATAGATTGTCTAGCACTGGATGCCATGGGGAGCTTGTATTCCTGGTCACATGAGAATATAATTTGCATCACCCAGAAAGGAGCTCATAACCCCTTCCGGCACCCTAATTTGTTTGACTGCTGCCAGGGGGCCCCTCTACATTGCCTACCTTGTGGCTAGTGGGGCTTATGCTTATAGGTCCCCAAGGACTGTAACCAACAGAGAAAGAGCTCTTAAACAGCTGCCACCCCCAGGGCACACCAAGAGGCACCAGACCCATCAACCTGGTCTTTTCTGTGGAGGTCTACTGCTAATCATCATGATTGTGGTCTGAGGAACAGGCTTCTAATTAAATTCGCATCAAGGCCTTCCACAGACCTTGAAGGGTTGGCGCAATCTTCACACTCACCTTGTGTTCCAGAACACATCTATGGAAGGGGAGAGATCTGTACGCATGTAGTGCTGTTTTTTTTCAGCTAACACCCAGGAGACTCCCCTTGATCACTGGTCCTAGCGGTCAGAGGGGCTTGCATCCCTAAGTCCCACAAGACTATAGTAATCGGCAAGATGGTTCTTGGTAGGCTACTGCTCCCAGGGCAGTGCAGAGTGGACTGGGGCATAGCCACTAGTCTTGTTGTGAAGGAGGCTGTTTTCCTTGTTATGGAGCTTCAGATGCAGAGGCAGACTTCAGGTTTGGCACAACTGAGTGGCCTAGGGAGTTCCTCTCAAACAACATAAGCTGTGGACACTGTCTCGGTAGCCTCTTGCTCACTCCAGCTTGCCAGTGTCTCCCAGGAAGGAGCTTAGGTACTAGTCTGGAGCCCCAATTCTTTGACTGCCACCCAACAGACACCTTGACATAGAGCTCAGTGATGATGTTTTCAAAACTAACGCCAAGAACAAGTGCAGCAAAAGCAAAACAAACAAGTACGATGACATCAAATTAACAATCTCCTACATAGCAAAGAAACCATCAACAAAATAAAAAGGCAACAGGCTGAATGGGAGAAAATCATTACAAATCATGTGACTGACATGGGACTAATATTCAAAAGAGATTTAAAAAAAAAAAACCCTCTACAAATCAACAGCAAACACACAAAAAATCTCATTTAAATAATGGGCTGATCTGAATAAACATTCTTCCAAAGACCTAGATGCCCAACAGGGGCATAAAAACATCCTCAAGGTCACTAATCATCAGGGAAATACAAATCAAAACCACAACAAGATGACACCACCTCCCATCTGTTGGAATGCTTATTACCAAAAGACAAGATACATCAAGCATTGGTGAGGATGTGGAAAAAAGATAACCTTTGTGCACTATTGATGGAAATGCAAACTGGTCCAAACTATATGGAAAACAGTATGGAAATTGCTCAAACAATTAAAAATAGAAATACCAGGGCACCTGAGTGGCTCAGTCAGTTAAACATCCAACTCTTGGTTTCAGCTCAGGTCATGATCTCACAGATCATGGGATCGAAGCCCTGCATTGGGCTCTGGGCTGATAGCATGGAGCCTGCTTCAGATGCTATGTCTCCCTCTCTCTCTGCCCCTTGCATGCTCCCTCACTCTCTCAAAAATAAATAAGCATTAAAAAAGTAAATAGGGGCGCCTGGGTGGCGCAGTCGGTTAAGCGTCCGACTTCAGCCAGGTCACGATCTCGCGGTCCGGGAGTTCGAGCCCCGCGTCGGGCTCTGGGCTGATGGCTCAGAGCCTGGAGCCTGTTTCCCATTCTGTGTCTCCCTCTCTCTCTGCCCCTCCCCCGTTCATGCTCTGTCTCTCTCTGTCCCAAAAATAAATAAACGTTGAAACGTTGAAAAAAGTAAATAAAAAAAGAAATAGCCTATGATCCAACAATTCTACTTCTGAGTCTATCTGAAGAAAACCAGATAATTGGAAAAGACATGTGCACCCCCCATGTTCACTGCAGCATTATTTCCAATAGTCAAGATAAGGAAACAACCCAAGTGTCAGTGGATACACAGATGAAGAAGCTATGGTAACAATACATAATGGAACATCACTCAGCCATATAAAAGAATGACATTTTGTCATTTGCAACAACGTGAATAGAGACTGAGGACATTATACCAAATGAAAATGAGTGAGGCAGAGAAAGACAAACACTGCATAATCTCACTTAAAAAATAACAACCACCACCACCACCACCACCCAAGCTCATGGAGAACAGATTGGCGATTGTAAGAGGCAGGGAGTGAGAGGTGGGAGAACGGTTGAACCATTTTGTTTAGTTTAAATGAACCCAGTAAAAATGTGTAACAATTTACACAAAAACAAAATTCAACAAGAAGTTTGGTGAAGAAGTTTTAAATTTCTTCGTCTCCAGCTGTTTGGACCTTCATATTCCATCTCTGAATTGAGCCTTACAGACAGGTGTCAAACATGTCCAGAGTATGTAGCTGTAATACCATTAATTACTTATTTATTTGAAGGGAACCTGGAATACTTACTGAAATTGAGAATATCCTTAGGCTTATGTGATCTGAACCCCCATTTTCCATATGAGGAAACTGAGAACCAACAGCAAAAGTGGGTAGGTGTCCTACAGATACCAAGTAGCAAACTCGGCAGGACGCCTCTACTCAAGAATGTGGTTGGCATAAACTGCTTAAAGAAATAAAGCCAGCTTCAGAAAGCAACACTGTGGGCTCTCCAGCAAGATTCTCTTTCTTTCACAAGGAAGTATCTCTGCGAATGCTTTCATTTCTGACAGCAAGATGTTTATTACCAGAGATGAAATGTTGATGCGTGATGAATGTTAAGGGCAATCCAATGAGAGCTGAAGCAAACCATGAGAAGGGCCGTCATAAGACTTGATAAGTTAGCCACCTTTCTGCTAATGTGCTGGGAGGCACATAAAATACAGAAACCACCATTTCCACTTCTGAAGGAAACAGGTAAGTGCCCAAGTGATCCACATCAATACGCACACTTGTACAAAAACCGGCATAGAATTTATTGGGGAAAAATATTCCAAAAGGGAAATGCATGTTTGTACACACACAGACACAAACACACACACATCGCACACACCCTGACAATTTCTGAAGAGTTTTCCTAAGCCACCCACCTTCCCACACTTAGTGGTGACAATCAGAAACAATGACAAAAAACTATCCTCAAAAGCAGTTTTAAATTTCCCTTTCATAACATCTTTCAGAAGTGTGTAGAGATTTTCTACTGACTTAGGCAGGTGGTAATAAACTAATTTGTATTTTGTAGGAAAAGCACTGTTAGCTTGCACCTATTTGTAGTATGTCTGGATTTTAAATTTGACCATGGAAATTGAGACTTTCAAGAGCACAGCTAAAATACAGACTGATGTCCAAGTGTCACAAAAAAAAATAATAATATGACAGTACCACAAATCAGAGACGTACACAGAGAAATTCAGCTCTTCAGTGTTCCCAAGACAATTAACCTTGCTGATATCCATTAGCCATGTTAAGCTTCAGATTCCCTTTCAATCACTCTGGACAAACTGTAACATGTACACTTAATGACAGCTCTCCCTCAATACAATTTCCTACATACTATTTAAACTTTTTTTTTTTTTGACAACAGGATCAACTTTTTCCAGAGTTTCTCAATTTTTATAATTCAAATGATCCAGTTGTCAGAAAACGACAGTAGTTTGCTTTCAGCTTTAGTTAAGTATACACAGGAATATACACACTGACTCAGAGAGGCCACAGCAAACGGAAGGTAATGCTAATTCTCTTACTCAGGAGGGTCATGGCTCATGCGATCTTTAAACCAAAAACAGCAGCTTCATATTCATATAGATTAAAAGAAACCAACACATACTAGCACTTTACAAGCATGATTTCACTTAATCGTCACTGCAACTCTACCAAAAAAAGCGTCCAACTTCGGCTCAGGTCATGATCTCATGGTCCGTGAGTTCGAGCCCCACGTCGGGCTCTGTGCTGACAGCTCAGAGCCTGGAGCCTGTTTCAGATTCTGTGTCTCCCTCTCTCTCTGCCCGTCCCCTGTTCATGCTCTGTCTCTCTCTGTCTCAAAAGTAAATAAACATTAAAAAAATTAAAAAAAAAATAAATGGGAGTTTAAAAATATTTTATGCATTTTTACGTACATGATTTACCTATAATAAAACGCTTAGTGAATGTGCCATTTAATCAGTTTTGATAAATGTTTGTCAAGACACAGAACCTTTCTGTCATTCCAGAAATTTCCCTCATGTACCATTCTAAATTAGGTAGGTAATCATATCACACCAGAACTGAGCACTGAACAATTTCTATCATTGGTGAGTTCTGATCATTCTACAATTTCACATAAATCCTAAAGTAACTATTTTTTGTTATTTAGCTAATTTTAATCATGCTATTTTTGAGATCCATTCATGTTATTATGTTTATCTGTAGAATGTTCCTTTTTATCGCTAAATAGCATTTCATTTTCCAAATATACCAGAGCTGATCCATTTTCCTGTTGGTGGACATCTGAGTCAATTTCAGCATGAAATTATTATTTAAAAACGCTGCTATTAACAGGTGTCAACAAAGGTGTTCAAGCCTCTTGAATAAATATCTAGGACTAGAATATCTGGCCCTCCGGGAAGACAGTTGTGTAACTTTCTAAGAAACTGCCAGATAATTCTTCCAAGTGGTTGGAACATTTTACATATGAGAGCTCCAGTGGCTCATACATGAGGGAAATTTCTGCAGTGACAGAAGGTTCTGTGTCTTGAAAAACATTTGTCAAGACTGATTAAGTTTTGGTGTTGGCACGCCTTGAATCTTAGCCATTCTGACAGGTATGTAGTGGGATCTTACGTTTTTAATTTGCATCACCCTGATGACACGTTATGTCAGATGCCATCGCTTCTGTTCATTGGCCATTCTATATCTTTTTTGTATGCTTTTTATGTACATGTTAGATATATGTGTTACAAATATGCTCTCCCAGTCTTGTGGGGCATCTCTTTATTTTCTTAGTTTTTTTCAGTGAATAGATGTTTTTAGTTTTCATGAAGTTCAGTGTATTTTTTCCCTCTTATGGCTTGTGCTTTTGTGTCCTTTAAAAAAGAAAACCTGCCTTCTGAAGTTAGAAAGGTATTTTCACTTTTCTTCTACTATCTTTGTTGTTTCAGCTTTCATTGTTCAGTATGCAATTTGACTCAAGTTGCTTTTTATGTACGGGACTAGGTGGGGGTTTAGATTCTTTATTTTTTCAAGTAAATATCCAGGTATTCCAGCACTATTTCTTAAAGCAGTTTTCTTATCCCACTGAACTCATGCGGTGCTCTTGTTGAAGGCCAGCTGATTGCACATGTGTGGGTCTAATGCAGAATTCTGGTCCACTGATCCATTTGTTTACAATGGCAGCCAATCTAACATTACTTTTTATTATTATCAATTTTTTAACTTTTCCTTATGTCAGATGCAATAATTAAAGCCCAGTACACTTTGCTTTTGGCATTTGAGAAAGGTTTTATTCTCTCTTTCAATGCCATATGGATGTATTTATAAATACATGTGTGTGAGTGTTTACATACACATATACACATACACTTAGGTGTACCAATTTTCTGAGAGTGTCCCAGTTTTTAGACCCAAGATTTTCTAAAACTCTTTTTTCAGAGCTCAAGGAACAGGGTTAGCAGTGGTTTTCAAATTTTAGCAAGACATATGAATTATCTTGAAGACTTGTTTAAACACAGATTCCTGGACCTCACTTTAAGATATTCTGATTTAGTACGTCTAGGGAAAGGCCTGAGAATTTGCATGGCTCACAAGCTTAGGTGACGTGGATGCTGCTGGTGTCTGGGCTGCACTTTGAGCAGCATTGGTTTCAAAAAAAAATTAAATGGCTTTCGTAATGTTCATACAGAAGCTTGATTTGCCTTTTCTAAAGTGCGTGACCACAGCCACTAATTTACACTGTCTTCACTTGAAAAGACATCTGAAAAATCTGCCGAACGCACTGGAGCATGGGAGCCAGGAAACATTATGGTAGATTGATGTACCAACACTGCCTCATTTCCTCCTTCCTTCCTGGAAATTCAATTTTGGTCTGTGAGCAGGGGCACGCACATACCTGCGCACGCTACAGCTGAATCTAGCCCCGTGACGTCCCCGCACCGCAAAGCGCGTTCTTCTCCCTGTGGCCTCCGCCAACAATCAGAGAAAGTTTTATTTTCCCCTGAAGAGTTGATTGGTCTCTAAACCAGGAACATTTTTATGGCCAAGTCCTTTAAAACTTTCTCTGAATTTATGTTTTAAGTGGTTAGCGTCTAGGTGAATATTCCTGACAGAACAGAGGCAGGTTCTGAATTAAAGATCAACACACTCAAAGAACTCAGTCATCAAAATCCCAACCCAAACCCCCACGCTTCTCTTGATTTTTATGACTAGCACAGAACAGCTTTTTGAGCTTTTCTTTCCAACAGATCAAGCACATGCAAGCAGAGGGCCATACCACAATGATGCATCTCTTAGGCAGAATGTTGGGATTTGTGCAAGAACCCAAAGAAGGGATGCTACTTCTTTTTCTGATTGTTCAATTACGTAGTTAGCCTTTGGAACCATGTTAATGGGAAATTAATTCATAAATAATATTTAGATGTGAACTGCTTTGAAGGTGCCCTTTGTGAAGGAGATAAATTATTTTTCCTTCTTTGAAAAAAATAACAACTCCCCCGAATAAAGGGAAGAGAGGAGTTTCAAATGCCACCCTCCCACTGTCACCAGCCCCTCAGCACTCGTTTCAGAGGTGCTGTGAGCAGCGTGAGCATCAGAGCTTAATCATTTCTGCACGGGCCTTGGAGGATTTCATGAAAACTGGAGAGAAAGTAAATGTACTTCCTCCTTAAAAGAAGGTCTTTTCAGAATCAACGCAAAGTATCTACCACATTTCTTTCAGCAGTGAGAAAGTCGAAGATACAATGAAAGCAGGCCTAAGGCTGGAACGTGTTCGATTTTCATCAGCTCTAGAACTCTACCTTGCCCAGCTGTTGACCTATGAGAGTCCTCTGTGCCAGAGAAGGGAACCAACCAACACCTTAGCTACAACTGTTCTCCCCATTTCCAAAGCCTTTGGGGTATGAGAGTTTTGTCTTTGAAGGCAATTAAAATGACAGCAATGAGTTATCAATGGAATTGTCGGAGATGTTCTCCAGTTTCTCTTAGACATGTCATGTGGCCCCAGGCTGTTAAACCACATTTCCACAGGGCTTACCCAGCTGTGTGTGCTGTACTACTATTCTCTACAGTAGTGAGCATAGAGATGTAAACTCCAATATGTCTGAGAGTCTCTGCCCATTGGCCCTTCCGTGGTACAGAGTCTCAGAAAACCTTTTTACTTATAGTTCTTTTGTTTTCCCAGAACAGAAATCCCTATTCCAGATGGCTGTTATCACTTATACTTGTGATTTTCCCCCCGAGCTTACAGAACAATGCCTAACACAGTAAACGCGCCATTAATGGTAGTTTCTGTAGGTTTCTCTCTCTCCTCCCTCCATCTGTTCCTCTCTCACCACCCAGGGAGAGAGAGAATGAGAGAGAGAGAGAGAGTTTACACACCACTCCACAAATTATATATATATATATAGTATATATATATTATAATACATATGTATATATACATATGTATATATCCATATGTATTATAATATATATGTGTTATAATATATAATATATATACATATGTATTATATAATATAATATACATATATAATACATATGTATATATAATACATATAATACATATGTATTACACATATGCCTGTATATGTACACAGTGATTATCACTGCAACCATAAAAAAAAATGTAATCTCCTTATTCAAACTTGCCTCAACATTGGTATGTATCCAAAATAAATATTAAGGCAGGTCCTCCCAAAGATCTTAAGAAATAATACAAAGCTTTGCCAAAAGTGTCCTGTGGACACTGAAAGTAGGAATTACCAGTGTATTCCACAGCATGCCTTCTTCATTCATCTCTGCACCTGAAGTCCTATCACATAGGCGCCTGGATCCATTTCACTTTTCTTTCTCTCACACACACCTGCACACACCTCTCCCCATGCCTGGTCTCACTCCCCTCTGGTCACTTCATTATTATGGAGACCACATGGACTTTGGCTTCTCTCACTGTACCTTTATTCATCCCATCACATCCCAAAAGTTAGTAGCAAGAGAGATCATTGCTCGAAAAGAGGAAAGGAGAAAGGAAAGAGAAATGGGGTATGAAGAGGAGAAAAGAATGAAAATGATTAAGTATCTTTAATTTTTTTGCCTTAAATATATATTTATATATTTTGCCGTAAATATATGTGTGTGCGTGTATATATATATATATATATATATACACGCACACACATATATACACATATATAAATATATATACGTGTATGGGTGTGTGTGTGTGTGTGTGTGTGTATATATATCTTTAAATGTATGTGTATATATACATATAGATCTCAAGATCAAAGGTCCATACCTTAGCAGTCCTAATCTTCTTGAATCTTGAACACAAATTTCAGGGCAACATTGGGGTTGAGATAGTCTCCTCAGGCCACCACCAACGGGATAGTGTTCTTAACCTCCACACGGGTTCCAGTACTGCCTTCTGAAGATGGAGGTTTCTTCCACGGCTACAAAAACAACAACAGCAAAAGAAAAAAAACAAACACAAAACATCATAAGAGAAAGAAGATATTCATAAATGAAACCTAAACCGGACCTTCAACAAGGATATTAAATTCTAAACCATTTGACTTGAATAGACTAAACAGAAGACACATTAAATTCTGATTGGCATAAATACAAATAATACCTGAATGGATTCAGTCTTGATTAGACTTGAGTAATCATACAAAAGCAGAAAAGGTCACACTGCATCAAGGCTGGCAGATTTTTTAGGACACAAATAACCAAATTTGCTCATTTCACTTCATAGGGAAACTAAAAAAGAGATTTTTTTCCCAAGATAATTCATTACTGGTGGCACATTTGCACCAGTGAATCAAGCAAATCTTGAATAAAAATAAGCAAACGTGCTTCACACTGTGGTCTATGTTAAAATGAGACAAGGGGCGCCTGGGTGGCTCAGTCGGTTAAGCGTCCAACTTCAGCTCTGGTCACGATCTCGCGGTCCATGAGTTCGAGTCCCGCGTCAGGCTCTGGGCTGATGGCTCAGAGCCTGGAGCCTGCTTCCGATTCTGTGTCTCCCTCTCTCTCTGCCCCTTCCCCGTTCATGCTCTGTCTCTCTCTGTCTCAAAAATAAACGTTAAAAAAAATTAAAAAATAAACAAAAAATAAAAATAAAATGAGACAAAAGGGGACAATGCATCCCTTCTTCACTTTGAGACAGTTCCCTCCCCTGGCTTTTAAGATAGCAAACTTGCCTGTCATCACTGGCAACTCCATCATGGCTACCTCTGTGAGTCCCCTCTCTTACAATGTTCAAGATAAGAGCATCTTGGAACTCAGTCCTGAAACTATCTTCTCTGTGAACTCACTCAGCAGGGGCATCCCCGAGCTCCAAGGCTCAGGAAACTATTTATACCCTGACAACTCTGAGATCATCTCCTGGCCTAGGTACTTCGCTGAACTCCAGACTCTCAGATCAACGGACTATCCAACAACTCTGCTTGGAATTCTGACAGACATGTCAGGACATGCCCAAAGTGAAGTCCTGATTCTATTACCCACACAACACCCTCTGAATAAAAAAAAGTGAGGCTCACACTCTTCCTAATTTATTCCTTCTCAAAGGCAATTTTATTCACCCTGCTGGTCAGGTGCAAACCCTGCCAGTCAACCTTGAGTCCTCTCTCTCATATATACCCCATGTTCTCTTCAAAATTCAGTGGTTTTATCATCAGGATAAATCCAAAAGCTGACCACTTTACCTTCTCCTTCGCTCACACTCTGGTTCCTGGCATCATTATAGATCTATAAGTTTGCACAGCAGGTATGCTCAAGCCATGGCTGTCACTCTCAACTAGACCCCTGAGTAAGCCCATGACACTCCCCTGCTCAAAACCTTCCACCTCACTCAGAACCAAAGTCAAAGTCATTATACCGGCCGAAAAGGCTCCACATGACACAGCTCTGTTACCACCGTCCTTATCTCGTACCCTTGCCCTCACTGACTCCTCTCCAGCCATCTTGGCCTCCCAACTATTCCTCTAGCTGTACTGCAGACTTGGGCACTTTCCCTTTACCTGGAAGGCTCTTTCTCCCCTCATTACTTTATATCTTCCTTCCAGTGTGACCTTTTCACAATTGCTGGTAATAGTAAACCCTGACAACATCTCCTCATCCCCCCTTCACTGTTTACAAATTGGTAAAGACCTGCTCATAAACTACATGGTTTACTCAGTTATCTACCTTTTCCCAGTAACACACAAGTTCCATGCAGACAAGACATTTTATCCCTGGTATCTTGCTGGATCTCCAGCACTTCACGTACAGCCTAGCACCAACATGGAGCTCAACATATATTTTTGAATGAATGAATGAACGAACAGGAAGGTTACATACACCTTCTCGAGGCCACTCAGATGATAAATGGCTGAGCCAGGTTTAAGCCAAAAGCATCTGTCTCCAGTATTCCTGATACTATGTAATCACAGCTACATGAGGACCGATTAGTGTTGGCATTAGGAATAGGTTGAGTACAGCCCGGCAGGTGACACAGAAGATGTATTTTATATTTGAAGAGCCCAAAGGTTTTCTAGAAACTCAAGAGAATATATTTCACATAGTGGGATGGCTCTGCTTACACCCTTATGTAGCATTCTCACTATTAACCTTCACCTCATCTTTCTCAGTTTCCACTGCCTTTCCTCTACACTTATTTTTTGTCCCTCCCTCAAATTTCAGTCCCTGCCTTTCTTGAGTGAATATGAGGAAATGGGATCCAAGATTAGATAAAGGCAAGAGGAGAAATAGGTTTAGGGAAAAGGTGTGGGGCAGGGATCAAAGGACTATGGATCTGAGGCTAGTTGGGCCACCAACGCACCGAATGCCTTCAGTGGGATCCTTTCCCCTTCCTGAGATCCTGATGCTCGCTGAGCTAAAATACATGCCCTTCAAAGAGGTCCTCACCCCCCCAAAATTGATTGCTTTCCTTTGTAATTAGTAAAAGGCTTCGTCATTCTGAGTAGTCGAAGACTGGTTACGAAGCAGGGTGCAATATTTAAGAACTAGGGTTCAGGACAGTGCTAGCATTCACATCCTGTTTCCACCACTGTGGAACTCTGAACCAAGACACTCCACCTGTCTAAATATCATTTTTCTGTCAAAGCGAGTGGATAGAAATAGCTGTCTCTATACGGGGTTTATGGAAATCAAACAAGGTAACATAGGTGAATCACCTGTTACTGTGCAGGGCCTAAGGACTCAATATTTGTTGCTCTTAATTTTTATTTTGCATGATTGCAGGCCACCATCCTGCATGAAATTTCAAGTTTTTCCCTACCTGCCTGCAGAGTCCTAATCTTCTCCATCTTTCGTCACACGTAACTGCTTTTGTGGCCCCTGATGACTTTCTCTGGAAAGGCTTTACCCCAATTGCCCCTATTTTCTAAGGGCAGATGGCAGAAATCTGCGACATGAGACACTCAAGTTCTCTGGTTCTTTTCTTATACTCTTGCTGATGACCAGCAATCTGAGGATGATCTTGTCCCTAGAATTCTTTTAGGCTGATAATCATAAAGCCACAGTCTACAATTATTCCTGCATTCCAAAGCCAAGAAACCCAATTTGGAAGGCACACAATGCTATCATTTGGCACAATGATACATGGAGTTATGAAGAAAATTGTGCTGACTGCTTTGAGAATTTGAGTCTCTATCTGGATTCATCTTTCTTCCTTTTTTTTTCCTAACTGATATTAGGAAACTATGCGCAGGTAGTAACAACATAAAAATGTCACTTACTTTTCAGGTTTAACTACACTACAACCCAATAATAAGTTAGGATGCTTCAGGGACAAGTTACGTATACTCCATACTAAGTCACTGAAGGACTTGCCCAGAAATGCATTTACGAACACATGTTTTTTGAACACACAACATTGACCATGCACTTTGTTAAGGGCAGGGAAGATTAACGATTTCATTCCTATCCTCATGAAGCTTTTACTCCAGCAGTTTTTTTGTTGTCTTTTCCCATTTCTTAACTTCTGCCCAGATATGGGAAGATTGGACAAACTCCTCCAAAGCTGTGGATTGTCTCAAGTAGTGATAGAGAGTGCCCCGCTATACAGAGCCTAATTTCTGCTGATTTTATAGAGAACTCTCTAATTCTTGGTTTTCTCAAGAATTAAGCTCATTTCCTTAGTTTGCTACCCAGCCCCCATCCAACACACACCTCTTCTCAGTTGATCCTGGTTTATTTCCCTCCTGCAGCAAAGAAACAAAAAAGTAGCCACCAAATCCGCAAGTATACATTCCATTCATTAACAAAATGCTACACGGATGGTATGGTAAGAAGGTACCGGGCTCAAAGGACACAGC
This sequence comes from Lynx rufus, assembly GCF_022079265.1. Lineage (NCBI taxonomy): Eukaryota > Metazoa > Chordata > Mammalia > Carnivora > Felidae > Lynx > Lynx rufus. Next base: position 191,583,058 of record NW_025814823.1, read on the forward strand.
TGCAGAAGTCAGTGTTTTTTGAAATCTTCGGGAATGTGATGGGATTAATGCTGTTATATGGCAAAATAAACTGAGAAAGGATATACTAGGAATATTGCCAAAGGGAATAATGTCAAGAAAGAACAACATGTGTCTTCAATCACCAACGTCTGCATGGTTAGAGTGCTAATCACAGAGGTGGGTGTAATCTCTGCCTGTTGGGCAGCCTTGAATGCTTCAGGGAATATGTCATTTTTCAAGAGGTATCAATTAGTGGCTGTTCTGATGGCAGAGTGTGAACCACACCTCTCTAATGATTGGGCTGAGTTAATAATGATTCCTGTGAGTGTACAACACAACATAAATGCACCCAGACACACTCGCCAGAGAGGGCAGGACGAGGCAGAGTAGGAGAGGGACATAAAGATACTAGGAACTATGTATCTTGAATAAGATTTCTGAGTGGAAGCGGGCCAGGGGGAAGGGATGAACCGTGAATTTAAATCCAATGAACTAGGCTGGGTTTTACCAGGAACTGGAGAAGCACTGCCCTAGAGGACTTCCCTTTCAAGGAGAAGCACTGTGATTATACACAAACCATGTATGTGTCCAAGGCTGCACCTCACAGACATACACGTGGCATTCGCGTTTGCCAGCAATGCGTCACATGTTCATTACCTCCATTTGCATACGAAGACATCATTAAAGTAATGTGCGTGGGATCCCGCAACTAGAAAGTGACAGGATTTAACTCAGAACCAACCCTGGAGCTTCGCGGTGTTCTCCAAATACACTGAAAATCACAAAGGATTCTTTCCTAGATTTTAGATCTGGTCAAGGGGAGTTTTGACGCTCAGAAATGCCGCAGTCTGATCTTCAAGGAAAGAATTCAGTCAGTCTCCTAAGCACCTAAGTGGGAAGACTGGCCCGGCTGGGTTTCTGCCAGACAGAGTGAAAGCACCCAGATACAGGAGAGGGCAGGTTTCTTCCAAAGTCATAGAGGAGGTCACACCCCATGTTGGAACAGTTGCCTCCTGAACAGCAGATGCCGTGCACCCAGTCACCACTGGTAGTGGACTCAGTTTCTAAAATATTAATTACACTTCCTACCAGCTAACTTTATTGAAACAGCTTTGGGTCGGTGAAACATAAAATATTTTGGAGATCTGGGTGCTCATCTCTAACTGCAATCACTACCTTTGGGCTAAATCTGGAAGTCTTCTATTTATTCCTAATCTGGACACCAAACCATCAAATTACTAGGGAATAAATGAAGAATAGTTGTGTCACTGGATTTTAAGGATAATAGGATATATCTAATGACTTTCAGATACCTGATCTCTTGTCAACTCATTAACACCTCATTTTCTTACCTGGTGAGCCTTTTGCATTGAATGGTGAGGAGAGCCTGGGCGGCTCAATCGGTTGAGCGTCCAGCTCTTGATTTCGGCTCAGGTCATGATCGCACGGTTAGTGAGATTGTGCCCAGTTGTCAGGCTCTGTGCTGGCAGCATGGAGCCTGCTTGGGATTCTCTGTCTCTGCCCCTGCTTACGTGCATGCTATGCTCACTCGCTCTCTCAAAATAAACATTTAAAAAAAATTGAATAGTGAAATCAAAGGGACTCTAGAAGAAATGTCACTGAACATTATAATGAAACTTGAAAGAATTTGCTAGCTTTTGGGCTCATTGTTCATCTGCATTTTTCTTTGGCTAGTTAACAAATGATTTATCTCCAACTTCATCAAGAGGGTCAGACACTGACAGTCTGTAGGCAGAAACAGCGGTGGCCCACAAGATGTGCTTTTAAAATTTAACATTCATCGAAGGATAGATGCCCACCCTCACCCCTTTCCATATGCACCTATCCACTATTTCTCCCAGTCTGACATTTGCTATTTTCGCTATCTACAAATACAGGTTCACCTTTGCTTTAGGAAATGTATCACTGTCACCAGAGAAGCCGTCTTTGTTCCCAGCCTAATAGCAAGTATATATACGATTCCTTAAATACACCTGCTCTTTGCATGACTCATGTATTCAAACTCTCCATCAACTTCCACACGTCTATGGACCATTCGACCTTGTAGATCCCAACAAAATTCACAGTGGCAGCACAGTACCTCACGTGGCCTCAAATCCAGACAGTAGCTTCCTAAGCCACCTCAAACCCAGCCAGTGGTGAGTTTATCACACCCCTCTTATATGTTAGCATGGAGACACAGCTTGAGTACATGCCTCAGTGAGCCAGTAGTTAAGTTACTAGGCGCCATTTTAAGTGGCAGTTTTCCATCTATCTCTAAATACTAACACAGTAAAGAAAATATAAGAAAGCATCACCTCATCCCTGGAACCCCAGTCTCTGATCTCCTGTTCTTGGTGACATATAGAAGTTAGGTCCACAAGATTATGACACCATGAACACTCAAGGGTGCTCAGCAAAAACATGTCATTCTAAGAGGCTGTAAACATGGACACTGTCTTGCCTTGCTACCATAAACTGCAAAGGTCATACTGGCTGAAAGTATCAGATCCCTGCATGGGTTTGATTCCTGGCTCAGCTGCCCACTATCTGTATCTTTGGACATGCTTTTTACGTCTCAGTGCTTCATCTACAAGACAGAAGTCACAATACATATCTCAAAGCGTTCTTTCTGAGGAATAACTTTAATACAATGATGGTACGTTTGAATTAATATAATGTACTTATGTTATAATTAATAGTGGTATGAATTTTCTTATTAAAAGGGCATAACAACACCTCAACTAGCTCTGACAAGGATTTTAGGAGGTGAAAAATATTATGTGCAACATTACGTCCGTGCCTTACCCACTAGAACAAGACATTGAGAACATCAAATCTATCTGCATCATGTTTCTTTCTTTGAGGAACAGAGTAAGAATGTAACATGGAGACATTGCATAGGCATTATATCTGTATGTGGACATATATTAACCATTTATGTTTGATCTCCTTCACTGATTGATCTCCAAAGCAAGTTATACCTTTTCCTTGCTAATTCTGTGGTGGCAAAGAGGGAAGGCCAGTCTAGGGAATGACTGAGGCATTAGATAAACCCAAATCACCTGAGAATGAGAGGGGCAGAATTATTGTCCAACCCCCAAGATGTTAATAAAAGCATAACACATTATCATTGGTTTTGTTAAGTAATCAAAGTCTCAGAAATGATTAGCTATTGAGCTCATATGTACCAGCACTGTTCTGAGCTTACATTTGCTCAAGAAATGCTCCAAAATGAAGCAGTGCTATTGGGATTCTCTTTTTGCATATGGAGAAGGAGAAGGCTCAGAGTATTCAAGCAAGTTGTGCCACAGTACAGAGTATGGATTGGAACCCTGGACAGTGAGTCTAGGCTCTGGGCTTCCAACCACCCCTAGAGTCTTTCCTGATGGGTCATGAACTCATGTTTGTCTGTGATAAAAACTGCCCATGTTTTGCTCCTTATATTGCTTACATGAGTTTTTGAGGGGTAATCTTTTCATTTTGTAGGATAAAAGAGTTAATATTCCCAATCTAAATACCTTATAAAGATAGAAAAGAAAAATACTAATAAGTGCCTAGAAAAATAGGCAAGGGATATCAACAGGAAGTTTACAAGAAAAAAACATGCAAACAGCCCATGAACTCAGCAACACTCATAATAAGAAATCCAAATTACACATGAGAAAATTAGAACATAAATAATCCTAATACTGCAAAGAATGAAAATACCACAGATATATTTAAATCAGTGAGTTTATAATGATACTAAGAAGAAAAAAAATCTTACTGGTCACCTTTGGAAGACACGAGAGAACCACAACATTACTTTGAAAATAGTAAATAAATGGAAATCAACCTTCTGTCCTGCCTTTCCTTAGGACGTATAATCAAATACTGAAGAAAAGAAGTTACCATTTGTAGAAGTTTCTCACCAAAAAATGAAAACAAAATAAAGTAGAATGTCTCCACTGTTTAACCCCTAATGAAATAATGAATCCAGGTAATAATCACCAATGGGTGCTAATATTACAAAAGAAAGATAACAGGTGCCTCCTTATGAAGGCACAATAGCTTCACCTAGGAAGCAGTCTAGCCAAAAACATGTGACCTGAATTAAACTAGCTAGCTTAAAGGAAATGCACATGACCAAGGAATTTGCTTACACAACAGAGGGATACAATGAGCAGCATCCAGGCTGTGGAACTGTCTGCAGGATCAAGAACAAGATCATCTTCAACAAATAAATCACAAGGAGAAGAGTGATGGGAACCTATGGATTAAGGGAAACTTCAGAAAGACAGTCACTTTTGAGGGCTGAAAGGGATTTGGATCTTGAGACACAAAGTGAAAGAAAAAAAATGTCAGCAGTCACTTCAAAAAAGACTAGGTATTTGCTAGTACAAAATAATATCTTTGGTATAAGAATGACATTGTTTTATTTATAAAAAGGATGTTACCATTTAGAGATGAACCAGCAATATTGAAGGAAGAAGGTTATGGGTAGGAATTTGCTCGAGTGAGGTCTGGGTGATGTATGAAACAAGACTGCTAATGAATTTGCAAGTCTTACAGTTCATTTATGGTTACCTAGGATTTCATTACCCTGTTCCCTCTATTTTAAAATTTAAGTTTCCATAATAAAATAAGGGGAACTATTTGCCAGATAAAACCATATAGAGCAACTTTAAAAAAAAATTAAGTTTATTTATTTATTTTAAGAGAGAGAGAGAGAGAGAGAGCGCACAAGCAGGGGAGGAGAAGAGAGAGAGGAGCAGAGAGAGGGGAGGAGCAGAGAGAGACAGAATCCCAACCAAGCTCTGCACCATCAGTGCAGAGGCCGATGCGGGGCTTGAAACCATGAACTGCAAGATCATGACTTGGGCCAAGATCAAGAGTTGGATGCTTAACTGACTGTGCCACCCAGGTTCCCCAACATAGAGCAACTTTTTAAACAAAGGAATGTGATAAAAATGGTACTAGTTGTCTCTAGGTGGTGAAATTATGTAGGCTTTTGACCTCTTTAATTCTCATTATTTTTTTCCTCTTAATGAGTGTGTGACACACAAACAGAAATGGGAAATTCATTTTATTTTTAATTGTTTAGTTTTATTTATTTTTGAGAGAGAGAGAGACAGAGCAGGAGTAAGGGAGGGCAGAGAGAGAGGGAGACACAGAATCCAAAGCAGAATCCAGGCTCTGAGCTGTCAGCAGAGAGCCTGACGCGGGGCTTGAATTCATGAACCTTGAGATGATGACCTGAGCCGAAGTCAGATGCTTAACAGACAGAGCCACCCAGGCTCCCTGGGAAATTCATTTTAAAAACAATTTTTTTCCAGGGCACCTGGGTGGCTCTGTTGGTTGAGCGTTGGACTCTTGATTTTGGCTCAGGCCATGACCCCAGTGTCCTGGGATCAAGTCCCATATCAGGCTCCACACTGAGCGTGAAGCCTGCTTGAGATTCTCTCCCTCTCCCCTTCTCCCTGGCTTGCTCTCTCTCAAAATAATGTTTTGAAAAATCTTTAATTTTTTTTTTTTGCATATGAAACTCTAACCATTAGTATTTTATTACTTCAACAATTGGGAAGCAAATATTGCAAAATCTTAGGATTTGCCATGCTGGGTGATAGACACACAACCGTTTGTTTTATGATTTTCCTTAATTCAAAAAAATGTAACCTTGTACAATAAAATATTATAAAAACTGAAAATTAATGGACTGTCCTGTGATCTCTGTTAGGTCATATTGAATACTTTCTCCAAAGTGACCTCTAAAAGCAAAGGGTGTCCCACAATGTAAAATAGTTTTACTCTCACCATAAATGTAAGAACAATCTTGCAGCCATTTCCAAAGAATTATGTAAGAGGTAGTAGGAATCCACCCTATGAGGAAGCCCACAGAAGAGCACACTGTAATACTATCCACCTTTATATCTTTAAATATTTTTATTTTTTTAAAGGAAAAAAAAATATGACCTGTAATTCGTGACATTGGAGGGATGTTACCATAACACTGTTAAATGATTAGGACCAAGTCGAAATCATCCAGTTAAAAATATTTCAAAGAAAAGGACTGGACAGGATCATAGGGACCAGCCAATCGGATCCTACTACTTTGCAGATGACTTAAGTGGCTTGTCCAAAGTCACAAAAGTGATTGGGGCCAGATGAGCAACAAGGATCCAGTTCTCTACTGCCCGATTCCCATCTTGAAGGACCATGCCTTACCAAATAGCATCTTTCCAAATGTTTCTATGATACTGGCACAACGATACACCTGCATTCTATCTATTATCAAAAAACTAGTAAGAATATATAGGACACATAAGGAGTTGTGGCTTACGTGGGGATGCCTGAGAGGAACAAGGGGTTTATTTTTTTAATGCTTATTTATTGAGAAAGAGAGAGTACCAGTGGGGGGGGGGCGGAGGGAGAGAGAGAGAGACTATAACAGCAGTTTTAGGCTGACAACAAACTGGAGCAGGGAGTGCAGAGAGTTCTCATACGTTTCCTCCTCCTAAGCAGGCATGGCCACTCCCATCCGCAACATCCTGAATCAGTGGTCCATCTGTTCCTATCAGTGAGCCATTACACTGATACATCATCACCACCCCAAGTCAATAGGTTACCATAGGCTTTCCTCTTGGTTTTACACATTCATAGGCTTTGACAAATGTTTCATGGCAGGTATTTATACATCGTAACAGTATTTATACAGAATATCTCCATTGTCCTAAAAATCCCCTGCGCTCCATCTGTCTGTCCCTCCCTTCCCTCTAATCCCTGACAACCACTAAGATTTTAAATATGGCTATAGTTTTACTTTTTCCAGAATGTCATTTGGTTGGAATCCCACAGTACGTAGCCTTTTCAAATTGGTTTCTGTCGTTTAGTAATCCACATTTAAGTCTTCTCCAGTTCTTTTCATGGTTTGACAGCTCATTTCGTTAGAGCACTGAGTCATATTCCATTGTCTGGATGTACCACAGTTTCTGTACCCATTCACCCCCGGAAAGGCATCTTGGTTGCTTCCAAATTTGGGCAATCATGAATAACTCTTCTCTAAACACTCAGGAGCAGGTTTCTGTATTATGGACTTAAGTTTTCAACTCTTTGGGATAAAATTAAGGAGCATAATCACTAGATCATGAAGTAAGAATATGTTTAGTTTTCTAAAAAAGTGCCCAAGTGTCTTCAAACTGGCTGGAGAGAGGGATTTAATGTTAAAAATCAGCAAAGTGAAAACCACATAAAACCAACATCATTCTTCAAAATATCTTAGGAAGGTGGCACATTAACTGATAGATTTCAGAAGCCACTACGCTCTAATTTCTGTGAGGGCAGGTGATCTATTCTAGTAGTTCACTGTATCCCCGGTAGTATTCCTAGCACCTAGAACAGTGCTGCTACATAATAAATGCTGATTTAGTATTTGTTAAATGAACAGATCCAGAGGGGGGGAAAAAAAAACCTTCCTTCCGTTTTGTACCACACACTTCTTTAGTTGAACAAAGTGAAGACTCATCTTACGGGCCTTAGAGTGTGAAAAGTAAGTATGATTAAGGGATAGAACTTCACTCAGACCAAATTCTCACCCTACAGGGGGGCCAAAGACTGGGACAGACACTGAGAACAGCAGAATACAGCCTCTCTTCTTCTGTAGCATGTGCCCACTGCATGGAACAGGGGACAGAATCCTCTGCACTATATAAATGGCTCTCTTTTTATTTGCTATGCACGTACAGTTGAATTTGCATAAATTAAATGCACATAAGCTGAGACTCCACTATAATTGCAAAACCATTGCATTGGAAATAAGCTTTCACTGAAATCACATTAGAAACCAGAAAGATTAGATTTAGAAACATATTTAGCCCCATCAAGAGGTAGATTATGGAAAGTTTATAAAACAACACAGATACGCATTGTGGGCCAGCCAAGGGCCTGGCTAGGGAGAGGAAGAGCCTTGTAGCCTCAGCAAGGAGAGGAAAGCTGTCATCTAATGTCAAAGACTACAGAGTCACTCAAACCTTTGAACCAAATCCCTGTTCCACAAACTTAAAGCAATCGACCTACTCATCCAGCCTCAGTTTTCCACGCTGTGAAGGAGGCATAAGAATACCCACAGTTTTGAAAGGAGAAAAGAGTACAAGACAGGTCTAGCATCCTGTTTTGATTTTCAAAACAAACACAAAATCCAAACAATTCCGTAAGTCTAGGCATGAAGTACGGGGAAATACAGGTTTGTTGGTCTAAGCCTTTCCGAACCATCTGTTTCCCACCACAGTAGAAGCTAAGTCACTACACTTAATATTTTTTAAGAACCCACAGAGCTGTATGAGTTACATAATTGTGCCTTAGATAGCTATTATTTTTTCCCTTCACTTCTTACTAGGCAAATGTGAAGTTAAATTAGTCGCTTATCATAAAGTTCTCTGAAAACATCACAGTTGAAAGAAATGCCTGATAATTGTTCTTAGCCATCTGGTACCAAGTGACGTTCATGAACTTACATGAACCATTTGGCTGAAGTCCAAAAACTTCTATCTCAATTTTATAGCTTGCTTACTGAAAGTTCTAAGTTGAGAAATTTCTAAGAGAAAAAATGGTTTATTAAAAAGGAGAACAAATGGGTCAATCCTTGAACTCCTTCACAATTACATAAGAAAGCATAAAAACAATTCTACAAGTAGCCTCCAGTTTTAACAAATACAGTTAAGGCAAGGTTATATACTCTACCTCGTCAATACACGCACGCGCATGCATACACACAGAATACACGCTGCTTTTCTCAATGTTTTCACATGAAGAGCCACACATAATCCTGCTAAGCATCCAGGACAACTGCCACTCAGCAGCTTACCTGCAATGCTTCTCACATGGTGGTGGCTTCTCCATCTACTGTCCACTCTCCTCTCCTAGAAGGAGCCCCTAAAAGCACATCTCCACTTGTCTGGAATATTTCTACAACCTTCTCAACGGTCTCTCATCAACCCATCTTGGGCTGACCCCACCCCTTTTTCTTCCCTATAGCAGGAATGAGCTTTTAAACCTAAGTCACTTCCACTCCTCCGCCTAAATTTTCCGAAGGTTTCCCACGACTTTTATAACACAATCTCAAATCCTCACTGTGGTTTAGAATATCCGAGGTCTGGCCCGTTTCACTGGTCTCATCTTGTATTCTACACTTCTACCTACTTAACATGTGCCGGCCATACTGGCCATTCTTCTGTTTGTGAGGCACCAGCCATACCCCTTCTGGTCTCTAGTCTTTAGCACACTGTAAATAGAAGGTGTGATCTTTGTTCCCCATGCCCTCAAAAAGATACCACAATAATTTGGAGGTGATTTGTCGAAGACATGGACTCTCTTTTCTCCCCTGCCTCATTCATGAGGAGGTCGGGTTCACCGGCTTAGAGAAGTTCCAGATGTTCCATGGATGTAAAAGTCATTTCCTTCCTTCAGTAGCAGAAGTATGTCCTATTTACTGGAACTGGATTTTCCAGTAAGTTTCTCTCATTTGCCTATTTCCTCATAGTTCCCTCCCCACCCCAAATCTCAGACAGTTCATAACATATTTATCCTCACTGTGTGTATAAACTGGCAACCTGAATGCTAACTCCCTTCTCAAGCATGATTGGAATCAATTGAGCTACTCTCCTGGAGTAGTTAGAAGAAAATTACTTATCTTTCAATGATTTTATGACAAGCTCCAGCTTCTGAAAATTACTGGATATTACTCTAAAAATAAAGCATTACAGATAATTACCCCTGAGAATGGAACACATCACTACCTTAATTCGAAAAGTTATTTTGGATACAGGGCAAGAGTACTTGTTTGAAAAATAAAATTGCCAATGTACACGAAGCAGCTCAATGCTGAGAGGAAACAGGAGAACAAAAAAAAACCGTTCCATGCTTTCTCAAAATCGTTGTGCTAACGGCCGGCAGCCAATCCAATGCTGTACTATCTCCCAGAAGACAAAGAAGGAATTACACCAAGTAATGTTATCAGGAGAGGAGGGAAAGAACACTATCGGTGAGTGAAAAAGATCGAAGTCCCATTTATATGTACTGACTCAGTTCTTCTCCCTAACTTATTAGGAATGTTCTATCATCATCTCCACTTCATAGGAGAGGACACCAAGCACCTTGTCAGAAGTAGCAGTGCTGGGATTTGTATTAAGACAGTTTAAATCCAGAGTCCACACTTACAAACCATGGCACAAGGTTCCTCTCAGGTCTTAAAAGAATTCAGGCCCAAAGGGCTATGTTAAATGTTACACTTTGACACTGATCATCAAAGCACATGTGAGCTGGGAGTTCCTGAAAATGTAAAAACAGAAACAAGTTTGTATAGATGAAAAAAACAAAGTCTTAAAGATCTTCTGACTTGCCCCAAATGATGCACGATCTCCCGATTCCTAATCTCTAAGTGCCCTCAAAGGCCATGGTTTCTCATTTGGCAAATATACATGTAGTGCCTTTCAATCACTCATCTCTGTGTTGAGAAATGACTGAGATACAAAAAAATGGTTTGACAGAGTTAAGTATCAGGGTGTGCAAGATCACCAAAGGATAACCTTCATTTGGGTCATCACAGGGAGGGGAGTGTTCTTGAGCTGTGACGCTGAAGAGTGTTTACCTGGATGAAAAGCGAAGAAGAGGGGAAGAAAGGTGAAGAGCTTCCTAGGCAGAAAGAGCTCCTTGTAGGAGATCCTGGAAGAGAGAATGTTGTGCTTTCAAGGAACTTAAAGAAGTTGTATATGGATGAAGGCATTACACATTTTCAGGATGGAACGTTATAACCTCTCACAATGGAAAAATAAATTGGGATGAGACCACACAGAACCATGAAGGCTACATTAAGGAATTACAACAGACTAAACCATTTGTACGTTAAGGAATGAGCAAGACTTCTATGTTGCTTGGCTCCCCCTCCCTCTCCCTCTGCTTCCCCACTGCACCACCCTACCACTGAAAAATCAGACAAGGACCAAAACTAAGTCAATAAAATCTGCACAGTATCTGAAAGGAAACCTAAGAAGTCAGCAAGACAAGAGGTGAAGGGGGGGAGAAAAGAAAGAGGGTATCCTAAAGAAGGGGAATTTTACTTTACTGGAAGGCAATCAACTAGGGGGCAGCTCTGAGAGATGAGATCAAAGAATCTGTCCTGGTAAGCTGAAGCCAGCTAACAAGAATCCTGCTCAATTTCCAGGAATTTTGTAAACTGGCTGTTAAATTATGTACCTTGAAATCAAACATATTGGGAGTATTTATTACTCTTAACATTGGCCAATACTGTAACACAAGGTGTTCATTTCTGGAGATCTGGTTTATCAGCACACTCAGTGAGGATTTGGTGGCATTATTACTATTGTTGGAAAGAAATAACTAGACTACTACAAAAGGAGTTACTTTCCATTACCCTATGGACTCTTAAGGTATCAGAGAGTAACAAGCCTGAAATAATAAACTGGTTCATTTCACTGCCACCCCCACCACCATGTTGGCTTGATGCACTCACAGTGAAACTAAATACTGAAATTGATGAGCCCTCATACCCAAGAGTTTCCATATTTGTATATACACAGCTCAACAAAATTTATTAAATAAAAACAAACATTTGCTTAGAAAGGCAATAAGGTCTTGGTTGAAACTTCATCTGTGGATGTGAATACTACCCAAGGTAATTATCAGTGCCCTCAAGATCCTTAAAGGAAATACAACTAGGAGTTTTAAAAGGCTGTTTCAAATAAATAAAATTGAGGACATATCATAAAGATATATTATGGAAAGTAATTATAAAATTATAATGAATTATGGAGAGAATTATATTCTTTAGAATTTTCTAAATTAAATAAAATTTATGGAAAGAATTATGGAAAGTAAATACCCAGCAACTTTCCCTATTAACAGATCATATTTATTTAATGTGTGGTATATGTACAAGGCATCCAGTCTCATAACAAACTATATACTCAGTTATGAGTATTATCCCCATTTTACAGTTGTGAGAATTCAGTCATAAACTAAACAGGTTGCCCAACATTGTATAGCTATTAAGAGGCAAGAGTTCCTACCTACTGATTCCACATGAATAGCTCTTAAAATCTATACCTAGCTGCTTCACAAAGATATTTTAACATCTGTTGATAATACTAAAGAATGCAAACAGTAGAACATCATTAACTTATAACTTTCAAGGTTAACATTAAAATTAAGTAATGAAAGCTACTAGAAAGCATGCATCTTGTTACTCCTATTTTTCTGTCATAATAACTGATACAATCAGAGTGGATTAGTTCCCCTATTGCAAAACAGTCTAAAGTGTCCTACAATACACCAATTCATCAAATTAGACAACGCTCTTCATTATTTTTATCCAATGTAGCAACCATTGCCCACATCATGATAAATAATTGAAGCTACTCTACTACTTTATTACATCTCACACATTTCTATCCCAGAAGTAGGGCAGTGCACATTTTGAGAGGCAACCAGGTTAGCTCCCAAACCTATTTCGGTCATTCTTGTTGAGAAAAGCCCATGTCTCTTCAGTATTTACTATGAACACTATGTGAACAAAAATATGTGATGAAAAAAACCAGAATTTCTGTTTCCAGGAAGAAGTTGAACATAGTGGCAGAAATACAACTATGACATAGTCAAACACACAAACTTGAATGAGAGATACAACTATAAAGTGGGACAGGAGTTGAATGTGGGAATGACAGAGAAAGGCTGCTTACTTTTGGTTCACATAAAGGTTCAGGAGAAGACAGGGAGCTTCATGGCACAAGGGGTGTTGGGTTTAGCTTGGAAAAGTAACCAGAATTTTACAAAGCAGAAACCACACAAATGCAAGTTAATATGACCAATACGGACCATTAACAGAGTCTAATTTAGAACAATAAGGGTTCTAATTTAGAACATTTTAGAGAGAACTACTCAATTGGAACAGAACAGTAACGGGAGAACTGCCAGTCTTGATAATTCTAATCATCGAGGTTTGAACTTGAAGCCAGGGATGACTTCCTCGGTGTTCCATGAACCCCCAGCAATTTATGCAAAACCTTTTGTTATTTCCATCTTCCTAAGGGAGAAGCCCCACAGCTTCTGATCCAAAATAAGATTTAGAACCAGTGACCTCTAGACTTATTCCAAGGTAATTTGATGGGCGAATGAGAAATAAAAGTTAGCTGTGATTTCCAACTTTATTTACTTTTAAATATCCATAGGAGGTATCAGAAGTAAATTGACAATGATGCTTAAAAAACAAAAGACAAGAGGGGCGCCTGGGTGGCGCAGTCGGTTAAGCGTCCGACTTCAGCCAGGTCACGATCTCGCGGTCCGTGAGTTCGAGCCCCGCGTCGGGCTCTGGGCTGATGGCTCAGAGCCTGGAGCCTGTTTCTGATTCTGTGTCTCCCTCTCTCTCTGCCCCTTCCCCGTTCATGCTCTGTCTCTCTCTGTCGCAAAAATAAATAATAAACGTTGAAAAAAAAAATTAAAAAAAAAAAAAAAAAACAAAAGACAAGAAAAGAAAAACGCTGTCCAGAAAAACAAAATGGAGTGATCAGATAGAGCACTTAGAAAAACTCTTAATTTGACCTGAGGGGACTAGGACCATATCACACGGTAATCAAGGGGAAGAAATGTGTTCTGTAATCAAAAAAGGCCATCATCAATAGGATACACATTTCCCAAAAGTTACTAGCAAAGAATTCAAGTCTTTCTTAAGATATTATACACTAAAATAATGCATCACTAGAGATGGAACTAATTAAAAATAAATATCAAAACGGGATGTTTTCATAAGCTCATCATCACTAAAGGAGGAGGGTGGGTTGGTTAACTTTACGTATGTATCAGTGGGCACAAAGAAGCAGTTGTGTTTATCTCCAGAAGGAGATTAATGGGATACATGTGCCCATTCTAATATGCCCCGGAATTTTACTTTTACTAGTGTTCTTCAAAGTGGTGAGCTGTTAAATATAGATCATTAGTCAGCGCATGTTTAATTACATACCAGTATTTCTTGAAGATTAAAAATGTCTGCAGTTCAATTATCCTCACAAGGCAAGTCCCATTTTGTATTCATTCAGCTTGGAACAACGTAGTCACAAAATATATGGTTTTAGATTAAAATCTTTCTGATAGTACTCCACCGGGCTGATTTCAAAGGGGGAAATATGCACCTGCTTCACTTCCCAGGGAGAATACCAGCTACTGCTTTATACCTTTCTCCATTCATGTTGGACGGATTCAGAGCACAGCAGTGACCCCCTCAGACATTTCTCTCCATCACCACCGCCACACAATTATCACACAGCTGGCCTTTCAAATTCAAGTCATGCAAAATGGTTCATCTTTTACGTAAATGGTCTCAGCTCTGGTTCTGAGGCCTATCCCCCATGCGTAAGCCTATCCTCTTCAGAGATTTGGATTCCTGCAGGCAGTTACCAACACAAAAATATTCTGACAAAAACCTAAGTGTTCTTTTGCAACTAGAGCTCATTCTTCAGGAGAGAAGGGGAAAAAAAGACAGTGTTTAAGTTCTGAGTTTCAGGTAGAAGACCCAGAAAAAACAATTTATGGTGCTTGGAATAATTTACTTGATTACACGTACTACAAGTATTTTCCTTCATGTTTTTGTAATGAACCTGACCATGAAAAAACAAATTTACGTCTGTCGTCTGTCTCATTATGAGCTGAGCTCATTTGGTGCAGAAAACCTACAGTTTAATTGCCTGATTTAAATTTGGCTAGTAGAATGCATGCTGAAACATTACTCTTTTAATTATGTTAATTTATAACTGAAAAGCTAAATTTACAAAGGCAATAACATTAATTATTTACTTGCCCATTAAAGTTGAATATATATTACCAAGCTAATTGGTTTCATAAGTCTGCCAAAAAATTAAAAACAAGTTTGTTCACTGATTTATATGGGAAAGGTGTACATATTCTCAGTGGGTTACTTGTTCTTTATTGGATTACACGAAAATATGTGTAAAACACTTCATCTATACAATATTCCACATACCTTCTTCCTTCCTTCTTGGGCTAAAACACATTTTAAAGGAAAAATAGAGGCAATGAACATTTCCTCAATGCTTATTATGTATCATACCGTATATGAATCATCCTGTTGAATCTCAGAACTGAATAACATACTAACTAGCATTATTTCCCGCTTAAAGTTGAAGAAACCAAGGTTTGGAGAGATTAAAAAGTTTGCCAAGGAAAGGGTCAAAATAATTAAATCCAGGAATTGCTCTAGAAAGAACCAAGATCTTAACATTTATGCTGTACCGTTTTAATACCTGTTATTCACAGCAGATGGGACACTTGCTAACTCAGCATGATTCCCTAAGGGAAAAAACTTGCTTTGACGTCAAAATCAACTACTTTAGTGAAAAATTTAACCATAACCCCATATGGATATTGGCATAAAAATAACCGTAGAGCCCAATCCAAAGCACAGAAATCACAGAGGAGTCTGTACTCCAGTGACCTAAAATCAAAACAGCACAAGGAGAAAGTCCAGCAAATACTCTCGAACCTTATCTCTACAGTGGGAATCAGTATTAGGCAGGTTCCACTTAGACCACAACTCAACAAGGGGATTACAAATTAGAGAGGATAATACCCATCATACTATCCTCTTGGGCACAGTGTGCAGATCAAATGTGAAACAGGATAAGAAAGAGCTATGAAAATTAGCAAGCATTATGCAAATCCAAGTCAGTACAATTAGTGTTAGATGGTTTTGCACCTAAAGAATTTCTACGGAACTTAGTCTGAGTTTACATGGAGACTAAAATTTAGCTATATTCTCTTGTAACTTGAAGGCTTCTAAAATTTCTCTCATATAAAATTTAGCTAATATTTTGTCAAGCAAAAATGTCATTAATGTGACCTCAACAAGTTACAATTAGCAGTTTTTAATTAATACCCCATGAAATATTGTGAAATAAAACTGTGTTCAAAACGGCTTGGGCCATTGTATTAATATTGTACATTTTTTTATATCCAGGAAACACCAAAATATTAACCATGTATTTACTCATGCACACTTTAAATCATACAACTAAACTGCTAATGGTTATAGAGCAGTTAAGGACATTTTAATATGTACCGAAAAGTGATTCTGAGCATTTTCTAAGCATTTCAAATACACTTTGAATGTCTGCAAGTCTACTAGGAAGGACAACAATATTCCATCTTCACTGACTTCCTGAAACTTTTCCAAATGTAGCCTAATAATTTTAGAGATCATCTATAGCAGTTCCAGACCTACTGTACCATAATAAATTATCTTCTAATACTGCTGTGGAACACCTCCTATCATTCATTATGATGGAGTTTTGCTGAGGGCTAGAAAACTAAAATCATCTAATGAAGTTTAAATTATACTTTGGGTCTTCTGTTTTTATTCAATATTTAAGCATTATTATGTTGTGTCTGGGGGAAGGCATGGATTATTTCTAAATAAAGGAAGAGATATTTACACATTTTTATATGCCTCATATCATTAAAATGGAAAAATTGAATTTTTTGTGTGTTAAACTATGAAATAAAGACATGGAGCAATGCACCCAGCATCTAGCGAGAGTCTACTAAGTGCTAAAAGAAATTTCAAATCATGAAATTTCAAATAAAAAAGGCTCTTTGTAATGTCAAAATAACATCACCACCACCCACAGCAGAATAACATTATTCAACATCAGAACTGGGCATGATATCCTATAGGCCAATATTTCACTTTTCATTTATCAAGTCTAGAGCAGAAGTGGGGAGCTTACACATTACTTTCTATCCAACCTCGGCTGATTATTCTGACATCAAGGATCTGGATTTGTAATAGCAGTAAGTCCTTGAGATTCAATTACAAGTAGCTAAAACTTACCAAATCCAGAAAATCCAATTCAATTATTGAATTTTATATACTGATTTGTTAAGAATTGCACAAAAACCTTGTCATGAACTAAAGTAGTAGATGTGGCCTTTTAGTCAACTCCTAAATTACTTTTACTTGTTAGAACACATTGAGCATTTGTAATTAATAAATAAATAAATAAATAAATAAATAAATAAATAAAGCATTTAACCCAACTTAGTTTTTTTACATTTTCTTCCCCATTTTATTTTATTATTTTTAATATGAAATTTATTGTCAAATTGGTTTCCATACAACACCCAGTGTTAATCCCAACAGGTGCCCTCCTCAATACCCATCACCCACCCTCCCCACCCTCCCACCCCCCATCAACCCTCAGTTTGCTCTCAGTTTTTAAGAGTCTCTTATGTTTTGGGTCCCTCCCTCTCTAACCTTTTATTTTTTTTCCTTCCTCTACCCCCATGGTCTTCTGTTAAGTTTCTCAGGATCAAAAAATTAAAAATAGATCTACCCTATGACCCAGCAATAACACTGCTAGGAATCTCCCCAAGGGATACAGGAGTGCTGATGCATAGGGGCACTTGTACCCCAATGTTTATAGCAGCACTCTCAACAATAGCCAAATTATGGAAAGAGCCTAAATGTCCATCCACTGATGAATGGATAAAGAAATTGTGGTCTATACACAATGGAATACTATGTGGCAATGAGAAAGAATGAAATACGGCCTTTTGTAGCAACGTGGATGGAACTGGAGAGTGTTATGCTAAGTGAAATAATCCAACTTAGTTTTGCCTCTTTTGAATTATAAGTTTATCAAAGGAGACCTGTCATCGAGGAAAAAAAATTAAATTCATACAATAGTGGACTCTCATTGAGTTCCTGAAGGAAATGTTAATTAAAACTTCATGTGTTACTGTTGGGGAGCCTGACTAGTTCAGTCAGTAGAAGATGCAACTCTTGGTCTCTAGGTTGTAAGTTCGAGCCCCATGTTGGGTGTAGACATTACTTAAACAATTAAGATTTTTACAACTCCATGTATTACTCTATAAAACTATAATGGCATTATGAAAAATACATGGAAAAAAAGGTCTGTTTTACTAGACAAAGCACCAGCCCTGCAGAGGATCTACAGAACTGATGGAATACTGCCAAGCAAATACGCATCAACACTTGTTTACAGGTGTAACTTCTGAAAATCCTCAGAAACTGCTAAAATATAGATACATATATCAGCTCACTTGAGTCACCAAACATCACAATACACAGAACTATTTGTTAGGAATGGCTGTGTAATTTGAGTAATTAAAATACACTTACCAAAATGGCACAATGGTAGACTTCAAACAAACTTGTGTTTTCACATATAAAAGATAAAGATGTTTATAAGCACCTCAAAGGAGAAATCAGGATTTATCAGAGGAGAACATTCTAGCTAAGGACAAGGTATGTTCCCATACTCTGGGCACCACTCTTATGCTAAAACAAGATTCCCTCCACCAAATACACAGCTTTCCCTGACTACTCACATGGAATATTCCTCTCTAATCCTGGCACACCCGAGAGGTAAGAGCCTATATAAAAGGAGAAATTTCACTGCATGAACCCAAATACGTTTCCTCCCATGTATCCAACTGATTAGCTCAAAATGACACATGCTACGTCATAGGAAAATGACTAAACAGAATCTTGAACAGGCCAGGCCATCTTCTGAACTTCACTTTTCTGAATTCAGAAGGAATTTCAGTGCTTTGTCTTTAAAATCAAGGTAGACTGTGGCAGTTTTTGCCTAATCTACTAGGATACAAGCTGCTCTGAACAGGCAAATATTCAAAAATCTCATCAAAATAATACCTACCAAAATATATTCTTTAAAAAATACCCCCCCCCTCTGAAAACATAAATAATTTTTTTTTTAATTAGGGGCAACTGGGTGGCTCAGTCGGTTAAGCATCCGGCTTCGGCTTAGGTCATGATCTCACGGGCCAGGAGTTGGAGACCCGTGTGCTGACAGCTCGGAGCCTGGAGCCTGTTTCAGATTCTGTGTCTCCCCCTCTCTCTGCCCCTCCCCCACTCATATTTTCTCTCTCTCTCTCTCTCTCTCTCTCTCTCAAAAAAAATTAATAAACACTAAAAAAATTAAAATAAAAAAATCTCTCATTTATCGGCAGAGCCCATATTTATATCCCCCCTCCTCTGTAGGTTGCTCAATTAATATCTGTTAGGAAATGATGTGCAAATTCCTAATTTCTCTTTTGTAAAAGCTGTGGTTTTGGTCTAACAGGCATGGTTAAAGAAAAAACACTACTGTAATAGGGAAAAATGAAAATGCTGAATCATTAGATACCAGAATGACAAACATTTTTTGGATTTCTAACAAGGAAAAACTTGTATAAGAAATTAAATTGCTTCATGTTGCCCATCTTACGCTAAGGAAAATAAAAAATACACCTCCATGCACACATGTATTAAAGACATCTGCTAACGGACATATTTCTCACCTCCTTGATAATTATTAGTGTTTTGACATTCCCAGGAGATAACCCTCTGATAAAATATAAAAATCATATCTTCTTTCATGTTTTATTCTGTTTTAAGCCAATCCTATTCTTTGTTCACTTCCTAAATGCATTAAGAAACAATGAGTGTTGAGGAGCCTGGGTGGCCCGGTCGGTTGAGTGTCTGACTTCAGCTCAGGTCATGATCTCTCGGTTTATGAGTTCGAGCCCCACGTCAGCATCTGTGCTGATAGCTTGGAGCCTGGAGCCTGCTTCGGACTCTGTGTCTCCCTCTCTCTCTGCTCCTCCCCTGTTCTCTCCCTCCCTCCCTCTCTCACTCTCAAAAATAAATAAATATTAAAAAATAATAATAAAAAAGAAAGAGTGTTTTCTTTGGCTCTAGACTGTTAGGCATACTAAGATGTACCATTATTTCCCCTAATGACACTTCCATGTGAACAACTCTGAAAACAATTCTTTCAGAATTTCTCCTCTCCCTTCTTTGCCATTATTCCGTACTATGTCAGTGCATCATTTGGAGACCACTCTGCTCCAGTATGATGTTATACAGATTAGACACAAAGAGAGTCAGAATACACATACAGCCTATTACATGTATGTGAACATGTATTTATGAAAAGTACATAAATATTCTTGTGAAAATCTTTACCACATAGAAAAGTACAAAGTAAAAAATAACAACTTTTCCATTACTTATACTAATATAAAAAGTAGGTAGCTATATTAGTTGTCTATTGCTGCATAAAAAAAATTACTAAAAACTTACTGGCTTAAAACAACACCCATTTATAGTCTCACAATTTTAGGGGTCAGGGATATGGGCACAGCTCAACTGAATCCTCTGCTTCAGCATCTTTTACAAGACTGTAATGAAGATGTTGGTTAGGGTTGGGAGTCTCATTTGACACTCAACAGGGGTAGGATCCACTTCCAAGTTCAGGTGGTGGCTTGCGGAATTCAGTTCCTTTCAGGCTATTGAACTTCCTTGCCATGTGTTCCTCTATATATGGCAGTTACCGAAGCCATCAAAGGACAGACAGAGTCAACCAAGTCGGCTAGAAAGATAAAAGTTACAATTTCTTGTTTCTCCATCGTAGTGATGACATCTCATCACCTTAGACAAAATTGTGGTTACAAGCGAGTCAGTAGGGCAGCCCATACTTAAGGGGAAGCAATCACACACAGAATATGGGATCATTAGAGGTCATCTCAGCTATGCATGCCATACGAGGTATGTAAACAAATATGGAGGCTCATTTTCTACATGCACTTTGGCAATTCTGTTTTATTCACTGTATCAAGGCTAATTTACCATTCTAGTTTCCAATGCTATATCTTTTCAAGTGTTTCCGTTTCTTCTTGGATTTTCATCCCCAGCCCCAGAGATCAGAGATGATTTTAGATTTTCAGATTATAGCAGATTACTCCCAACAAGCAACTTAATTAGGTTATGTTACTACTTCAACTTACTAAGGATCCACAAGACACACAGAATGACTCCAAACATCACAGAAAGGTACAGATATTGGTCAAGTTTAATTTCTCCAGAAATTTCTCCAGGAATGATACAGAGACTGAAAAAGATAGAGACCCGGTGATTCCACAAGTCCACTTGTGTTCATTCCAACAAAAATTTTGCATAAACTTTAGGAAAGGAAAGAGGAAGCAACTCACTTTCCTTGGGGAAGTGACTACAGTTACGTTTCTTCTAAGAATTTTAGGCTTTACACACTACAGAATGTACATAGTCTTCTATCTAAGTGAAGGCAGTTGTTCACCTGGTAAATTATAGATAGGTTCAAAAGGCTCCATTTGGCCATCACCACACCGAAGAGTCTAAGTACAAGCCTGATATTGCCACCGTAAGTGTTTGTTTCATTTCATGTGCAAAAGTTTGTAACTCAGAATATACTGTAAGTCAGGACTGTGTTAAGTACCAGCAAAAGACTTGATTGGTAAAAGAGGAGTTATAATACCAATTATCTGTAAGATATGGAGAAATGTATTTAGATGTAAAAATTTGATACATAAACAAACAAGAAAGGTATAGTACACATTACTCCCTTCAGGACAAAGTGGCACATGTATTTCTCCATGCTTCATTCATGCAAAGCACAACTTTTAAAACCCTATAAACTGTAAACCCTGCTATGAGAGATAAAGGAGAACACTGATAGGCAATAAGAAGGTGGGAAGCAGTACCCCAGGATAAGAGGGACAGCACAGTGGCCAGATGTCTTGTTTCTTAATTATCCTAAAGGAGGAATACTACCCAGACCTGGTATTCACAAGAACCTCCAACCTTGGACAGGGGTCGAGGGGGTGGAAAGCAGTCCGGTAAACTCATTCTTCCCTACAACCAAAGGAAAGTTTTTCTGACAATATAAGGTGAAGTGAAAGCAAACAGCAAGAGGGATTCATTGGGAGTCCAGCCAGAGAAAGAGCAACCAAGGGAAACATGGGCCTGAGACATCCTCTTCCTACCAAGAACTAGGAAGGCAGGGTGCAGAGCTGGCAGAAAAAACTCAGCTATAGCAAGGAGCATACTCGAGGAAACCCCTTTGTCCTCATGGGCCCATGACCCTCTCCCTGACCCAGAAACACCAGGACGCATGGTCAGAACTAAGAAAAGGAAAACGATCACTGAAAGTGGCCTACACTGAGAAGCTGCTTTATTCCTGTGTACCCAACTCCCCTCAGTTGCCTACAGACATTGGGGAGGCATAGCGTGAACTCCTAGCTCCTCTGAAAGAGATCAAGTCTGAGTAGCGAGGCAGCCCAACCTGGAGAAAGCCCTTCTGCCCCAGCAGGCAGTAAGAACCGGAAAAAGTGGGAATTCCAGGGGCACCAGACAAGCCAAGCAAAGCAGAGTGTTACCACAAACACTCTGGAAATTCCACGGTCACTGGAACTACAGCCCACAAAATTTAACCAACACCTGTGTATTCAAACAAACCAAGGTAACTGCCTACCAAATTAAGAATTTAAATAGAACTTTGAGGGGTGCCTGGGTGGCTCAGTCAATTGGGCGTCCAACTTCTGCTCAGGTCATGATCTCGCATTCCGTGGGTTTGAGCCTTGCTTCGGGCTCTGTGCTGACAACTCAAGGGCCCGGAGCCTGCTTTGGATTCTGTGTCTCCCTCTCTCTGCCCCTCCCGCACTGGTGCTCCATGTCTGTCTGTCTGTCTGTCTCTCTTGATCTCTCTCAACAATAAACATAAAAAAAAATTTTAAATAGAACCTAGAATCTGACATAATCAACAAAAGGTCCAGAGTACAGTGAAACATTACCTATCATACCAAGAAAATCACAACCTGAATGAGAAAAGACCATCAAATGACGCTAACAAGATAAATCCAAAGTTGGAGTTCTGTGACAAGGATTTTATAGCAGTTGTCATAAAAAAGCTTCAACTATCAATTACAAACTCTTGAAACAAATTAATAGGAAATCTCAAAGAAATTACAGAACAGAACCTACAGAAATTCTAGAACTGAAAAAAAGACAGCAACAGAAATGAAAAATTCTGCCTAGATAGCAAAATTGAAATGACAATAGCTGAATGGAAATGCAAAGGATAGAATCCATAAACCTGAAGACAGATTAATAGAATTCACCCCATCTTAACAATTTAAAAAGAACAGGAAAAAACAAAACAAAACAAAAAGGGCGCCTCAGAGACCCTCTATCTAAAGAATAATGATGAAAGAAGCAACATTTTTATCTAGTCCTAGAAATGGAGGAAACAAAAGAGTATTTGGGGGGAAAAAGGCTCAAAACTTCTCAAATTTGTGGAAAGACACAAAACAACACATCCACGAAGTAAGGGTACCTTTAGCAGGGTAAAATCAGAGAAATTCAGAACAAGACACATCATAATTAAACTTGTGTATACTCAAGATAAAATTGCAAAAGCAACCAAAGAGAAACAGGACTTTGCCTAGAGGGAAATACCAAAGAGAGGAACAACAGATTTTTCTCCTGAAACCATAAAGGACAAAGAAAGTAGCACAACATTTTTTCAGGTGCTAAAAGAACTATTAACCATGAAATCTGTATCACGCACATTGATCCTCTGAGAAAGGGAAATAAGAACATTAGGATATTAAGAAACATGAAAATATTTT
The DNA here is from genome assembly GCF_022079265.1 of Lynx rufus. Taxonomy (NCBI): domain Eukaryota; kingdom Metazoa; phylum Chordata; class Mammalia; order Carnivora; family Felidae; genus Lynx; species Lynx rufus. The sequence goes on from NW_025814823.1 coordinate 191,606,587, forward strand.
TATTATTAGCAAAAATACCCTTACATAATGACTAAAGGAGGCTTCAAAGAGAAGGAAAAGAGGTAAGAACTCCTGGGAGTATCAGGATATATCAGGAAGAAGGAACAAGAACACAAAGATGGAAGACCATGAACCATCCCTTGCCAAAGTTTCATCAATAAAAACTAGAGTACCATCTGATACACAAAATAATGCTATTTAAAAGTGGTAAAGTGAGGTGCCTGGGTAGCTCAGTCCATTGAGTGTCCAACTTCAGCTCAGGTCACTATCTCATGGTTCTTGGGTTGGAGCCCCCCATCGGGCTGGCTTTGCACTGACAGCACACTGAGGCTGCTTTGGATTCTCTGTCTCCCTCTCTCTCTCTGCCCCTCCCCTGTTTGTGCTCTCTCTCTCAAAAATAAACAAACATTTAACAAAATTAATAAAAGTTGAAGAGACCAAGATAGAGGTGAAGTTCTACACATCTCATTTTAAGTGGTAAGTGCTGGTAACTGTAGACTGTTACAAGTCTACTTTTTTCTGGTTATTATAATACCTAGAACAACTACTACAAAATCTACACACACACACAAAAAGATGCATTCTAACCCACTACAAACAAATTAAGAGGAAATAAAAAGAAAAATTTCAATTAATCTATAGCAAGGCAAGAAAAAAATGTATGAAAAAATAAGTTTAAAGATGGCATACTTATGCACTCATATTAATTTTTGCCAGTTCCTATGCACGTAACAGCTGTATTCAGATAGAATTCACATATCATCAACTTTATCCTTTTAAAGCATACTATTCAATGTGTATTAGTATATTCAGAGTTGTGTATCCATTATAAATTTAAAGTATTTTCAGTACTCCAAAGCAAACTGATCACCTGGCTGTCATCTCCCAAAATGCTTATCTTCCTCAGCCCTAGGTACCCATTATCTCTATCTATAAATATTCATAGTCTTGAAATTTCATATAACTGGAATTATGCCATGGTTCATCCTTTGTGACTGGATTCTTTCAACTAGTGTAATGTTTCCAAAGTTCATCCATATTGTAGCATGTATCCGTATTTCATTTCTATTGATTGCCAAATAATTTTCCATTGTATTGATTTACTACATTTTATCTATCTATTCATCAATGAATACTCAGATTGCATCAACTTTTTAGGCTATTATAAACAATGCTACTATGAGCACTTGCATAGTTTTTATAAGGACATGTTTTAGGTTTTCATTCTCTTGGATATATACACATACCTAGGAGTAGCTATGTTTAACCATTTGAGAAACTGCCAGACTGCTTTCTAAAGCAGTTGTACCATTTTAAATTCTCACTAGCAGCATATGAAAGTTCCAATTTCTCTACTCTCCTTGCCAATCCTTGTCACTTTTTTTTTTTTAAATAATTATTGCCAGTCCAGTCGTTACGAAGCATTATCTTACCCTGGTTTTCATTTGCATTTCCCTGATGATAAACATCTTTTCATGTGCTTATTGGCCATCTTTTTCCCTTCTCTCTATCCAAATCATTTGACCATTTTAAAAGTGCTTCTATCATTGAGTTCTTATAGTTCTTTATATATTCTAGATACAAGTTCTTTTTCAGACAGGAGTTACAAATTTTTTTTTCTCTCTATTCTGTACATTGTCTTCTCTCTTTCCTTTGAAAGGATGTCTTTCAAAGCACAGAAGTGTTCAATTTTGGTGATGCCCACTCTTACCAATCTTAATGAACATGATACTAGAACTTCCAGACACTGCAATAAGACAAATAAAAGAAATAAAGAGCAGACAGATTGCAAAGTAAGAGACAATAATGAAGAAAACCTCAAGGTATCTCCCCACCCCACCCCCATACTAGAAGTAATAAATGCAAGGTCGTAGGTTTTAAGATCAACCACATTTCTATTTACTAACAATTCACATGCAGTAGTTGGAACTGAACACATGCCATCACCTACAATCACTCCGAAGAAAATAAAACACTTAGGTATCATCTATTTCATCAGTATGCGTACCCTAAAAACAAAACGAAACCTTACAAAATGCTGAAGAAATTTAAGATGTCTTAATTTTAAAAATACCATATTCATGGATCAGAATACTCTATATAGTAAAGGTGTCAATTCTCCCCCTATTCATCTACAGGTTTAAGGCAATCCCTGTCAAACTCCCAAGTTCTTTTTTTGTAGACACAGGAGAGTTTATTTTAAAATTTGATTGAAAAGACTCAGGCTCTTGAGTACCTAAAAAAATACATATAATAATAATAATGGGAGTCAACGTAGAAAGAATTAGTCTACCTGACACTAAGGCTTGCTAGAAGCTACAGTAATCATGACAACATGGTATTGCGGGGGGGGGGGGGGAGGGGGGGAACACCATTCAACATCAACACAGAGAACCCAGAAAAAAAATCCACAGAAATATCCTGGTTTTTGACCAAAGTACAGCTCATTGGGGGCGAAAAAAAAAAAAAAAAAGAAAAAAGAAAAGAAAATAGAGAGCGAGCGAGAGCGAGCGAAAGCCTTTTGATCAAAGGTTACTGAAACAACAGGACATCCACGAGCAAATAAATGAATCTTGACCTAAACCTCACACCTTTTACAAAAACTAACTCAAAATAAAATGGATTACAGACTGAAATGTAAAACAAATATGTGAAAAATTTAGGGGGGATAAAAAGGAAAAAAAGTCTTTGGAGTCTAGGACTAGAACAATAGTTCTTAAATTTGATACCAAAAACATAAGCCATGAAAAGAAAAATTGGTATACTGGCACTTATTAAAACTAATAGCTTTGGTTATGTGAAATTGCATTTGAAAGAGGATTTAAAGACAAGTTACAGATGGAGAGAAAATATTGGCAAACCACACACCCAACAAAAGATTAGTATCTTAAATATATAAAGTCTCATAAATCAATAGTAAACACACGTGCCAGGCAATACAATTAGAAAAAATGGGCAAAAGGCAAACAGATATTTCACTGGCAAAGGTATACAGATGGCAAATAAGCACATTAAAAGATGTTCAACATCATTAGCCATTAGGGAAATACAAATGAAACCACGATGAGTTATGCAGGCATGTATGAGATGGCTAAAATTAAAAAAAAAAAAAGTGACAACACTAAATGCTGAAAAGATACTGAGAAATCAAATCATTCATACGTTGCTGGTGGGATTTTTTTTTTTTGCCTTTTTTTTTTTTTTTTATCTGGCACAGCTACTTTGGAAAAATGTCTTTACTTTTTTTTCTTTTTTAATAAATGTAACAACTATCACATGACTCAGCAATTACACTCCTTGGCATTTATCCCCTTTTATACATATACCTTGCATATCGTAGAGAATTCAAAACATTTGTTCATACAAACACTCACACATGAATATTCACAGTGGCTTTAGTGGTAATAGGTATAAATTTGCATCAGCCCGGATGTCCTAAAGGATGAAGAGTTCAACAAACTGTGCTACATACCATAGCAGACTTGCATGGATCCACGTGGAATTGTACTGAATTAGAGCCAATCCCAAGTGTCACAAACTATATGATTCGATTTATAAAACACTTTTAAAATTAAAAAAAAAAATTAGAACAGGTGAAGAGTTTTCAGGGGTAAAGTACAGGGGACACAGAGGGAACAGGAGGTTATGTTTACAAAAGGGCAATAAGGACTATAGTGAGGCTGAAATTTTTCAGCATCTTGCCCGGGGAGGTGATACATGAACCCACCCAGGTAATAAAATTGTACTGAACTCAGTGCACGCATGCACACACACACATACACAGTGAGTACACATAGAACTGCATAAATCTAAGACTAGGGGATTGTATCAATGGCAATAACCCTTGTTGCAAAATTATACTACAGTTTTGAAAAACATTACTACTGAATGAATGCAAGTTGGCCAAGTATACAGGGGATCTTTCTGAGTTATTTCTTACAACTGCATTGGCATTGAGTTATCTTAATAAAATTTTCAAATAAAAAAAAAGTAAACTATAGTGTACAAGCTATAGTATAGGAAAGTGTTTCAAGAGAGGCAAGGCCAGAAATGTTCTCTTCTGCTACCTTCCCTAGAGTTAGGCACTCTCTAGAATAATGTAACAAAGGTTTTTTTTTTTTTTTTTTTTTTTTTTTTTTCCTGTGAGGCAGTAACTCCAAGCTTAAAAAGATACCCAGATGTTTAATGTAAGAAGGTATATTTAAACTGACAGTGAAAAGTTAATCTTTATAACTTCTAAAGATGAGTTGTCTTTTAGATGCTTTACCCGGAGGCCAAACCACAGCAACCTTACAAATCATGTCAGAACTTACACCCTCTTCTTTACTGCCAACACTCAGAGCCAATCTTCTGTCCAAGAAGAGAAACTGACCTGAATGAGGATGCCTGTGAGTACCCTGTAGTGGTAAGACACAAAGGGAGATGGGATTTCAAGAAGACAAATTCTTAGAAAGTAGAGAATGGCTAGGGGCATGGGCAAATGAAGATTTGATAACCTTGGTAAGAAGGGGGAATAAAGAACCTCTGATGAACAAGTACAGGTAGTACCTAAGGGCAGGAATTACTAGATGATCCCAGAGTCAAAGCGGAGGGTTTCACAATAGCAAATGGCACATACCATTGGGACAAGTTGAGTTGGCAAGAGAAGTCACTCTCAGATTTCTACAGTTCTGCACTCTGAGTCGGAAGAGAAATTTTGATGGTGAAGGAAATGATATACTGGGTATTCCCTGGGATTCACCTGAGCCTGATTGCTAACAGCAGAGACATTTTGGTGCTCAATTGTTCTCCTTCCCTCTCAGTATTGTGGGACTGTGGTTATAGAGGTTAGTTACTGGGAAAAGGAAAAGGGCAGTTGATTGTGCTCTGAGGTTACTCACCTGGAGGACTCCACAGAGCACCAACATCTGGGATGGTTCTTCAAGGATAGGGAGGAGATTGCCGGGTGGTGACTTATTCTTACTACCTCTTTTCGGTGCAGCAGTCGTTAAAGCCAAATTATTATGAGAGAAGTTACATTAAGCCATTCATGTATTTGGAATCTGCTTAATTAACTTCCATCACCTAAAGATCCAGAAAAGAAAGAACCAAAGGACTGAGGGAAGGGAGAGGGAAGGGCAATTATCGAAGTGTTTTCATTGACTTTTCCCCCCTTTAATCCTTTTTCCTTTCATGCATTAGCCTTATTATGTGGGTATTACAGCTCCCCTCTGGCAAATAAAACATGGAAAATAAGAAGTGGAGAAACGACTCGCCCAATGTCACACTGCTTAAAGTACAATATTTCAAACGCAGGTTGGACTCCAGACTCCACGCTCTTTCCAGGACCAACACACTGTGACAGCAATGGATGTCATTACAAGAAGGGACAGGTCACATGTGGTATGTGTATCACTTAACAGGACTGGAGCACATGGGTGCTAAAATGGCAGGGCAGCACCAGGGCCCTGAGTGCAGCATTGGGAGAACTGAAGGCGAACTTCACTTAGGCTACATTTCCATCAAGACCTTCTTTTCCAATAAGATAGATGATCAAATCCTTACAACACATTCGAGGAGAGCCAATCTAGTGAGTCCAATACTGCTTGTAAAGATAACAATGTATAGTGGTGACGTACACAGGATTTGGAATCAGATTGGCTTGGGTTCAAAACTTGGTTCCTTTTGGAACCAGCTGGACTGGGTTCTTCCTGTGAATGGCCACTTCACCCACCTTTTATTCCAGCCATGGCTGGAACACATTCTAGCAGCCATCAGCCAGCTTAAGAGTGGTGCAAACTAACAGCATGTTACTTTGGGCCCTTGACACAGAGTTGTCTTAAGTACCTGTCTCAGACCTTCTTGGACACCATGTTGAGGAACACCAATGAGAAGCTGCTTGGCCCTCAGAAATATACTACGTGAAGTCAGTGTACTAGATGAAGTCAGTAACAACAGCTAATAGAAAAATGTTTCCTTCTCATCCCCAAGGAGGATGGTTTTGAGATGCCCTTCCTGGAGTCTCTCATAACACCCTTCCAACAAGAGCAAACAACAGATTTCTAGTAGTGTCCAAATCAGTAACATTCTACATACAAATTCCCTCCTTCATTCCTGATCATTCCACTCTTGCTCAACGCAATCATTTCCCAAGAAAACTACGACCCACAAATCTTTGTTTCTGGTGTTGCTTTCAGGAGAACCCAGGCCAACAAACGAGATCTGTGGCTTGAGCAACTTGACCCTTCTAAAACATATTTTCCCCAAATGTAAGGTTACTAATTATACTTCTCCTACAGGGTCTTAGAAGTATTAAAAGATATATCGCAGGTAAAGCATTTATCCCAATGTTGAGCCCATGGTAAACACTGAATAAGTGGCAGTTATTTTATTCACTGGTTCTTCTGTAAAGTCACTGTTTATCTTGTAAGGAAGCTCCGGACTTATATCACAGTGGGTCTCTAGCAAATGCCCAAATTAGAGCCATAACCAACCTATTTTTTCTAACCCTTTTACAGCTTATTACCCAGACAGTGTCCATGTTCAGAGTGCTCCATTATTGTACAGCTCAACACAGTGTTGAGCAAAAATTAAAATACGTGAGAGGTGGGAGGGAACTGGTGAAGAGTAGGGTTACCTACTGTTGATGTAACACCCACCTCAAATCATCAAGAAATGCCAAATGCCAAGCTTTATCACACAGCCAGCGAGCAATTTTAAGAAAATCCAGAACTGGTTTCAGAGTCTGACATTGCTTCAGGGATGTAATCATTTTCCCCATTTCCATCCTCCTCAAATTTCTTCGAGATTCATTTGAATTCTCCTTTTGATTGAGAGGTTTAATTTTGAACTGAACAAGGTGGTAAACTTTTATATCATATGCTGCATAAAATTACGGTAAACTAAGCACCAACTGGAAGATTGGAAATGACGAGGACTCCCAGAACCTTTTAGAGAAAGACCGACGAGGACAAAAAGAGCCATGAGAGCTGGAGGAAAACACCCACCCCCTGTATCAAGGCGAAGACAGGTGGAGGAAGGAAGAAAGCATACAAAAAGAAACCTGTGCATTTTGAATCAACCAAAACAATAGAGAAATGGCAGGAAATGACATTTGGATTACTTGGATTACTCAAGGGATCTAATTCTCTCCGTATTTCAGCACATGGACCACAAAAGAGTAGTTCTGTCCCTTGTTGGAATTTATTTTAAAATAAGCACCCAAATCTAGAATAAGGTCTACTGATCTATGATATTTTTCACATGAAAAGGACATATCCAGAAAAGGTTCCAGGTTTTTAAATAGTGAAACAGATTCGTTTAGGATGCCATCTGTGTGGAAGTCCCAAAGCCTACAATTGCTTTTGACTTGGTATGCAGACTGTCAGCCCAATTTAAATCTGGGGAGGAAGGGCCTCTCCAGAGGACTGGGGGGCTCCGTTGATTAAGCATCTCATTCTTGATCTTGGCTCAGGTCATGATCTCAAGGTTCCTGAGTTCAAGCCCCACATCAGACTCTGTGCTGCTTGGAATTCTCTCTCTCCCTTTCTCGGCTCCTTCCCCGCTTGTGCTTGCTCTCTGTCTCTCTCTCTCTCTCATATTAAATAAACTTAAAAAAATAAAAATGAATCTGGAGAGGAATTACAGGTTGAAAATGATGAAGGTCAAGATGATCCAATAGTCTTTTCAAATTATCGCGTCCAGCCACAAGATCTCACAAACACTGCCTCTGAGATTTTCCTTATCAAATGTTTTGTACTCTTCTTACCCCTATTACCCTAATACCCACCTTAATCACCTTATGTTTGGAATATTACAAAGGGCTCTTACTAAGTCTTCCTTGATTACCATTTTTTCTGTCCCAAGTCCATCAAAATTCCACTTTCATATTATCACTGACCCACATCAACAGAATTTTTCTCCTCTCTATTCAGGAACCTTTTGATAGGTTAATTTCAAACCCTGAATGCTGGTGACCCTAGTCCCTCAATTGGACCACATGGCAACAGTCCAGTCTAACCTCCATAAACTCCCTAAACTCAATCTTTCATTCACAGCACAAAATCCTCTGTAGACATGCTTGGGCTACCGTTGAGATAACACAAAGTTACTGCACCACACATTATTTACATTCTGGCTGCAAGAGACAGACAATAAATAAGTAAATAATTAGATAAACCAGACAATTTCAGAAAGCCAAGGCCATTAAGAAAATAAGCCCATTTGTTCATATCATCCCTCTACTCTCCCTCCTCCTTCACTTTTCAGGCTCTGATAAGGAAGTCTTTTCTATCCATTTACCTGAATCCTACCACCCTTCAAGAACTAGCCCAGTCCTCTTTCTTCCATGAAATGCCTCCTGAAACCTTTCCCTTCCCCAATTCTAGTCCTTGGTAACTTCTCTCTTCTCTAACGTTTTCGACTTTACAAGCTCCGAGACTCTACAGAGCTTCTGAGCAGCTTTTCCACTGAACATATGGGGCTTTGAAGCACGTTTTATGAAGAAAACAGCTGTGGCTAAAAGCACAGGCAAAATTGACTTCCTTCCCCTGTTTTATTTCTGTCCCTTGTCTGCTCATTTAATTGGTATGCTCTTCATGGGCAGACATGGGTCTCCTTCTCTTGTATTTATCAGAGCACTAAGCACCAAGAATTGGATTCTCCCACCCAGTGGATCTGTCCAAGGACAGAACACAGAGACCTGGGGCGGCAATGTGATGTAATGGAGGTGAGATCAGAGGAGATACAGGAGATAAGCCACCTGCTCCTTCCTGAATTTTCTACAAAACAGGCTTTTGAATTTCATTTATGAAATGAAGCAAAAATGGAAGGTGGGGCATTATGGCCATTTCTTAGGAACCTTTACAGTTCAAGAGGCATTTCAGACCATGGCAAGTGGAGAGGTTGGAAAAAGAAGGCTGTTCCAGGAGGAACAGGTGGAAAGACACCTGTTTCAATGGGATTTTGTTGCTGTTGTTTTTGTTGTTGTTTTTGAGTTATAATTGACATATAACATAACTTAGTTTATACAACATAATGATCTGGTATTTATAGATCAAGAATACTTATAGACTATTTATAATAAAAACTGAAAATGCCAGGAATAGATTACACTAAGTCTCTTACAGCTGCAAGCTTCTATGAAGGAGTTCTTCTAAAACACATTTTGACGTAGCCATGTCCCCATCTGTTGGGTCTATGGAATCATCCAGATAACCCACTAGATATTTGTTGCCTTTGCTTCTTACTTTGCCTTCACTTTAAACATAACTTCTTCGTGCTCCTAGTTTTGTTTTTTTTTTCTCTTAGCAATTATTTAAGAGCAATTATGTGCCTTGTCCTTCTACCACCACCTGGTATAGCTCAAATTTATACTGATTCCTACATTTTAACAATACTCCCTGACAATAGCTTTAATTTTTCTACTCAGGGGTCCAATTCATTAATATTTTTGCAATGGGTTCATTTTTAGATCTTTGCCTCCCATCCTTTAAGGGCTGAAAGTAAAATGATGGGAAATGCTGGTTCTCAGTAGACTAGTTCTGTAAATTTCAGCCCATGCTTTAGCCAGCCGCATTGGGTTTCTCTGGTCCACAACAGTTCAGCAGTGTAAGGGTATAGTAAGATAGAGCTAGAAAGCACCTGTAATCTACAAACATAACACAAATGGTGTTTGCTCCCTCAGCCTCAATTAATAGATAAAACAACTTCCCTTGCAAAAAGGCCCCCTCTTTTTTTTCTTTTACTTCTTTTATTATGTATGCTGAAAATAAAACCTTCTCATCCTAGACTCAGAGTTCAGATGTGGAAAATATCATCTCTCTAGCTTTGCTATTCTGAGGAAAGATTTAGTTCAATCTTCTAAGGTCAAGCCTGAAAAGAAACGGGTAAATCCTAAAAGTGATCAGGAAGCAAGCCTATAGAATACAGGCACAGGACCTAACAGATATAATTGACTTCCTGTCTCTTACTAGTTGTTCCCCGCCCCGTGTTTTTGTTTTATATTGGTTTTAGCAGGGTTTTTTGTTTGTTTGTTTGTTTTGTTTTTTTAACTCCAGGTCCTCAGCTTAAGGCCAAGAATTATGTTCTCTTAGCCTTAAAGAATAATAGATTAGGCATAATCTGTATAGTGTGAAATAATATGGATAAGCTCCTGGAAAATTTTACTACGGTACAGTTTTTGTTTTTTGCAGGGAGTACAGTTCTTACAGACACATTTTTATGGAATATTTTATTTGCTATTGACAATCACACATAAATTTAAAATGTGTCTTTAAGACTAGTGCTTCGGTTTAGGTGAGGATGAAGTCTTGAACAGATTTTAAATCAATTCTTCCAGGAATCCAGACATAGCGCAAAGACACAGGCAGTGTTTTTCTTGGTGGCCTTTTTTTTTTTTAATTTTTTAAATGTTTATTTTTGAGACAGAGCACAAGCAGGGGAGGGGAGACAGACAGGGAGACACAGAATCCAAAGCAGGCTCCAGGCTCTGAGCTGTCAGCACAGAGCTCAAGGCGGGGCTCAAACTCAGGAACCATGAGATCATGACCTGAGCTGAAGTCAGACACTTAACTAGGCGAGCACCCCAGCACTGCCCCCGCCGGGGCCCTCTCCTGTAACTTCATTTTGCTCCCAGAGCAACACTGTGACACTAATTTTCTACTACAATTAAGTTAACTTAATCAAAATTACTATATGTCACTCTTATTTTTTGGTATTAAAAATATCCTTTCCAGTTATAACACCCAGATTATACCTATCAAGACTAAAATTGTACTCATGCTATACTTGAATGTACCTTGAATTCGTCACATTGCCCACAGTTCCAAACTTCTTGATCTTACTAATTCCGTTCATTAAACCAACACGGAGCCCAGCGTTAACTACACCATTTTCCTTGCCAACACCCATTCTCCATATATCCAATGCTATCAGTTCTGCTCCCAAGGTGTCTCATCGAAACCATCGTTAAAAAACAAACAACTAAACATTGGAATGACCTTCGATATCACCCACACAATCCTCTCTTCTATCATCTTATTTTGGGTCTACAGTCCTCTGGCCTCAAAGGCAGGGATATCTTTTGGGCTGCTCCAAATCTTCTCTACAATCCAGTCATCCCCCACCAAACCCAATACAAAGAAATCATACCTTAGATTCTTACCAGATTATATTCCTGCTCAAAATTTTTCAATAGGTACCTCACTGCATAATAACTTAAATCCATACTACTTAGCACGGCATTCAAGGACATGTAGGAACTGACCCCAGATTTCCCATCTATTCTCATTTTTCCATGGCTTCTAGTCCTGCCCGCCTTATATTCCAGGAAGTTACTTAAACAGGCAGTGGATTGCATGGTGCTCCAAAAGCCTAACTTTTAAAATTATTTACAACAATAAACCCAAGCTACGATTTCAGGATAGTTTTTCTGTAACAAGAGTTTGAATTTTATATAGGATTTTATTCACTAGCTTCTTGGCAGAATATATGACTTGAATGGTTTGGTGACAACCATACGCGTAAAGAAAAGGATGATCTGAGAATATTGCAGTGCTCCTTTGGGGAGAAGAGCCAAATGTGGGGTCCATTAACATCTCAAAAGGAGAAAGCAAGGAAAATAACTGCTAAAAAACCAGTGAAGTGGGAAATGATTCACGGATTGGTTGAAATGGCAGGTGTGGATATTTTCTTTTCTACCAACAATAGCCACAGAAACAATTTCTAGTTATTGCCCGGGAACTGATTCCAAAGGCACTATATTCCTAAACCTGGGAAGTAGCAGTATTGTTTCTTTGTTTTGCAAATGGAGAAATTCAGGCTGAAAAAAGACAAAGCACTCTGTCAGAGCCACAGAACAGCTAAACCGCAAAGCTGGGATTTGAACTCAAACTGTGTTGCCTCCAAAGTGTGTGGGGCTTAAAAACATTAGACTCTTTTACCTAGCACGCCTTGCCAAGCCACTGCCAACACACGCGTAAAGACAGCCAAATCCAGGTGGCATTCCTTTCCAGCAGGGTCTGATGTTTGCAGCCCGTTCGGGTTTCTAAGACACCGCTTCTGACAAGTTAAAATAGCTGCACTCAGATTCCTCAGCCTTTCTCCCCCAGCTCTCCAGTCCTTAGTCCTGAAGGGCTGTATCCTTGAAATGCCCCTCAAACTCTCTCAGGGCGCAGGACTCCCAGAGCAGAAGGAGAAATGAAATGAACCTGCCCTCCCCTTTCCCCTTCTCGCTTTCTCTGCTGGGAAACAACCTTAATTTATTTAACTTGTGCTCCTCTAGCCAGGGTGTGGGTTTGCTTGTTAAACCTAGTCATGTTCAGCTGGGCCAATTAGCAGGGGGCTCTCCCTCAACAAAATAAAACAACTTCCTTGATTTTCAAAATAACACACACACTGGTAGAAATTTGGAAAACTATGGGACAGCACAAAGAAGAAAATAAAGATCACCTATAACCACTCTTACAGTTTCTACCTTGTTTCTAGGCATAGGCAATAGATATTTCTAACCTTGTTTCTACGCATAGGCAATAGATATTTATAAACTAACTTTTCTCATGGCAAATTTCAAAAATACACAAAAGTAGGCAGACTGGAATATAAAGAAATCCAATGTGCCCATCATTCAGCACAATTATTAATCATGGCCAATGTCATTTCATCTACATCCCTACCATTTCCCCCTTCCTCTCATCTCAGACATCATATCCTTTCAAATGTAAATGTTCCATTATGTACTTGTGTAAAATAAATGTGCTTTTCATTAATCATAATCTGATAGCATTATTTTATCTACAAATTTAACAATGGTTCCTTCATATCATTAAATATCCCCATTTAATGGCTGTATTTCCAATTTCTCATGCATTTTTCTTTAATAGGGTTTCTTAAGTGTTTTTTTTTTTTTATTTTTGAGAGAGTGAGCGAGCAAGCATGCACAAGCAGGGGAGGGGCAGAGAGAGAGGGAGACACAGAATCCCAAGCAGGCTCCAGGCCCTGAGCTGTCAGCACAGAACCCAACGCAGGGCTTGAACCCACGAACCGTAAGATCATGACCTGAGCTGAAGTCAGACGCTTGACTGACTGAGCCACCCAGGAGACCCCAAGCATTTCTTTTTAGGTTACTTGTTTGAATCAGAATAAAATTTAGGTCCACAAGTTGCTATGGGTCAGTGCGTTTCTTAAATCTTACCTCCTCAAAGTGTGTTGGGAGGTGGGGTGGAAGGGAGTGGCAGAGGCATCACCTGGGAGCTTGTCAGAAATGCAGAACCTCAACCTCCCCCATGCCCTCCGCCAACCCAGACCAACCAAAGCAGAATATGCATTCTAACAAGACCTCAGGTGATTTACATGCACATTAAAGTTTGAGGCTCACTGGTTTTAAGTCTCTTTTAATCTATGGTTTCCCATTCTTGTTTCACCTTTTCATTTAGTAAATCTTTCCAGGAAAAAAAAACAAAAAACTAGCTTGTAGGTCTCCTCAAGTTTCACACAGTGTAGCTAATGTTATCCTCATGGTATTGTTTAACCAGCTCCTGCCTCCTGTATGTAATTTAACATAAATGAGGAATTTATCTAAAGCCTTGATTAGAATCAGGTTCAATTTTAGGGAGGAAGAATACATCACTGGCGGTGGTGGCTTCTATCAAGAGGCACATACAGTTCAGTTGCCCCTTTTTGTGATGTTAGTAGCCTTAAAGATCATTCTGTAGAACTATTATTTCATTAGGCATTGTAACATGGTGACATTCTATCTTTCTCCCTCTTGTACAGCGTTAACATTTCTAAGAGCATCTTTTCTTTATCAGCTCTAGGATTCCTCTGAGGCATCATCTGTACAAGAAAGACAAGATGACTCTTCAATTCTTTCCCTTTATTAGTTTTCAGAATACTGAGTTGGTTCTCAATCAGACTCTAGGGGTGACCAAAAAGCTTTTGGGATTTTTCTTTTTTTTTTTTTTTTTTTTTTTTTTAGCATTATTAGGAATGCATGGATTTACACATAGTTGATATTTTCCAATCATCTCAATTATTATCTTATTGAAGCTAAAATCCTTGCATCTTTGGCTCGCAGGATCCCTCATGTTCCCAAGAAGCCTGACTTAACGACAGTCATTTTTTTCTAGCTCTTTTCAGAGGACAGGCTTACTAAATATGTTTTGTTTCCAGAGAGAGTCATCATAAGTTCAAAATGATACTTACAAATCAAATTCAAAATGATCGTGATTTTATTTAAACCCATTTGTCTTACAGTTGGTTTTCAATTCTCATACACCAAACACCCTGGATCTCAGTGACATCAACATAATTCCTCATTTGTCCCTAATGATGGACTTTGAGGTTGTTTCCTGTTTTTGCTATTACAAATACTGTTGCAATAAATAGCCTTTTGTTTGCATCTTTTGTTTGGCAAATTCATCTTTGGATAGGTCTGAAGAAGTGATTGCTGTGTCAAATGATAGGCAATACATATACTAATGGGATGCTACAATAATGCAGTGTGTATTTTCACATAATGTTACACTGTGAACATTTTTTTACATCATTAAATAATTTTCTACAGTTTTTTTTTTTCAACGTTTATTTATTTTTGGGACAGAGAGAGACAGAGCATGAACGGGGAAGGGGCAGAGAGAGAGGGAGACACAGAATGGGAAACAGGCTCCAGGCTCTGAGCCATCAGCCCAGAGCCGACGCGGGGCTCGAACTCACGGACCGCGAGATCGTGACCTGGCTGAAGTCGGACGCTTAACCGACTGCGCCACCCAGGCGCCCCTTACAGTTTTATTTTTGATGGCTAGAAGATAGACTTTTTAATCATTCCCTGATTACTAGTCATCCAACCTGTTTTCTATGGATCACAGTTTCAATCATTTTAATGACTATCCGTGTAGATAAGCCACTTGCACGGTTTCAGACCTACTTCCTTAGGAGCTAGTTTGCACCTTCACTTGATGAAACTGCTTTGAACAACCTCTTACGCTAAGCAAGTATCAGTCATCACATTCCAGGGATACTTCCAAAACAGCACTTTCAAAGCTAGTTTCAAAGAAAGCCCAATTGATACAACTGAATAGCCAATGTAGAACAGCATCTGACCTCAACTTCATCACTAATTCTGACTGATGAATCTAGTCCACACCATCATTTATAAAAGAGAAGCGTTAGATTAGATGATTTTATTTAATAAATTTTCTTCCAGCTTTAAAAATGAGTATAATTCTAAGGAGTTTCATATGCTTTCGTGTTCTTTGGCATTCTTCAGAAGTCAGGGCTGTTATTCTACCTATTTATTCTTCTTTTATTATTATTATTCCACTAAGCATCTAATATCACTCTTTACTCTTGGTGAGTTTTATTACCTGCATGCTGAATTAACTTTTCAGACTCCCTCCTGGCTGTTGAACTAGAGTGTATGGCTCTGAGTCTAGAAAAGATTCATGCCTAATTTAAGTACTACAAATATTTATTGACTGCCTCTTATTTACAAGCCACCATGCTTGTTTAAGTGTAATTTTTAAATAAATTAAGTTTGTTAGAAAAGTAAGTTCACTTGAAAATATATAGCCTAAAAACTGTCCCCTGAAATATCGTTTCTTTACCATCTGACCACAGAACTGGTACAAGAGACAGGGAGTTCTTTAAAACTAGGCCACTAGGACTGGGTGAACATAGTTAACAATCTTCATATCCATATTCATCTACAGAAGAACTTTATCTTTAACATAATTTCTAATTATGTCCCTGCTCTCAACAGGCTGCCTGAAGCATTAGCTGGAAGTAGAGACAATAATAATCCTGGGCCTTCCATAAAGACATTTCTAGTTTTCTCTGACGTCATTTGGAAGAGACCCAATTTAGAGGTGCTCTGCCTAGATATCAAAGACACAGTCCGATGTAACGAGGAGCCATGTCTGTAATCCAGCTACCAGAGGTTTGGTCTCCCCAGTCTGTCTAGTGTCTATCAGACACTCCCTTCTTTTATTCTTTAAGAAAAGAAAGAAAGAAAAAAAGGAAGGAAAGGAAAGGAAAGGAAAGGAAAGGAAAGGAAAGGAAAGGAAAGGAAAGGAAAGGAAAGGAAAGGAAAGGAAGAGCCTAGGAGGTGAATTCTTCTGGGGGTCAGTGCGGGGGGTGGGGGGGTGGGGGGGGTGGGCGGTGAAGGAAATAAATAAATGGAAGCTGGCAGTGCCAGAGGCAAATCACTGGAGAAAGATTGTTCTCACACATCACCAGCAGTCAAACATCTCGTAACTGCTTTGACCACAGGACTCTTACTTTAGATTATTTTTGACGCCATCTCACATATAACAGGAGGAGGGGAGGGTGGTCCAAATAACTTGATTTTGAAATGTAGAATGTATGGGGGGAAACAAATAAAGACAGACATGTTGGCCAGAGTTTTCTAACTTGAACTATATTTGAGGCAAGGGGATCTAGCCCAGCTGCACATTTTTATTCTAAGAAAAAAGAAAGGCCCAGTGTCTCTTTGTGTATTCAAAATACAATACAGAATTTCATATACTGAAAATCAGAATAATTTGAGTTAATGTTTACTTGAAAAATAAAAATACTATTTAGAAATCAGAAAATTGGTTTTCTGGGATAATAAAATGGAAAATGAATATAGGTAATTATATGAAAAAGAAAGACCTTTGAAAAGGCATTTATGTGAGCAAATAAATATGAAGGTCTGCCAAAAATATTTGAGATATTAAAATATAATTGATTCTTGAAGAAAATACTCTGAAATGTACAGGGCCACTTATACATGGACTTTTTCCAATAAATACAGTACAATGTACAATACTGTAAATGTACTTTCTCCTCCTTATGATTTCTTAAAAACATTTTCTCTAGTTCATTTTACTTTAAGAATACAGTATATGATTCATCTCACATACAAAATACTTGTCAATCACTGTTTATGTTATTGGTAAGGCTTCTGGTCATCAGTAGGCTATTAGTATTTAGACTGTGGGGACTCAAAAGTCATATGTTGATTTTCAAGAGCATGGGGATCAGTGCCTCTAGCCCCCCATTGTTCAACTGTACAGAATATTTGTGATTACCTAGCATCCAACCATCTAGATGCTCATAGATGTTCTTTTTTTTTTTTTGAAAAAGAGTTAATGAAGTTATCAGAATATGACCCTGAACATTTCAAAGCTTTTAGAACTTCTATAACCTCTAGACTTATATTTACAATTCCTTCTTTGACATCTTCCCCCAGATCCATCAAAGGCATCTGGAATTTAGCATGGTGAAACTGAAGAACTAATTTCCCCTTGCAAAATGAATGTTTTTCAGTCTTCCCTAACCTCAGAACACAGCCCCAATATCTACCAAGATGCCTGAGTTAAAACTTGGGAGTCTGGGCCAGCTTGATGGGTATATGCCCAGCGCCTTCATACAGAGCCTCTCACTCTGAAGGGTCCTGCACTTGGAGTTTAAAACTCTATGGTTGCTGTCTTTAATTTCTTAATTGGATCTTCCAATTTGTGTTTTGTAAGTGAAGTGTGGCAATAAACAATGGAGCACGGCAAGGGCTTAGAGTTTGGCTCGCATGTGGTCCTACCTCCTACCGTCTTCCTGCCTCCCAGGACAGGTTCTCAGCCTCCCGTTGCCTGTCCCCTAGCATCTGGAGTCTCACCCAGTTTTCCCCTCCGTGTCACTGCCCAGTGGCAGGTGCTCCCCTCTATCCAGGACTGTGACCATTTGGCACTGGTGGCAGGTAGGACACTGCATTTTTCTCTAGCCCTTCACCCTCAAAGGGGAGCCAAGAGCAGGTACACAGAGGGTCAAGGCTGAGCACCGCCCCCCAGCACCCACTGCAGGCATGAAGGCTTACAGGCCAGGCTGGCTGCTTCCCATGCTACAGCCCATCCTCAGAGAGACCTCCCAGATCTCCTTCCTAAGTCTTCCTCCTACACTGTGCTGTCCCCTTCATGCCCTGTATGCTGTTTTATTCATTTGCTTATTTTTAAACTTTTTTTCTGTCTGCCTCCTCCTCTCTAGGCTGCAAGGTTCATGAGGACAACTATGTCTGTTTTCTCAACCAATCTGTATCAGGAGCCTATCTGAGTACTTGAAGTTTAGTGCTCAACAATTATTTATTAAATGAATAAATACTCATTACAGTGATAGTATTTAAGGTACTATTATATCATATCAGTTTGGAACCTTTGAAAGTTGGAAACTTGGGTATACAATGGATATTCAGTTTACCAGAAAGCATGTAGATGAATACAAATTTGCATATTAATTTTCAAGCCTCAACCCAATCATTGGACTGTTGACTATGGTACGTATGGATCTTATATTCATGGAAGAAAGGAAGTACAGTGTTACTTTAGAAGAGTAAGCTAAATTTTGGGATTTATTGGAAATTATCTAGAGAGAGAAACTCAAAATCAAACTTGCCTGGGCAATTTTTCTCCTCCCCTCCTTCCCTTCCCTTCCTTCCTTCCTTCCTTCCTTCCTTCCTTCCTTCCTTCCTTCCTTCCATGTTTCCTTTTTAATCACAGTCCATAATACTCATCCCTCAAATTTTATAATAAAATTTAAGAAGGCAAATAAAAATTCTTTTTAAATGAAACGTTTAATACTTACTCAGCTATCTTAGTCTCTGGTAAAAGTTTGTGATAGGCAGAATAGTTATCACCCAAAGTGGTTCAGGTTACAATCCCTGGGACTTTGAAAATATCACACTACACAGCCAAAAGGACTTTGCAATGTGACTACGTTAAAGATCTTGGATGAAGAGATTGACCTGGATTATCTAGTTCAAACCAATGTAATGAAAAAGTTTTTATAAGAGGGTCCAATCCAGAGATATTGGAAGTTGCTACCCTGCTGATTTTGAAGATGCAGGATAGGGACATAAGCCAAGGAATGAAAGTGGCCTCTAGAAGCTTAGAAAAGGCAAGAAAATGGACTTTCCCTTAGAGCCTCCAGAAGCAAGACATCCCTATTGAGACCTTGATTTTAGGACTTCTGTCCTCCAGAACTGTTGTTTTAAGCCACTAAATTGGTGGCACATTATTACAGAAGCCATAAAAAACCAATATGGTTTATTATAATGAGAGTTATACAGTTTATATTTTCATATATAGCATGGAACAGAAGCACAAGTTTTAAAAAAAGTCATAAAATATTATCTACCCTACTATTTCCTAATGTTGTCTAGGGATCAGAGTCAAGTGAGGAATTTATCCTAAACATGCTATCTCATGCTCCTTCCTTGGACATTCTGATTCAAGAATTCTGGTCCAACATAGAAAATGAAGCTTAAGAAAGCGAGAATGGTGTTCCTAAGGCCTCAAAGAGAGTCAAAAGCTGGACAGGTACAAAACTCTGATTTTCCAACTGTTAGTACCAAGATTACAGTTCCACACTGACCTCTTATACTGACAGCAAGGGCCTTATAAGCAATATACAGGGATCACAATGCAATTTTTTTATTTTTAAAGATTAAGAAGTTTCAGCAAACCAAGTCCTAAATAAAAATGAGAGGGGGCTATGCTGGACTAAAGACTCAGAAGAATCTATTATGGACCCATTTTGGGTGCTCCCAGAATTCATATTGAAGCCCTAACCCCAGTGTGGCTGTATTTGGAGATGGGGCTCCTAAGGAAGAAGTCAAGGTTAAATGATGTCATACGGGTGGGGTTACTGTTCTTACAAAAGACACCAGTGAGCTAGCACCCGGACTCTCTCCCTGTGAGCACATGCAGAAAGGCCTATGTGAGCACACAGCAAGAAGGTAGTCATCTGCAAGCCAGGAAGAGAGCCACCACCAAAAACTGACCCTGCCAAATCTTGACCTGGGACTTCTAGCCTCTGGAGCTCTAGAAAATAAAGTCCTATTATTTAGGACACCCATCCTGTGGTACTTTGTTATGCCAGCCTGAACTGAGTAAGATAGGGCTGCAACAACCAGATGCATGTGTGGTCTTGAACTGGACACTGATTTAGGAAAAGCAGCCTTTTAATGGACATTTTTGAGTCAACCGGGGAAATCAGAATGAGGTCTGTGTAGTAGATAAGATGAATATCTACCCATAAAGTGAAGATTATGAACCAAAACTGCAAGATTATCAAACAATACGTATAGTATTATCTCATGCTGAGAAAAAAATTCAAAAATGTGTGTGTGCATATATATACATACACATTTTATATGTATATAAAATATACATGGAAAGGTATACACTAAAGTGTTATAGTTTGGACCTTTCAGTGGTAGGAATATGATAAATTTTTATTTTGCTTGTCTGTATTCACAAATTTTCTATAATACACATGTAGTGCTTCTGTAAAAACGAAATTTTTTTTTTTAATTGATGCTAAGTGTTTTAATTAAGTTTTAATTTTAATCCATTCAACAGCCTTCATCAAGCATCTCATGTGCTCAAATCTCTAGGCCGGGACACACCCTCCTTCTTACATGACATGTTCTCTTCTTTCTTCCTCACCAAATACCTGGATTTTACCTCTTCTCGAAGACCCAACTCCAATTTCTCCAAGATGTCTTATCTGATGTCTCTAGGCCACAGCAAATATCCCCCTTGTTTGAAACTGCAAAGTGCTCAGTGTCTCTTTGAGCACATAAGAACGAGTCCTTGGTTTTTTCAATATGTTTAACTTCTCTCCCTCTCTTTATAGATGGACTATAGGGCCTTGTGGGGTAGAGTCCTCTTTAAAAATCCTCTGTATTCTCCACAGTGTTTTCCACTTGGTAGACACTGAACAAATGTTTGTTGACGAACTGACAGATCTGGGATTTCCTTTCTCTTGCTCTAAAGCTGTAATGCAAAACTGCTAGCATACAGTTAATATTTATTGAAACAGATGCCAATCCTTGGTCTCTAAACATGGTAATGATCCCTTTCTAAAGAGTCTTGGATTTCACCCTGTTTTCTAACTGGCTCTAAAAAGGGTAGGGCTGGTTTGTTAATTTACAATACAAAGAAGAAATCTCTTCCTTCCAGTCTGTGCCAGATGGGTGGGTTGAAATAGTGAATGAGAACTGAAGGTCTCCACAGTCATGCACCAGGTGACAAGAAAGGAGCTTTTTCCAAGGAGTGAAACTGCTTTTTCTCTGCTAAGAGATTGTCTTAAGAATCAAGAAACAGCCAGGCTGAAAGTTGTGTCTTTGTCCCCGCTTTTCTAGTCCTGAGCCAGGAAAATGAGATCCCGGAGAAGTGAAATTTTGCCAAACCCCTGAGAAATGAGGCATTTGCTGCTGGGGATGCAAGAAGGTTGGTGACATTTAATTGAGGAATTGCCCAATTTTCCATCTGGTTGAAGAAAAAAAATCAAGGTGAAACAGTTGGGCCCCGATTTGTGTGACTGAGCGAAAGGCAGGTGCCATCCAATTTCATTTTCTTAAGGCAATGGATCTTTGCAACAAGATGTCTCTGCTCCACGGTCCAAGGGAGCAATTAGAAACATGGGAAGCATCATGTCTTGACTCTTGTTCTTCCAGAAAGACACTTAGAGTATGTTAACTTTTAAGCTATTCTACTGTGCAACAAAAACTGGTCACAGGTAAGATATGGGCTGTGGAGTCTTACAGATTTGTGTTAAATTCCTAGCTTTGCCAAATTTTACCTGTGTGACCCTGAGCAAGTATTCCTATCTGTTCCTCAGTTTTGTCATCTGTAAAATGGGCACTATCATAGTGACACACACACACACAAATACAAATATATATATATATATAGAATAGAAATATAATATATAATATACAATATATAATATATAATAATAGAAACTGTACTTTTTTAGAAGTATATGTCAGATGCCCTGAAAGAAGTGTAATTTGCCTTAGCTTATTGTTTTATATATATAAATAACATACATATTATATATAATATAATAAACCATATATAATATAATAAATCATATATGTCATATATAATAAACCATACATATGATATATTATATATAATATATGTATATATTACACATATATATACATATATATATAAAACAATAGGCTAAGGCAAATAACACTTCTTTCAGGGCATCTGACATATACTTTTCAAAAAGTAGAGTTTCTATTATTATTCTCTACCACATCAGGGAAACTCTTTTAACTATAAATTAAAAATTCTGAATCCAGCTTTAGAGGAAATGGTCTACCTGGGACAGTTCTACAGAAGAACAGAGCACTTTAGTATCATTGGAATGGCTGCACCCAAGGATCTTGATGTTGACTCATTTCATTTCAACAAGTGTACCAAACGAGCCATTATTCCTTATTTTGATCAAACCTTTTATATCTTTGTCTTCTCAACTATTTATTCCCTATCCCTAGCATTCCATTGGCTGCCATTGTCAATATAACTAAATCCTGTCGCTCTTGAAGCCTTAGTCCAAAGGTTACTACCTCCAAGAAATCATGTAATCTACAGTCAGAAGCTACCACTATTGTCTGGAACTGCCCCCCTCCCCAACCAAAATACTTGGATATTTCCTCCCTTTCACGTTTATTTCATTCCATTTTACCTTAGATTATTTGTTTTCTAGGAGACCTTCTTGTATCCCCAGCAGCAGCAAATGTCTCATTTCTCAAGGATGTATCTTTTTATAAAAATTACATCCTTGTCAAATGTGTATCTTTTCACACCTAGAAAGTGTGAAAAGATACACACATGAAAGATACACGAGTCTAGAAAATTTTACATAGGTACTCAATAAATAGTTAATAAATGAATAAATAAATGAGTGGCTTCAAGCCTATTCTTGAATCAAAGAAAGAACTTGATCTATACTCTAAGAGCAGCAGCCTCCCCCCACTAATTTCCATCATTCTTCTTCTAGCATTTTTACCTTTCTCCATAAAACAGCAACATCCGCTCTTTTGGAACTATTGGTAAGAAAAATTCTGTCTCTCCTCCCACCTCTCCTTACTCATTCATAGCCAAATGAGGAGGAAGAAGTAATGTTACTAGTAAGGTTAAGAGAGGGGCCCAACCATAATGCAATCAACTTATTCCAGAGGCTCAGATGTCACCACATGAGTGAGTCAGCCTGATTTGGAGGCACTCTTGGTATAGGCCACCAATGCTGGTCCAGCTTGTCTATGAGTCCTAGACAGACTTTTTAATTGGTCCATTATTTATAGAAGGAAAATAAGGATGACAGCCCCACATACACATCTGATAATACTCACAAATTCTAACATTGAGCTGATGTGGGGAAGGATGCCAAGAAAAAACAATATTTCTAAATAGGATACTTCAAAAGGAAATACAGAACATTCTACAGTTTATACATCAGAAGTATAAGAGAAAAATCCCAAGAAGCTATCACCCTTCTCTGAATCGAGATTCTAAATCCGAAGATGTTTTATTAATAGGCTACTATAAAACTGAAATGGGCCTCCGGCCAGTGCATTCCTAAATTAGAGGCTGACACCTCACTGGAACGAGCTCCACCAGGACCAGGAAGGAACTAGGTTCAGCAGAGGATGTTAAAAGTCCTAAGATAATTTGATACAAACTTAACAGTAGATGGCCCACTACAAGAGATTAAAACTGTCATCCAAATGAAAATGAAGGAATGCATCTGCCCATACTCATGAGAGAATCACAAACAGCTGGAGAGATCCTGAGCACAACACCACACCATCCAGATATTTGAATGCAGTCACCCCAACAGCAAATGCAGAAGAGTGTAAATTGGTAGCTTTTCACCGTGATTTGGCTTTAATTTCACAAGAATCTCCTAAGTTTCTACTTGGGGTGCAGTATGCTAGTGGAGCGAGCTCCTCCAAGGCATAAAAACACGTCATCCAGTTTGTTGTATCCTCAATACAGGAATTTTTGTTTGAGTTCCTTTATTGGATAATTATGATCAGGGGGAGATCCAGATTTTGTGAGGCCTTGAAGCTTATGTAATTTGAGGGTATGCCCTTAAGAAAATGGACACAAATTTATATACACAAAAGCAAGAGGACATTCTTGAAAGAGACTCTTATAAGCCAGGGGCAGTGAGGCTTAAGATTCACAAACTTCAGGAAATCCTCCTCTGATTATAGCACAGCAGTGCTTGTCCCCGTAAAACACTCCATTAACGGTCTGCTCGGTGTTTGCCAAATGACCATGTAAGTGATGGAACAAATCATGATGGAGGTGATGAAGACGAAGATAATGGTGATGGTGATAATGATGAAGGCAGAAGAGGGAGAGAAAGATTTATACAGAGCACACATCTATATTACTTCATGCTCTTGCCATTGGCCAATGGAAACCCCATCAGATGCCTAGATGACAGCCCTCTCCATTGTCTTGTGGCTCTACTCCCTGCTACTCTCGCCCACGTATAACCCCTCGTCTGGGACCTGCTGCTCCTACAAATGGCCTGACACGCACTGTAACTTATCCTCACAAGGGCACCACTCAGAAGAACAGGAAGGGACTGCACATCAATCTCTTTCATTTCTAGAGAGGTTTAGAGAATTTATTTTTTCTTTTTATAGAGGAGTCATGACAAGAGCCAACTGAAGCTTTTCTGCAAATATATCGCCTGTGATATGTTACTTCCTATTCTCTCTCATGACTGTGAAGCAGAAAAGGGAAACTACTGTCTCTGTAGTAAAAGGAGATTCAATGGATAACCGACAAGGCGTAAAGGCTGAGAGGAGAAAACACATGAGTATTTCAATCTAGCTAAGTTAGATTTCCAAATATTGCTTTTCCTTAACTCCCCAGTTGGTTTCCAGACGATTGTTTCCATTGTCTAGTTTTCATCTCATAATTTATTTGTTCAAAGATAGTTTAAATGTCTATCATGTGCCTATACGGTAGAGACCAGACATCTAACCATGAGTTTATGATAAACGGCACATGCCTAAATATCATTTTGCAAAAAGAAAACTCCCCCAAGAAGCATACTACTCTCTTTATTAAGGTAGATACATTGCAGACATTTGGGTTTCAGGATGCTAAGGGGCAGGGATGAAGGCAGACCAGGATTAAAAATAACAAATAGACAATATCAGTCACGTTGAGGGGGGTATGACCATAGAGATGCTGTTTTAAAACGGGGAATAAAGATTGTTCAGCTACAAATGTATGTATTAATAGTGGTATTGTAGAGGGCAAAACTGAACACATGGGACAAACTTCGCTGACTGATTCACTGGAGAGGCACAGGATACCGTAAGCAAAAAAAAAAAAAAAAAAAAAAAAAAAAAAGATGGCCTAATTGGTTCTTAGGGGTAGGAGGTTGATGGAGGGTCCCTTGGGGAAGGTGTGACCGGATGATGGAATCTGAGTACTATGTGTGCATAAGGGCAGGGATGCCACTCTACAGGCAGATGAAACGGTCCTGAGGCAGGAAAGTACATGACTCATTTGGGAGAAGCAACGATGGCTGGATTGTAGAGAAGTAAGTCTGGGGAAGTGGTGAGACCGCCATGAAGTGCTCTATAGACCATAAGTCTGGGGAAGTGGTGAGACCGCCATGAAGTGCTCTATAGACCATGCTAAAGATCTGGCCTTTTACCTAATATATGCCATTTTGTACATTTGTAAAACTATAGATAAAATATATATATATATTAAAGCGGCCTCAATGTGTAGTATGGTGGAACGACCCCTTTTTAGGATCCTCGAAGACTTTTGTAGGAACCCAGAATAGATCCTCCAGGTGGGAAATATTTCGCATTTCCAAGTCTAACAGAGTAAGTAACCAAGTAAGGCTCCAAGTGGCCATGTTGCCTCTGTTAAGTTTCAGTTCCCTTGTCTATAAAGTGAAAACTTTGGCCATATGGCGTGTGTGTCTGTGTGTCTGTGTGTGTGTGGCCACACTTTTTTAAACTATGGATTTTGAAATAATTTTAAATTTACAGAAATTTTTTACATTTTTATACATTTACACTATAGAATTCCTGTTGAAACTCTACGCTGCTTCTCCTAATATCAACATCTTACATAACTACGGTATCTATATGAAAACTGAGAAATCCACACTGGCATAAAACTTTTCACTACACAACAAACTTTATGAAGATTTCATTAATTTTTCCAGTAACACCTCTTTTGTGGTCCAGGATGCAACTCAGGTCATCTTCTTGCATTTAGTTGCCATATCTCTTTAGTCTCCCCCAAATCAAAGATAGTTCTCCATCTTTTCTTGTCTCTCATGACCTTGACACTTTTGAAAAGCAGTGGTCAAGTATTTTGTAGAATGTCTCTCCCCTTGGGCTTGTTTAATGTTTTCTTCCTTTGGGGAAGAACACCCTCTCATCAGCCATATTGTGAGTGTTCCACACTCACCGGCTCTAAACTTTATTTAAAAAAAAGAAAAAAAAAAAGTCTGGCCTCTATCTTCTTTATTCAACCAGGCCCAGCATAATCTGCACATCAGACCTGAATGAAGCTTAAGATATGATAGTCACTGGAAGGCCAGTGTTCTATCCCATCTTCTTTTTGGGAACGTCATTAGTCTTTAACCCTCCTCAAACGGTATTTGTTCTAGTCATTTCCTACATTTTCTCCTTCTCTCTGTCCCCTGAAGCCACCACAGATGCAATATGTCTACAATAACAAGGTAAGTATTATGATCCTTAGAAGAATTTTCTTTTAACATGATAATTTTTGGTCTCTAATACCCCCAGGACATCCCTTTCTAGGTAGCATACTCTATCTACACTGGCAGGGAATTAGCTCTTGCAAGACCCATGCCTGCAAATTCTCTAAACTTTACTGTTTGCTTTGTAAAAAGACAATGACTCATTCCCAATTATCTTCTCTTGACAACAGAGCTGTCTCCCTGAATTTAAATCACACCCATCAACCTGCGACCTAATCTATGGATGGAATCTGCAAAGATGGAACACAATAGGAGCAAGATTTCTTTGTGTCCTAAGATAAGTCACTAAGTAAGTTTGTATAAGTACCCTTCAGTTTAGATAAATTTGACGGGCAGAATTGCCTCCTTACAGAGTTAGGAAATTAGGTACTGGGAACTGTGAAGGTGCTAACAGGGGAAGTCAAAGACTTGGAGAAATGCCTGGTGCCAGGGAAACACTGAGGAGAAAATTACTGCAAGTCACCCTGTTTTACAAGCTCCATCACACTTGGGTCCACTTCCTTAAACACATAACGTCCTCTTCTGCCTTAGGGCCTTTGCACACATCGCTCTTGCTGCCTAGATAACTCTCCTCCCCACCTTCTTTTTGGCCTTCCTCAGAACAGCCTTCAGCCCCCTTCCAGACTAGGTCAGGTTTTCCTTCGTATGTTTTCACAATTCCATGTGCCTTTCCTTCATAGCACTTAACAAACATTATATTTGCGTATCTGTGCCGTCATCTAATAACAACATGGTCAGCTAACAACTACGGAGAGCTCTCTGTCTATGCCAAGCACTGTACCTCTCATTCACTTTTCAAAATCAAACCCTGAGGAGTTGGAGGTACAACTAGATAAATGTCTCGCACTCCAGCAAACTGTAAGTGGCCTGTGGGCGTGTTCTGTGTTTGTTTCGCTCTCCCCAGAATCACCCGTGTTGGCAAAGATCTTAGAAAGAAAAAAAAAATCATGGTACATATTTATTAAGCCAATGACAGCAGGATGATGTAGCAGGGAAAACATGTGTTTCAGAGTCAGACACAGTGAGGTTCAAATCTCATTTTTGTGATTGGCTAGCTCTGTAAACTTGGACAGCTTATTTCATATTTCTTACTCTTCATGTCCTCAACCACCTGAGATAAGAAAACCTCATCACCAAAACCTGTAAGGGAATTAAATTAGATAATATAGCTGAAAGCACAGAATCATGCCCTGCATGAATTATATGCTGAATAGGTGCTAGCTTCTCTATTCTATTAAAAATGTATTTCTTAGCATTCTAATATTTCTTTAGATGATTTCCCTTACGATACTACCAGTCTTCTTAGACATGATTTGGACACCGTGCACACTAAAATGTTATGCTTCAAGATAACCATTTTGGGTTCTTTGATGTTATTTCAAGAATGAAGACGGGTTTATTAATGGGCAGGGGAACAGTTGCCCAGTGGAAATCAACAGAAAATAATCACTTTACAGTCCATTGTATTAGACTACCAGAGAGGCAAATTGCATTTCTGTTCTGTTCTTACAAAGTCACCCAACTGTCACCCCATTCTACTCTTCTGGCTTATAAACCTACCTGCCTAACCACTTTGATAAAGCTTTGGCAGAAGGTTTAAGTTGTACTGATAACTGGTAGAATTGAAACCCAAATTAAAAGATGCACAAGACAAAAGGGAATCATAACATTAGCATTTCAAAGTAGGAAAGCAAACAGAAAGACTCACAAAGGAAAAGTATAAGAAACACCTTAAGATAAAATTCCTTTGAAGTTTCTTAATCCCCCAAATAACAGAATGGTTATCTAATGGTATCCATTATGTCCTACTAATTACCTTATAAAATTTACATTGGAAACATGTAGAAAGAAGGCAGTCTCAAAAAATAAAAGTTGCCAATAAAATACGTGAGACTAAAGAGTGCTCACAGAAAGAAAATAGCAAAACTCACTTACTTACACTTATTAAGCATTTACGATATGCTATTCTCTGAACTAGACATTTTAACTAATTTAATTTTCATGCATTTATTCAACATTTATTCAACAAATATTTATCAAGTGCTTACAATACATCAGACACTGGGCTTAGATCAAGAAACACCAGATCCCTGCCCACACAAAGCATGCAGTCCAGCAGGGGAGAAACACTGTAGATACAGTATAGAATATCTGTTTATACCCTATCCTGCTTCCTCACATATCAATATATTACTTAACTATGGTAGAGGCACCTGGGTGGTTCAGTCGGTTAAGTGTTCGACGTCAGCTCAGGTCATGATCTCGCAGTTCGTGGCTTCAAGTCCCGCATCAGGCTCTGTGCTGACAGCTCAGACCCTGGAGCCTGCTTCAGATTCTGTATCTCCCTCTCTCTGCCCCTCCTCTGCTTGTGACCTGTCTCTCTCTCTCTC
Source organism: Lynx rufus (assembly GCF_022079265.1). NCBI lineage: Eukaryota > Metazoa > Chordata > Mammalia > Carnivora > Felidae > Lynx > Lynx rufus. The sequence continues at coordinate 191,635,560 of NW_025814823.1, forward strand.
TCTCAAAAATAAACATTTAAAACTATTTACATAACTATGGTATATGTATGAATAATGATAAATCACCATTGGCATAATACTTTTTGCTACATGGCAAACTTTAGGCAAATTTTACTACCTTTTGCACTAACATCTCTTTTGTGCTCCAGGATGTAATTCAGTTCGTCTCACTGCATTGTCTAATCTCCTTAGTTTCCCCCAATCAAAGGCAGTTTCTCCATCTTTCCTTATCTCTCCTGACCTTGGCACTTTATACATTAAACAGTTTCTTAACGTTTACTGCCTAACTTAGGGTGACCAACATACCCTGGTTTGTCTAGGACTTTCCTTGTGTTAGCACTGAAATTTTCACATTCCCAAAGTCTTCCCTCAGTTCTGGGCAAAGGGGTAGAGTTGGTCCCCTAGAAAAGTGACACATGATGTAATTAAATATAATAAGCACTACTATTAAAAAGTTCAGTTATATGAACTATGTGTGTTTACACGCAGATGAAGAAACCGAGCTTTTAAAAAGTTAAAAGTCTGTATTTAGTAAAGTAGGGAGCTAAAACCTAGTTGTTCTGACTCCCAATTACACAGCCTGATGCCACATACGAGTTGATAAAATGTCTTCTGATACTTTATACTTAAGAGTAGCAATCTAGACTTGCTCTAATTGATGAAATGCTTCCAAAAGGTTTGGGAGAGGACTGGCCATCAGAACAAGGAAAGCAAGATTTTAGAGCAAATCCCTTGGGTCTGGATTCTGAACGCACTTCTGTCCTTGCTGGAAATGCATGACAAAAGAAACACCTGCACACCCTCTGCCATCCCCATCTTTCAGCTGTGGGTAGCTCATGGACAAACAAAAGAAAGCATTTTTCAGCTTGACTGCAGTCTTTTGTGAGAAACAAATTATGTTTCTTCAAGTGTGAGGAGTTGGGTAGGAGAGAAGGGCTGTTAAAAATTGGTAGGGCATACCTAAATACCTCTGAGCAGTGGGTGAAAAATACCCCAGAAGGGTGTTTCAGCAGACTACACCAGCTCATTTTGGTTAGAAAGATGCAGTTTTCCCTTGGTGGACATTCAGTGAGGAAAAGATCATGTCTAGCATTAAGCAGCTTTATTTAGCTGGCATCCTTGACAAAAGATATGAAACCAAGCTGTCTTGAAAATTGGCAACATTGGCCAATAAAAAGAAACTGGGTTAGCAATACCCTCTCAACCCCATTATGTTTGCTCCAATGACAGAAGGATCTTTGGGCTGTTTTGGCCACTGCCGTATTCCCTATACACAGAATAGTACCCTGCACAAAGTAGAAAGTCATTAATAATTACTGTGTGGGTCAGTAGATGGATGGATGGATGGATGGATGGATGGACGGATGGACAGACGGATGGATGGAGATGTCTGTATGGGTGCAAGGATGGCAAGATAGTTCTAATCTGTGAATCTAGGAAAGCTATTTTACCTCCCTTGAACCTTGCCCTTCTCATCTAATAAATGGGAGAATTCAAATATATGACTTTTATCTCTTCCAACAAAATTCAGAATTCTATGTCCCAAGGGATACAGGTTAAGAATCCATTCATAGAATGAGTCTCAATGTCAGGACATATTTCTAGATGCCCATCTAGAGAAAAGAAGTTAAATAAATTATAGCATAAAAAAATAAATCGTCGTTAACATTGACATTATAGGAGTATATTTATTGACAAGGAAATTGCTCGGGGTACTTTAATTTTTAAAAGTTACAACATAGCATAAACATTGTAGTACACCCCATACATGTATAAATATGCAGGCTTAGAGAGAGATCTAAAAAGATATACAGTAACATGTTTGGCAATGCCTATCACTGGGTAGTGGATATATGGAAGAATTTATTATTATTAACATTATTATTATCTGTATCAGCTAATTTTCCTCTATGACTATGGGCTGTCACATAATATAAATAGATATAATGACCCAGCATCTACTAGGCACCTAGCTCATCACTAATGAGGTACTATAATGTGGGAGTTAGCACAGGGACTCTGGAATCAGACAGCCTGGTCTAAATCCTGGTTAAGCCCCTTAATTACTGTGTGACCTAAGGTAAGTTACTCAACTTCTCTGAGCTTCAGTTTCCCACCGTATAAAACAAATAGTAATACCCAACTGATTGATTGCTGGTAAAGGTTAAAATAGGTAATCTATGCCAAGTGTCTGGTATACATCATACATTTGATAAATGTTAGTTGTTATTATCATACCAAATACAAAGAGGTGGTTTTTATGTGTGTGTGTGTGTTTGTTTTATAAACCTGCCAAAATGACATAGTCATTTTCCTCAAGAGACTTTTAATTTGGTGAGAATAATAAGACTAACACACAAGAAACAAAAAGAAAGCACCATAGTAACTTCCCAGAGTCAAGGATTTAGAACTAATGCCTTCTCTCTCCCTGAACCTCTCTCTCCAATGAGATGCCTGAGACCCACCTGGTAGAAATCTCTTGCCCCATCTTCATACCTACTGACACTCCTTCAGCCCATGTCTATCTTTTGTCTGCTCATTATGTTAAGCTCCAAAGTGTCTCCTGGCCTCCTGTCTCTTCAAATTCCCATCTCTCTACAACAGTGGTCCTCAAAAGGTGGTTCCTGGACTAGTAGGATCAGGATTACCCGAGCACTTGTTAGAAATGCAAATGCTTGTGCTGGCTCAAGAGCTAATGGATCAGAAACTCTAAGGATGGAGCGCTATAATCTGTGTTATAACAAGTCCTCCAAGGGGTCATGGGCACACTCAAGCTTGAGAACCTTTACTGTCAGATCAGTCTTCCCAAAGCCTACATACATCTGACATATATATGCTCTATGATTCTCTCTAGCTACTGAGCAATGGTAATACATCCTCATATGCTGCTGCTCAAACTCTTCCCTCTACGGTCTAAGCTCAGTCTCCTTTGCCAGGTTCATCTACCACTTCTACTACTCACAAAATGCTCTAGCAAAACCAACACCCCTAATTCTCTCTGGACACAATTCGTGTTATGATTCTACTAATACGTTCCTATGCCTTTACTCCTACTAATTCCCAAAAGTGTAATATAATTTCAACTTTCTTCCTTTCTTAGATGTGCACACCCTGCTAAACCGCAAGGCCCAGGCCCACCCATGAAACTTCTCTCAATATACCACCAATACCCTATAGAAATGACTGCTTTCTCCTAAGAACACCCTAGTCCATGTTTCCCTCATGTCCTTCCTTGGTATCATCGTGGTGTATTCCTTCCCTAGGGCTGCCATAACAAAAAACCACAGAGTGGCTCAAAGCCATACACCTTTTCTCCCTCATAGGTCTGTAGACGAGAAGTCTGAAATCAAGGTGTCATCAGGGCTGGGTCTTTTCTCTTAGTATCTCATGTTGCCAGAAATTCTGGGTATTCCTTGGCTCACAGACACATCACTCCAATCTTTGTCTCCATAGTTACGTGCCATTTCCTTAATGTTTCTGCATTTTATTCTCATTTTCTAAGAACACCAGTCATATTGGATTAGGGCCCACTCTAATCCAATATGACCTCATCCCAACTTGATTACATTTGTAAAAGACCCTATTTACAAATAAAGCCACATTCTTTTATATTCCAAGGTTAGGACTTCAATCCATCTTTTAGAGAAATGCAATTCAACCCATTGTCATTTACACATTTGACATATGGCCCCTAATCAATAGCAAGCTCCTTGCAGACAGGCACTGTAGTTCATTCCCATTTTCCCTTCCCTGTGCGTCTCTCCTAGCTGCCCACCCAATCCCCCTAGAGGACCTAATTGAGAAAAATAACTCCTTTGGCATATTGTAGTTTAATGAATGGAAAACTAAAAACATGTGGCAGAATACAGCTAAGTGGTAGTTACATTAACTAGTAACTAAACAGTAACTTGCGTTATATGGTCTATCCAACTGTGTAGAATTGGGAGGTTGAAAGCAAGGTCTATGAAGGTGGCAGTGCTTAGATAAGGCTTCATGGAGGCAGAAGGGCTTTTTAATGAATGGACAAGATATAGGGAGAGAGAGAAAACAGAGTGTAACTTTCCACATAGAGAAACAGTATGAACAAAAGACTGTGGAAATTTAATTAAAAAAAAAAATTCTATGTTAGTAGAACCAGAGCCCTAGCAAGTGGGTCTGGAACGGAAGGAGGAGGATGGGCAGGAATGGGAAACAACCCATCGCTTGTTCTTCTTGTTAGTTCAATGATCATTGTTTGTTCTCTTCTCTATTTTTCCTACTTGTTTATTATTCCCTAGCTGGCTTCTAAATTCATGTCTGAGAGAAGATAATTGAGTTGGCAGCTTAATGTGCCCATGGAACCCTGGACTTCATTCTCCTGACACTAATCATCTTCCTGTGCTAGAGGGCAAGCTACAGAGTAGGATGAGGACCACATCTGCTTTGGTGACTATAGTATCTTCAATACTCACCATGCAGAACAGTCTCAGTAAATACATCTTGAATGGATGACTGAATGACAAAGGACAATTATAACAATATACATATGTATGCACGTATGTGGGCATGCATGTATGTGTATATAGGCGCATTTATCAGTGGCTATTACAGTCCATGAACTCTAGCTTCCTGGTCACTGGAAAACAATCATTCAATTGACACCTTGGGTTCCTAAATAGTGTGAATTGCTTATTTAACTCGATTTTTTTCCCTGCATAGTCCCCAATCTTGTTTATATTCATTCATTAAACAGGGCTTTAGCTTATATCTCTTTTGTATCTATTTTAACACAGTACTTTGCTTAAACAACATCAGATATACCAGACAAGGCTTATGCAGAATCTGCTTGTGTTCAAATTCAAAGCAGATGATGAGGTTGAAAATGGTGGCCTCAATAAATTAATTCTTTAATTGTGGTATAAAAAAAGGTCAGAACAGCCTAAAAGCTATACAGAAAATGTGTGATTTTTTTCATAGCTTTCCTTCCAATTCCCTCCAGTGCACACATAGCAAAGTCAATGAAACAAGCAGTGTATACAGCGTGTACTTTTGCACGGAGGTGTATGTCCTCGCAATGGGGAGCATTAACACTGACAGGTTTTCTTTGACAAGCAACAGTAGGTTTGGGACAGCATCATGCTTTATTCTCTTCCTTGTGAAGGATGATTATTAAATTTTTATCTTGTAATTCAAATGAAATATTAAATCTCTTTCAAGGAAAAAAAATCTCCATAACTTTCTCAGATCTCACAATGTGTGGTACATACATCTTAATGACTCATCTCATACCCGCGCCTTCATTATGTACAGAGGCTTAAGAAAGTATAGAACCTCACCATCATTATCATCGTAGCAAATATTTGTTGAGCAATTCTTATATTCTAAGTAGAGCTTTTAGTACTCATTAAGGCAAAGCGCCACATTCTCTAATTTAAACATCACAATGATGCTGTGAGCTAAAAATTGTGATTATTATCATTTCACACATGAAAAAAATTGAGATATCAGAAGAAAAATAACTTGCCCAAGGTCACACAGTTAGTAATTTGAAGAGTCAGATTATAATTCAGTTCTGGCTCACTCTAGAATGTATGTGCAATTTACTCAGTCATGTTGCATTCATTTTTTTAACAGAAAAAGGTAAGCCATAAAAAAAAGCAACTGATCTTAGAAACAAACTCATCATAGAGCAATGTTCAAGGACTATTTCTGGGGTGAGTGCACACTCCACCCCATCGTTCATACTGCCATCATGGCCATCAACACAGTCACTGAACCCAGAAATTATACCAGACTCAGAAGAAACTGAAGTAAAACTACCCATTGTCTTTCTAGACAAGTTCACCTGTCATCAAAAAAAAAATACTTATATATGGTGTGTGTGTGTGTGTGTGTGTGTATCTATATAGATAGATACAGATACACACACACGTGTTTCAGCAATACAACTATTTCTTTTCATCTGAATTCTGAAGTGACTGATATTGACAAAAAAGTAGCAGACTCTTTGCCCTTATGTGTTCATTCATTCATTTATTAATTTTTAAAATATATATTCAGCATATTGAGCACCAACCATGAGTGAAGTTTTATGGGGAATGCATAGCAATTTGAAATGTGATCACTCCCATCTAAGAAGAAGCTGAAATAACTGTAATCATGATATTTGCTATTTAACTGTCATCAAATTCTAGTAAAATGGGGATCAGTGTCAGATCCATAAAAGCTGTGAAGCAGGAGCCATACTCTTACTGGCAACTTTCCATTTCATCTGATCTAAAGTGGACAGGTCTTTAGAGAGCCTTTCCATTTATTCCAAACTCATTCTTAAATCCTTCCTTCACATCAAGGTGTTAAAACTGAATTCTCTTAAAGTACCTCCCTTTCAGAAAACTTGGTGTCCAACTTGGATTTGAATACTTAAAATAGATAATGTACCAGCCGGGGAATTTGAAACATCACATGAGAATGAATAAGGATCATTTTTGATGGGAAGGGCCAAAATCTTTTCTGATATTCCTGAAATTGCACTGCATTTGCGGACCTGCTTGAAATACCAAAAGGATGTCACCAAAATGCCTTTCTTCATTTAAGGAAAAAAAAAAATCCCACTGGTTGATAGCAGATAAAATCAGGTATATGTGGATTGTGGATTAAGCTACTGGTCTGCAAACGATGACCCAGGAGCCAAATCCAGCCTGCTATTTGATTTTATAAATAAAGTTTTATTGGTAGCCTCACCTCTGCATTTATGTATTATTTATCACTGTTTTTGCACTACAGTGACAGAGCTGAGTCACGGCCATGTGGCAGGCAAAATCTAAAATATTTACTATCTGGCCTAAAAAAAAAAAAAAGTTTGCCAAATTCTGGTCTAAACCATCAGTCAGATTCTTCCCGAAGAGCCATATACCACTATGCATGGGCCCTCTTGCAACTGTCCCTTCAGGCAGGTTACCATGGGAACTCCAACAGAATCCAGGTATTAGGGAAGACAAGGCCGTATGATTCTTGGAATTAGTTGTGATGTGGGCCTGATACCACTGAGAGGCCCACGATTGAAGTTAACTGATTTCACGTAGGTCTTTCTCAGAAGTCATTCTTGTCTCAGAAGTCCCTGAACAGCTAAGACTCAAAAACTCTTTCATATGAAAGAACACATTTGCCGGGCAGCCGGGTGGCTCAGTTGGTTGAGCATCAGGCTTTGGCTCAGGTCATGATCTCACGGTTCGTGGGTTCAAGCCCCGCATTGGGCTCTGTGCTGACAGCTCAGAGCCTGGAGCCTGCTTTGGATTCTGTGTCTACTTCTCTCTCTGCCCCTCCCCCACTCATTGTCTGTCTGTCTCTCTCTCTCTCTCTCTCTCTCTCTCAAAAATAAATATTTAAAAACATTTTTAAAAAAGAATAATTTGCATAATTTAAAGTGTATGGTTTCACATAGTAATAAGTTTAAATTCAGGCCTTGCTACCTCTAAGATTTCTGGCTCCTCCTTGTCCTTGGAGTTCAGACTATATATTCCACCCCTACATTCCATCAGGCTGGTTTGGGGAATTCATACATCCCTTTCACCCAGAATACTCATCTCAAGTTATTTTATACACTTGTGATTATTTGATTAACATTTGTCTGTAATAAACTGTAACCTTTATGAGAATTACCACTACTATGTCTATTTCTGTCTCCCTGACATATTCCTAGAGTTTACTATAGTTTGGGGGCACAGAGTATATCTTCAAGAAGTATCTGTTGACTGATGCTTATTATCTATCTAGTAGTAAGTATTCACTGTTGCTTTTCCCACACAATACTAGGCTGCATACTTCTTTGACCCCTCCTCAGAGCCCAGCAATCGAACTTCCATTTATCAGGAATTCAGCAACTGTTTCTTGTAGGAATTGAAAGCCAACCAAATTTGATCTAACAACAGCTGACTAGAGCCACTGTCTGTGCTACTTACTTTATAGATGATGATGTCATTTAGCAGTTCAAAGAAACTTGGTGGCAGCTGTTATTTCACATGAGTGATAATATTTTCATCTCCCATCCTTCTAAAATAAAGGGCCAGTGGGCTGTTAAAACAACACGAACAAAACTATCAGTAGACTGGCAAGTCTTTCCTCATCACCCAGTAATCACTTCTGCTATATTCCAACAGTCTGTTTGCTTTGCCTTTCTAGCATGTGCTCTTTGCAGATATTGAGATCAGGCTATGAATTGTAGTGGCAAGTAGCACACTTAGAGCAATTTCCATGAAAATAAAGGTTTACAAGGAAGACAGCCACCAGGCGATGAGGAGAATTGATGCTTATAGCAGCAGTGACAAAGGAGATGTATAAATTACCTATTGCGATATTGATCAAAGTATGTTCCATGGAATAGTAGTGTTGCAAGGTGCTCCTTGAAGGAAGAGTTCTACGTACAAATGAATTTGGGAAAAACTGCAAAAAATTAACCCATCTTGAAGATGGGTAAAGTATGTTACCACTTCAAACCTCCAAAAAAGGAAAAAAAAATGGAAAACCTCCCTGCAGTTATGAAAATATGATACAATTTGACTCAGAGTAGTAGAGATTGCTAGCCTTCTTTCACATCTGGGTTATCCTACCGTTACTGGACAAAGAAAGATTCTCAGCCCCTTGCCATTAGGCAATGCCCTAGGACTAGTTCCAACCAATGAAATGTGCCTGGGTATGACTTCCAGGGGAGGCAGCAGGGAAAAGTTCCTGGGTCATCTTCCAGCTTTCTCAATTCTTATGAGGAGATCATGAATACCATGCTATGATAATGTCAGAACCATGTGAGGGGGGTGCCATGGACCTCTAAGTCAACACATAAAAGCTAACTTCCCCAGAAAGTTCTCCAGGTACGTAGGACTTTTCAAAACCAAGAAAGAAATATTTTCCAAGTTTAGCCACTGATATTTGGGGACTAACTTGTTACCACTGCATGGTCTATCCTAGCATTTTTTCTAAATTCATTTGAGCATAGAGTTCCTTGTTCTCATAAAAATAATAAATATCATACAGAAAACTTCTTACAGGGAAACACTTGGGGGATCACTATGCCATCTAAAATAGTTTTCCCAAGAACCCTGGCTGCAGCATTTTGAGATTCTGTAAACAAATAAATATACCTGAATCTGCAAGAAAGACAGAGGGAGAATCCAGAGAGCCAATTCAAAAGTGGAAGACAGGTACTAAAAATCACAGTTCTCTGTGCTTCTTTCTCCTCTACTAACTCTCTCAATGTTATAGCTCAAATATCTCTTCCTTCAATAAATCACTTAGCAAACATTTACTGAATGTATCCTGAGGGCACCAAATAGCGTGAGATGTGGTTTGTGATTTACACTCTACCTCCTTCTACCCTGATTACTCACCCTGGTGGGCTATCTTCTCTACAAGGCTTGCATTGTCTGTCTCTATCTCTTGGCATTTAGTTCAAATGACCCTTTATTGATAGCTATCCATTCACTTCTGCAGAGAAAAGGCTGGAAATGTCTAGGTTTCCTACACTTCCCAATACTCAGGTTGCCATGCTTGTAACCAATAATCCCTGGCATTGGCCACAGATGATGGAATCATGATCACTGGGGAAGCCAAAGGTAGCAGCAACAAACCACAGAAGATTTGTCCCAAAAAGCCTTCCTATAGGAATATTCTAAACTGGATTCCAACCAGAAAGTGAGCTAGACCTTCTCTCTGGAGAGGCTTCAAAGTCAGAAGGGTAGCCCAATAAGTGGTATCAATAGAAGAAACAATTGTGGGGCACCTGGGTGGCTCAGTCGTTTAAGCATCAGACTCTTGATTTCGGCTCTGGTCATGATCTCACAGTCGTGAGATTGAGCCCTGCGTCAGTCTTGATGCTGAACATGGAGCCTGTTTGGGATTCTCTATTTCCCTCTCTCTCTACCCCTCCCCTACTCATATGTATGCTCACGCTCTCGCCCTCTCTCTCTCTCATAATAAATAAATAAGTAAATATTAAAAAAGAAGAAGAAGAACCAATTGTGATCAGAGTGGAAGCTGAGATGAAGACAGAAGACATGAGAATGGCAAAGCCTATTGCAATGTTAGCCTTGTTAGAGGGCTAAAGACACATAGGGTCAATAAGGCTATCGTGCATCCTGAATGGTGGTCCAGGTCTCCATGGCCCCTTACTGGGCAGCTCTGACAGTTGCCTGAATGTTCTCACACTTCCTCTATGTAACTCAGCCTATCTCAATCCCTGAAGGAACTTAGCGAATACTACTCAAACTCATATTCCACATTGCTTGAGAACAGTGACCGGGTGCTCATGTATTTTATTACATCCTCCATAGTGCTAACCATAAAGTCTGGGACCTAGAAGATGCACAACTTATTAATTTCTGTAATATTTAATGAGATACCTACTCATACCTCAGCTGCAGGCAGCATTTAACATGGCAGAAAAGTCCTTGGCCTCTTGGAGCTCATATTATAATTCTACTTCTAATTCTAATTCTAATTCTAATTGCAATACTTTAATTTTAATTTTAACTTTATTCTTAATGGTTGATTGGATGACAAGAATAGTAAGTGTAATTCTTGGCAACATAGGGACACTACGTTAACATGGAAGCCAAGACCTAAAACAACTAAAGGACCATTTGTGTCCTGTGGAATCAAAATTACTTATCAGATAAAGGGTTAATATCCAAAATCTATAAAGAACTTGTCAAACTCAACACACAAAAGCAAATAATCCAGTGAAGAAATGGGCAGAAGACATCAATAGACACTTTTCCAAAGAAGACATCCAGATGGCCAACAGGCACATGAAAAGATGCTCAACATCATTCATCATCAGGGAAATACAATTCAAAACCACAATGAGATACCACCTCACACCTGTCAGAATGGCTCACATTAACAACTCAGGCAACAACAGATGTTGGTGAGGATGCGGAGAAAGAGGATCTCTTTTGCACTGCTGGTGGGAATGCAAGCTGGTCAGCCACTCTGGAAAACAGTATGGAGGCTCCTCAAAAAATTACAAATAGAACTACCCTATGACCCAGTATGTGCACTACTAACTATTTATCCAAAGGATATAAAAATGCTGATTTGAAGGGGGCACAAGCACCCCAATGTTTATAACAGCCCTATATATAAATTGTAACAGCCCTATAGCCAAATTATGGAAAGAACCCAAATATCCATTGACTGATGAATGGATACAGAAGATGTGGTATATACATATATATATATATTGGAATATTACTTGGTGATGAAAAAGATGAAATCTTGCCATTTACAACAATGTGGATGGAACTAGAGTGTATTATGCTAAGAGAATAAGTCGGAGAAAGACAAATACCATATGACTTCACTCATATATGGAATTTAAGAAACAAAACAGATGAACATAGGGGAAGGGAAGGAAAATAAGACAAAAACAGAGAGAGAGGCAAACCATAAGAGTCTCTTAAATACAGGGAACAAACTGGGGGTTGCTAGAGGGGTGGTGGGTGGGGATATGGGCTAAATGGGCAATGGGCATTAAGGAGGACACTCGTTGGGATGAGCACTGGGGGGGTGTATGTAAGAGACGAGTCACTGGGTTCTACTCCTGAAAGCAGTACTACACTGTTAACTAACTTGAACTTAAATAAATAAAGTTTTAAAAATCCTCCTTATTTAATAACCGCCACTTCATGAGCTTCTCCTGTGTGCCAGGCACACTACTGCTTGCTTACAGATGCTATCTGATTCAGTCCTTCCAAGAACCCCATGATAGAGATGTCATCATTCCTAATTCACCCATGAGGAAGTAGAGGCTCAGAGAGTCTAAGTAACTTGCCCAAAGCCTCGCAGTGTGTGGGCACAGAGTCCCAATTCAAATTTCGTTTTTCCCTGGCTCTTTCTAAGTCTATGCTCATCCCACTGTTCTACACTTAGGGAAAAAAAAAAACAGGATGAGCTTTTTAGCCAAGGAACAAAGAAGTGACAGCTGAGGTGGCAGGGTACATTGTTGTACTATCTTTTTGTGGGGCGATTCATAGTAATCTGACAGCAGAAGATTATTTTCCAGAGTGAGTTTCTCATATAGCAAGGGAAGAAAAGTAATTACTATCTGATTCTACTTCTATCTTTTTATTTTGGCATGACCGGCAAAAAAAAAGACGGTAGAAAAAACCTGGCAAGATTATTATAGCATTACAGTATTATGTTCTAAAACAATTAAAACATTTGCTGGAAGGTAATGTTATTCCACTGATTTCTGCCAATAGGAATAACTATGTTCAAACGTTTCCACACAAAAAAATTCCCTACATACCATCCCTCAAACAAATTTCTATCCATTATTGGGAAAGTATAAGAAATCTATGTAAGCCCTTGTTCTTTAATTGAAATTATAAAATGTGTCATGTTTACATGCTCTCATAATATTGCATTGCAAAAAATTAGGCACTAAAAATGCTGGAGTTCTTATTTCTTCAAAGGAGAAAATACATACTATCCTATTTCAGAGGTCACAGTTGGCCATTTCCAAAAATGCTACTGCATGATAGTTATATGTTTTAAGAATAACAATTAATAACCAGGATATAATTTCATGTTTCTACTGTCTTCAAGGTGAGCTTGTTTTAGGACTTCAAACCTCTGAGGTATTTTAGACGCTGCTAAAATCACTACACAACAACAAAGATAAAACATCATGAACAATTTACTCAGCACTAAAATTCAGGAAGTATTTGGCAAAAATAAAAAGGCAAGAAGTACTGATACAAGCTATATCATGGCTAGATCTTGAAAACATCACGCTACGTGAAAGAAGCCAGAAATAAAGGTCACATGCTATATGATTCCATGTATATGAAATGTCCAACAGAGGCAAATCCATAGAGGAAGAAAGTATATCAGGGGTTGCAAGGGGATGGGGGAGTGAGTACGTGGAAATAGGTGATGATGAGTACTGGGTTTCTTGGGGAGTAATAAAAATATTCTGGAATTCACTGAGGTGATGGTTGCACAACTCTGCAAACCGTGGATTACATAATTTTAAAGTTGATTTACTTATTTTGAGAGGATGAGGGGCAGAGAGAGAGAGAGAGAGAGAGAATCCCAAGCAGGCACCACACTGTCAGTGCAGAGCCCAACGAAGGGCTCAAACTCACAAAACCGCAAGGTGGTGACCTGAGCCAAAACCAAGAGTCGGATGCTTAACGGACTGAGCCACCCAGGCATGACTGAAATGTACATTGTAAATGAGTAAACTACATAGTATGTGAATTAGGGGTCAATAAAGCTACCCTATGAAGAATCATTACCAGCAGTGCCCAGAGGCAGCCTCTCCTTGAACTGCTCTTCTCGTTCTTAGCACTGAGATCACACGGCTTCCTCTGGCTCCTGAGACCAGACGTGCCAGGACCCCACACCAGGCCTTTGAACCTGTTGTTCATGCCACCGCCAATGTCCAGCCTCCCCCTTCCACCTCTGCTGCTACCTCTAACCCACCACATGTCAGCCCGACCTGGTTAACTCTCACTCTTGTCAGATTGCCCCTCTCATGTGGCCAAAGGAAGCCTCCCCTGACCCTCCAGAATAATCTCTGAAAATCACACATGATCCCCTTATACATCCACACATTTGTTTAAACTTTGAATTTTTTCAAGGGTTTCGATCCTGCTTATCCCTCTAGCTGGTAGCACAACAGCGGGCATACAGTACAAACTTGATACAAATTTTAGAAATGAACGAATTTTTCGTCAAACTTTTTTTTTTTTTAATCACAAAAGGCTTCCTTTTCCCTGTCTGGTTTTCTAGCAAAGAAATATAGTTAGAATTTCTCTTAAAAACTTGCAAATAAACTGTGGATACAGGGAAGTACGAATGGAACCATGGCTATTTTTTTTTAAGTGATTTCTTCCAGAAGATAAATGCCCTCAAGGAAAACACCCAATAGAATTGCTAGAACAATTTGTGGCCTAAGGAAGAAACCCTTTTTCTTTATATAAACAACTTTTGTTTTCTTTTCTGGGCAAGTCTGCCTTTTGCTTTGTTCCAGGCATAACCACTGAGCAAATATCTCAGAGGTTCAGCTGCCTGTGGGAGTGCACGGTGGTTAGGAGTCAGCTTGCAAGCAGCCTCCTAAATGGAGTGCAAATACAACCTTCTTTTGCGAGTTACTTGACTTTAGCTTCAGTTTCCTCATCTGTGGAATTAAAATAACAATACCCAGCACCAGAGGGTTGGTCTGAGGACTAAATGGCATATATCTATAAAGCACTCTGCCTAGGGGCAACTGGGTGGCTCAGGAGGTTAAGCATCCGACTTAGGTTCAGGTCACGATCTCATGGTTCCTGAGCTCCAGTCCCCAGTTAGGCTCTGCACTCACAGCTCAGAGGCTGAAGCCTGCTTCAAATGCTGTGTCTCCCTCTATCTCTGTCCTTCTTCTGCTCTCTCTCTCTCAAAAATAAACATTAAAAACAATAATAAAAATAAAGTACTCTGCATAAAGCCTAATCAATAAATACATAATGATGACGGTTCATTCTATAATCAGGAAACCAATAGCCTCCAGAAGAGGAGACAGTGAAGAGGCCTCACTATAAACCATTATAATTCAAGATAGGAAACAATTTTACTGCTATGAATTAATCCCACCGACAACCCTTGCAAGAGCTCTCCAATATAAACATTTAAGGGTGTTTATAATATGGGGTGCCTGGGGTGGCTCAGTCCGTTAAGGGTCTGACTTCAGCTCAGGTCATGATCTCGCGGTTCGTGGGTTCAAGCCCCCGAGTCCCGCATCGGGCTCTGGGCTGACAGCTCAGAGCCGGGAGCCTGCTTCAGATTCTGTGTCTCCCTTTCTCTCTGCCCCTTCCCCACTCACACTGTCTCTCAAAAATAAAATAAAAACATTAAAAAAATTTAAAAAGAGTGTTTATAATAGATGCTATTTTTTAATAGATTAAAAAAATTCAACTAGAAACAACTGACATATCCATTACAATAGGATCGGTTAATTAAATTATGGAGTGCCCATGCGATGTGATAAAATGTGGCTGTTAAAAGTATGAAGCCAACTCTTTAAAAACTAAGGCACAGAGCAGCCCTCTTCTCAGCTCCCTCAGTTTTCTCTAAGGCTTTAGTTTCATCTTTAATTAAGGAGAAAAAAGGAACAGCATTCCTCATTTATTCTTGAAAATCATTGAATAAAGACACGCATATTAAAAATGAAAAAGAGGTATACGTGCTCAGTTGATATTTAAACATCATTAAAAGGAAAGATAAAGAATAACGCAGTACGTACAACATAAATCCTCTTGACTCTATAAAAAATATAAAAATGAGCACACATAGTAGGTGTATCTAGTCGGAAAAATCAGGGACTATTTTACAAGGGATTTGGGAAATTCGAGATGGAAAACTTGAGAAGGGAATTAATTGCAGGCTAAGGGCCACACAGGCACGCGGGCTTGGAGGTGGGCTTGCACGGGGAGAGGTGGGAGTTTGCAGCTACTAGAGAGACAAAGAGTCACAGGAAAGTGCACAGACGTGAGATGTGAGATGCCAGACAAGAGTCAGGCTGCTTGCGCAGGATTTTAAATGGCAGATCTAGGCCTCTGGACTTTGCCTGGTAGGTGTTGGAAAATTAGAAAGATTTGTGAAGAAAGGAATGATATGATCAGAGTTGCACATGAGGGCTGGTCATGTGGAGGGGTATGTGCTAAGGGGTGGAGGGGGCAAAGCACGAGTAGACATTTAGGCCGCTACCACAAGTTGTCCAGTTTTTCCCTCTGCATTTTATAGCTGCCATATTGATACAGCTCCAATTTTACTTCCTGATAGAATGTTTTTGCTGCTTTCATAAGAAATGTCACATGAATGGAGCTGGCAATTCCTTTCCAAAATTCCGGACAGATGTTCCACACATCCCCAAATTACTGATCTCCATTCAATAATCAAATTCTGGGCAGATATTATATTTCAAAGAAATGTGATTTTGCCCATTTAAGGAAAGGAAGTGAGATCATTAAAATAGTTCCCTAAGTAATGCATTTTAAATGAAAGGCTTTTTTTAAGTCTTTGGGGAAAAAAATATCAAAAGTCAAACTGAAACATCCAGGAAAAGCTCAAATTAATATGTTAATTCTGTCAACATCCAAGGTTCTGAGTCCAAGCCTAGAAGTAACAGTGCATATGGTGATTTCCTGCTCCATTGCTAACATTTTAACTATGCTTATTGAAATCACAAAATAAATGTCTCAAGTGAAGTTTTCATCCTTCTTCCAATGTGAAATATGCAACTTCTCTGCTTTATTTTAGAGATTAGTTAATGATACTAGGAGCCATCAGTGATTTTCATTAAATATGTCAAATAAGGATGAGCTAGGGAAATAGGTGATAGATTAATGGCAGGAATTGTGTCTTTCCAGTGAAAAATTTAATGTCTCTCTGCGAACATTATGTATTTCCCTGTCTGACAGATTTTTTTCCACAAAAAAGACAATGAACCTTTGAATTATAGGTAAATGAAATTACATGGTTACAGCTCGATGAAAGACTTGGAAATATTATGTAGCATCAACTGCGAAGATTTAAGTTTTCTATTTATCTGTTACCACTAGGGAAATTGCCATCGGTGCCTTGGTGAGAAAAAAAATAAACGTCTGTGTATGAATGCTGAAGTACTATACAAATGACGGCAACTCTATTCTTTTTGCCAACAAAGGGCAGTGTGTGTGTTTTTCACGGGGGCAGCCTCGGGTGGTACAGATTTAGGAATCGCAGCTTGTCTCTTAATAGGGAGAGATTTCACGAGGACATTGAAACATTAGCATCACTCATCTCAGCAAGCCCTTCCTTTAGACAGAGGGAAACATAACCTAAACACAGTTCCATATCATTCATAAGCACTAATTGGTGAAAATGTAATGTCAAGAGACACAGAATGATCAGGGATTCCCCCTTCCACATGGTAAAATAAACTAGGGTTGATCGGAATTATCACCATGTAAGCCAAAACTTTGTATTGGTCATCTACCGCTGCATAACAAGCCAGTCTAAAACACAGTGGCATAAAGCAACCAGGTGGTGACTCTACTTATGGTTCTGAATTCGGACAGAGCATAGTAAGAATCGATTTTCTCTGCTATAAGCTGTCCGGAGCCTCAGCTGGAAGGACTATAATTCGGGGGTTGAATTGATGGCTGGGGCTGGAATAATCTGTGGGACTCATGCCTTTTTAATTTCCATACTTGTGATGCTTTGACATCCAAGGCCTTCCTGATACTGGGGGACTGCCTGTCTTAGCTCATTTGTAGAGATTGCTGACACTTGTCCCACCCAAGAGTGCCCCTTTCATATGCAAACTAAGCAATCCAGAGGCATTACCCCAACCATCTGGTTTAGCAGACTCTCCTACTCCTGGCCACTAGCCTGCCCTAATCACCTCAGGTGTGGGTACCAGACAACTAGAGACAATACTTACACCCCTGAACCCACTGAAGTTTTCCAAACTAGACAATTCTAAGCCCACCATGCCTGTTCCCTCTGTAGAAGCCACAATAAAGGTTCTTGCTCACATTTTCCTCTTATTCTCTCTGCCTCCAGAGCAATGCTGAAGCTTCCCCGTGTGGCCCTCCAGCATGGTGTGGCCATGCCTCCTGTTTCTAGGGATTTGTGAGTGCAAACTTCTTCCTTGGTGACAGTCACTTTCATGTCTGTGTGTCATACCATGCTCAGTTAAAACAAATCTTGCATACATTTTAAAGCAACCTGAATGTAGCTTCCCTTTCATGTCTAGTGGTTGATGTTGGCTGTAGGTCAGAATATCTTGCCCACGGACCGTCTGTGGTTGCAATGCATGTGCCAGTTTGGATTGTCTTGCAGCATGGTGGCTGAGTCCCTAGAGCAAGCTTCTTCATAGAACAAGGCAGAAGTACATGACATTTTCTGATCTAGCCATGGAAGTACCACAGCATCACTTCTGCCACGATGCTACTTCTGGTTGAATCAGACACAAGGTCCACCCGGGTTCAAGTGGAGGGAACAGAGGTTCCACCCCTAAATGGGAAAAGTATCAGGTCACACTGAAAAAAGCAAAATGTGGAATGAGAGATACGATGGTGATCCTATTTGGAAAACACACTCTGCCCCAAGATATTGCATTTATCTTTCCTGAGAAGTAATGGAGACCATACTAGTGAGAGGAGACCAGAAAGGAGCACCACACACTGGAGGCATGAAAGATCTAATATATTTTGGACAAGAATCCTTGAACATGAAATATGACCTCCCATGTAAAGCACTAAGTCACATCTAACATAGGCAAGTGAACCCTGTTCTTATTGTGCTGGGGGACTCTGCATCTGTATCTTCCCTCTTCTAGGACTTGCGCTTTGAAAGACAATGAGACACCACTCTCACCACAAATAGCAGGAAGCAAAGTCATATTTGTTGAAGACGTGATAAGTTACAGGTTTTGAGCGGGAAACGTTCTGGTCACGATGCTTGGAATCAAGTTCTAGCCCTACTGTCAAATAGCTCTGAGGCCTCAGATAGCCAACCACCTGGTTTCTTTATCTGTAAGACATGATCAATAATTGCTTCCCTGTCCTTCTGTCCTCAAATGAACTCTGAAACTGGATATAATTTGTGAACAGTTCTGCAACCGCATTATAATTATGTGAATGCAGCCTGTCATGGGAATCTTGGTTGACCACAGGGTCAACAAGACTGACGCAATGCAGTTGAGACCCCAGAGCTTGTTTCGACACCTACTAGGTAGCAGCCGCTGTGCTGAGCACTTCCCTAGATTCAGGTTGACTGTGGGTACCATTTCCATTCACAGCTGTATATTCAATGGGAATGCTGGGGCACGGAGAGTAACTTATCAAAGGCCACACAGCCCTTAAGGGATAGAGCCTGAATTTGAATTCAAGCCCTCTGACCCAATAGCCCACATTTCATCCTCTGCACCAGAGCCTCTGGTCCCGAAAAGCCACACTGATGCTGGTCCTCAGCCAGGCTTCTTATAGGTACTTGCATTGGCAAGAGTTGGGCTCTGTGGACGTTGTCCATCCCTATTACCTAAAAGCAATCTGGCAGCACGTGGAGAGGGAGAACGCCTCCTTCATAAAGAAAGAACTCCAGAATGCCCTGTCTGCACCACAGAAGGAGATCAGGAGCACATTCCTTTACAGCAGCCTGACAAGGGTGTGGGGTCTGCTGATTTCTTAACTAGCTTTATTTGCATGACAGCAAGCCATGATCTGTCCCTCTATGTTAGCATTCAGTGATAAAATGGATTCAAAGCTAGCAGTGTGTCCTGTCTTCTTTGTTTATTTAATGAATGGGTTTAATTTTATTTAAGGGGCACTGGAAAAGCAAAGGCTGCCAAAAGGTAAATCAGAGGTGTACGTATACGTATACATATGTATACATATACGTATATATGTATATATATGCATTTATACATATGTATACATATGTATATATGTATATATGTATACGTATGTACATATATCTACGTATATATACATATATATATACACACACATATATACGTGTATATATATGTACAGATTTGCCTTAATGTTATGTTTCCATTTTTTTAACAGCAAGCGAAGTTATTTTTATCCATGATTTTGGAAGGAGTTAAAATTTATAACTCGTCGGTCTTTCTGGTTGAGAGATTGTGTTAGGACAATGATTACATGGGAAAATAATCCTACTAAATATAATAATAATTGATGAGCCATTATTGAATGTTGACTATGTGTTCGGTTCCATGCTAAGCGCAATGCAAGTAATGACTAACTTAATTCTTACAACAACCCAAGGAGATGTTTACTATTATTAATCCCACTTCACAGCAAGAAAGCTGAAGGTCAGGGGCACATGGGTGGCTAAGTCGATTAAAGTCCAACTCTTGGTTTCAGCTCAGGTCATGATTTGTGGGTTTGAGCCCCATGTTGGGCTCCATGCTGACAGCACAAATCCTGCTTGGGATTCTCTCTCCCTCTCTCTCTGCCCCTCCCCTGCATGCTCTCTCTCTCTCTCTCTCTCTCTCTCAAAATAAATAAATAAACTTAAAAAAAAGCTGAAGGTCACACAGCTATTAAGGGGTAGAGCTTATAGTCTGTTTCTTTTCACTAGTCTATGCTGACTCCTGGTATAGTGAAAGGGCTAGGGTATTTTATCCATTCTAAGCGAGAGTTAGGGATGTTCTGCATTTGGCTGTTAAGTTTGGGACACTTGCTTGAGTGACTTTGGCATCCCTCAGATTTTTATCATCAGCCTGTTTGGCTCCTGATACAGGAGTTAGAGCAATGTTCCTATAAGTGAATCTTTTCATTGTGGAGCATGCCATTCAACATGGAACATACTTCAACAACAACAAAAAGTAGACTGTATGGGAATTTGTTTCTGTCTTCATTTTAAGTGGGACCTCTCAGCTCTTACCAGAGAATTTACTCTTTCTGCCAGAAAGGCCGTTGTGTATACTTCCGAAGAAGTCCTAACCCTACTGGAACTTCTTTAACCTAGGTACAGATACATTGTGTTCCAAAATATATGTCATTTGTTTGAGTCTTAGAAGACATTTCCCCATGGGGAGAATATTATAATCCCTAATTATGGATACCTAGAACACAGCTACCTTCCCTGGTAACATAGGGGGACACTGTGGAGAAGTTTTCTTCAAACTACCAATGTATTGTTGAATCTTTGTTTTTAAATGTTTATTTATTTACTTTCGAGACAGAGAAAGAGTGTGAGCAGGGGAGAGGCAGAAAGAGAGGGAGACAGAATCCTAAGCAGGCTTTGTGCTGTCAGCACAGAGTTTGATGTGGGGCTTGAACTCATGAGTTATGAGATGACCTGAGCCAAAACCAAGAGTTGGACACTTAACTGACTGAGACACCCAGGCTCCCATTGTTGATTCTACAGTTCCATTACAGAGAACCCCATTACAGAGATACCAAGTGTTGGCAAGGATGTGGAGAAAAGGGAATGTAAATTGATACAGCCATTGTGGAAAACAGTATGGAGGGTCCTCGAAAAATTAAACAGAACTACCATTAGGTCAATCTTTTCACGATTGACATTCATGGTGTCTTAACATTGAATTTGAACTTTCCTATTGCCCGTGCACAGTACAGATTACTTAAAAATGTAAAATCTTAGAATATATGGTTCAGAAGGAAACTTATAAGCACTGAATGTGCATGTGTCAGGGGCTGCCTCTAGGTAGGACTAGATTTTCTTATGTATTATGATGACAGTCATTGCCTCAGGCATTGAAGATGCTGGATGCTTTTCATAAATAGGAGGATCCGTGTAGCATAATAATTTTAAAAAGTGATAAAGTTATTGCAGTTTAACATAATAAGCAAACTTTATAAAACTTTCTCCATTTTAGAAAATCAACAGGGGTTGGCCAAATGTAGAACTCCAATGTCAGCTAATCAGCTATGCCATCTGGTCTGACAAATCTGGTCATGTTACCTACACATAGTCTTATTTTTAAAATAATTTAAAAAATACCTTTCATTGTCAGCAAGGAAGTAACTTAGGAAAAGGCAATTTTTTGTTGAATTCAAAGCTGATTTAAAATTCTGTGTGGGTGTTTCCTGAGAAATTTGCTGACTAGGGCAAGTTCTCTCTGCTTGCTGGCTTCTTCTATTGGTCTACATTGTAATCAGAAAAATGTGAAGAATTTTCATTGATGGCATTGCCACAAAACATGATCTACTTATTTCATCATCTGTTGGTGGCACATCTTACTCTGTGGTGTTGATCTGTCTTATAGACCTTAAATTGCAGGTCTGGCCCTTTGGATAACCGCACCTTGCAGGGTTTCATGCAGAAAAACACCTGTGGTGTACAAGCCAGTGTATAGAAAATGCCTTTCTATCCTATCAGGCTTGTTAAGTCCTGGAATTTTGCAGAAAGCTTAGTAAAACACCAGCTCACACTGTTCATGACTTCCTTGCTGGGATCCCCTAATGACAGGGCATACAATGGAAGATGACTGTAAAATGGACAAAGTATAGACATTCTTTGTTAGTTTCACTTTGATGATCTCATTAGAAGTAAATGTCTGAGCAGCGACCCTGTCTTATTTGCAGCTGTGGGATCACACTCTGACATGAAGCAAGTGAACAATGTGAAATAAGACCTGTGCGTAGAGATGTGGCATCTCTGTTTTTATGATACCTTCACCTGCTACTAACATCCTCGCCCCACACCCAAAGTGAGCAAATGAACTGAGATTTCTTCTGGATAAGAGAAACCTTAGTGTCTATGACTAGTTTGCCAACATTCAGGGGCCCTGCCCACTTAGTCCCCTTGGAGGTGTTACCACAGGGTTTTCGGTGAATTTTAAATACAAAAACTCTGATAAAAAGTTGCCCTGCAAAGACAAGATGAACAGTTATGCCTTTGCTAGCTCCTGGGGAAATCATCGGTTTGTGTATTTGTCTCCCCCAAACTGTCAATTCTTCAAGGATGGGTTTGATGCCCTCCATATCTTGGTGTCTCCTGCCCAGCATACAGCAGGGGGCCAATAAATGATTGTTAAGGTACACTTAATATACTTTGGAAAGTTGGATTTTTTAAAACTGGTTCCTTCAGTGATTTGTTTTTCTTTCATTTTTTCAACAAACATTTATCAGGAATATCACTAATCATCATGGAAATGCAAATCAAAATGTCAATGAGCTATCATTTCACACCTGTTAGGGTGACTATTATTAACAACAAGAACAAGAACAATAACGACAAAAACAAGAGATAACAAGTGCTGGCAAGGATGTGGAGAAAAGGGCATGTAAACTGATACAGCCATTGGGGAAAACAGTATGGAGGGTCCTCGAAAAATTAAACAGAACTACTATATGATTCAGCAACGCCACTTCTGGATATATATCCCAAGGAATTGAAGTCCAGATCTCAAAGAGATGCCTGCAATATTATTCACGATAACCAAGATATGAAAACAACCTAAGTGTCCATCACTGGATGAATAAAGATAATATGATACATACATGGAATGGAATATTATTCAACCGTAAAATCGAAAGAAATCCTACTACTTGCAGCAATATGCATAGACCAGGGAAGCATTATTCTAAGTGAAATAAGCCAGACACAGAAAAACAAATACTGTATGAACTTACTACTATGTGGAATCTAAAATAATCAAACTTGGGGTGCCTGGGTGGCTCAGTCAGTTAAGCATCTGACTTCAGCTCATGATCTTGTGGTTCGTGAATTTGAGCCCCAGGTTGGGCTCTGTGCTGATAGCTCAGAGTCTAGAGCCTGCTTCAGATTCTGTGTCTCCCTCTTTCTCTGCCCCTCCCCTGCTCATATTCTCTCTGTCTCAAAAATAAATAAAGCATTAAAAATTTTTTAAAAATAATCAGACTCATAGAAACATAGAATAGAATGTGGTTTCCAGGGCTTGGGGGGAGGGGAAATATGGGAAGGTGATGGTCAAAGGGTACAGATTTTCAGTTACACAAGAAAAATAAGTCTGGAGAAGTACCTAGGGAACAATACTGTATACTTAAAATCTGCTAAGACAGCAGATCTTATGCTCAATATTCTTACCACATACTCACAAATAATAAGATAAGGGGGTGGAAGGAAGCTTTTGGAGGTGACAGGTTTACAGCCTTGATGGTAGTGATGGTTTCATGTGTGTAGGGTATATACTTATTCATAAGCTCATGAATTGTATGTATATATATAGGTTTTTACCTGTACGTTATATCTTAAAAATTATTTGAATAATAAATAATAATAATAATAATAATAATTACAATGGATTAGGAGGGGAAGAAAGAACATATTCTGTGCCAGGCTTTTGGGTAGACACTAAGGACACAGTGATAAACAAGACAAAATTCCTATCCCAATAATGGAATCCCACACAGGTCCCTCTGAAGAACTGATTAATTCATTAGAACTCGACTTCAAATCTTTGACAACACAAAAGTAGTTTTACTCTTCCTTAGAAGTAAAATGGCACAGGTGGAATACAGAAATGTTTTCATTTCCTCTAGATATTCACTCTTCCTCAAGATAGATGGGAAAACTTCTTTTCCAGAAGCTACTGCATAAAATAAACAGATAAGATAAATTTTAGTTTTAGTTGCATTGCAAGCAACCACCCAAGCAAAGCACATTTACTTTTCCTACCCTGTAACCAGGTTCTCTTGACCTTTGGGTACTTGAAAAAAGTACAAATGGAGTGTATAAAAATTTAAAGTTATAAATGAAGTAAACAAACTGTTAATTAGAGTTGGTTTTATCTTTCTATCTTGACAAATATACCTTCATAATGACTTGAAGGGCCAGCTCTAAATTTAAGTTTCTTGGACTCCTTGGAGTTTGGAGCCTGGACCATGGACATCCATGTTGCTTCAACCTGGGGCCACAGGCTTCTCTTTCCAGCTTGGACACATCCCACACTGTGAGGGACCTTTGTATGCCCATGGGTGAACCCCCAAGTCAACATTTCTAGGCTCTGCCAGCCCTGTGCACCACCACCCCTCTTCTGTCTACACAGCTGCTATTTGGTGCCCTGTTTTAAGAATGCATGTGTTGGCTTTTGCAAGGTCAAGTTGGTGCAGCCGCAGGAGATTATGAGAGTGAGGCTTGCAGGGTTTATTATTCTCTCACAGCCCAAAGAGAGAGTCACTGCATGGTGTGCAGGGCCACAGGGGAAAACACCAGGGTAGTCAGGAAGCAGAATACGAGAATGAGAGAGAGAGCTTAGACTAATCATGGCCTTTATTGGAGTTTTCTCAGGAAAGTGAAGGCAGGACCCAGGACTGGGTTAACAGTTTGGGATTGGCTATTTTGAAGAATTTCTGAGGGCTCTAAGCTACAGAAATTGTCTCCAGTCACTTGGCACCTGGCCCTGGGATGATTTAGGGTATAGTGTGTAAGAGTTAGATAAGGAAGTGTTTGGAGTATAAACTCAAGATTGGTTTGTTTGCATGTCAAAGGTGTGCAAAGGGTTGGGTCCTTTGTTTTCTGTAGAAACTGGCTTGCCTCAGTAGAGACAGTCTCCCTCCAGCCAGAAAGTTGTTTTGTTTTTTTTTTTAAGATATCAAAATACCATAATATATAGAATACTTAAAAAATAAAAACAGATTTAAAAATTATTTACAATACATGACTTCTTGGGACTACAGTGCACACAGGTGGCACAGTTCACCTTCCAGGAGATGGTCCTGGGCAAGAGGCCAGCAACACAGGTCTGGGAAATGGACTTGGGCATATTTGGGCAGGCAGTTCTGGGACCTCAAAGGCAGAGCAGAGTCTGGAAGGTCTTGGGCTCCAGGTTGGCATGTTCCCTTGTCCCTGTGAAAAGGGAGGTCACTGGAAGAGGGCTGAACATAGGACGTCTATAGCACGAGGCACCTCTTTCTGTGTTCTAAGGGAATTCTGGCTGGAACAAGGTTTTTAAATACAATACAAAAAAAAATTAGCATAAAAATGATATTTTCAACAAAGCTATATATGAAACAGGTAAGAGAAAGGTACTTATATTGACGTCAGTACCTGAAGCTTAAAATGAGCCCTGACTGGTATTCTTCCTTGGGTTCACATTCTGCCTTCCCTCTTCCCTTTCTATATCTCTCCCCACTCTCCTTATTCCCACCCCATCCCCATACTCAATGTCAGATGTACCTTTGAGGAACATTAGGGCTCTGACTTTGGACTAGACCAGTGGTTCTGAAACTTGAACGGGAATCAGATTCTACTGGAGGGCTGATTAAAACACAGATGGCTGCCCTTCCCACTCCTAGAGTTTCCATTTCAGAAAATATGGGATGGGGAGCCTGAGAATTTGCATTTCTAATAAATTCCCAGGCACTGATAAGGCTGCTGATCCAGAGACCAGACTTTGAGGACCACTGGATCAGAAATGATGACTCAGAATCCTGTTCGTGCTAATTCCCATGAAAACTTTTGGGGCTTGTTGTCTTTCACTGGAACCACCAAATGATGCCTAAGATTTACATGTCATGTAGAATAATAAAATAGGAGAGGGCTGTGTTGGGCAAACTGCAAGGCCTACTACTTGGTTGGTATTTGCAATAATTGTCTTCTCATCATCTTGCTTCTCGATGCCAGTGACACAGAGTGGGAGCTGATTATATAAATGGTTATGTGTGGCAGTTGGAGAAGGCCAGCACATTCTGCATTTAGAATAAAACATCTGAAACAGCTGTTTAAATAAATTCTTTTAAGATTAGAAAACAAAATCTTCAGAATGAAATGCACTTGAACAGGGAGAAAGCTTTTTGTCACTACTTTCTAAGTCAAGAAATAGAGACTAATTTATGGGGAACCTGGCTGAATTTCAAAATCTTGCCAATGATTCATTAAAATTTTATTTTTAGTTAGAAAGATGTGTTTTATATTCCATCAATTCATTGAAAAATGTTATAATTACATTTTACTTTCATACTCTTGAGAGCAACTTGGGGTCTGAATAGTGTATCTCTACCTCATATTCCCAATTTTGAACTCCTAACGTTTAGACAATATTCTTGGTAATTAACCATCCAATTTCCAAATGCTTATGTTCTGTAAGAGGTATTACTGAACATTAAATTTGCTTCAGCTGAGTATTATGATCCTAGTATATAAACATATTGCTTTGGCCAGCAATTACATTTTTAAGTGCAATGTATCGAGTTGAGGAATAGATGATTATTAGTAGTAAAGAAAGAACAGAAGCAACTGGTTTATTTGACTAAAAGTAGAAACAAATACATGCATGTACATGAGGATGGAAACTCAAGCAGAGCTCCGTCCTCATGGCTGACCCAGAGGATCCACTGAGGAGGAAGGTACCGGCCAGAAACACTCCCAGCCAGGCAGCCTGGCAGGCTCTTTACAGCTCTGTACTTGTGAGGAGCCTATGGTAAGTCAGAAGATATGACTGGTGTACTTGACAATGAGACCCCAAGCTGAAAGAGACAGAGAAAGATTCTCTTGCTCTGTGGGCTCTAAACTGGCCATGAAATGAAAAAAAAAGTAACATGGTGGTGTTGCGGGCAAAATTACGCCCCTCTGACCCCACCCCACATTCCTCTGTTGAAATCCTAACCCCAGTACTAAAGAGTGTGACTGCATTAGGAGACTGGGTCTTTAAAGAGCTAATGTAGTTAAAATGAGGAGAATTAGGTTGGATCCTGATCCGGTAAAAGTGGAAAAGCACTGGTGTGGTATGAATTGACACTGGAGCCACAGCCCAAGTTTGTTCCGGCCAAGAACTGAATCCAGACCATCCACTGTCACTTAATGCTGAAGGACAGCGTTCTCCCTAGTGCATCCCTTCTCTCTCTCTCTCTCTCTCTCCCTTAATACTCTTTAAAAAAAAGAATAAGAAAAGAAAAAAAATCTCTTCTTTATTAGAAGAAGAGATCAGGACAGACACATATGGAGGGAAGACCGTGTGAGGGCACAGGGAGAAGGTGGCATCTACAAGCCAAGGAGAGGGGCCTCAGACACCCTGCAGACACCTTGATCTTGGACTTCTAGTCTCTAGAATTGTAAGACAGTAATTTTCTGTTCTTCAAGCCACCTGTGGCACTTGGTTATTACTGCCCTAGCAAACTAATACAGACAGGTCTCCTAGAGGTTGTGTTTTGGGGATGAAATGTCCTGTGCTCCTTCCATGCTCACTGACCAGAGACACAGCTCTCCCATTCAGGCCCCTCTTCTAGTACTTGTCTGGTCTCTGTCATGTCATCCCTGTGACGACACTAACTCCTCTCTGCCCTCCCCGTGGCGCACCTGCCGGGCCCATGCTGGTGCACAGGACACTGGAATAAGAATGATACTTGAAGAAGCAGATTCCTAGACTTGTACCCAAAGATTCTGATCCAGTAGGTCTGCAGTGAGGTTCTTCTACACTTTTAACAACCCCCTTGGCCGATTCTGCAGGAGATGTAGGGGAACCGCTCTTGATTAATAACTGCCTTACAACACCCTAAGCAAGAGGAAAAGCTGAATCCTAGAG
This sequence comes from Lynx rufus, assembly GCF_022079265.1. Lineage (NCBI taxonomy): Eukaryota > Metazoa > Chordata > Mammalia > Carnivora > Felidae > Lynx > Lynx rufus. The sequence goes on from NW_025814823.1 coordinate 191,663,560, forward strand.
ATTTTCTGGGGAAACAAAACAAAACAAAAAAAAAATGGGACACTCTTGTACACTTTCATTAGATTTTAATTATGTTTATTTCACTTATGTTACCTCCCTGCTTAAAATCATTCCATTGCACTTAGTATAAACTCCACCATCTTTGCCATGCCAAAGACAGTTCAGCAGAAGAGTCTACACCCAAACACCGAAATCATGGGGTGATATCATCCCTGTGGAATCACTGAAGCTACCCTCTCCTGACTTCCAATCTGTTGCCATACGGGTTTCTTCTGCCTAGTATGGTTTTCCTTCCCTGCCAAATCCCACTTACCCCATAACTTAGCTTAAATGTCATTTCCTCTCCTCTCATCAGTTCTCGTATTCCTCCCTTTTACAGCACTCTGTTATTATTTTCCTCCTAGAAGGTATCATAATGTACACTTGTGGATTTATTTGCACAACTGATTATTTACTTCCTGCCTCCCCCAATAGCCTATAAGCTCTACAGGGCTTTGTTTTGTGTGGGTTCATTGCTATCATCCAGCAGCAAGTAGCATGCCCAGCACAAGATAAAAACTACATGAGTGTTTGCTGAGTGGAGAAAGGAAGAAATATGTGTTGAAAACCCCAGGGAGTGTGAACAAGGGCTTTGGAGGTCATCACATCGCTTGGAAGGATATGTGATGCTCACCCCCACCTCCCATCCATCTTAAAAGGTCCGTGTCATCAGTTCTGATGATGTGTATTTTCAAATTCCCTTTCCCTCCTCCCCAGAGCTGTCTGACCTGGGAAGAGGCTGACTGAAGGGCTTATGGGAAGTCAGTTACCCTGCAGAAATGGGGACTAGAAGTAGCCTTGTCCAGTGTTTGATACATCTGGGCACATTGCCAAGATTTTTGACAAGATAAATGACTTAATGATTTCCACCAATTCTCATTCCAAGTCAGTGGGATTGATATAGAGGTGGTCAAAGCAGCTTTTGAATGGAGATCAATACTATTTAATATCTAAATTTCATTTCAGAATGTGACTAAGGATAAGCTAGTGGATTTTTGCTAGAGGTAGAATTATTTTTAAAATAATGATCCTCAGGGCCCCACAGGTTTTCCAATTACTATTATAAGGGGGAAAAACCTGCTGAAGATGACCCCACAAGCTCTTGCCTTGATTTGCACAGTAAAGATGTTTTGATATTTTTCAAGTGTAAGATCAAAGTGTTAGGGCTCCATTAGTCACTGCATTAGGAACAAAGATAGAAACATAGATTTTGTTTTAATTTGAAAGCAAGTGGCCTTATCTTCTATTTCATGTTATTAGGGTCTCAGGGAAGTCCATTTATGTTTTGCATGCTTAAATAGATTAAGAAAGAGGAAGATTAAGCAATTCTCTTGAATTAATATCTTCAAAGAATAATGGAAAGCATCTTAATTTGTTATGCCAGTACTTATTGCGGGGTGAGATGTTATTTGATACTCATAGCTAGAGGCAAAGCATTTTAAAAACCACAAATATGTGTGGCTCTTAAACATAATATTTGTGTTTTGGGGGTAACTCGTATTCGAAACGTATCCAACACTTGTAAGTTGCTCCTTTCTACAACAGTGCTGCTGCTACCCTGTTAATACTTCTACTACTACTACTGGTATTTCTATGACCAAAAACGCTCCTACCACTAGTAATCCTGGTGCTTTTACTGCAATTTATGACCATGAGAATGATGAGCCCTCCAACCAACTCAAAACGACAGTGTTCCTAGTCTTGTATGAGGTGCTCGTATAATCAAAACAACCCTAAGATCAGCACTATCACTGTCCCTCTTGCACACTAAGGGAGTGGCAGAAAGAAGTAGTAATTTGCCCAAGGTCACCCAGCCAATGAGCGATGGGCCCTCAACTCATGCCCAGATTAGCTTCAGTAGAAAGGTCAAGCTCCTTCAAGTCCTCCAGGATGTCTTTAATAGGAAAGGCAGATAACAACATTTACATAAAGCAAAGTTCGGTGTCTGATCTTCTTTTATACTTTTCTGTCATACTACCTTTTCAGAGGATTTTAAATATTTTTTCAATGTTTATTTACTTTTGAGAGAGAGAGAGAGAGAGAGACAGAGACAGACAGAGCACGAGTCGGGGAGGAGCAGAGAAGGGGTGGGGGGCACAGAATCCGAAGCAGTCTCCAGGCTGTCAGCACAGAGCCCTGATGCGGGGCTTGAACCCACAAACCGCGAGATCCTGACCTGAGCCGAAGTTGGACGCTTAACCAACTGAGCCACCCAGACGCCCCTTATCTGAAGGGGGCTCCAGGCTCAGAGCTGTCAGCCCAGAGCCGGAGGCAGGGCTGCAACTCACAAACCGTGAGATCATGACCTGAGCCGAAGTTGGACGCTTAACCGACTGAGCCACTCAGGCACCCCTTCTTTTCAGAGGATTTTAAACCATTTTTATGTAATACAAATGCTCTATTAGCTGGGTGAGTGAATCCACCTCTCACACTAAAATACATACATTCTTGCCTCCAGCCAAATTGAATCAATTCCTGTTCCCCAGATTGTGCCCATTCCTACTTCCCGTTCTGGGAGCACTCGCGGCAGTCACCGACACAGAGATAAAAGAAAGGCCATTGTTGGCAGCTGAGGAATAACTGGGGTACTAGTGGAAGGAACCACAGCCCAGTTAGCTGGCATTCCACCCAGGGGTGAGCCCTCACTGGCAGGTGGGAGCCACAGCTCCGAAGTCAGTTACATGGAGATTGGAGTCACTTTAGGCATAAAGCTTCAAAGGCCTCAATATAAATCTGCAGAGTGGGGAATTCACAGGTGGATAATGGGAAATTGACTCCAGAGTTATAGCATTTCAGGAAGCCACTGACACTGAAGACATCTGAAACATTTCAGAAGGATCCTGATATCCCCTTGGCATTGGCTGTGTTCAGCCACTTGCCCTCATTCTTCTTCTAATGGCCTTCTGATTGATCTCGCTTTCTAGCTTGCATTAGGGCAGTTTCTTCCCAGTCTGTATTTCACGGAAGGTATTCTAACAGAATTAAGAAATATCTCAAGGAAGGAAATCAAATCATACTAAAACAGAAGTTAGGTAGCTTTCAAGAATAGTCTTCTATTTTCTTTTCTGGTTGCTATTTTTGTTGTGGCTGTTGTTGTTTGTTTGTTTTAATCCCCAGGGGCAGCTTCTCTGGTGCACAAAGTCTCTTGGACTCAGAGTCCAGGATGCATCATTGGGTGCCCCTTCCCCCACGTTTATTTTGAGCGTGAGAGGACAAGCAGGGGAGGGGCAGAGAGAGAAGGAGAGAGAAGGAGAGCCTCCAAGCTGGCTCTGCACTAGAGTCTGATGTGGGGCGTGAAACCATGAACCACGAGGTCATCACCTGAGCCCAAATCAAGAGATGGACACGTAACTCACTGAGCCACCTAGGCGCCCCATTTTTTTTTCTGGGCTATTAGGTGATATGATGGCACCATTGTATTTAAGCTCACGGGCTCTAGTGTCAGATGGGCCTGTTCTCCATTTATTGATGGAGAGTTGTATAACCTCTCATAGCTGCACTTTCCTCCTCTGTAAACCAGGGTAGGCATGATAAGGACTTTGGGTGGCTATTGTGAAGATCAATTTCAGAGAGTTCAGATTTATCCCTTAGCACATCTCTGGCACAGAGGGTACATTCAATCGACGTGAGCTGTTGTTGTTGTTGTTGTTGCTGCTGTTATTGTTGCTGTTGGAATGAAGGACCCCTATTGATCGTGTGTAGGACCCACGTTCATCCAGTGACTGCTAATATTTCACCCCATTTTCTAAAGAAGGTCACCGGCAGCATTTCTATGTGTTATGGCATTTTCTACCTTGGCACTGATTTTGAATTCAGAACCAAAATCCAAGTGACAAATCCCTTTAATTTTTTTTCATTGGCGGTCAAAAGCCTTTGTTTCATTCACTGACTCATTCAAGCAGGGCTGATGGTTACTGCATTCTCACAGGCACTTGCAAGCTTGTTACAAATGAGTTGTCTGGCGGATTTAAACCTCTCTTCCTTTCAGGAAATGAAACGGCACCACTTTACTGAGCCAGGCCATGTATCCAATCATTTACCATAGCTGAGAGCCAGAAAAAATCTGGTTCTGTTCACTTGATGCTAGAAAGGAGAAATCATTCTCCCTAACTTCCACCACCCTGAGATAAAATATAAACATGTTTCCTAGGTTTTCACCCTTCAATTCGGGTTGCATCGCCTGGTAGGGGGGAAGGGGATGACAAATGAATGGATTCAATTTTATTTTAAGTCCTAAAATGGAAATCTGTACTAGGGTGTCATTTAACATTCTTCCAGCTGGAGTGTTCTCCAACTCGCACTGTCCAACCACCAGAACGATGTGGATTGAGGGGGAGTTCTGACCCCTCCCCGCACGAGTCAAGGGCTCTAATACCTTCCTTGGATTCTTGGATGTCCTGGAGGAATCCAGGAAGGCTGTCCTTTCTTCCTTCTTAGTTTCATCAAGTCATTTTGTTTTCCTCTTTCTGTTCAACCTTTATCTTTTTCAGGGCTGATACTTTGCAGGTGTATGCGGATCCAGAGGTACATTTTTATATCTGTTGAAATAATCAATAGCCTCTATTCTAAGAACCCACCCCCTTCAAGTGCCCCCTCCACTGCCTGATCTCTTTCCCAGGATCCCCTTCCCTCCCTCCACCCATCCTTTAACTGAAGTGTTGACCCCTGGCAGGGCAGGAGACCTCCAGACCCTGCTTCAGTTCTGTACCACCAACTCCATTCTGCTTGGGAAGTTCTCTTGGCAACCCTTCTAAGAAAACTTTCTGAGAAGAGGGGCCAGAGTCTTGAGGGGGAGAGAGAAAAGTGTTCCAAACTGAGGTAGCAGCACATGCATACTATGGAGGCAAGAGAGAGGAGGCACTTTGGCGGGGCTGTGGTCCTTCCCTGTGATGGAAGGTGAGGTTGGGCTTGGGAGCTAGGTGGTGGTACCTAGGTTGATTATACCTCACCCCAGTTTCTTCTTCTCTTACGAAGACCTTTCTGGCCTATTAAACCTTGAGTCCAAGTTCTTAGCAAGATAGGATCTCTGTTTCCTTTCTTAGAAAGCAGGGTGGGCGTAATCTTCAAACCCTCCTAGAAGGTGATGAAAACTATTTCATTTCTCCTTTCTAGTGCATCAAAGAACAAAGGAGTTAAGTTTTCATATGAAAGTTGTCTGAACCTCCTTTGAGATTTTTGCCAGAGGAACTTGTTTGTTTTCTACTGAAGTGAGCCGCATCTCACTAAGCCTCTAGTCTGGCTTAGTGGAACAGACTCATTCAAGCGCTCGTGTATTAAAATGGGAGGAGCTTGATTATTATCAGAGCTGGAACAAAAACAGAGTTCTAGAGTGGTGGACAGGATGACAAACTTCATTTGCAAACAGTCGGCAAGTAGGTGGGGCATGGCCAAGTAAGCATGCTAGTAAAACAACAAATTCAAGTGGGCAGACATATGAGTAGGGGACTTGTCAAAAAAAAAAAAAAAAAGATACAAATCTTGGGGATCATGCAAAAGGGCTGGAAGTGGGGAATAAGTCCTTTTAATATGTCCTATTGGAACATTATTTAATGGGCTACCCATGGGGTTTTGAATTATCTAAGGGACGTAATTTTGCTTGACTTACCATGCACATTTCACTAAAAGCTCAGGCTTTGTGGTGTTATGTGATAGCTTGTAGACATTTGTCCAGGAGAGGTAGTTTCTCTCCCCCAAGATAATGATTTGGCTGCTCTCTAGGATATAAATCAGTTTTGTGTCTTTAACAAGGCTATTCTAAGATATTTTTTTTTCCAAAATGACAGTATATACCCAACTTCTCAAATGCTATTTGAGCCAGGTTTACCCAGGGGATAGTCTCCTAGAGTTGCCATAACAAATGACCACAACTTTGGTGGCTTATGGCAGCAGAACCGGAGAAAGGGAGACCTGTCATGGTCCGGAGTCTAAAATCATGTCTTCTCATCTCAAAAGAGGGTGTTGGCAGAGTCATGCTCCCTCTGAAATCTGTTGAGGGCAGCCTTCCTTGCCCCTTGATGGCTTCTGGGGGTTGCACAGTGGTCTTTGGCGTTTCTTGGCTTGAGCTGTATCACTCCAATCTTTGCCTCCATTGTCACTCGGCATCTGCCTGTGTCTTCAGATGGTCTTCTTACAAGGACAGTGGTCACCATGCATTAAGGGCTCACTCTCCTCCAGAATGGTCTCACTTTAACTCATCACATCTGCAATGACCCTGTTTTCCAGGAAGTCCGCATCCTGAAGTACTCAGCATTTGGATTTCAACGTATCATTTTGGGGGAAACAACTCATAGCAACCATCTTGCTTGTCCTGTCATTAATGAGTTAAATAATGCCTTTAGTGTATGTTAATCCTATGCTTATATATATTAGAATCATGTCTTTAACATTTTGGAAACTATGCTCTGACCGTCTTTGGAGGCTAATGAGGATGTTGGAATAAAGGACATGTGTGAGATCAGCTAGAAAGTCTGTGGATATTGGATCTTGACCAGCGACTGGAGAAAAGGAAGAGATGTCTCCAACCCCAGTGTCAGGTCAGTTCAGCAGGAAGTAGAAGATATGTCCCCTGACACCACATACCTTCCCCTACCTATAAAACACTTACAAACACAGGGAAGGTTCTGTAACACCATTGCTAGATTACGACATGAGTTTTATCATGGGATATTCATGTTTGTGGACATGTTCACAAGCAAAATAACCCTGTGGGATCCAAATAATCAAGTTCACAAATTGTAATGCCTTGCCAAATCACCCTGCCTGTCAACCCACCAGTCCCCATGGATGGGGATGCTGACTTAACTTGATCTCTGCTATAATAACTACCTGCACACATGTGAGATCTTAGGTAGGTGTCTCAGCCTATTTCCCTGCTGCTGGACTACACTTCTCAGGATTGAATTTAGTTGTAGGCGTCCTAGATCAGATCTTTAGGGATGTTAATCCTTGTGTTCTTTGCCTCTTTGGTCTCATATTCCCGTAGCCAGGCATCCTAGATATTCATTGCTAGTACAGTGTTCAGCACACATTAGAGACACAACAACTATTTGAATAAAGGAATAAGCAGGTTACAGTTGGCCCAGATGCTGCCAGTAATCCCCTTGCTCCTTCAGACTCTTATCTTTGACATAGATCTTTAAGAATTTTCAGCTTCTCCAGGGCAGGCTTCTAATGCTCTCTTAAACTGGCCCAGTCTAGAGTTATGGCTCTGATACTTCTTTGAACTTTTGAATCAGAGTCTGCTCGTAGGCTAACAACTGTCTAAATTGTTTTGTTTTTTTTTTAATTTTTTTAAACGTTTTTTATTTATTTTTGAGACAGAGAGAGACAGAGCATGAACGGGGGAGGGGCAGAGAGAGGGGGAGACACAGAATGGAAGCAGGCTCCAGGCTCTGAGCCATGAGCCCAGAGCCCGACGCGGGGCTCAAACTCACGGACCACGAGATTGTGACCTGAGCTGAAGTCGGACGCTCAACCGACTGAGCCACCCAGGCGCCCCAAAATTGTTAACCTACTACCTTTGAAATGAATGCCCTCATGCTTCCCTAGGAATGCATATTTGCAGAAAGCCAAGAATCAGCATAGACTAAAAGGCCAGTTTTCTTTATAGACTTAAACAAGTTTTGGCAAATTTTCCTCTTTAATGATTTTGCCTAAGTTCAAATATTTTACTCTTTTGTCCACTTAGAAGCTTGATGAGTTAGTTAATGAGACGCACATATATTGTTATAGACTCTGAGAGATTTAATTAAAATGTGCTAATGTGTAAAATCAACTGTGCGTCAATGGTTTCTTAATTTTTCCCAAGTTCAGATGGAGTGAATTAATGGTACTTACCATAACTTTGGGGGTGTTATACAAATTCTACACACAGTAGCAATTAGATTCTGTTTATTACATAGTATATTAATCTTCAGGGTAAGATTTAACAGTTAGAAGTCTCATGCAGTAATTATTTTGTGGCTTTGACAAACTAAATATTTACAAAATTATAATTTAGTGTGAGAATATGCCCTGTAGCTGTTAGCATGTCAAAACATGTTAGGCAGCTCATACAACCTGTTTGTTAGTGTTAAAACCCAATTAATGTATAAATTAACTTTAAATATATTTTTACCGAATGCATAATCAAATGTGGAACTGAAATAATTTTTCAGACTTTTGATGTCTAATGAATCTAGGTGATTTAGTATCTAGTCAACTGTAGCTTTAATCTATAATAATAATTGTTTCAATTATTAAGTTATTACTATTACCAAATAGGAATTTGACAGGCATTGTGCTAAGTGATCTACATACATCTCATAAATATATATATATATATCATATAATCTTTGGCATAAACCTAGGACGGAGGTAAAGGTTTAATACCTATTTTATAGTTTGGAAAACTGAGGGTCTGTGAAGTCAACCTAGTTATCCAAGTAACACGCTATTTCATGAAGGTGGTCTGAAACAAAGCCTGGACTTGACCCCAGAGTTGCCTGATACCAAATCTCATGTTCTTAACTACCATTAATTCCTGCCCTTTCCAGAAAATGCTACTCATGATATATATTGTTATGGCTGATTTTATGCTCATTCACTGAGTTTCATTTTGCTGTGTTTCAGTTCTTCACCAAACACAATCATGGTTACCCTACATACCTTAGAGAAAGACATTAAAAGTATAAACTTAAAATATCCATATTTATGTATCTTTACCATGGTGACTTTTTTCTTTCTTTTTTAAGTAAGATATTTAGGAACGAAGAAAGATAGAGAAGGAAATTAATTTATTTGGGGCCTCTATTCTCATCTAGATATTGAAGTAGCCTAGACACTTCACAAATTAAATCCCTATAATGGCTTGCCATCTTCAATCACTTATCCAAATCATTCAAGCCGGATGTGTTTTGAAATTTATATTTGTTTGTTTAGAAACCTGTACATTGAACATGTACTTTTTTGATGGCAACAAAACATGTGACACATAAGCCAAATGGAATAAATAAAGGCAATCCTTGGTTCCATGTTGGTTCAGATCACATTTTACAGTTAGATGTGTTCATGTCAGGTCAGGTTTGCTACCAAAGACATTCTGAAAACCTTTTAGTTTTGAGAGCTTTTGATTTCAGAATCATGGACTATGGCATGTGGATTTGTATTACCCACACACATAGATCAGGAAAGTGTGGCTGAGACAACTCCAGTGACTTGTACTTTGGTCACATGGCTCATAAACAGTGGAGCAAGAATTGGAACCTAGATCTTGTTCAAATGAGGGTCTCCACTTGATTTCCATGGTCTCTTTTTGTAAATGTCCTTCAGGATGCAGAAGGGAGAATTAAGTTTCTACCAGCGCCATGCTCTTATGGCCCTGAGTTGCTAAGCAAATCCAGCCTTCACTCGGGCTTCCCCAGGGGATTCAGCGAGGTGTACAAGCTCAGTATTGTGCAAGATCTTGCTCATTTCCCCTGATCCTGCTGATGACCTGGCCTGCATGTGCCCCACCACCCTCTGTGCCTTTCTTGCTGACACACCAACCCTGGAAGAACACACAGATACAGGGGCATGAATAGATTCTTGAAATTACGGCCTAGGCTTTAAATTAGATTAGACATTTAGTTAATAATTTCCCCAGCGAACCAGGAATGGCTCTGATCATTCCTGGGTTATAGTAGTCTGTATCTCATCACCCTGCCCCACATTTCTCTTTCTGAGATAGTGCCTGGAGGTAGGAGTTGAGGGTGTGCCCTCATTCAGTACTAAAATTTTAAGATGCTTACAAATCTTCTGGGATCCTGTTAAAATGCATTAAATAGGTCAGTAGGTGTGGGACAAGCCTGAGATGGTGCATTTCTCACAAGCTCCCAGGTGATGCTACAGGTCCATGGACCCACATTTTGAGTATCAATGGCTTAGGTGACTGAATGAAGATTAGGTCAAAGTAGAAGTCCTCTATTCCTTTCGTTTCCAAGGCAGAATTCCTCATTTATCAGTTTGCTGTGATGGGCTTGGTATTAGAGTCACCTGGGTTTGGTGTTAGAGTCTTTGATCAGTATAATCCGTATCCTGGTCTCTATATCCTGCCTTGGTAACGATTTCATGAACCTTTATGGCTGGATGGGCCCATGTGGGCTCTGATTTGCTAAAGACCCTCAGGCCTGCATGCTGCCTCCTATCAACTAACTCTCACTGACTCTCAACTGGGAATCCATGCCACTCAAGAACTGAAGGTGCTCTGCATTGGCATACTAAAACTTCCATCTGAGCACAATGAGCCACATTTAATATTATGTAACTACATTTCAGGATTTGAGAGGGAAATTGCAAGGGACCTTTTCCAAGTGTATCATACTGGGTGTGGATGCCAGAGTCCCCTGCCCCTCCGCCCTCCGCAGATCTCAACTTACCTAAAATACCTCCACATCTCAAGGTGCAGAATTGAATAGTTATGTCAGAGACTGTGTCCTAGAAACCAAAATATTCACCACCTGGACCTTTAAGGAAGAGGTGCCTACACTGCTCCATACCATCGGGGCGTGTATAAGTTGAGTTTTCTTGATGTAGTGTTTGATAGATTCAATGAGAACTCGTCTGCATAATTCTATTAAAATTTTTTTTTAATTTAGAGAGTAAGATCATGTGAGTGGGGAAGAGGGAGTGAGGGAGGGAGGGAGAGAAGGAGAGAGAGACAGAGAGAGAGAGAGAGAGAGAGAGAATCTCAAGCAGGCTCTATACTCAGCACAGATGCTGATGCAGAGTCCATCCCACAACCCTTGGGATCATGACCTGAGCAGAAATCAAGAGTCGGATGCTCAACCAACTGAGTTACCTAGGTGCCCCATGCATAATTCTATTTTTAATTGTAAAATATGACTAATACTTAGTTCCTTCTCTAGATTTCTTTTTGTAAATCTGGATTCTTTACCAGGTACTTGCTTTGGACCAAGGTCACATACACAGAAAGGCAAAGGACAAAAATACATTAATAACTTTGAAAATATTGCCCCCATTTATAATAAACCCTACCTCTACCCCTGGATAGGTTCCATTCCAATTGTAGATACAAAAACATGTCCCTCTCAAATATATTTAACCTTACAAGGAGGTGGAGCTTAATTATTTAGTGTTTACTGAATACCACATTAAGAACTTGAGGGGCGAGGGGCGCCTGGGTGGCTCAGTCGGTTGAGCTTCCAGCTTCTCCTCAGGTCATGATCTCACGGTTTGTGAGTTCGAGCCCTGCGTCGGGCTCTGTGCTGATGGCTCAGAGCCTGGAGCCTGTTTCAGATTCTGTGTCTCCCTCTCTCTCTGCTCCTCCCCTGCTTGTGCTCTCTCTCTCTCTCTCTCTGTCTCTTTCTCTCTCTCTCAAAAATAAACATGAAAAAAAAAATTAAAGAATTTGAGGGATGAGAGATATGTCACTATCAACTGTATATGTCATAAAAACTGTATGCATCTCATACTATTAATTATACATTTGTATCTGTTTTCTATTTGCTCCTTTTACTATGGTTCTCCAGATGTTATATACTGTTTTAGTAGATAATAATTTTTAAATCAACAGAGTATAGATTATATTTATCGACCTATTATCTAAAAGAAAGAGTTTTATACTTGTAGTTGAAAACAGATCATGAGCATCTTCCATTATCATTCAGTATCCATGAAGGCTTCACTGTTAATGGGTTCATAGCATTCCCTCATATCTAAGGCCATGCAGTGCTTTTCCATTGCCCTATAGCTGGACATTTATGTGTTTTCCACATGTTGCTGTCTTCCTTCATGTTTGATTTAAAATCACAGTGAGATCAGAAAAATTTAAGGCTATTGGGGTGCCTGGGTGGCTTAGTTGGTAAAGTATCTGACTTCGGCTCAGGTCATGATCTCACTGTTCATGGCTTTGAGCCTTGCTTCGGGCTCTGTGCTGACAACTCAAGGGCCTAGAGCCTGCTTCAGATTCTGTGTCTCCCTCTCTCTCTGACCCTCTCCCATTTGCACTCTGTCTCCCTCTCTCTCAAAAATAAGTAAACATTAAAATTTTTAAAAAAGAAAAATTTTAAGGCTATTAATAAGTCATACAGAGAAAGACAGATACCATATGTTTTCACTCTTATGTGGATCCTGAGAAACTTAACAGAAGACCATGGGGGAGAGGAAGGAAAAAAAAAAGAGGTTAGAGGGAGGAAGCCAAAACATAAGAGACTCTCAAAAACTGAGAACAAACTGAGGGTTGATGGGGGGTGGGAGGGAGGGTAGGGTGGGTGATGGGCATTGAGGAGGGCACCTGTTGGCATGAGCACCGGGTGTTGTATGGAAACCAATTTGACAATAAAGTTCATATTTAAAAAAAACAAAAAACAAAAAAATAAAAAAATAAAAAAATAAAAAATAAATAATTTTTTGCGAATTTAACAATGAAAAATTGTATCACTCTTGGTTAAACTTTTATAGGCTATAACAGATATATTTTTTGATTTTTTATTTGTCCTTATTTTTATTTACGGTATTTCTTTTACATATAGCAATCTCTCATTTCTATATCATATTAACATTTTCCTTAATTGTTTTATCATTTGTCTTTATTCTTTAAAAGGCACTGCTCATTCTTAAATTAGATAGTTATTCTTTGGCATTTTTCTTCCATTGCATGTGTGTGGGTTTTCATTTGTTTCTGCTTATTTGTACCTCATGCATGTTTTGGTTATTTTTGAGATAAAGATTGAATTTGATTTTTTTTTCTCAAACTGTTATAAAGTTGTTCCAGCATTAACTTATTAGAAATATGAGTCCTTTGCCAAGAGATAGAAATTCCAACTTTAACATATGTATTTCTAGTGTCTCTTTTGGGGCCTTTAGATGTCTTTCTTTGATCTATTCATCAATCCTTAGACTAGCATAAGACTAATATTTTAGAACTTTCTAATGAGATTCAATACTGGTAGAGTATGACTCTCCTTGTTACTCTATTCTTTCAAAGGTTCCTTGGCTTGTCTTACTATTTATTTATTCCAGTGAAATATAGAGTCTTTTCTTTTATTTGAAATCATTTTAAATCTCTAGAAACTTACAAGAATAATACAAAGAAGTATATATAAGATTTAATTTTCTTTAGCATTTCCCATATTTACTCTATTATCCATATGTATGTATTTATTTTTTTCATTTGAGAAAATGATGTATTTTTATTATTTATAATTGTTACTTAAGGTAGACTGTATATGTTAAAACTTAATATTTCAGTGTTTCCTTTCTAAGAATGAGGATATTCTTTTATAATCACAGTAAATAATTTATCAACTTCAAGAAATTAATACACAATGTTTTTATCTAATCTACAGTCCATATTCAGATTTGTCCCAATTTGCCCAATATTATCCCAATAATTTCCTTTATGGCATTTTTTTCCCTCCAGTAGAGAATCTAGTCTGGATCGTTACATTTGTCCTGTCTGCTTAGTCTCCTTCAGTCTAGGACAATTTCTCAACCTTTCTTTGGCTTTCATGATATTGACATTTTTTAACAAGTAAAGATCAGTTACTTTCTATAGTGTTCTACATTTGGGGTTTGAAGATGGTCTCATAAGAAAGATTCATGTCACATTTCTAGTCAGAATACTATGTAAGTAATGTGTTCTTTCCAGCACATCACATCGGGGGCACATGATGTGTACCTGACCTTCAATGGATAATGTTTATTGTGGCACCAGTCAGGGTACTGTCCATTTCTCTCCTACGTATTCTACTTTTTCCCTTGCAACTAAGAAGCATTCTTCAAGGAGACACTTCAAAACCTCTATCTTTGATAGTTATGGTATGAACCAACCCTCACTTGGTTGCAAAGTGGTGGTTTTTTAACTCCCTCTTCTCCATATTTATTAGCTGGTACTCTAACATAAGGGTGAGCCCTGACTTTTCTCTTACTTATTGATTGATTTACCCATTTATTTTCAACATGGACCCATGGATTCTTATTTATTCTGTAGATTAAAATATCTTAGTGATCTTAACCATGTTGACACTAAATTTGTCCCAGATTCACCCAGTTGGGATCAGTTGAAGGTGATTCTTGTGTCTTTTTGTTAGTCTCTGTCACCCTTTGAGTGTGTATTTTTTCTTAATGAGGTAGATATGTATATGGTGATTGTTAAAAACCTTCATGATACATTGCTAAGTGAAAGAAAGCAAGGTATGGAAAAAAATATATATATATAGTATTTTACCATTGTGAAGAAAATGGAAAAAATAATACATATATATTTGCTTATTTCTTCATAAGGATTTTCTGTATAATCCCCAAGAATATAGAAAGTGGTTACCCACAGGTGGCAGACAAAATAACCACTGAAGACAAAGGTGGTGGTGGTGAGATTTTTATACTGTATCTGTATTGTAAAATTATTTTCAACCATATGAATGTCAACTTCTAGGAAAAAAAACATAAATTACACTTGTGGAAGTATATATATTCTATTCTGTAATAGTTAATTGTCCAATCAAGTACTTCATAATAAAGTTTTGTACTATAGGCTGATCCCAGAAATTGGGAAAATGTAGAATTTATCTTTATTAAAAGTATATGGGTATTCACATAAGTTACGGGGTTAAAAGATACAGCTTAAGAAATACAATCAATGGTATTATAATAGCATCGTATGGTATCAGATGGTAATTACACTTGTGAAAAAAATATGTATGGGTAATCTTCACTGAAAAACAAGTAGTTAATGATGCTGGTACTATAGAAAGAGATATGTAATCCTACCTAGTTTGGGATAACAAAGTTGATTAAATTTTATTTCTGTATTTCCATGAATTTTTTTTGTAATCAGAGCATGTATTTTCTCACATTCTACATTAACCAGATGTTCCAGCTCTGGAGTTAGATGTCTCTTCAAAGAGTACTCTGGTTCTTTTCGTGGGGAATGGTATTTAACAAAAAAATCTGGCTTCTAGGTGGTTCTAGGGCATTATTGGTTCCAAGCCTATTCAAAACCAATTCAGTCCCAAAGGTTTCTTACTTCAACAAATCACTGACGTCTTTTGGTACAATAAACTGATTTTTGAAACAAAAAGGAAACTAATAACACTTTCATATTTCAGTATTGTAATCTCCCTTCTTTCACAGTGAGAATCCTGATCCCATCGTTAACACATTCACTCATTTGCCCAGTTCTACAATCCATGTATAAAAGTTTCACCATATCTCTCTAAAAACCAAACTGTCTGAAAAGAGTTCAAGATTTGATATTAGTTCTTTTTTTTTTCACTAGACTGAAGATATATGTCAAAATACTGTGTTTAAAAGTTACCTGGATTTGTTTTCTTTCCTTCCTTTTCTGTTGTTATTCATTTAAAATGCAGTCGGGGTTCATTTATTTGTGTCTATATTTAGTTTTAGTGTCTTATTTCTATTCTTGGCTTTAATTTTATTGTTTTCATATTAGAATATTACCATGATTCTAAAAGTCAAAGCTACCAGAAAAGGGTCTCTCCATCCATTATCTCTTGTTATCTGTAGCCTCTCCCCCATCCTGGATTGGTAGCCAGTTTGACTGGTTTCTGATTTATTTTTCCTCTATTTTTTTTTTTTTGAAAAATAAGTAGACGTACATATGTTTTCTTATTTTCCTTTGTTTATTACACAAAGGTAGCGTATTATTATAATCTCTTTTACTTTGCTCTGTTTGATGAAATACATCTTGATAATTATTCTCTATCAGTGCACAGAGACCTTCCTTCATCTTCCTTATGGGTACTGTGTTCCCCTTTTGTATATATACTATAGTTGATTCAACTAATCACCTATATGGCCACTTAAGATTATTATCAATATTTTGTAGTTATGCATGCTGTTGTAGTGAATGACCTTGACCTTGTAAATATATGCTTTCGTATGGTTGGAAGAGGTTTGTTCAGGTATATTTTCAGATATGTGATTGGTGTATCAAATAATAAAACCATGTAGAGGTTATAATACATGTGCACATTCTCTTCTGTTGGGGTGGTACCTTCAAGGTTCCATCATCAGTATATGAGAGTGACTATTTTCTCATGGCCTTACCAACACACTATATGGTTACACTTTGAATCTTTGAATTATGGTTGAGAAGTTTGCATTTCTCTTACTTAAAAGTGAAATTGAAATCTTTTCATATGTTTAAAAATCATTTTGAATTCTTTTGTAAAATATCTTTTGCCTTTTCTATAAAATATTTGTTTTTTCATTTCCTCATCTTTTCTTTCATAAGTTTAGTTGAGAGATAATCTAATTTTCCAATAAAAAAGAAATATTCTCTATTTTTTTTCCCAAATGAACACTGACACTTTATTTTTATTTTTATTTTTTTTATGTTTTATTTAGTTTTGAGAGGGAGAGAGACAGAGCACAAGTGGGGGAGGGTCTGAGAGAGAGGGAGACACAGAATCCGAAGCAGGCTCCAGGCTCTGAGCCATCAGCACAGAGCCTGATGCGGGGCTTGAACTCACGAACTGTGAGATCATGACCTGAGCTGAAGTCGGATGCTTAACTGACTGAGCCACCCAGGCTTCCCAGAACACTGACACTTTAAATAAATATTAGTATTTCCTCGATGTTTGAAAATTACACATGTTAGGGGTGCCTGGGTGGCTCAGTTAGTTAAGCTCCCAGTTCTTAATTTTGGCTCAGGTCATGTCATGGCTTGTGAGATAGAGCCCAGAATCCAGCTTGGGATCCTCTCTCTCTCCTCTCTCTGCCCCTCTCCCCAACAGCCTGTGTCTGTGTGAACTTGCACACTCTCTCTGTCTCTCTCTCACAAAATAAATAAATAAATAAACTTTAAAAAATTGTTAAAAAATAGTAATAGAAGTATTATTGCAAATACTTTCTCCTACTTTTTCATTTGCGTTTTGACTTTGTTTATATTTTTTCTTGCATGAGAAAACTTCTTCCCCAGCTTTACTGAGGTGTAATTGACACATGAAAACTTTATTATTTTTAGTGTACTCAGATGCCCCAATCTCTCTTTTTTTTACTGAAGTAGAGTTGACATGCAATGTTACATCAGTTCAGGTGTGCAACACAGTGCATGGACGACTCTATATGTTATGCTGTGCTCACAATACGTGTCGCTACCGTCTGTCACGTTTTCACATTATTATAATATCATGGACCATATACCCTATATTGTACCTTTCATTCCATGGCTTCGACATCCCAAAACTGAAAGCCTGTATAGGCTTCCCCTTTATGCATTTTGCCAGTCTCCCTATCCCTCTTCTGCTTACCACCAGTTCTCTGTGTTCATGGGTCTGTTTCTACCTTTTGTTGGCTCATTTGTTTTGTTCTTTAGATTCCACATGTAAGTGAATTTATATTTGTCTTTCTCAGTCTGACTTATTGAGCCCTACTCAATATACTCGGGGTCCATCATATTGTTGGCAATGGCAAGATCTCGTTTTTTTTATGGCTGAGTAATAATCCAGTGTGTGTGCGTGTGTGTGTCTCAAGGTACCTTCAATTGCTTCCATATCTTGACTATTGTAAATATTGCTGTGATAAACATAGGAGTGCAGATACCTTTTCAAATTAATGTTTTTCTTTTCTTTGGGTAAATACTCAGTAGCGCAATTACTGGATCACATGGTATTCCTATTTTTGATCTTTTGAGGAACCTCCACAGTGTTTTCCACAGTGGCTGCACCAATTTACATTCCCACCAACACTACACTAGGGTTGCTTTTTCTCTGCATCCTCACCAACACTTGTTGCTTCTTATATTGTTGATTTTAGCCATTGTGACAGGTGTAAGGTGATATTTCATTTTGGTTTTGATTTGTATTTACCTAGTAAATGTTGGGTGCAAAGCTAACATTTAAAGATTTTGAAATTCTTTATCCTCAAGAAGGCTGGGATATGTATAATATTGCTTCTCATAGGAAGTTCCCTTTTTATGGATGTAACTTGTACCCAGCCAAAAGGATCACTTCTCCAGAGCGTGCACAGAACAGGAAGAAAGGGACAAGCAGGGTTCCAAGAGGTCTATTTCCTGCCGATTCAGTTTGCTTTTTATAATGGCAGAACTAGTCTGATCTTAATTTGAAAGTAGCATCCAACCCAAATGAGGGAAAAAAAAACCTCACATATTTCGTGGGAAGATGATAAAAATTAAAATTCAAAGGCATGTGCCAATTTGAAAGGAGTGTCTGAGGGCTTTGAAGGTTCAACTACAAGGGAGGTGGAGGAGTGATACAACAATGTCCATGTTAATATACAGACAGAAATGAGGAGAGGCAAAAATGAGAGAAAGTTGGATGTCTCATCCCCCAACCTTGTCCAAAAGCATGCCTCTGTACAGTTCAGAATACAATCCCCCTTTTGAAAAGGAAAATTAAGGGGTGTGTGGGTTGCTCGGTTAAGCGGCTAACTTCAGTTCAGGTCATGATCTCGCGGTCGTGAGTTCGAGCCCAGTCTGTGAGTTCGAGCCCCACATGGGGCTCTGTGCTGACAGCTTGGACCCTGGGGGCTGCTTTGGATTCTGTGTCTCCCTCTCTCTCTGCCCCTCCCCTGCTTATGCTCACTCTGGCTCTCGCTCTCTCTCAAAAATAAGTAACATGAAGAAAAAAATGAAAGGGAAACTTAACATGATAGGAAAAAACCTCCTTATGGAGTGGACTGAAAGTGGTGCCAGTCACAGGTTTTCCAGGCCCCAGCCACCAAGTAATGGCAGGTATAGAACAATGTGCAACTCCTACTGAATCCCAACAATATACTACCTCATGGTTAGCAGTATTTTTGGTCCTGAAATCCAGAAATTGTTTTGGGGTTCAGAATATAAAAGTATGAGTCAGAGAAGCCTGCAAAGTGTTTTTGACTTTATCCACATTTACAATAGTCACGCCTACCATGTACATGGCGCTGCAAAATGATGGGCACTTCGCTTCAACACAGGCAGGCTTCCTCGAGTGTATGCTACTCCTGTGACGACTGAGCCATCCAAGAACAATCGGTCAGTTTGTTCATTCACAGACTCAAACACAGACTCTGCCATGTGACAAAAGTATTTAGGTCCAGTGATTCTCAGATAGGTCATCTGGATCATCAGGAAATCCTACGGAAAGGGATGTATAGAAGGATACTGGTTCCCCTCAGTACAGATGAGACAAGCTGTAATTTTCAGAACAATGTTCTTCTATATCAAGAGAAAACCAAATTAATAATGATAATAATAATAATAGCAGCAAAATTTGGATTAAAAAAAGAACATTTTGGCATGGTGATTATATTTAATAATACTGCCTTATACACTCAAATGGTGCTGAGAGAGTAGATCTTAAATATTTTCACTTCCAAAAAGAAATGATAATTATGTGATGAGATGGAAGGAAGAGGTAACTAATGTCATAGTGGTAATCATGTTGCTATATATATATATATACACACACATACACACATATATAATAAGTAAAATAAATATATTTATTTTATATACAATAAATAAAATTTTATATATATGTACATATATAAAATCAACGTGTGGTATACCTTAAACTTACAGAATGTTATATGTCAATTATATCTCAATAAAGCTGACAAAAATAAATAAAAACAGAACTTTCAGATTATCCCATACCTAAAATGCCTCTGAGGACCACTGACCACATTTATTTTTCATCTTCCTTAAAATTTGTACCTGGCTCTCTTTGTCCCCCATGCCCAATTCGGCCCCGCCTGCCTGTCAGCCTCATGCCCTTTTCCTCTAGCAACACAGGCCTCCTTTTACTTCTCCCAAAGCACTAAGCTCTTTCAAATTGTAAGGCTTTGCTCATTCTGGAACCTCTTCTTTCATCCATGATCCAGTCGACTGTCCCCTTTCTTAAGGTCTTGGCTGGGGGTAGACCCTTTCTGACCTCAGAGATTATGTCATCCTCTCACTGTGCTATGTTGTCATCAGGCCCTGCATTTCCTTTTTATCCATCTCATATTGTGATGGGAATAGAGTAATCATTTGTGGAATCTTCTGTCCTCCAACAAACCCTGAACTCCAAAATGGCAGATGCCACGGCTTATAACGTACTCATCCCAGCACTGGAAAGAGCACCTAACCTCCTAGTAGATGCTCAGTAAATATGGAAAGCAAACATGAAAATCACTTCTTCTTGTGCCACAGCACTTATTTTCCACACTGAGTTCAAATTCTATCTTCTCTGGAAAACTTTTATTAACAATCCCCTATGTAAAACCTCAAGTCCTCTAGGTTGAGACCATAAGTACAAGAAAAGAATGTAATATATCTATTTAAGGGCAGTGCCTGCCATAATCCCTGACATCTTGGTAAGAGCTCAATAGATGTCTGGTATACCTAACACAGTAGTTTCGATTGTTTTCAATTGAAGAACAAGGGACATACAATATTTGTATTCATTTCAGGTATATAACATAGTGATTCAACACTTACATACATTATAAAATGTTCACCACAATAATCCAGTTTCCGTCTGTCACCACGTGAAGTTGTTATAATATTACTAACTACATTCTCTATGCTGGAGACAATGAGGAAACAAGACTGATATTTTAACATAAACACGTAAAGTGTCAAAAGTCAAAACTATCAAACTAAAAAGCTTTTACACAGCAAAGGAAACCATAAAGGAAACCAAAAGATGACCTACGAAATGAAAGAAGATATTTGCAAATGACATTTCCAATAAGGGGTTAATATCCAAAATATATAAAGAACTCCCACAACTCAACACCAAAAAAATAATAATAATAATCTGTTTTAAAAATGAGATGAGGACTCAGTAGGCATTTTTCCAAAAATGTCCAGATGGCCAACAGTCACATGAAAAGATGCTCGACATCACTCATCATCAGGGAAATGCAAATCAGAACCACAATGGGATATCACCTTACAACTGTCAGAATGGCTAGTATTCAAAACAAAACAAAACAAAACAACAGTAAATAACAAGTGTTGGCAAGGATGTAGAGAAAAAGGAAGCTTCTTGTACTGTTGGTGGGAATGTAAACTGGTACAGCCACTGTGGAAAATGGTATGAAGATTCCTCAAAAAGTTAAAAATAGAAATACCATATGATCCAATAATTCCACTACTGGAAATAGTGGAAAAATGAAAACACTAACTCAAAAAGATACACGAACCCCTACGTTTGTTGCAGCATTATTTACAATAGCCAGGACATGGATGAAACCTGAATGTCCATCAACAGATGAATGAATAAAGATGATATAGTACACACACACACACACACACACACACACACACACACACAGGGGACTATTGCCCAGCCATAAAAAAGAATGAAATCTTGCCATTTGTGACAACAAAGATGAACCTAGAAGGTATTAAGCTAAGTGAAATAAGTCAGATAGACAAAGACCAATACCGTATCAATTCATTTTTTCTGTGGAATCCAAAAAAACCAACCAAACAAAAAAAAACAGAAATAGACTTTTAAATACAGAGAACTGGTAGTTGCCAGAGGGGAGAGGGTTGGGGGATGAGAGAAATCGTTGAAAGTATTAAAAGGTACAAACTTTCAGTTATAAAATGAGTCATGAGGATGTAACATACAGCATTTGGAATACAGTCAATAATACCATAGTAACTTTGTATGCTGACAGACGGCAACTATACCTATCGTGGTGAGCACAGCATAATGCACAGAATTGTGGAGTCTATTATGTTTTACACCTGAAACTTATATAATACTGTATGTCAGGTATACTTCATAAATAAACAAACAAATAAATAAGAAAGTCAAAATAATTGTCTGCCTTGGCTGACAATATATATTTTTTAATGTTTTACTTATCCTTGACAGAGAGAGAGACAGAGAGACAGAGAGAGACAGAGAGAGCATGAGCGAGGGAGTGGCAGAGTGAGAGAGGGACACAGAATCCAAGCAGGGTCCAGACCCTGAGCTGTCAGCACAGAGCCCCATCTCAGGGCTCGAACTCACAAGCCGTGAGATCATGACCTAAGCCAAAGTCAGACGCTCAACTGACTGAGCCAGCCAGGCGCCCCCTTAATATTTTCAATGTATGCAGCAAGACTGAAAAGCAATGAGGCACATAATCACCTTTTTTTTTTTACCACCTTGCAAGTATTTCTAGAATTCTATAACTGGATATAAAAAAAAGTTTCCGAAGGAAGGTAGACGATAGTTACACATGAAGAGAGAGTCTAAAAGAATGCTTATCATCACACATTGAACATCACCTGTGAAAAATAATCTTTATTCAAAAGTGTTTCTTTCTAGCTACTGCTTTTTTTTCCCCCTTTAGCATATCATGTAATCTTTTTTAAGCATCTTGATCACACTTCCTGCTCCCTCCCAAGCTGAGGGTTCCACCCGTGAAACAGCAATCTTCTGCAGCGGCCACCCGCTGCTGGCTGTGAACTCCCTTCAGTGTGATCTCTTTGAGTCTGAATTCACACTCAGGGCCCTGCACCTCGTTATGCTGTTTCCAAAAAACAGCTTGGTCCTTAAGAGATTAACCTGCCAATCCCAGGAAGATGCCTCATACTCACTCGGCGCAGACGAGCTGTACAAAGCAGCGAAAGCCTTTCAACAGAACTTTGAAGTATCAAACAATTTATACTTGTGTGTGTTTATGCAGATATATATGGGAATGCAATATATATATATGGCACTTGCTTGGCTCAGATAATGCTCTAAGGAACATAGTGCTTTTTTGCATTAAGGTAGCACGTTATATCTTCAAAGCCTTTGCACAGATGTTAGACAACGGACAAAGAGAATAATGCAATTGACTTGAGAAGTGACTTAAACTGCTGTTCTCAAAGTGTGGGCCTAGAGGCAGAAACATCAGCATCACCCAGGAACTTACTAGAAATGCATATCCCTGGGTCCTAGGCCAGAACTACTAAATCACAAACTTTGGAGTTTCTAAGTGTCTAAGTCCTCCATGTGATTCTGAGACATTCTCAAGTTTGAGAAGTGCTATCTTGAGAGAGAAGCATAGAAGATTTAGTACAGTGGTGGTTAAGAGCGCAGAAAATGCCTAGTAGTGCAATTGCTGGGTCGTAGGGTAGTTCTATTTTTAGTTTTTTTGAGGAGCCTCCATCCTGTTTTCCAGAGTGGCTGCACCAGCTTGCATTCCCACCAACAGTGCAAAAGAGATCCTCTTCCTCCGCATCCTCGCCAACATCTGTCGTTGCCTGAGTTGTTAATGGTAGCCATTGTGACAGGTGTCAGGTGGTATCTCATTGTGGTTTTGATTTGTGTCTCCCTGATGATGAGTGATGTTGAGCCTCTTTTCATGTGTCGGTTGGCCATCTGGATGTCTTCCTTGAAAATGGCCACTGAGAGCTGGGGTTGACACCTGGCTCCTCTGTTTACTTCAGCAAATTATTCACTGACATTGTCTCAGTTCCCCCATCTTAAAAATGGGAACAATTATGATCACAAAAGGTTGTTGCAAGAATTAACCAGTAAGATTCATAAAGTGCTTAATGTAGTGTTCAATAAATGTTACAAGTGTTGAATGGGGCAGGTCCCTTAAACACAGAGGCCAGAGATTCAGAAAGGCCTTATGGCCAAGAGGGCAGAAAAGTTCTAAAACTATATGTGACTGAAAAAAGGATAAAGCCTACAAATAAATAAAATGATAATGCAGGCACCCACTGCCGTCAGTCTTACTTTCATACTTGATCCATGTGGAAATCCCACTCTACCTCAGAAACATCAAATTACCTATAATAATACCATATAAGTTCGCACATGCACTTTCCTTCTCTAATACAGATGGAAGAATAAAGATTGATATATCGTTACATCTTTACAAAAGCACTGCTATTTTTCAAATCTTTCTATGTCCTATTCAGAAATTCTGTGGCTGCCTTGTTTCAGTACCCTACTGATATTAAACACACTGGAAAAATAAAACAGGTTTGTTTTTGTGCAAAACAGCTTAGGGGAAAGCAAGGCTGAGAGTTGCTCAGAACCCTTAGCTTAAGAAATGGTGAATCCTCTCAATTGTACACTTTGCAAGCACGCTTTTTTTTTTTTTTTTTTTTTTGCTACAAGAAACAAGTCAAAGGCATCAAACGCTGGCTCTGACAGCTGTTGTCTCTCATTTTCAACCTGACATAATGAGTTTCAAGACTTCAAGGCTGCTGCCCAGAAGTGGCGGTGGGGCCTGAGTAATTGGATTGAAAGAGTAAAGGAATTGAACAAAAGGAAGGAACAAACGTGGTCTCATTTTTATTCTCGAGCTACCAGGCTGGCATTTATTTACTCCCGGTGGAATTTTACAAGTCAAACCGTGATTTGTCATGTGACCAAATATGCAAGGGTATTTTAGTCCTGAATTCTACAGGCCCAGCCTAACAACACAAGAGATGAGGTGGACGTGTGGCTGTGGCTAATCGGACGAATCTTGATCATCACCTGTTTGAGGGTGTGATGTTATTTCTTGCTTCCTCATAAACTAAGAACACTCTAATTATGCTGAGTTATACTTGTTCAAAGCTGCCTTATCTACTTACAGAAGACAAAATAAATTTCAATGCTTTTGAATTGTGTACTATCATTCCAGTAATAGGAGCTAGTAGTTTGTGCGTTAAAATTGCACTTGGCAATATTAAAAGCCACAGTACTTAATTAGGAAGTGGGTTCCAGGGCGACAGAGTAGATGATAGCTTTAACCTAATATGACAGAAAAGATGGCAATGACGTTAAGTAAAACCAGGGGTGGTGAACAACGGCCCACAGCCCAAACTCACCTAGCCATGGATTTTCATATGGTCCATGAGCTAAGAGTGGTTTTCATATTTTTAAATGGTTTTACAAAAATCTAAGAATAATACTTCATAACTCATGGAAATTACATGAAATTCACATTTCAATGTCCATAAGACATATGTATACACATTGTCTATGGCTTTTTGAGGTTACAACGACAGAGACAGGACCGCCTACATAAAGCCTAGAATATTTGCTATTTGGCTGTTTATAGAGAAAGTTTGCCAACACTGATAAGTGAATAGAAACTGACTTCAGTGGGCTCAACTCTAACTACAAGCCCCTAGATGGGTATTTTGCTTAGGATTAGTGAATCAACAAAACTGACAACAGTTCAAAATCCCTCTAGAAGAAAAAAAGGAGCATCTTGGCAGACAGTCAACAAGTAAATACTCCACATTCTTACGCAGTTAACAATGGGAAGGAGAGGCTAGGTCTGCTGGTTCCATCTTTCACCGTTAAACTTCAAAAACTACAATAATTGCAGTAACAGCAACAGCTAAGATAACTGAATGCCTCCAGTGTTCCGAGCGAATGTGCATTATTTCTCTGAATCCTGACATGAACCTTCAGGTGTCATTGTCATCATTCCCATTTTAAGGAGGAGGACACCGGAGTTTCAGGAGTTTACGTAACCTGTCTACTTAATGATTTAGGGCTCATTCACACCCCCCACAAACATGATCGAATCTTCAAATTATTGCTCGTTCCATCACTTCTGATTTTGAATATCTCCTTTCTTGTTGGACACTAGAAAACGCGTAAGTACACCATGAGGGCACCTGAAGCAGGAAGTCAATCGGACCACGTGAGAAGAATGGCAATACATGCTGTGGCTGGCTCAAGTAGCGGTCCACTTAGTACCTAGCTCCTCCCAGTTTCTGTTCACAGAACTTGACTTCGTTCAAGGTGGCAATGAAGTCATTCACCTTCATTGCACCTAGTCCCAGGTGGGATACAGATCTACCTGACAGCCAGAGTGACTCTAGAACACGATTCTGGCCAAGGAAAGGCAGGCAGGCCCATGAAAGAGTTGCCAGGGGCTCTTAGAAAACACTTTTTCCTTATAAAAGTCAAAGATATAACTGGAACCACTCCTGTTTTCTCTGTCTCCATGCTTTAAAAGTAAATGTGATGTCTGGTGTTAGAGCAGTCATTTTGTGATCATGAGGCAACATGCACAGGAGTAAAACAAAGAATTGTAGAGAGGCTGCTTTGGAACCAATGATGGCAATTGCCATCCTCACATTCCTTCACATAGTCATTACTTGTAGCCATTCCTAACTGACAGAGATACACAATGAGGCAACATACATTGAGCTCATCTCTGCATTCAGTCCATCCTATTTCCTGGATGCATGGCTCCCAACACACACAAAAACTCAAATTCATATGATATTTCATAACAATAAATATATAAACTCTATATGTAACCCAGCTAAGCCTTCAGTAAATTCTAACAGTCATGCATTTGTTCCTTCATTCTCTCCCTCCAAAAAAAACACCCTTTAAGAATCTTATTACTATGGACCAGGCACTGTTATACATGCTTGTGGCAAAGAAAGCCTTAGAATTCAGAAAGGCCAAGAGTCATTTGCACCAGAAAGTCTAACTGCCAGGGATCATTTCTGCTATCATACACTGTGGAAGGCTGTTCAAGACAGTGCAATCAAACACACAGGACACAGAGCCAATTAACAGAAGTTGCCATTATTATTATCAGCAGCACACAGAGGTACAAACAACATATATTTAAATACTGGTGAGGGAAGGAGGAGTGCTAGAGGAGGGCCGGCATGAACCAGAGAAGGCTGTCTGGGAAGATGATTAGGAGTTTGCCGGAGAAGAAATCAGAGGGAAAGCAGAACGTTTGGGGCATAGATAACTGCCTTAAGGGGAGAATTTGGCAGAAGCGGAAGATGGAATAAAGACCGCGGTGAGCCTTAAGAGCTGGCAGGTGATGGGAAGGAAAGGCCAGGCTGGAGCCAGATCATGAAGGGCCTCATAAATACCAGACTGAGTCCGGTGCTTCATCCCACAAGCTAGAAGTCTCTGAAGGGTTGTGAGCAAGGAAGTGACATAATCAGGTCTCTCAGGTGGATAATTGGCAGCAGAATGGGAGTTTGGACTGGAGTTGGTAGAAAGTGTAAGTAACAAGAACCATTAGAAGGTATTTCTATAAACCAGCCACAGAATAATGAGGAACCAAACTAGGGCAGTGTTGCCAGAGCAGGTGGAGGAGGGTAGTTTGGAGAGACATTTTGGAGGGAGAAAAAGGATCAGTGAGCTTTGGAAGGGTACAAAAATTAAAGACTCAAAGTGGACTCTGAGTTGTTCTGATTGGAGGGTTGAGAGCCCATTAAATGCTATTGCCAGAGATAGGAATATTCAGGAAGTGTACTAATAAATGAAAGTTCAAATTATAATATGGTCTTTCTGGAAGTTCACTGTTTCTGTCAAGTCCTTACTAAAGTCTCACCTAATTCTCCTTCAACGCCACCCAGGCCTGCTGTCTCTTGGGACATCAGAGCACAGGAATAAGGAATGGCCGTGTTCTGTTCTTAAAAAGCCATCATAAAACAGTTGTGAATGCACACTGATGAGAAATAGAACTTCCAACCTCTTCACCAACAATTCCATGAAGATTTTGCAGTCAGGATACATGGTTCGATTTTCCTATTATCCACCCCAGCAGCCGCTGCCGCCATGCCCAAAGTAGGACTTTGCAAATGTAAGTGCCCCAAAAGTGGCTATTCCTTTGATCTGATGTGAAATCAAACTCCTTAAGGGGCCACTTAAAGTCTTTGATGATCATTGTGGATGCTCCAAAGAGACCACTGTGGAAGGAGTCTTAGACGTTAGGGCATGGAGCTATTTGCGTGAATCTAGGCTCTTGGTGATTTGGCTACAGCATCATAGAGATAAAATATGGCATTCTCTGGCCTGAGCCCTAAACTTTTTCAGTGTCTCTGACCCATGACACCATGGTCAGTTCTCAATCTTTGACCAGGCTTCGCTTGCTCGTCACAATTCATATACTTCCCATCCCGTAAAACGGTGCATTAGTGTTGCAAGTTGTTCCAAGGCATGTGCTCCATGCATCGGCCCTAGCAGGTTTGATGCCGTGCTCCTCCCTGGCCCCCAGGACTCCTCCTGTACTTTTTAGCATCCTTAACTTCACTTGGTCCATGTTCTCACCCACCATGGCCCACGTGCTCCCTGGAGCCCTGGTTCCATGCATGTTAATTAGGTGTCACACAGGTTAGGGTGGTGTGATCATAGAGAAATAAGTTTGGTAAACAGCCGATCCTTTTGATACACTAAAATGCACTGAAAATAATCAGAAGCAGAAGAACCTTTATAATATTTCCAACACTGACCTGATGATGATATTATCCATTATCCAGGTGAATGCACCATCTCCAGGATGGATAAACAAAAGAACAAAGGAAAGAGTATTTTCCAATCTTTGGCCCTAAGATTTCATATAGAAAATGCATGAATGAATGAAATTAACAAAATCAATGGAATGAACGAATTACCAATATGTTTTCTCTGAAATAATTATTTCCCCGTGGGGAAATTCTGAGATGTCGAAAGTAAGGAGATTCCCTTTTAGAGAAAAAGTATTGCATTGGACAAAAACGGCTCAGGAAGTAGTCACACGAAAGAGAGAAAGCATTTACAAGTAAGGGACAGGGGTGCCTGGGTGGCTCAGTGGGTTAAGCGTCCAACTCTTGGTTTGGGCTCAGGTCATGATCTGATGGTTTCGTGAGTTTGAGCCCCAGGTCGGGCTCTGTGCTGGGAGCGTTGAGCCTGCTTGGGATTCTCTCTCTTCCCCTGTCTCTCTGCCCTTCCTCTACTCATGCTGTGTCTTTCCCAAAATAATTAAATAAACTTAAAAAAAAAAGTAAGGGACAGCTCCAAAGGGACAGCCATCTATTGGGGCTGGCAGCTGTCTGCCAGAAAATACACTCTTCTCCTTTGTCCATTTTGTAAATCTGATTCACTCAGCACTCCTGCTCCACAAAAACGAGTGCGTTAATGTGGAGTGCTACCACTCAAAAGTAATGGAGTGAGAATACCATTATTTTAAATTGAGGCCATGCAGTCCCCAATTTCATTAGCTCCATTTCTTAGGAACCTATCTACCAAATTCTCTGGCATCACAGAAGTGGGGGGAAATCTACACAAATGCCTTTATATCTCAAATGCCATGCTCTTCATTATGATAAATCACACAAATTTATAGGCACTTGGGATTTATGGTAGGCAGAAAAATGGTTCCCCAAATATGTCCATGTCCTAAATCCTAGCATATAGCAACATGTTGAGATTATCCCAGAGTGTCCTGGTAAGTCCAATGCAATCATACAAGCTCTGAAAAGCAGAACAGGAGACAAAGAAATCAGAGACATGAGGCAGAAGGGGAAGGCAAGAGATAAGAAGCACAGAGAGGAATCTCATCATGGGCTGAGGAATGCCCGCTCCAAGAGCTGAGAGTGGCCTGGGGTCAACAGCCAGCAGCCACAGAACTGAATTCTGCCAATAACCTGAATAAGCCTCGACGCAGATTCTCCCACAGATAATAAATAGCCCAGACCTACTGATGCCTTGACTTTGATCTCATGAAACTTAAGCAGAGAACTCAACAGAGTCACCCAGTGCCCAGGCTTCATGATCCATAGAAACAGTGGGATAGGAAATGGATGCTATTTTAGGCCATGGAATTTATGCGAATTTGTTATAGAGGCCCTAGAACAATAATACAGGATTTGTTCAAGTAACCTAAGGATATTAAAATTTCAACATTGGTGAACATTAGTTGATTCACCCACCCAAGTATCTCTTTTTGGAGCAACTCACCTCCTCTGGTCAGATACATGGTGGAAACTCTTGTAAGAGGTAAGCTCAGAGCAAAAACAGGTTTCCCCTCCAGTGCTTTCAGGCCAGCTGGGGACATTAATATTAAACAACATTCACATAAATACAGATTTCATATTAGACTGTGACGGATAAAATGGAGAGGAGGTGCCCGGTGCGAGGAGAGCCTGTATCAGGGGTTCCGGTGGGGTGTGCTAATGAAGACTTCCCTTCACTCTTGACAGTGAAACAGAGATCTGCAGTATAGGTAGGAAGGACGTGAAGGTGCAGGGATTTGGGGGCAGAAAGACCAGCAGAAATGTTGAAGCAAGAGGGAACATGAGGAGTGTGAGACAGTGAAAATGCTGGGCTAGCAGTTTGGGCTGAAGAGACAGGCAATGGTGAAATTGTGACTGCTTTCTAAGGATTTTCCATAAAGAAAATAAAAACATGTATCATGTTTGTTGTTTTTCAGGTTTTTTTTTTTTAAGCACTAGGGGCGCCTAGGTGGCTCAGTCAGTTAAGCGTCCAACTCTTGATTTCGGCTCAGGTCACAGTCTCACAGTTTGTGGGTTCGAGCCCCACGCTGGGATCCGTGCTGACAGTGCAAAACCCGCTTGGGATTCTCTCTCTCCCTCCCTCTCTCTCTCTCTCTCTGCCCCTCCCCTACTCTCTCGCCACCGTGTGCTCTCTCTCTCAAAATAAATAAATTTTAACAAAATTTAACGCAAAATTCCTTTGCTTAAAATTGCATTAAGCAAAGGAATGTCTCACTGATTAATGATTATAGAATTATAGAAACTGTTACATACATGAAATAATACTCAGGCTGTCCCTGTGAGCTGTAGGCTTTCAAGGTTGTAATCCGTAGCTTAGGAAATGGAGTACAGGGAGTGACCTTCAATTTTTTTATTTTTATTACTTTATTTTTAGAGAGAGTGCAAGCAAGGGAGGGGCAGAAGGAGAGGAGAGAGAGAGAGAGAGAGAGAGAGAGAGAGAGAGAGAGAATCTCAAGCAGGCTCCATGCTTAATGTGAAACCAGACACAGGGCTTGAGCCCACGACCCTGGGATCATGACCTGAGTTGAAATCAAGAGTCAGACACTCAATTGACTGAGACACCCAGTGGCCCAAGGGTATGACCTTTAAACATCAGATCTCCGACAGGTTCAGAAAAAGCCCTAAACTTGGCATTATGAGACAGAGATGTATAAAAAGTGATTTATTCTCGCTAAGGCTCAATTTACTCACCTACAGAATGGAAATGATACTTTAATGCAAATAGGAGACACAATAAATACTTGCTGAGAAGCTAGGTAAATAAATTCCTGCCCTGCTTGACTCAGGATCAAACGAAAACCAAGTATGTGAATGTGCTTTGTAAAGTGGAGTATGTTTCACAAATGTGAATACTAATACTATTAATCCAACAATGTCTTCAAAAAGGAAAGATGGCTTATGCTTCTAAAGAGAATAAGAGTAACTGACAAATGAAAGGAACAGGTCAGTGAAGAAGGTCATAGAATGTTCAAGCACTCATGGCCACAGCAGATTAGGGGGATGTCGGCAGAGGGAACAGGAATTAGACCAGGCGAGGTTTCCTGAGTCCTAGGTTTCTAGGTAAACCTGCTCTAACTAGCACAAATGCCCAGTAACTCTACGGGCTACTAACGCAACATGTGGTTATCATTCGAGTCAAATCTGCCAAAAATTGCAATCGGTACAAATTTGACATTCTTTTAAAACATAATGTTTCTATGTTTGCCAGAATCCTTCCTTGGAAACTTGAGAGCATTTTGTTTCTCTGGGGGCTCTCTTTCCGGGCTCTTAATTCTGGCCGGGAATTAGAGCCTACATAGTTCCCTATCACAGAGAGAACATCACAGTGTTGGAAGCCTGAGCTTTGAAGTCCCAAGGGAACTGTGTTTCATCACAGCCCTGGCTGACAGTAGGGACGTTACTTCACCACTACGACTCAGTTTGCCCATCAGCAAAATAGGAACAGTAGGATGACCTAACACACATGCTTGAGCTTTGTGCATGCTTACTGCATAAAACTATTTGGCAAATCCTATTATCACTATCAATCCATGTCTCCTGTGACACTCTGAAAGCTCAAATCGCTGTAAGACAAAAAAACAGTATTTCAGAAATGCAATTAGTATCTCACTAATTGTTCCGCAGCCTATGTCTTTTCTCCCTACCACTAAAATAGAAAAACAAAAGCAAAAACAACTGAAATCATCCTACAGAAGATTTCCTAGCTGAGCTATCTCTCTTTACTGGGGGGCTGAAGGGGGTGGCTCTCCCAGGCAGCAATGAAAGAGCCAAACTCGGGGCTGCATTAAGTACAGACAGCAGAACATCCGTGCTTCAGAGATCAATCTCGATTGTTGGCATTTGAAATACTTTGGAGACAGGAGTCATCATAATTTCCAAAAAGACTTACCCCAAGAAAGCAGAGCAGACCGAGTCATTCATCCACAGTATCATAGCCGAGGCCTCAAAGCAAAGCCCAGAGTTCAGGCATGTGGTAATTAGGTCTCTAAATTTACTCAACTGACTGGGAAACCTGTCAAAGAAATCCTTATCATGGGAGCATTAATTGCACATGAAATGACAGAGCAGATACACGGGGAGGCCAGCGGTAACCTGGAGAGAGATGGCCAGAGGAAGGGCAGCGAGCAGCCGCGTCCAGAGCTGGCCTCTGTGTACACCCAACCCTACCAGCCCCACAAGTGCACGTGAGTCTGCTGGGATCAGAAAAGAGTTTTTTCAGGGTCCAAGCAGAGGCATGTTGGGTTCATTCACAGGAAGCCGGAATATACTACAGAGCCAGCAACTGAGAACTTTCGAAGATTTGATGCACTTACTCACCAAGACAAGAAATTCTTTACAGTCTGCTTGCATTTCACTCACCCATTTAAGCATTTACTGGAAAAGGACACCCATAAGACACAAAACCCGGCCTGGAGAAATAGACTAAGCTCTGCCCTCACACCACTGACACTTGGAAGAAAAACAGAAAACAAACAAAAACACACACAACAAATGGTCATGATGAATTGTGGTAAGTGCCTTAAAGGAAAAGAATAAGATAGTAGGGGAGACATACAGGTTTGGGGCAGAGGACATCATCTGGATTGGGAGAAAAAGTGAAAGGAGCTTTGGACTACAGCAAAATAGACATTCAGTATATGAAGAAAGAGTAGAGAAGCATTCCAGGAGCAGGAATGGTTTCAGGGTCCCCATTTCCCTTACTTTCCTTCTTTCTGTCTTTCCTTCCATGCATCCAGCCAGCCAGGCAGCCCACCATGGGTTGAGAATAACCCACCATCTCTTTTAGGTACTAAGGAGGGTGTAAAAGAAGTGAAACCTTGTCCTTGCCTTCTAAATTTTTTTTTTTTTAATTTCAGCAGGGCAGCAAAGCCTATGTGCATGTGAAACACTGATAAACAGTGCCAAAGAGCATATAACAGAGCACCAACCAATGACCAGGTTCCCCAGGTTCTCCAGGCTTCCACTGACCACGAACCCAGCATTGAGCGTGCTCCACTTGGGCTGGGCCACACAGCCCCTCCCCGGCTCTTGCCAATCTCTCTACTCAGATCCAACCCTTTCCCTGGTGGGCTGGAGCCCTTCCAGCTGGATTCCCTCTCCTCCACCCCCTGGACTATAGTGATCCCTCCTCCCGCTGCTACACCTCCCTTCTGAGCCAGACAGAATCCTGCAGAGATGGACAAGAATCCAGAGCGAGCCTGAGTTTGCTCTGCGCCTTTGGATTTTGTGAGTTGGACCACTGGTTTCTCATGTGGTACCATCCTTAATGGTTGCTTCCCTGCAGCTGACCATTCTTCCTTCTCAGCTCGGAGACCATCCAGATCCCAGGGTACCCAAGCCGTGGCACTGATACCTTCTGCTGATGTAATTTTGTTTCTGTGTTCCTTTGCGAGAATTATTTCTGCACCCTCCAATCAAATATAATTAAGTTTTTTTTCAAATCTGAGTAAGTTTTAAAACAGGCTAAAAGGAATTATGAAAAGAGTGATCACACTCATACTCCATGCACCGAGTAGCCTTTGAGAGGTGTCTGTGCAGTTGATAAGAATCTTGAGAGGTCTACGTCAGCCATGATCACCAGGAGTACACGTTACAGCCTTATACACTCTCATCTGAGCCAGACCCAGTGGGTACCTCAGTACCAGCGCAGAGCACAGAGCAATCAGCTCTACCAGATCCCCTTTTAGGAAGAGTACTGATTCCTCTAGCCGCCAAGACTGAGGCCAGCAGACAGCCCTCGGCTATATATCCTCTCTAAGAATTGTCCTTGTGAGCTACCCTACATCCAATGCCTCTTCCAGGCAGGGGCAGTAAGGCCCAGTTTCCTCATCTCAACTAGGGATAAATTGCAGTGAAGCATCCCCGCTTTACAACTCTCCATGGGATCTGCAGAGGCTTCTTGCAAATGGCAGTCCGTCCCAGCTTCTCCTCACAATCCTTTCAACGCACAACCCTTGCTGCTCTCTTGTACAGGTAATGATTCCACAGCCCTCTTGAGTAGAAGTCCCACATGCTAATTTGCCACCTGGGGGTCTGTTTCCTGAAACCTGAGCTACCCTACCCAGAGACTGTTGGATCTGTAATGCAGATTCTCCCATTTATTGAGCACTGCTGTGTGCCGGGCACTGGGTCCCCGTAAGAAGTCTGCAGGTCCCCTCTAGAAAGCAGAGTCTTTTTCACAGGTGAACATATACTACACACTCACCTACAAAACCGAATACACTAGTTGTTATTCCAAAGAGTTTGATCTTTAATATCCAAGGTAGTTGCAATGATTCAACGTGGACCATCTGTTGTTGTGTCAATCTGTTCAGGCAAGAGAGTTAAAATCCTGGGAGAGTCTGGAATCACAAGTTTCTTGCATTCAAAAATAATGTGGCAGCATTTCCAGCCCAGCTGTGAAGCACTGGCTGACTAAGAAAATACAAGTCCCCTCGGACACACCCTGTGCTACATGCTAATGAAATCAGGAAGAGGCCAGCTTTACGGTCTAATTGGTCATCTGAGAGGCTGGTTTTTTTAACCAGGTCTTTAAACAGTGATTTTCTTGCTGTAAATACACTGTCTTTTTTAAGGCAGCTGGGTAGCTCTATCATTTTTTACTTTAACTCAGTTTTTTTAACTCCAACGTTTTCTCCCCTCATATTATCTCTAAAGAAACAGTTCTGCTCCTGAAGATTAATTTAGTAAAAATAACACAAAATGCTTATATTTACAGGTTTGCAGACTAACAATATCTCGTTGTTAAGAGACATTAACATCTTAATTAAGATCTCTTAATTAAGAAGGGGTCAGCATGCGAATCCAGGGGTGCTACTGATATCTTGTGGGCCCTGAGTCTAGACAAGGGGAGCAAAATCAACATTAATCTCAGTCGTGGATGAGTTAAAAGCAGGAACCACCATGTACAACAGGAGAACACATTTCATTGGTGCGAGAACTGCATCATCCTTCTTGCTTAAAGGGACTCCATTGACATAGCTGCCACGATGTCACGTTCACCATGACTTGTGTTTTCATTAGTTCAAAAAAGCGTAAATGGCCAGGAAGTTTTGAACTGTTTTTCCTTTACTCCACACCCCATCACCTCCCAACACCCTCACTCCACGCCCTGCCAACCCAACTCTCTAATTTACTATTCTCCTGCAGACACTTGGGATCTGGTCTGATCCTTCTGATTCAGAATCTGTTTCTAGAGATGCTCAAGAATCTGAATTTTTAGCAAGAACAATGGGATCGTTATGTGCCATAATGTCTGGAATTAGTTGTTCTGACAAGTGAAATCACAGTTGGAACCCCCAAATACAAATGAACTATGCCACCTTCTGGTCTTCTCTTAGATGTGTGCATTCTGACCACTTTCTGTGGGGCGGCCCCACCTGTGAAGACCTCCTCCTTCACCTGCAACCCTTCATCGTTTAACTCCTTAGTTTCCTGGTCCATTGGGCTCCATAACTTGACTCCTAACAGCAGCCTGACAGTCCCTTTCCTGGTGGCCACTCCAGAATAGTTTTTCATCCCTCAGATCCGTGCACCATGACACAGGTAACAGACAAACTGAGGCCACAGATAATGGAAGAGCTGAGTCCTGCCCCAGCCCCAAGACAACATCAACATCAATAGAGAAAAATGCATTCATTCACTCACTCATTTACTCCTTCTCTTATTCAACATATAGTAATTCAACATACACCAATTACATGCCAGGAACTATACTATGTCCTGAGGATACAGCAATTAAAAAATAAACAAATAACAACAGGCTTAGAATTCATGTTACAGGGTTATATTTGAACAAACTTTAAAGTGATTATGTAATGGGTTGTATATTTAAACTTGTGAGAGCTCTAAAGAATAATTATGACGTTCTATGGGGGACATACAGCAGTGAATCTACCTAGATTTGGAAGAGACAGGAAAGCCCCTGAGGAAATGATACTTGACATGGACATTATACAGTGGGCAGGAATCAATATCTTGGCCAAGGGCATGAGATGTGGATGGCGTGGGGCCAGAGGCAATGCCAAGGCAATGCATGGGAGGCCGTGTGTGTCAAGACCCTGAGGTATAAAGGTGCTCAGCCAAATGGCTGGAAAGCTAAGACAAGGACAAGAAAGGGGCTCATATCCTAAGATCATACTTGATCTTTACACTGAAGATTGTCTTCTTACTCTAAGAACCGTGCGAAGCTCGGAGAAGGGGAGTTAGTAATTCCAAACTGCATTTCAAACACTCTGGTTGGGCATGGAAGACAAATGGGAGGAGCAAAAAGGGGAGCTGTCAAGAAACAAACGAGGAACAGTAAGATGCTGAGGAGATGAGATGACGAAAGTGGAGGGGGAGGGGGGGAGAAGTGGGTACTTTGAGGACTCAGGAAAATTTGGTGCTTGAGAAAAATATGAGATGAGGAGGCAGTGTTGAGGAGGATGCCCAGAGAATGCATGTAGCACTCTTCCCTTGGTCCTTGTGAATCCTGATTCATGGTCTCTCCTCTGGAGAAGGGGAGGAAGACATGGCACTGAGTGCACACCCTCCAAATGGCATGCGCTCTGCACGGGGTTCGCTGTCTTTGTCTACAACAAGAAGAAAATAAGAGTATGGATCCTTCTGGACTTAGAATGGGGTTCTGTCCCAATAAGCCCAGCATAAGTTGAAGATATCATAAGTCAAAAATGCATTTAAAATACCTAACCTGCTGAACACCAGAGCTTAGTCTAGCCTACCTTAAACATGCTCAGGACATTTAGATTAGCCCACAGTTGGGCAAAAGCATCTAACACATAGCTGATTTTATAATAAAGTGTTGAATGCCTCATGTAATTTACTGAACACCGTACTGAAGGTGAAAAACAGAACAGTTATATGGGTGCAGAATGGTTGGAAGCCTATGGGTTGCGGACCCTTGTGGCCAGCCACAAGCAGCCACTGCCCCATCCCCACAGCATGAGAGAGGATCATACAGCATGTATCACCAGCCTGGTAAAGATCAAAACTCACCATCTGAAGTATGGTATCTACTGAATGAGTATCACTTTCACGCCATCATGGAGTCAAAAGATCATAAATTGAAACATCACAAATTGGGGACAGTCTGTGCTTATTGTGTGGGATTTGAGGGTGGATTAAATGAGTTAAAACACATCAGTTACAGAGAACAGTACCTGGAAGACGACAGGCTCCAGTCACTACAACCTAATCTCACACTGGCTCACGCTGTAGAATAGCCTGGTATGCTAATTCAGAGTGGGGGCTCTAGAGACATTTATATCTAACTATGAATCCTGGATCTGGCATTTAGTTTCTATTTACTGTTTAGCCATTTCTATCACTTTAACTCTACTTTCTGAAAATTTCTTTTTAGCTCTGGGTTTGTTTTTTATTTCTTTTTCCAAATATAAAATATTTCAATCAATCCAATATAGAAAATAAAGTGTCAGGCATCCAGTGCACACTCCTAGATTTAACAAATGTTTACAAGGTGTTTCAGATCTAATTTTAAAGAAATAAAATGGTGTAAGATCCAATTAAAGAACTCTCTCCATTTCCATTTCTTTCCTTCACAAGAAGTGACCATTATTCTACAATGTGTGTATCTCTCTCCTACAGGTTTTCAATACTTGCA
This sequence comes from Lynx rufus, assembly GCF_022079265.1. NCBI lineage: Eukaryota > Metazoa > Chordata > Mammalia > Carnivora > Felidae > Lynx > Lynx rufus. The sequence goes on from NW_025814823.1 coordinate 191,701,404, forward strand.
CTACATATGTAAATGTCCACAAAATACACATAGTATTTTTTTTGTTTGCTTAAAAATTTCACATAAATCACATCATACTGGACTTAGATAGGATTTATCCCAGGAATGAAAGAATAGTTTTAACATTTAAAATTCTATGGATAGAATTTATCACATAAACAGATTACTAAGGATATGACACATGCTTATCTGGATATAGCACAAGTATGTGATAAATACTTCCCTACCCATTCATAATAAAACTCTCTTCAACTTGCTAATGTATCATGTTAGGCCAGGGTTTCTTAACCTGGGCATGACTGATATTTGGGGCTAGAAAATTCCTTGTTGTGGGGGCTGTGTGTTACGGTAGAATGTTTAGCCTGTAGTACCCTCCTATTCCTTACAATCAAAAATGTCTCCAGACATTGTCAAATGTCCGCTAGGGACAAAATATCCTTTGATTGAGAACCACTGTGTTAGGCAAGTTATTAATCCATGTAAGATTCAGTTTTATCCCTTCCAAAATGGAGAAAATAATAGGAGCAACACTATAGGAATCTGCAATAACACGATATAATGCATTTATCATACTGGCTAGCAATTTCACAATAAGATGTCAGTAAGTGCACTTGGCTGATGGTGGTTGTGGTGATGGTGGGGATGTCAACGTCGATGAGGACATGAGGATGTTGTTGAAATACACACAAATGTGTTTTTCGTTCTCAGGATTCTCTTCTTTCTCTTGGGCCCTCTTCATTCATCACTGAGGCCTTCTGCAGTCATTTCCTCCAGAAGGGATGACAGCAGAAATGCACAGAGACAATGATGAGGAGTCAACTGCCAGCCCCAGGAATGGGTGGTATCTTATGGATTGGATATGGGATTAGATATCTCATGGATTAGAATAGGTAGGATCTCATGGATTTAAGAAAGGATCTGCTAACATACAAATTTCCCACTGTGGTCTAGCACTGACATCCTGGGCTGAAAAGAAGAGACGGGTGTTCCCAGGAGGATTAGAAGTCAGAGGGGTCCTAAAAAGGAGGATCAGACTTGAAGGGCACATGCCAAAGGGGAAGGGGCTACCTCCAGAGGCCTCCTGTCTTCTGGGGGGCATCCCATCAGGGGTACTCTGTCTGTACCCCACACACATGAGAACAGGTGAGCTCCCACATCCCATCTACTCTGTTACCATAAACAGTGCTTATCATCTCACTAAGGCTTCTAGGAGCTGGGCTCCCAGACTGGGTCCAGCAGGGAGGGAATGCCATATCTACTTTCAGCACACCATGCACTCACCACTGCTGGCTGGCCAGGGGAATACTGTTGCACACTGGACCTTGTTGGATAACCCATGTATTGTGACCTGTGGGAACACCTTTCCTGGACACCTTGATGGCCCTTGACACCTGGAGAAAAAGAGTGTGTGGAAGAAAAAATCATCTAGCACCCGTGCCTCACCATTGGATGCAACAGACAGGAACCAACCCAAGACTCCCATGTTACACTACAATTTTGTAGAAGTTACTTTTTATCATTATTACTCATATTTGATGCTGGGCAAGTAACGTAACTTGACTGAGTCTCAATTTCCTCTACTGTATGTGAGCCTGAAATCACTCAGTTCTAAAATTTTATGATTCCTCTCCCTCTACTTTTGCACAGATTAACTGTTCTTCATAAATATGTAGTAACTGCTTGAGAAATATTCAGATGTCATCAGTTTTAAGTCACGAAAGATTGAGATGTAAAAAATAAAATAAAAATGAGAAGTTGGGCTACTTTAGCAGACAGTATGAATTGAGCGCCACAGAGAACTTGCTTATAAAATACCAAATTAATGGCAGTTTGGCTCAGTTTTTATTCACCTCTCTTACTTTCATCTGCTATGATTTTTAAATAGTGCCTACACCTGAGGCCAAAGCACACTGACATTAAAACAGATCACCCAGATTTTTATAATCAACAGTGAAATGAACATCAGAAATGATAAAATAAGTGATCTTAAGGAAAGGGCCATTACAGATATGACCCTTGTTTCTTGAATAAAGCTTTATCCTTATCTAAGCTTTGAGAAGTCAAATAACTTGTCCTCCATAAATATTAAGTGGAGAAGCCAGAATTCAGGGCCGGGCCTTCAGGATTTCAAAGACCACACTCATAATCAGAGAATATCCAGATACAAACTCTATACATTTACTCTACACATTGCATGTGCCATTTATAGCCATATTGTGTGGGTAACTTGCTGATTTAGTTGAATAGCCAAATAGCAAGGCATTTCTTTTTTCTCTCTCCTGATCATTTTCATTCCAGTCCCCTTCATTTACAAAACCCATCACCATTGACAAGTTTGGGTTGCACCTACAATTTCATTCATTAGAGAGAACATCTGGGCAAAACAAAAGCCAGAAACTTTCATAGAAGTTAAGTTACACCTGTGCTGTTGTAACCGAGCCACAGGCTCTCCCTTAAAAACCTTCTCAGGGTATAGCTGGATTCAAAGGGGACTATATTAAAAAATAAGTCATTCATTTCTCAGAACTAATTTTAAATGGTTAGAAAATGAGAAAGTCTGTGCAAATATGCTATGGGTTATTAAATCCTGGTTTGGACTATACTGCAAATGGGTGTGGGTAAATATCAGCTGCGTAATGATAATTACTCAAGTCTGACGAGGCCCCACACAGTCAAAGCTCCCTGCCAAGTAGATTTCCAACTCGAAATTCTGTATACTCAGACTGTTTCTGACTTTTCACTGCAATAAGGCCAGAAACTAAGAAAGAAAAAGAGGACACATTTGACTATAGAAATATTTTTAAATTGGGATGGCAAGAGACCACAAACACAGTCAAAAGACAAAGGACAGAGAAGAGCGGATTGACAACACAGGTGCCCCATGTAGGGTTAATACCTAAAATATCTAAAAAATTCATCCAAAAATGAAACAACCTAATTGAAAAGTGGGCAAAATCATAAAGACGACAAAAGAAAAGAGTGACCAACAACCATAGGAAAGATTCCTGAAATCACTGCTTATCCAATAAATGCAAATTAAAACAAACATATAATTGTTTCGTCTTTCAGATTAATGAGAACTAAAAATGCATGCTACCTAGTGCTGGTGAGAATGTAAGGAAACAGGCACTCCAACACAGCTGGTGGAGGGTAATCTTGTAATATCTATAAAAATCTCCAGTGTGCCTCCCTTCTCATCAATCGGGACCATGTCTGGGTGGTATTCTTATGGAAATACTAAATATCTGCTTAAAGATACAGGCAGTTCTCAAGAATGTCTATTATAATATTAAACATTTTGGGAAAAGATGAAGTGGCCCTTATTGGGGGGTGGGCTGTAAGAATTGTAATTCATTCTTAAATAATAACTACCTGTTAAAAATAATTAGGTACGTGTAGATATACTGGTATGAAAAGATCACAATATATTTTCATTTATAGTGCTAGGCAACAGAAGTTGTAACACAATATTACATTCCATTAATAATGATAACAATAGTAATTACAAAAATAATAACCACTGCAAACAGTTACTGAAAAACGTTTGAAAGGATATAAACTCATCTCTAACGGTAGTTATCTTTTGGAGTTAGGACTAAAGAGAAATTTCACTGTGTCGTGTAAACATTTCTGTATTGTTTGTATCTTTGGCAATTAACATGTATTCTTCTTTCCTCCAATTAGGAAATGCCAGAAAGTATTTTTAAGACTTGATGATCTAATCATTCACTTCAAAGGGCTTCATGAGTAGGGTAGAGCCAATGATTACATGTACATTGCAAGAATGATGATTCTGTACCTAACCGAGGCAAGTTCAGAATTGCTATATAGGACGGAATTCGAGGCAGTCATCTGTTTGAAGGGAGGTAACTGAATCTGCTTTAGTAGAATGTTTTTTCTTGTTTATTTGTTTATAAGAGTGAGGAGCACATGACTAGGAAATATTAACTTTGTTTTAACACCTGAAGTCATTTGGTTTTTTTCTAGGTATCCCTTTACCCACGTAAGAATGGCAGTAAGGATTCCTGCATTATTCCCAGGAAAGCTATGCAAAGCAGATGAATCAATGCAGGTAAAAAAAAAAAAATACATGTAAAGTGGAGGACCCTCAACATGTATGAAGGGTTCTGTGACTCTGGACAACACCCAAGTAATAATATAGCAGTGTTTCTTCAGAAGATAAATTAATGTACTTTTCCTGTAATCCAGTATCTACATCACACCTGCAAGCATGGTTTTGGTCTCTGGATTTGCAACAAACTGCATCAATTGTAGGAAAACTCTTATGAAACAACAGATTGAGGGGTGCCTGGGTGGCGCAGTCGGTTAAGCGTCCGACTTCAGCCAGGTCACGATCTTGCGGTCTGTGAGTTTGAGCCCCGCGTCGGGCTCTGGGCTGATGGCTCAGAGCCTGGAGCCTGTTTCCGATTCTGTGTCTCCCTCTCTCTCTGCCCCTTGCCCGTTCATGCTCTGTCTCTCTCTGTCCCAAAAATAAATAAACGTTGAAAAAAAAATTAAAAAAAAAAAAAGAAACAACAGATTGATCAGAGGAAAAGTTGATCCCGACGAATTCCAACGCCTGGAAATTATACTTGAAAGAACAGAGAGGGATAGTACCGATATTAGCCACACAGCCACCGTTGGTGCTGCTGCTAGTGTTTTGGAAGGAGCTGTCACTGACATTAGTCACCTCCTTTAGATCCTGTAAGAGACAATGACCACTCCAAAGGAATCAGACAAAGAGAGATTAAAAAATAAATAAATAAAACTTTGCTGCCAGACAGACCTGGTTTACCAGAGCTGTGCCACTGGGGATGTAACTCACAGCAGAGTAAACACGAAGCCAGCACTCCCTTCCACTTTGTTCCTTACTTTCTTCCACTAGAGAGATTGTAAGAGCTAAATGCTCACTGCCTCAGTCTTCCTCATACCAAAGGGCAGCCAGGGGACACTGATCATCCCAACTGCAGGGGGGGCATCTGTCCAGTCTGCTTTCTTTCCTGCTTTCTTCTATGGCAAAAATAAACATTTAAAAAAATTTGAAAAAAAGACACATACACAGATGTTCATAGCAACGTCTTTTTTGTAAATGTAAAATAATGTAATTTAAGTATCCATCAATATGTTAAATAAATTGTGGTATATCCATAACATGAAAGACTTATCAGCTCTTAGAAAGAATGACCTAGATCTATCTGTACTGATGGGGATAGAGCTACAAAATATGGCGTTAAGTAAAAAGCAACAGCAACAACAAAATGATTTAAAAAAAACAATAAAATATGCCCCATTTACTTCAAGTAATCACAAAGCAAAACTATGTATTACTCTCTGCACTAATTTACATACGTGCATTCATGCAAAAACATCTGGAAGACACACACACACACACACACACACACACACACACACACACACGCCTAACTAGTAACAATGGGGCAAGAAATAGGTTGAAGGGTGGAGATGAAAGCATAAAATCCCTCTGCTCTTTATTATGGGAATTTTACAAAAAGAATGGGTTCATTTACATTTGTATAGCAAAAGAAATTACTGAAACCATTAGTATCCCAAGAATAGATTCCAAAAGCATCAACCCACTGAGCCTTGCAACTGAAGCAAATACCACCCCTCCCCCCCCACCTAATTCCAAGTGTCCTTCCATTAGAAATGTCTCAAACTTAACAGGAACCCATGGGGGAGGGGAAGGAAAAAAAAAAAAAGGACGTTAGAGTGGGAGAGAGCCAAAGCATAAGAGACTGTTAAAAACTGAGAACAAACTGAGGGTTGATGGGGGGTGGGAGGGAGGGGCGGGTGGGTGATGGGTATTGAGGAGGGCACCTTTTGGGATGAGCACTGGGTGTTGTATGGAAACCAATTTGTCAATAAATTTCATATATAAAAAAAAAAAAGAAATGTCTCAAATACTACTGACAGACTGTTTCCATTTAGGAAACTCAACAATTTAAATTTAGAACCACCACACAAAATACACATTTTGATCAACCTCCTACACTTCCTCGGCTCGGCTTTGAGAAAATGATGATCACTTTCATGACTGTATCACACGAAAACGATCACCATCACCTCCACCACCTCAGCCCGCCGTCCCGTAACGCTGAGGCAGTTACCCGTTTGAGAACAGTCCCAGGCAAACAAATTACAATTATTTACATTCCTGCCTGAAAAGAAAGCAAGAACACTCCCTGGAAAGCTAAAATGCACTGAAGGAAGAAGGCGAGACACAGAAATCACTTCTGACAATGTTCAATTATGAGGAAGAAAAAAGGTGTCTTAGCGTTTTCCTCCTTAAAGTGTCTGTGTGCCTCCTATTTCCAGAAGCTCCACACCATCTCCACCAAATTAAGAGGAAATGGGTTGAGGAGATGGAGGCAGTGAAAGCAAATTGTCCATTCACTACTGGCCGCCTCAGAAGTCATTACTGAACGTATTCCATGGGATAATAAATAAAACTGATTGGATGTGTGTGGTTAAGAACATTAGAGAAACCTGGAGCGCCTTTAAAGAGCGTTGTGCTGAGAGAAGAGAATTAAAAAGTGAGGCATTTCCTCTCTTCACATTTAAATGTGGTGGCTTGGGAGAGAAACCATACTTGAAATGGATAGGGGTAATTTTCCATCATTATAGAAACCTTAAACAACCTCTGACTGCTTCTCCCCTCATCTCTTAGCATCCTAGTAAATTGCAGTTATTTGTTCCAAACAAACAGAAAGGCCCTTGGTAAAATGGAGCAATTTAAGGCTGGAAGAATACGACACCTGTAATTCAATTTCATGGCAGCTGGTTTCACAACATGCTCCTCTCCCTTTACCTATGACATAGGAAACTTCCCTCCCAGCGCAGCAACTCTTCCCTGGCTAAGCCCAGGGCTCAAGACAAGAAGTGGACTTTTACATGGACAGAGACACTCATCACAGACAATGGGCAACTCAGCCTCGGTTCCCCAGGCAGCCTGACATCCACTGGGTGCCCAGGCTAGCGGCAAGTTCTTACTCTCTCAATGGTGTGTGTGAAGCGATCGAGTATTCTAGAAGAAGTTCTCTGGGAAAAAGTGCCCACCGATTATCGCAATCTCCAATACATAAGACAATAAAGGCAGAGCTGCACAAAATGTATTACAGATGCAGATATCGATATATAGACAATTAGAAACTGTCCCTTATAAAAGAACTGAAAATAGAATACAAAACTGCTCAAGGCAACCACGGATTAAAATTTGCTCAGTAGACAGAACCATAGGAAGTTAACACTCAGTGACCTGCTACATTCTGATGCTATTTGATGCAAACCCCCATGTTAAGACTGATATTAATACTTATACTGGGCAATTCTGAGTGAGCACTCAACCCTGTGCTAACCAACTACACTGAATTCTCATAATTCCAGAAGTTGAGAATCATTATTGTCACCCCTGTGTTCGAAATGTGAGAAATGAGTTTAAGAGAGGTTTCAGACCACACAAAGTCACACAGCTGGTCAGAGGTTGAGCAGGCAGTTCAAATCCCAACAGAGTGATCCGGAGTCTGAGCACCCCACAGTCTCCCGCAACCTGCAGACGTGGCTCAGAGGACTCTTTTCAAAATGTTCTCATGGAAACTTTTGGCTTCTGCCCAACGTTTATAAAGTACTATCCCACGCATTGCCTTAGTAGTTTATTATTTCAAATTTTACAGTCAGAAAGGGTGTTATCCTCATTTCGTAGATGAGGACACTGAGACTCAAATCAGTCAAGAGACTTGTCTGAAGCTGCACAACTGACAAGCGGAGATACAAAACTTGAACTCGGGGCTGGACACCAAAATTTGCTTTCCCTGTAGCTCAAAGATTGCAATGCATGTTGCCATTCAGGAGGCTGAAATCAAGTTGGACTCACATGGACACAGTCAGCACTTATTAAAAGAGTGGTGATTCTGTTTGGATTTGACAAGAATTTATGGAAAGGCAGGATTTCCAGATATTTCTCTTGGCATCAAGAAATTTGTTGAGGTCTGTGTTTGAAGTGAGCACATGCTGTGTTTTAAGAGGTTTATAAGATTTGCAAGAGTTTAATGATGATTTTTTTAATATTTCTTTATTTTTGAGGAGGGGGCAGAAAGAGAGAGAGACAGAGAATCCTAAGCAGGCTCACATGGAGTGCAAACTCACTGTGAGATCATGACCTGAGCCAAAATCAAGAGTTGGACACTTAACCGACTGAGCCACCCAGGTGGCCCTAACGATTTTTAAAAAAAAAAAAAGGTTTTATTCAAAGAATAAATAAACAGAGAGCACCAGGCAGAGAAATTCCCTTTTTCTCAAGTCCTACTACTCATATTTATTAAAATTAACTAAGAGACGTAGAGAATTAGCATGAGACATAAGGAACAACTTCCCTATTTTGATGGCTGGGGGACGTTATCAACAGTACAGCAACAGCCACAGGCAGGAACTGGACTGTGGCAGATGTAGAGAAGGCCATCCTTCTAGAAGCTCTCTCTTCTATTGGGGGTGGGCCAGGGTGATGGACCAAGTGCTTCCGGTACTCATGAAGAAGGCTAAGGGCTAGAAAGCATTAGCGGAAGGAACTGTGAAGTATCTGGTTCTGAGCAGCACTGTGTACCATGGAAGTCTGCTGAAGACAAAGGGAAGGATTGTGAAGCAAGGTCTAACTTTACACTTGCAGAAATCAGAAAGAATTTAGGACCACCACACTCAACTTTTCCTGTCGTATGGAGCAGAGGTGCACCAAATGGAGTGTCTGAACACTGTGAGAGTCGGTAACGGGGACTCTGGGCCCGTTCCCTGAAAGCTGCTTCCAAGAGTTTTCATGTCTTGCACTCAGGCAGCCTTGAACAATTCTGGAACTTAACTTTTTTGGCCAGAGAGGTCCACTACAGTGCCCTAGGGTTGGGTGTCTTGGGACCCGGGAGGAATGCTAAATCTGCACTGATACTCACCTGTATGAGTAGCTGGGGAAAGTTGAGCATACAGGTGGGGGTTGAATTTATTTAGTGGAGTTGGGCCAATATCCCAGCTATTGGCTCATCAGCAGAAATGCAGGAGTCCTAGCCACATGATGTAGGGGAATTGGGGTTTGGAGTCATAACTTTTAGCATACCATCCGAGCTCTGTCACAGATTCTCTGCATTCTTAGTTCCCTTCTTGGAAGCCCAGCACTCTGATCTATGCCATGAGGAATTGTAATAGGCTGTTTATGGATGAGATGAACGAATCTGTATTTATCGCTGAATGCAAAAGCCAGCCCATCATAGATACCAAGAAAAGTGGGTTTGTCTTCTTTCCTCCCCTTCTCTCCTTTGTGGTGAAAAAGATGAGGAGGCATGTTTAGGCCAAAAGGAAATGCCCATAAGTCTTAAGAGGCAACACCACCCTGGTCGTAAAATCACAGGAAAGCAAAATAGATCTAGAACTCTTGCAGGCAGTTTTCTCTGACGATAGTAATAGGTAACTATGAGAGAAGCCATTTGCTTTTACAGATATCTTCATGGACAGATGCTGTGGCAATCAGGCCAAGCTCCGTGAATGTTGTGGGGCATGAAATATGAACAAAAACTAAGTCCCTGAAATGACGTGCCCCAAAGCATCAACTTTCTGGAGCTTCAATTTCAGGCGAGTTTTAGGCTCACTTTCTGATATGAGGGATATGAATTATTTACGAAAATAGAATAAAACACTAAACTTTTAGGGTTTTCTTTTTTGGTTTTTGTCTGTTTGCTTATTTGTTTGTTTTTAACAGAGCACCTACTGAATACATCGTTGCTACAGCCACGAGAAGAATAAGGAAGGCTGGGGTTCTCCCTGGGTAACAGATCACTCAGTCACAGAATTTTATACAGGCCACTCCTGGAGTCTCAATTTTTCTATCTCCAAAATGAGAATAGAAGAATTATGATGTTTTTCATCATAACAGTAGTTGTGTAGATTGAATGAAACAATACATGGCATATGATGAGAACAAGGCCGGGGCACCTGGGGGCCTCAGTCGGTTAAGCATCCGACTCTTGGCCTCAGCTCAGGTAATGATCTCACCGTTCTTGAGGTCGAGCCCCACATCAGGCTCTGTACTACTACTGCATAGCCTGCTTGGGATTCTCTCCCTCTCTCTCTCATCACTACAGAGGATACCAAGACAAGCTTAGGCATTGCCTCATGGTACGTAAGGCACTCTTGTCCATACCCATGATGGCAGAAAGCCTTTGTCCTTGAATGTTAGCACTGATTATTGGAAACAGACCAAACTGGTTCAGGGCCAAGTCTAGGCAGGTGACTAAGCTGGGTAATAAAACTGAGGCCTGCTCTGAATGGAGTCAGATTTCCTTGTATGCCCCCATATAATTCTGAAAGTAATTTTCAAAGGGCTTTGCAATGGAGCATTGGCAGCATTGCTGAAATGAGTGCATGGTTCACTAAGGTGACTACTTTGAAAAAGACAGCATTATGATTTCAATATGTAAGACCCGGTGGTTTTGTCAGAAATCAGTCTCTTAAAACACTCCCGGCAGCAGAGCCAAGATTTCCTGTCCCTTTGCGTTTTCCTGTGTCACTTAGTACGGCTTTGCAGACACGGTGCAAGCTCAATCAAGCACCTATTCTACCAACTGTGAAAGATGCCCCCAGGTGGTGACCCACGCCTTTGCCCCCCTAATTTCTCTAGATGGTTCAGGACACTTTCTCATTTCAGTCTTGCCACACTCAACTGAAGCATAACCCACTGCTTTCTGCTAAAATTGTATTTCCTGCTCTTCCCCCTACTACCTCCAAAGGCTTCCTATGATGCGAGCTTGCAGGGCTCCTTCGAGGTACAGTAGTTGTAAAGAAACCGGTAGAGTTTCTAGTAGTATCTAGTAGAGGGCACTGAGAGTCCTGACTATGATTCAGTTTAGTGGAAGGACAGGAAGAGTTATGTCAGGGCCATCTGAATGCCAAAGCCCACATATACCCTAGATTAGCACAAACATGAGGGCTCTGGAGGGAATGACTCACGTACATTTCCAAAGGTAAACACACTTTCTAGGTTCTCACAGACGCTGACAGAACGATTTACCCAAGCTCCATAGGCATAGTGGGTTTATAGTCAGTAAATATCATGATTAAAAAAATAATCTCTTAGACAGATTTTGGGTTAAAGTGTGACTCTACCCTCTGATTGCTATGTCACCAGACACAGATCATATATCTCTGAGAGCCTCAGTTTTCTTATCTATAACATAGGGATTCTAATAGTCCCTAACTCATTAGATGTCTCAATGATAAAAATGCAATAAAGCATCTGACACGTAGTAACCATGTAAAAATAGTTGTAGTTATTATTATTGATTAGAAAGTATTCAGGGGGCGCCTGGGTGGCTCAGTTGGTTGAGCGTCCGACTTCAGCTCAGGTCATGATCTCACGGTTAGTGGGTTTGAGCCCTGCATCGGGCTCTGCACTGACAGCTCAGAGCCTGGAGCCTGCTTCGGATTCTGTGTCTCCCTTTCTCTGCCCATCCCCCACTTGCATTCTCTTTCTGTCTCTTGAAAATAAATAAATGTTAAAAAATTTAAAAAAAAAGTATTCAGACCATAAGTATTTGCTTATCCCCTTTTCTATCAAACTGTTAAACAACTGCATATTTTTCTTCATAAGAAATATGTACTTACCAATGTATGTGCAGAAAACCTCTACCATACCAAATGCCATTGTTTTCATGTATTAAAAAAAAAAAAAAAAAAAAAAAAACTTACTCTTCTCATTGAAAACCTGTACTTTTCCAAAAAGGCTGGGATTAGTTTTAAAAAGTGATTCCGCAATAGACCTAAAAACACCCAAACAAAACACCGACATTTGGTTTAATAAATGCCTTACTTGCCTACTTTAGGAAGGAACTGATAACTCTTAGTTTTCATTTCTAGCCAATGGAGATTAAAGCTTGCCAGGTGACAGCAGGTGAGCAACATATAGGATGGCTGATTGGATTTTTAATCTTCACTAGTCTTCAGCAACCCATATCCAGCAATGTCTATCTGTCAGCTACCATGTTAAATTGCCAGCCAATTAAAGGCCAAAGGGAGCAACTGTTACCTGGCTATTTATAGTGAGAGTCACACTTTGTTTTCAGGGAAACATTTTAAATTATTTCCCATAAAAAGTATACAAATTCAAGCTGCCGCTGAATTAAAATAAGAAACGTAAATACTCATCAGCTGTGGAAGATCATTTTTAAAGACTAATTGAGATGTAATTGCTCAAAAATTAAAATAAAATATACAGAACAATAAAATAGAAAATGAAGATAAATTTTAAAGCAAATAAAGGGGAGCATATTTATCTGTGTCTTTAAGCAAGGCAAAATTCTCCAAATATTACCTATTTACCAACAGAAGCAGGAGGAAGCCAAAGCAAGCAAAAGGAAAACTGGGTTGTTATTTGATGATCCTGATACATGAATAGAACGTCAGAAATTTCAGATCGGGAAACTGATGGAAAGAAGTGTATAACCAATAATCCTGGATGCATTTCTTACTTCCCTTTTCTCCAAAGCCATTGTTAGCCCTCGTCGTATTTCTCCCATCATCACATATTCAAAGCGCTTGAGTTCTCCCACGCGAGATGTGGAGTTCCAGGGTAGACTTAAGAACAGGGACCCCAGACCCAGAGCAGAAGTGGAAAACTACTACTACTCCTTATGTGTGTCAGTTTCAGCCTTTGGGGAGAGAAACTGGAGCTTCCTTGGGGAGACCGCAATTCTGCCCTGTAGGGAAGCTCTTATGTGAGCCCATTTAGATAAGCAGATATACTGTTCTTGCGGAAGTCTTGCTATTCTTGCGGAAATCTTAAATCTGGGGAGCAACCCAAGCACAGGTGCCCCTAAGATGTCAGGTTTTCAGCCTAGTGAAAGAAAACGGGTTCATCTTTATCAGAAATGGGTTCATCTTCCTTAGGGCTCTCCCCTTCCGGCCACATTTAATTTTCTTCTATGAATTTTCACCAGACTACCTTGAAAATTATTGTTCGGGGTGAGGTAGGGGATATGTGTAGGCTTTTACTATTTTTGTCAGAGGATTTTCTCAGAGGGGATCATGAAGTTGGAGCCTGACAGGAGAAAGATACAGGTCTGAACTCTCTTCACCGCATGCTGGGAAGTGCCCAGCCTTGGTGCCTGGCCAGGGTCAAGACTCTTGGTGTCCTACCCCTGACATAAGCAAGAACTCAGAAGTGAGTAAATGTTCTGTCAGCTCCTGTGAGGGCCTCCCCTGGGCCTTGACAGAGCAGGTCAAGAGAGTGGCCGGGGCTGGGATCCCCTCAAGGAAATGGATGTTAGCACTATTGGTTGTGGAAGCAACAAAGGGGAATTGGAAAGAAAAGAGGAGAGAGAAGGAGGCAGGGAGAGAGAGGGAGGGGATAGGAGGGAGGGGATGAGTGAGAGAAAAGAAGAAAAGAAGGAGAAAAAAAAGGAGGAGAAGGGAAGGTAGAGGAGGGAGGGGTGGAGAGAGTAGGGGAAGAGAAAACCAGATCATATATTATGCCCTGGGAAACTCTACCACAAAATCATTGCTTCTGATCCACAATTGCTGACTTTTGTTTGTTTTCTACTATAATAGGTTTCTCTCTCTCTTTCTAATCCTGGGGTTAGGGCAAGGACTTGGGCGTCAAATGTCAGTTTGAAAGTGTAGATGGGAACCTTCTGAAACTGACTACTGTACGACCTTGATATGATCTGTTAATCCAAGTTTCAGTTTCCTCAAATGAAAAACAAAACAAAACAAAACAAAAAGATAATAAATCCATTTTCCTTGGAGCTGTTAGGAGAGTTAGGCAAGTAAATATATACCATGCTAAGCGTCCTGTCTGACACATAGCTAGTACGTGGTGCTAATTAGGAAATATCTCTATGACAAGAACGCTACTTAACACCTTCCAACCGTATTTTAAAAAATATCTCCGAAAACACTGATCGCATATGGAAAATGTTATTCATCAGTTCCTTAAATTCTAGCACCCGAAAGTTACTCTAAGGGCAGCCCCACAAAACCTTCTCAAAAACCAAAACAAGGAAACAAAATATAAGTCTCTGTACACCGTAAAGGCGGACTCTCTCAAGACAATACAGAACATCCAGACAAAGAGGAGCATTCCACCAAGGGACGTATGTCCCGGATCCCCCCTGTATAAGGTGCATGACATCTGGAACACACCAAGCAAGGCCACTGGCACGCTCTCCAGGCGGAACTTGGAATTAAAACTTGGAGAAACCCCAGGGCAGGAGCTGAGAATAAGGATGAAAGACACAGCACTGGCTCAGGGCACCTGGCGAAGGGCCTGGCTCATAAATGTAAGCGAGATAAACGAATGAACGAAGGGATGGGAAGAAAAACTACAGGTGACTGAGAGAGGCTGATGAATGTGCTAAGCTATGTCCCATTAAACTGAGAAATGAGGCCAGGGACCCATAAATGACCTCACCGTAGCTAAGTGGTACAATACGACGTCCAGCGTTTGCAGCAAACTTGTAGTTTGGCCGACCTCGAATTACACTCACTGGAGTTCTGTTGTGGAAGATAAAGGGCAGAGAGAAGGAAGGGTGAAGGATTTGGTCTTGGGGAATAAACTCCCAAACTATGGGGGCCCTGAGGACAAGCAAGGTCCTGGCATAGGACTGTGGGAAGAGTTCTGTTTGGCATTAGGATGAAAAACCTCCTCCTTCTCAACACGGCATTTATTTACAGAAATAGCCCTTTCTGCTTATGAGTGCTTTCTTAGCCACAGGCACAGGGGTCCTCTGGGCGTGGTTTCCTTTCAACCTCACAGCAATCCCTGGGGCAGATATGATCTCCATCTCATAGAGGAAGACATCCGGGCTTAGACTTGCTAAGTGCACAGTATTTCTAGTAGATGGTTGGAGCGGGACTCAAATGGTGCTCTCAAGATATATGTTTTTAACTATTTTTATTATTGTCACCATGCTTATACACATTCCTCGATATTCACTGTCTGCCTATGTTAAGTGCGGTAAGTAACAGCATTTCCTTATGAGTGGAAGACGCGGGTCTTACTCCTAGGGGAACACAAACTCTGGCTGGGAATCAGATACGAGAAGTGGACGGCAGAAGAGAGTAATGGTGAGGCGTGGAATGTCTGAGTTTCTGCCTGGGTTTATTCCCTGACTCTGCCTTTCCCCAGCTGTGGGACCTTGGGCATTTCATTCCTTTAAGGCCCCAGTCATTCCATCTGTAAAATGGGGATGGCAATAATAACAATACCTAGCTCCTTTTGTTTTGTGAGGATTAGTTTAGCTCATACATGTATAATACATGGACCAGGAAGTAGCCACCCAGGATAAGCAGCCATTGGACGTTAGCTTTTGTGCCAAGTGTTTAAAGACTGCTTCTATCCACGCTGTTCACTGCAGCCCTCACCACAATCCTGTGAGGCAGGTAGGAGCCTAGTGATGTCACTATCCTGGCAAACTCATGCCCCATTCTTAGAGGACTCTCATAACGTCTCTGCTCAAGCCCTTGGTACCTCTCAGCTATTGACCTCCATTACTACTTTACCAGGAAAAGTGAAGTCATCAGAAAAGAACTTCTACAAGTTCCCAGTATTGAATTTACCTACCTCCACTCATCTGTGCCCATTCTTGCCTTCCGCTTTGGCACGGATGAAGTGTTTGTGTGCCCATCTGTGGTAGGCAGGATACTGGCCTCATCCCACCCCAGGCCCTGTGAATATGTTGTATTACGTGACAAAGGGGAGCTAAACGAGCAGATGGAGTTAAGGTTATCATTGAGCTGATCTTACAACAGGGAGATGATTCTTGATTACTTGGGCAGAGCCAGTGTAATCACATGGGTCCTTAAAAATAGGAAATGGGGAGGCAGAAGAGACAGGTGGGAGTGATCTGATGGCAGAAGGACTGGCCCCATGGTCACTGTCCTTGAAGATGAAAGAAGAGAGCCACCACGAAGGAAGGAGGGCAGTCATCAAAGCTGGAAAACAGAAGGAACTGGATTCTCCCCTGGAGCACCCAGAAAGGAATAGCCCTGCTGACACCTCAATTTTGGCCCATGGAATCCCGTTCCAGACATCTGACCTCCAGAAACGTAGTCCTGCCTTGAGGCAAGGGAACCCAGCTTTATAACCTCATATGAACTAGTCCTTACATGCAGGCTGCCCCAGGAAGGCAGCATGACCTTGGAGGAGGCAGCACTCCTAGGTCAAGAGCATCTTCCAGAGGATTCAGTGGAGTAGCCAGAAGCTTTGGGGATGAGTCCCTCGGCACTGAAGGGAGAATCCACACAGCACATCACAGCATCCACTACAGGCACCTCCCACCATCCTTTCCTCTACCTGAAATGCTGCCCTCCAGATACATGTAAGCCCCTATATTCAACCCTTTCAGACTTTATCAGATATCACTGCTCAGTGATGCCTTTCTTGACCACCTTACTCAAAACGCGTCACCTTTCCACTCCAAAGTTCTCCATCCCCTTCCTGATCTGTTTTCCCCAGAGCACTCATCTGATGCACTTCAATAGTTTATTATTTTTATATTTATAATCTCCTTCCTTACACTAGGTTGAAATCTCCAAGGGCAAGGACTCTTGCCTATATTATTCACTGCTTTATGCCCACCCCTCAGAATAGTACCTGGCCTCTGAAAGAAACTCAGTAAATATTTGTCGAATAAATGGAGGAGAGATAGGAGATCACACAGGATGGGAGACACTGAGTACTTGCCCAAGGTCACAAATAAGTGTGAAAAACTAGCAAGATTCTGGACATCAATCAGAGTTTTTCGACTCTATGCCTAGTGCTCTAAAATTTCGCTGAACAACAAGACATCCTCCCTGATCTCTCTTCGTATATTGTGAAGAACAAAATCAAAGATGTAGAATTGATCAGGATGGCCTGGTAGATTTCTGAATAAAGAGTGAAATCACTGGGGAGAGGGAAACAACACTGGAGTATAATCAATAATGAGTAACCACATTTTGACTCAAAACATACTATTTAATCCATTTTAAAATGTGATCATCACAGGACATTATTCATCCAACAAAAGTGCTGAGTATCAGTTATTTTTATTTAATTTTTTAAATTAATTTTTGAGGAAGAGACAGCGTGAATGGGGGAGAGGCAGCAAAAGAAAGAGGGGGAGAGAGAATCCCAAGCAGACTCCAAGCTGTCAGCACAGAGCCCGATGCAGGGCTCAAACTCATGAAACCATGAGATCATGACCCGAGCCAAAAGCAATAGGCAGGTACTTAACCACCTGAGCCATCCAGGTGCCCCTGAGTAATCAGTTATATATCCGGTACTGAGCCGAGCTCTGGAGATACAGTTGATGAAATAAAGTAGACGTGTCTGTCACCTCCTGGACTTCTGACAGCCTTGTCCTATAATATATACCTAGGCAAGAAGATCTGTGTGTATCAAATGGAAGAACGCTATTGATTGGAAATCAAACTTCCTCTTAAGATTTGATATCTAATGGAGGGAAAAAAATAAACATTTCACAGCTCGCGTTCTAGATGGTATCTCAAGTAATGGAGAGAACTAGTATTTTGGCAAAAGTAAAAAGTCAGTGACTATCTTGATAAAATGTTAATTTCCCACAAGTGACTTGAATTATAAAAACTAGAAAATGTTTTTCCTTCTTATGTTCACTGTGGCCTTACACAGACCTTCCCCAGCAAGAGAGGAACAACTAACATAAGTTTTTAAAGCTATTCGGCAAATTACTTAGTCAAGCCCCTCCATTTCATCCCACAGATGCCACTTAACCTCCAGGTTTCAGCAAGGCTGTGCTAGCGACACAGCAGCTCTTCTCCACAGCCTGCATAGACCAAGAAGCAGGGAGAATAAGTGAACAGGGTTCAATTGCAGCTCCCCAAATATTTGTCCAAGCCCTAAGCCTTGGCACCTGTGAATGTGACCTAATTTGGAAGAGGGGTCTCTACAGATGTAATTAAGTGGAAGATCTCAAGGTGAGATCATCCTGGATTAATGAGATGGACCCTGACTCCAGTGACAAATGTCCTTATAAAAAGAAGAAAATACACGATGTATCTTCTCAGGCTGAGGACTCCCTGAGGAGAAGCACAGAAACACACAGAAAAAGCCAACTGAAGACAGAGGCTGAGATGGAGTTTACGCTGCCACAGCCAAGGAATGTTGGAAGCCACGTAAGCTAAAAGAGGCAAGGGAGGACAGCCATGCAGACACCTTACTTCTTGATCTCTGGCCTCTAGAACTATAGAAGAATAAATTTCTGGGTTTTTTTTTTAATGCTTTTAATGTTTATTTATTTTTGAGAGAGAGAAAAATAGAGCACAAGTGTGGGAGGGGCAGAAAGAGAGGGAGACACAGAATCCGAAGTAGGCTCCACGCTCTGAGCTGTCAGCACACAGCCTAATGCAGGGCTTGATCTCATGAATCATGAGATCATGACCTGAGCTGAAATCAGGAGTCGGATGCCCAACCGACTGAGCCACCGAGGCACCCCTAAATTTCTTGTTTTAAACAATCCAGTTTGTCATAATTTATTATGGCAGCCTTAGGAAACAAATACAGTAAATATTCCAGGGATCGAGAAAAAGGAAGCTCATTATCTTCTGTGCAAGCTCAAGATACAAGCTGCCATCTCCTGTCAGAGGAGAATCTCCATTCATGTAGAGTTTTGATTTCTTTTCCTCAGAGTTGATTAAATCCTGTCTTTTTTTTTTTTTTAACTCAACGTTCCATTGGTCATAGAGCTTCCTAACTTCAAAAATAACCTAGTATTAAACAAGCCAGATGCCAAGTCAATAAAATCACCTCTTGCCAGCTGGTAATATCTGTGATAGATTTACAAGAAGCAGCAAGAAGGGTCTAAATCATGAACACAAACACTTCAGCCTATAGCACGCCCACCCTGGATGAACCAGAGGGAATGCCAAGGCCGTGGAAGGCAGAAGACGTAAGGAAAGAATAGCAAGGAGGCAATTTCAGTGGGATACTGAAAACAACATTATTAATTTTTAAAGTGGAAATGCAATTATTTCAATGTTTGCCTTCTCCAGTATTACAAGTAATACTGATTCCTTCTCTTTTGAATTATGTTGGTGCTCACCATCAACTTAACACATTTTATACTTAACTCCCTATAGTTTTACACCTGCCAGTTAATTGTTACACAACTGTCTTTATAACTCACCCTGTGAGCTGTTTTAGTCTAGAGACTATCTCCTATTTTCCTTTCTTATATCCCCAGTTTCTGTTCAGGGCTGAGTAAAAAAGAGGAGATAATTAAGAGATAGCTAGTAATTGATTTTTAACTTTATTTTCCTAGTCATAAGCTTCTACCCCAATATTATAACTATTCTTCCTAATGAATGTTGAAGCATTGCTATGTCAGTGTATCAGTAGATCTAAAAAAATATATATATAGGTAGCATGTTCATATACGTGTGTCTACACAACAGATACCCCAACACACACATGCTAACATGAAGCAGAAGTATTTGACCCCAAAGCAGTTCTGATAACAACTATCATCATATCTGAGAGTTCTAGTAATATGTTAGGTAATTATTTTTCACAAAGGAGAACAAGAAAGATGAAAATATCTTCAATATAACAGACAATGGAGTGTTTGCACAGATAATATTAGAACCAAAATATTCAAGTGTCCCAATCTGAAATATTACACATTGCACTGTGTATAATTAGTTATAAGCCAACCCTGGCTTCAGAATACTTCAAAAAATTTTAAGAAAATTCATAATAATAATGTTAATTTAGTGGTTATTCTGGTCCAGCCATAGTTCTAAATGCTTTATGTTCATTGAACTCACTTATTTATTAAATCATTAAATATTTATGGAGTTTGTGATGGTTAATTTTATGTCAACTTGACTGAGCCAAGGGAAACTTAGACATTTAGTCAAACAAAATCCATGTCTCAGAGGCTTTACAATCTATCACTGAATCTGAAAGGAGAACCGTAATATAGCCCCAGTAACAGTTTTTTTTCATCCCTGTTTTACAAATAGGACACAAAGAATTGCCTTAACGCCAGACCTGGGTCACTAACCAAGTGGATTCCAGTTGCTATCACATTAACCTAGTACATCTTAGCAGGGTCCATTTTAATCTCTGATTTTATTGATTCATGTCTCCTCGGTTTAGCAAACACATGCTGTGTGGATACACATCTGCATGTGCGTGTGCCATGTAAGTACACTTCCTTCTGCAAGTTCAGTCAAATGTGGTGTTACAAGGTAGGTAGGAAGCGAAAGTGGGCCTTTTCTTCAGGAGTCAAAGTTTAAGAAGCAATAAACTTCAACCAAAAAACAGTCTAAAATTACTGATGAGCCGGAGATACTTTCAAACACTCTTTGAAATAATGCTTTGTTATCTTTCACAGACAGAAGAGTCTGGTGGGATGTCCATAGTCCATATAGTAGAGAAGTATGAAGGTTTGGCCGTCAGCAGTCACAGTTTTAGGTCTCAGTTTGACTAGACTTGTGAAACTGGCCTATCTGCTTACCCCAATGGCGCCTCCATTTCTGACCTGCAAAGTGGGGATAGAAAGAATATTTGCCAGGGCGCCTGGGTGGCTCAGTCGGTTAAGCGTCCCACGTCAGCTCAGGTCACGATCTCGCGGTCCGTGAGTTCGAGCCCCGCGTCGGGCTCTGGGCTGATGCCTCAGAGCCTGGAGCATGCTTCCAATTCTGTGTCTCCCTCTCTCTCTCTGCCCCTCCCCCGTTCATGCTCTGTCTCTCTCTGTCTCAAAAATAAATAAACGTTAAAAAAAAAAAAAAAAGAGGGGCGCCTGGGTGGCGCAGTCGGTTAAGCGTCCGACTTCAGCCAGGTCACCATTTTTTCGGTCCGTGAGTTCGAGCCCCGCGTCAGGCACTGGGCTGATGGCTCAGAGCCTGAAGCCTGTTTCTGATTCTGTGTCTCCCTCTCTCTCTGCCCCTCCCCCGTTCATGCTCTGTCTCTCTCTGTCCCAAAAATAAATAAACGTTGAAAAAAAAATAAAAAAAAAAAAAAAAGAATATTTGCCTCCAAAGGCACTAGCAATCTGGTGAAGTAACAGATAGAAAGTTCTGGGCACAATACCTAGACCAGACAAAGCCCTCACTAGGTATTAGGTAAAAATGATGAACAGAGATAATGCGGCTAAACTCAGGCATCAATTTAATATTTTAACACATATGTGCAAAATTAATATTAAGCCTGGCAGACAGGAAAAACATGAATTACTTGTGCCTTTCGCCTTGGAAGATGAAAACACAGCACCCATTTTGTGAATCCACAGTACAAGATGACTTGGTCGCCTGGGTATCAGGGTGGGAGCACCGATATTCAGCAAATGAGCACTTA
The DNA here is from genome assembly GCF_022079265.1 of Lynx rufus. Classification (NCBI taxonomy): domain Eukaryota; kingdom Metazoa; phylum Chordata; class Mammalia; order Carnivora; family Felidae; genus Lynx; species Lynx rufus. The sequence goes on from NW_025814823.1 coordinate 191,722,768, forward strand.
CCAGGTGTCCAGTCTGTACCAGACACGTCACAGACAACACAGCTCAATCAGCGCACCTCATTCTCATAGCCACAATGTGCAGCTGATGTTTGTCTGAATAGCTTCTGTGATCCAGGCCCGTGTTTGGTGCCACATGTCAGTGATGAGTAAAATTAGGAGCTCCAGGTCTAATAGAATTTCTAGTCACTAACTAGTCGGTAACGACCAATTGGATGAAATGCTTATCTGGGCAAGCTTTGTCGGTCAAGAGCGGGAGAGTGAATATTTTAGGTTTTGGAGGCAGTGGTCTCTGATACAACTATTCTACTTTGCCACTGTAACACAAGGCAGCTCCAGACAATATGTAAACAAACAAGCATGCCTGCATTCCAATAAAGCTTTACTTGCAAAAACAGGAGACCGGCAGGCTGCAGTTTGAAGATCCCTGGATAGTGGAAGAAGCAAGTAACTCACAGCCTTGGGGAATTAAGAAGAGCTTCACTAAAACCGGGAGGGGGGAGGGGTTGCTAAGTGAGCAGTGCTTTGAAGAAACAAGGCTCCCTAGAAAGTCAGAAGGGAAAAGAGAAAAGGTACCTCCTGGCAGTGGGAATGACAGGGCAAAGTCATGGAAGCGTTAAAGGACACGGCTTGTTCCAGAAGAGTGAGGTACCATGAGAACTGGGAGAATGGGGTCAGAGAAAAATGAGCAGAGATTTAGAAAAAGCCTTTCTGCACATAGCTCTGTGGTGGTTGGAAGCCAAGTTCATATTATCTTTCGGTATTTCTAAAGGTCGAGCTGCGTTTCCCCTCCCAAAGCTAAATGATAACATGATGCAGTTCAAAAGCTGGTCATATCAAATTGCCATCTAATCATTTAATTAAAGCCCCATGCTGGCACCAGCCATCCTCAGGGCCCATTTTTCATTTGGGCACATTTCATTACACTTTTCAAAGCAAATTTGCCTTTTCAAAGGCGAAAAATGCAAATGACTAGGTTTGAAAGGAAATGCATAACACTCTGCATAATGACAGGGATTTTCTTGGAAAGCAGTGATGCACAGACAGAGCTATCTTTAGGGGCTGAGGGTGGCTTATCAGCCCTATAGGAACTCTACATGATACTTCATTACAGCACCAGGATGCAAACGGAAGTGAAAATACCAAATAGCAGAAAGCAAACAGCCATCCCCGTTTCCTTTTTCAGCATCACTGAAACCACATTTTGAACCAGGATGCATCCTCTGGACTGGCAAGACCAAGGCAGGCATTGATAAATGGAGGACATTTATAGTGTGGCCAAGAAAATGATGAAAAGCTAGGAGGGACTGACCTGTTCAAAGATAGGAATAGGAACACCTAAAGGCCGATTAACATAAAGCATTCACATGCAAATTAAAGTATGTTCAAAAAAAAAATATTCTCAGGAATCAGAAAACACCTCCCGTTGAGACAGCATAATGTATGTTGGGGGTGTGCCCAGTAAGAGAATGAAAGTGATCTTAATAGAAATCAGCATCTTCCTCCTAGGGTCCACAGAAACTCTCAGAAGCACCGCATTCCCAGTCACTTGGGTCTTTCACCTTGGAAGAACAAGGCGCAGCACACATTTTATGAATCCACAGACCCCAAAGTGAAAAGCAATAATAGTCCAAATGGGAGAGACTGGTACATACTAAAAGAGTTAATTCACTCTTTACCATCAGGGAGAGAAGAAAAGCTTAACTTCAGGATTTCGGGGAAAGCATTTCACCCTGTGAAAGCACCACCAACAGCATGCTGAGGTTTAGGGTCTCCACAAAGTTCAAGGTTGCAGACGCTTTAGATCTGCGGCCAGAGTGCGTGTGGATCTCTCAAACAAGAGCTGACCAGGGAAGTTCACTAGTTCTGGAACCGGAGCTGGTTAGCTCAGCAAAGGCCTCACTCTACAATAGGCTAATGTCCTCATTCTATTCCTCATACAGGAAGGACGCTCATCCTTAGCCAGGCTGCCTGCAGACCTAGGCAGATGGAACACTACCCCAAATGTGGCATTCAGTTCAGAGTACCATCCCACCTCACAGACAAGGGGGAAAACTAGAGCACAGTAGGACGTTTTGATATAGCCTGCCTCACATGTTTTTTTTTTCCATTTAAATATAATATAATATATAATATTATAATATAAATATAATTTAATATACCTACACAAAAGTGCACACATCATGATCACCATGAACATACCTGTGTAGCAAACAACTAGGGAGAAAAATCATAATAATTACTTTAGCACCAGAAGTTACCCTCATACCCTCTTTAAGGAGGACCACTGCCCTGACTTCGAACAACATAAGGTAGTTTTGCACGGGTTGTATTCTTGCACAAATGGAATCATATAGTATAGCCTATTATGTCCGGATTCTTTGGGCCCAAATTAAGTTTGTGAGATTTACGCATATCATTTAGTCTAACTGTAGCGGGATCTTCCTCGTTGCTGAATAGATTACCATTATGTGAATATACCACAATGTATTCATCTATTCTACTACTGGTGGTAGCTTGGGTTATTTCCTGCTTTGGGCTTTCAAAAATAGTGCTTGCCATGCCTTTTGGTGAGTGTGGCAGATTTTGATTTGCCACTTTGATGTGGGAAAAAACATGGTGGCATGGCATTTTGACAGGGCAATGTCAAATTTGTCCTGTTAAAATGCGAAATCCCCTTCTTTTGTTTAGGGTAATGTATGAAGGAGACATTCCTGGTTTACATGGACCATCCTCAAGTCCGTCCCTGTCCCCCACGATCCTGTCTAGTTCAAGGGGCTGAGACTGAGGAGAAATACACAGAAATGAACACTTAAGAAGCCTGGCAGATCACATACAATATTAAATCACCCACCTAAAAGAGAGAACAAAATATGCTTTCAAAACCACGTAAGGATTCCTTAAAGAAGAAATTTTAGGTAAGAGGGTTTCCTGCCTCCGGCACAAGAATCAATAATTACAACAGACTCTGACAATTTGAAGAGTATCATGTGCTAGCAGTTGTTAAAAGAGAGAGAATATATACAACTCCCTATAATTCAAGCCCTCAGTCAGGAAAGGCTATAGAAATAGAGAGGAAAAAAAGATAAATTCTGCCTGCCAGGAGCAGGCTCAGGGAGACAGAAGGGTGAAAGGCTTTGGGGCAGGGAGATGCAGTGAGCATTTGTCGGGCCTTCCTAGCAATGATTCTCCCTTTCTTTCTGAATCACATCCCAAATTTCTCATCTAGTGATTACAATGGTACTTAACCAATCACTGGCTTTAAGGGTGGACACAGACTGACTTAATCCAACCAGGATATCCCATGTTTGTAGCCTAGTTACTGGTTCAGAGATGTGTTTAATCCACTTCCGAACCAATCCACAGAATTCCTTCTCTTGGTCACAGACATTAGCCTGAGGCCGGTAGGACACATGACCTAGTAAGATAATTCAACCACTGTGACATGCAGTCTTTTTAGTGAAGGTTAAAGTACAGACTCCTATACTACTCCATTCTGGCCTAAGTGGTGTGAAATAGAAGCTTTGGAGAGAAAAGTTGGATATGGCAGGAGGGGCATGAATCATGTTCTGATAATATTGTTTTTGTCTCAGACGGAACTGTAAGTGATGTAAGACGAATTTCCAGATGTGTCTTACACAGGTTAATAGACCCTCTTTTTGTTATTTTTTAAGTTTATTCATTTATTTTGAGAGAGACAGAGAGGGAGAGAGGGAGGGAAGGAGGAGAGAGAGCATAAATGGGGGACAGGCAGAGAGGGAGGGTGAGAGAGAATCCCAAGCAGGGTCCACATTGTCAGTGCAGAGCCAGACATGGGGCTCAACCCCATGAACCATGAGATCATGACCTGAGCTGAAATCAAGTCGGACATTTAACCTACTGAGCCACCCCAGGCACCCTGTGGATCCTCTTTTTAAAAATCCAATTTGAGTTTGGTTTTTGACTTGCTTGCAACCTAAACTTCCACAAAGTGAAATAAGCGAGGGCTGATCTGGACGTGGAAAGGATAAGAGGCATTCAACAGGTAGAGCTGGCATGAAATTGTGTTCCAAGAGTACGCACAGTAGGATGAAGGCGGTAAAGGAGGATCTGTGGGCAAACCCAAGTCAAGAAAGGCACCACAGCAAGGTGGGAGACTGTACTATGCGTTGGATTAAGACAGATCAGAGGTCAGCAAAAATTGTTGTGTTTGTAAATATTTTCAGTTTTGCAGGCCAGATGACTTGTGTCACAACTACTCAGCTCTGCCACTGTGGTATGAAACCAGCCACAGTCAATACGTAAACAAATAAGCACATTCCAGTAAAGCTTCATTGATGGACACTAAACTTGAATTTCACATAACTGCCACATGCCACGAGGTACTGCCCTCATTTTGGTTTCTTCAATCATTTGAAAGTGCAGAATCATCCTTAGCTCATGGACCATAATTTGTGGACCCCTGAGGTAGAGAGAACACAAAACTTCTATATTCATATTCTTCTTCGACCATATGTTCGGTATCTAACACTGGACAAATTAGTTAATCTCTCTAAGCCTATAACTTCATTGAAACGATAGGGACCATTATAGGTCATAACCCATAAATTTGTTCCAAGAATAAAATAATCTAATATATACAGAAATGCTTAGCAATGGCGTGCCTGGGTAAGCTCAGTTGGTTAAGCAAATGACTCTTGATATGGGCTCAGGTCATGATCTCAGGGTTCATGGGATCGAGATCCCCACATTGGGTTTCATGTGCTGACAGCAAGTAGCCTGCTTGGGATTCTCTCTCTCCATCTCTCTCTCCCCCTCCCTGGTTCATGTCCCCTCTCTCTCAAAATAAATAAATGAACATTTTTTTAAAAAAGGAATCCTTAGCAAATTGTCAGAAGGACAGATGAGAAAGTGAGGACCTATTTAAGATAACCCATAGTGTGCATTTCTAGTTTAGGGAATGCAGATGTTTATTAGCATATTGCTTTTCATTTCAGTGCAACATTCAGTGTGTGTGTGTGTGTGTGTGTGTGTGTGTGTGTGTGTGTGTTTTGTTATTTTGAGAGACAGACAGAAAGAGAGAGATAGAGAGAACAGGAGAGGGGCAGAGAGAGGGAGAAAGAGAGAGAGAATCCCAAGCAGGCTCTGCACTGACAATACAAGCCTGACACAGGGCTCGAATTCAGGAACCGTAAGATCATGACCTGAGCCGAAACCAAGTCAGACGCTTAACCAACTAAGCCACCCAGGCGCCTCTGCGCTCACTGTTTTTTAAAAAAAGAGATCATAATTTTTTGTGTGTGTGTGAGAAGAGGGTACCCTGCTTCCAGTCCTACATCATGCATTGCTTTAGAAAAAAATTCTTTCGCAGAGACTCAGCTGAGCTAATAAAAATTTTAAAACCCACGGTCACTTCTGGTTTGAACTGCATTCGTCGGTTTAGATAATTTATTCATTGACTAATTAGTTCAGCCAAATCTTAGAGACTATGTCTCTTTCTATGAGCCCAGATGGTACCCCATCACACAGATGATGGGGAATAAGACCCCATACTCTGTTTGTCAGACACCCCACTGGGTAACTGATAACCAAAAAATGGTTCAGTAAAGATTTGCATTTAAGGTCTCTTAAGGTCCTCTGATTCTCTCCATCACACAGTAAAGATCCTAACCCCGTTTAAGATCATTAGCAAATCCCAATCTTCATAAATATCACAGGGGAGCTAATGAGACGATTTAGAGAAGGTTTGCGGCTCATTGTATAAGAGGGCACCAAGCCAGTTTGATTTCTCTGGTCCAGGCTACAGGGAAACCAACAACAGTTTGCTTTTGCTTGAGGGATGCAAACAAAAAACAGTGTAATTTGGTTGAATAAATTTGTTAAGGCAAGAGATTGGGATCCATATTAATAGCAATGCACCTGCAATTGAAGGTGTATATTTTTCTCAAACTCTTGCCTCTCAGGCGGACAGTCACCAGGTAAGCAGCATGTCTTTATTGAGTATGCATGTCAGGAACTGCACTAGAACTTGCAATGTATCATCTTAGGAAATCTTTACAATTCCTATGAGGTAGGTCCCATTTTCCCAGCTTTACAGGTAATAAAGGTCAGGCTCAGAAAGATCATGCTCTCGCTCAAGTTCCTAGAGCTGGGGAGCCTGTGCTCTCCTCTCCATCTCTCCCGCATATCTCTTTGCCCACTCTTGGGGTCACAGTGAACAACAGCACTGTGTTCCAAACCAACGTGTGCCAGCGGGGGGTAGTAGGCAGTCAGTTAAAAATTGGTCCTTCCTGCTCTCTTCCACCTCTATGTCTCACATGCTATTCTTTAACTTAATCTTGATTGCATTAATTTTCCAAAGTACCTCTGTAAGTAGTTTCTCTCCCTCTGGGAGCTGAATACTCTTATACCCATTTTACAGATGAAGAAAGTAAGCCTGGGGAGGTAAAGTAACTTGCTCAAAGTCCCAAAGTAGTGGACGAATGAGCTCTATTGCTACCTAGATCCGGGTCCAAAGATCACAGTATTTCTAAGATTCTAAGACTTTGAGGAAATTCATAAAGGTTCCCTCTGTATCCCCATCCTTTTTTTTTAATGTTTATTTATTTATTCTGAGAGAGGGAGAGAGAGAATCCCAAGCAGGTTCCACACTGTCATCACAGAGTCCAATGCGGGACTCAGTCCCATGAACTGTGAGATCATGACCTGAGCCGAAATCAGGAATCAGACACTTAATTGACTAAACTACCCAGGTGCCCGTGTATCCCCATTCTTATATAGAAAGTTCCATCTTTTTATGTAAACTATATATATATATATATATATATATATAGTTTAGGGGTTTATGTTAATATTAAGCTAATAATCTGAGCCTCAGTTTCTTCATCTGCTAAATGTGGCTAATAATACCAATACTACTAGGTTGTTAGAAGAATTAAATAAGGAAATAAGTAAACCATCAGTACTCTAATGGCTATTAAAAAGAAGCCTGTCTATCTTTCCATCTGTGTCCACCCACTCCCCACACATCTACCTCTCCCTCTCACTATCCATCCGTCGCATATATTTGCTGACAGAATGAAAAGGCAATGGTGTGGAAAGCTGGTTTCCTGGCCCACCTCCATTACCAGATCTACTGCTCTAGTCATCTCTGCCAGGCTCTGTGGCCCCCATCCATAAAATGAAGGGTTTTGCTGGATCATCCCTAAAATGCCCAATATTCTGAGACTCCATACAAGTTCATCATCACCCTAGTACTCCATCACCCTAGGTTACCGCTACATTCAGTTTCCCAGAGTGCCAGGCAAGGGGCAAAATCATGTGCAGTTCTGTCCTCATGATTCAGCTGGTTTGGGTGGCCACATATTCCAAAGAAAGCTATAATTAGGGATGCCTGGGTGGCTCAGTCGGTTAAGCAGCTGACTTTGGCTCCGGTCATGATCTCGCAGTCCATGAGTTCAAGTCCCATGTCAGGCTCTGTGCTGACAGCCCAGAGCCTGGAGCCTGCTTCCGATTCTGCCTCTCTCTGCCCCTCCCCTGCACATGCTCTGTCTCTCTCTCAAAAATAAATAAGCATTAAAAATTTTTTTTGTAAATTTTAAAAAGCTATAACTAGTCTGGGCAGTGGCTGATGATTTCACTGTGGTTATATAAACAGTAACTTTCAAGCCACCAAGGCTGTATTGTCTGGATATTAAAACGTGCTCTGTTTAAGCTAGAAGTATCAAGCTCTATTTAAATCTCTAGAAAGATTGAAAAAGAAGAAATCAGGGAGGGCATAACCCTATCAGTATTAAAATAATGTTGTATTTTTTAAGGTTTCAAAATACCATTAGGAAAAGAGCTTTCATATTTATCAAAAGTCTAACTACTTGGCAAACATTTGATTAAACTCTCTCAGCAAGAAAAATACAGTAGAAACATCAGAGACTTGGAAGCTGGCTACACCTGGCTTCAAATCCCAGCTCTGCCCTAAGTCACTGGATGATTTTGGGTCATTAATCTAATCTTTAGTATCTTGATATCCTCAATTAGAACACGAGTATAATGAGAACTAACTTACAAGATGATTATGATGATGAATGAAATAAAATATGCAAAGCATCTAACAGTGCCTATGACTCACAGTACCTCAAAGTCAACATACCCTAAACAGAAATAAGAATTGTTTTCTTCTACAAACCAGCGGTTTGCATTCCAGTGTTTTCTGCCTCAGTGGACACCAGCAGTCACTCAGATGCACCAACCAAAAGCCTTAGATTTCCTCATCACCCTCCTACTGCTTATAACATCCTCCTTCTCATCTGCTTACCTCTTCAATTTCTCGAATGCAGCCCCCTTCGATCCATTTCCACTGTCACTCTTCATGCTCCCACCCTGTTGATCTGAACTGCACTATCCCACCTGAACTGGCCTCTTCACATCTGTCTCTGTCTCCCCTCCAGTTGACTCTCCACAAAACATCCAAAATGATCTTTTAAAAAGCAAATCTCCACATGTCCCTCCTTGCCATTCAGCCCTCTGGGTTCCCTCATACACCTAGGATGTGACCAAATTTCTCACTGTGATCTTCAAGGCTCTGCCTGAGCTGGCCCCTGGCCATGTCTTCAGTTCCATTTTAACTCACCATCCACCTTGTCCTCTGGGTTTTGGTAACACTGGCCTTTCTTGTATGCCTGGAGGGTTCCTGGTGCTCTCCAGCCACACAATTGGTACTGATGCTCGAATACTCCCCTTACCAGCATGTATATATACCTCTATTCTTTTTTTTTATGTTTATTTCTTTTTAAGAGAGAGAGAGAGAGAGAGAGCAAGAGCACAAGGTGGAGAGGAGCAGAGAGAGAGAGAGGTAGACACAGAATCCAAAGCAGGCTCCAGACTCTGACCTGTCAGCACAGAGCCTGGTGTGGGGCTTGAACTCACAAACTGGGAGATTATGACCGGAGCCAAAGTCAGATTCTTAACTGACTGAGCCACCCAGGGGCCCCCATATACCTCTATTCCTAAGGGAAGTCACTCCTGACACCTGAGGTTGAGTCAGCCCTCTGCACATGCTTTCATGGCTTCCCAGGCTTTTCCTTACAACCTACAATCACTTGCACTTAAACACTGATGTAATGCTTTGCTTGCATAGGCCTTGCACTAAAATCTATAAATTCAGTGGGCAGATGGGATCATTTCTGTTCTTACTATCGTTTTTCTGGTAACTAGTATAGAGCCAGGCCCAGAGTAGGTGTTCAATAAGTATTTGTTTAATTCTTTTTTTTTTTTTTTTTTAAAGTAGGATTCACACCCAGCAGGGAGCCCAGTGCAGGGCTTGAGCTCACCACCTTGAGATCAAGACCTGAGCTGGGATCAAGAGTAAGACACTTGGGGCACCTGGGCGGGTCAGTTGGTTAAGTGCCTGACTCTTCATTTTAGCTCAGGTCATGATCTCACAGTTCATGAGTTTGAGCCCCATATCGGGCTGTGTGATGGCAGTACGGAGCCTGCTTGGGATTCCCTCTCCCTCTCTCTCTGCCCCTCCCCTTCTTTCTCTCTCTCAAAGTAAACAAATAAACTTAAAAAAAAAGGTCAGACACTTAAATGAATGAGGGGCACCAGATACCCCTCAATAAATATTTTTGAATCAGTGAGGATTCTCTCCCTTTCTTTTCTTCCCTTCCCTGATCTCCTTCCCTCTCAACCTTCTACAAATATTTACTGAATATTCACAATATGCCAGTTACTCCATTTCGTGCTCTTAACATTCTTTTCCAAGCTCTGAATATTTCCAGTAACATGGACCTCATTACTCCCCCAAATTTTCGTGTGGGGACAGTTCTGATAGCTCTTTTTCAAAACAAGAGCTTTATAAAATTTATCTCTATGCAGCTTCTGTTCATTTGTACATGTGGCTTAAGTTTTGCACTCAAAATCAGAATAAAACCATTGGTGTTTACAAAACTCTTGGTATGTGTTTGCTACCTCGGGCTACCACCAATATGGTGAGATTTGTCCTCCGCTTCATGGTTCCTACATCTTCAATAGCATGCCCAAAGGCAGACAAAAGGAAATCTATTTTAAAAATTACCCTGATGTCATAAATGTATGTTAACTATCAGCCTGCAAAGACAGAAAATAGGAGAGGCAAATATAACTGAAACTTAGGGACAAATTTACAAATCTACAATCATAGATTCATCATACTCTTGTAATTTTTGGTTAGACTATCCATCTTTGCCACTAACACATGAGTTTCTTGAGGGTAAGTTTATATCTTCATAGTGTATGTCTTGGTCTAGCACTTAGTACAGAATGCCCTCAATACAAAGTTGTTGAACAAATGCAACAATGATGGCTATTACAGTAGCTTTCTTTTTTCAAGTTGAACAACGAAAACCTGTGTTTTATTCTGGACTCTAACTTTTGATGTCATGTGGGCAAATGAGGTAATCAGTATCTTGAGATAGAATAATATCTAAAATAGATTGTTTCTTTTTAAGTTATAAAACAGTACACATAGTGTGATTCCATTTGAGAATGGGGAAAAAAACACATATGTGCCCAGAGATAGATGCACAGCATATGCCTACACATTGTCTGATATCCACAAACCCTTAACAGGTAGGTGTTTGTAGGAATTGATTTGCCTAAGTGGGGCACACAAACACATTTACTTTTCATTTCCTACCAAACTGTACGGTTTTGGATTTGTCTGGATTTTGATTTGGTTTTACCTTAATTTACAGTAAGTATATATTACTTCTGTGATTAAAAGAAACAACTTACAGAGTTATTATGGAGAGCAAAGTGATCAGGCTGATACAGGGTCTGGATGCCATGGGAAAGGAATTACCACAAAGAAATGGAGACATTCGGCTTAGAGAAGGCCAAGGCAGAACACAATAACTGCCTTCAAACTCTTGGAGGGCTGTTGGCATGCAGGAAGCAGCCGAGTGCCCTCTGCAGGGAAGAATGAGGATCACTGAATGAACAGAAGGCTCAAGATGCAAATGTCAGCCAACTGCAGTGAGGAAAAGTTCTTTCCCACCTTTGAGCTATTCAACAGAAAAATGAGCTGCTTTGAGGTAGCCAGTTTGACATCAGAGAAACAGAGATCTCTGCCAAAGAGAGTCTGTGAATAAATTTCAGGGGTCAGTGAATCCCTAACCGTAAGTTCAAAACAGTGTGCATGTAGACATTTTTCAGAGGAGCAGTTCCGTAACTTGTTTCAACTTCCTGTAAGATTCAGTGGCCCCAAAATAAAGAAGCACTAGCAGGGACAGGATTACTACGTATCATTCCAGAGAACAAGGGGATTCATGTACTCTTGAAAAATCTTCATCGTCTCATCTATAGCAAATATGAAAAATTAGAAAAAAAAGTACAGTTCCAGAGTTTCTTGGTTCTCCCTCTATACAAATTATGTAACATTCAAAATTACATATGACAGTTTATTGAAGGCAAGGACTATGTCTCACATAGGGCTCTTTTTCCTCTATAGCAAACACAGCTTCTTGTACAAAGTAGGTGCTTAGTAAATGTTGAATAAATACACGAAGCAATATAGGAGCACATTTCTATGAGAGAATTTTCCCTTTTGACTGCTTGATGTAGTAATTACATCAGTAGGGCAGAATTCCATATAGGAATCGGTAGTGGTGGAATGATCATAACGACAGTAATGATAACTAAAATGTTATTAAGCATGTACTATGTGTCAAGCACTTCATTAAGCTTTTTATTTGTAATAGCATGAATAATTCTCACAGCAACTATTTAAGGAAAATGAGGCTTAGATGAATTAAATGATTTACCAAGGTTATATATCTAGGAAGTGATTCACATCAAGGCAGATCAACTACAGCATGTGAGCTCTTCACTTCTATGGAAAATTCTACTGAGAGTCTAATAATAATACCTGGATGTTGGTGTCACCTCTGTCACAGCTGTGTGAAAAATTTAGGCAAGGTACTTCTCTACCCTTTATTTTTCACATTTGTCATGTGACAACAGTATACTAAGAAAAATCTGGGAGACGGCATAGCACGGTGATACAGAGCATGGGCTGTGTTTATTCATTATTAGCACATTTTACTCTACACACTTGATAATAATTATAATATTTGCTTTGAAATCTGCCAGTTCTAACAGCTGGGTCACCTTGGGGTTACCTCTGTTTATTGCCTTGAGTATGTCTACATTTTTTTTCTATTTCCTCACATTTATATCTAGTAATTTGGGATAGTATCCTGGATATTGTGCATGACAGTTTGTGCTGGCTTCTATTATGTTCCTCTGAATAGGTGTGTTTATAGTTGGTGCCATCTGCTTATTTTAGCAGACATTCAGCTGGACTTGGACTCCAAATTCTGCCTGTATTATGGCATCAGCTGAATCCTGTTTGATTCTTGTAGCTTTCACACTTGCATAGCTCAGGGATCATCTAGTGATTTGGGCAGAGCTTATTACAAGGCTTCCCCTTGGGGTGCTCTCCCTTCTAGATTCTCTTCTTCATTTTCCAGCTTCTCAAGTAGCCTCAAATTCTTTCTTCCAATTCCTCATACCAATAAGACTACAGGTTTTAGCTCACACAGCAGTAAGAAACCATTAAGTAAAAGTCATAAAAACAGGACACTCACCCAGTGCCATTCTCTTCTTCCAAGTGTCAACTCCCAGACCATTTCTGCCTTCTTTAGGTCACTCTCCATTGTGTCCACAAAGTTTATACACTTTGAGGTCTGGCAGACTCGAGTCACTGCCCTGACTTTCCCTTAGAGCATTCTAACCATGGTGCTGATAATGGATTATGAGTGACTTCTCAGCACTTACAGCCATTTATCTCCACCACAGTTTACCCCAATATACAGCATTTTCATTTTCTAAGTGTGCCATAACATGGAAAAGATTTAAAAACACCGTCTTAAACAAAGCTACTCTACCTTTTACCTCTTTAGAGCCTAACTTTTTCCCATCAGTCAAATAGGGATAATAATGATATCTACCCGAAATAGTAGTATTGTAAGAATTAAATAAGATAATGTAGGTAATGGTAGGTAATATGTGAGATAATGAATATATAGGCATTCATAAAAACCTTGATATGATACTAATATTGTTTATTTTTAAATTATTAATAACTATTAATGCCAATGTAACTCTAACTTTGGTGATTTAAATAATATCACTGATTATTAATGGTACTCTAACTGTAATAGGAGTATGCCACCCCAAATTACATGAGACCATTCATAGTCTCTATTCATGAGACTATTCATGAGTCTCTTCCTCCACCTTGTAAGGAAAATGTGTCTGCTTATTAGGTTCCTGGTTCCTGTATCTGGCTCCTAATGAACTGATAAAGATAAAATCAGTAAGAATGAGAGCTAATTTTCCAACATTACCTTATTTTCTAGACCATTGCTATATCAGGTACTGTTCTAAGCACTTGATACATAGAAACTTGTTTATTCCTCAAATCAGTATCATGATACTGCCATTATTATTATTATTATTATTATTATTATTATTTTTACCAAAGAGGAAATTGAGACTCAGACTGGTCAAATATCTTGCCAAAATTAAAGTTAGAAAGGGCTGGAGGCAAGATTTGAATCCAGGGAATGCGTTACCAAGATCAGCTTTCTCAACAATCATAATCTGAAGAGTAAAGACACAGAACTGAGGAAAATAAAAAGGTCAAAATAATTTACTCTAAAAGACACAGGGGACTACCTGATGGAGAAAAACTTGGATCTGTAAAAGAGGAGGAGGCAAAAAGGAAAGTCTAGAAAGGGATGAATTTTGGAGCAAGATCTCTGGAGAGTCTGAGGCACTCAGCTGAGAACTCTGGGGATGAACAGATTTGGGGAAGATGGATGGAATGTATATCTTTAGCTATGTTGCCGTGCAACATGCTTTGTTTTGACCTGAGATAAAGATTTAGGTTGCTTTAATTTTTTTTTTTTTTTTTTTTTTTTTTTTTTTTTAGTTTCGGGCATGAGATATTTTTGTCTCTGCTAAACGTGATACCATACTGACATTGACTCTCAAACCAGTGCAGCTTCATCTGGGTGGTGATGGCGACTCTGACTGTAAAACAGACAACAAGAACCATGAGGCACGATGATAAAGGGGAGAAAATAAGAGGATTTCACGTTTAAATGCTAATTTTGACACTTATTAGTCGGGTCCTTAGACAAACTATTTAAATTCTCAATGGGATTGTTTTCTCATCTGTGAAACGGGAATAAAAATGTCTACTTCACAGGCATATCGGTAGGATTAAATGAGATAGTACATAAATATATCATGCACCTAATAGGGTGCCCAGCATTGTGAGGGAACAAAACTGTTCAATTTCCTTCCCCTTCCCCTTCTTTCTAAAGTTCTCAAATCAAAACATCCCCTACAGGGAACAGCTACTGCCTTATGAGAAAAATCATTGCCAGAGTATCAGCACTCTGGTTAGTGGCCCAATTACGCTAATGCCTATTAAATTCATGTATATTTCAATAGACCATACATGATACCAGGGCCAATAGAGGAGAGAAAAAGGCAGAGTGATTAATGAAGCCCCAGAAACAGCCAGCCTGATGCCTCATAAACAACCACATGTTTGTTTACTCATCCATAATTTGTTTACTTTTCCTTTTTGAGGCCCAAACTCAGAAAGCACTGTCAGATGAGAAATTCAATCTGAAGCGATTCCCTAGGCACAATGATCCTGGGGCAGACCCCACTTTATTTCAGGCTGACAGCTGGCACCTGTGGCCTGCAGTGAAATACTCTCTGACACTGATGAAAAGAGACAGGTGGCAGGGCTGCCACCAAATGCCACATTTGATTGATAAAGTGATCTAAGTATCACAGGCACCAAGAATGTCATTAGCAATCACTGCTTCCCCTGTAGAAAGCACCCCATGGGCCAAGAAGGCAACAGAGAATGTAGCCCCTGGGTGTCCACATATACAGACCTATGTGTGTGTGTGTGACTGGACATGGTTCCCAACGCCATGGCTCAAAGAGCACAGGATCTGGAGCACGGGAAAGCTGGGTTCCAATGCTGACTTGGCCGCTGACGAGCGATGGGGCCAAGGGTAAGTCATTAATCTTGTGAACCTCAGCTTGCATCCTTCTCATCTCCTTTCTGCGTGCTGAGCAGTTAAACAGCACTTCCTCAGAGAATCATTCCCTGATCAGCCCCACTCCCAGACCAGTTTCAATCCCCTTATAATATAGTTGAATAACACCTTGCATGGTGTTCACATCACACTTGTAATTAGATAAGTGCTGATTACTTATGAACTCAATGCCCATCTTCCCACTAAATTATCAACTGCATGAGAGATGAGACTGCATCTTTCTTGTCAAAGCCAATCTGCCTTGCACATTCATCTCCCCTAAGTCTGTTCATCCCCAAATATCTCATTCCATGTGCTCCAGACTCTCCAAAGACCTTTCTCCAAAACTCATCCCTTTCTGTTGTTGTTGTTTTTTTTTTTTTTTTCCTTTCTCACTCCTCTTCTTTTACAGACCCAGGCTTTTCTCCATCATGTATCCCCCTGACCTTTTTTTGTGGAAATCAGTTTAATCTTTTGGCTTCCCTGGTTCTGTTTCCGTATTTTCCAGATTGTATTTTTTGAGAAAATAAACCTTCATAGGAGATTACCTGGATTTAAGCCTGGGCCCGGCACTTCCTAGATGTAAGACCTTGGGCAAGATGTTGGACACACTGGCCCTCTCTCTCTAGGACCTTGATGGAAAGCTAGTTAGCACTTAGTGTTCCAGGCCTGCAATTCCCTTCACCTGAATCTTTTCCTGGCAGTCTCTTTCTGAAGGTTCAGGTCAAACACAACTCCAGCGAGGCTTTCCCTGAGCCCATACCAGTCACTCACGATCCCATTATCCTTTTAAGTTACCTCTGTGGCACTTAACTGCTGGATAATATGATCTCATCTGCTTACTTGTTTAGCCTCAGTCTCCCTCTGCAACAGAGAAGTTCCATGAGGACAGATACCTCTCTCATCTTGTTAACCATAGTAGCCCAGCCCCGAGGACAGTGCCTGGCAAATAACTGTCCTTTCATCAAATAGATTTGAATACATGAATGAAGCAACAAATGAATTCATAAGTAAATGAATGAATGAACAAAACTCACTGGAGTACAGTAAAGATTAAGTAACAACAACAAAAAAGTGAAAATGTGGTCTTGCGTCAGCCAGGGTTCCCAGTTACAAGCAGGAGAAATCAACTGCGGCTGATCTAAGCACAAAAAGGATTTGATTGAAGGGTATTAGTTAACTCAAAGAATCCCTGGGAGGATTCAGAATCTGCTACAGGCTGAAAACCAAATATTTACAACCCAAATCCAGTCACAGAATGATGTGGTAAGAACATCACTGCTACGACTGCCCCCAGGCACCAGACAAGGCAGCTTGTGCCACAAGAACGTCTAATGGTTGGGAGCGGTAGCGGCGGTGAACGGGGGTGCTGACACTGTTGATCCGGGAATCCTCTGGGCACAAACGCTGTCCCCACAACAGTCCCTGGGCCCCAGCATCAAGTCATCAGCTCACAGTCCAAGTCTGCAGCAGGTGTAGCCAACTGGCAGACTGTAGGCCAGATGCCCACCCTATTACTAGGGTGTGGAGAAAGCAAGTGGCCAACAACTTCCACTTCTGTAACGGAAGAAAGGCTATCACTCCCACCTTGAATCAGCAAGTGAGTTTTCCAAACACAGGAATGAGGTTCAGACGCTGAACAGTCAACAGTGACGACAAATTTCCATTACAATGCTCAATAAATATTAACCACAAAACAATCCGATTACCAAGAGCTTCCCTTTTAGCAAACAACTGACAGTCAATTTTTTGAAAAGGGGAAGGCACAGAAAAACCTACTGCTTAATTCTCTAAAGCGGGACCAAGTTGGAAACACACACTTTGCAACGTCTTCATGAGTTATTCAGTTTGTCAACTAGCTGGATATTAAATGTGCTTGCATATTGATTTGAGGGAACTCTTGTCCTACATAGTTCGGTGCTACACACAGCACACACGCAAAATCATTAAAGAGGTTTCTCGCCGCCACAGCTCTGGGGATGCAAGCTTGCTCCCAAAGACGCCAGGCCATTTTCGTGGCCTGCTGCTCACCACGGAAAGAACCTTCAACTGCTTTCCAAAAATGCAGATGTCAAAGGCTCTTTACTGAGGCACCTGCTGACTTCATGGGGCTCTGAACTCTGCAACATTCTCTAACATGAGTTAGCTTCGGGATGCCCAGTCCTATCTGATACAGACTTGATCCAACTATGCCTCAAGATGCCCAGCCACTCCTAACCGAACTTGATCAATTTGAGTCACTCTCCCTGGAATGTGAATCTTGACAGATATCCTAGAAATACAACAACAACAAAATGGGAGATGGCGCTCCCTAAATATCCTGGTGCCTAGATCGTGGTTTCATTCAAATTCCCATTGTTTTTTTGACGCCGGTGCTTAGCTTTCCTTAATTCTGTGAGTTTTTCATATATATCATCAGATTCTATTGCTTTAAACAATGTGTGTGTGTGTGTGTGTGTGTGTGTGTGTGTGTGTGTGTGTGTTGAAAACATCCAAATATACTGTCTTAACAACTTCCAAGTATACAATAGAATATCATTAACTATAGTTAATGGTAGACATCAGAATCTCCAAAACTCATTCATCTTGTAACTTAAAAGTTTGCACCCTTAAATATCATCTTTCCAAATTGCTATCCCCAGCCGCTGGCAACCACCATTCTACTGTGTTTATATGAGTTTAGCTTTTTTAGATTCCACATATAAGTGAGATCATACAGTATTTGTCTTTCTCTGTCTGACATATTTCACTTAGCATACTGCTGTCAAATCTCATCCATGTTGCTGCAAATGGCAGAATTTCATTGTTTTTTATGGCTGAATAATATTCCACTAGTGAGTGTGTGTGTGTGTGTGTGTGTGTGTGTGTGTGTGTATTACATGAACATGAATAGGGGGAGGCAGATATCTGTTTGACAGAGTGATTTTATTTTCTTTGAATATATAACCAGAAGAGGGAATTGATGGACCATCTGATGTAATTTTTGACAAACTCCATACTGTTCTTCATAGCAATTAGACATAGGAATTTACATTCCTACCAACAGTACAGAAGCACATTCTTTTCTCCACGTTCTCACCAGCACTTATTACCTTTCATCGTTTTGATAATAGCTACTTTAACAGGTATGAGGTGTTATTTCATTTTGGTTTTGATTTTCATTTCCCTGATGATTAGTGACGTTGCATATCTTTTCATGTATCTGTTGGCTACTGGTCTATCTTCTTTGGAAAAACAGTCTACTCAGGTCCTTTGCTCATTTTTTTAATCTTGATTTTTTTCTGCTATTGAGTTATCTGAGTTCTTTAATATATTTTGGATATGAAACCCTTATCAGATGTATGGCTTGTAAATAGTTTCTTCCATTCTGTAAGGTGCCTTTTCACTTTGTTGATGGTTTCTTTTGCTGTACTGAAGCTTTCTAAATTGATGTAGTCCCATTTGTTTATTTTTGCATTTGCTGCTTGTTTTTGGTGTCATATGTAAAAACTTATTGCCTATTCCAATGTCCAGGAGCTTTTTCCCTAAGTTTACTTCTAGGGGTTTTATGGCTTCCAGTCTTACATTTAAGTCTTTAATACATTTCTAGTTATTTTTTATGAATGGTGTAAGGTAAGGGTCTAATTTCCCCAGCACCATTTAGTGAAGAGACTGTCTTTTCTCCATTAAATAGATATGGTTCCTTGTCAAATATTAGTTGACCATCCATGCATGGATTTCTTTCTGGGCTCTCACTTCTGTTCCACTGGTCTATGTGTTGTTGTAACATACTGTTTCGTCGACTACTATCGCTTGGCAATATAGTTTGAAATCAGGAAGTGTGATGCTTCCAGCTTTCTGTTTCTTTTCTCGGGATGGCCTTGGCTATGCAAGTGCTTGTGTGGCTCCATATAAATTTTAGGATTATTTTTTCTATTTCTGAGAAAAATTCCATTGGAATTTTGATAGGGATCGCACCACATCTACAGCTTTGGGTACTATGGACATTTTAAAGATACTAATTATTCCAATCCATTTAGATGTGCCTTCAACATCTTTCTTCAATATCTTATAGTTTTCAGTATACAGATCTTTCATCTCCTTGGTTAAATTTACTCCTAAGCATGGATTGGTTTTGTTTGTTCGTTTGTTTTTGATGCTGTTATAAATGGGATTGTTTTATTTCCTTTTTGAATAATTCATTGTCAGTGTGTAAAAATGTAACTGATTTGTGCATGCTGATTTTGTGTCCTACACCTTTACTAAATTCCTTTATTAGTTCTAACAGCTTTTCTTTTGCTGAAGTCTTTAGAGCTTTCCATATATAAGATCATATCATTTGCAAACATAGACCATTTTATTTCTTCCTCTCTGATTCACCTGCCTTGTATTTTTTTTCTTGCCTACTCCTCTGGCTACTATGTTATGTTGAGTAGGAACAGTGAGAGGCATCCTTGCCTTCTTTCTGATCCTAGAGGAAATGCTTTCAACCTTTCACTGTTACAAATGATGTTAGCTGTGGGCTGGATATATGTGGCCTTTGTTATGTTGAGGTACATTCCTTCTGCATCCAATGTGTTGAGTTTTTATCATGAAAAGGTGCTGAATTTTCAAATACTTTTTATGCATCTATTGGGATGTCCATATGGTTTTAAGTTTTATTCTATGTATACGGTGTGTCACATTTACTGATTTGTAGCTGTTGAACCATCCTTGGGGATAAGTCCCATTTGATGATGGTATATGATCCTCTTAAATCACTGTTTAATTCAGTTTACTAGTATTTTGTGGAGAATGTTTGCATCCATATTCACCAGGGACATGGGTTTGCAGTCTTCTTTCCCTGTAGTATCCTCACCTAGCTTTGATATATGGGTAACACTGGACTCATTAAATGATTTTGGGAATGTTCTCTTGTCTTCAGGGTTTTTTTTTTTTAAAGATTTTAAGAAGGATTAGCATTAGTTATTTAATGTTTGGTAAAATTCACTAGTGATGCCATCTGCTCCTTGCCTTTTCTGTGTCAGGAGATTTTTTTGTTACACGTTCAATCTCTTCATTCATTATTGGTCTGTTCAGAGTTTCTATTTCTCCATGATTCAGTCTTATTAGGTTGTATGATTCTAGGAATTTATTCATTTCTTCTAGTTATCCAATCTGTTGGTGTATAATTGTTCACAGTCGTCTCTTATGATCTTTGGTATCTTTGTGGTATCAGTTGTAATGTCTCCTGTTTGTTTATGATTTTATTTATCTGATCTCTATTTTTCTTGGTAAGATTAGTTAAAAGTTTGTCAATTTTGTTTATATTTTCAAAAACCCAACCCTTACTTTCACTGGTCTTTTCTATTGCTTTCCTACTCTCCATTTCATTTATTTCTACTGCTAACTTTGGGCTTAGTTTGTTCTTTTTTTTTTGTTCCTTAAGGACTTAAGGTATAAAATTAGGTCGTTTTCTTGAGAACTCTCTTTTTTCTCAATGTAGGCTTCAAAATAGAGACTCTGGGGTCTTCTCAGACCCTCTCTCTCTCTCTCTCTCTCTCTCTCTCTCTCTTTCTGCTGGCTCTCTATCCTGCAAAGTCACGCTAGGTGCTGACCGCCTCCCATTTGCTTTCCCTAAGATGATGCTGAATGCTCAAGTGGCTGTTTTCACTCAATCTCACACAGTAGGGGAGCTCTCTGTACATGTTGACCAGTCAGTCATCTGCAAAGGCTGGCACTTGCTACCACTGGGGGCACACACAGGGTGTCAGCCAAGGGGTAGGGAGTTGTAGGATGAGGCATGAGGAGCATGGGAGGAGCCTCTGTGCTGGCTGGAGTGATCCACAGATGAGATGTCCCCAGGGGCTCATGGATGGGCTTCCTGATTGGAGTCTGCAAACTGGTTAGCATGGACCAGCATCCCTATGATGCCCTCCCAGAGCTCTGGCTGTTGTCCTCCCAGTCCTACCCTACCTTCCAGTTGTGTAGCACATCTCTGTTTTCTGGATGAGGCAAAACCAAAATGAGCCTCTCTGGCAGCATCTCACACAGGTGGGGAAGCCAGGCATTCACTAAGTTTTGCCCATGGGAGACAGTGTGGGCCAAGAAGGTTTCTCTTGCCAAAGAATGAGCTATGCCACTTGAGGGAGAGGTGACAGAGGTAAAGTAAAATTATTCCTCGTACCCTTTTCACTGGGTCCAATCTTGGATTTTTTTTTTTTTCCAACAGTGTGCTAGGACTTCTTTGCTGAATTCTTAGAATTTTCCAAAGGCATTTTTATCTTTGGGTGATTGTCAAAATCAGTTTACTTCAAGGAGGAAGACAATAGAAAACTCCTTTTCTGCCATTTTGCTGATGTCATCTCACAATGAGCTTTAAATTACAGTCTCATCTGGAGATAACCTGAAGATGATTAAATTAATGATTAAAGTTTAATTAAGTACTTTTTATATTGCAGGCTTTGGGGCAAATGCTTTATAAGCACCATATCATTTTAGCCTTCACAAAACCTTCAAAGTAGATACTCATTTTATATCCAACTTGCAGTTGAGAAAGTTGCAACTTACACAGGTTAACTTCCTAGCCAAGGATACACTCATGGGAGTGGCTACACGACCCATTCCATCTTAAGCCAAAGTCCATGCAGTTGACCCCTATGCACTAGATGATAAGAACGGGATTCATTCATTCACTCATTCATTCATTCAATAATTATTGACTAGACATTTCCCAAGCAGGAGACTAAGGGCTAAGGTAACAGTGTGGGACAGAAATGGTATTAATGTGTGGTGAAACAGTCCGGAGCCATGCTAACACCTGGCACAGAACATTTGAGACAGACATAAATGTCAAGTGCTATCATCCTTGGGGGAGGAGTGAGCATAAGGTGTGCAAGACACAAGGCTTGTATGGCTACAGTAAATTGAGAGAGGATAAATGAGTAGAAACTGAAGTCAGGTTGACAGGAAGAATCCAGATGCCATGGGAACTTCGGAGTTTGGCTTCCAATTGTCGTTCTATCTCTAACAGTGGTGTGTCCTCAGGAAACTCACTAACCCTGCCAGGGTTGTTTCCTGATTTGTAAAAAAGAGAATGGAGATGCAGGAGCAGGGGACCTGAAAGGTCTTTCCTAGTCCTGGCATTCTGTGGTGAGATAGAGAACACAATGGATGACAGGAAAGACAAAAACTGAATAATGAATCCAGCCTCATCTGGTGGTCACCTTGAACATCTCCATCTTTTTGTGTGTGAGTCAATGTGAGGGTTTATAGATAAAATTACTCTTTACAAATATTGTAGGCCCATCTGATAACATGTTTGTTTCATCATTCATTAAATAGAAGGAGATAAGCCAAATGCCCCTGACATTTACAGCAAGGAAATTAGAAACATTTTGGAAATCAGTGAAATGCCCACCACTCTGATGAAACATTTTAATCTGATGAAGGTCCAGGGTGAGGTATTTATTAAGCGCTTACATTTTACTGAATCTTCCAGAGAAACAGCTCCCAGAACGAGCTATTTTGGATGTGAATGGGTCAAATGATCTTTGAACTGCAACAAGACAAAATAATACATGAAATTCGGTCACATACATAATGGAAAATGAACCTAAACATATTTCTTATGAGCATCCCTAGTTATGTAAAATAGGCCCAGGAGAATACCTTGGGAGGACAACAATCTGATAAGTTAAAGGCACAGACAATGTCTAGAGTCAAGCTTGCGACCCAGTATGTACAAGCTCAAAAAAAATCTATTCATTACTTCAAGAAACTTACATTCTAGAGAAAACCATTCCTATGGTTAGGAAGTAATTAATTAAGTATATGAGTCACAGTCTGGAAAATGCTACAATAAAATAGATAGTGTCAAGGAAGTCCGTGATAAGCTGATGAAGCTATCACATTGTGGAAAGGAAGTGAACTGCATTAACAACAGACAGTAAGTGGTTGAAAGCAAATCTGAACCCAGGTTTTCTGGTTTTGAAGCTATACATTATCTTACCAAATGAAATGCTAAGAATAGCTGACATACTTCCAGACTGAATAGTAACCTGGAATTCAGTGCCAAAGTACTAACAATACTTCTTTATGTCAACTAAGAAAATGTATTATTTGCTGGGATACTAGAAACACCGGCTCAACACAACTGGATAATCTTACTTATCTCTTCAATAGCTCCTAAGCTACTAAAAAGCAAAAACCCACAACTTTTATGCCTCATATAGAAATAATTACATAAATGACATTAAATGAAGAGAACTACAAAGACTTTGGAATACTTCTGGTGCATGTGTAACTGAGTCTGTTTAGGTTGAAGTATATTCACAGATGAGTGTTTATAATACAAAAGAAATAGAAAAAACAATCCATTAAGGTGTTGAAGCAATTTTTCACAAAATAGTTATTTGAATGTTTTCTACTTCCTTCTAATTTCTTATAACTCCCCATGAAACTCAGAATACAGAGCATATAATAAAACTTATCCATTAAAACTAACCAAAAAAGGCCTTCTGATTTTAAAAGCTTTAAGAAAACTAAAAAGAATGAAACGAGATTTTTCCTTGATGCTTAGTGATTTTACTTTTCATGTGACTGGTCTCAAATACCATATGATTATTCAGTTTAGTAACATATTCCAGCAGCATACGAGAAACATCCATATGCAACCATTTGCAAATGTTAAGCTATTCTAACCATCATGGAAGATCATAGTACTTTGACAACATTAAATAAGCAGAAAAGAGGAAAATAAAAATGAGTAGCCCTGGACTCATAACTTCAAAACAAGATTATATACAGCTTAACATTAAACCTGATGGAACTGTCAGGGATTATGTTTATTATGATGGTTCTCGTTCAAATGTGACCTTTCACCTCAAAATCATTTCAACTAACGAGGGCAAGCATATCTTAAGCCTTAAGTTTTCAATAGCTCTCAACAGTTACCAATGTAAATAAGTATTGGATTGCAGAATTTCTGAATTGGAAGGGACACTTTGGGTCATCTCTCCCTACGTCCTAATTAATGATATTTGGCTAGTGTTATTTTTAGACCATCAGAATACATGTAGGACATAATTTGTTCGTTATGAAAAGTCCATGAGCCAGAGTGAGACTACACTACTTCTGGCCCTTCATGGAGGCCTCCACACCTGCTTCTCCCCCACTCTCCAAGGAGGGGGCACAATGACCCATGGGAGGGATATTCAAAAGACCGTTTCCATTGACCACAGTGCTCCAACAATATCACAGAACCTAATATGTGCTCTGCTGTCTAATATTCTCTCTTCCTCCCTCTCTAACCTGCAGACACTGGAAACACACTTGGCCTCTACAGCATGCCCAATGGATTAGCAAAGTCCTTCTGTCTCAGTGGCTGAAGTTGTTCAACTCATTTATCTCAGACGTTCGCCATCTCTTGCACACCCTCTAAGTGTACCCCACTGACACAGAACGTGTGTGATCATTTTTCTGTGTGAAAGCCTTCTCCGGTTGTACACAGGGGCATTCCAGGGATCCGGACATTCCAGGGATCATGATATGTGGCATGAGAAATATGAAGACGAACAGAAGAATTAAAGAATCTCTTACATTTGAGTTTTCTTTGGCAAGAAAGGGAGGGGAATCACAAGGGCACAGGGAAGATGTATGTATGCCATACCTTCAACGCGGGGGGAGAACATATACTGTGGTGTAAGCCAAATACTATCAGCACAAAGAAACCAGAGCAAGGAAGTCAATCTGGAGAACCCTAGACGTTTCCATAGGGAGGACCTTTGGGCTTTAAAGGGCACATAGGTCTTTTCCCAAGGGAGACCAGAGATAATGACATCATGAAGAGGGAGAAAAATCAGTGGAATATAAGCAGGCAGTGGATGCGGGAAATGGAGTGGAAATGTCATGTAATCAGGCAGCACAGTAGGCACACAAAAACGAAGGGCTGAATGAATGATTATTAGGGTAAAGGCTGTGGAGGCGTGAAGGAGGGTGACGAAAACCAGGAAAAGAGTTTGAGAGTCAGTGCAGAAGAGCTTTCAAGTCTGTGCTGCAACGTAAGGACGGCATCTGGGGAGCAGTGAGAGTCTGAAGTTTTGACAAGGGGCAGGATGATCTAGATTCATATTTTAGAAAATAACTGAGGGAAAAAACTGTGGGACTGGTTGGAAGATAAGAGATTAGGGAGAGAGACTATCTCAAGGGCTGAGTTACTTGAAGAACTGAGATTAAATATGATGAGTAAGTGTAATAGACCAGTGATAGAAGAAAAAAAAAGAAGGTGTTTGGAAGAGAATATGGCAGTAAATCGCAAAGTCTCTATGAAAGGATAAGGGAGAATACAACATGTTTCTTTTCTGAATATCAGGTTCATACAAAAGTGTTCACTGAGATAAGAAATCCCTGCAATTCCATTGAAGGTGCCTCTCATTGAAACTTCTGTGGGTACCTGGGTGACTCAGTTGGTTAACTGACCAACTCTCAATTTCGGCTCAGGTCATGATCTCACAGTTCGTGAGTTCAAGGCCCACACTATGACAGTGTGGAGCCTGCTTGGGACTCTTTCTCTCTCTCCTAAAATAAATAAACTGAAAAAAGAATTTTTTTAATAAAAATAGAAACTTCTGAGCAGGTACATATGGCGCTAGGAAGCAGAGATGACCCATTGGGGACAGAAAGCCGGCATAATCCTGGCCTCATGAAACATATCACCTTCTCACGTCAAACTGAAGACCAATACTTCAAGTATGGAAGTAAATGTATTCACACTGGTTAAAACCAGACAAAAATCTACAAAGCCTGTAATAATTTAACATTAGATTAGGGGAGCTTGGTGGCTCAGTCGGTTAAGTATTTGACTGGCTCAGGTCACGATCTTGCGGTTTGTGAGTTTGAGCCTTACATCAGGCTCTGTGATGACAGCTGGGAGCCTGAAGCCTGCTTCAGATTCTGTGTCTCCCTCTCTCTCTGCCCCTCCCCACTTGCACATGCGTTCTCCCTCTCTCTCTCTCTCTCTCTCAAAAATAAATGAAAATTTAATAAAATACAGTAAAATAAAATTAGATTAGATTAGAACTGGAATTACTGTGGGGATCAAAATTAGAAGAAAAAAAAAGATTTGCCATACACTTTATGCCCTTTGGACTGTTTGAAATTACTATAATGGGGAAATATTATTTTTAACATTTAAAAATTCAATAAAGATTAAAAAGTAACTAAAAATACAAAGTTCAATAGGCCCCCAAACCCAATTTCAAAAGGATTCAAAATATAAAGAGAATTCATGTATATTTTAAAGATGCCCTTGAAGATTCTTGCTTTGGGTTGTTGCATAAATATGCTTAATTTAATTTGCTTGCCCTGAATGTTACTGAAAACTTTGAAAGAGAGAAAATCCAATTTTTTTCTTTGCTTGTTATTGAATGTGAGACCCTGAAGACATTCATATTCTTTTATAAGCACTGTGTTTTTCTCTTTTCTTTAAAAGAATAAAGGCAAAACACATTTTGTTTTCTATAAATCAAGATTTGATTGATTGATACAGAATGCCATCCAAACCTTATATCCCCCTTTGAAGAAGCAAGTCAATTTCTGTATGTGTAATTCATTTAAAAAGCCATTACCACAAAGAACCTTTCCTACTGCTTCTATGTTACGTAAAGAGAGTCACCTAAGGAGTGGGTATGAAACAGTAGCTACATTTCTTTCTTCTTTTCTCCAAGTTCCTTAATAGCAAAGGTCATGACATATTATTGGGAAGAGAGAGAATTATTTACAATGGTCTTCTTTTGCCCGTATTGCAGAGATGAGATTTCATTCTATCATATTGCAGACCTGACTCCTTTTTCTGTGAGCATGCCTTTTATTATTTTTTAATTAGCATGTATTTGTTCTTACTACAAAAGTAATATGAATTCAAAGTACAAAGATTCAAAAAATATCGAAAGGTGGTAAGAAAATTAAATGGACTCGGAAAGAAAAGGAAGAGTAGCCTCTGACTTTCAGAAGCTGGCCTGCCACTCACAGGTGGCCGTGTTATTCTCCTGCTGGATCTAAGCCACCTTACAGAATACCAGCCTCACACATGATTACTCTGAGACCACGACAAAATGACACAAAGCAGGCCACTTCAGAGTTTTGTTCAGGCATTGACTATCACAAGGTCACTGTACCTCCCACAAAAAATCAAGCACTCCCTCTCTCAGCCAAAAATGTATGACAGTGACTTCTTTACCAGTTACAGCTCTGTACTCACCCCAGTCTTCTCTCTCCCTAGAGGTAAGATTGATCAGGATGCCTAATCACAGAACTACCCCCGCTTTCTGGTAATACCCAGAGTGAACCCCTTGCTGCCTTATAACCTTCCACAAGTCACTCAACTAAAGCCCAAACTCTATAATGGGTCCTTTCTAACACGCTTCTCCCAAGACACCCCATGATTTTCCATGGCTTTTGTCCTCCCCAGCTCTAACTTGTTCAACTATTGAAATGTCCCCAAAAGTCTTTGGCTGGAAGGCACTGACGAGACCTACAGTGCTGTCACCGTCACACTCTGCTAGATCTCTTCTTGCCTTGCACTGTGACAGATAATAGTGAACACACACTAAATGATTAACGGCGTTTCAGTCACTGTTCTCGTGCTTTACCTACATTGTCCAACTCTAATCTTAACCCTATGAAGTGGGTAGGATTATTTCTTTTTTAGCGGTGACAGGCAGAAATGGAAAGATTAAGCAGTTGCATTTTATTTTTTTTTCAACTTTTTTTTTTTTTTTTTTTTTTTTGGGACAGAGAGAGACAGAGCATGAACGGGGGAGGGGCAGAGAGAGAGGGAGACACAGAATCGGAAACAGGCTCCAGGCTCCGAGCCATCAGCCCAGAGCCTGACGCGGGGCTCGAACTCACGGACCACGAGATCGTGACCTGGCTGAAGTCGGACGCTCAACCGACTGCGCCACCCAGGCGCCCCACCAGCAGTTGCATTTTAAATCAAGGATTCTCAACCATGGCATATTTGGGGCTGGATATGTTTTTGTTGTGGGGAATGGTCACGTACATTACAGGAAGTTGAGCAGCACCCGTGACTTCCACCCATTAGCTGCCAGAGTCATGTCCCCCTCTCCCTCAGCTAAAATAACCAAAAGTATCTCGAGACATCTCAAAAGTGCCCTGGAGACGAAATTGCCCCCAGTTGAGAACCATTGCTTTAAATGATTGGGATGATACTGTGCATCATTTTATTTCCAGGTTTTTTTCACTTGAGGTTTTATTCTGTTTTCCCACTGTTAATATACTTTTTACTTTCTGAAATCATAAATCTTAACGGGTACAGAAATATATTTACACCACAATATATTTACAGATTCCCTACCATGGACTATTTCATTTGTTTTCAATGTTTTTGCTGTTTAAATAATTCCCTAAGGAACAACTCTGCACACAAATTATTTTCAATCCCTCTAACTTTTCTCCTTCGACTCAATTATTAGGAAAAGGAATTATTGGACTACAGGGGATCTTTATTTTTCTTTTTATTACTTTCAAAAAGTGGCAGACCATTTACATTCTTTTTATTCACCAATTTGTCCCACTAATATAATTAAACAAGATACAGGTTTCTTTTCCAACTCTCTGAACAACCTGTTTCATTTGTATCCTTTTGCTGAAATACATGTACCTCAATCTTTGCTATATTCAGACAGCATCATATTTGGAGCCAGAAATCCAGCATCCATACTTAAAAGCCACCACAGGTAACAAAAATATGGGATGAATGGGATGAGACTGTGAACAACAAACTTGTGAAGAATCTCCCATGCCAGATGTACTGGGTTGAAGACAGTTCCCCAAAATTCATGTCTACCCAGAACTTCAGAACGCGAACTTATATAGAAATAGGATCTCTGCGGATGTAATTAAGTTAAGATGAGGTCGTACTGGATTGGAGGAGGGGGCATAATCCAGTGAAAAACGTCCTCATAAGAGGGAAATTTGGGCTCACAGGGAAAGTGCAAGGACAGACACACACGCAGAGAAGGCCGAACACTGCCACAAGCCAAGCTCACCAAGGATGGCCAGCAACCACCAGCAGTTAGGAAGTGGGAAGGGAGGGTCCTGCCCTCGAGTCTGCCGAAGGAACATGGCCCTACTGACAGCTTTCAGACTCCTGGCCTCCAGAACTGTAAGCAAATCAGTCTGTACTGCTGTAAGCCCCCCAGTTTGCAGTACTTTGTTGCAGCAGCTTGAGGAAGCTAATACCCCAGGATCAGGACGTGGCCTTTACTCTGTCCCTGAAAAGCCACCGAGGGAAATTCAGCAGGAAGCTGTCGGTATCAGAAGAATGGTTATATGTGTGCATGTATGTGTATGTGTGTGTTGATTACCGTCACCGTCATTGTATAAAGGCAAGAGTATTTAAAAATTTTTTTTTTCAACGTTTATTTATTTTTGGGACAGAGAGAGACAGAGCATGAACGAGGGAGGGCCAGAGAGAGAGGGAGACACAGAATGGGAAACAGGCTCCAGGCTCTGAGCCATCAGCCCAGAGCCTGACGCGGGGCTCGAACTCACGGACTGCGAGATCGTGACCTGGCTGAAGTCGGACGCTTAACCGACTGCGCCACCCAGGCGCCCCAAGGCAAGAGTATTTTAATACCAATGTAGGTTGGCAATAATTTCAGATGATTATCAAAATGTAAATAGGATGTGTATAATTTCTTACTGTCCTCATTTTGCCAAAGACTGGTAAAAATCCAGTCAGGGATCAGCACAATTCCACCCTGGGTTCATTAAACCCTTGCCAATTCTAGTCTATTCACAAGTGCAACAACCTTCACAGTCTCCCCTATAGAGCGTCATGACCATGCACACAGGAAGGGGCACAGGAAACACCAGCATTCTGCAAACGTTCTCTAGAAATCAAATGTACTCTCTTGCATTTTCTTAATATTTCCACGCGTACAAGCAATTTAGGTTTAGTAGAGAGTAAATCATAAAAAATCTGAACCTGAAATAAATTCTGGAGATGCCGATTCAATCTGTTCCTATAACCTAAAGAGATGCCGAGCTCAGGGAGCAGGAAGACTTACACGTGACTACTCAACCAGTATAGCAAAGCTAGTACTGATTGAAACCATAACCGTTAACTTCCAACTTACGGTTCTTTCCTCTGCTATTCTTTGCCTTGGTTGGTTTTCTCCTGGCTTCTGTTTTTGTGTTTTACCTCCCCAACTCAAGGCTAAGCTCTTAGAGGTCCAAGGCCATCCTTCCACAGTTCTCCTTCTGGCTAAGCAATCAGTGCCCGTCTGTTCAACACATGTGGAAGAGAAGAAACAGGCAGCGGCTTATTTTCATCTGTGATGGGTAGTTCTCCTGCTACAGGTAGGAAGCATCGTCCTTCATCCTTAAGGTGATCTCTTTAACTGAATCAGACCCCTCTCCCCCACCCCCACCCCAATTCGATCCTTTGTTGACAGCCTCTTTCTTGTTTTATCTTCCCTTGTGCTTTCAGTGATTAGTATTTCCTCCCACGTTTGCTGTGGCTAGATACGTTTGGGTTGGATTAAAATAGTAAAGTTGTTCTGGACTTTTTAAAACTATAATGTTGCCTTTCTACAGCAAAAGGAAGACAAAAACAAAAAGGCAAAGGTAAGGGATGGAATGAGCGAGGGAGTAGAATGGAGGTGTTTTTGTTTTTGTTTTTGTTTTTGTTTTTGTTTTGTCTCACCAGATAGCACTTTCTCAATCATCTACTTTGTACTGCTCTTTTCCTGCAGTACAACATATTTCAGAAAACACCCGAGGCAAGAGCACTAAAGACCTCGGTTTAAGTTGGAATATGGTTCTTAATTTTTCTAAGATTCAGTCTGTCTATTCACAGTGTGGGAATTTCAAATTGAGCCTATTTACCTAATAGGGTGTTTGTAAGGAGGAAATATATGTGTTTATAAACTATAAGGTGTTATATGAAGAAAAACAAAACCAAACCAAAACAACAACCCTAAAGTAAAAGGCACAAAACAAATACTAAGCATTCCTGGTAAAGAAATATTGCTTGCATTAGCCAAATCTGTTTGTCCAATTTCCTTGATTCCCTTTCTTGCTTCTCTGAAACTCTAATTGAAAATGCAATGACATTCCTCAGTTTGGAGGGCCTGTCACATTAACATATCAATCACGTGATGGTTCTTCCAAGGGCCTTGTGTGGAAATGGCCATTCACAAGAAGCCTACTATATAAAGAGCACAAAATAGATAATTATCAATGACCGTATTTTCCATATCGTAGTTCTCTTTGCTAAAGTAAGAAATGAATACTCATGGCTTAGGGTAACAACTTTTGATGTTAACCATTAGTACCATACAAAAGATCGGAGTTCCACTAATTTATTGTCAAAGCACAGAAAGTTTTTCCAGAGATATGTCCCTAAAGTGTTCTGATAACGCAGCCATTAGACATTATCACGTGTAAAGGAAATTTGTGACATACTCCTAATTCACGTATGTGTACTTTCTGGTAAATCCATACGTTCCATTATATTTATATATCATATATTTAAAAAAACACACAAAAAGTTAAATGGATGAAAGTAAAAATATAAAGCTTTAATGTTTTCCTCCAGCATCTGAACAGTCTTGCTGACTTTCAATCCAGTGTGAAAACCCCACTTTGGAGACTATAATTCTATCAGATTAAGGAGATAAACTGTCAATAGTGATGAGAATTATCTGTTTGTGCCCTGTCCTGTCCCAAATAATAACTATGTCTCATGCTATATGGTTATGTTAATAGGGCTCATCTAGAAATCGATCTATTCGCCATTGTACGCGTTTGTTCATTACCCACTGGAGCACTTGGGGCATTGTCTGATGTCCAAATTTTTCAGTAGGCATTGATTGGGCTGGAGCCGCTGGTGATTTATTGGTCTTCCCAGATGGAACAGTCAACCTCACATGCCCTCTTCCTCTACAACTTACTTTTCTTTGGGGGCTGGCAATATTGCAGTTTTACTGAAAGTACTGGCAAGCTTTTGCACTGAAATATCCGCTCTAGCAGGAGAGAGGAAATAAATGTCCTCACAGTCTGGAATTGTAACCTGAAAGGCAGTGCTGCAACATACCAACCCACCTCTACACCTTCTCTGAAGCCATTCATTAGAAAATACTCACCAAATGCAATTTTGTAAATTGCACAATTTCTTCGAGGGTTCTTTTTTACTTGAATTGTCTCTTCTTTATTGAGCCATTTTTTTAAATTTCAATGCGAAAATAATGTTTTAAAATCAGGAACACCACATAAATGGATGCCTTCCAGGAGATGGTCCATGTTTACCCTGCTGCTGTGGGTATTCCTATTATATTCAGGATTATGCTGGCCCAGTTACAACAACTGAAAAGTAAAGGCTGGGGGATGGGATCCACCAAGTCCCCACCATGTTGCCCACTGTCCACCTATGAGACTTTGGCAAGTCACTTAACTTCTCTGAACCTCATCTAATGATATCAATTCCTATGATGAAAACCGGGGACAATTCACATGTGCCAACACCCTGCCTTCTAAATCACACTTGAAAGATCTCATCCTGTAAATCCAGAGCATGAGAACTCAAAGAAGGCCTGGAAAAGGAGAGTGGAAGGTCCAGGCTTCCAGGTATGGAATAAGTAAATCACAAGGACGAAAGGGCCAGCATAGGGAATATAGTGAAATGTACCATAAGAGGTTGTATGATAACAGATGGTAGCAGCTATATTTATCACGAGCGAAGCATAACTTGGAGAGTTGTCGACTCACTCTGTTGTACACCTGAAACTAATATTGTGTCGACAATACCTCAATGTTTTTTTTTTTTATAACATTTTTTGGGCCCATTTAACGTTTATTTATTTTTGGGACAGAGAGAGACAGAGCATGAACGGGGGAGGGGCAGAGAGAGAGGGAGACACAGAATCGGAAACAGGCTCCAGGCTCCGAGCCATCAGCCCAGAGCCCGACGCGGGGCTCGAACTCACGGACCGCGAGATCGTGACCTGGCTGAAGTCGGACGCTTAACTGACTGCGCCACCTAGGCGCCCCTCAGTGTTTTTTTTTTTTAAAGATTTCAAAAAAGGGAGGCCTATAGATCATCAAACAACATTCTGAAGATAACGAAACAGAGCGTCAGAAAGGATGATTTACCAAACTCAGACAGCTAGTATTTTTAAACACCAGAAATGATTCTTACTCGAGGAGAAAAACTGCTTCACAAAAGAAAAGAATTTTCTCTGAAAGTCCTCGATATATCCGGAACTGAACCCTGTGTCCCAAGTACAAGCCCACCATCCTTTCTGCAACACATGTCTCTAGCCCTCGCACACAGTAGGCGCATAAAGCATGCTCGCTAAAATGAACTGAATTATTCCAGCTGAAGGATGACTTTTGCGAGCAACTACAGGTGTCATTCTTAGTACTGCTTCTTGAAGTTCAAAACATTTTCTAAGTATTTTCCAATGGCTTCAGAGAGGTTTGCGTATCTGGGGTATTTTTCAGCACTGTTTCTGATTATGGAGATGTGAATCAAGCTCCATCTGCCGATACACCCAATGTTTACCATGCAGGTCTCAAAAGAGCTGCTCGCTACGTGAGTTCAGGTTTCTTCCTAATTTTAAGCAGCCAAAATCTTCAGAGGCCACACGCTCCACTTGTGTTTTCAATCTGATACCCACTCTCTTCAGCCTCCTCATCTGGCCCGTCTCTTTTCAGATTCTCAACCCGCCACCCCACTACCACTACTCCCTATGAGCACTCTTCCATGCTCAAATCTTTCCTTTCTCAAAATAAAACTAGACAGAACCTTCCATCGTGTGCACTCCCTCCACTTCACCCCATCTCCTTCCTTCAAGAGCTAAACTTCAGAAGAGGGTTGTCTGCATACACTGGGTGGCACTTTCTCATCTTCTCTTTTCTTTTCTCTTTTTTCTCTACTACAACCTGGTTTCTGCCTCCAGAGTTCTACAAAAGCTGGTCTCCCTCAAATCACAATGACTCTCTTGGTGGCTAAATCCAGCAGACATTTTCAAGCCCTTCCTGCAACACTGGACCCCAGAGATGTACCTTTCTTCCTGGCTTCTAGAACCAATCTCCCTTGGGTTTCCAACCTCTGTAGACACTTTTTCTTCATCTTCGGGGCTCCTTTTCTTCACCTTACCCACTAAGTTTTGGTATTGCCCGAGGTTCTGGTCTAGTCCTTCTTCTTTCTTCACGGTTATCCAGGACTCCAACCATCTTCTACACTGTAATGAATGCCAAGTTCACTTCTCCAACCCCAAGCTTTTCTTCTTACCTCCAGACTCATATGTAAACTGCCTCCCAGATAGCTTCACTTACCAGAGTGGTGGATACTCCAGTGCTCTCCCTAGATCTCTTCTTCATGCCTGCCAGGGGTATCAGCTGCTGACTGTTCACAGCTGTGTCCCTCAGTCACATTTTCTCCCAGCAGGAAGCCCACGGTAAATGACCAGTCAGTGGGGATAAAAAGACCAGACCCTCGGGGTGCCTTGGTGGCTCCGTCGGTTGGGTGGCCGACTTCGGCTCAGGTCATGATGTCATGGTTCTTGGGTTTGAGCATTGGGCTCTGGGCTGACAGCTCAGAGCCTGGAGCCTACTTCGGAATCTGTGACTCCCCCCCAGCTCTCTGTCCCCTTCCCAGCTCATGCTCTGTCTCTGTCTCTCAAAAAAATAAATAAACATTAAAAAAAAAAAAGACCAGACCCTCTTGCTACAATTTCCAGGGCTATAAAATGCCCTCCAGAGCTCAGGGCATAGCTGGCTGACATCTCAGTTGCAACCCCATTTCTCACCTTGTCTCTTGGCTCATTCCTCCATTTATTACTCCCCTATAGGGGTATCTCCTATGAGAACTCCCCAATACATCTTCAGTATCCAACTCTCCAGGTTAGGGAACCACAGTCTACATCAAAAGAAAACTCATCACACACCTCCATGAATTTATAAAAACTTTTTTTTTACTTATTTAAAACTTTATTCTTTAATTATCAACTCTATAAAAAATGAACACATTAGGACTCAGAGGCAAAGACAGAAATCCCAAAAGAGCTGGATTTTCCTTAACTTGTCAGACTTGAGGAGAGTTTAAACCAAGCCAGACCAACTCAAACTATGGCCACACCCTATGCTATCCATATTCTGGCTCCAGTTTTGTTGGTTACAAACAGGCTGCACTCTTCCCGAGGACCTAGTCCAAGGGTAGTCATGGTTTCTTTCTCCTCCTTTCCCTCCTCCTCCAATATTCACCATCTCAGTAAATGGCACCGTCATCCACCCAGTTGCTTAGGACACATATTTTTCCTCTACATATCAGCCACTCACCAAGTCGTGTCAATTCTTCTTCCCAAATGTCTTCCAGGTTAATCTTTTCTCTACTTTTACTATAATTTCCCCAGTTCAGGAAGACGTCTCCTCTCCCCAATCATTGCAGTGCAGCCCAACCAGTTAATTATCTCATCCCGAGGGTGGCTGTATGGAGCCAAGGCAGCCAGGACAGACCATTTATTTGCCTGTATGCAAGAATAACCTCATCCAGGATTCCAAATTACTACTGGGGTCTTACAATTTGTCATTCAATATTATCATTGCCTGTGTATGTCACATTGTGAAAAACACAGAAAACACTGCTATTGCTATAAGGTCCCAATTGGTCACCCTGCCGAGTGTCTCCCCTTTCCTGTGCTAGGTGGTTAAGTTCTTTGAAGATGGGGACTCTGTATTTCCTGTCTTTCCACTTCCCAGTGTTTAGCCTAAGACTGACATATAGTTGACACTCACCATGTATTTGTTGAATAAATCAAAAAACTCATCAATCAGTCCATAAGAAGTAATGAATCAAAGGGAAAGGAAAGGAGGCAATAATGAAAACAAGAAAGGGAAAGGAAAAGAAACCAGTTTTTCATCCTTCCAAGAGTCTAGTCCCTGGTGTTGAATTGATTGTCATGATAAATGATCTACGTTAGAAGGTAAGAGGAATGTTGGTAAAGTTCTAAAGAACAAGGTTTTAA
The DNA here is from genome assembly GCF_022079265.1 of Lynx rufus. Lineage (NCBI taxonomy): Eukaryota > Metazoa > Chordata > Mammalia > Carnivora > Felidae > Lynx > Lynx rufus. Next base: position 191,758,859 of record NW_025814823.1, read on the forward strand.
ATTATAGCTACATTTTCCCATTTTGTACCTTTTAATTTGTAATCTCCAAGAGGGCTTATAATACCAGTCTGTGCGATGAAGTAGTTTACTCAACAGAGAAAAATCAATAAATACTAATTGATGATAATAATTATGGAGGAATAAGTAGGTGGAGGACAGGACTAGAATGGCTAAGCAAGCAAATCTTTCTCTGTAATGGAAGTTTTATACCACCCATCCTGCCTGTTCCATTATAACTATTTTCGATACTGGAAAAACCGAGTCAACAAGTAGAAAAATAAGTGTTCATCCCCTAGCTCAATCACAAACTAGTGGTGTGACCTTGGGTTAGGCACTTAACTCCTGTGAACTTGTACTTCTTTGTCTGTAGAGAGAAAGGACTGGACTTGTTGGTGCTCATGTCCACTTCTAGCTCTCAAATTCTATTCCATTCTGTCCTATGTTATTTTTAACTTTCTCAATGTCTGTCAATCCAGTGTGTTCCGCAAACTGGAAAATGAATTCAAACTGGCTATTTTTTATTAGACTTAGCCAAAGATAAACTTTAAAACAGAAACCAGGAAACTACTCCGTGAAAACAATGCATGTCAGCAAGCTGAAAGCATTCTACGGGAACCATTTTCAGCCTTGTTCTTCTTCACCTTTTATATGTGTTTAAATAGGAAAGAGATAATGAGCAAACATACATACTTATTTACCAAGTCGACCTACGGAAGAGGAGGAGGAGGGAGAAGACAAAACATGGAAATTTAGGCAACTGCTGAGTTGCTGGAAATCGCACAGAAAAGTCCGAGAAACTGGATCAGAAATGGCAGTCCAAGGACTACTGGCCGGCACTAAGTGGATCTATCCAATAATTCGCCTCTCTCCCACTACCTTGCTTAAGTTAGGAGAAGAAAAAATATATGATGAGGTATGAAGGCAAGTCTGGTGGTCTAGAAGTATGTGGTGCCACGATATCCTGGAAGTATTATATCACTTCACGCACTTTTAAACTCTATTCTGGTGATCTACATTAATTGGATGTAGGAGACCCATTAGTGGTCTTTTCAGGAGACCCATTACTGCTATTTTCTTTTCCTCTTGTTTAAAGGAGAGGGACATTCATATCAGAGTTTTAGTAACATGGGGTGATACATTCTCCATTCTTTTGAGGCAGGTAGACTCTGAAAGAAAATCACCTGATTAAAAAATCAGACCAGGGACACCTGGGTGGCTCAGTTGGTTGAGGGTCCGACTACGGCTCAGGTCATGATTTCACAGTTCGTGAGTTCGAGCCCCACATCTGGCTCTGTGCTGACAGCTCAGAGCCTGGAGCCTGCTTTGGATTCTGTCTCCTTCTCTCTCTGCCCCTCCCCACTTGTGCCCTGTCTGTCTCTCAAAAATAAATAAATGTAAAAAAGAAATTTAAAAAAATCAGACCATTTGTAATATTTGGCCATTTAGCAAAGGTCCCAGGGCATTAGAGATCAGAAAGCACAGTATGAGTTAGAGATCAAGAGAAATGGAGACAGAACATATAACACAAACATACGTTATTCCTAACGAATTAAATGAAACCATTAATTCCTACTTCAAGGTAATTCTCCTCTGTAACCAGGTCCACTGAAATAAGCCCCAGGGCTCTTTGAAAAAGTCTTCTCATGGTCACATTCGAACAGTCCTAACCCTTTAGAAAGACAGATCCTTCTTTGGGAATAGATGTGGATCACAGCTGACATTTGTAGAGGTGCACATTCTTGGCCATCTTTCCACCAGTGCAGGTTCTCTGCTTTAAGAGCAGGGTGAGTCCTCTCTTTTGAGACTGGCATCTTGGTCTAGGAGCCAAGTTCCTAAGGACATTGTGTTTGCTATCTAGAAAAGGTTTCTTTCCAGTTGACTAGGCTACAGGTGACGTTTCCACTGAAAACTCATTCTTTAATTCTCAAAACACGATTCTCAATTTTGCTTAGTAACACTATTCTATGTTCTAGTAATGCCTACTGAGAATAGCTAGCATTAAATTGCTTACTTCCTATGGGCCAGACCCCATTTTAGGTGTTTTACATGCAAACTTTCCTTTCACTTTTTACAACAGTCCTATGAAGTCGGTATATACTACAGTCAACCTCATTTAACACTGCGGCAACCTAGGCTGACCCTCATGTATGTTCCACCACTTGCTTGGAGGGCGCTAAGGTTGCCCCTCTCGGGTAGTAGTAAGTAAAAAGTTCTCCGTCTGGCCCTGATCAAATGGAATTAGAGGTGAGAAAGGCAACAAAGGATCACTGGAAATTTAAGAGTGGTGCATATCCGTGGGTTGAAAGATGAGGTTAGGGCCAAATGTCAAATTCAAATACAAGCCACCTTTTATGTAAATGACTGATTTTGCTTTCATTATACCACCCTTGGGCATACTCAGTATAAATGTACTTTTTAAGAGGACAAGGAGAAATATGGGAGATAAAGTCATAGTTCAGGAAAAAGCAAAGGGAAGGAATTCAAGAAACAAGCCAGCCAAGTAACTTGAGCAAGTTACTTCAACGCCATGCTTACTCTTCAGTGGGTGTAGAATTCACATATTACTCCTTGCCTTTTCCATTCCTGGGGGCATCTGCAAGATTCATAGGAGATAATAATCCTGAAAGAATTTTGAAAAAGCCTGACTGACTTGTAACTGCAAGCCATAATTATTACCATCCTTCTAATTCAGTTCAACTTCATTTACCTGAAATTCTAGGATAGTAAACTTCAAAAATAATCGCAGCAAACTTCCTACGCTTTTCTCAAACACAACGTATCCTTTGTACTTTAGCTATAATACTACAGTCAGCCCAGAAACAACTTCAAAGAAACAAAAAATGAGATTGTTAAAATGAAGATCAATACCAACCCGACGTTCATACACAAACCAAGTTCAATTTGGGACAACTCCCACCGCCCCCACCTGTCAAAACCATGATCATCACCAGCCATGGTGACGAGGATGCTGGACCAATCTCTGGGAGAAACTCAAGATCAGAGACTTCACATCAAACTGCCCTAAAAATCGTAACTTATGATTTTTAGGAACTTTAAAACAGACACTAAACCAATCCACTAAATTATACACAGAATAAAGCCAAGGGTTATTTCTGAAAGAAATTATTACATCCAATTTTTGTTTTATCCTTTCTTATAAATCATAAGATTTTATACTTTCCCCCAAAACTCCCCCTAATGAAAAACCTCCTTTAATAGGGCTTGTGAGAACTAACAGGTTTCTACTGGGAAACATCAACAAGACTTCCTTATTTTCCTTGCTGGCATGGTTAGGTCTGTGTGTACATCTTAGTATGTTTCAGGCTTGCTAAGAACTCAGTTTCTGCAATGAGCATATGGCCTTTGGTGGGGGGGGGTGTAAAAATTGCTGCTTAACTGAAGACAATTAATCCTGTCAAGTATTTTTCTTTTACACATGTATAAAGATAACAACCACTTAAGCACCAAAGGGAACTGCCACCTTTTTGCTTTTTATCCTATTACCTTCTTTCTCCTCTACATGTCATTTCTGGGCAGTCAAGGTGTGATTCAAATTTCATTTTTATCAGGAAATCTTCCTGAGACTATTTTTAGAAGTGCCACCCAACATGATCTCACACATATTAAATGTATCCATACACCGCTTTAAATATATATGTTTGCTAGAAAGTTTTTGAAGTGTTTAAATAATTTAGCTTCTGAACTTCGTTGGTTATGAGTAACTCATTTGATGTGCTTAAGGATCTGATTCAGGCTCAGGGATTAGTAAGAAGTGAAAAAAAAAAAAACCCAACCTACAAATTGTTTTCAAATGTAACCCAATTTTTAAGAGCTTAAAATTGAAATTGATACAATGTTTTATATTTAGTTAAATATTGATGAATTTTGATTTTGCATCTTCCATTCCATAGCCATTGATCTAAATTTTTTTCTTTCAGGCCCTGGGTCTATTACTCTGATCTTTCAGGGTCTTGTATATCATAAATCTGTCTTGTATTGCCAAACAGATAAGCAGGGATTATGTTAAATCATACATTCTCAATATGGAAATAATTCTCCTATGGGGATGAAAACTGGTTCTTGGAAAATGAAAATCTAATTATGAGTGAAGCACAGATATATATACACACAGTACATAAGCAGAGATACAGTATATCTGTGGTACGCATTTTCAGGGGGTAGAAGGGCAATTACAATAAAAGTCTGAAAAGGTTCTTTAGAAGGGGTGCTAATGGCATAAAGACATTGCTTTGGATTGTTTTCATATGCTTTATATGTATTCATTTGGTTTTCCTAACAAAGTTGAAGCTATATAAGAACAAGGATTATATCTTCTACTTCCGAATGTTTACACCACCTGCTCAAAGTTCCTAACAATTTTTGGTTTTCACCCTTCTGGGAAAACACTGTGGTCTAATTTTATGCAACTCTAAATTATGCAAATTTGAAAACATGTCATAATAAACACCCAGGGTTCAAAATGTGAAATAATGCAAATTTCTTCAAATTAAAAATTTGCCAAGAATTGCCTGATTTCAAATCTGGCAAGGCAAGTGCATTGTTAATTGTGTTTACTGCCAGGTGGTAGCATTGTGGGCATAGAAATTCTCTCCATCTTTTGTAGGGAACAAATTATGTGAAGTCTGTAGGAACACTTCTCTCCAATAAAATGAATTTGTATGCTAGAATCTGTTGGAGCATACTTGCAGGAACTTAATATATAACAATTATATGTGTACATTTAATTACATACATAATATACAACTATATACAGATATGTACATAGTAAGTTTGGAGATGTTTGAAAAAAATCTGTTTGTTATACATAAAGTCAACCAGCAGGGCATATTTTGGTCATTAAATTATCATATTCATTCCTCTATATTGCCTGTGATCAACGGAATGGGTATCACTGTGGCTTGGTTTTCTGTCATTTGGAATACTGATCTGAATAGACTTTATGATACATCTAGCACTGGCAACAATGAGTGAAAGAGCCAAGAGGCATACCTTAAAGTCATCTAGAACACTGGGCTCTCAGCACCTGGTCTAGCGGGTGGCACAGAGAAGTGAAAATGAGTTATTTGTTAAATGGACGTAAGATAAGTTCCTGGTCATGCTCAAAGACAACCAAATACCCATTGTGATGACAGTATACATCCCCCTTCATTACAGACATACATTTACAACGTCATCAAAATTTGATGGCAAACCTGTGAAGGGCTGGCAGTACACCATGAAAACCATAATCGTAAAATAAGGCACAACAATGGGAAGGTAATGAGAAGATACGAGTTCAGGGTTTTCCTCCATTTACTTACATTGACACTTTGGGGAAGTTGCTTGCGTCCCCGTACCTTGACTTCCCCATTCATACACTGAAGGCCCTGGACAAGTGATACCAAAGGCCAGCATTTTAACCGTAAAACTGTATGAGTTTTATGCTCAATAAAAGTTCACCAGCAATTTCTCATGGCCCATGCTGGGTTTGAATTTATAGCTTATATTCATGTGCCCAAAAAGTTCAGCATCAAGGAAACTCTTTCAACAGTCTTAATATCTCTGCTTTTGAATGTTGCATGGTGAGCACAGACTGTGCAAGAATCTTCCACTCATCAGGGTGGGCCTACTAACCTCAACCACATTTCCACAATATTATGGCCGTCGGCCTATTTTTTAAAAAAACAAAAGGAACCCTACTTCAAATGTAACTCAGTATAACAAGTCCAAGTTTTGCCTAAAGAAAGGAATGATAATTTCCTGATTCTCCAGGTGCTTAGAATTACTGAAGAAAAAAAGGTAGGCATATATAACAAATAACAACAAGAAATAATATGTATTCAACTTTTTTACTGAATGTGCTCAACAGCAAAAATATAATGTGCCGATAACTAGAGCTAAGAGTGGTCAAAATGGGAAGAGATTGGTCAGTGTTCATGGAATTCCCAAGAGGTTCAGTGAAGGAGACAGTGCTTTGGAAGCATAGCATCCTGGACTGCAAGGGGCCTGAGACGTAACTTAACCATTCTCCGTAGAGCATTTCATCTCCCTATACCATCGAACTGCGTTACCATTTAGCAGCATTATCCAGATAAATGTTGCTACAGACGGAGAAGCCAACAGTTCATTACATTAGACAGTCCATTTCTGTCTCACTCATCCCTTCTTATTACACAGTTTGCCTTGTGGTGACCTAAAGCTGACTTTTCTTTTGCTCTTCTTTCCATAGTCTATTTTCTGGAGTCCCACAGATCAAGTAGATTCCTCTTCCAATTGAAATCTTTTAAGTCACTTACAGGCAGCGCTCAACTCACCCTCTGTCTTCACCTGGGCAATTATTCCCAGTTCCTTCTACCATTTCCCTCACGTGACTTTGTTTAGTCTGTACCCATCCCAGCCCCACTCCCCATCCCTGTCCCTGTTCAAAAGGCAGCCCTCTTTTCTAAGCCTCTTTGATATGATTAACCTAAACTTGAATAACTCAGGAGTAGGAAAGACCATCAGGAATCTTATTAAAAAGAGAAGTTTGGAAAGGTATTTACCATGTCACCACTGCAGAAAATATCACAATACAATAGCATGAAGAAATTCATGACTAAGAGTATAGATTCAGACATATAAGAATCCTTAAAAGGAAAATTCTTAGAAATTATTTTTCTAAAAGTAAGTGTCAAGAACAAATGGAGAGTGGAAGGAATGAAATTAGGAAGCAAGGAATTTGGGAAGAAATACGTAAGGAACTGAGGACGTTAGCAATAAAGATGTTAGGAAGGGAAATGGGATGGAAAGAATCTAGGGAAGAAGGACACTATTAGAAAGAAAGAAAGACTGTGGGAAACAGCAAGGAGGGAGGGAGGAACGCACACCAGTCAAGACAAAGCTAAATTGGCTGTCACACAGTCTCCCAAAGAAAATTGGTGTGAAGGGAAAAATACTTCCAATACAACAACCTCACTTCCAAGTTGTGTTTAAAATATAGCCACGAAAGCCACGTGAATTGGAACAAAATGACTTACTGTGTGGTTCCTGTGCACAGAGCAGGTTGTACTGCTTCATCCTGGTACTATTTGAAGAAACTTGTTCTGAACACCATTTGGACAGAACCCAAGGTGTTCATGCCCCAACAAGAAGCACAAATCGTTAAAAGAAAAATCTTGAAGGCAGTTGCCATGTTGGTGTGTAATTTCTCAATGGTGCTGCCTGCACGAGAAATACTTAAAAGTTGGGCAAAAAGCTAACAAAGCACAGTGATAAACACAAGCGGTACTCTTCCCACCTCTTCCCTTCCTCAAGTATCCCAAGTGTCCTGAATCCCTCTCCAACTCCCTCTGTGGAGATGGCATGCATGAGCACACCTGGGGATTCGCCCGGGTGTGGTGTCTTTTCAGCCCTCCAATATCCAAGAGCTCTCCTATCACATACTACTTGTGAAATTCCAGAGACAAAGAAGGTATCAGTTCCATCAAAGGTGAGAATGAGTAAGTGAAGCCACTGTCCACACTTTCCATCTAAGTCCAACTCATGGGCAGGAAAGACACTTGGAAAAAAGGAAGTTTTTATGCACAAAGTCCTTGGGCCAGAGACTGAGGAGGAAGTGTGGTGAAGTCTGTCTAGCTCCCCAAACTGGGGCTACCCCTTTAGGGAGAAGGCTGTGGGCAGCAGCAAAAGAGGTTGTTCTCACATGAGGCCCTGAGAGATACAGAACACACAACAGAGCAGTTGTAGCCCCCAAGTGACAGAAGTCGACAGAAGTGACACTGATTGGAGGAGAGGGCCATTCTATTTTTTCATGCCATACAGCTCTGATCTAATCCCCTGACAAGATACTTCCAGAGTTTCAGGACACATCACTTTATAACATTTCATGTTCCCATGGTGGATGCTAGCAGGAGGACAGAGGCAACAACAAGTGAATTCACAAGCAAAGGACACTAATACCAGAATAGGAGAAAAAGAAGAAAAACAAGGCGGCTACCACATCATGAATGTAGCTGGCTAAGAAGCCACTGAAGCACTTTTAGAACTCTCAGGAAAAGACTTTCCAGTGGACAGTACAGTTATGAGCAGGAATCATAAAGCATGAAATACAAATCCCATTGTGAACTTATTTGTACCCAGAGGCTATTAAAGTCAAGAAGATGTTTAGATTTCATTCCATTTTTCTTTGCTTATGACTTGGTAATCTTAAGTAGGCCCTGCTAAAGAATTCCTCTGGGAGAAGAGACGTGATATTCTCATATAAATAAGATTATCTTCAATAAATTAAAAAAATTAAATCTAGAAATGAAGCAGTTGGAAAAGATTCGGAAATTCACATGCAATAAACAACATTTAAAGATGGCAGTTAAAATTCAAGAACCTGGATATTCTGAGGCCCTATAAATCTCCGATTTTATAGACTGAGATGGGCCATGGCCCTTCTGAAAACAGCGACATCATGTTCGTGATCATACAGGTAATTACAAATAATACATCCCTCTCCAGCCGGCATTCATTCTAACCTACCTTGGAGAAGACAGCCAGCGAAGCCTGCTCTGTGATGGAACCGGGCATCTAAATGCCAAATTAGACCCTGAAATCATCCTCCCACAATTTCCATGCAGAAGATGTACAGCTCTCTCTTCTGAGCAACAAAGCCCAAATATTTATGTAGCAGGTCATAAAGCAATTGAAGGAATGAACAGAAAGCAAATATACCATCAGGTTGCAGGGTATCTTCCATTTTGACAACATACTCCCCTAAAATTGGGAAAACTCTATGTACATGATTCATTTTCTCTTCTCTATTACCAAGTGACAGATTAGTTACCATTTATTCCTCTTTTCCTTGAGGAGAAAAAATAATTCTCTCAGAGGCCAGAGTATAGCCAACCTTTCCGTCGGTTCTTTTGCACAGACTCACGTAAATTTGTCATCCTAGTGTTGTGCTTCTTCAGGGCCCTCTGTGGGTATTTTTCACTATGAGAATTGACATGATATGTAATCACCAAGCTACTATCTTGGCTAAAACTCTCTGTGCTGGGGGATCTAATGACCTTCTTGGGACCAAAGCCCAAGACTGGCTTTCTTCCCTAATTTCACTTGTCTGTCATCTAACTTCTCACTGCTGGATTTCTTACGCTGCTTCTTTTACTGAAATCTGTCACTAGAATCCTGCAACCTATTACCAAAAAAATGAGAAAGGAAGATTTAAGTCTCTTGCATTTTTCTCTTCGTCACTGGTTTTTAAACTTCCTTACTGAGTGGAAGAAACTTCATGCTCGTTAATGACATACTGGGCAGAACCCCAGTCTACAAAATAGTAAAAGGTGGTGATAATGGGTCTAGACCACCATCCACAAGATATTTCTCCTCCTCACCCAACTATCACCTTCTGTATCTTCCAGAGTACAAAATTTGAAACCCATTAACTCACAACATTACACAACTTTCCATTTTAAAGAATATTTAAATTGAAAATGGTTGAATATATTCCATTTGGGGGAAAAATGAGTTACACCTGATATCACCAATGGGCTTTAAATATGGCTGTTGATTACCTTTTGTTCTTAGACTATTAAAACATATTGTGATTTAATCCCAATAATATTCATCTCTAGGAGTAAACTGTAAATTATGAGATTTTTATCCAAAATACCCTGGGGGAAAAAAATCCTAAAATTTGGAAAAATGTTGCCTTCATTTGCTAAACTGTTGAAAAAATGGAATGCACTCAATACTGCTAAGAATTTTAATATTTTTGCCTGCGGTCCACTACAAAAGATTTAAGACAAAGTTCAAGTGCCTCTCACTTTGTTAAGGGCCTGGGGAAACCTGGAGGAAGTACGCAGTGATTCTTGGAAGCTGAAGAGCTGATCTCTCTAAAAAGACATACTCTGATGCCCTTGGAAGCAACTGCTATTATTTATTCATCCCAGTCAAAAAGACTTTATAATCTCTGCTTTAGTTCTTATAATCTTATTTTTCAAATGCATGCCATCCTAGAAGGGGCATTCTGGTGATCTGCAGACAGATTCTTAACTACCAGATAAAGCTCTTCTTCAATAACATGAGAATGTTCTCCACATAAAGGCATTGTGCAATAGCAGTGAATAAAGGAGAAAATGACGGTTATTTATAGAGACATTTACAGCCCTGTTCCATCAGGACCCCACTTATCACCAAGTAATAAAGAAGATACCCCAGAAAATGCACACTTTCTATCTTGTGAATATTTACTAAGCAAACCAACTGTTTTTAAGGTTTATTGGAATAAGATAGCTATGGCATAAAAGGCACTTAATGATTCACAGGCTGAAACTAGACTTCCTTTTAGAGACGAGAGAAGGAAGATACACTTTGTTCCTTAAAAGAGTTCAGCAGGGGACCTGTTTGGAGCATCTGGAGGAGAATTGCACACAATTGCAGAAAGATTATCATGCACCTTCTCAGAGCCTACTAGTCACCAGATGATTAGCCTCAAGGTAATCAATGATTTAAAAAATGAAATCATGCTTCCTGTGTCCTTCATGAATGAAGAAGCCACTAATGATTTATCAGCAGTAGGACATGTGTTCTATTATAACACATTTGGAAAGTAAGTGATCTACCCATTCCTTCCTTCATTTCACAAGAATTTCTTGATCACCTACTATGATACAAGATAAACTGCATCTTTTGAAGTTTAAAGATGGAAAGCTGCTGCCTGACAAAGGAGACAGACATACCCACAAGGTAATTAATTTGCTGAAGTTGTCACAGTTGGCGGTCGGACTCTCAGCCCAAAGAAGTTTAGAAATGATACTGCCTAGGGGCGCCTGGGTGGCGCAGTCGGTTAAGCGTCCGAGTTCAGCCAGGTCACGATCTCGCGGTCCGTGAGTTCGAGCCCCGCGTCAGGCTCTGGGCTGATGACTCAGAGCCTGGAGCCTGTTTCTGATTCTGTGTCTCCCTCTCTCTCTACCCCTCCCCCGTTCATGCTCTGTCTCTCTCTGTCCCAAAAATAAATAAACGTTGAAAAAAAATTTTTAAAAAAGAAATGATACTGCCTAATTCCTAGATGTATCGGTTCTTGTTGACGCTGACTTAAAGAAGTAAAGCTCACAAGAAATTGATGTATAAACAAGTAAGAAAAATGACTGCAAAGTGGACCAAGGATTTGTAAAGTGTATCCCAATCAATGTGCTCTTCAGAATTATGTGAAAAAAGGTTCAAAATCTGTCACTTGCTCCCTGACTTTGTGCAAGTTTAGCAAACTCTTAGATCCTCAATGAATCAAAACCTACTCCATAAAATTGTTGCTATTAAGTGAAATAAACTTTAAATGGTGTTTATTACTTATTAACTCAGTAAATATGTACTGAGCACACACTACATACCAGATATCATACTAAACAGAGCAGATACAGCAGTGAATGAATCAAATGGGCTTTTGGAGACAAGTGAAGTGAAATAGAGGGGCGCCTGGGTAGCTCAGTTGGTTAAGCATCCAAATTTGGCTCAGGTCATGATCTCATGGTGCGTGAGTTCGAGCCCCACATAGGGCTCTGTGCTGACAGCTCGGAGACTGGAACCTACTTCGGATTCTGTGTCTCCCTATCTCTCTTCCCCTTCCCTGCTCATTCTTAGTCTCTCTCTCTCTCCCTCCCCAAAATAAATAAACATTAAATATGTATACACATACATATATATACCCACATACATAAGCATATATATATATGCTTCATATATATATATATATGCTTCATATATATATATATATGCTTCATATATATACACACACACACACACACACATACACACGTAAATATATGTATATGTGTATACACATATATACATGTATATGTATATATACACACATATATACACACATATATAAACATATATATATTTCATATATATATATATATATATATATATATATATATATATGAGAAATAAAGAGAAAGTTGTCATCCATTAGTAAAAGGGGAATTAGCTGCCTGCTTCACACAGCCAGGTGTGGTCAGAGGGGTTACCTATCAAGTAAGCAAGTTGGGTCCTGTTGAGTTCCCCTCTGTGATTCATTTTTAAGACTCTTTTATTGTACAATGTCCCTTCTGACTGAGAGCTGCACTCAACATGCATATCCAAAAAGCTAATACTAGTTAATAATTACTAAGCATATACCATGTGCTGGATAAAATGACTTCACTCTGGCTAGGGATGAGGCCTTCTCCCTAACATAATTTTTCCACCTGTTCTCTTTAATTCAGTTATTATTGTGGTATATTTCTTTGTGCACCAGGTAAGGTAAACCAGAATTATGCCACCTAGAACTCTCATTCCCGCATTACGGGCTACATGAGACATCTCACCTGACAGTTGGAAGCAATGAGAAGCCTACCTGGGTCCATCTGCTCTCATGGACTCTGGCCCATCCTGCAGGCTCTAGATTGTCCTCACTTCCCCAATTCGCATCCATCTTTCCTTGCTGACTCCCACTTAGCCAACTCAGACTCCAATATAAGACACCAAAGCAACAGCTTCCCAGGTAACCAACCCTTAAAACTGTGAAAGAGGAATCTCTATATAAATCTTATCCACGTTGGCTAGGGTTTCTGCTTCTCTGATTGAATTCTGATTGACATAGTGTTCATTTCAAAACCTTCCTCTAAGGGTAGTTGCCATCTTTTCAAAGTTCCTGCAAAGATGGATGAAGGGTAAAACCACTGTGATGAATCCCATTCCTTTATTGGTTTTTAGAATATTTTTATTAAGACATAACTCACATACCATGGAAGTTCCCTTTTAAACTGCACAACACCATGGGTTTTCATACGTTTACGAAGTTGTGAAACTATCAAGATATCTAACTCTAGGATATTTCCATCACTGCCCCCAAAAAACCCTGTATCTACTGGTAGTCACTCCTCATTTCTCCATCCCATCAACTCATGGCTACCATCAACCTGCTTTCTGTCTCTATATATTTGCCTCTCTTGGATATTTCATATACATGAAATAATACAATTTATAGACTTTGTGTCTGGCTTCTTTCCTTCAGCATGTTTTCAAAGCTCATCCATGTTATAGTATATATCAGTATTTCATTTCTTTTTTACATCCCCACCAAGAGTGCTCAAGGTTCTAGTATCTTCACATATTCACCAACACTTGCTATCACCTGTCTTTTTGAAGCTAGCCATCCTAGGGGGCGTGAAGGTCATATGACCATGTTTATCCCTATACACATATTCTAGGTGGTCAGAGTAAAGACTATCATCTCTATCGTCTTGGGCAAATTGTTGTTGTTGTTGTTGTTTTTCTCTTTTTCACCTTGAAACTCACAAGGGAATCATGATGAGGGTGATGATCAGCGGTATATTTTGAATCAGCACAATGCTATATTATGAAGAAATTATTTCATTATAACACCATTTTCTCCACAACACTTTGAGAAGACAGCGTAAGTGCCGTTATTTTTCCATTATCTCCAATGTATGACACAGTACCAGGGACAGAGTCAGATCTTTGTTGAGTGGCTAAAACTCATTCCTTTTATAGATGAGGAAACTGAAAACTCAGAGAAAGAAACTGTCATACTCAAGGTTGTCAAATCAGTAGGTGGCAGAGATCCCTAACTGCTGCTTTTGCCCAAGAAGATTAAACATTGTATAGTTACAATTAAAACGGTTAGTGGTATTTAACACATAAGTGAAGCATATTAGGTCAAAATAAAAGAGGCTACATTCCATGCTACTTCTTTGATAATATGGTTTAGTTAAAAAAAAAAAACCCTAAAATTATAAAAATCACAAATCAAAAAGCAAGTCCACAGTAAACAGCTTGCTTGCTCTCTCTCTCTTTCTCCCCTTCTCTCTCATCTTAGTAGGTCACAGTACAACCATTTACATTAAAAAAAATGTCTAAAAAACTCTTTCACTTACATTCTACATAAGCATTTAAGGTTATGGAGGTATTACTCTGTTTAAAAGATATTCCACAATACATATAAAAGTAAAACATATGAATAAATGAAAAATATAGGTAAATAAGTGTGTTTTTTTAATCATTAAAAACAAGGGTATAGGGGGCACCTGGGTGGCTCAGTCAGTTAAATGTCTGACTTTAGCTCAGGTCACGATCTCGGGGTTTGTGAGTTCGAGCCCCACATCGGGCTCTGTGCTGACAGCTCAGAGCCTGGAGCTTGCTTCAGATTCTGTGCCTTCTTCTCTCTGCCCCTCCCCTCCTCCCTCTCTCTCTCTCTCTCTCTCTCTCTCTCTCTCAAAACTAAATAAACGTTAAAAAAAATTTAAGGGTATAGTATTGATGGTTGTATAATAAAGCAAATATTCTAAATATCACTGAATTGTACACTTTTTTTTTTATTATTTTAAGAGAGAGAGAGAACACAAGCTGGGGAAAGGCAGAGAGAGAGGAAGAGAGAGAATCCCAAGCAGGCTCTGTGCTGTCAGCACGGAGTCCGACTCGGGGCTCAAACCCATGAAGTATGAGATCATGACCTAGGCCGAAACCAAGATTCGGACACCTAATTGACTGAGCCACCCAGGTGCCTCAGAATTGTACACATTTAAATGGTTAAACTGGGTAATTTTATATGAATTTTACCACAATAAAAAAGAGGAGGCTAAAATTCTTCAACTAAGCCTATGACACTTGTTAGCAGTGAGTTCTATTCTATCAAGATTGGGCAAGGCCATAAGTGACTTACAACATGGTTACCAAGGAAACTGGGTCCTCATTGGAAGAAAATATTCAACAGCTACAGAAATATATCAGGAATATTTCCCAAAACCCTTTCTTCTTTTAAATTAAACCAGGTCACAGGAAACAAGGAAGAACATTCTTTCTAAAGGCACACGCACATACAGATTTTTACACGTTCTCACACACGTGCACAGTCCCACATTAGCACTCACATGTGTCAGAGGGAGAAATTCACTGGGAGCAATCAGGGCATCACCTCTCTGAGAGCTGGTGAGTCAAGGCTGGAATGAAGTCAGCGGCAAAAGTCCTTATGACACAAAGCTCAAGTTCCAAAGCCCTGCTGAGGTCTTTGTGCTGCCGAAGCTCCCAAAGCCCTTTGGTTCTAAGAGAAGATCCACAGTGAGTTGAAAGTTGTTTTCTATTCGAGCCAAGGAGAAAGTACATATTTAACTGAAACTGAATTAAGAGAAATGAATACACTGTGCCCAGAATTCATATTTCTCTACAACTCCTTTGTAGCCCTGAACCCCGTACATAATAGATGTTTTGCCACCTATTTATTCGATTGTATTCTACCATTACCAACCATTAGAAATTAGTTCATAATCAATTGGCTAGTCCAAAAGAGGTTTTTTTTTTAAATATACAAGTATGTAATTCATACCTATCAGAGTCCCAACTTTACTCAATGTCTCAAGGGTAGGAAGCTGCTTCACTCAGAGACTCCTGCTTGGTAAAGAAGCAACTGGGCTTTTATGGGGCACCTAGGCGGCGCATCGGTTGAGTGTCCAACTCTTGATCTCGGCTCAGGTCAAGATCTCGCAGTTTGTGAGTTCAAGCCCCACATCGGGCTTTGCACTGATGGTGCAGAGCCTCCTTGGGATCCTGTCTCTCCTTCTCTCTGACTTTCCCCCAATTGTGCGCTCGCTGTCGCGCGCTCTCTCTCTCTCTCTCTCTCAAAAAAAAAATAAACTTAAAAATTTTGGGAAAAAAAAAAAGAAGAAGCACTTAGGCTTCTTCTACACTGTTACTCCGAACAATGGGTAGACCCTGGCTGAACCACTGGAGTTTAACTCATTCAAGGGTAACCAAAAGACAGGAAGTTTAGAGACCTACAAGGAGAACTTGGAAATACAACAAAACAACAACAAAAACTCTGTTCCATGAAAACAGTGGTAATTAGCTGGTCCAAAAAAGATTTTCTCCCGTGGAGTCTGTATAAGGATATACGGAGGGAACCAGCCAGTTGTTAATAAAACAATAAAGGAGAAGCTGAAGACACTGCAGGAGAGAAAGAGAAAGAGAGAGACTGGCTGAGAACCCAGAATAACCCATGGGAAGAAGGCACAGAGAAACATAGTTGCAGCATGCTTGGGAAGAGCAGGACTGACATCCTTCCAGAAAGCCCTTCTCTGATTCTTATAGCACAGAATACCTGAATTCACACGATTAACAAAACCTGATTGTGAGAAAAATTCTAATCTTCATTTTTCATTTTTCAGTAATGCTTAGCTAGTTCAACTACATACATAATCATAGTCCTAAGATTTGGTTTGAAAATACTTGGAAGTACAGACAGGGCTCCAGAGAAATGAGATTGCCTGTAAATAACTCTTCTCTACAAAATGTCATCAAATAGCCTGACATTGAATAGACCTCTCTTATGCACTAGTATGGAGAACAAAACAGATCTGGGCACCTATCTGGAGAATTCTATTGCTACAAATGCTTATGAATGAACAATTATAATATGCTTAATTTCAAGAAAACTCAGGAAAAGCAGAGTAATAGTTAATGTCTACTGAGCACTATGCTAAATTGTCAAATTTGATCTTGATAATAATTCCATGGGAACCATAATTGTCTCCAAACTGCAAATAAGAATACTGAAGGTCAGCAGCCCAGGTCACAGAACAACTAAGGGGCCAAGCTGGGGATCCTGACCTGGTTGGCATGTCTATAAGGACTATATTTTAATTGTTATCCTCATCTGCCAATTACGTACTGTATGATCCTGAGGAACCAATTAACCACCCTGTGCTTCCTCATCTGTAAAATGAGAGTATTGGCATAGATAATGACCAAAATTGCTTCTGGCTTGAAAATGCTACTGTTCAAATAAATAACTTTTAAGTTTGGAAAGGGAATATTATTACCAATACCAACTAACATTTATATAAGCCCTCTCTATGAGCACAGTTTCACACCCAGTAGGTGTCCAATTAAATATCAGCTGAATGAATAAAAAAAAAATACTAGCCTTAGTAAACATATTATCATATTTAATCCTCACACTTATAAGATAGTTACTGCTATCAGTCCCTTTTCCCAACTGTAGGAATTAATCCTTAGGAAAAGTGACTTGCTTAAAAGGCACAAAGAAAGTGATAGCAGTGGCTTCCACACAGGAAGTCTCAAATCAAAATATTCGACCTTGACAGAGAAGATAAAAACTGTGGATATACAATTTCAGGTTGGTTAAATCTTTAGTATCAGATTATTTTTTTAATACCAATTTATGAACCAAGAGAGAGGGAGGAAAGATTCTAGGAAATCTACAAATAGTTGTAAATGAGAAATCTGTTATTTTGGGTAAAATCCCACTAAGCCATTACTGTCTCATTTCTGTTCCCGGATCCATAAAAGCAGGGATAAACTACCAGCTACAAGTAGGTAATAAGGTTCAGAAGTAAGAAGGTTAAATGTTAAAGGAGATATGGAAGCCATTTGAGAGTCAGAGTTCAATACAAATGCAAGGGTTTCTTTTTCAACGTTCTAAAAGGTTCATCCTCCTGGCTAGACGCCAAATAAGAGACTCCTGAAGCTTTCAGATGTGTGAGGTCAGGCCTGTTTGAAAAACTAAATGTGAATTTATTCCCTTACCAGGTGGCTTTATACAAAGAGCACTGAACTCAGTTAACTTTCTCACCATATTCAGAGTGCTCCATACATGATCCACGTGTGCCACTTGTGATTCAAAGAACGGGGGTGAATCACTGAGCTTCTCCGGGCTGCGTTTTCCCGGGTCAGAGCTGGTCTGCTTCCAGCCCAGAATTTCAGATGCAATTTCTGAATCTCAATTTCAGAGGTCCCAGAAACCCTAGCAATGCCATTTATGTTGTCACTTTTTGATTGTCATGTCCATCTAGCCACTTAAAACCAACTCAGCTTCTGGTTTCCTTTTGTATTTTATACCAACTTTTGAAACATGGGTTATAGCCCCAAATTCCAGCATTTGGTAACAAAACACAGTTCTAAATAGTTCCTTAAGCCCTTTCTTGAAAATGAAAACATAATTGAGTTACCATTATTTTCAAAGAGTTTAGTATGCTCTTGTAAAACACCCTAGCAAAAATCTTATTTCTGCCTTTTGAATTATTACCTAGAACAGACCCGAACATCCACTCAAAAGTCTGCTTGCAAAAAGATAAGAAATTGTGCGGCGGGTCATTGATGGAAGAGCAATGGTTAGTTATCTTATTTCTGCTGTTGTTTAAATCAGCTTTCTCTGTATTGTAGTCTATGAAGCCATTATTAATTGGTATGAAGAGGGGGCATTTACCAGCTCTCAACTGCAAGAATCTTCTAGAAAAGTTTAATTACAGGCATTCAAAGAATGGGGAAAATTTACAGTAGTTTGATTATTCTGCAGTATGAATAGAAAACAAAAATCTCCAATATCATGGAAGACCCCAAATGAACAAAGCAAATTAACTTTTAGCAGATTATGTGTGGGTAAGAAGGAAACAGATACCATCTTTTGACCAAGTTAGGAAAAGCAAACCTAAATTAGTAGAGAGTAGAACATGAATCTTACAAAGAAGAGTCATCGTTTCAAGTATAAACAGCATTTTAACCATGCTATATTTTTCCTTGACAGGATTTTTAGATAATTTTGATTTTCTAACAGCTAAGAATTCTCTCTATATTCCATGTAAATTGCCTGCAAAAAAAGAATTTCCAAAATGTTTAAAACTTTATTCATCTTGGTATTTATGATAGTTCTCCTACATTTTTTGTGTACCATTTAATTGGTTAAATGATAAAAGGAAATTATTTTTCAAAGATCTTGCAAAAGTTAAGTTTCAACCTCATTGCCCTCCATAAAGCAGATCATAAATTCTAACTAGTCATGATCTGAAGAAAAAAAAATCTAAACAGGAAATTACGTGCAGCAAAGAACATTTTTAAATGATCCTTATTTATTTTTCTTGAGGTTTCTAATCTAAAGCATGCTTCTCAAATATCATGCCCAGTGCATGAAAGAAACACATTCTTTTCGGGTGGAAGTGTTAATTAATGTGCATGACATAGAGAGAACAAGGAAAAGGTTAGAGCTGATGGTTTCGCTAATAGCATTTCTAAAAATAGAGGATTTTTGAAACAATGCTCTTTCATGTTAGTTAACTTTCTCAAAGCCCTAGGATTTGAGCTAAAAATATGCTGATTGGTTAAAATAAAATCATCCATTACGCAGATATTATTTATGTGTATTCGCGTTTCAACTAATTCATTTATCTCTCATCAAAATCGATTTCTAGGGGGGCAAGCTGTGATGGTTTTTCATCCACATAATTCCCCCCGTGTTTTCCTAGGGTTATCAACAGGAACAGACTTCACTTTGAAGTTATAAGCACAATGGCCTATAAAGTCATTAGCACAGTATACAAATCTACACACCTCTTTTTTTTTCAGTGTTGTTTCATGCCTTCTTCCCCATGACAACTTCCCATAGCCACACTTAACTTTCCTCCGGTTCTCAAACACATGGAGACTTTCTATAGCCCCATAGCCTTGCAAGTCTTTCCATTTCTCTGCCTAGAAGCTTCCCCCATTTTCCTCCAGGCAAGCTCTAGTAAGTCCTTCACAACAAATCCAGTAGTGCCTTTTCTGGCAATATCTTTCCTGACTCCTCTAATTTGTCAGATCCTAGCGGTGGTCTGCTCAATAGTCATTCCTAATCTCTTCCTGCCTTGCTGGCCTCCATTTAAGAAGCTGAAAGTTAGATACTGAGTTTCCCAGTTTCCACTGCAGCTTGAGGTAGTCATGTGACCCAGTTCTAACCAATGAGATATGAGGTATCTGCTTAGAGGTCTCTAGGAATAACTACCCATCCTGATTAAGAAGTGTGTCAAGAGAACTGCTTCTGTTCACCACCGTGGCTGCTTTGTCTCCTTCAAAAGCAACCTCGGAAAGCCTGGTATTCCTGAGCTCTGGAGCATTCCACAACTGCGAGAAGAGACTGCTGAGGTCGTAAGGCTGGCACCCAAGAGGAAGAATTGGGGAAATGCCTGTTTAGGATATCACGTCGGATACTGTACCAACCCTGGAATGCCTACTAAAAAGGCTGGAATTGTTTAAGTATTATTGGTTAACTGCTTTTCAGAGCATCTTACAGATATTCCTAGCCAGTGGGGAATACTCACCCATGTGGCTCCCAAAACATTCTTATGATATCTTTCTAAAGGCATTTATTCATATTGGTACAATATCTTCACAAATATATGGCTCATTTAAAAGACTGTGAAGGGAAAACAAGTGTTGGCAGGTATGTGAAGGTAACAGAGCCCTTGCACACTGTTGATGGGAATGTAAATTGGCACAGCCACTATGGAAAACATGACAGTGGTTCCCCAAAAAATTAAAAATAGAACTATCATATATCCAGGAATTTCACTTCTGGGTATACATCTAAAGGAAATGAAAACAGGATAGTGAAGAGATATCTGCACTCCCATGTTCCTTATAGCATTATTCACAATTGCCAAGATATGGAAACAACATAAGTATGCATCAATGGATGATCAATGGATGAATGAATAAAGACATTGTTTTGCACGTGCGCGTGCATGCACGCATGCGTGTGCGCGTGTGCACGCGCGCACACACACACACACACACACACTGGAATATTATTCAGCCATTAAAAAGCAAGACCCCTGCCTTTTGTGACAACAAACGGGTAGACCTTGAGGGCATTATGCTAAGTGAAATAAATTAGAGAAAAACAAATGCTGTATGATACCACTCATATATGGAATCTTAAAAAGCTGACTCATAAAACCAGAGAGTAGAATGGTGGTTACCAGGGTCTGGTGGCTGGGGGAAATGGGGATATGTTTTTTAAGGGTAAAAACTTGCAACTAGTAAATAAATAAATCCTGGAGATACAATGTACAGCATGGTGATTATAGACAACAATACTATATTATAAATTTTAAAGCTACTAAGAGACTAGACCTTAATTGTTCACACCACAAAAAGGAAATAGTAACTATGTGATGTGAGAGAGGTGTTAGCTCCACCACAGTGGTAATCATATTGCCACACAAAAGTGTATGAAATCAATACATTGTACACCTTGAAATTCCGCAATGTTGTTCAGCAATTATATCTCAACAGAAATAAATTTAAAAACAAAGACTGCGAACTCTCCATTCCCTAGAATAGGATTAAGCACAGAGAAGAAAATACAAGTCTATTAAAAGAGAATATGAATGAATAAGTGAATAGATAAATTAATAAACATATATATACAGAGACATAAGAAAAGTACTTGGTGCTATTCTTGGCACATTTACTTCTCTATTATTTTTTTTTATATCTGCTATTAAAGAAAAGTGTTCCCCAAATGGTAGCTTACAGTGGTTCCAAAGTCTTCTGATATTCACCTGGGACATCAGGACAGTTCACCCACAAGGCAACTGCTCAAAGTATCCCAGGCACAATTCTTAGAAGTTACCAACTGAGAAGAGAGCAGAAGGAAAAGGGGCTATATAAAGTGTCAGTGGAAGTGGCTTCAAAGTTGAATATAAGAATTCAAACCAAAAGTATCAGAAAGGGGCTCAGGTGTTCATTCATCTACCTATTCCTTCACCCATCCAGAACTTACTAAGCATCTGCTGTGTATCACGGCATGGACTACATGCTAGCAATTGAGTATGATTCAGGTAGACATGAGCCTTGCCCTCATGGACCTTACAGAATAGAAGGAATAAGTCATTGCAAGTATCTCATCGCCTCCTAGGAAATGCACCATACAACGTCATCAACACGTCACACAAATACACACCTGAATAACAGTGTGTGCTTTTGCTGAAATTGTTTTTATGAAAAAACAAAGAATCACACCCATGTGATGTTGAACTTAGAAGAAGTTCTCACAGATTATCCAAGATACTGATTTTCAAACCTTAAGTTTTAGAGGGTTTTTGTCCAAACACAAACTTGTGTCATGACTGGGCATAAGACCCTGACTGTTAGGCTGGCAAACCCCACGGTGACTGCTGGGCTGTCTCAGAAAAACCCAGGGACTCAAGGGAGCACAGTTTGAAAATTGCCTAATTTATTCCAACTCTTTCATTTTAAGAGGGAGGAAAATAAAGTCCAAAAGTTTAAGATGTCCCACTTAACACCCCTAAGCTGGTATTAGAACTCAGATCCTTTGCCTCTCCATTCCAGCACATTCTCTTCTATTCCATGTTCAACTGACTTACTGAATATGAAAGCCGAGAGAGATCTGATGAAGGACCAACGATCTTGTATGGATGTTAAAACATTAGAATTTCTAGAACATACTAAGATACCACAGGGAAAATGGAGTAGAACACAGGAAAACCAATCCGTTTGGGAAAATTGAGGATTTCTGGTTGTTTCACCAGGTAAGTCAAAGTGTAAGAGAGAGAATTCATTTAAGCCAAAGGCCATACGTCTCAGACAACCTGCGGGTCAGTTCTCTCATGGAAATGGGGTAGTTCAAGTAAAATAATATCAACAATTTTAATTTTCCGGGCACTGTAAGGCTTCACTCTGTGTATTACTCCCTGAGATACCACTTTCTACTCACATCCTTGCAATGTGCTCCTGCTTTGTTGTATAAAAGCCAAAAGGCAAAGTAATCTCTAAATGGGTCTGCATCCCACAGAGAATTTACTTAGATGACATTCAAATCTGTTTTTCAGCGGTTTTTTTGGTGCCATCACAAGAAATCATACAGTCATTACACTTCGAATTTGACAGTTCTTTCACAGCGTGACAGGCAGAACTTAGGTCCAAATGTATTTATTTAAATACAAGGTGTCACTTACCAGCAGGACATTAGTGAAGGCTGAAAGATGACAGCAGAGTGTGATGTCTGTACTGTTGTTATTGCCCGAAACCCTATGAACCACCATGCTCAAATATTTTAGCTTCAAATATGAACCCATTAAAGAGGACTTTCAACTACTATCTCCCTTCCAGCCATTCAAAGAACTCAGTTTAATTCACTTAGCAAACACATTAAAGGGTGAAAGAAAAACATTTGCTAGGAACAGGTTTTCAAATGTATCTGAAGACCAACGACCCAATCAGACAGCACTTTGTTAACCAGATCTCAAACCTCCCCCAGATTGTTGGCCACCTGAGAACTGAACCCAACATGTCAATCCTACTTGTGGAGGGAACAAAGTCATGTGGACGTGGCATTCTTGCACCTTATTGTGTGGAGACAGGAAGACTGTTTTCCCGTGAAGCTTCAAAGGCCCATGGCCTCTGTTTGCCTCCATTGGCATGCCTCCATGAATTTTCAGGAGAAAATCCATGCACTTGCATAAGACCCACCTTCCTCTGACTATCTTGCCTCCAACTGGTGAACTCAGTGCCTGAGATTGCAACTCCCCAGGCCCTTCACACCATCAACAGGAGTCAAGACAGAAGCCCTTAGTCTCAGAGTGCCCTGCCCCAGCTTCCATTTTTAGGGCTCAAGCGGGAAGGCTGGCCCTGATACTCCCAGCACTCAGACTTTCATCCACCTCCATCTGACTCAAGCCCAGATACAAATCTCATTATGCCTTTTATCCCCGATTACGTGTCATCACAAGAAACCCCCATATTTCCAGCATCTCCTCACCTCCATATTTTAATCCCTATAAGTAGGGTGACCATATGTCCCAGGTTGCTGTGGATGCAGACAAGCATACAACCGTAGTGTCAATTGTTGTGTAGAAAACTCAAGGGGCCCTCAACACCACAAGGCAACCAGTCTGTATTTTCCTTCTTGATTATTCTTTCACCTTCCTAGACAGCTATTTAATTATTTCTTAACACTTCTCTCTCTTCACCTTCAACACCTCTTCCTCTACCCTCACTCTTAGCTGATAGACCTTTCCTCTGACCTACATGGAAAAAGCAAAGCAACTGGAAGAGAATTTCCAAAGAGCCACCTCAGTTTCCCATCTATCTCTAATCTCATACCACTCGTACATGGTCTGTACGCTTTACTCTATTTTATTTTATTACCTGTGGCGATACATGAACTATTTGTACGTCTACCTAAGGCCAACACATTCGGCTTGTGTACTAGACCCAGCCCCCTCCCACCTACTCAAAGACACAACTCCAGCAGTTCTCCTCCCTCAAATTTATTCCTCCCTATTGGATCAATTCCATCAGCATACAAACATGTTATTATTAGTAATCTCTTAAAAGAAACTGCTTGAGCCCACTTCTCTTCCCAGTGGCTACTTCCCTTAACTGCAAAACTCTTAAAAGCTGTCACTACCATTGTCTCCAATCCTTCTCCAATCCCATTTTCTCTTAAATCCAATCAGGCTTTAGATGGTTTCCCCACTGGTTAATGCCACCCACATTGGTAAGTCCAAGAGTCTGTTCTCTGTCATCATGTATCTTGACCTATTATCAGCATTTGACACTATCTGACATCCTGTCTAACTGGAAACACTGAAAAGTTTTTGTGAGAAAGTTCTGAAGTTCAGTTCAGCTTTGGACATCTAAAATTTGAGATGCATATTATTAGATATCCAAAGGGAGATGTTATGTAAACAACATGGAGTGCAGGACATGAGTACAATCTGGAGATCAATACTGGGGAGTAACCAGTATGGAGACCTATAATTAAAACCTCAAAACTGATGAGATCAATCGGGGAGTGAGCCCCACAATTAAGCTTCCAAGCATGTCTCAGGGAAAAAGGGCATAATCAGAGATCCCAGCAATTATCAGCTCAAAGAAATGCAGAGAGGTAGAGAGAGGACAGAATGTGTATAGAATCTTGTAGGAATAGCGAGCAGTCAGGTGGAGAAACATTTTCATCATCAGAGTTCCAGAGGGGACAGGGAAGGCAGACTAGCCAAGCAAGGCCACTTTCTGTGTTAGAACACAACACAACAACACAACACAAAACAAAACAAAAAACAGAAGAGGAGGAGGGATTATACTACAGGAATCCTGCGCAGGATCTGTACATGGTGGGGTGAGTCAAGGGTAAAATGCAAGGACTCAAGGAGGGAGATGAGATGGAGAGTAAGAGAGAGACAAAGGAACAGGGAAATACATGGGAGCCTTGGCCTGGGACCTCCAAGTATCTGTATCAAAGTTACCAGTCTATAGAATGTTAAGTGTGAATGGATTTTTAAGGAAAATACATTAGTACCAGGTTCTGTTTCTGGGCACAGTGCGAATCTAAGAGAGAAAAGGCCAGGGGGACCACAATCTGTTGGAATGAAAGCACAAGTGAGGTCTGACAATCCTAATCTGAAAAGAGTTGGGGTGGGCTTTGAGTTGGCCCAGGCTTTAGAAACGGAGTCAGACCAAGGGCAAAAAAAGTTCAAATGACACACACGTTGCACATACATTACCTCATTTAATATTTACCTAAATCCACGGTGTTTGAACTACTGTCACATTTTATAAAGAAAGAAAAAAATTAATGAAGTCATGTAAGTTACCCTTGTTTATCTGGCTAATTTACCATCTGCTGGGACTCAAATACTGGCCTTGGGACTATAAAGGCCAATCTATGTCTCTCTTTCATCATGCCTTTCTCTGACAACTGGTCTTAATAATCAAACGCAAAAAAAAAAAAAAGTCAACCATTCATATAATTCAATCATGCTGAATATCCGGATAATGAGAAATAGTTCAGTTTTTTTTTTAATTCAAGTATAATTAACATATAGTGTTAATTAGTTTCAGGTTACAACATGATTCAACAATTCTATACATTGCTGAGTGCTCATCAAGGTAAGTGTATTCTTAATTCCCATGAGTCAAGTTTTAACACAGTTTATGTCAACACTTGGAAGACCAAGATTTTTTTCATTATTCTACTCTACATGTTAGGGATCCTTTAGAATAGAGTTTGCAATTGGTGACATCCACACTGTGGATGCGTATTATTTGATCTAAATATTTCCCTTTTTAAGTAAAATAGTTGCCAACATTTAAAAATCATAAGAATTTATACAAATATCCCAAATTCTAAGTCATCTTGAAAAATCAGAAGATGGGGCGATACAAAAACCTGCATTTTCAAAGGGCAAGAATTGACTAGCACTGAACCCCCAGGTATGCCTTTACATGGGGTATGTGTCCTCCACAGATCTGTCCATTCCCTATAGAGCCAACTAAGTCATTCTTTCATGCCCCAGGCAAGACATGCCTAGCCACTGTAAGCATCAAAGTTTATAATCCCTGCCTTAGACACAAGATAGATTCCATGACTGTTTTGTTCCTCCAAAGAGATCAAAATACAGTTCAAAAAAAGCAATAACCTATGTCCAAAAACATAAGAGAGCTAAGTAATCTTTCAGTCCCCGAAGAAAGTGTACTTTTTGCAGTGGAAATAATACACACTAGAGTATTATCTCATTTCATAGATTATTTTTATAATTCTCAAGAGAAACTCAAGAAACAGATACAGGTCTCAATTCTGTTGCCACTAAAAGCAGGGGAAAACACGTTTAAGGATCTTTCTCGTTAACTAGAAAAATACAAGTACGCATTGTATAATTAGATTGTGCCTTAACACTGGGGTGACTAATTGGGGGTTTTAGTTCCTAAGATTTCTCCAACATGGGAATTCTGTGAGCATTGACATCCAACATGAATGTCACTTATCTGCCAGACATAGAATATATGTGCCAGAGTACTTAAGGTCAGCGTGGAGCACTGCCGTATTGTTTTCATTTCTATTTTGAAGGACAAATTGAGAGTGTAACCAGGTAATGCATATTCAAAACAAAACAAAACACTCTTAAAATTATTTCCCTCTTGAATTTGACAACTCCTTTACCACGTTTATATTCATCAGGAATAGAAGGATGGGGAGGGAGGGGAGATGAGTACTACTGTTGCAGAGATTAGAAAAACTGCTTAATAAGCCCACCTCCTCATTTTATAAATGGAAAAAACTGAGGCCCAAGGAGACAGGCATTTACTGACCAGGACCACTTAGCTCTTTAAGACAGAGCTCAAAAGGGGGCACCTGGGTGGTTCAGTTTGTTGAGCGACTTCGGCTCAGGTCATGATCTCATGGTTTGTGAGTTCGAGCCCCACGTCTGGCTCTGTGCTGACATCTCAGAGCCTGGAGCCTGCTTCTGATTCTGTGTCTGCCCCTCCCCCACCCATGCTCTGTCTCTGTCTCAGAAATAAATAAACATTTAAAAAAATGTAAAAAAAAAAAAGAGCTCAAAAGTTTTATTTCACTTTTAGCCACAAATAAATTGAAGAGACACAATTGGGCTGAGTGAGTGGTGACCAGAATGAGACACGTAAATGAGAAATAAGGAAAAGCTCAACAACTGGGCCTCTAGAACAGTAGGCCCCCAGAGGTGGTTCTATATCCAAAATCTATCTAGGAATATGAGCAGTAGGAGTTTGAAGACTTTTCTTCATTTATACTATTCTTTACATATTGGTCTTTCTCTTTTCTTTTTCAATATGAGGGGTTTTATTTTGTGTTGTGTTGTTTAAGATTTTATTTTTTTTTAATGTCTATTTATTTTTTTAGAGAGATAGAGCGCAAGCAAGGGAGGGGCAGAGAGAGAGGGAGACACAGAATCTGAAGCAGGCTCCAGGCTGTGAGCTGCCATCACGGAGCCCGATGCGGGGCTCGAACTCACGAATCACAAGGTCATGACCTGAGCTGAAGTCAGATGCTCAACCAACTAAGCCACCCAGGCACCCCACGATTTTATTTTACTTTTAGAGAGGGGGTGCTTGGAGAGAGGGGCAGAATGAGAGAGAGAGAGAGAGAGAGAGAGAGAGAGAGAGAGAGAGAGAGAGAGAGAGAGAATCCCAAGCAGGTTCCACATCTAGCACAGAGCACGACGCAGGGCTCCATTCCAAGGCCATGAGATCATGACCTGAGCCAAAATCAAGAGTCAGGTGCTCAACAGACTGAGCAAACCAGGCACCCCTCAATATGGGTTTTGATCCTCCACAGGATATTTATTATTTTAGGAGATATTTAGCAACCTTTTTCTTATGCTTTTGGGATACCCCAATCTTTTTTTGGGAAGGCCTATCCTGCCTGGTAGATAAACATAATAAGGCTGATAATCAGGTTGTTCTGCCCTTGCTTGACTGTGGGATGGGCATATGACCTAAGCTTGGCCAACATGAAGCCGTACTCTACCAGCACCACCACTCCATATGATGAATCTTGAGCTGAGTGACACAAAGATGGGAAAATATAGGTTGGAGCTCATTCCAGTGAAACCAGTCTTGTTAAGGTAATTAGTTAATGCTATCCCAAGGCTACTCCATACCTTCCCTGTGTCCTTTCCTTTTCTGAGCCTCATTTTCCACCCTCCCCTTATAATCTGTGAACTATTTTATATCCTTCCAATGAACTCTTTAAGTTTGGCCATAACAGATTTCCTATATCCGAAGAACCTACACCAACAAATTATAAAGGATATGTGTCTGTCTCCACAGAGCTTCTCTTTTATTCTTGACACTTGTTCTTCAGCAACTTTAGCTTGCCCGTGGCTCATCATGGTTTTCCAAGCCTCACTATACAGCCTTGATTGGTAAACCTTAATGTAAGTAAGATAGAGTGTTTCTTAAACATTCTTTCCCATCTGTGTCATCCATGAATCTGAAATCTGGAGATGGGACCTGAGAATCTGCATTTTAATAAGAGTGCCAGTTAATTCTGGTGCAGGTAGTCTCTAAAGATGCTGCTCTGGGGGATCCTGGGTGGCTCAGTTGGTTAAGTGTCCAACTTTGGCCCAGGTCATGATCTCACGGTCCGTGGGTTTGAGCCCCGTGTGAGGCTCTGTGCTGACAGCTCAGAGCCTGGAGCGTGCTCTACATTCTGTGTCTCCTTCTCTCTCCGCCCTTCCCCTGCTTGCGCTCTCTCTCTCTCTCAAAAATAAATAAAAACATTAAAAAATTAAATATGATGCTCTGTATCATAAACTCTCAGCATTTGCTCCTACTAGGCTGACTTTCTTGTCTGAATATTTCTTAGTTCATGTTTCTGAGAGAAAAAGGCTATTTGACCCCAGTCTTTTTCACATGCCTGGTTTAACCAGTCTATGGAATAGTTTAGGTGACTACTCTCTGCCCAACTGGCCAAGAGATGGGGAGATGGGGGTGTGACAAGGTCACAAGGTCCACTTGGAGCCATCCCTGATATAGGATCAGTGGTACGGTTTTACTCATAAACGGCTATGAGTGTTGGACAACGTATTTGATGTTGCAAGACCCCTGATTAAGAAAGCAGGTTTCTGACTAACTTTCCAGTACTTTTTGCCTCTGACCACCCTCCATTTACAAGGTCTCTCTGACATTATTCATCTTTTGACAATAAGATCCAAGATATAATGAAAGGTGTTTAAATTAACAATTCTCCTACCTAGGAGTTACAGACCTCTAATGAATAATTGTTAGGCTGATTACTTAAACACCCATATTCTCTTGTTAATCACTTTAATTACCACCTCCTGAATCTTCTATGCAGTGAAAACACAAAAAACCCTACCTCCCAGAGAATGATAATGCTTTCATGTAGGGCCTTAAACTTCTTCATAGGTCTTACGTTACTAGACTAGATCCTATTTTTAAGGAAACATATGACCCAAGTGCCCAAACTTACAAAGATTACAAATGGGAAAGGAAATCTTCTTATTTTTAAAAATTAGTCTACCAAAAACATATAGTTGTGCCTGGGAGTTTACTTAATCAGTCTCTTTGTAGGTGAGTTCAGTTACTGGCTTCCTTCTGCATACAAAACTTTTGGGAACCTAGGACAGGAGATGATGGACACATGCTCCTTGCCTTTGAGGAACCCAGAGTCCAGTGGTGGAGACAGATACCGAAAAAGAGGAAAAAATACACTATGAGAATTACTGTACAGGTGTATGAATATAGAGTTATAAGAGTAGAGGAAAGAAACCAGTCAATTTGTTCTGAGAGGAGTGGGGAAGAGAAAAGACAGAAATCTGAGAAGCGTCTGATAGGCCAGCAAGTTAACCCAGTGAGGAGAGTGGAGGCCATTCAAGACAGACCCAACAGCCTGTGTAAAAGAATAGAAACTAAGGACACCACGGACATTAGAAGAATCAATGGCAATATGGTAAGACTGGACCACCATGGTGGAACTGGGAATACGGATTATGAAGGACCGACATGTTTCATAAATGGACACCCACTAAAAGCTCATATCTACTAAACGTTTAAGAAAAATAACTTTGAGAGGAGGCTGGAGGATGGTTTGTGGAAGGAGAAGTTGGGGGCAGGATGGCAGACAGAAAACTGCCTTATGATCAGAAGAGAAATCTGTAGAAGCTGGGATGGAGAGGAGCAAACCATTCCAGAAATATTTCAGAACCAAAATGGGCTGTATTTGGTTAAAGGGACTTATAGGTGTCAATAGCACGAGTTTGGGAATAAAACGACCCTGATTATAAGCTGAAGCCCTGCCACTCACTAGCCATACAACATCACACAAGTCATCCCATCTCTTCGAGCCTGCCCTTTCTCATCTTTAAAATGTAGACAGTGTTGGGGATCCTGGGTGGCTCAGTCAGTTAAGCATCCGACTTCAGCTCAGGTCATGCTCTCACAGTTCATGAGTTCGAACCCTGCATCAGGCTCTCTGCTGTCATCACGGGGCCTGCTTGGTATCCTCTGTCCCCCTCACACTCTGCTCCTCTCCCGCTCACACATGTGTGTGGTCTCTCTCTCTCTCTCTCCCTCTCTCTCTCAAAAATAAACATTAAAGAAAGAATGAAGGAGAGAAAGGAAGAAAGACAGTGCAATTGAGAGGACCAAATAAGCTAACGGTATAAAGCACTTAGTATAAATTAAAGCACATACTAAATGCTCAATACTCCCTGAACAGGGACACTATTACTACCATTATTACTACAAATATGTAATGAATAATTCATGGGGAGATGGCAAGGAAGAGAAACAGAAATAACCGTCTAGCTTGGGAGTCTTATAATGACAATGCTATAAACTGAAATATGCTACTAATCAGGGCACCTGGATGGCTCAGTTGGTTAAGCATCCGACTTCAGCTTAGGTCATGATCTCGCAGTTCCTGAGTTCAAGCCCCACATTGGGCTCAGCGCCTGGAGCCTGCTTCAGATTCTGTGTCTTCCTCTCTTCCTCTGTCCCTCCCCGACTCACACTCTATCTCTCTCTCTCTATCTTTCAAAAATAAATGATAATAAAAAAATTAAAAGACAGAAATACACTATTAATTGAAAAAGTAACACTTATTTAGAGTTTACCAAATGCCACCAGTATTCTGGGAGGTTCATATACATGATCTCTTTTAGTACTTGTAAAAAACCCAGATATCATTATTCACATTTACAGCGGTAAAAACTGAAGCGCAAAGAAGTAGCTTGAGTGACATAGCTAATAAGTAAAGGAACATAGAGTCTGAACACCAACACTCTCAGAAGGCAAGGGAAGTTCTGGGATAGGGCAAAGTTACCTTGGTAAGGGGAGAGAGGTATCATTCATTTAACAAGCTCAGAGACACTAAAATGGACTAGAGTAGTGGAGTTGGAAATGTGGTGTGTTCATAAATCATTTTTCTACTCAAAAGAAAGACCAAGTAACAGAGAACCTGAGACAGTAAAGCATGAAGAACTATTGCTAGCAGAAGATTAATCAGAAATGCAAAAGTGTCTCAAAAATCGCTTTGCAAGGCAGAGAGAAAATACCACTGGAGTAACACAAGTTTGATTTCTGTGCGACTTCTCAGGAAGCAACCCATGTGTGAAGGAGAGAAGTATCTTTATGACTCCATTCTCCCAACGCTTGCATTCCCAGCGTCAACCGTGATATGCGGTTAGAGCCCTAGTGTTGTTCCGTGAGCAGGGCTGTCTCAGTGAAATAAAAGGGAAGCCAGGAATTTTCCTGTTGGGACTGCCCATCAGGAGATTTTCGATGGCAAGAGAAAGGAAGGTTGTGGTTTCCCCGCCAAGAGCTCCACCAGAGGCTTTTGGGAAATCTGCAGCCAGTATGTTCTATCTGGTTCTGAATGACAGAGCTAACTCGGCAGCTGCTTCTGAGGAGAACATCCGAATCAGTGAGGCTTCCTACTGAGTGATTTGGCCCCTGGGCACACTCTCTGACAGAGCAGTCACAGAAGGCTGCAGGGAAGTAGGAATCTCAGCTGCTAGTCCTGGAAGCTTGCCTAAATAAATCCCTTCCCACCATGAACTTGTCTTTACTCTTTAAAGCCCATGTATTTTCTTTCCATCTTCAGTGCAGGAACATCCTTTTGTAACTATGCCTGGTATCCAGAATACTTTCCTCTAGAGTAGACAATATCTGTGTAATCTGCCGGTCCCATGACTTATTCACTCGTCTATGGCTGTGCACATGCATGTAATACGTGGGCCTATGCACACGCACACACACGCACGCACGCACACACACACACGCGCCTCTGCCATCGTGTTGGTGTGGAATGAACCCATCCTCCTGGTTCTCATTGAACCAAGAACAAACAAATGACTCAAGATCCATCCATCAGATTCTCTCATTTGGGAATTTGGAATCTCTGGATGGTGTGTGCTAAAATGAGACAGGAGCCAAGGGCAGCGTTTGGGGGAGCACCTTTCCAGTGTAGCAAGAAGCAGGGAGTAGACACATGGGAGCTACAGATGGTCATCCAGCCCCTTCCAAGGCCTCACTGAACTTCCTTCTTTTAAACTGCCTGAAATACCCCTGTATTTTTTCAAAAAAATTACCTCTTCTGGGATTTGGTTAGTTAAAACAAGTACTTGTTACTTATAACTTAAAAGCCTCCACTAAGACATGCAGCAAAGGAATTTTATATCAATGCAAATATTGCTGGAAATTTCACTCTCCAGAAGCCCAAGATAAGGCAGAAACAAGGACTTTCTCTCTGTAATAAATTTGTAAGAAAAATAATAATGATAATAAACAGTTTTTTTCTCAAAGTAGGCCTACAAATAGTGTGTTATTTAAATTTTTTTATGTTTATTTATTTTTGAGAGAGAGAGAGAGAGAGAGAGAGAGCAGGCGAGAGGCAGAGAGAGAGGGAGGCACAGAATCTGAGGCAGGCTCCAGGCTCCGAGCTGTCAGCACAGAGCCTGGCGCGGGGCTCGAACCCACGAACTGTGAGATCATGACCTGAGCTGAAGTCAGACTCTCAACAGACTGAGCCACCCAGGCACCCCAATAGTGTGTTATTTAATCATGACTGTTGGTGTGGCATTTCAGACCCTACTCATAGATGGAGAAACTAAAACATAAGGAAACACCGACATCTGTTCTAACTTTTCTGCATTCTTGGATCTCCAATGTACCCATGTTTAGAATAAGCGGTTTGAAGATTTATACTATTTTTGAGATGGACAGATCACTGATTATAAAAGGCTAATCATCACTTACTCTTTTCTCTTCTTGAAAGTAACAGAGAGGGGTTCCTGGGTGGCTCAGTCTGCTAAGCGTCTGACTTTGTCTCAGGTCATGATCTCATGGTTCATGAGTTTGAGCCCCGCATTGGGCTCTATGCAGATGGCTCAGAGCCTGGAGCCTGCTTCAGATTCTGTGTCTCCCTCTCTCTCTGCCCCTCCCCTGCTCATCCTCTCTCTCTCTCTCTCTCTCTCTCTCTCCCTCTCCCTCTCCCTCTTTCTCCCAAAAATAAACAAACATTAAATAAATTGTAATAAAAAAAAACAAAGTAACAGAGAAAATTAAATTCCCTGGGACTTGCTTACAGAGAAAATGATACACATTCAAGTTTTCCATTTAGAGAGCAGTTGTTCATGTTGTCAAACACCCAAGCTCGCATTTAATATGCAGATTAGTGGCTGCACAAAATTCAAAATACAAAAAATAAGCATTTTGTTCATAACATTTGCAAGAACATAAGAATGTATGCACCCTATTATTACTATTATGTTTTACTTTGGTCCTATCCAGACATAATGCTGTATCTCCTAACTTAATAATCTGGTATGTTTTCAAGTGGTTTCTCTCCACCTACTGACTGCCCTTCCCTTACCACCTCCTATCTCACTTCTCTGGGCTTTCATAACATCTGAATTTTTATGCTTGCCTCTATGTCAACAAATATTATGTTGCGTTAACACCTGTTTAGCTACACTAGGCTGGGAACTTATTAAGGGCAGGAAATTTTGTCCTTTGTCTCTGTATTCTCAACACCTAGTACAATCCCTAGTACGTAAGCAATTATTAACTACCACTGTATGGTAAAAAGTGGGCATATATTATCCACCCAAATAAACTATATGTATCCCAGAAGCATGTCACTTTGGACTCTATGGGTGTAAATTCGTGTTTACTAATTAAGTACATGATCTTTCACTCATGATATACATCTAGGCTAAGTGCTAGGGGGAGGAGAAGGATGGAGAAAAAAGCATAAGATAGGGGCACCTGGGTGGCTCAGTTAGTTAATTGTCCAACTCTCCATCTCAGTTCAGGTCATGATCTCATGGTTCATGAATTCGAGCCCAGGGTCAGGCTCTGAGCTGTCAGCTCAGATTCTATCTCTTCCTCTTCCCCAAGATTCTGCTTGGGATTCTGTCTCTTCCTCTCTCTGCTCCTCCCCTGCTTGTGCTCTCAATCTCTCTCTCACAAAATAAACTTCTAAAAAAAGCATAAGACATTATTAATTTGATGGAGGCTAGAGAGAAAGTACTTCTATAAAACATGTCATGACTATGTTTCCTGCATTACTGAGATATGATTGGCAAATAAAATTATATATATTTAAGGCATACACTGTAAAATGATTACCACAACCCATCACCTCACATAGCTACACCTCTGCACATAGGTATATGCTGACAACACTTGAAATCTCCTCTCTTGGCAGATTTCAGTTATATAATACATTACTACTCAAGACAGTCACCATGTTGTACATTAGGTCTCCAGAACTTACTCTTCTCATAACTGAAAGTTTATATCCTTTGAAACCTGTCAGACCTATTGTCAGCAGTAGCAGCCTATCATTCAATCCCTTATTATATATCAGGTATTATGTTAAGTTCTGTACATGCATTATCTCATTTCATGATCAGAAGCCTTCACAAGCTAGGTGCTCTTAACTATTCCCACTTTACCGGTTGAGAAGCTGGGGTCCACAAGGTTTTAAGTAATTTGCTCCAGGCCACCCAGCTAATAAGTGGCAGAACAGAGTTTTGAACTCAGGTTGGCCAGTCTCTACAGTTAATACTAACTAGATGCCAGAGACAATGATACCAATTTGAAGGGCACTAATTGTATAGCGAAAGGATAGAGCAATGAGGCCTGATAAAGAAAATTGCTGGGGTGCCTGGGTGGTTCAATTAAGTGCCCAACTCTTGGTTTCTGCTCAGGTCATGATCTCACAGTGTATAAGTTCAAGCCCCACATCGGGCTCTGTGCTGACAGAGCGGAGTCTGCTAGGGGTTCTCTCTCTTCCCCCCTCTCTCTCTTTCTTAAAAAAAATTTTTTTTAAAGAAGAAAACCCTTGCTATGTTTCAGAGTATTTCAACCTGAGAATCCTTACTTAGGCATAAGGCATGTACACATATTATGAAATTATAACAGTTGGAAGTAATCTTTCTTAAGAAAAGCCCTTAAATAATGGTAAACAGTTTTTATAGTAGTTGAAAGCTTGATGATGAGCCGAATTTACTGCCAAAGGTTACATTGGAAGGCTCCCAGGCATCACGACAGGGAATGGGGCAGGACTTGTGTGGAATTTATTGTTCCTGAGGAGAGCAGCAGCCCCAGAACCACTAATCAGATCATAAATCAGCAGAGTGACTACTGTGGACTCTTCCAGAGACACAGAAAGACAAACAAGTGGCTTGAAAGTAAACGAAAGCAGGTCTCTCAAGCTCCCTCACCTCGCACAAAAGAGCTATGAATCACCTTGGTAAAGGATTCATCATCTTTAGGTGTCACCTGGGTCATAACAGAGGTTTTCAGTTGTGTGCAGGATGGCTTATATCAGAGATACAAAAAGCCAAGAAGAATAGGGCAGTAACAGCATTCAAAAACCATTGGTGAGAGCGAATTCCCATTATGGGCATATTGGCACAAACCATGTGATTGGAGAGAGCACTGAAACGGGAGTCTAGAAATCTGGACTCGTTTCCCAGTTCTGCCACTAACTATCCTGTAGGATTGTGCTGAAATGCTATGAGCCTTCATGTCTCCATTTATCAAATAAATACTTAGCCGATGAACCCTTAAATTCTTAATTTTTAACTGGTATTGACTACAGGTGGAAGCATTTTATTTATGGGAATTCTGGTAGATTGAAAGTCAGAACACCTGGCTGTTATTTAGTCTGACTACTCAACTGAGGATTCTCTCCCCTCTCCCCCACGAGCCTCAGTTTCCCCATCTTTAAAATAAGACGTCTCATTAGACAGTCTCCAACACTGCAGCTTTTAGCTGCAGAGGTCTTTGACTTTGCATTTCTGAATCTCAGAATATTAACTTTCGAAAATACCACGGGTGATCATTTCACCTAAAAGAAGGAATTTTTTCTGCTTGCCCAGGAGTCGAATACAAGTAAAATTCTGAAATAAAAACAGCAGAAGGATAGATCAGGTTCTGACAAGACTAACAAATCTATGTCCTTATCCGCAGGGGAAATGTACAGTCTGGATTTTTTAGAGAAGGAATCAGAAAAAAAAAAAAACACAAAAAAAAACACATTCCCACAACATTCCTGGTGGGAATACAAATGCAAATGCAGGTTTGCTGGCTGGAGTCAGAGCTGTGGAGAGTCACAAGGTCAGAGCGGCTGAAAGATATGCATGGGCACAAAATC
The DNA here is from genome assembly GCF_022079265.1 of Lynx rufus. Classification (NCBI taxonomy): domain Eukaryota; kingdom Metazoa; phylum Chordata; class Mammalia; order Carnivora; family Felidae; genus Lynx; species Lynx rufus. The sequence goes on from NW_025814823.1 coordinate 191,795,625, forward strand.
AGGCATAAACACTCCTTTATCCCACCATCTCCTCTTCTATAACATGGCTTGCACACCAGTGTGTGCGTGTGTGTGTGTGTGTGTGTGTGTATGTGTGCGCCTACCAGTGTGTGTGTAGTGTGTGTGCGTGTGTGTCTGTGTGTGTGTGTGTATGTGTGCGCCTACCAGTGTGTGTGTAGTGTGTGTGTGTGTGTCTGTGTGTGTGGGTGCGCGCGTGCTAGGCACGTTCTCATTAAATCCTCAATCGTCTAGAGGGTTGGTATGACCTTACTCCTATTTTAACGGTTAAGGAAACTGAAACCCAGCGTTGTTAAGTTCTTTGCCCCAGGACGCACATATATTTAACAGCCCGGTTGGCTTTTGAACTGAGGTGTGGCTGATTTCAGAGGTCTTCACTACCACACAGTTGCTGCTCTCTTAGAGTTCCTACAGTTCTGCTATTTAGTTGCTATACAAATCTGGATAAGTTACTGCAAAACTCCCCAATTCAGCTTTTCCAGCCAGAAAATGGGTAGCAAAAAATGACAGTATAACCTCTTTGTCTTTCTTACTATAAAGGACAACATAAAATATAAAACCAAAACAGATGAACGTAGAGGAAGGGAAGGACAAATAAGATAAAAACAGAGAAAAGAGTGAACTGTAAGAGACTCAAATCCAGAGAACAAAGTAAGCGTTGCTGGAGGGGAGGTGGGCGGGGGATGGGGCTAAGTGGATAAGAAGGGCACTTGCTGGGATGAGCACTGGATGTTGTATGTAAGGGATGAATCACTATATTTTAACTAACTTTGATTTAAATAAAATAAAAAATAATAAAAGTAGGGGCACCTAGGTGGCTCAGTCATTTGAGTGTCCGACTTTGGCTCAGGTCATGATCTCATGGTTCGAGAGTTCTAGCCCCACATCAGGCTCACTGCTGTCAGCCTGTCAGGGCAGAGCCCATATCACACCCTCTGGTCCCCTCTCTCTGCCTCTCCTCCACTTGCGCTTTCCCAAAAATAAATAAAGTATTAAAAATAAATAAGTAAATAAATAAGATTTTAAATTAAGCCAAACTAGGCAATGCCTATGAGAGTAGTGGCAAGACTGTTTCTGTTTTCATGCCTGGGTCTTCTAATCTATCAATTTGTTAAAACAACTGCCTTAGTATACAGAGTTGTGGTGAGGATGACATTTTTTTTTTTTAATTTTTTTTTTCAACGTTTATTTATTTTTGGGACAGAGAGAGACAGAGCATGAACGGGGGAGGGGCAGAGAGAGAGGGAGACACAGAATCGGAAACAGGCTCCAGGCTCTGAGCCATCAGCCCAGAGCCCGACGCGGGGCTCGAACTCCCGGACCGCGAGATCGTGACCTGGCTGAAGTCGGACGCTTAACCGACTGCGCCACCCAGGCGCCCCGACATTTTTTTTAATGTGAAAATTCTTGGGAAAATTGAAAACCTATAGACAATTTGTTTTCATTATTTCCATCATCATTTGAACATAATAAGATAAAATGTAGTGGTTGGAAATTCAAAAAAAAAAAATCCTGTATTCCTGTATTTTATTTAAAAAATATCCTCCTCCAAAACTGTACTGCATATGATAAGGAACGTCAGAAGCCAGAAAGGGTGTTTTTGCAAGAAAGAACATTTGCATCCAAAGGAAATTCTGTGATGATTCAATTGTCTCAATCACACATCTCTGAGGGGTAAACTTGGAGGGGACAACAGTTATCGGCAGAAGCTGTCAAAAAAGCTTTCAGTTAGCATCGTTTTGACCCAGACGGTGAGACAACCAGCAATGCCTAATTCTGAGCCTTCATACCTGCTTCACTGATAGGAAGCATGAAGAATCCAGCTGCACCCACAGAAAAATCATTCTGATGTACAAAATGAGCAGGTTACAGTTTCATAATACAGTTTGCTGTTTTATGTGTTTAATTAAATACATGCCACATCCATGAGTTCTAACTTTGCAGTTTATACATGCTAGGACATTTGATGCTTAGAATGAAAAGTATATAGGTATTGGCTAAAAGCCATGTTATTTTTATAGCAGGGGATGAAAGATGAGTAAATTCAATCTGTCCTACCTCCAACCCCAAATACTTTTTCTAAGTTGCAGATGTAGCTCCTGATGACTACAGCTATCTCCTTTAGTGTACTGAGCGGGTTTGGCTGTGTGCTGTGAAATGCAGAACTTACACATCTTCAACTCAATTAAAAAAATGCAAACTCAGTTTTATTTGCCAGTAGTCACTAATAAACCAAAACCCAGTCAAACTTGCTCGAAGCAGCAAAAAGTAAGAACATGTACTTCGGTTTAAAGTATAACATGGGGAGCCTAAAAGTCCATCAACTGACAAATGGATAAAGAAACTGTGGTTTATATACATAATGGAATACTATGCGGTAATGAGAAAGAATGAAATATGGCCTTTTGTAGCAATGTGGATGGAACCGGAGAGTGTGATGCTAAGTGAAATAAGTCATACAGAGAAAGACAGATACCATATGTTTTCACTCTTATGTGGATCCTGAGAAACTTAACAGAAGACCAGGGGGTCGGGGAAGAAAAAAAAAAAAAAGAGGTTAGAGAGGGAGGGAGCCAAAACATAACAGACTCTCAAAAACTGAGAACAGAGGGTTGATGGGGGGTGGGAGGGAGGGGAGGGTGGGTGACGGGTATTGAGGAGGAAACCTGTTAGGATGAGCACTGGGTGTTGTATGGAAACCAGTTTGACAATAAATTTCATATTTAAAAGAAAAAAATACAATATATACAAAAAAAATAAAAAATAAAATAAAAAAATAAAGTATAACATGAGGCCCCAGTATTGAATTTGCTTCATACCTTTTCAAATGTGACAGACTCCACTTTTGCATATTCTCATGTGACTATTTTAATTCTACTGGATCTGAAAATAGCACCCATAATGTCATATGGGTTAACAAAATGCTTATTTTGTGATGCATGATATCATATGGGTTAGCAAAATGCATATTTTAGTCTCCTAGCAAAGAAATTGTTTTAGGCGTGGACTTGTTACCCAACATTGACCAAAAAAATGTAAGGCAACATCTGTTTGAGGATTTCTGGAAATATCTTTTTACTTTGAATAAAGAAAAAATACCAGATGCGCCAGTGTTCTATTGGCCACTGTTTTCTCTTTTCTCTTTTCTTTTCTTTTCTTTTCTTTTTTCTTTTCTTTCTTTCTTTCGCATGTTTTGAACCGCTTTGAACTTGGTAGTCCATGTAAGACTACCAGCCAACATTCTGAGGATGGTAGAGAGAAAAAAAAGGGAAAACCCTGGGTCCATGAAAAGTCACTTACTGCTGGATTAACCAATTTTGGAACCTATCTCTAGACTGCTTATGAGATAATAAATATTCTTGCAGTTTGCCATTTTTGATTATGGGTTTCTATTACTTGCATCCAAGAGTACGTGAATTGCTACAAACTTCCACCTGAACACCAAAAATTCCACTTCTGCCATAAGCCCACTGCTGAGCATACAGTCTCAAATGAATTCGGAGTCACCCATATTAATGGCTTCCCCTGCGTTACAGGACTGGGGAAAATATGCGGACGTTGAAGATATGGTGATTTTAGAAATCGTCCCTTGTCTGCTAAATAAAATGCGATTCTTAGTTTACTAAGGTAGCAAGAAAAATAGTATCCGAAAGAGTTTGACCTTAATACATAAGTTCTCCATAACAACCCTTTTGAGTCATACTGCTTACTATCATATTCAACACTCTAAGAAGTCTTGCAGCAATAAAACCTAATTAACTTTATTGTGCTTAATCAGGGGTTTGTTTCCCAAGCTTATCTAATCACAGAACCCTTTTTTCACGCCTAAAATATATTAATTAATCCAGGAGGACGAATGTTTTTCCAAACATACTTTGAGAAGCATTAACTTAACCCCAAGAATTTTTAAACAAGTACATTGGAACAAAATATATTGAAGAAACCTCACCATTTAAGCTTGCCTATTTGCAATAAAAACCATTTTTAAGTGAGAATAGCTCACAACTATTGAATGCTTACTCTGGACTGGGTGCTGTCAGAAAACACTTTAACTCATCAATTGCAGATACTATTGTTATAGTTAACCAGGGTGTTAACCAGGTTAACCAGGGTGCCTGGTGGCTCAGTGGGTTGAGTGCCTGACTTCCGCCCAGGTCATGGTCTCCTATTCACAGGTTCGAACTCCACGTCAGGCTCTGTGCTGACAGCTCGGAGCCTGGAGCCTGCTTTGGATTCTGTGTCTCCCTCTCTCTCTGCCCCTCCCCTGCTCGCTCTCTGTCTCTCTCCATCTCTCAGAAAAAAATAAATAAATAAAATGGTAAAAAAATTTAAACCCACTTAACAGATGAGAAAAGGGAGGCCCAGAAAGACAATGGGCCCTGTTATGCTGTGATTTACATGACTCACACTCTTCACAGTTCCTGAAAAGAACTTCATCCTACACTTAAAACTACTAGCCAGATTCTATTGCTAGACATGCACTCTTCATACTGACTGAAATTGGCCGTGACTAACTTGGCAAACCTCACCAGAATGCTATGTGGGTGCTGAGTGTCAGTGAGCATTTTAAAACCAGGGTTGATGGCTTCAGGATGTGGTAGTGTTGATATGATCTGGAGACACTTCTATTTAAAGACACAGTTGGATTTAATTTAATCCTGGCACAAACAGCCACAGCCTTCTTCTTAACAACATTTGCATTTGCAGAAATCCTTTGGGATTCTTTAGGCTTTAATTTTTTTAAGCCCATAAGATGTTGACAGATCACTCACAAATAAAAGATTATTGAAGTTGAGAAGGTTTTCTGAGCATCTCAACACAGCCATAAGTTTCTTGAAGACAATGAAGGTATTCCAAAATACAGAGTATATAGTAGTCATACAAGTTAAATCTGTCTGTTAGTTTCTACTGTCCCACGTTTTTTCTTAGAATCTATCAAACTAGTATAGCCTTTACTTAGTATTTTCACTTAATTGTCAGGTAGAAATATACCTTCTTATTTAAGTACAGGGCAGATCATACAAAGGCAGAATATCTGTGTCCTTAAAACACCTTACATTTTTTTTTTTTGCTTTTGATTGTTTTAAGTTTTTGTTTAAATTCTAGTTAGTTAACATACGTGGTAAATTTGGCTTCAGGTGTAGAATTTAGTGACCCATCACTTACATACCACACCCAGTGCTCATCATCACAAGCGCCCTCCTTAATATCCATCACCCATCTGGCCCATCCCCCACCCAACTTCCTCCATCAACACTCAGTTTGTTCTCTACGGTTAAGAGTCTCTTATGGTTTGCTTCCCTCTCTCTTTTGTTTTGCTTTTGCTTTTTTTTCCCCTTCACATATTTTCATCTGTTTTGTTTCTTAACTTCCACATAAGAGCAAAATCATGTGGTATCTGTCTTTCTCTGACTTATTTCACTTAGTGTAATACACTCTAGCTCCATCCACATCATCGCAAACAGCAAGATTTCATTCTCTTTGATGGCTGAATGGTATCTTCTTCTTTATTCATTCATCAGTGAATGAACATTCGGGCTCTCTCCATAGTTAGGCTATTGCTGATAACGCGCTATAAACATCAGGTTGCAAGTGCCCCTTTGAATCAATATGCTTTTATCCTTTGGGTAAATACCTAGTAGTGCAACTGCTGGGACATAGGGTAGTTCTATTTTTAACTTTTTGAGGAACCTCCAGACTGTTCTCGAAGTGGCTGCACCAGTTTGTACTCCCACCAACAGCCTAAGAGGGCTCCCGTTTCTCCACATCCTTGCCAACATCTGTTGTTTCCTGTGTTGTTAGTTTTAGACATTCTGAAAGGTTTGAGGTTGTATCTCATTGTGGTTTTGATTTATATTTCCCTGATGATGCATGATGTTGAGCATCTTTTGGTGTGTCTGTCTGTTCATGTCTTCTGCCCATTTCTTAACTGGATTACTTGGAGGGGGAGGGGTGTTGAGTTTGAGAAGTCCTTTAATGATTGTGGATACTTACCCTTTATCAGATATGTCATTTGTAAATATCTTCTCCCATTCCATAGTTTGTCTGTCAGTTTTGTTAATCGTTTCCTTTGCTGTTCAGAAGATTTTATCTTGATGAAGTCCCAAGAGCTCATGTTTGCTTTTGTTTCCCTTGCCTCCAGAGATGGTCTAGTAAGAAGTTGCTGTGGCCAAGGTCAAAGAAGTTGTAGCCTGTGTTCTCCTCTAAGATTTTGGTGGTTTCCTGTTTCACATGTAGGTTTTCATCCATTTCAGATTTATGTTTATGTTTGGTGTAAGAAAGTAATCCAATTTCACTTCCTACATGTCGCTGTTTAGTTTTCCCAGCGTCATTTGTTGAAGAGACTGTCTTTTTTCCACTGGATATTCCTTCCTGCTTTGTCGAAGATTAGTTAATCATACAGTTGTGGGTCCATTTCTGGGTTTTCTATTCTGCTCTCCTGATCTGCCATACTGTCTTGATGACTACAGTTTGGTAATATAGCTTCAAGTCTGGAATCATGACGCCTCCAGCTTTGCTTCTCTTCTTCAGGATTGCTTTGGCTATTCAGGGTCTTTCGTGATTCCACATAAATTTTAGGATTGTTTGTTCTGTGAAAAATGCTGGTGGTATTTTTATAGAGATTGCATTAAATGTGTACATAGCTTTGGGTAGTATATTTAACAATGTTTGTTCTTCCAACCTGTGAGCATGGAATGTTTTTCCTTTTCTCTGTGTCCTCTTCAATGTCTTTCATAAGTGTCCTATAGTTTTCAGTAGATGCAGAAAAAGCATTTGACAAGATGCAGCATCCATTCTTGATAAAAACCCTCAACAAAATGGTTGAGGAACATACCTCAACCTCATAAAGGCCATATATGAAAGACCCACAGCTAATATCATCCTATTTGGGGAAAAACTGAGAGTTTTTCCTCTGCAGTCAAGAACAAGACAGGGATGTCCACTTTCACCATTATTTGTTTCTTTGTTTTTATTTTTTTTTAAGTTTATTTATTTTGAGAGAGACAGACAGCGTGAATGGGGGAGGGACAGAGTGAAAGGGAGAATCTCAAGCAGGTTCCACAATGTCAGCGCAGAGCCCGGCGCAGGGTCTGAACTCACAAAACTGAGATCATGACCTGAGCCGAAATCAAGAGTCAGAGGCTCAACTGACTGAGCCATCCAGGCACCCCTACCATTATTTAACATAGTACTAGAAGTCCTAGCCTCAGTAATGAGACAACAAAAAGAAATGAAAGGCATCCAAACTGGCAAGGAAGAAGTCAAACTTTCACTATTTGCAGACAACATGATAGTCTATGTGGAAAACCTGAAAGACTCCCCCCCACCCTGCAAAATTACTAGAACTACTACATGAATTTAGCAAATTGCAGGATAAAAAAATTAACATACAGAAATCTGCTGCATTTCTATACACCATAAGGAAGCAGCAGAAAAAGAAATCCAGGAATCGACCCCATTTCCAATTGAACCAAAACCAATTAAGATACCTAGAAATAAACCTAACCAAAGAGGTAAAAGACCTTAACTTTTTTTAATAGCCTCTTGTCCTTTGACTAGCAATCAAATGATGAAATGTCATTTTAATATTCTAAAGTAGCCTACATAACCACACACCATGGAGAGGGGTATCTGCCCAAGTATTTCTATCATCACAAAAGGAGGACATTAAGAAAGACAGCTAAGTTGTAGACAAAAACACTTAAAATTATAACTTACAATGCTTCAAAACAAATTATGTAAATTTTCTTCAAAGGTCAAACGGCTTGGCTTAAGAAGTGTATTACTTTTCAAATTAAATTCTAAAAAGTTCTTTCACACGAAGTGTTGTTATTAAGGCACTTCAAAAGGAAGGTACGTTTTATTAACTATAACACAACCACCTCCATTCGTGTGGTGCTTTCCAATGTGTTTTGCATTTTTTTTATTTTTAAAAAGTGTGATACTGTTCCCCAAAATGGGAAGATATACAGATGTTCTTATACTGATGTCACTCCAAATATAGAGAGAGATGAAGTGTTCTTATCCATGTCAGTCTCAAAACATTTTTGAAAATCAAGCTGGATGCTACAGAAGGGGTGGAGATGATCAAAGCTAGTTTGCAGATTTTTTAAAATATTTTTAATGTTTACTTATTTTTGAGAGAGAGAGAGCATGAGCAGGAGAGGGGCAGAGGGAGAGGGAGACACAGAACCTGAAGCAGGCTTCAGGTTTCCTGCGGTCAGCACAGAGCTCAATGTGGGGCTCAAACGCACAAATTGTGAGATCATGACTTGAGCCAAAGTCAGACGCTAAACCAACTGAGCCACCCAGGTGCCCCTCTCAGATGATGTTTAACATGCTTTCAATTTTTATTCGCTCATTAATTCTTGGAACATTGCAATGATGTGAATTCTTTATTAGCCACATCTCTCCAACTCCATCAGGCCACCCAAAGTGCCATCAATTTATAACAGGCAGCAGGGGGTGTTAGGAGATTCTGCCCACTCCTTAGAAGGTTGTGACAGAACTGTCACAGGACTGCCAGACATCCTTGCCTCTGGCCCGGGGAAGTTGCCATCATGGCTTTGAAAGGAAGGTTAAAAAAAAAAAAAAAAAAAGCCATTAACCACTTAAAAAAAAAAAAAAGTCAAGCCATCTTGACTAAATTCTAAACTCTGGTTAAAAATAATACATCAGTTTCTGAGAATATAGAAACATCTTTAAATTGCTGCAGCTTGGTAGAAGGCAGATGGAGACCTAGAGAAATATCACAAGTTTTGCAAGAGTCCTTAAGAGCAAATGTACCAGGTTGTTAAGTTTGATAGAAGTTTCCCAAGTAAAAGGTTCTACAAGGTGCTCATTTCTTTCATCTTTACTTATATTGTTTTGTGTTTTTTTTTCAAAGATCTGTTGAGTTATAATTGACATAAATTAAACCACATATATTCCAAGAGTAAAGTTTGGTAATTTGGGGCATATATTCATGCTATGGAACCATTTCTACAATGAGGATGATGAACACATCCATCAGACCCAGTAATTTCCATGTATCCCTCTGTCATCTCCCTTTCCTACCTCTCTCCAATCACCCTCTTCCAAACCAGGCAATAATGACATGAATTACACAATCGCTATATAACTTGCATTTTCTGACATTTTATATCAGTGGAATCCCACAGTAGGCACTCATCTATTTGCCTGGCAAAGAACACTCACCATAGCATTTTGATTTTCATCCATGGTGTCGCATCCACCAAGAGTCTGTTCTTTGCCAAGAAGCTCTCCATTGTACGTATATATCACAATTTGCTTATCCATTCATTTCTTGTTAGACATTTTTTGCAGTTTTTGCAGTTTTTGGCTACTAGAAATAAAGCTCCAGTGAATATTCATGTGTAGTTCTTTTGTGTGGACAGATGCTTTCTTTACTCTTGGGTAAATACCTAGCAGTACAATGGCTGGGCCATATGTTAAATGGTTGTATGTTTAAGCTTCTTAGGAAACTGTTAAGCTCTTTCCCAAAGCAGCGGAACCATTTTGCAGTCCCACCAGTTATGAATGAGACTTCCGGTTGCTTCACATATTCAAAAACACCTGGTATGTCCATGGTTGTTCTTATTTAACTTTAGCCTTTCTAGGGATGTGTCATGATTGCTCCTTGTGGCTTAAATGTGCATGTCCCTAATGACTAGCAATGTTGAGCATTTTTTTCATAAGTTTATTTTCCATTTGCATATGTTCTTTGGTACCATGTTTAAATCTTTGTCCCATGTGCATTTGTTTGCTTTTCTTATTATTATTGAATTATAAAGTTCTTTATATAGTCTAGATACAACTCCTTTGTTTGATGGCTGTCGTGCAAATATTTTCTCTCAGCCTGTGCCCTGCCTTTTCATTTTCTTAGCCACGCTTTTTCAAAAAAGCAAACGTAATTTTTTAATCTTAAACTTTTTTACTTTTTTGTGTCATATTAAAAAATCTTTGACAAACCCAAAGTCACTAAGCTTTTTGTCCTGTTTCAAGAAGTTTCTAGAAATCCCATAGATTTGTTGTTGTTGCTGTTATTTTTAATATACATCTGTACTCACACTGTGGTTAACTGTAAAAAATGTTCTTTTTCGGGGCGCCTGGGTGGCGCAGTCGGTTAAGCATCCGACTTCAGCCAGGTCACGATCTCGCGGTCCGCGAGTTCGAGCCCCGCGTCAGGCTCTGGGCTGATGGCTCGGAGCCTGGAGCCTGTTTCCGATTCTGTGTCTCCCTCTCTCTCTGCCCCCCCCCCCGTTCATGCTCTGTCTCTCTCTGTCCCAAAAATAAATAAAAAACGTTGAAAAAAAAATGTTCTTTTTCTCATCACATCGTAAAAATGTGTTCCCTGCAATTGCGTTAGGCCAGAGGGTGATGCTCATTTTGTATATACAAAACCTAAGGCAGGTTTTGAAAACCTAAGGCAGAATAAGAAGAAAAAAATGTGCAACACTGTACAAAGCATATATGGTCACAAAAATTGTTGTGGAATTCCAAGAAGCCTCCCTCTGATATGAGCAATGATGTAAATGTTCAAAAAAGTCTACGGTATAGCGAACTGTTTCCTTGTAGTGGGGGAGGATGATATAAAAATTGATCCCGGTTGAAAAGAACGATTTTAAAAACGAAAAATAGATGCCATGTTAAATTTTCTGAGATGGTGTTTAAAACTGAAGACCGACTAATTTAAAACCTTGGATGAGTGGCTTCATCTCTTCCTTTTAGAAGTACTTTTTTCCCCTGGTGAGTCATAAAATTATAACTGCAAAATGGTGTGCTTTTTTAACTTTTTAAGAGGTATGCTCTTACTGAAATATAAATATTGTGTGTGTATTCTTTTGGTAATGGTTTTTCGAAGCAAAATGGTGGCACACGATTTAAAAATCAGAAAGAATAGTGTCTCAATTAAATTCAATGAAAATGTTATTGGTTTTCCTACTATGGTCATAACCAAGTGATGAGCAAACCACCAGTGGTGGCCCCGAGGAGATAAAAAACCAAATGATTAATGAAGTCTGCCCCTAAAAATATTAACTTCTTACAGGTGTCTCATTAGTTGGAAGGATGTTAACCTCAGGTACACCGCATCTAATGCAAAGATTAGGAACTGGGGAAACGATTTGCATCTAGAGGGAACAGACAAATCTTTGATATCAAGAAGTGTTGGAAAGTTAGGATTAATAGAGCATAGCTAGTTTAAGGATTACCTCAAAAAGTAACAAGGAGGAGTTTGGACATGAAGTACTAGAAAAAGACAAAGGGACCAAATAGAGAACTCTTTTATCAGATGCAAGGTGTCAGTGATAACCGAGCATCATGACACATTCCATGAGTCACTGTGCTACAGCCCACATCAACAAGGATGAAGGAATACAATGACAATTGTCCTTAGAAGATTAAGCCAGACCTAGTAGGGAAAAAATGGCTCAGGGACAGTTAGGAATAAAGCAAAGAACTATCTGCAGGAACTTGAGTATAAAATGAAGAGAGACCAGGTTAGAAAGGACCAGTGGAAATAGAATTAAAAAAAAAAAGTGAATCCAAGCTATTTTAAGGATGCACTCTGTATTTCACTCCATGATTACAGGAGCCACACATCTCTTATTCATCTTTGCATCTCCAGCAATTAGCACTATGAGATACTGCAGAAATGAATGTTATCTGTACCTTTAAAATGCTAGTATTCAATCCACAATTGCAGCCAGAGAATTCAACACTCCCTCTCAATAAATGACAGAACAGGCAGAAATCGGTAATGCTACAGAAGACATGAACAACACTATCAACTAACCTGACCTAATTAGTATTTATAGAACATTCCACCCAAGAATAGGAAGATACACTTCCTTCTCGAGTGTGCACAAAGTATGTACCAAGATAGATTATATATGGGCCATTAAAAAGTCTGAATAAATTTAAAGCGATTCATGTCATACCAAGTACATTTTCTGCCTAATGCAGAATTCAATTATAAATGAATAACAGATAAGTAAAAATTCCCCAAATATTTGGAAACCAAATTATATGCTTCTAAATAACGCTTGATTAAATGAAAAAGAAATCTAAAAAGAAATTTAAAAAGTAGTTCTAACCAGATGAAAATGAAAACCCATGTGGCAAAATTTGTGGGATGCATTTAAAATACTCAGAGGGAACTCTATAGCACAAAACACCTACATTAGAAAACAAAAAAGGTCTCAAATCAATGCTCCCAACTCCCATCATTATAAACTAAAAAAGCAGAACAATAATACCCAAATCAAACAGAAGAAAGAAAATAGGAAGAAGATAAATTTTAAGAGGATGAAAATTAATAAAGCAGAAAGCAGATGACATTAGTGTGAACGCAAAATGGTGCTACCACTTGAAAAAGAAGTCAATCAGTTTCTTAAAAAGTTGAAAGCAGAGTTATCATATGACCCTGCGACTGTAACCCTAGGTATACACCCAAGAGAAATGAAAACATGCCCACACAAAAACCTGTATACAAATGTTCATAACTGCATTATTCATAACAGGCAAAAGTGGAAACAAACTAATGTCGATCAACTCATAAGTGGCTAAATGAAATACGGTAGATCTATATGATAGAACATTGTTCAGCCATGACAAAGAACAACGTACTGATACCTGTTAAAACATATATGAACCTCGAAAACATCATGCTAAGTAAAAGAAGCTTTTTGTAAAAGATCACATATTATATGATTGATTCCATGTATACAGAATATCCAGAACAGGCAAATCCGTAGAGACATAAAGGAGATGAGTGGTTGCCATGGGCTTGGAGCGGGGGAGGAAATGGGGACTGATGGCTAATGGGTACAGGGTTTCTTTTTTGAGCAATGAAAATGTTCTAAAACTGTGCAGCTATAAATATACTATACACCACTGAACTCCACACTATTTAAGTAAGTGAACTGTACGTGGTATGTGAATTAATCTTAATTTGCTATATTAAAAGATAAGTTAACATGCTTAGCAGCAGGTGTTTGGTTTTTTATTCCCCCTGTCCCATCGGGACCTGTATCATTAGGTAGGTTTGCCTACCTAATGCCTGTTTCCAGGAAATTGCCTGTTTCCAATCATCTCCCAGTGACACGTTTTGCAAAAGAACCACTACCACGAAATGCCCAAACGCGGCTCAGAAACTAGTGAGCCCTACTTTGAAACCACGTACCACTTACTACTCTGATTTGCCAATGTGTATGAGCACGGCCGTGCCACGAGATGAGGATAAACAAAAGTGCCTCACCCTCGGATCGTGCTTCCAACATAGAACATGGACGTGATTGTCCAAAAGGTCTCTCCTAGCTCTAACATTTCACGAGCTCACGGTGCCATTTAATCGCACAACAACCCCAAAGAGAAAGCAGACTTATATTATTATACGATTGTTGCCATTTAACAGGTAATAAACCTGAAGCTCAAACACTTGGATGCCTATTTATTCAATAAATATAAGGAAATCATTGGTACTGCAAGTTGATTTGTAGTCAATCGTACAGTTAAAGTTAATTATTTTCAACGCTAGAATAAAAGTCAAGGCATATAAATATTTTTTTAAATATATAGAAATAAAGATTTAAACAAAGATTTACTTAGCTAATTACCTAGAATATTTTCTTAAGAACCACTCCGGTGTGCAGATTATTTTTCACAAGCAGGAGAAGTCAAAACATGAATTCGATCTTCCCCTTGTGATCAGGTCTTCATTCACAAGACTCTGCCTTAAGCTCAGTGTCCCCGAACATCAGCATACTGATCTTTCATTTTTTCCTGATAATCCCATCATGCCACAAAATAAGGTAGTCTTAACTCATCTTCTTCTATTGTCTCACTTGGTCTCTTTTTTCTTTCCTTTGTTACTATAAATTCCTAATACTGTAGGCCTGACCTGCCTTTATAGGTTCTCAAATGCCTCTCTCCAAAAGAATATAAAGTCCACTGTAGAGAGTCTGGCAGGAGGCAGTGCTTCATAAAACTCCAGTATACAGTAGAGAAAATTCATCCCTTTAAAGTTTAAAGATCTGTTTCCCCCTGTACAAAAGATACTCAAAGCAAAAAGCTCCTTTTAAAATGCTGGCCCTGTCACTTCATTAATATTTACAGTTTCTCATATGCTGGTGGTTACTTACTGGGTATCTGAGCACCTTTCTACTGTAAGGGGCAATTTTCCCCCCAGCTTTGTCATGGACCTTTCAAATAATAGATCAATATTCTACTCAGTGGGTTTATAGTCCTTGCAGACATCTAATTGCCTTTGATTCTTCTTTCCAAAATGTTTTGTTTTATCGTGACCTTCCTTTGAACTCCACTTGCTAAGGAATGGGTCTATGTTCCCTCTCCAGACTTCTTCCCTCCCGCCTCTTGGGACTGCAGGCCCTTTGCGCTGATGGAGCACTGGCTGGCGTGGATGGGAAATGAGCTGATGCCGGGTTGCTGTCAGCCCATTTGGTGCCTCTGTGTCAGTGAAGAAATGGTTCCCATCGCCATGGCAGCCACAGCCCTGCAGGTGCCCAACCTAGTAGGCAGAGTGTAAATAGGACTCAACACCGCTCACCCCTTCATACAATATCCCTGGGCAGAACATACGCACAGTCTTCACAAAGGTCTTGAGAGCGATACTACCCACATCTGTCTTCCATTCAGCCATCTTTCCCAAGTCTCATACAGCATCTGGCCTCATTCAACCACTATCCAGGCCCCAATAGCAACTACAGTCTAACACAGGCTGAATTTCTATACAGAGCGTCCCCTGCCCTGTGGGTACCTCTCTCTGCAGTTCTGGGTACAAGGCAGAGGCTCAATAGGTCAGAAAGGATCACACATCTTGATGTTCAAATCTTACTTGTGTTATCTATATGACTTTGAGTAATTTAATCAGCCTCTCTGAGCTGTAAAACTGGGAGAGGAACGTCCTTCTCAGCGTGTTGCGAAGATTAAGTAGGAAGTTGTACGCAAAGAGTTTAGCACCGTCCCTAAAGCAGAAAAAGCTCTCAAAACTGGCAGTTGCTATAACTCTCATGCATGCTACTTTTAAGAACTTTTATTGATGGATAAACTGCCAAGTATTTGCACTACTGAATTTGTTGCCATAATAAGGCATTTTGCCTCACTAGCATGGTATTTTGCAAGTTAAAATTCTTGAAGCCCAAAGGACAACTGTGAATGAATATTTAGAAGTCTCCATTCCAAACGATCTGTTAACTCAGAATTCAGGCTTCTTTCCAAAGAAGTCTGACATTCATAACGTAGGAAGCTCACAAAGAATTTTCACCTTGATTCTCTAACATGCAAATCCTTAAATAGGGATTTTTTTTAACTCTTTGTGAATCAACATTTGTTGAGCAATTACATGTGCCAGGCATTGTCCTAGGAGCTCATATATACAGTATCTCATTTAAATTTCCCAACAACCTTGAGTATTAGGCATCATTATCCACATTTTAGAGGTAATCAAACGAGGACTCAGAGGGGTTTGCCTTGCCCAAGGTCACACAGCTAATAAGTCTCATTAATAATTCAGCTTTTATGACTCCTAAAGAATTTATCATCATGGCACTCCAATTTTCATTTCCATGAGATCCTGATTACACAGGCAATATCAGGTGCTAAGAGAGAAGTCCCAGGGGGAAGAGAGGGGCTCTAACATTCCTGAGTGGAGAAGCAAGACTGCTAATGGAAACCTTGGCTAAAGTGAAGCACGTTGAAATGATGGTAACTGGCTTGGACATCCACCAAGTGAAGCTTAGCATTCTCTTGGGGAGGGAGGGCCCTATGTAGGACAGCCGAAACCAAAGAAGGTGCCCTAGAGGCATGTAGCCTTTGCTCAGGCACCCAGAGGAGTATTTAGTGCACCGTTCCCTTGACCAGGGTAAGGACAGGCTCTTGGGAAGCTGTAACCTCTTGGAGACCTGCCCAGAGACTGGCTTCTAGGAAGGGGATATCTACTTAGTTTTGAAAAAGACACCCAGGCTTTTTTCACAACAGGTTTCTTTTTGTACCCATAAAGTTTTGATATGGGTGTGTTGCTCTAATTATAAGGACACTTCAAGTAACGACAAATGCTGGATCTCATCGTTTTCCCGGATTATGCATTATCAACCTACATCTTGACCACACCAGACTGGCCATATTTTCCATGTTAATGGCAGTCCGCTACCAGAGCAGGAAAGAAATTTCACAGCCATAGCAGTTGATTCTCTTGGGACAGCATCTGGCATTACATGGCACTCAGAGAAGTACTTCTTAAAAAAAACTTAGGACAAACTACTCAGTAGTTGGCAAAAGGAACGCACGCGATGTACATTAACCTTTTTCTTACAAACACATAGCAACCTTTACAATATTCTGGGAAAGAATTCCATTCAAGGTCACTTGTATGTTGGCTGCCTCTCGATTTTAACAGCAATGCTTTTGGACTTTAAAAATTATGTCGTAAGCATTAAAAATATGATTACATATGGGGCAAGATTTTAAAGATGTCAATAGGCTATGGAGTTTTCTGTGTGTGTATATGTGCATATGTGTGTGCATGAGACAGAGAATTTGAGGAGACGATACTTATTATGAGGTGTTATGTCCTGGGCATTATACTGAAGATTCCACATAAATTTTCTCATTTAATCCTCACTACCATCTTGTAGGGATGGACATTCTCATACTCCTTGTAGGGATGGAAGTTAATACTACAGGCACCCACTCCCCCAGGATGTAGTAACTTATTAACTTCCCCTTCTCCTTCCTTAGTGTCATCTTAAGTAACATACACGAAGTAAGAGGTGCTAGAAAAGGCAGATGGCCCTCCCCCTTTCCAGGAGCTGTTGTGATTCTGTCACAAGTCCCACTGCTCCAATCCACTGGACCTCTTGCCTTTCTCTCCCCTAACACAACTGTCCAGCTCTCATTATTTCTTGCCTTGGCAACTGTCATCTTCTCCTAACGAGACTTTCTAACTCGGGTGCTTGCTCTCCACCTCATCCTACACGCTACCCTCAGAGCTTTAAGATCACGAATCTAATGATGTACTTCTTCCGTGTTTGAGATGTGGGTGGTTCCCACTTACAGGCAGAATAATGCCCAAAGTGTTCTCAGCTTCACCTCCAGCCCTTCACTACCAGCTCTCCCTCAACAACCCGTGGCCTGGCCAGTCATTCTTGGACATGTTCACCTCCAGGTGAAATTTCCATCACAGCCTCCCTACCTCCCAAAAATGCCCAGTTCCCTACCTTCCTCTTGGTCCCCCCACTGAACGGCACCACGCCTGGCTCACGGCACATGCTCAGAATACCAATTTCTCTTCTTCTTACTTTTTGGCACGTGTTCCCACAGCATTTTGTTTATGACCTAACACACCTTTAAATCACAGTTGCTCATTTATCTGGCTCCCCAGGCAGACCGAGATTCCCACCTGGGCATTTCTTACCATCTCACAGCCTGGCATGACATCCAGCATACCACAGTCCCTAGCAAAAGTTTTCTGAAGAAATAAGGACTTTGGCAGACAGGTAGCACACCCTAAAGGCACAAACACAGGCCTTGGGTTTCCCGGACCACATTCTGGACGTGCTCGAGCCCTGCAGTTTCAGCAATGGTCTATGACAGTAGACATCTCATTTGTCCAGGAGAGATTTATTCCACTAAAAGATTTTAGCACCAAAATGCTATAATTCTGTAAACGAGGGCTCCAAACATCATGGGGGAATGTCATTTTGATTAGCAAGAACAGTCTCTCGTATGATGTAGTAGGAGTTCCCAACAATGCCTCTGTTGGGTCCCCTCTCTGAATCCAGACATTTTGCTTCCCAGCTCCTCTGCACAAGTTGCAAAGCTAATCAACAGTCTGGGATACTCCATCCCCACCTTTATTTACATCCTGCTGAGAATATTTATCTATTTTTCCGACCCTGCAAAGATTTTCATCCTGAGTAATTTATTTTGAAAGCAACAATTGTGCAAATGGACTCTATTCATTCTGTTGATAGTGATAAGCTAAAATAATAATCGGGTACAGCAACCTCTTGGTTGAAGCAGCAGAGATGGAACAAGGGTCACCTACAAAAAAAGGCATCGTCTTGAGAACATTTCAACAGGATGTTTTCACATGTCTCCTCCGAAACCACTTTTGGGTTTTTCTTTTATTTCCGACATGGGAGCAGAACACCCACAGGGTGGGTTTCTCAGTAGGAAGAATTCGGGGCAGGTGGAGAAGGGGTCTAATAAAGTGTGATTTGGGGTAAATGTCATTTTAAGGTATCCTTTACAAGGACAGGGCAGATGGCATAATCATCAGAATATTAAAATCCTGGATATTCCTTTTCTGTCCATCATTAGGTATTTTGGGGCTCATTCTGGAAAACAAAGTAAAAACAAAAAAAGAAAGGAAGAAAGAAAGAAAGAAAGAAAGAAAGAAAGAAAGAAAGACAGACAGACAGACATGAGAGGCCCCTGGGTAGCTCAGTTGGTTAAGCGTATGACTCCTGATCTCAGTTCAGTTCTTGATCTCAAGGTTAAGTTCAAGCCCCATGTTGGGCTCCATGCTGGGCATGGAGCCTACAAGGAAGGAAGGAAGGAAGGAAGGAGGAAGAAAGGGGGATGAAAGCCATGTTTAGTAAATAACAGATCCTCTTAGAGTATTTGGCAAGGGATGAGACAAAGGAAAATAACGTAAATAAGATCATAAGATTTGGATGGGGTGCCTGGGGCTCAGTCGGTTAGGCATCCAACTTTGGCTCTGGTCATGATCTCACAGTTCACGGGTTCAAGCTCCACATCAGGCTCTGTGCTGACAGCTCAGAGCCTGGAGCCTGCTTCGGATTCTGTGTCTCCCTCTCTCTCTGTTCCTCCCCCATTTTCGCTCTGTCTCTCTCTTTCTCAAAAATAAACAAACATTCAAAAAAATAAGATAATACGATTTGGAGAGTTAACTGTGATTCAGCAGTGATTGGTCAGAAGAAATTAGGGGACAATTCCCTGATACTGTGACCCTTCATTACCCCCATTTTGCAGATGAGAAAACTGAGACACAGAAAGGATAGATAACTTGCCCAAGATCACACAGCAGTAAACTCAAGAGCTCAGGTTCAAGCCCAGGCTGTCTGACTTCACAGTCTGTGCTTTTAACCACTGCACATACCTACCTAGTTTTGTGTTATAACTCAGTTTATAGGCACTATGTTATTTAATCTTTTCAATCACTGTACAAGATAGTCGTATGCCTCCTTTTTATAGATAAGAACACTAAGACTAGGAGAGGTAAAGAAAGTTGCCAAAGGAATATAGCTTATAAATGGCAGAGGTGGTTCTCAGACCAGGTCTGACTCCAAAGTCCAGGCTCCAAACAGCTACAATGTGCTGTAACCTTAGGACAGTCAGTGTCCACATCTATCAAACGGGAATGCTAACAGTGTTCCTAACACAGTATCATTATCATGACTGAAAAGAGTAAACTCATTTTAGAAATTGCAGAGCTTTACCCAAACGTGAGGAAAGAATGAAGTAACAAAGGTAAAGGAAGCATCAGATGACTGAGACCACATCCATTCATTCGTGCAACAACTATTTTTGAGCCCCTACTCTGTACCAGGCAACAGTCTGGGTGCTAGGCACTCAACGGTGCCCAGAAACAATCAGTGGGGTCTCTGCCTTGTCTCAGGGCTCCTTCTGGCCTACAAAGACAAGACTGAAAGGGACATGAAAGTCATGTTTCTTAACTAGCAGATCCCTTAAACGTGTACGATGAAATGATTAATTACAGTAGAGAGAGACAATCTAAAGTATTAACATCCAAAGTCCCCTCCAACCCTGAGATTTACAGCTCCGTGTTAAGCCTCAAGAGAACAGATAACCTCTATGTTTCCTTAATTCCGAGACCACAGGTTTAGGGTTACCAGATGACTTTTACTCATTGTGGCAAATTCTACTTTCTATAATAATTACTCTTCATGCTGTTTCGGGAGAAGGGCCCCCCTCTCTGCCAAAGTTGCTCCCTGCACCCTGCATCCTATTCCCCCCAGTCTGCTTCTCCCAAACCTGTCTCCCCTCCTACCAACAACCTCCTTATCATCTGACACATCATTCCCATGCACCTTCCACGAACTTCAGCCTCCTCTCATGTATACCTTAAGTCACCTCAGTTAAAAATCCATGCCAACTTTAAGCTATTTTAGGTTTTTTTTTCCTTCTTTTATGCACAAACCTCTCCCACAAGCCGTCCATTTTCTGTACTCCCATAGTTACTGTCACCACGTCCTGTCATTTGCTTCCAACATCACCACTCTACTGACACCTCGCATAAAGTCCAATGACGGTCTTCTTCGGTTTTCATCATCTCCAACTTCGCTTGGCAATTTTACATAGACCTTTTTGAGCACATTCCGCTCCTTGAATTCCCTAAGACTGCATTCAGGTGGACGAGGGGTGCTGGAGTCCGAGAGAGCGGGAGTCTAAGACCAGCTGAACCAGCTCCCTCGCCAGTGCGACCCTGGACAGATGTTTAATGTTTCTAAACCCTATTGTCTCCATCCCCCAAACTGGGACTAAAACCTATTCTCATTCATTAAATTGTTCTGAGAATCCAATCACCCACTGCATGACAAGCCTGGCACATGATAAAATCTCGGTACATGTCAGCCACCACCATTATTACTATCATTAACGTATGCTGATGACGACAGCGACAGCTACAGTGGCCGCTGATGTGCTTCCACCTCTCAAGTCACAGGCTCCTTCTCCTAAGTTGGCTCTTCTTCATTCCATCCTAAGGGAAGGCATCTTCCATTATAAGCCCTCAGCCACCCACTCTCAGGGAATCCACCTTTGCGTCTACCATAACCTCGACGTAAGGCACAAAAAACTATTTTCGGAACGTCTTCGGTCGGTTACACTGATATCACCACCACCAGCTCACCATAAACTGTCCACATATTCACCACCAATCTCTGAGAAATATCACGTCTCCCTTGAAGGCTCACACTTGAAAGCTGGGAATCCAGGAAGATCATTTTCCTCTGCATTCCCCTATCACCAATGACTACACTCTGGATGCTTTATCTTGGCTCTATTTTTTTTTTTTTTTTATTCTTCTTTCCCTTTGACGGTGGTTCAAACGACTACCACGTGCTGATGAACCACAATGACCTTCAAGACTTTCTCTGACTCTGTCCTCTTTTCTTTGGTAAAACATCCACCACCAAGGCCGGTTTCATGTTACTTTCATCACCGGTGGTGTTTAAGAACTTAAAAGCTTCTTTATGAGTTAAGGTCAGGCTCCTCACTCTGACATTCAGCTCCTCAATCCATTCATCCCATCCTCCCATCTAAAACTGTCTTTAGAGATGGCCAATGGGTGCTCTGCTTTAGGCTCCGTCTTTCCTTTATCCACCACATAAACTGTGCCCATTCCAGTCCTCACTGTTGCACTTTTTTAGTCTTCTCATCCAGACCCCTGTGTCCTTCCGAACAATCCAGTTCATACTCCCTTCCGAGTTCTACACAAATTCTACTCTCATGTGTGCCAGGAGAGGGCGGGGCGCAGGGGAGACCAACTTTCCAGACTAACTTTGGGTCTGACAGGCCTGCATTGGAGTCCTGATTGTGCTTCCAACAAACCCATGTGATCTGAGACAAGCTGCCTCACTTCTCTGCGGCTCGTCTTGCTTCATCCAGGAAACACACATTGCAAGCGGCAGCGGTTCTCAAATTGTGGCCCACAGACCCGTCAGGCTGAGGTAGGAGATGGGCTCCGTATCCCCAGATCCTCTCAAGGAGTCTGCAGTGACAAAACCTCTGTATAATAACACTAAGATGTTGGCTTTTGTCCCTGCTTTGACACTCGCCCTGATGGTGCAAAAGTAACGGAAGAGAAAACCGCTGGCACTTCGGCCCGGACACCAAAAGTAACACAGCGACATAAGCAGCGGTACCAAAGTAGCATAGCAATCATTGTACTCATCACCACTCAGTGCCAACAGACAGAGCAGGAGAGCGAGAGAGCAAGAGAAAGAGAGAAGAGCAAAGTGTTCTTGCACATACTGCCTTGATGAAGTAGTAAATATGATTGATAATATTAAATCTGGGCCCTTGGATGCTCATCTTTTAATATGCTCTGTGACCAGATGGATGTTACAGAAGGCACTTCCTTCGCTCAGTGAAGCACTATGACCGTCCCAAGGAAAAGCGTCTGGTCAACGATTTGAGTTGTGAAGTTAAACTAGCAGTCTTGGCCACACAGCCTCCTGTTCACTTGAAGTAGCGACATGCATCCTGTGGTTACCGGGACCTGGATACGGGGTAGACATTTTCTTAAAAATGAAAGAAGCAAGCCTGTCCCTTCAAGGAAGACAATCGACAACATTCATCACCGATTTTGGAAAACCTGCATTTGACACTCTAAGGGCTTGAGAGCTTCCTAAAACAGAAAGACTTCTCTGATGAGACAGGTGGCAATACTAACACAGGTGACATTTAAAAACTAGCTAATAAAATATGTCAGCAGTTGGATATCTGCATCATTCAGGGAGTCAGTATTTTCCAAATGACAAATGTATGATGTTACAACATTGTGCCTGGGTAACATGCAAAGTGATCAGTGGATGTTAAGTTACCAGAATAAAACAGCTAGTATTACCTCAGATTCCCCATTACAACTCACTTTCTAGAAGCCTCCACTTGTTGAGTTTTAGTTTAGCATCCAAGGACAATATCCACAATGATCTAAAAAGAATATTAAAGAACGCCTTACTTTTCCACTCTATATGTGTGTGAGGTCAGATTCTCTTCATATATTTTAACCACAACCATGCATCGCAAGAGAAAAATGTGACAATTCAGACATCTTCTATCAAGCTAGACATGAAAGAGACATGCAAAAAAGTACATCAGTGCCATTCCTTCCACATTTTAAAACTTTCTAAATGATAGTATTTTCATGAAATGTATGTTATCTGTTAACATATGAAGGGTATTATTTTAAATTAATCAATCATTGTTAAATGTTTTGGTTTTAAATCTTAATAGTTTTAATTCCCTTCATTAATTCTTTTTTTATTTTTTTTAATGTTTTTATTTATTTTTGAGACAGAGAGAGACAGAGCATGAGCAGGGGAGGGGCAGAGAGAAGGGGGAGACACAGAATCTGAAGCAGGCTCCAGGCTCTGAGCGGTCAGCACGGAGCCCAACACGGGGCTCAAACTCACGGACTGTGAGATCATGCCCTGAGCTGAAGTTGGACGCTTAACTGACTGAGCCACCCAGGCGCCCCTCCTCATTAATTCTTAATATAGCAATTAAACATCAATATCTCTAACCCACATAAACAAAAGCTCTTTCGGGGTCTCAACGTTTTTTTCTTAGGGGGAGAGAGAGCACGCCCAGGCTGGGGAGGGGCAGAGGGAGAGAAGGCAAGTGAGAGAATCTTAAGTTTCAACACCCAGCACGAGCCTGACAGCCTGAAGTGGGGCTTGATCTCACCACAACGAGATGAGTACCTGAGCCGAAATCAAGATTTGGGTGCTTAATGATGGAGTCACCCAGGTGCCCCAGCATCACAGTGATTTTTAAAAGTCTAAAGGGGTCCTGGAACCAAGATTTTTGAAAATTGCTGGCACAGGTTGTTTTGAAGGTTTAAATGTGCTTGCTTATGGAAAAATCCCAGCACTAACTCTGGTAGATGGTGGGCACTCAGTAACATTAGGTTTCTCACAAACATTTAAGCATAATTTATACCAGAACATATGTTCACATGTTTTTGTAGTTTATCCAACGAGATTAAAGTAACTTGTTCGGGAGAAGATCAGGAATCCTACCATTTATTTAGCTGGGTTTTATTTAGTAAGTGCTTCATTAACTCTTTCGGTGGCTAAAGCTGTATTCAAATTCCATTTTTTTTTATTTTATTTTGTTTAATATTTTTTAATGTTTATTTATTTTTGAGAGAGAGAGAGGGAGAGAGAGAGAGAGAGAGAGAGAGAGAGCGAGCGAGCAGGGGAGGAGCAGAGAGAGAGGGAGACACAGAATCCGAAGTAGGCTCCAGGCTCTGAATTGTCAGCATAGAGCCTGACACAGGGCTTGAACCCACGAACCGTGAGATCATGACCTGAGCCGAAGTCGGACGCTTAACCGGCTGAGCCACTCAGGTGCCCCTCAAATTCCATTTTTAAAAATGTCATTCATCAAGATTGCAATAGTAAATTTCAAATGCCTCTGCATTTGAAACATTTTCATTTACCTTTAAAGATAATACTTCCAATCACTCCAATAACCCAGCCCTGGAAACCACTTTTCTGTTTATCAATCCAAGCCAAACCCATCTCTGGCCAGGATTACTTCAACCCTCTACTGAAAGACCTCCCTGTCCTCACCCTTGCCACCCTTTAGAATTAGCAACATACCAGCCAGAGCCGTCCTGTTGAAACTTTTGGTTTAGGCTCAGGGCATGATCTCAAAGTTTCGTGGGTTCAAGCCCCACGTCAGGCTCTCCCTGCCAGGACAGAGCCTGCTTAGGATTCTCTCTCTCCCTCTCTCTGCCCTTCCCTTCCTCGTGCTGTCTCGGTTTGTCCGAGACATAAATAAACTTTATAAAAATAAAACAGAACTGAGATCATGCCTCTACTCTGCGCAAAATTTTTCTACAGCTTTGTAGTACAGCCATTAGCTAGGAGCACCTCCTCTGTAGCACCGCCATCCAGCTCACAGCACAACCAGTGTCCTTGCTGTGACACCCACATCTTGCTCCTACCTCCTCTCTTAGCTCACCTCCTACTGTGCCCCCTCCTGATGAGGCCACTCTGCTCTGGCCCCCCAGTCTCCGGGCTATTCTCCTGACACACCAGACCTCCATGCACTTATTATTTTCACCTCCGGAAAATGTTCCTCCAGGGAGCCCTCACTTATTTTCAGGGAAACTCTCCCTGGAGACCTAACTGAAATTGCCATTAGCCAGCAGCCCCCTTTCCCACACACCCACATCCCACCCTTCCGCCCCCACTCCCCTTCCCTCTGTGCATGTATTATTATTCTCTTTGGCAATTTCCTCTGGCTAACATACTTGTTTGATTATCTGTTTGGTGACTGTCTCTCCGTTGATGCACAATTTCATTGAGGGAAGGATTTTTGTCTGTTTTTCCTATTATGCACCTGACACATAGTATACGCTCCATCCCGTATTTGTTGAATGGAGAAATGAATGCATAAACAAATGACAGCTATTTAGGCCTTATTGATTCTGAGGCTTTCTCGAGAATTTAAGGGAAGGAGGCATTTTTATGAACATGATCCCTGGGATACACTGAAAGGGGATCCTGACCCTCATCTCCAAATCTCCCATGGAGAGAGCATTTCAGTATCCATGGAAAATGCAATCGTTTCAAGAAGATTGGCAATTTTGTTGGAGGAGAGGAGGAATTTTTTTGTTCTGCGAATGAGGTCTAACAACACCTCAGGGAGAGAAGGGTAATTGACTTAGGCCATCCCAGCAGGGAAAGCAAAAACACTTGAGGAAATAAAGACTGTGATTGGTCAAAACGCAGCATCTTTGAGTTAAACTTAAAGGTAAGAAAATCATACATTGTTTTCTCATCCGGTTGGATCTCTCATTTTACCCTGAGAACCTTTGCATTGCGGCTGAAGATCTTGAAGAAAACCCACCAGGAAGTCATTTCAAAATCAACACACACCATGAAGGAAGCAACTTTAATTCAATTTCAAGAACACATTTTTAAAAAATTAAAGCATAATGAGAACCTGCTGCCTCAAACTGCAGCCAGGTGGGAGTCGGGCTGTAGGAAGCGGCCATGAAGACAGCTCTACATCTGGATAGAGCTGCCATGCCCTGGGGGGATGACTAGGGCCCAATATTGTTATAAGTCATCTGGCTGCTGGCTTCAAGTGGCGACTCCCCCGCCTCTCTGTGAGTCAAGTCAGAGGACACCCGTTGTCCACTCCAAAATGCATTCAGACCTCTTGACAGTTCTTTCAAAACGTCCCTGGTTCAGCAAAGATAGAGCTCCCTGTTTCCCTGATAGCATTTTTTAAAATGGTACCAACGGACACCTCCCCTCTGGGTCTTCTCTCTCCACTGTTGTGAAAGGCAGTATTAGAGTCCCAAACAAATGTCTCCAGGCTTCTGAACAAACTGCTGACAGTAAGAAGGTAGCATCACAGGAGGCACACCTTGGGGATCTGTGGGGCGTAAATCTTGCCCCTGCCACTTACTAGGTTTATAGACAAGTTATTTCCCTCTCTGCTGTATTTCCACCGACCCTCAGAAGAGAGATCATATGTGTCTCTATCTTACAGAATTGCTGGAAGAATTCACTGAAATAAGGCAGGGAGTGGGGTGTGAACAACTAGGGCTGTGTTCCAGTGTAGGTGAATAAGGTGAAAGTATGCATAGGTCAAAATACCATTTGCACCCTAGAAGTCACACACAGTTCTCAGCAAGATGCTCAAACTATGCAGGTGCCACAGGACATGTGCCAAGTCACTTAAGACAGGTCTCTCTGGACCATGGCTCACTGAGAGAAATCACTAGCAGCATTACCCAAGGTGCTTACGTTTTTATTTCTTGCTGTCTCCTTCTTCTGGGAAGAGATGGGGAGGAGAACAAGTAAATACAGCTAAAAGCACATAACCATGGGACTCTTGTGTCACATACACAGCTTTCGTGGCTGATACAAAGCAAACACTCCACGGGCTGGCCATCGTTATTATTGTTTCCGATTATTTAACTACTTAACATAAGGCTGGGGGAGGGGTTGCCACAGAAGAACTCATGGGGTCTGTGGGAGCCAACCAGCAAGTGTTCTACTAGCGGGAAAATAATCAGGAGAGACGACAAAACTATGGATTCCATCAGAGAACTTAAATAGGATACCCCCACCTGCTGGTAAAATCCTCTAGCTCTCAGATCCCACAGAATCAAAGAATAAGCCAGAAAGACCACACACAGAGAGGCAGGGCTAGGAGTTCTCCATGGCCCACAGGTCCCAGAGGAATGGGAAACAGAGCCCTGAATGACCCTCCCCCCTCTCCAAGGGGTCAGAAGTTAAATAAGACGAAGATGTTATATAGGAATAATATATATAAACATCACTTCTTGAAGGAGGACTTTTTTGACTCAACTAAGCTATTTCCTCCTGATATATGTTCCTGTACCAGCAGGCACTTGTTCTGATTACTTGTTTATTGTAAGTCTTTCCCACTACACTGTAAGTTCAACGAGAGCAAGGACTAGGTTTGGCACATTAAAGGTACATGACAGGGCACCTGGGTGGCTCAGTCAGTTAAGTGTCTGACTCTTGATTTTGGCTCAAGTCAGGATCTCATGGTTCATGGTTTCAAGCCCCACAATGGGCTCTGCGCTGACAGTGCAGAGCCTGCTTGGGATTCTCTCTCTCCCTCTCTCTCCGCCCCTTCCCTGTGCTCGCTTGCTCTCTCTTTCTCTCCCTCTCTCAAAGTAAATAAGATTAAAAAAAAAAATAGAGGTGCGTGACAAACATTTGTTGGATAAATGATAAATGATCGTTCTGTATATGCATATACTGAAAAGTGTATGTATATCTTAGCTATATGAATGTGCAGATTCTCTGCTCTTTTCCTCAAGTTTTCAAATTAAACCATTTCTAGACTCAGAACTCATTTTATTTGCCAAAGAATAACCTATAACTTGGAGTTTATAAAAACCTTGAATTCTACTTTAGGGTTTTAGCTGCTTTGTCTGTGACAGTCATCAAATTGTTTTTGTTTCAGACTTTCCACATCAAAAGCTATATTCCCTGGATTTTATTTTACTCTTTAAAAATAACTAAAGCAGAAATCTTGAAAATCTTAAGTGAATCACTTGAGAGCCTTGAAGTGGTCTCTCAAATACAGGGCATTCCAAAATATCAAAATGGGTATTCCCAAACACAGGGAAAATGATTCCCGTGAAGCATGCATTTCATCAAGAATACTTTGCAAGACATCTAGGGAAGTGAGATATCAACAGCTTGCAAAAGGAAATGAATCTTTCAAAGACAGACCTCAAATTCAGTGTCTCAGTTGTTTGCAAATCCTCTGATTATTTTCACCTTTCTTGTTTCAGCACTAATCTTGTACTTCTGCTGGGGTTGTCTAGTGGCTAATTATTATCACTACAAGAGGGTGCTTAGGAAAGTAACTATGTTAGTGAAGTTGGAGAGCCTGGGTGGCTCAGTCGGTTAAGTGTCCAACTCTTGACTTCTGCTCAGGTCACAATCTCCCAGTTCGTGGGATCAAGCCCATGCGTGGGCAGGGGGCTGTCAGCACAGAGCCTGGTTGGGATTATCTCTCCCTCTCTCTCTGCCCCTCCCCCTGCTCGCTCGCTCGCTCTCTCTCTCTCTCTCTCTCTCTCTCACACACACACAAAATAAACAAACATCTGTTCTTTAAAAAAAAAAAAAAGACTTCAATGAACTGAATTGAGGTTTGACTCAGTTTCTCAACTGAAAATCATGATGAAACCAAGATGCAACTTTTCTAAAATGATCAAATGTTACCAACACTATAAAAATGTTTACATGTCAGGATTGTCAGTTAAAAGCAGGAAATAACCAGTTGAGTCTCCAGGCTAACCTTCTCAAATAACTTCTATGAGAAGCACTTAGAAGCAAATCGGTCCAAAATTTACACTGGGTGACAAGTTTCCTAAGAAAACAACACATCTTTGTTTCCTTACCGACTGGCCCAGTCTCTGTCACATACCTCTACGCACATAATGCTACACAGTACGTAACACTAAGTTCAGCACTTCAAGGAAATTGTTCTGTCCCTCCCCCGCCTCATCTTCCTCTCCAAAGGGCATTAAATGTATGGAGAGAAGGGCTGTACCTGGAGCGATCTCTCAATGGCCAGAGACAAGAGGACTTCGCAATTTTCAGAGAAATTTCTGGATTCTCAGAGCCCTGTGATGAATGGATGGCCTGACCAGCTCCCACATCTTAGATGTGGATATTACCTGGATTTTCCGGACAGGGCCAAATGTGTACACCCATGTTTCCAACTTTTGGGCTCGGTGGGAGGGGCATGCTCATTTCTCAGACCATAACCATTACAGCCTCGGCAGCCACACAGGGTCGGTCCCATGGCTCTCTCTGGGTTCCCTAACCACTGGGCTCACGCCTGCCTCCTACCACCAGTTTTAAGATACACCCATACAATGGAATACTACTCAGCAATAAAAGGTATATACTATTGATCCACCAGCAGGGATGAATCTCAAAAGCACAGGCTAAGTGGGGGGAAAAAAAAAAAAACATTAAATACTAGGTCATTTCATGTCCATGAAATGCTAGAAAAGGCAAAACTCTAATAGTAGAAAAGCAGATCAGTGATTCCAAAGGCCAAGGATTAAGGGGAGAGGACTGACTTCAAAGGGGCCCAAGGAGACCTTGTGAGGAAATGGAAATATTTATATCCTGACTGTGGAAATTGTGGACCATATATACTTTTCAAAACTCAGACTTGTACACATAAAGTTGTTGACCATTAATGAATGTAAACTATTCCTCATTAAGGCCTGATCTGAAAATAATAAAAATTATAACCACAGAAAGTAAGCGAATCACTCTCTATTTAACTAATACTTGGAATTAAAGCCCTCCATTTCGGGGCGCCTGGGTGGTTCAGTAGTCGGTTAAGCGTCCGACCTCAGCCCAGGTCATGATCTCGCGGTTCATGAGTTCGAGCCCCGCGTCGGGCTCTGTGCTGACAGCTCAGAGCCTGGAGCCTGCTTCTGTTTCTGTGTCTCCCTCTCTCTCTGCCTTTGCCCCACTCGGGCTCTGTAGCTCTCAAAATAAAATAAACATTAAAAAAAAAAAAGTCCTCCATTTCCATAAGAGAAAAAATGTATTGCCTGATAGTCAGACCATGTTGAATTCTCCAAGCTACAGGGTTATTCCCAAATGGAACACTTGTCAACCTTTCATATGCATAGGTATCACCTAGGTAATTAAGGCTGGGGCCTGAGATTCTGCATTTCTAAAAAGCTCCAAGGGGACATTGATGTTGCTGGTCCACGGGCAGACACTGAACAAGGCTATAAAAGACCCACAGCTTCTCCTGCTAACAGAAACGTTGACTGCTTTACCAGTCATCGTGTTCATTCCCTACACAGCGAATGGCGATTTTGCTAGCATATCTTAAATTTTGCTTGCTATCTTAGATAATACAATTAAATATTACATAAAACAATGTATTTTGAGAGTGAAAAGAGCTGAAATGCCAAAAGCTGGGTGCTTTGTAAAGACTCAATAAGGGTGAGTTTATAAACCAGTACTCTCGACGTTGTGTGGACAGCGATAAAAGATTATATAAATGTAGAAGTATAACTGACATTAAATACAGTACAGATATTTAAATAGTACCATTAGATGAGTTTTGCAAGTGCAGATATGCTTGAAACCATCATCACAGGCATAACGAACCTACCTGTCCTACGCCAGTGTTTCCCTGTCTCTCTGTAATCTCGCCCTCCTGCCTCTACCTCCCAGGTCCCATCTCTTCTACCCCCTAGCAAAACCCAATGGATGGATTGCATTTTCTAGAATTCTTTTCTAAATGTAATCATAAAATATATGTTCTTTTTGGGGTGCTGTCTTCTTTCGGCATAATTATGTTGAGATTCATCTGTGTTTTCCTGTGTAAGATTTCATTCCTTTTATTGTTGATTAATATTCCCATGGATATGCCACATTTTATCTACTTACCTGCTGATAGACATTGACTTGTTTCCAATTTCTGTACATAACAAAGAAGCTGCCATTAATGTTTCTGTACAACCATTTCCATTAACATATATTTTGATTCCCTCTGACTAAACGCTCTGGAGTTGAACGACTGAGTCACATAGTAGATACATGTTTAACTTCTTTCAAAACTGCCAAGCTGTTTTCTAAAGTGGTTGCACCATTTTATATTTTACTGACAGTGTATGAAAGTTGTGTTGCTATATGTCCTTGACAAACATTGGCACATTCTTTTTAAAATTTATGCCACTCTAATATGTGTGTAGAGGTATCTCATGGCTTTAATTTGTATTACTCTAAGGACCAATCTAATAATCTTTTCATATCCTTCTTGCTTCTTTTATGCGTTTTTTTTTTTGGTGAAATGTCTGTTTAAATTTTGCACCCATTTTTTTTACCTGAGTGTTTTACCAAGATTTAAGAGATTTTTATATATTCTGGATACAGGTCCTTTAGCACAGATGCAATTTACAAATGTTTTCTCCCACTAAGGCTTGTTTTTATGCTTTCTTAATTAACGGTGTCTTTCAAACAGGAGAAGTTCTTAATTACGATAAAGTCTAATGTACCTCTTTCTTCCTTTTTTGGGTTTTCTTCCTTTTTTTTTTTTTTTAATTTTTTTTTTTCAACGTTTATTTATTTTTGGGACAGAGAGAGACAGAGCATGAACGGGGGAGGGGCAGAGAGAGAGGGAGACACAGAATCGGAAACAGGCTCCAGGCTCCGAGCCATCAGCCCAGAGCCTGACGCGGGGCTCGAACTCACGGACCGCGAGATCGTGACCTGGCTGAAGTCGGACGCTTAACCGACTGCGCCACCCAGGCGCCCCTGGGTTTTCTTCCTTTTGTGTCTTTATATTTAAAGTGGTTTTCCTGCAGGCAGTATGCAATTGGATCTTTTTTTCTTTTTTTCCTAGAGAGACTGAGAGCATGAGCAGAGGAGTGAGGTCTCAGAGAGAGAGAGACAGAGACAGAGACAGAGACAGAGACAGAGACAGAGGCAGAGAATCTTAAGAGGGCTCCACACTGATGCAGAGCTCAATCCCAGGACCCTGGGATCATGACCTAAGCCAAAATCAAGAGTCAGAAGCTCAATCAACTGAGCCACCCAGGCATCCCTGGATCTTACTTTATAAACCGAAACTTACAATATCTTTGGAGTTTTTAGACACTTTACATTTAATATGATTATTTATATGGTTGAGTCTAAGTGTACCTTCTTAATATTTGTGTCACCCTTTCTTTGTTATTCTTTCCCTTTTTCTCTGTTTTTATTTTTTGGGGGGGGGGATAGATAATGTTTGTGATGATTCTATATGATCTTGTGTTGTCTTCTTAACTGTAACCTGAGATATTTTAGTTGTTTCTTTAAGATGTATAGTGTCTATATACATTTGTGGGTGTTGTTTTGATTTCTTAGTTTATTTTCTGTTTCATTTTAGATAGTTTTTATTTTTATTGCTATATTTTCAAGTTCATTAAATTTTTTTCTGCCATGTTTAAACTATTCTAATCCCATCTATTACATTTTGCATCTCCAACATTTTAATTTCCTTGTCTCCAAGTTTTGGCTATATTATATATATAACATAATATAATGTTATTATTATGTATTATATTATAATACATTAATTGTATAATATATAACATAATGTATGTAATATACAATATATATTAATATATGATATATTATAGATATTATAGACTTACAAAATCTTGTCCATATCATTCTGATAGAGAGAGAGAGAGAGAGAGAGAGAGAGAGAGAGAGCACAAATGGGGGAGAGAGGCAGAAGGAGAGACAGAGACAGTTTGGATCGAAGGCTGGATCCCATGACTCTGGGATCATGACTTGAGCAGAAATCAAGAGTCAGGTGTTCAACCCACTGAGCCACACAGGCACCCTTAATCTTTTCCATATTTTGATATGATCAATCTTTTCTCTTGCTTCTTGAATATATGGAGTACAGTTAAAATTCTTTTTTTTTTTTTATTAATTTTTTTTTTCAACGTTTATTTATTTTTGGGACAGAGAGAGAGACAGAGCATGAACGGGGGAGGGCCAGAGAGAGAGGGAGACACAGAATGGGAAACAGGCTCCAGGCTCTGAGCCATCAGCCCAGAGCCCGACGCGGGGCTCGAACTCACGGACCGCGAGATCGTGACCTGGCTGAAGTCGGACGCTTAACCGACTGCGCCACCCAGGCGCCCCTAAAATTCTTTTAATGTACTAATCTACTGAAGATCCCTGGAGATTTTCCCTCTCTGTGCAGCTTTCTTCTGTCCTGTACTCTACCCTGCAAATTTGAACTGCCTTGGCCTCACCGGGCTCTGGGCCCTATCTCCCCACACTTACTCTGCCTAGTTTTTCCCTCCGTGAACTTCAGCCTGGAAATTCACTCCAGGTAGTAACCTGGGACACACGTGGGGCTGGCTTACTTGTTTCCTGTTCCTCAGGGATAATCATCACTCACGGCGCAAGGTCCAACATCTTAAAAACCCTTGTTTCATACATTTTGTATGTTCCCTTAGTTGTTTCAAATGGGAGAGTAAATCTCATTCTTGTTACTGCATCTTGGTTGGTATTGGAAGTCTTTGTAAATGTCTTAATTTTTTGCTATACTTTAAGACACCAAAGACGAACATGGCAGATGATTCATCATGGATATAATATGTGCAAGAAAAAGAAAAAAAAACACTGTGCCCGATAAACAGACATATCCTCAAAGAAAAGGCCTTGACTGTGTACCTAAAGAATGGTAAGTATATGTACATATATATGTGTTAAATTAAATTAAAATATTTAATGTATCAATACAGCATGTTTGATTATTCCATCAACTATTGTGGATTATGTCAGGTGAAAGATTTTAAACTAACATATATCAAGATTTTTTGCAAAGATTATATTTAATTCAAATACAAAAGTCTAGCACAGTGACTAGATCAGTGGTTCACAGCTATGGTTGCATATTAGCATCCCCTAGAGAACCTTAAAAAGATGTTTCAGTGCCTGAGCCCTACCTCAAACCACTTGAATTATACTCCCTGATGACCAGCCCTGACACTGGGGCTTTTTAGAAAGGTCCCCAGGTGATTTGGACATACTTTCAGAGTTGAGATTTACAGACTCAGATCTTAGTAGGTGCTCAGTGAATGAGAGTTATTAATATTTGTATCATGGACATGGAAAGTAGATTTTCATATAGAGAAATTATTTGTTATTGGGCAAGAGTGCTGGTGGGCTCTAATCCACCATCTGCAATCAAGAAGTAGTGTGGCATTGGTCAAGTCACTTGACTTTCTTGAGTCTGAGTGTGTAAAGTAGCAAAACAATAATAATAATTTTTCTGCTTACAAATCAAGATGGTTAGGAGAAATAAGAAAGAATCTCAGAGCAGAGACTTCTAATTATGCCTCTTCTCTGATATATGATGAAACTGAGGTCAGAGAGGCAATGGATTTTTCCAAGGCAATTCATGGCTGTTTGAAAACAGAACCAAAACCACAACCCAGGTGCTATGGGTGGAACTATGTCCCCCAAAAGAAGATGTATTGAAGTCCTAACCCTCACTACTTGAAAATGTGACCTTCTTTGGACAAAATGCTGCAATTAGTTAAGATGAAATTTATAGAGTAAAATTAGCCCTTGACCTAATACGGCTAGTGTCCTTAGAAGAAGAGGGCCGTTTGAGGTCAAGGACACAAAGAGAATGCCATTTGGCAATAAAGGATTGGAGTGGTACATCCATAAGCAAAGACCGCTGGCAAACCACCAGAAGCTAGGAAGAGGCAAGAAAGGATTCTCCCCTAGAGCCTTAGGAGAGAGTATAGCCCTGCCAATACTGTGATTTTGGACTTCTAGCCTCCAAAACTGTGAGGCAAGAAGTTATTGTCTTTAAACCACCAAATTTGCAGTATTTTGTTATGGCATCCCTAGGAAACTAATACACCAGGTTGCTAAGAGTCTTTCCATTATACAGTTGTCTTCTCTAATACTCTGTGTGCTTTGTAAATTGTAAAACTTCGAAATTTTATGTTATTATTTATACTGTTCTTCAATTTGCTTCAAGAGTACAAATTTTGTTTCCTGTAATTGGTTGCAAGCTTCTTAAGGGTAAGAAGCCCACAACACCCAGCATAGTCCTTGAATGAGTTAGTTGAAAACATAGTATGTATTCAGATACTATAGATTGAAATAGGATATAAATAAAGCTCATAAAAAATGTCAAAGTCACCAAAGACCTTCTGGAAGTTGAGAAACTGATTGTTAATGAGACTGAGTCTCCATATGGCATATTATTTAAGCTCAACATATGGCTATACACTTCAGGAGATTAAATTTCAATGTAATATATAAATATATTATAACATAAGAAACACATTGCGATACATCAGCTGAAAATATCTCAACTGCTGCTCTACCACTATATAAATGTACAAGTTTTTCTTCCATTAATGTTGAACTCTAGTGTGGATTCAACACCAATCATGCATCATCTTCTCCATCAAAGCAAATTTTGGGAAAGATAACCAACTTAGCTTGGGTTTCCCCAGAAATCAACCTTGAGGCAAGATTTCAAAGGCAAGTAGTTTACCTGGGAAGTGAACCACTGGTAGGGGAGGAAAGGAGCACTATAGGGAAGGGGAAGGCAGCTAATAACGGGTATATTAGCCAGCAAATACACTATCAACATGGGCTTAATGGTCCTGGGAAACTCTGGAGCCCAGTGTAGCAGTCTCAGAGCTATCTCGTTTTAGGGTCAGAGACCTAGGGTATGTATATGTATACAACCGCTCCCACCAGTCATTAACTGAGAGTTGCTAAAGGAGCATGGGTGTTAATTCACTGAAACTTCTTGCTTCCAGTATGGATAGGATAGTCCCAGAAGAAGCAAGGCAGACCCTCAAGCCAAGACGTAGATATTAGCAGTTAAAGCAGTCCAGAGGGTTTTACAACAGTAAGCCCGAGGAGGTGGTGCAGAGAAAAGAAAGTGGTGGATCTTGAGAAACTTAATAGAAGACAATGGGGGAGTTACAGAGAGGGAGGGAGGCAAACCATAAGAGACTCTTAAGGACCGAGAACAAACTAAGGGTAGATGGGGGGTGGGGGAGAGGGGAAAGTGGATGATGGGGAGAGAGGAGGGCACTTGTTGGGATGAGCACTGGGTGTTATATGGAAGCCAATTTGACAAAAAAATTATATTTAAAAAAAAAAAGAAAGTGGTGGGCATAACAGCACAGAAGTTGAGAGCAAGATCTTTAAGAATCAGAAACCCTTGGTTCAAGCCCTAATGCCAACCCTGAACAATAGTTTACACTGGTCTAGTAACTAAACTTTTCTAAAGCTTTTCTCTCTACAGGGAATAATGACAACAGCAGTACTGACCCTCAGGGTACTTACAAGCATTTTAAGACTCACTGTAAGTAAAGCTTTATTACAGTGCCTGGCACAATCAATTCCAGCCACTATTATAATAATTTCTATTAATACTATACCTAAAATGTGAATTTTTTAAGTTTATTTATTTATTTTGAGGGGGGTGGGTGTTGAGGGGCAGAGAGACGGAGAGAGAGAACCCCAAGCAGGCTCCATGCTGTAAGTGCAGAGCCTGATATGGGACTAGATCTCACTCTCATGACAGTGAGATCATGATGTGAGCTGAAACCAAGAGTCAGATGCTCAACTGACTGAGCCACCCAGGCGCCCACCAAGTTGTGAATTTTTTTATGATGCATGCTATTCACATTAGGAGGTAACGGGGTATCAATATGGGAAGGTCTCACTAGATCATCTTTATTCTGGGTTTCAATTCAAATGTTACCGAAAGTGCTAAACAAAAGTTTTCACCGTATAGAAATAATGTATTGTTTTGTTCTTAATAGCAAAAACACGCTTTCCAAAAATCTGAATCTGTAAAATCTACCTATAATCAAATCAATTCAAATAAAATATAAGGAGCTATACTCCAAGGCAAACTATCTATAGAGATTAAAACTTTTTTTTTTTTTTTAATCCAAGGAAAAGAATCACTTCTTAGGGGAAAACTATGTAAATCTTGACTGTCTCTGCCATAGAAGCACACCAATGGGTAACAAAAATGAAGTAAAACAATAACATAAAATCTGGATAAAATGATAATTCTGAGGCATGGCTCTCAATCTAGGATGATTCTTTTGTTCCCACCTCCCCAGAGGACATTTGGCAGTGTCTGGTGACAGTTTACTGTCAGAATTGGGGAGGGGTTGTATTATGCTACTGGCACCTAGTGACGAAAGGCCAGAGATGTCGCCAAACACCCCACAATACAAACAGCCCCCCACAACGAAGGCTGTGCCCACTTTGAGGAATCCTGATTTACAGTTTACATAGTAATGCCATAAATCACTGGAGTCTCTAAACAATAAACACTTCTGATACGCAAGTGTTTTCTTAAATCATAAAATACTGTATATTTTTTAAATGTTAAAAAAAAGGCTTCCTATGACAAGAAGCACACATCAAGAAGCCTTGAACCCTGAGCAGCAATCCCTACCATAAATTTGTTGTGTTTCAACCTGCCAGATGAAAGCAATTTCAACAAGCCATCCACAAAGCCAGGTAATTATAATGTTGGTATAGACATGACCTTGGTTAATTCACCCCAACTTATAATAGCTAAAATGATGACAGAGAAGAACACAGGGATTTCTAAGGTCAAAGCTATGGCACATGGGGCTAAAATTTTCTTTTACAAATTATTTTAAGCGAAATGACAGTTTATTACAACAACATGCATTGCCTTTTTGTTTTCATTAGCAAACCCTCTGGGAACTTTAACACAACAAGTACAAGCTAAACCTGATTACTTGGTTTATAGAACACAGAGAACATTATCAAAGAGCTAATGACAATGCCTATTCACTTAGAACTCTGAGCAACCTGCCGACTTTTAATCAAGTTTTAAAGGTACAAGAACAAAATAAAAATTGAGAATGAGTGTTTTTACTTCCAACTATTGGAAGGTAAAGAGGCTTGTCAACAATTGTTCAAATAACATCAGAACCAAGATTAGAACATGTAAGCAGAGAAGCAAACGCATTTTCAGCAAGGCAATTTTTTTTCTAACTGACAAATTCCACCCAACTCCACAAGAAACTGTGATCCAAATCCATTTTTTCTACTAAAATTGCTTTGTTACAGCACAGTTGTAGCAAAACTAAAGAGCTGAAAACACATTTTCTTCCCTAAACAAGCTAAATAAGATGAGACCCGAGCATGTAAGCACACTGAGTTTTCAATTTACTAACTATATGTTAATGCATGCTAATAATAAACTCTTAAATAACAGCACTAAAACCGTTTTCATTTCCCTGATGTTTCTATTCATTACACTATCACTGGAATTATTCCAATCTTAAGGTTTGGACATTTAGCATACCAAAACCCAACATGAAATCAACAGATGCAAGTCAGAGAAGAATTACTAAAAGCATCTGTCAATTCCTACAAAATGTAAATAACAGTGAGAAGCAAAGTGTTATTCTGAAATCAAGATTCAGAACCTATGAACTGTAACTCTTCCCCCATTACCTGGGCAACTCTGACTTGAGTCCATAATACTGCACCAAGTTGTGATTTAGCATCTGTGATGTAAGACATCAGCACATCAAGGCCTATAAACAACAATGAAAAGAGGTATGCAGAAAGTTTACTATTCTACAAGTGTAAAGGGGTGAATTAACATTTTTCTAAATTTCTTTCTCCCTCACTTTTCTTCTTCCCGAAAGACAACATCCATGCATTTGACCACAACAGCTTTCAATGAACTACATGTTAACTTTTTCTCCTGCAGGAAAAATTCACATCCAAATCTGTTCCATTCTCCTTTGTCTTTGACCTTAATCCTTCATTGGTGAAGGGGAAAAATGCTTCTTTAAAATAATCTTATTTACAATAAGATCTCACTGCAATTGTATTATAATAAGAGAAGTCATGATGAAAGTTCTAATACCTTCAAGAAGTCCCCATCACAAATACATACGCCAAAAAACACAAAGCATATGAGTTCATACATCTTCAGCTTTTCAAAAAGACCTTCACTACACTGAACAAAAACATCAAATTAATAACAAGACAATAATCACTACATGGTCAAGCCTATTAACAATTTCTAAAGGGTGGACTCCCTTAAACACTCTCCATTCATTCAATGATCTGATGCCAAGTTATAGCATATTTGGGGAAAAGATAACACAGAAAAGATAACACAGGGAAAAAGCAACTTGAGAAATAACAGGATTATTTTTATGTGGAAGAAGACATAGTTCTTTAAACATCAAACTCTGAAAATATTTTTTCATTCAACTTTGAAGAGTCTAGACGGAGCATGAACAATGCCACGCACGCTCTGCCACAAGTCATGTCATTATCCAGGACTGGAGCTCTTGCATTTAGTCCTCTGAGCTCCTATCCTGACCCAGGCTTTGGGCGAGTAGCTGAGGTTGTCCAAATGAAAATGACAACTCAAAGAGCTCCCAAGATTCTCAGTCATTTGGGAGCAGATCCAGGTAGATCAATAAGAGCGAATGAGTGTGGTCACAATGGATGATGGGCATATGAACAGGATACCTTGGGAGTATTGTGGACGGGGCTAGGATCCAAACCCTAGGTGGGATACAAACCCTGGATGGTGCCTCTAGACACCACCCAGTTCAACACCATGTGACGCTGTTTCCCATAGACTCACACTAAGGAAGGAAGAAGCGGCTCTCCAAAGTAAAATCAAGATGGTGGTACAGGAAAAAGGGATAGCTTCTAGGCAGGCAAAATCAGCAGATGTCTGGGAAGCCAGAATGATTTATTCAAGTAGAATATGTAGGGCAGACCTTTATAGACAAAGGGATAGCATTTTATAATGAACTGTGCTTCTGCAATAGTAGCACTGGGGCCACTTGGCACTGACACGCAGGTAGATAGCCAGCACCAGAACGTCAAAACTAGCAGAAGTCAGCACTGACCATTAGCATTGGTCATTAACATTGTATTCCTCCACTGGTCCACTGTTCCATCACAAGAAAGACCAAAGGCACTGTTGGACCCTCTAATGATGAATTGCTCAAAGCAGCCGGGGGGGGGGGTGGTGGGGGGAGAAAAGAAAGAAAGAAAAAGTATCAGCTCACAATTGAAACTACGTTTTTTGCTTGATCCTGACAACAAACTCCTTTCTCTTTCATCCAAGAACACAATGAGCTCCCCAGGTATTCTTGTGTTCCTCTGGAAAGCTGGAAGATACAGTCTTTTCATAAGCTCAGATCATTCAACTGATGTGGATCTTGAAAATATTACAGATTAATCCCAAAGAACACACTGTGTTTTGCCATATTCGTGTCAGATTTGTAAGTCATAGCCTGAAGTTGACATGTATGACTAACACAGGCAAAAGACGGGATGGAAAATGAATTTCTCAGAAAGAAAGATACCAGCTGCTTGGAACTGTAATTAGTAAAGCTTCTAATTAACTGGCACTCTAAAAATAGAAGAAATCAGATACAATATATATCCTCTGACAATCATAAAAATCACAGCTCATTTATTAATGTAACAAGGCCTCCACACCCCATTGATTTTCTGTGATTTTATCAGAAGCTGCTTTCAAGCAAAACAAAAGTTCAGATAATCATTTCTAGTTCTACTCCCATCTCTTCCAACAGACTGAGACTTCCTTGAAGGCAGGAACTGTGTCACATGCATCTCTGGAACCCCAGAATGGGTCTGATGTCCATGCAAAAGGAGGGAGAAGGGCAGGGTGAGGGGCAAAGTCAACAGAAAAGGCAAGAGCAGCAAGGGGACGACAGACCTAGAGAGTGTTATCGCTGTACCTGCCACATCACCTACTACGGTTTCTACATAATCACTCAGCAAACGTTTGTGGGGCTGTTCCCTGGTGGACTCAAGTCCCGTGACTGGTCGGCGTATAGTCTCCTTTGATATTTCTTGGTTGGCCTGCAATGTCACTTTTGATCATTTTATCAATTCACCATCCTTTCATCAGCCAAAGCAGAACAAAAGGAGGCCTACTCTCACCCTCTTACTTTGGCACAGACTGCTGCATGAGTGAATTCTGGTTTTGTTTTGTATTTTTTTTTTCTTAAGGTCATTGCAAAAAATTTCCCTTGTTTCTTCCTCCCTGCAGGCTCTTAAGTCAAGACAGGTTTCAGCAATATCACCAGCCCAGTAAGGGCTCTCGGATAAAAGAGCTGTCTGCCCAAGCTCCTCAATTGATCAGAGCTTTCAGACATGAAAGAGTAAACCAATTCCTAGTCAGCAAAGTTGCACTAGAGAAAAAAGCAAATAAAACCATCAAATGGATTACATACAAGCCTTGAATCCAAAATTAAAGAATATGGGGAAACAAGGTATTTAATCAATTAGGATGAGCCCAATATTCTCTTTACAGCCAGAAACCAACCAATTAAGCAAACAGCAAATAACAAGCATTCCATTCCTGATATTTGTATAGCAAATGATATGGTCATTCATTCTAATGTCCCAGCTTAAAGTTTCTGGCTTAATTCTTCAAATGTATTGAATCAGAATCATTTTTTTTTTAACTCTGTCAACTCATTCAAGGTCATTTTCTTCCACTGAATCAGATATTTGTACTTTCACTAAGATGTGTGCTTTGGCCAGTTATGATATTTAAAAGGAGAGGTGGCATTTGGGGTGTCTGCTAATGTATCTAAACCATTCAATTCTACCTGACATAATGGAATGACATAAACAGAGTCCATTTCCATTTTAATGCAAAACAACATAGCTAATATCTTTTTACCATACTCTTATTTTACGATACTCTTACTTTACCATACTCTTACCATATTCCCTTATGCTATGTAATCCAAATTGCTATTCAAATAAGAATTGTGCAGTTAATGCCGTTATGTTCTCCTGATTAATCAACAACTTTCTAAAAATTTATGTAAGATAGCAAAGTTTTAAGTACAGCTGTTATCTGTAAAGAGACCGCAGGCATGTGTGATGAAAATGTAGCTTTTAATCCTTTATTTGGATTATATCTAAATAGGATAGATAGATAAGATACCGCACATTAAGGCATCTCACTCCATAAAGTGTTTCCTAGATATAAATTGGGCATCTTAGTATTAAAAATGGCATTTTGTGCTCAGTAGTATTTTAGTTAATGGGCTTAAATAGTTGTAAGTTATGCCCTGATGGTGGACATGTGAAAGGGGGATGGGGGGCATTAGGCTTCTCAAAATTCCTATTACTTCCCAGGAACAGCTTTCACATTGGAAAAATCTGATTTCCATTACAACGTTAATTAAAGTAAATGGACAAAACTTGAGGACATGGCCTGGTGACCATTTTTCACATCCCTGGATGATCTGTGGTTTTTATCATCCATTACAAAAACATTTACGGACATATGTTTGCCATTAATAATTCAATAGGGGATGTTTTATGACAAA
The DNA here is from genome assembly GCF_022079265.1 of Lynx rufus. Taxonomy (NCBI): domain Eukaryota; kingdom Metazoa; phylum Chordata; class Mammalia; order Carnivora; family Felidae; genus Lynx; species Lynx rufus. The sequence goes on from NW_025814823.1 coordinate 191,837,884, forward strand.
AAAATGAACTCGTTCGTGATTAAAAATACTGAAAACGGCATTATGTTAGCCATGCACTAATTAATGCATTCACAAACTCATTCACTCATTCATTTATTCATTCATTCATTCATCAATTATTTATTGAATACATTCTATGCCCAGACCTTACATAAATAAGGAGGCAGGACTTTTTTCCCCTTATTTCTCTCCTCTTTTTCTTGCTTTGAACAAACATTTTATTAAGCAGCTTCTATGGCAAAACACTAGGGCAAGCACTATGGTGGATGTGATGGTAAGACACACATTCCTTGCTCTAACTGATTTCTCAAACAACTGGGGGAAACGCTACATAAACAGCTTTTACATTAGGGAGGGTGAGCAAGCATTAACAAAAGGTGCTATCAAAGCAAAGATCTGCAATGCAGTAGAAGAAGAGATTTCGGTGTCTGAGAATGGAACACTGAACTTGACCAGAAAAAAAGGAGAGGGCTTTCAACAGCAAAGAACATTCCGTGTGAAGGACTACATCTGCAAGGGCTTGGAAGTGGAGGCTGTACACGCTCAGGGAGCGATTTTGTTGAGCGATATCCTAATCAGCGCTTTTTCCACCCAGACTTCCTTTTTGTTCTGGCACCTTCCGCCTTTCAGGCCCTGAGGTGTGAGGTTGCCAACAGTGGCGGTGTGTGTGGAAACCGAGAACGCTGATGCCAAATCCTTGATGTTTTGACCCCAGAGCCACAGGCTCGGTGGCATACAGGTAGTGTCTGACTCATTGCAGGCACATTTCTGCAGAAATGTCCTCTTATTCTACCTTATTTGTCTTCACAGCATACCCATCACCTCAGAGTATCTCTTTGTTCGTCTGTCTCCCTCCACACTATCTGGAACAGAAGCTCCAGGGGACCGGTGTGCTTGTCTTCTCTGTCGCTTCCTTCCATCCATTCATTTTCTCATTTAATCAACTAAAATGAATTGAGCCACAACTCCAAGAATGAACCTGTACTAGAAATTAGAAGTATAAAGATGGATGAGACGGCATCCCTGCTTTGAAAGAGTATGTCATTCACAAAGGTGGGCGTTCAATTATCTATTCTTCTGTAACGATCTACTCCAAAACATAATGGCTTGGTACAACCTATTATGATTAGATTTCATAATTCTACTGGTCAAGAATTAGGACAGACCTGGGGCGCCTGGGTGGCTCAGTAGGTTAAGCGTCCGACTTGGGCTCAAGTCATGATCCTGCAGTTTGTGAGTTCGAGTCCCGCGCTGGGCTCTGTGCTGACAGCTCAGATTCTGCTTCAGATTCTGAGTCTCCCTCTCTCTCTGACCCTCCCCTGCTCACACTCTCTCTCTCTCTCTCAAAAATACATAAATATCAAATTTTTTTTAAAACTAAAAAGGAAGAATTAAGACAGACCATAGCAGGAATAAGCTCATTTCTCCTCCATTGAAGTCTGGGATCTGAGCTAAAATGGTTTATGCAGTCAGGGTCTGAACAACTGAGGGCTGACTGGGCAGCTTTCCCTGTCCATATGGCCTTTCCATTTGCGTGGCTTGAGCTTCCTTACAGCAAGGAGGCCTCAGGGTACTTGGATCTCTAACACTGGCTCACGGTCCCTGGAGATCAAAGTGGAACCTGCCAATCCTCTTAAAGGTGAGGCCAGAACTACCCTAGCATCATTTCCATCACCCTCCATTTGTCCACAAAGTCACAGTCCAAGCTGGAGGAAAGGGGAAAGAGACCCATCCCTCAATGGGAAAAGTGTCAAAGAATTTGCAGTGAGCCAAGACGAATCCCAAATTACTGTGCCATGAGGTAAAATACAAAGCACCAACACGGCAACATGCTGTCATCAAAAGCAAGACTTGGTTGTCTCACAGACATGGTTTTCAGTCCTGATTCCACTGTGTCCTAGGAATGTGACACTGGGTAAGCGACTTAGCCACTCAGAATTTTTGTTTTGTCCTCTGAAAAGGGAGGCTAATACTTCTACCCAGATGGATGAATTTTTTAAATTTTTTAATGTTTATTTTATTTTTTGAGAGAGAGAGATGGCGGGCGGGGGATGGGGGGTGGGTAGTACAGAAAGGGAGACACAGAATCTGAAACAGGCTCCAGGCTCTGAGCTGTCAGCCCAGAGCTGACGCAGGGCTCGAATTCACAGACCACGAGATCATGACCTGAGCCAAAGTCGCACGCTTAACCAACTGAGCCACCCAGGCGCCTCTGATTTTTAATAATTAAATGAGATTTCATTCAACACACAAACACCCACAGGCACTTGCAGACACATGCACACACACCCACAGAGGAGTATGCACGCACACAGAGCAGACACCTGGCCCAGACATTGGGACATGGCAGACACTCGGGGAAGGTTAGTTGCTATTCTCATTAACAATGGTACAATTGAGTAAATATGACCATTTCATGTCTCCGTAATTTTATATTTCATATTTTCAAATATGTGCTTTTGAAGTAATCACATCTACAAAAATGACAGAAAACAGTGGACATTCCTTTTGAGCAAAAAATCAAACTGAGTTGGGGTGCCTGGGTGGCTCAGTCGGTTAAGTGTCTGACTTCGGCTCAGGTCACGATCTCACGGTTTGTGGGTTCGAGCCCCGCATCAGGCTCTGTGCCGACAGCTCAGAGCCTGGAGCCTCCTTCGGATTCTGAGTCTCCCTCTCTCTCTGCCCCTCCCCTGCTCACCCTCTGTCTGTGTCTGTCTGTCTGTCTGTCTGTCTCTCTCTCTCTCTCTCTCTCTCAAAAGTAAATAAAACATTAAAAAATTAAAAAAAAAATTAAACTGAGATACCAGCAGCTCAAGAAGGAGAGGTTGAAGGTTAAACAGAAAATTAAAAAAATAAATAAATAAAAAACATAAGAGGCAAGAAAATAATTACTAGTCTAAATCACAGGTCCTAGAAGAAATAAAATAGATCTCAGAAGGCAGTAACATTAAAGCAAAATATTATTTCCCATAGCAGTTTATATTATGCAGAGATTCTGAGCCAATTCTTTAAGAGATAAAAAAAAAAAATCTGGCACAATTAGATGGCAGTTGTGGGTTTGTGGTCAGAGTATAAACTGTTAGAACCAAAGAGAAATATGGTGAATCAGACAAATGACTCTTTTTTTTTTTTTTTAATTTTTTTTTCAATGTTTTTTATTTATTTTTGGGACAGAGAGAAACAGAGCATGAATGGGGGAGGGGCAGAGAAAGAGGGAGACACAGAATCGGAAACAGGCTCCAGGCTCGAGCCATCAGCCCAGAGCCTGACGCGGGGCTCGAACTCACGGACCGCAAGATCGTGACCTGGCTGAAGTCGGACGCTCAACGACTGCGCCACCCAGGCGCCCCGACAAATGACTCTTAAAAATCACCTTCAAGGTTTATAGGTAATCAGAACATAACGACATGGATGGAGGTCCTTCACTAACCACAAGGACAGACAATGGGTGAAACACAGAGAAGGTATAGCAGAAAAGGCTCCACTCAATTTATAAGTATATCTGTTACCACAACAAACCCATAAGGCACTCAAAGAGCAATAAAGTATAAGCCCTTCATTTTAGAACTTTACTCACTTAAAAATCTGTATCACCAAAAATCTAAAGGAAACCACTACAAAGTGGCTGATTTCTGATTCGTAGGCTGAATGGTGTATCCGGGCAAATAGGTTGACCGATTATCTAGTATGTACTCTAAGTGAAATTATAATAAAATTAACATCACCAAATTCTTTCTTTCCCCTTTTTGGGGGAGTAAAGCTGTCTTTTAAACATAATTTATTGACAAATTGATTTCCATACAACATCAAATTCTTACCTTCATGAAAAATACTCTGATTTCCTCAAGTCACTAGAAGTTATCATGAATAAAATTCTTAAGAGAGGATACAAAGTTCCAGTCATTACTTCCTGCCGGAGATGACACTGAGAATTCCCATACTGCCCATGGGCATTATCTTTCATGGGAAGCTACAAAGAGAATTGTTTTCCCAACCAAGAAAACTTGTTCAGGTCTTCTCAGGTTTATATGTGAAATTAAAAAAGCAAACCTATTCAGACCAAAGCATGTGGGCAAGAGGCCAAGAAAAGTGAGAATTCCAAAGAAATGGATAAATTCCTAGAAACACATAACCTCCTAAAACGGAATCAGGAAGAAAAAGAAAATCTGAACAGCAATGAAATGGAATCAGAAATTAATTAATTAATTAAAAAAAAAAAAAACTATCTCCCAATAAACAAAAGTCTAGGACCAGATGACTTCACAGGTGAATTCCATCAAACATTTAAATAAGAGCTAATACCTATTCTTCTCAAACTATTACAACAATTAGAAGAAAAGGGAATGCTTCAAAATTCATTCTCTGAAGCCAGCATTATCCTGATACCAAAACCAGATAAAGACACTACAAAAAAAGAAAACTATAGGCCAATATCTCTGATGAACACAGATGCTAGTATTAGCAAATATCAACAAAATATTAGCAAACAAAATCCGACAATACATTTAAAAAATCATTTCCCACAATGGGGCACCTGGGTGGCTCAGTCAGTTAAGCATCTGACTCTTGCTTTTGGCTCAGGTCATGATCTTGCAGTCACGAGGCTGAACCTCTTTTTGGGCTTGTGCTGAGCATGAAGCCTGCTTGGGATTCTCTCTCTCCCTCTCTCTGCCCCTCCCCACCCCTCACAAAATAAATAAATAAACTTAAAAAAAAATCACTTACCATGATCAAGCCGAATTTATTCCCAGGATGCAAGGGTGGTTCGATATTCGCAAATCAATCAAGGTGATTGATATATCACACCAACAAGACAAAGGATTAAAAGCCATAGGGTCATTTAAATAGATGCAGAAAAGCATTTAACAAAGTATAGCATCCATTCAAGATAAAAACCCTCAGCAAAGGAGGTTTAGAGGGAACACACCTCAACATAATAAAGCCCATATATTAAAAAGCCACAGCTAATATCATACTCAATGGGGAAAAACTGAGAGCTTTTCCCTTAAGATTGGGAATAAGACAAAGATGTCCACTCTCACCACTTTTATTCAACATAGTATTAGAAGCCCTTGTCACAGCAATCAGACAACAATGAAAAGACATCCAAATTAGTAAGGAAGAAGAAAAAAATATTCACTATTTGCAAATGATGTGATTATACATATATATATATATACATATATATGTACATATATAGAGACATATGTACATATATATGTACATATATATAGTCCTAAAGACCCCACCAGAAACTCCCGGAACTCATAAATGAATTCAGTAAGGTCATAGGATACAAAATCGATGTACAGAAATCTCTTGCATTTCTATACACTAATAACAAAGTGGCAGAAAGGGAAATTAAGAAAACAATCCCATTTACAACTATACCAAAAATAATAAGACACTAAGGAATAAACCTAACCAAAGTAGTGAAAGACCTATACTCTGAAAAGTATAAAACACTGATAAAAGAAAGTCAAGACCACTCAAACAAATGGAAAGATATCCTATGCTCAAGAATTGGAAGAACAAATATTGTTAAAATGTCTATGCTACCCAAAGCAATCTACAGATTTAATGCAATTCCTATCAAAATACCAAGAGCACTTTTCACAGAACTAGTATAAATAATCCTAAAATCTGTACGGAACCATAAAAGATCCCAAATATCCAAAGCAATCTTGAAAAGGAAGGACTGAACTGGGGATATCACAATCTCAGATTTCAGGATATACTACAAATCTGTAGTAACCAAAACAGTTTGGTAGTGGCAGAAAAACAGACACATAGATCAATGGAACACAATAGAAAGTCCAGAAACAAACCCCTGATTATACGGTCAATTAATCTTTTTTTTTTTTTAATTTTTTTTTCAACGTTTATTTATTTTTTTGGGACAGAGAGAGACAGAGCATGAACGGGGGAGGGGCAGAGAGAGAGGGAGACACAGAATCGGAAACAGGCTCCAGGCTCCGAGCCATCAGCCCAGAGCCTGACGCGGGGCTCGAACTCACGGACCGCGAGATCGTGACCTGGCTGAAGTCGGACGCTTAACCGACTGCGCCACCCAGGCGCCCCTATACGGTCAATTAATCTTCAACAAAGAAGGAAAGAGTATACAATGGGAAAAAGTGTGTTCAACAAAGGGTTTTGGGAAAACTGGACAGCTATATGCAAAAGAATGAAACTGGACCACTCTCTTACACAATACACAAAAATAAACTCAAGATGGATTAAGGACCTAAATGTTAGACCCGAAACCATAAAAATCCTAGAAGAGAGGAGGGGCAATAATTTCTCTGACATTGGTCATACCAACATTTTTCTGGATGTGTCTCCTGAGGCAAGGGAAACAAAAGCAAAAATAAACTATTAGGACTACATCAAATTAAAAAGCTTCTGCACAGCATAACAATAAAAAAATCAACAAAACTCAAAGACAACCTACTGAATGGGAGAAGATATTTGCAGATGACAAATTGGATAAAGGCTTAGTATCCAAAATATACAAAGAACTTATACAACTCAACACACACACACACACACACACACACACACACACACACACACACACAAATAATCCAATTAAATGGATATTTTAATGGCAGAAGACATTTCACCAAAAAGACATACAGATGGCAGGCAGACACATGCAAAGATGCTCAACGTCAATAATCATTAGGGAAATACAAATCAAAACAACAATGAGCTATCACCTCACACCTGTCAGACTGACTAAAATCAAAAAACACAGAAAACAATACGTGTGCACTGTTTGTTGGTGGGAATGCAAACTGGTCCAAAACATTAAAAACAGAATTACCAGATGATCCAGTATTGGATATTTTCCCAAAGAATAGGAAAACACTAATTTGAAAAGACACATGCAGCCTTGTGCAGTGGTAGTATCGAAGCCAATGAGGCTTATCCGAGCTGCAATGATTCCTAATTGAAAGATACATGGGCCCCTGTGTTTACTGCAGCGTGATTCACAATAGTAAATTGTGCAAGCAGCCCAAGTATCCATCATAGATGAATGAATATACAAGAAGTGGTACATATATTCAATGGAATATTACTCATCCCTAAGAAAGAATGAAATCTTGCCATTTGCAATAACATGGACAGAGCTAAAGAGTACAATGCTAACTAAAATAAGTCAGTCAGAGAAAGACAAATACCATATAATTTCACTCATGTGGAATTAAAGAAACAAAACAAATGAACAAAGAGAAAAAGAGACAAACCAAGAAATAGACACTTAACTATAAAGAACAGACTATGGTTTCAAGGTGGGGAGGGGATGGTTGAAACAGTTGAAGGGGATTAAGAGTACACTTACCATGATGAGCACTGAATAATGTATAGAATTGCTGAGTCACTATACGTACACCTGAAACTAACATAATACTGTATGCTAACTACACTGGAATTAAAATAAGAAAGGGGCATCTGGGTGGCTCAGTCGGTTAGGTGTCCAACTTCGGTTCAGGTCATGATCTCATAGGTCGTGGGTTTGAGCCCCACATCGGGCTCTGTGCTGACAGCTCAGAGCCTGAACCCTGCTTCGGATTGTGTCTCCCTCTCTTTCTGCATAGCCCCTTGCTTGCACTCTCTCCCTCTCAGAAAAATAAACATTAAAAAAATTAATAAAAAAAGTATTAAAAAAAATTAAAAGGAAAGTGAAGATTCCAGATAGGAGAACATCCAAGATAAGAGAGAGGCAGCAATGTTCTGAAGAGTCAGCATAATTCCTACAGGAGTCTTTCCTGGTCCTCTGTGAACCCTAGGTTTGCACACACAAAAAATGGGTTTGCAGACCGTGAATTAGTTTTGCCAGGGACTCCGAGCCTCCAACGTCTGGGAGGCTGTATGACACACAAAAAGTTATCTGGTGTCTTCCTATAAGTCTCCCACCTTATTGCCACTATGATTACATCCATCAAATATTTCTGAGCTCTATTTTTCAGCGGGAAGTTAAGTAGGGTGGAGATGTTACACATTTATGGAAAAAGGAGTTGTAATAAAATTGTTCATTGTTATGGCCTTATTTGGGCAAAATTAAATGTGAGGGAAGATAATGTGTAAAACCAGGTATGGGTCATACAACTCGGCCCTTTAATTTTTCTTCAAACTCCATCGATAAGAAGGTACATATCCCACACCTTTCTACTATAATTATCAAATTACTCAGCCACAAAGACAGTGTGGAAGGCAGCAGGATGTGCAATTGGCTGATTGAAATTTGGTAACAGTTTTAAGACTGTGAAATGACTGTAGCAAGCGTTTCCTACATATTGTCTCATTGAAACCAAGACGAGTTAGTACATTTTGAAGATAAGATGATGGAAACACAGAAAGGTGAAATAACCAATGTCACCTAGTCATCAAGTAGCATGGATCGGAGGACACGGCTTCCACCCTTCCTATAATACTCTTAAGAGTCATCAAACTGCTCCTTATGATGCTGATTTTAACTGAGCAGGTGAACTTAGGTGAGTCACTACCTTTATGCTCTGTTCCATTGCCAGCACTAACAACACGAGGATGGCAACACGAAGCTTCCTCAATTAAGTTTTGGTAAGTAACAATTAAGAGGAAGTAGATGACAGTGCTGTATGGTTATTGCCTTCTTTCTTTTACATTTACTATAGAATCTCCTCTTTCCCTCCATCATCGTAAGAAGGCTTCTATTAATGAATGATGCCTCTTTCCAGGATCCCTGAGTCACAACTTTATTCTAATATGTTATAAACAGCCTTATTTATAAAAATAAAACCACATTCTAAGTCTTAGCAACACCCTCTGGCAATTAACAAACTTGCTTAAGATGAGTTTTTATGCAGTAAGTGTGGGAAGAACCTAATTAAGGAAGATGGAGAATTTACAATGAAGAAGGGAAATATAGGACAACATATTGTCGTTAAAAAAAATACAAGATTTTAGAAATCCAGTAAAGTAGGAAGCTGCCATAGCCAGTTGAAGGGGCAGGGCTACGTGCAAAGGAATGTAAAATCAAGGGAAACACAAACTCAAGCTCAATACACAAGGCCTTCGTGAGCTGTGTTTTTTGAATTCATATTATTGACATTCATTCTAAATTGCAGAGGAAAAGAATTTTGAGTTTCAAAGTATCAGCCCTACTACAAGTTATTCACACCACTGTAAGAATAATGGGTTGTGTTCGTTCTAAGTGTAGCACTCCATAAATCAAGGACTTTGGGACATAATGGAAACTTACTTCAAGGTAGATTGAGCCGAACTACGTGTTTGGGAGAAGAGATGATGGTGCAGAACTTATTAGAAGGGTCTACATGTGTCCATTGAGATGGAGTCAAGAGAAGAAATGTTTTGTGCTTTGTGAGAGACTTGGACAGAGCAATAGGAAGCCACTGAGAGTCAAAGGTACAGGTGAACCTTGGGGCCACATCATGTCCTAGCTGGGGCATCCCCAGTCAGTATCTGCCTTCTGAATCTGAGTTCTACGCTTACAAGAAAGAGAATCATACTGTCTTGCTTTGAGTCAGAAGTCACCTCTCCTGTTCTATTTTGGTCTTGCCCTGGGTAGAAGGAATGGGTCACATAGTTCAACTAACTCCTATCACTTGGTTTAGCTTGGACTGTCACAAAAAAATAACGATAGACTAGGTGAACTAAAGAACACGCTTCACCATTCTGGGGTTGGAAGTCTGAGATGAGGGTACAAACATGCTTGTGTTCTGGCGAGAGCTTCCTTCCTGCCTTGCAGACTGTCACCTTATCTCTGTGTACTCACATGGCCTCTCCTCAGTGTATGTATAGGGCTCTCCCTCACTCTCTTCCCCTTAAGGCCACTAATCCCATCATGAGGGTGGAAGTTAGAAGTACTCTAACCCTAATCACCTTCAAAGTTCCCATTTCCAAATGCCAGGACATGGAGGGGGGGGAGGCAGTCAGGGCTTGAACATACATGATTTGGGGTGGGGGACCTCACAAACATTCAATCCATTGTGCATATAAATTTGAGACTTCAATGCACACACTTGAGAGAAAGATAAATAATTTTGAAACTGAGGATTCTGTCTGCTGACAGACTCAGTGAACATATTCCTAGTGTGTGCATGATTTGGAAAACACAAATCTGCTGTCACCTCAGTGGAGTATCTTGCTGTGTAAGTGCTACTCTAGTATTTAAAGATACAAATTTTCCCTTAAAAATGCCCCTTAGACCAAGGCCAAGTACATTATCTAATTGAAGAAATAGCCACCGGATGCAAAACCGAAGGAAAAAGTGGCTATGCCCAACACAGTGATGGGCAATTTGCTATTTTCCCAATGGAAACTTCCTCTTTGTTTTTCAAGGTCAACTATGAGCATATGTGTTTTTTGTCTTATGTGTAGACTTTCTAACATAATCCTCACTTAAGACATAATATCTTTGTACAAACATCTCTCTTCTACCAGACCTGTTCTTGAGGACAGAAGTTGATTATTTGAAAACTGGAGGGAGGAAGCAATAAAGACACAGCTTTCAAGGTGACTACAAAGAACATGGACTCTGGGAAACTGGAAGCTTTTATGGGGAGTTTATAAATTTGGAGTCAGTATGGTAAAAAGATTCATATAACAACTGATCAGACATCATTACAATAAAAGTGTTAGCAGAAGATAAACGATGCCCTGATATCCATAATTAATCATTTTTACAGAAGAACAGGCAAGTAGTTTGGAGATTTCTATTTTGTTTTTGTTTTACTTTTATATTTCCCAAAAGTTGAATTAATGACAAACATAATTAGACACTTCTACCCACTAATTGGAAGACTTCTTGTAATGCTGTGTTAATTTTATTAAAATTCTATGTGTCAGTTTCCATGATTACACAGTTGCTTCTCTGAACTGATATTACCTAGAACCACTAGATAGCAACAAGCATCCCTTGAAAACAAGCAACTTTGTAGTAGTTGGTCATAGTTTGGTTATTAAGAAAAAACAATCTCAAACTAGTTTAAACAAAAATAAGTAATTCTCTTGCTCATACGATAAAGTGGCCGAAATGGAGGCCCAGCTAGGTGCAGAGGTTCATTATCTTCAGGCATCTCTCTCTCTTTCTTCACCTGTCTCTCTTCTCTTCTCTATTTTGGCATCATTTTCAAGTCTACTCTTTCAAAAAGACAGAAGACATTTTCTCCCAGCAGCCCACACTCATGGATGATAAAATCAGGGAGGCCTTTCCAACAGCATTTCACAAACCCAAAAAAGCATTCCTGTTGGTCTTGGTTGGACCATGCCCGACTCCATTGCCAGAAAAACTAATGTGTCTAGAAGGATGTGCTACCTGACAGCCCAGAAGGACAGAAATCACACAACCACCTCTGGGTTTTCTTTCTTCCCCTGGACATTTGGGGAAGAAAGGGTAGTCACATACTCCCAAACCACATCGACTAAACATGACTATTATAAAATGACGAAGAGATAGTTCCCCCACAGCACTTATGGAATGAAAAAAAATATCATGCTTTCTGGAAGCTTCAAGATAAACTTTCAGAAGTGACACACTATGAAAAAATATTTGCAATACACCTGACTGGCAAATGGTTGATGTCCCTAATAAAGAAAGAGCTTATAAAATAAAAAAGAATGAAACCATCAACATAGAAAAATGAGCAGAGACATGAGCAGAGAATTCACAAAAAATGAAATACAAATGGATTTTAAACATTTGAAAAGATGTTGAACCTTGCTCATAAGAAATGTGTGAATTACAACTACACTGAGATGCTGTTTCTCACTTATCAAATTAGAAAAAATCCACAAGTTTGAAAAGGATATTGGCAAAGTAGTGAGGAAACAGACTCACACACACACACACACACACACACACACACACACACGTACATATGCAATAGATGTACATACACAGGTGTGTGTATTTAAATATATCTACTAGGGCATGTAGCAAAAAGAATGGAGAGGACAAAAATGGGCGTTTTGTAGATTTGACTTTTGCATCACATGAATGTTCTATAATTCTTTTTTTAATTACAAAACATAATCTTGAAATAGAAAGCTATTTTGATTCTACAGTTTATATGGAAAGTCAAAAGATCCAGTTCTAACACAATACTGAAGAACAAAATTGGAAGACTGACACAACCCAACTTCAAGAGTTACTTAAAGCTACCATAATCAAGACAGCACAGTATCGATGCACAAATCAACAGAATATAATAGAAAGCCCAGAAATAGATAACCCACAAATATAGCCAACGGATCTTTGACAGAAGAGCAAAGAACAAAGATAGTCTTTTCAACAAAAGGTGCTAGAACAACTGGATGTAGTATACAAAACTCTGAATCTACACTCAGACCTTCCACCTTTCACAAAGAGTTAACTCAAAATGGATCATATCCCCAAATATAAAATGCAAGATTTTAAAATTTTTAGAAGAAAACATAGGAGAAACTCTACATGATCTTGGGTTTGGCAATGAGTTTTTAGATACAACACCCAAAGCATAATCCATGAAAGAAAAGAATGATAACTTAGACTTTATAGCAGTTAAAATCTTCTACTCTGTGAAAGACATTGTTAAAAAAATCAAAGAACAGTTCAAAAGCTTGGAGAAAATATTTGCAAACTACATATGTGATCAATAAAAGGTGGCAAAGGTTGAATAGTTGAAGCATAGGGGATTTTTACCATGGTGAATACATTTATCAAAATCCACAAAACTTTACTGCACAGAGAGCAAACCTTAATGTATATAAATTTCCAAAACTCATTTAGGACCTAGGGGGATCCCAGGAAACAATGTATTCTGTGAGGAGAATCTAACTGTATCACAAATACAACTGGGGAGAAGGGAACTTCGGGGGAGGGGAAAAGTGCTGACTAAAGGTCAAAGGAACTGCAGGTAACACACTGTATTCTAGTTGATAACGTTGTTTCCCAAGAGACTATGGGTTAATTCTGATACAGCTACACATGTATACTAGAACAGAACAATTAAGTAAGTGGATGGTGGATGTTAGAAGCCACGTTTCTCACTGTTAACAGTGGAAATTTACAGATAAGCAAGGGGTAGAGGCTAGAATGATCCACGTGGGAACAGAATTGGAGACACGGGTATAAACTCATATTTAGATTAATATAGGTGCAGATGGTTACATGAAGAAATATTGAGTTACATGTATACACAGGTTAGATACATATTTCTATGCTCACTTAGCTGATATCTGAAAGAAACAGCATCTGAGTAACAATGAGCATACCTAGCACCCAGATTGTGGTTTTTAATATTATTCTCCAATAAAAGGAACCAGAGCTCCTAAGAGAAATGGCTGACCACAAACTTGAGGCAGGAAATACATGAGCCTAAAGAATCACGTAGCAACGGGCACCTGAACAGCTCAGTTAAGTGTCTGACTCTGGATTTGATTTCAGCTCAGGTCATGACCTCATAGTTCATGAGTTTGTGCTCCGTATCAGGCTCTGTATCAGTTCTCTCTCTCCCTCTCCCCGACCCCAACACTGGCGCTCTCTCTCTCTCTCTCTCTCTCTCTCTCTCTCTCTCACACACACACACACACACACACAATAAGTAAATAACTTTAAAAAAGACAATTTGCACCTTAGTATTATTGTAAAAACAGTCTGGATCCCATACATCCCTTGAGGGTGCCTGAGAAACCCCCTGCCATGTGACCCCAGACCACCCTTTGAGAATTGCTGCTCTAGAACTGACAGCCCATTTACAAGATATACGGAGGAACATGTTAAATGACACCATAGGGAGATTGCCAGCAAAATACAGAATATGGGCAACTACAGGACGGAACAGTTGTAGATAAAATAATGCAACACTCAGGACCTGCTTCAAAAGAATCCAATGAAATGGAGGAGAGAAGGTCAGGGGGAGCCAAGGCTAGGCCTTGAGGTCACAAATCTCACAACACTATTTTCCTAATTTTTTGTGTTTCTATTTTTTCGTTAAAAAAGAAGAAAAAAAGAAAGAAACAAACAAACAAACAAGATGACTTCTCCAGATATGTCCACTGGAACTCGGTGCTCAGTGGGCCAAATGCCTTTTAGAAGTCTCCAAATGCAATTCTAAATGAGAGCTGAGACAGTTCAACAGCCCACAAAAGAGTCACTAACTCAGAAATGACAATTCAAGGAGACATAAGATGCTTTTTGCTGATTTCTGCATAAGGAAAGCGGGCTGAATTACATTCACTTTGCTTTTATCCTGATGGTTTTTATGACAACAGGCACTCTAAGCATTTCTGCCCTGTACCACAGTCCAGGAGGTGTGACCTGTGGGGGCAGGGGCTGTGAGGATGGGGGGTGCACGGAGAGAAGAAGAACTATGAATGCCATGACTAGGTCTCTCCTTGTGTAAATTGTGGGAAGCACTGGATTATGAGAACATTTTACGATGCCCCTACCAAATCAAAAATTATATACTTGAAAAGTTTATGGAATGAAAACTACCACAATGTTTTAATCAAGTGACAGATTAGAAAACTATTAAAATATATGTAACCAATGGTTAATATTCACCCTATAGAATGCATTTATCATCACATTAAGTGCTATGGACTGAACTGTGTCTCCCCAAAATTCATATATTGAAGGCCTAATACACAATGTGACTGTATTTGGAGATAGGGCCTATAAAGAGGTAATAAAAGTTGCATGGGGTCTTAAGGGTGGGGTCTTGATCCAGTAGGATTAGTGTCCTTAAAAGAAGAGACACCGGAGAACTCCCCCTCTATGTGCACTCAAGAAAGGCCAAGTGACTATGTGCAAGTCTGCAAGAGGGATCTCACCAGAAATCAAACCCTGCTGCACCTTGATCTGGCTTCCAGCCTCCAGAACTGTGAGAGATAAACTCCTGTGGTTTTAACCACAAGAAATACAGGATTTTTTTATGGCCACCAGATTAGGCTAATACACTAAGAGACACTACGCAGCAATTAAAATATGTGCAGGATATATCACTAAAGGAAAAAAAAAGAGCACATCACAGACAATATGTGAAGTATGATCCCATTTACGTAAAGGACCAACAGAAAGGAAACGGTAAAACAACTATGCAGGTGTGCATATGTGTCTTTTGGGGGTCTGGGTGATTCTGTGCCCAGTGAATGAGTACACTTTCCCCCAAAGTACTTTTTGCACCGTAACCCCACTTCGGGTACTCCGTCGCTTGTTAAGATAAAGATGTCACTGCAGAACTGCAGATAGAAAAAGACATCCAACTCCTGAGATCCATGTGTACAACACTTGCAACACCATTTTTTTGTTTGTTTCCTATCCTAGAAGACGTGGGTGGGCGGAATACCTCTCCCTGGGTAGTAGAAGAAGGGAGAGATACTTCTGCTCTCTCCCCCAAGGTTAGCTTCAAGGGTATGGGAGAAACAGAACCTTCTGCTATATACAGGGTTTGACAGCAGAGATGCCTGCTGCCTGTTTTCCCTGGGGCAAGCACTTCCAAAGGGGGCTCTCACTCACTCAGGAAAGATGCCTGGGATGCTTGTATGGGGAAGGGGGATGTGAAAGGTAAAGGAAGCCCCACCTCGCTCCCCATATCTTGAAGAACTGTTCCTTATCAGCAAAGAAAGTCTATACGCCTGAAGGGCTCTTATACAGACCAGAAGGTAGTGACATACACAGTGCAGCCAAGGACCAAATAGGAATGTCAATACCTTACTGGGTGCTCAGGGAACCAGGAACCAGGGAGGACAATACATGCCGCAGAAAATTCTAAGGTGAACATACCCCATAGAGTCCAGCTGTTTTTTCACTCCAGAAGCCATGACCCTCCTTAAGTGCCCAGCATTTAGATAAGCCATGGGGGAAAAGGACAGGCAAAGAGAACTATCAGGACTTAAACTTGTAAGAAGAGTCTTGCTAGGATTGGCTAGAATCCTACTCTACTGTCTGTCACTAAGTAAAATGGGAAATCAAAATAGTACCTCTAAAGAAAAATTGTGTGTGTGTGTGTGTGTGTGTGTGTGTGTGTGTGTATAAACATATAAGTGACTAGAAACTGTGGTTCTCTGGGGGTCAGAATAGAGTTTGGAGAACATGTGAAGGAAGAGAATCTCGCTTTTCATGCCATTTGTACTTGTAGAAATTATTTCCGTTTTTCACATCGAGCACGTTAGTCCTGTGATAAAGGTTTCTGGTTTGTCAGAAACAATGACGGAAGCCAAAGGTTCTCACAAACAGTTCCGTGGACAACCGGCGGGGCATCTTCCCTCATGTGTTCACCGTGTGACACTGTGGCTTCATTGTAAACATGGTGTCAGACATGAGGAAAAGGGAGACCTGGGTGACCGGTCACGTCACAAGGAAGAAAAGGTGTAACTGCGTAAAAACATTAAAGAAATGTCAAACGTACTTGGCAAGAGCTATCTGGGGTGCATCACATGTCACAGCACTGCCTTTCTAGGAATCATCTAAAGATGGAGTTTTCATGAAAACAGAAAATATAGTAAAAAGGAAAACCCCAGAGTGCCACTGTAGCCAAAGTCTACAAAAGACTGAAAGGGCGGGCCTACGCCGCGGACTCCATCTTGTTCTGTGTCCTTCACCTAGACCACGCCTCCTCCCCTTGAGTAACCTCCTGCTCACCCGTTCAAACTTCCTGATCAAAACACGCCCAGCGACCTGCGTAACAGGACTCTGACCCTTCCCCAGCCAATCGGCTGCCCCTAGACCCCTATAAAACCTTTGTGCTTTTGAAACTTGCTCTCTCTCCCTGGTATCTCACCGCTGCTTCGGTGCAGGTAGGGGATTGAGCTCGAGCTAGCTCGAATAAAGGCTCTTTTGCTTTTGCATCGGCTCCCTGGTGGTCTTTGGGGATCACGAATTCTGGGCATAACAAGACCATCTCCTAAATTGCAGTATCATCTGTATCCCCACCACACAATTCGTCATATTTCAACCATCATATGCTTTTTTATCCTTTTTATTTATTTTTTTAATAAATGTTTATTCATTTTTGAGACAGAGAGAGAGAGAGAGAGAGAGAGAGAAAGCAAGAGCAGGAGAGTGGCAGAGAGAGGAGGATCCCTGAGGGATCCCAAGCCGGCTCTGCACTGAGAGCAGTGAGCCCAATGCAGGGCTTGAATTTACACACCATGAAATCATGACCTGAACTGAAGTCAGATGCTCAAGTGACTGAGCCACCCAGGCGCCCCTTTTTATTTTTTATCAATACATATAGACAGCCACACTTCTAGAAATTCCATAAAACTGTGACCATTCATCACTGTAAATTCAGTGTTTGCATGCAGTACAGACCTCAGAAACACGTATTTCAAATCAACAAATGTTTGTTGGGCACTATGCTGTGCAGTCTATTGGTGCCCGAGGTGCAGAGATGAATACAACCCAGCTCCGGCCATGGGGCATTTACAGTCTTAGAGGAGAGACAAATACATAAACAGCTAATAATCATATAAGGCAAAATGAAGCAAGTGCCACTCATAATTACAAGAAAGTAGCTGGGGTGGGTGGTACGTGAGGATGAGTATCGAATTCTACACGGGTGTTTGGGCTGGCTGTCAGAGAACGGTGAGGATGTAGCAGGCAGAGAAGGGGCAAGGGCAGTCAAGGCTAAGAGAACAGCGTGAACGAAAGTGAGGAAGCATGAAAGAAAGGCTGAGGTCCTTCCACATCTCAGCACCAGATGTCTAATAAAATGCATTCTCTACACTCTTCATTGAGGTTATTAATCATGTGCATTCCATATTCACTTTCCTCCTGTAGCCAGAGGCCAAGTAGGCAGACCTAGCCTAAATTTATTAGAAGGAGAAAGTAAAGTAGAAATGCGTTCAGCACACATGGGTTCCTTGAAAGGTAGAGGTACTCGTACATCATGCAGAGGCAACGTGGGAGGCTCTTAAACATGGCTCTGCGAGACTCACTGTGGTTTCCCCAGTGAACCTGAAAAGTGCCGAAACATAGCGTGTAACAAGACTGGAGCTTGCAAAATGAGCAGGTAGACATTTTCCCCCTTGGTTAAAAATTCTTCAAATTGGGCTCCAGCTGAACATAAATCATAATTTCAAGTAGCCAGCTGTGATGCATTTAGAACAATTCTTTTGATGTCTTCATCCGTTGGGGTCCATCATAGCTTGTGGAGTAGCAGCGCCCTCTATTGGAAAGGAGGTCTCCTGAATGCCCAGGATTACCAGAAAAACCTCTCCAATTTGCAAATAAAAAGGGAGAGTTGCTCCATTGGATTCATCAAACCATTCACCAGTGAAGAGATTTCCTTACCCATTGTATTTGATATTACAAACACAAAATCTGTTTCTTTCTACAGAAATAAGTGTTACATAATGGTTATTTCTTTATATTAACTATTAAATTTTAGTTCAGTGCCTTGTGACTTTCTTAAAAACTGGTATACATGCTCACTGACAACACCCCACAAAATGTATATATAATTCCTAAGAAGTACGTAAAAGAGAAAACTAGGTGCTGTAAGCATAAAAAATAGTCTCATTGAAATTTTCAGGGGCACCGCACTGGCTCAGTCAGTTGAGCATCTGACCCTTGATTTCAGCTCAGGTCACAATCGCAGGGTCATGGGAATGGGCCCCGCATCAGCTCCGTGCTGAGTGTGGAGACTGTTTAAGATTCCCTCTCCCTCTCTTTCTCTTTCTCCTGCTGCCCCTCTTGCACATGCTCTCACTCACTAAAAAAACTAATGAAATAAAATATATTTTTCAATGTTAACAAAAATAACATCTTTTAAAAATCTACAGTTCGTGGGCTGCCTGGGTGGTTCCATCGGCTGGGTGTCCAACTCCAGCTCAGGTCATGATCTCTCAGCTCGTGAGTTTGAGCCCCGCATCAGGCTCTATGCTGACAGCTCAGAGCTTGGAGCCTGCTTTGGATTCTGTGTCTGCCTCTCTCTCTGCCTTGCCTGCTCACACTCTTGTCTGTCTGTCTGTCTCTCTCTCTCTCTCTCAAAAATAAATAAACATTAGAAAGATATTTAAAAAAATAAAAATAAAAATCTATGGTTCGATATACACCAAAACATCGTTGCTATTGTGTTTCATTCACCTATTCAACAACATTTTTCCCAAGTCTGTTACATCTTCAACCTGTCATTTACAAAATAAATACGGCATTGTCATGGATCTCAATAAGAGGAGAAGAGTAAGTCAGCCAACACTTACAAAACAATGTGCCCAGTACTACAGGGGCAGTATGCAGGGGTGCAGAACAGAGCCTATACTCAATCCTTGAGATAGATGTTCATATACAGAAAGGTGGTAATGCACAGATTGTATTCTGAAGACTAGCTAGGAATCAACCATGCAGGAGACCAGAGAAAACAGTTTCCCAGAAATAGGTAAGAAGAGGTACAAAGGCACAGAGACATAAAAATGCCTGGGGTATTAAGGGATTACCAGGTTCATAACTATTACAGAGATACAGGGTGCTCCCCTATGGGGCATGTTGAGAGGTAAGGTTCAGAGTAGGGTGTGGATCTCGAATCTCAGGAGCTGAAAGGATATTACAGGTCATCCGCATCTAGATTCCAGAGCACTTTCAGGAACCCAACACTGACCACCCACACAGCTATCCTGGCTCTCATTTTGCACCCTATGGTCTCTCAGTATACACTTAATCCCCCTCTCACTCATGGAACTAAAATCAGTTCAACTTTTTTGAGATGAAACACGAAGTCCTGAAGAATTGGCTAGATATTAAATTTTCACGAATAAATATAATCAGAGCTGAGCTGAAGGTGAGCTAGAATATCCAGGGTTGATGTGGCCCCCTTTGCAGCATCTGTGAGCCACAGTAAATAACGAAGTCTCTGAATTTATTCTGACTCTGAAGAAGACGCCTCCAACAGCAGGGCCCTTCATGGCTTTTGTAAACGCCACAAGACTTCTGAGCGCAACTGAAAAGGAACAGCTCTCTCTAATCCCCAAGATCATTGCCTAAAGCTCCTTGTGTACTTCCCTCGAGAACCTCCGTTCTCCTCATCAGACCGAGCACTGCTGATATCTAATCTCCCCATAGACTCCGTGGAAGCAATTACTAAGTGCGGTCATGATTCTACTGATCAGGCGGGTTTGCAGTACAAGGAAACAAAATCAACCATGTTAATTTCAGCTGAGCAAGAGGGGGGGGGAACACTGGTACTTGCCAAATAGAGAAATCGTTGCTCCTCAGAGAAAGCAATTCAATTTGCAAGCTCTAATTGTAAGCTGAAATTAAAAATAAAGGAAGGCACAAAACAATTGCATACAAAAGTCCAGGTAATGTCAGTGAAAAAAGAAAGCATCCTTCAAAAAGCAAGGGCACTTCTCAACCTGCTTTCTCCTATAAATCTGACAATGGTTTCTACATTTGCCACTACTTAATCGGCAAGAGGTTAAAGCAGGCAATGCAATTAAACTTGGGAGTGAAACAGAGGCAGAACTCCCTCATTCATATTGTGTACACCATCCAAGATAAAATGAACTAGGAGGGGGAAGTAAGGGGGAAAGAAGGGGTACCCAGAAGAGGCAGTCAATAGGAACAAAAATCAAAGCCACAAGAGCCAGTGAAAGCGTTAAGAGTCTTACAAGAGCACAAGAGGCTGTTCATCTCAGTGGCTTAAGAGCTAAAGACCCAGGCTTGCGAATCAGACCTGAAGTCAAATACCAGCTCTCCCATTTCTAGCTGACTGACCTCAGGGAAATTATTTAAGCACCAAAAGGTTCAATTTCCCCACCTGTGCCACCCTCCAGGCTTATTCAAAGACTAAATCAGACACAAGGAGCATATGGCCTTCAAAGAGTGTCTCGCATATAACAAGCATTCAATGAGCTTAAGCTTGAAAAAAGAAAGCCTAGCATACACCAAACTAGCAATAATTGTTTGCTGGGGAAAGTCATAAAGAAGCAAGAAGAGAAACTGAATTCTTTTGTGTTTGAAAAAAAGGATAGCCAATAACACGATGGGAAGATGGTAATAATAGACTGAAGTAACGACATGGCCCCAAAGAAAGTCGCAATGCTTCCCCACCTTCACAAGAGATACACCATGAGAATGGCCCATTTTAATTTTATGCCAACAATGCCTCGATTTGCTGATGAATTATATGCTATTTATTTCTTAATCATAAGCTTTTTTAGAGTGGGAGAAGTCTTTAAAAACAATAATCAGTGCAGTTTTTATCGTATATCAATAATACCTCAACAAAGTTATTTTCAAAAAATAAGGACTTTTTTTTTTTAATCTATGACAGACTTGCAGCCAGAGAAGTTAGAATGATTTTGAGCAAAGTCCTATTACCAGAATAGCTGAGGACACTGGTTAAGTTCATGGGCTCTAGTTATGGAGTGAATTGGGTCCCCACTGCCACCAAAATTCATATATCGAAGCCTTAATCCCCTATGTGACTGTATTTGGAAATGGGGCCTTTAAGAAGGTAATTAAGATTAAACAAGGTCATAGCAGTGGCGCCCTAATCTAATAGGGTTGGTGTCCTTATGAGAGGAAGAGAGACAGAGCGCACGTGCACACAGAAAAGGCCACGTGAGGACAGAGTGAGAAGGTGTCCATCTGCAATCAAGGAGAGAGGCCACGGGAGAAACTCACCACTTCACCTTGCTCCTGGTTCCTCCCGAACTGTAAGAAAATAAATTTCTGTTGTCGCAGTGACCCGGTCTCCGGTATTTCGTGTTATGACAGTCCTGGCAGATTAATATACTACAATCCCTGGCTGATAAAAGTGGGTCTAAATTCAGTCTCAACCGCTTGCTAATGGAGTGACTTGGGGCAAAATATGAAGCCACTCCAGGCCTCCCATTCCCTCATCTGTGAAGAGAGATGATGTCACCGTCCAGTATACATCATTATTTTGGCTACTTGGAGAATTCAGTGAGAGAACGCATTTAAAGATCTTAGCAACAATGTCAGGCATGTAGAAGCCCTTGATAAGTATTAACCTGAATTATGATTCTTGTGGTTCAGAATCACTAATACAACTTAAGTTTCCAATCCAGGGCTCTTCTCACTCACTCATCTACTACTTTTGCATGAAATTTTACCCCTAAGATTATGTGCCATCCACATTTTTACCTAAACCAAGACAGTTTAAAAAAAAAAAAAGGGAAAATGATGATAAATGACAAGGTAAATAAATTGCTACTTTGGCTTCTAAATCTCCTATTCAATTTCCTCCATAGTGGCCTCCCAAACTGGCTGAGTTAGCTTTCCAAAACCAGGTGTCTTTATTTTGCTTGTTAGCAGCCTCCTTTGAGGCCCAAGAATGTATATAGTCTCCCTGCTCTCTTCTCATTTATTATTCCCTGGAAACACAGACAGCCATCACACTCTGAAATGTGTCTGGGGGGAGATCCCTTGTAAGGGCTTTGGGATGAGAAAAGTCTAGTGCAATTTAGGGAAATCAGACATCAGCTATTGACAAGACATTATTAGGGAGAATAATGCCTATAGCCAGTTTCAGGGGGGAAAAAAGCTATTTTAAAACTTCACGCATTTTCAAAAAATTTGACCCTGTTGAACAAAGAGCAATGGTGGGGGGCGGGGCCTTTTGCTAGGCTACAGGCTCAGAGGCACACGAATGCCAAAGGAATACACTGCATTACCTAAATGTTTACTGCCAGTGCTAAGGAAGGATATGGTCATCCACCCCTAGTACCAGGGGATTATCATCTCCTTTGACCAGTTCAGAGACTTCTTTCGCCTCTAAATTACATTGAAAGACAGTGAAAAATGACTTGATCATTCCCCTCAAGTGGCATTTCAAAAATCGTGGCCAGGTCTTCCAGCTTTCCACTGGAGACAGAACTAAAAACAAAAAACAAACAAAAAACAAAACAAAACAAAACCAAAAAAAACAATCTGTACTGACTACAAGAAGCACTTCCTGTAGGGAGAGTTCTTTAACACCAGAAGAGGCTGGGGTGGAGAAAGGATGGGGCGGTGGGTGACGAGAGTGAGGGGTCGTTCATCAGATTCACTTGGTTTAGAGATGACATCAAAACGTTTTCCATATGCATCTACCATAGACAATCTCTTGTAGAAAACTCACAAGTATCTTCTTTACGGAGATATTGCTTTGGTTTATTTCAAAAATTTACATGTCAAGCACTTCAGTTCATATTCATTTTCTCATTTAATCTCTACAGCCAATGAGGTAGAACGTGAAGTATAACAGAAAGAATGGATGTTGAGTCAAACTGCTCTGGGTTGTATTCCAGATTTATCTCCACCAGCTAACCTCACTCTTCTCATCTAAATGAGAATAACACACCCCTTGCAGAACAGACCATTCTGTATGTACGTTGCCTGACAAGTACCAGAATCCAATATGTAGATAGACGTTACTACCATTATTTTCATGACCATAGGGTAGACCTAGAAATAGGCACAGAGAAATGAAGCAGCCTTCATGAGGTCACAATATCAATAAAGTGATGAATCCAGATATGGCAGGAGTGGGTAAGTGCTAAGTGTCTATTACTCATTAACCAGTCTCTCTCAGTAACATGTTACTAAAAATTATTCACAGAGGCAATCTGTGCCCCTGAAAGATCATCTCATATTATTTAGCCTCTCTTTTAGCTACAGAGAGCCAGTGAAATGCAAACACAAGAGTTTAGATGGAACACACAGAAAGTCTCCTTAAGAGGCCAGATAGTGGGCACAGTGCCTGTGTGGATTGTAGATGTGAGAGCTGAAGGCTCCAAGCTGCCGTGATAGCACGCAAGGTTGCTCTGAGAATGAACACCATGTACTAGGGATGGTGAAGCTCCAAGACGCAAGGAACCTGGGTCACTGATGACCTTCACGCTGCCATGCAGCCCTGGTGTGCCCACATTTGAATTCATTTTATGTGAAAGAATAATCTCTTCCTGTGTAAAATAATGTCACTTCTGGCTTCTGTTACGAGCAGCTAAGTACAATGCCTCATTGATATATTAGGTCTTTCTGATTCTAAAGCCAGGGAAAGCACATAGGGTAACCTACTAACCCTGCATCCTGGAAATCAATTCCAGGCAAACTGGGATGGTTAGTTATCCAAAAAGCAGGTTTCCTCCCTGAAGAGTACTATCAAAACATGTTTTTAAATTTCATCTTACACTTTTTCTCACTGAACAGGAAGATAAATTTTTTGGTTGAATCCAATTCAACAGATACTGTCTGAGTACCTACATACAAAACAGTATAGAGGAAAAAAGACAAGGCCCACTGCTGGCCCTGAGGATCCTGAGGATTATATTCATTCATTCATTCATGCACTCACTTATTCATGGCTTATTCATTCACTGATTCATTCATTAAATATAGTTTCATTCACTCATTCATCCATGGATCCTGCACTCTGGAGTCATATTTATTCATTCATTCACAGATCCCCATTGTCTAGTTGTATTCATTCATTCATTCATTCATTCAATCAGCCAGTCAGCAAACATTCATAAGAGTTCCGTCTACATACCAGGTATGACAACAGCAAGAAATGAACATCATTCTTACTCCTATGGAGCTTGCATTGTGGTCAAGGGAGAGAGAGAGAGAGAGAGAGAGATAATACAAAAGTAAATAAATGAACAACATAAATTCACCTAGGATTCTTCAGATAAAGTTCTGGACACTGAGCAGCAGAAAGGGAAATCTATCTGAAGAGGTGTTATCTAGAGAGTGAGAGCTGCATGCCAAGAAAGACCCAGTGATTCATCCAGAGCACAGCAAATGTAAAGACACAAGCCAGAAGGAAATCTGGCTGATTCTAGGATCAGAAAGAAAACTAAACAGAGAGAGGAATCCCTGGAGCAAGGGTGGGGATAGTAAGAGAGAAGTCAGAAAGATAGAAGGGTCTGATTCTATCAGATCTTATAGACCATGACTGTAGATTTAGATTTTATTATAAGTGCAATAAGTAAAATAGGAAGCCAATGGAAGATTCTAAAGCAGAGAATAAGATCTATGCTTTAAAAAAAAAATCACTCCAATTGCTGGGTAGAAAATGAATTATGAGGCTAAAAGAGCAGCCACGAGGAGTTCGGTTGGGAGCCCAATGCTGTAATCCGGTTGAGAAACAAAGATGGCTGCCATGGTGTGGCAGCCCCCAACTTGGAGAGGGACAGGCAGATCTGGGGGACATTTTAGAGCTATAATCGCTTGACTGGCTAATGGATGGCATTTTGCACCAGCAACAGGATTCACCTTTTCAGTGGAGCTTCCATTATCTTTTTCCTTTTTTTTTTTTTTTTTTTGGCAGGGGGAGGATGATTGACACACAATATGTCACATTAGTTTCAGGTGTACAACACAGTGATTCAACTTTCTACATGTCATGCTATGCTCACCACAAGCCATCATTGTCACCATACTATTATAATACCGCTGACTATACGCAGTGCCTCTCAGCCCTATGATTTGCTCATTCCATCACTGGAAGCCTGTACCTCCCACTCCCCTTCCCCCATTCTGCCCATCCCCTTGCCCCCATCCCCTCTGGCAACCGTTTGTTCTCTGTATTTATGGATCTGTTCAGTGGAGCTTCCTTCAAACTTCACTGGGATATTTTTTGAAATCAAGCATCTGAGAAATAATTTACTTGCTTTTTTTGACCCGGTACGGACCCTCCCAAAAAATCAGTGTACAAAATCATCTCCACTGTATGAAGAGGCAATACGTTGCACCTGTCTGACATGTTTGTGGCAACTATAACATCCTCCTGCTTTTTCTATCATTTCACCTTCGAATCCTAGCACCATACGCTAATGAAGAACCAGGAGCACACCATCAAATCCAAAGACCCCTTAGACCAAGCAGGTGTTTCACCTTCAAATGTTAATTCTGAATAATTAGAAAACATGACCCGGATGGTGTAACACAATACACCATTTACCCACCGAGCACACGGTTCTCGCCTTCCCTCTATTTGGAAGTCTGGAACACCTAGTTCACAGGAGCAAAGAGATGAAGCCACTGTTTAGGGACCTTTCCCCTTGCTGCTTAGCTGCTAATGAATTTTACAAGTTCCCTAAGCCTAGAGGAGGTCGGCTTTTCTTTCTCTGCTCCCTCTTACCTTCATTCCCCTCCTATCCCTTCTCCTTTTTCACAGAAGTACATTAATCACCATGAGTGGCTGGAAATGGAATCATATGGATCACAGGATGTCTTGGTGCAACTAGAATCAAACTCTGACACAGGCCCTCACTGATGAAATACATATTTGGTTACAAAAACAAATGAGTTCAGCGCTGTACCCAGTACGTTATCAATGCTCAAGAAATGAAGGCAGAATTCCTCTTTATTTATTTTTTCAAAAACTGTCTTCAACCATGTCATGGCCATGGACCTGGGCCTTTCCTACATGTGAGTTGGTTGGTTTTTAATCTGCACGGCAAGTTTAGAGAAGGTATGGTCCTCTAACTCTTGCAGATAAGGAAAGCGAGGCTCAGTGAAACCAGGCAATTTGTTGACCATATAGCGAGTGCCGTGCTACAACTCAAAGCAAGATTCTAACAACTCCAAAGCCTGTGCACTTCTGCTCTCTCAGGCTCCCCTCCACTCAGCATAACAGAGAGATGAACATGGGGTCTGAAAACACGGATTCAAGTCTTAACCCCTCACGATCTTCAGAGATTAAATAATCTCTTTAGAGGTTACTTAATCAAAGAACCCAATTTCCCAGGGCCTCGGCTTCAGCATCCTTACAAGGACTTAGAGAGTAATGCCTGTGAAGGTGTTTTATAAACTATAAATTTTATGACAGATCATTATAAATTTTAAAAACAAAATAAAATTCAAACAAGCAAATGATGACGCATATAAAATAAACTGGATTTATTTTCCCTACAAGTAACTTGCCTGTTAAGAACATTTCTCAAGTATTTAATAGTAGAAAAGCTTTAATAATGGGAGATTTGATACTAATTAAACCCACCAGTATTGGAAAGTTCTCAACCTACGATAATAATGACAATAATAATAACAACACAGTTATTAAGTGTTTAGCCTTTGCAAGACTGTGTTTTAAGTGTTAACTCATTAATTCTCCAAAATCTCTAGAAGGCAGGTGTTAGCATAGTCTCCAGTTAACAAATAAGCAAACAGAGGCACAGAGAGGTGACGGTAACTTGTCAGGTGAAATGTTAGGATGTGAATCCAGACAGCCTTGATCCCTGCCCACATTTAACTACTATACAGGCCTATAGCGCATACTGAAAATCAGTCTTCAAATAATCCAGGTTTTGTTTTTGTTTTTGTTTACAGAAAGGTATCAATTCTTGAACAGGGGATACCTATGTCTCTGATGAATGTTAAAAATACTTCCAGGCAAGTTTAGCAGAATGGAAATATTCAAGATTAATACTCCAGCAGCCTATCGTAGGCTTTCCATAGCAGTTTAAACCCTTTCTAATCTGACTTTTCATCAGTCCTGGTGACTCACGACAGGCTAATGATTTCCTTCCCCCTAAGAGTTTCTCGATTTCAGTCCATTCCAGTTGTTCTGGTGTGGTAATCTGGGATTAGAAGAGAAACATCAACTAGGAATTCGCAGCTGAAGAGTTCCAAACTCCCAGGTGGAAATGGTCAGATACAGGCAAAATGATAGTAATGATGCCCGAAGAAAAAAGCACCAGGTGATATTTCTTCAGCATTCTGAAGCCTATTGTTTGCAGCCACTGCTTACATTTTTTAATTTAGAGCAAAAGAGTGAATGTGCAGCTAGCTATCAGGAAAGATTCTGCCTCTCTTCTGGGCACCTTAGACTTCTGTCCGGAACCCTGTGCTAACATCCATTGTATCTCAGGGGAACCACACCACACACCATTTAGCTCATGGGTTGATTCCCTAACTTTGGAAAAAGGGGGAGACAGATGGCCACGTGTTTGGGAGGGACTGCTACTCAGAGTTAGTTAGCAGGACATCAGTGAGGAAAGACAAAGAGCAGGAGGAAATCTCCACTCCAGAAGTTTTCAAAGGACAATGTGTTTCAGATGTGATCAAGCAAGTTTGATATATAGATCAATTAATATTTAGTAAACATCTACTATGTGCCAGTCCCTGAGCTACATGCTTTCCTACATGTTATTTTATGCAATGCTCATAAGGACAAGTAAAAATATCAGTGTGCATTGTTACAGAGACTGAATACTAAAACATAATGGATAAAATCCTACAGTTGAGCAGAAACATTTTAGAATTCTGCATCCATCACTCACTCAGTGCTAGGGATTATCCAGACAACTGCCTATAGATTTTTTCTTTGTTCCATTATTTAATCTAGTTCAGGATTTCTCAAACCTCAATGTGCAAAATAATCATTGTCCAGGGTTATAGACACCAAATCTTATTTACTGTGCTTCATGGTCAATTTCAGGACATTTCAAGGTTATTTTCAGGGCCTCTGTGTAAACTTAAGCAGGTTGAAACCAGCACCCTGAGAGGGCAAGGGGGCTTAAACCCACCTGTTCCTTACTGTTTAGCTGATTCAGCTGGGATGAAAAGGTACGTTTTTGCAATTCATTTGTCCAGAGAGGGGCTACTTTAGAAGCTGACTTTATAAATTTAAATAGTTAGATATAAGTCCACTGTTCCTTTATTTTTATACCTCTCCCTCCTTACTGGAATGTGAGCTTCATTTAACCATTTCTGTATTGCCAGCATCTTATTCAGTGGTTGGAACATAACAGATTCTCAGTAAAAGATGGTTAATACACATGACATTTAAGTAAAATTTGGAAAATTTAACTTAGTCAACATCTAATGATACATATATATGTATGTATATGTATATGACATATGTATATGATATGTATGTGATATGATAGATATATCAGGCATGTAGTAATCATCATATAGTCCTTACAAATTCCCTAAAATATAGGCATTACCATTACTATTTTAGCCCCATTTCCAGCTGAAGAACAAAAATGTATTTAAATATGTTTATTTTGCATATTAATTGATATTAATATATTTAATAGTATTACAATATGATCTTGCCTTTTCTCTGAAATAGTAAATAAACATTGTTACTTGTCATTACATATTCTCTTGAATTATAACTTTTTTAATATTCTACAAAATAAATATCCTATCATATCAAAGTATTAAAGCATTCTCCTATGGATGGACATTTAGACTATAATTTTCACTGTTAAAAATAACTTCCAATGACTCTTTTAGTATATAAGCCTTTGCCTTAATCCCTGATTATTAACTTAGAACAGAGTCCTAGATGTGGGGGGAAAAAACTGGGTCAAAGAGAATGAGCTTCCAAAGACTCAGGACACAAATCTGTTTTCTGAAAATTTATCTTGTATGTGTTTTCTGCTTAAAAGTGATAGGTTTAGATTTCAGGTGTGTTCTGGTTATATATTCAATTTGTTCTACTGCTTTTTTCTGACTTTTGCTTTGGAATAATATTTCTATTATTATCACTACCACTACCATTAAAAGCCAAGATGCATGGAGTCCTCATGTGGGGCTGGGCTCAGCAATTTGCATGCACTATCCCATTTAAGCTTTACAACAAGCCTCTGGGGCCAGTGTGGACGTTAATCCCATTTTGTCCATGACGACCGCACAAATGTTAAGAATAAAGCTAGGAACTGAAGCTTTGGTCTGTTCCTTGTCAAAGCTGTGACCTTGACCACTCAACCAGCACCTTTTAACAGAGGAAACTCACAAGTAACGGTCACTTGCAATATAAATACTAAGGCTGCTATAACTATAACCCTTTTATCTGTATGGCAGTTTATAGGACACAAAGCACATCCACATGCATTATTTTAACTGATGACCAAATCTCCCTTATACATTGAAGACTAGACCTTTCTTTCCATTGTTACCTATCTATGATACGCTGAAGAGCCAAACTCAGAGAAAACAAAAGCAAAATAGTATTTCTCAGGGAATCTGTGGCAAAACTGTTACTTAGAGGGAACTGGCAAAAGACTAGGAGGTTTGATTACAGCTTGACCTTTCAAAGACCAGTGCCGGGAAATACATAACGGAGCACTGGCCCCTGAATATGACCCAGGAACTTCAAAACCAACTGATGTGGCTCATTCTCACAACCATGGTGCTTGGACATTCTAGCCTTGCTCAAAAAAACAACCAAATCTGTGCAATCACAGATCTAAGTGAAATCAATGCAGGCTACAATTGTATGACCATGAATCTACATTTTAAAATACATTCAGGGAAGGGAAAGGCTTACACTGTCTTCATCAGTTATTTAAACTCCTGATCACGATATTCCTGAGCAAAATGTTGAAGTCACAGGAGTATCACTGGCACATTTCTATCTCCCTTTTCAAAACTCGTCTTCCCGTTTCCCATGGAGACTGAGATCTTTGTGCTTTCCATGGAGAGAATCCAGATCCACAGATGTTTCTCTCCACAGACCCTCAAGAAGAAGTGGCATATGGTGGCTAGAAGTGTGGACTCAGTCAGAATTCCTGGGTTCAAATCCTGGCTCGGCCACTAATGAGCTGTGTACCTTTAAGGAAATAATAAAGTCTCCATGCCTTAGCATCCTCATCCTGAAATGAAGATTTTAATAGTATAGATGTTGTAGGATTGTTGTGATTAAGCAATTTAATAAATGGAAATGCACATGGTAATGCCACGTAAGTGTTTCTTTGTTTATTATTCCCTCCAGTCACCAGTCCCTTCTCACATGACACATCCCTACTCCTCCAGCTGTCAAGTGAGAGAATAGTTGATATAATTAAATCCTTCTGAACTCATAATAACCAACTGATTTGGTATATTACCCCTGTGTTGTTTGCACATGGGGAGAAAACTAGTGAATACTGAGA
This sequence comes from Lynx rufus, assembly GCF_022079265.1. NCBI lineage: Eukaryota > Metazoa > Chordata > Mammalia > Carnivora > Felidae > Lynx > Lynx rufus. The sequence goes on from NW_025814823.1 coordinate 191,868,712, forward strand.
AACTGAAATACAATGAAATTAAACTCTTGAGATAAAATTTCAGGTGTATATACATATAAATGAAGATACATGTGATTGATTGAAAAGAAAGGGAAGAAGAAAGGGTAGAAGTAAAGGAAGAAAAGGAAGGAAGGAGGGAGGGAGGGAAGGAAAGAAGGAAGGAATTTAAAAAAAACAGGTCTTTAAGGTTTCTTGAAGCATATCTGGGATTTTAGAACATTCATGTTATAAGGAACTTTGAAAATATACAGTCCTTTCTTCCCTTGCACATGTGAAAAAGCTGGGAGTGCCTGACTGGCTCAGTCAGTAGAACATGCAACTCTTGATCTCAGGGTCGTGTGTTCAAGCCCCACATTGGAGGTGGAGCCTACTTTAAATAAATAAATGAAGTGTACAATACATGTTGAAAAGCTCAACCCCAGAGGGATGGGGTTACCTACCCCTAAGGCTGCAGTATGCTGTGATTATAATCCAGCTTCACGACTCTCTGTGTAGTTCTCTTTCTACTACATCATGTTATTCTCCTATTAACAATTTACAGAACATTCTTGAAAAACTGTGTAAATACGGAAGCTGCAAAAGGAAAATCTCAAAAAAAAAAATGCTAGAAGTGGTGTAAAGACAGCTCTGATCTTGGTACCCTCCTCCTTAAATACCTTTATTCCCAAAGTAAGGAGTATAAAATTCCTAAGCATGCCCCCCTCTGCCTCGCTATGACTGTTCCTGCCTTGTCCCTCTCCCCGGAGGATGTTCAACCTAATCTGAACTCCGCCCATCCCTTCCAACTCCCCTCCTCTATCTGTCGCCACAACCTGCCTCTTGCCTCTTCCTTTCTTCTTGGAATACCCTCCTTCCAACTCCGTATTTTCCCTACTGACATCTCATTAACACTTTGAGATAACCTCTGCTCCACGCCCCCCGCAACCTCACAAAAGTAATTATCTTGCTTTTGTACATAAAAATGAAATGTACTTGTTGCCCAGTTAGAGAATTTTCTCAGGATCCCGTATGTTGCTGTATACGTATCTTATCTCCACCACGATATAGAAAGCTTGTTCAGGGTTCAATCATAACCTGGTTCATTTTTGTATTCTTCCCAGCAATCAGCATGTTCTCTTTATGAAGTGTTTACTGAACTGAATAAGGAAAAATATATTCTGCATGTCTGACTCTTCAGAAAGTCTACAGTAAAACTTTCTTTATAGCCTCTCAATTCTAAAACATCTTTACTGTAACTTGTGATCTGAATGCCAGTCATAGGCTGTTTTTTCCAATACGTGCATTTCCTACTATAAATTAACGTTGTATTTTTTCTTTATTTTTTTAATTTAAATTCAAGTTAGTTAACATACAAGGTAGCCTTGGCTTCATCTCCTACATATGACACCCAGGGTTTATCCCGAAAAGTAGGCTCCTTAATGCCCATCACCCATTTAACCCATCCCCCTACTACGCCCCCTCCAACAACCTCAGTTTGTCCTTTGTGTTTAAGAGTCTTTTATGGTTTGCCTCCCTCTTCGTTTTTATCTTATTCTTTCTACCCTTCCCCTACGTTCATCTGTTGAGTTTCTCAAATTCCACATGAGTGAAATCATATGGTATCTTTCTCTGACTGATTTCACTTAGCATAATACCCTCTAGCTCCAACCATGTTATTGCAAATGACGAGATTTTGTTCTTTTTCATTGCTGAGTAGTATTGCATTGTATATATAGACCACATCTTTTTTATCCATTCATCAGTTGATGGACATTTGGGCTATCATTGATAGCATGCCCACATGCCTCGAAGGTGCATGGGCCTCTTCAAATCAGCATCTTTGTATCCTTCGGATAAATTCCTAGTAGTGCAACTACTAGGCCATAGGATAGTTCTATTTTAAAGTTTTTTGAAATAATGTTAATGCTCAATCTTCTGAGGTGCTTCTGTAGCCAAGAGAATGAGAAGTCCAAGAAAGTGGACCCAATACCAGCCTTTCAACCAGATAAGGCATTAACTTGCTTATTTGTTTGTTTGTTTGTTTGTTTATTTATTTATTTATTAAGATATGCTCAGGCTTCATATGGAAAGAACAAAGAAGTTTTCCTGTTCTGACCTTGAGCTAATAATGGCTCTATATAAAATCTCATGCCCTATAAATAATTCTCATATCTGGGGGAAGAAAAGAGTTCATTAGCTAAAAGGCCAAATGATAGGAATACATAATTTACATGAATGGAAATACAAATAATAAGCAAACAAATTAAGAAAATTACCATCTTCACAAGGAAGAAAGAAACCATAATTAAATCAATCTTAAAGTGTAATTTTAAGCCTATAAAATTAACAAAAACATTTCTCATGATTAAACTTATTGTTGACACAGACCCGAAGACAAGCAGTTCCTATATACGTTGTTTGCAGCTGAGTAAAATTGGTAGCATCCTTCCAAAATCAGAATGGTAAAAAGCAAGTGCTATAAAAATGTTCTAACCTTCAGATCCAATAAATCTATTTTTGTGAATATGTACTCTAAAAATAATTGAATGGAAGGAAAAATAGTGTATGCACAACAGTATTTACTGCAGCATTACTAAAAATAAAAGAAAACCAGCAGGCAATCTAAATATGCAACAATAAGGCAATGATTTAGTAAATTGCAATAGATCAACATGATGAAATTGTATACTGTTAAAATTATTGTAACTAGAAGGAAATGTAGAAAATGTTTACGATGCACAGTTAAATGAGAAATGCAAAATACAAAATGCTGTATGCACTATGAGAGCAACAACGTAAAATATACAGATGCAGCGAAAATTTGGAGAGCAATATATAAAAATGGAAACAGATCCACAATAGTTGTGTTCAGGCATGAAGTAAATAAGGGACTTGCTTTTTTAAAATGTATAAATCCTCAGAACTTCTTAAAAATTAGTAATTTTTATTATCCAACCTACTTTTACATTAACCATTTGTTCAGCCCACTCACATAATTTTTCAATGTGTTTCCACTGTGACCTTATTAGCTAAGCTAATATGCTCATTGAGACCTGTATATGAATTATTCCATGAAAGGCACGTTCAAGGAAGTCATGGACCTGCCTTGTGCCTACAAATCTATGAGCTCTACAATTTCAACATTTTGCCCAAAACTCATCTCTAGGAAGCTTTCCTTCAGTGATTTCTCACAGAATCATTTACCCACGATCTTTGTGACAATTATTTTCATTAGTTACTACATCATGTTCTAAGCATCCACCAATTGCTAGATGATATGTGTTTTTACCTTTCTACACAATTTTCAGGTTCTCAAAAGAAAAAACCAGTCCTCATCCATTTTTTTTTCACTAGTTCCAATTAAGCCCAGGAAAAAGGTTTTTACACAGGGAATACTCAGCAAATTTGCTCAATGAACGGAACCCTAAGTTTTCAACTTCAAAATAGCTAGTCAGTTAGCTATTGTATTATAGCAGTTGTATTATAAATACAACCATCAATAAATGTTTTCCAGCGTGCTAAATCTGTCTACCCTTGCCTTCTCTCTTTGCCTCTCAGTCTTTACTTATTGCCAATTTTGATTAATTATGGACATGTCTGTGATAACTCGGAATAATGGTTCAAATGAATTTGTTTTTATTATGTATCATGTATATGGCTTCATACTTTGCCCAACTAATATTCTAGATAGATCCCATGGATTCTAACTTTATGTTGAGAGCAGCAAATATGTCTCCACTTCATGAATGTGAGTTACAATTTTCTCTATGAACTACTTTCATGGATGTATAACAAATAGGCAAAAATTAGTAAAGAACAAAAATGACAAAGACTATTAACAATTTAAGAAACAAGGGGTGCCTGGGTGGCTCAGCCTGTTAAGCATCCAACTTTAGCTCAGGTCATGATCTCACAGTTCATGGGTTCAAGCCCCATGTTAGGCTCTGTGCTGACAGCTCAGAGCCTGGAGCCTGCTTCAGATTCTTTGTGTCCCTGTCTTTCTGCCCCTCCCCTCCTTGTTTGTGTTCTCCCTCTCCCTCCCTCTCTCCCTCTCTCTCTCTCTCTCTCTCTGTCAAAAATAAATAAGTAAACATTTAAAAATGAGAAAGAAACAAAACAGAAGAACATATGGTAAGGGCGGGGAAGGGGGGGAGAGAAGAGAGGGAAACAAACCACAAAATATTCTTACTGATAGAGAACCGAGAGTTGACCCAGGGAGGTGAATGAGAGATGGGCTGGAAGGGTGATGGGTATTAAGGAGGGCACTTGTGATAACTACTGGGTGTTGTATGTGAGTGATGAATCACTGAATTCTACTCCTGAAACCAATACTGCACTGTATGTTAACTAGAATTGAAAGAAAGAAAGAAAGAAAGAAAGAAAGAAAGAAAGAAAGAAAGAAAGAACGAACGAACACAGGAGCTTCATATAGAGTCTGGTTAAAATATGATTTGAACTGGTGGACAATAACACAGATATGTTTAAAAATTTTTAAAATAAATGAGATACAGGGGCACCTGGGTGGCTCAGTCGGGTAAGCATCCGACTTTGGGTCAGGTCATGATCTCATGGTTGGTGGGTTCAAGCCCCGCATAGGGCTCTGTGCTGACAGCTCAGCGCCTGGAGCCTGCTTCGTATTCTGTGTCTCTCTCTCTCTCTGTCCTCCCCCACTCATTCTCTGTTTCTGTCTCAAAAATAAATAAACATTAAAAAAAATTTTAATAAGTGAGATACATAAGTTACTAATACAAATTAGTACAGGTGTACTAATATAAAATTAAGATTAAATGAAGCAAATAATAACACCAATCTCTAAGAATTGTGTTAAACTTATTAAACTGGGTAGTAGACAGTTTACTTAATATCAGAAAGGATTATATTGATGAGCCACAAGAAACAATCATTGATCATTGTGTTTACTCTCTAGGAAATATCCACTGACTGAAAGCCTTTTCGTTATTTTATTTTCTTATAATTAAGACTTACATGAAAAACCATTCGGGTTTAACTGTCATGGATTCTCTTTCTAAAACAGTGTGGCTTTTACCATCTTAGTAAATAGAGTCAAGAAATAGGGTTTAGTTTGTGGTGGATGATTTGGGATCTTAAAGAGAAACAGGGCATTATTTTGTATGGTAAGTATATATTAGGTTTAAAGTATTGGCCTCAGGGTTTTCCCTGATCCTTCCAAAACTGAGTTTAGTATGTCCCTCCTATGTTCCGTGCATATGCAGCGATTGCTCTTACCACCTTATATTCATTCATTCATTCATTCATTCAGTTATCCAAACAATGTTCACGGAGTGCCATTTATGGCCCGGACAATGTGAGGACGTTACCGCAATGAATGACTTAACCTCCATGCCTTCTCGCATGAAGCTTAGAGTCTAGAATAAGAAATAGAAATCTAGCATCGTGAAAACAATCAGTTATATTGCTGATAAGTGCTGTAAAAAAGAAAAGGTATTTGTGATGAGGGAGTGATGAGAATATATAGCAAGAGATAAACATCTGGTCTTGAAGGACAAAGAAGGGAAAAGTAACGGTTTACAGTCAAATGCTGAAGGATGACTGGAACCTGGCCAGACAAATGGGAGCTAGAAGAACACTCCTGGAAGCAGAACGGGCAAACGGGAAAGCTCTGAGGTGGAGAGGATCTTGGCAGGCACGAGGTGCTGGTGCAAACAAGAGAAGTTTGGCTGGCACATTTAACATGAAAAGAGTAGAGGAAGATGTACCTGGAAACTATGTAGGGGACAGAAGGCACAGGGCCTGAGAAGCCAGATGAAGAATGTGTGATGTTACCCTAAGAGTAATAGTAACTAATACTGAGGCATGTAAATGCCTGTCCCTGCGAATGTTCTTGTTTCATAATCCCATAGTCCCAGAATCTTGGGGAGCACCTGACACACAGTGGGCATTCAATGTCTGTTGGAGGACTGAAGAATGAACGAATGATCTTCTGCCTCTCCTCAAAGAATTAAGAGATTCTGAGTTACTGAGGAAGGTTTAACGAGGGTGGCGGGAGGGAAGACTCCAGCCACTACTGTTTCCCTGCCTATCCTCTCACAGTGGCATTTAAAAATACATCCAGTGCAACTGATGTCTAAACGAATGGGATAAGAGGCTACCAGACAAGTGAACTGCTCCATAATCAAAGCCAAAGTCTGGTCAGGGCAGGACCCCAACAAAGTCTCCCTGGAAAACTATCAAATCACAAGCAAATGTTCTGAGGTTACAGAGTCAACCAACAAGCCTTCAGAAGAATCCCAAAGAGGATGCCAGCTCAACAACACAGAAAATACCTAGAGGAAAACTGTCCTCCAACAGTGACCTGGGAGGGTGATGTGAAGTGATGAGACTGGGGGCTTTGATTAGGACCTGCTCACAGGGTGTTCTTCTGACCTGGGGATGCTTTGTTTTTATTCTCTAGCTAGCCCTTTGCTCTCCGTTGAATTCATGCATGAACAGGTCTTTTCTTTTCAAGCATGCAAACAAAAATCTCTTGCAGTTTCAAACGCACTGCCCTCTCCCTTGCAGTCCACTTGATAGTTTGCCTTTCTTTCTTTGCTTTTTGATAACAAGCTTTGATCATCTCACCCTCCCCCCCGCTCCGCCCTACCCCACCTTCAGTGGCTCACCATGGCCTGAAGAATAGAATAAAAACTTCTAAGCCTGCCACATGACATCCCATACCTCCTACATGCCCCACATGCTTCTCTAACCCCTTCTCACTTCCCCTCTACATATTCACCATGATCAAACCGCTGTTCTGCTTATTAGATGCAATGACAAAGACAACCAGTCTCAAGCATCCTGATGTCCTTCCTTTGTTTCTTCCTTTCACTTTCTTTTAATCCCACCATCAGTTACCTCTGCAACGCAAGTCAAGATGCCTAAAGACACAGGAGTCATAGGCATCTAGAACAAAAACAAACTTTTCAGTTCTCCCATTGAAAACATTACTTTCTTGTACCAAGTACAATCGTGATGATTCCTGGTTTGTTCCCAGGAGGGCTGCACAACTAAAGCCACGTAATGGTACTCCATGGGGAAGATGATTTAATTGAAGCAGTTGAAGATGCCCTGGGAAAACTACTTAAACACGCAGATTCCTGAGCGGGCTTCAAAATACTGCGTTGAAATAGTCTGGTGGATCCGGGGAATCCACCCGATAACTAGCACCAGACCTGGTTCTGATTTCAATGGTCCTAAAGTGATACTTGGAGAAATACTTTGAGAAATAAATACTTCAGTGTTTCTGCAGTGTTGAGGTGGACTTCCTACATTTCAAACAGACTGCTCTTCTAATTCATTATATTTCTCTATTGACATGCTAATGGCAGAATTCAGCTGAGTACCTGTTTCTGGTGATAGGAATTTTTGAAGGAAATTAAGAACTGACAATAACTTTAGAGTATTAAATGTATGGTGGTTTATTTGGTTTTTCATGATCTGAGGATGCTTGTTCCCAGCTTAATGCCTTCAATAAGAAATTATCAGGGTGAGGTCAGACTGACATTGGAGCCGCATTCTGAACAATAGACCATGGATTAGTACTTCCTTCTTGGCCCAATTTATTCTCTAAGGGACATGTCTCTTCATAAGAATCCAGGTTTATTCCACAAATACCTTTTTGAGGGTCTGCCAATTTCCAGCCATGGAACTGGGGCTAGTTTTAAAATCCTGCCATTGTTTCCGGTTCTGTGAAATAGACATCCTACGCCATACTTTCACAGATGATTATTTTATCCAGCATCAGCCTAAATGACAACAGAAAAGAGTATTTCTGGAAAACATAATGATTTATTGGTAGTTCCGTGGGACCAAGAATCTAGCATGGAATGGAATTTATCAGTAAAAAGCAGACATTAAAGGAAAATTACTGAGAAAAAACCCAAAGTCCACAAAGTCACGATTGATCTTTTTAAGGCAAATCTTTTTATCCACGCTTTACTGCAAAACTTTTCGTAGATCTAATTTTCATCGAATGATTGTTTTCCCATTCCCAACATTTTTTATGGACTTAATCAACATTTCGTTCTTCATTTTATCTTTATTGAAGTTAGGAAGGTTAACTGTAACTGTATGAAAGTAAACTAACATAACTGATGCAATCAAAGGGAGATACCTACGCTATTATTAGATAGGTAGATACAGGGATAGACAGATAAAGACATCTATAACCCTTAAAAATGCTCTCAAAAATTGGCTTGATGTTTGGAAGAAGAGGAAAACAACAATGAAATAACAAATACAACCTTCTAAAAGCAAAATATCTTGCAAAGCTACAGTTTTATTTTTAAAGAGCAAGACAAAAGCTCAAATTATTAAAAGGTGTGTTGGCTTCTGCACAGAAATAAAGGAACATAAGGAAAGAGCATCTGACAAGAAAAAAAAATTAAGTACAGGAACACATGGTTTAGTTAGTTTAAAGCAACGGCATTAAAATTTATAATGGCTTATTTTATTGGAGATTGCACAGTCTTAAATTAATATCCCCATTATCTTTAGTGAAAATAAAAACATCAAAGTATATGCATTCTTTGTTAATTACATCTAATGAAAGTAATAACCCTGGACAAATTAACTGTTCCAGCAATAAATGACCAACCTTTAAGCCAATAGGAAGGAAACAGAAGAGAATATTTGCACTGAAAAGGGAGGTTCATTTTTTCTACTCTTTCATTTTACACAAGAGACAACTGAGGTCCAAAGACGCCTATTCACTTGCCAGGATCACACATTCCAGAAAGTCATCCATCATATGGCTATTACAGAGTTATGTGTTCATTGATAAAGTCTTCAGGAAGGAAAGATAATGCTTTCATGAAGTAATCCTAACTATCTGTTGCCATGCGTATGCAGTGACGTTCATTCAGGGCCCAAAATGTTGACTCTTTTCTTTTACCACTTATGTATTCTCCACAAGATGCTTATCCTTCCTAAAGATGGTAGCCCTTTCTTCCACCCTCCTCCTTCCTCTCCCCTCTCTATCTTCACTTTTCTTTTCCCCGGCTCTATTCCTCTGTTCCCTCCCACTCCCCATTCTTTCTGTCTGCCAACCGAGAACTTACAATCATACATTCAGGCACTAGGAAGGTAAGCAAGTCAGCAAGACTGTTCACCTACTGAAGGCAAAAGCAATACGAAGACCCTTGTTGAAAACGGCTGGAGATATTAACCTCAAACTTTAGGCAAGAATATCTCTGAACACACTAGTTTCCTACTAAACACACTACATTCATCATCTTTTGGTTCTTCTCAATAATTTTAAATACACAACCAAGTTCTTTTCATTTACAGTTAACAGTGTGCTACAGACTGAATGTTCATGCCCCTCCAAAATTGCTATGTTTAAACCTAACGCCCAACATGATGATATCAGGAGGTGGGTTCTTCAGGAGGTAATTTGATCATGAGGGTAGAGCCCTCATGAATGGAATGAGTGCCCTTATAAAAGGGATCCCAGAGAGCTCCCCTGCCCCTTCCCCCATGTGAGGACACAGAGAGAAGACAGCCATCTATGAACCAGAAAACAGGCTCTCATCTGACACCATTTCTGCAGGCACCTTGATCTTGAACTTCCCAGCCTCCAGAACTGTGAGAAATAAACTTGTTTACCAGCTGCCCAGTCTGTGATATTTTGTTATAGAAGCCTGAACAGACTAAACACAATGATGTAGACAAACACTCCTCTACATACTGTCTCTCTTATTTCCTAGTGTAACCACTCTAGTCAAAATGTATCACATCGTCCCTGGTACCAGTCTATGAATTTCCTGAGACTGGCAGAGATGTACCTTAGCTCCTAGCACTGTGCCTGGCTGACCCTCAGAAATAGTTCAGAGACTTGCAGGTAAAAGGCAATTATCAGCTCTAGACTTGTGAGTCCACAACTAGGTAGCTGAGTTCTCTTGCAACATACTTAAGAGGTATTCAGCTCATATAAGATATCTGAGTGGCAACAGCTAATGCAATAAAAACATGCCATCAACCTCCTTATAAAGAAGTCTACAAGTACAGAGTGTCAGGGTGGGTGGACAGCAAGGGCCCAGAGCTGTCTCTTAGTAACTGCGTGACTTTAGCATATACGTTATTTCTCATACCCTCCAGTTTCTTGTGAGAACACCCGTGGTGTTGGACAGCACTCGATAAATTTTTCTATCATTATCATTATTGTCTCAAACATCACTACTTTATGAAAGATTTTACCCACTCAAGAGTTCTACTAAAATCAAAATGATAACCCAGGAGCTGGATAATCTCTATGCTTTTTTCATTTTCAAATAAATGACTCTGTGTTTTGTCTATTTCTCACAGATGGGATAGCTTGCTCAGCATCATCTAATCTCCGCTGGATTTTCCTGAGCAGGAGGAACTTACGGGATAGAAAAGTGACTCGGTAACTACTACATGAAGAGAAGAGATTCTCCCCAACAGCACAGTGTCTGTGCCTCTGTCTGCCTTACACAAGTCTTCTCCACTCTACCTACCAACAGGGGTGGGGGCAAAGGTTTAGGGAAAACAAAATGCAACCAGGTTGATTTTCTGTCCATCAACCGTTTATGCTACACAAGCACCTTTTAGAACAGTATTCTGGTGGGTGCTGCTTTTCAGTGGCGAGAAAGATTTGGAAATAAATGGAAATTTGTTAAATGCCAGAACAAGGGGGGGGGAGGAATAAACCACAAAGTGGCAAGATACCAACTCTAAGTTCTTGTTCTGAGTAGAAACAAGGAAGCCCATGGGATATGTGGCCTAGCTGTAAACAAGCCAGGGAAATGAAATTATAAAAGCAGGACAGAACCCTCAGAACTCCTACAGGGGTCTTTAAGTGCCAGTGCAAGTTCATTCACCCAAATCTCAATTTTTATTCATCCCATTTTTTATCAGGTGGCTGACATAGCAATTTTAGTTAAATACATCCAAAGAGCCAACATATTACTAATATAATGTACTATTTTTGCCTCTGGTAATATATCCAGCTTTCTTTCCTAACTAGCTATGTTTGGCCCATGGGACCCCACCCACCTCCAAGCCTCAAAGGTAAAAACAAAAACAAAAATAAATAAATAAATAAACAAACAAACAAACAAACAACTATCCTCTCTCAATAAAAGGAGTCTTCTTGGAGTCGCACCTGGCATTCCAAACGTTCTGAAACATCTTCTGCTACAAACAAACAAACAGATAAGCTCCAGTTTCCCACAAAAATATACCAAATGCTTTCTATCATAAAACAAGGAAAACCTTCTTTTGAACAGAAATGGAAATGACCAAGAAATATTTTATGGGCTGCACTAAAATAATCTAAGAAAGCTCAAAGGGAATGCTTTATAGGATTTATGGACTTATCTCAAGCAACAGGTTGTAGTTCTACCATTAAACACACACACACACACACACACACACACACACACACACACAGTTTAATGACGGTTTGGTATTTGGGTTTAACTTCTACACACAGAACCTACTGGCTGGACCAACACTGAAGTATATTAATCACAAGCTGGGTCATTAGAGGAATTGAAACACAAATGAATCCCAATTTATTTCTACAAAGTTTGTATAAAAACATATTGGATCTGGTCCCTGCCTTCAAGGAGCTTACTCTCTTAGTGTAGAAGCAAAATCCAAATAAGGGAAATAATGGCCCCAAACACAACTTCTCATGTGCTCATGTATACAGTACATGGTTTAATCTCACAAGGATTTAAATATACAAGATAGAATACATTAAGAGCTAAACCACTGGACTAATGGGAAAATAATAGGAATTGAGTCAGGGAGGGCTGCTCTTAAACCTTTAAGAGCATTAAACATGCTCTTAAAAGCATCTACCATTAAACATGAAGTCTTGGAAAAGAGAAACATCTCTAGGGGCATTTCTTTCCCGCACTTAAGCTAAGAAAATCAGGCAGACAGTTTGGTTTGTATATGTCATGTATGTATCTGTACACTATGCACATTGTTTTTATTTATCCGGCCCCTTGCCCATTCACTGCTAGTCTCAATGCTGATATAGTATGTTCCCTCGAGATCAATCTAGCCCTGCATATTCAGAACCTCAACTTATAAAGCCCTTTTGTGCTAATTACTCTATGTTCTAAATACAGTAGATTGTTTAAATGAACTAATCACATGACTTACAAGTGAAATTAATACAATAGCAAAGTGCTGTCTAAAAGAAGCAGTGACCTAAAAACCACAACATTTCTATTCTTTCATTGCTGTCTTCTCTGATTCAAGACATTTATATCAAGTAATTATAAGTGTTAATCCCTAATACTCAAACTGCTCATAAAAATAGATAAAATAGATTTATCTTACTATACCCACATATCACAATATATAAAAACATACATATTAAATATATTCAAATTATTCAGAATTTATTATAAATGAAGATGAAAATCATATTCTTACCTTCCCTATCTCAATATCACAATAAAAATGAAAATAGGAAAATAACATTTTCTGACACTTCATTCAAAAAATCTACATGTAAAATCATTCTAGAAAACTTTCATTTCTGGGGCACCTGGCTGGCTGAGTCGCTTACCCATCCAACTCTTGGTGTCAGCTCAGGTCATGATCTCATCATTGGTGAGTTCGAGCCCCACATCAGGCTCTGCACTGACATCATGGAGCCTGCTTGGGATTCTCTCTCTTTCTCTCTCTCTCTCTCTCTCTCTCTCTCTCTCTCTGCTCCTCCCCCGCTCACTCTCTATCTCTCGAAATAAGTTTTTAAAAAATAAATTTTTTAAGAAGAAAAGAATTCCATTTCTAATGAAAATACAAAATGCAAAAAGCATGGAATTACAAAAAAAAAAAAATCACATAAATTTTCTCAAAATCTGTCCTTCCAAAAATGTATTTGTGAGTTTGTACGCAGTGGAAGACTTGATTTATTTAAATGTTGTTGAGTGGCTGATAGTTGAAAACTATCACAGCCTTTGGTCAAGCCCTTGCTATGTGCTGGCACAAGCCGTGACATCAGCCCTGATATGGTCTGCTTCCAACGGCTCCCCAACCTGGCTGGTTTCCCACTCAGCACAATGTGCGGGAGAACACCCCACTTCAGGTTTGCCTTCCAAAATAACGAAATCGATCCTCTCCCTCTTCTACCATAAAAGTCTCCACTGGCTTTCTGTTGCTTACGAAATCTCTCTCGCTCCACGGATGCTGTCTGAAGCGCTTCATATTTGGCCCCACCCCCATCAATGTGCTCCTTCTCATTAGCACCATCCTCCCTACCCATGCTCCCCCCTTAAGTGACTCACATCCCCGTATTGAACACCTGTGGTTTTCACACAGTGTTTCCTCTCCAGCAGAGGTTCTCAGCCAGTGGTTAGTCTGTTCTCCAGACACGATTTCACAGTGACCGGAGGCATTTTGGAGTATCACAAAGGAGTGTGATAGTGCCATTGGCATCTAGTGGGTAGAGGCCACGGCTGCTGCTAAACACTCTGCAATGCACAGAGGACAGTCATCCATGGAAAAGAACTATCCAGCCCCAAATATCTATTACTAAATATAACCTAGCCTAAAGTAGTATCCAGATTGAAGGACCCTGTCCTACCAGAAAGGACTTCCCTCCAGCCAGCCAACTCCTCAATTTGTCAAGGTCCAACTCAGAATTCACCTTGTCCTTGAAACAGCCCCTGATTTTCCAGGTTGCCAGTAACTCCCTCACTTTCTCCCAACCCAATTTGCTTAAGCTATGTTTCAACCTACACATATACTAGATATCTACTTCAGTGTTTGTATCTTCCCCTTCTGTGAACTCCAATCTGCCAAGTCTTATTCTTCTTTCTACCCCTTGATTTGCCTGCTGTAGATACTCCATAAATGTTAAATGAGTGTACATCCCTTCTCATAGTATTCTACTTTTCCCTCTAGACCTGCACTGCCCAAATACAGTATTTAAATTTAAATGTCACAAAATTGAAAATTCTGTTCTTCAGTTCCACTAGCCACATTACAGCTCAATAGACACATGTGCCTAGTAGCTACCGTACTAGAAAGTGTAGAAGGTTCCACTGAGCAGCACAGCATCTAGACTAGAAATTCAAGAGAGTGAGGGGCTATATCTATATTCATACACATGCCTGGTACACAGTGGGTATTCCATAAATATTTACATGAATGAATTAAGGTACAGGGATCCCGGGGGTGCTAACTTCCATTTGCTCTATTTGCATGAAAAAATAAAAGCAAAGCCAAGACTGAAAGGCTCTGAAAATTGCAGTTTGCTACTGGTCAGCACAGAGAGCTTTCAGTCAAGAGTGGCAAAATATGGTCAGGGTGAGTAATGAATAAAATCCAGGGCATCAGGACAAACAGAAGAGTCATATGTCAGAAAATTAACATTCCAGAAGCCAAGTGACAGTTGCCCAGACTGAGTCTATCCTGACTGGCTTCCTGGAACAGCTGAATCCTGCGACAGCAACGATATAGATGATACAATTATAATGCACACAGATCCCAAGGGGAAAATTCAAATTCTGGAGAGACAACAGGGACATAGAAACTAGAACAGGAAAGCCTCAGAGCATACTGACTGGCTACAGACACAGATTTTAGAGTCAGACAAGTCTGGGTTCCTGTTCCTCCTGTCATTTTCTAATCAGGTAATTTGGGCAAGTCCGTTGACTCCTTTGAACTTTAGTTTCCTTATCTATAAAATGTGGCTAACGGTAATATTTACCTTCCTCACTGTTTTATTGAAGAGATTATGAGATAATGTATGATGTGCTCAACAGAAACATACCTAACAGGCAATGAATAAATATTGCTATTTTCATAATTATCAATAGTAATCTTTAAAGACAGAAGAGACCAAGAAGTCAATCCAACTCCAACCCTATCTTCTGTCTTAACTCTCTGACTTATTTTTTTAATGTTTATTTATTTTTGAGAGAGCGAGAGACAGAACAGGAGTGGGGTAGGGGCAGAGAGAGAGAGAGGAGAGACAGAATCGAAGCAGGCTCCAGGCTCTGAGCTGTCAGCTCAGAGCCCGACATGGGGCTCAAACCCACGAACCGTGAGATCATGACCAGAGCTGAAATCAGACGCTTAACCAAATGAGCCACCGAGGCGCCCCTTTCCTTATCCTCTTTACAATATTCTTGCCAAGGATTGCTCAGTCTCTAATTGACATCATTTAATGACCAGGAACTTACTGCTTCTTGAGGCAATTCTTTCCATGGCAGATGACTCTAACATAAAATCACAATGTTTCTCCATGAGACACTCACTATTAGCACATGGATGTGGCATTTTTTTTTATGATACTGTGCTGTCCCATGTATTACAGGACATGGAGCATCTCCAGCCCTCTAGATACCAGTAGCTTGTGCACATGCGTGTGCACACACATACACACACACACACACACACACACACAAAATCACTGTAGAAACAATAAAATGTCTTTTTTTTTTACTGTACAATCTAGGTATTTTATTTATTATTTTTCACGTGAAATTTATTGTCAAATTGGTTTCCATACAACCCCCAGTGCTCATCCCAACAGGTGCCCTCCTCAATGCCCATCACCCACTTTCCCCTCCCCCAACAACAAAATGTCCTTATATGTTTCCCATGTTCCCTATAAAGGCAGTAGTACTATCAGCTGCTAAAAACTATTTCCATGGCTACAATCTCCCTCCTAGATGTAAGCTTGAAAAAAATAAACAGGAATGCTCAGAGAGGACTGGTACTTCAGGAGTTCCATGAGCTATATGGTAGACTTTGCCTGCTAGCTCCCAGATCCATTTCCCCTCCTTCTCCTGCTCTGCATCTCAAGGAATGACATCCCCAGAGCTCTTTGGCCAACTGCCTTCTAGGTGGGTTCATCCAATGAAAGGTACTGTCATGTGGGAAAAGGAGAGAAGTCAGAGTGTTTTCTTACTCTGCCTTGTGTAGTGTCCCTTCTCTGGAAGGCACCAGTCCTCCTGGATCCAAGAGCCCTTCTCTCCACAGGCCAAATTCCTGCAAGGGTAGCCCTGTCCATGTTCCTGCCCCTGTGAACTCTGGCCTTGGGGCTTTGATAATACTCCCTCCTCTGGTTTCTTCAAGCCTCTTCTTACTCTCTACATGGCCTCATGCCCCTGGTTTCTCTTTCAACTTTTCTGTCACCTGTGTAATGAATTTTCTGCACCATTAAATCCCTTCTGTTGAAATACACTGAGGAGTTTCTGTTTTCCTGATTGGACACTGACAGACACAAAGATAGGAATGATGTCTTTTTTCCTATTTTTACCTTGGATGAATGACTAAAAAGAGTAGTTAGAGGAACAGATTATTTCTGACATTTTTTTTTCATTGCTTGTGGAAAAGTAATATAGTGACTCTTGGTTTTTGTTTTGGTTTTTTTTTAATGTCTGTTTTTTGAGAGAGAGAAAGAGAGACAGAGTATGAGCAGGGGTGGGGCAGAGAGAGAGGGAGACACATAATCTGAAGCAGGCTCCAGGCTCTGAGCTGTCAGCACAGAGCCCAAAGCAGTACTCGAACCCATGAACAGTGAGATCATGACCTGAGCCGAAGTCAGATGCCTAACCAACCAAGCCACCCAGGTGCCTTATAATGTAGTGACTCTAAAGGAAACATGAATTTTGTGATGTTTTATCTCCTAGGTATATAAGTGTAGAAGAAACTGTCAAAGCTGAAACTACTTTTCTCCTCATGGACATGCTTTCCTTTGTGGAAAAATTCACCATTTCCCCAAAGGAAACTGATTCCTCAGACAGGAAATCTCTGTGAGTAGTAGATGGAGGCTGGACTTCAAAGAGACAGCATATTGGCTTATTTCTTTCCCCCACTTTCACTCCAACTCTAGAAATACAGGAGAAAGAAAAAGGAGACTGATTCCAAAATGTGACCAAAATCCACCCCAATTAGTGCTAAAAAATGCTCCAACTTCTGACTGAAATACCTTAGATACAAGACTAATGGCCCTAATTTAAAGTGTAGAAGCTAGGGTGTCTGAGTGGCTCAGTCGGTTGAGCATCCCACTTTTGTTCAGGTCATGATCTCATAGTTTGTGAGTTCGAGCCCCGCATCCAGCTCTGTGCTGATAGCTCAGAGCCTGGAGCCTGCTTCAGATTGTGTGTCCCTCTCTCTGCTTTTCCCCCTGCTTGTGCTCGCTCGCTCTCTCTCTCTCTCTCAATAATAAATAAACATTAAAAAAAGATTTTTAATAAATAAAATAAATAAATAGTAAATAAAAATAAAGTGTAGAAGCTGTAAAAACACATACAAATAAAAAATAAATGAATAAAAATATCCAGAAGTTATCTAAATTATTGATACATGAACATATTTATTTGGCCAGGAGAGCAAGAAGTTGTCTTTCTGAATCTGCTTATTTCCCAACCCATCTTTCCATTATCATTTTCTATGTATACTTGGTCAGTTACAATGAGAAGTGCCTTAGGAATCCTCTAGTTCTTAGGAACAGATACTCACCCAAACTAACTGAATGACACAGAAAATGGGCAGAATTTGTTACTAATCTAGAAGCAAACTCATGAGTTCCAAGGAGGAACACTTCAGGCAAGCCTATGGAGGAAGAATAAAGCCAAGAACTAGAAAATCATTAGGAACCAAGGAAATATTCTTCCTACATCATTCTCTCTCCATCTACGATTTATCTGCTCTCATCTGCGTGCCAATGGACCCTCTGGCTTCTCTTTACGTATGGCGAGATGGCTGGCCACCCCACAATGCTATCCTCAGCATCTATGTTAGCCTGTCCTTGGTTCAGGTGGCCCTGATGGGACTAAGGATTCTCTAAATCCCCAATTCAAGGCAAATCACTTTCATCTGACCCAGCGTGGGTCCAAGGTCAGCAGACTCCCTCAGCCACTCCTGGGGAAACAAGGTCATTTAGTATGAGTAGGACTGCTAGACTAGCCCTGTTGGCAAAGCAGTTCTAAGAGACAAGGTTGAGGGGAAGAAGAGAGGAATGGGATAGGTAGGCACCCCTTAAGCATATCAACCCCAAAAACAATACAAAAGGGCATTATTATAATTATTGTGATTTTTTCAGAAAAGAAACAGGCACAGAGGGGTTAAATCACTTGTCCAATATCTCACAGTTGATTAATGTCTGAGCCACTCCAGACTTCTTTCTCCTCAATTCTAAGTTAACACCTATATCATAGAATCTGTAGCAGGCAAAATATGGAAAGTGAGAGCCTACTGCTACCACTACGACCACTATTACTTATTATTTTTATACCAAAGTGGCATAAAAGCATAAACTTACAAATAACCATAATTCTAAAGGAACAAAGCAAGTGTTCCAAAATCATCACCTATACTATTTGTCTACCTCCATCAGCTCAGCCATCTGCCTCTCTAAAGTCAGCAGCTGCTATGAGATGTTTAGTAGGACTCAGAATCTAGTGAAATACCTGTGGCGAGAACTTGAAACAAATTCTGTGCAAGCGCCAGAGAGCCTCAGAGCCCTAAATAAAGCATGGTAATGCCACGTCTACAGAGCTCAGCAAAGTAGGGTAAGGGAAGTTCAACTTCATCCATTTTGAGAATACGGTCTCCCCGAGCCTTCAATGTCCAGGAGGGAACTAAATGAACATAATACATCTTCCCTACTCCCATGGTTTAGAGTGTGGAGGGAGATCAGATGAGAAAGTGACTTTCTACTGTGCTTAACTACTGTGGTAAAAGGAATTTAACAGTCCTAAGCCTCTTACCCACAAGGCAAGAAATCTCTTTTTCCCGCCCCCACCAAATACAGGATATCTACAGTTAAGAATATCCTCACAACTAAACTTGAGTCCCAGGGAGTCAACAGAGGAAAATACCTTACCTTCTTGGGAGGCCAAGCAAGCAAAGAAGTGGGCCAGGTAAACGTGCACTCCTGGAAGAGAGGGGTGCACCCGAATGTAAAATAATCAAGGTTCCAGAGAGATTCGAGTGCAAACCTTAATAGACCTTCTGGAACTTAAAGATATGATTTTGAACGATAAAATTCAGTAAAAGAATTAAAAATGAGAATAGGTTGACTCCTGAGATAATAATCAGTGGCCCAAAAGATTGAATATAGGAAATATCTCTCAAGGCACAAAACAAAAAGAAAAGAAAAAACAAGGAAATCACAAAGGAAAAGACTAAGAAACTAAGATGACAGATGCAACATAATACAAATGGAGAAAAAGAAACAGATGGCATAAAAGCAATAATAGTGATTAATGCCTAGAAACAAATACTAGGAAAAACAATACAAAGACAAAGGGGCGCCTGGGTGGCCCAGTTAGGCATCTGACTTCTGCTCAGGTCATGATAGGGTAATGATATCAAGGCTTGTGAGTTCTAGCCCTGTGTCAGGCTCTGTGCTGACAGCTCAGAGCCTGAAGCCTGCTTCAGATTCTGTCTCTCTCTCTGCCCCTCCCCTGCTCGTGCTCTGTCTCTCTCTCAAAAATAAATAAACATTAAAAGAAATTTTTAACAATACAAAGACAAAAACAAAAAGTACTTCCCTGAACTGGGCAAAGATCTGAATCTGAAACTGAAAGGGCTTGTGAGTTCCAGGCTGTGCTGATGGGGGGGGGGGGGAATCCCAGTCTTATTTTGATACAATGTATGAAGTTTTAGGATTAAAACAAATGGTTAAACTGTCAGACAAAAAAAAAAAAAAAGTCTACCTAAAAAGAAAACAAAACACAGACAGGCATCAGACTTTTCATCTGCAGTATTAGAAGCTAAAGCACCTATAGACCACATTCATAAAAGGTCTGCAACTCAAGAACCTTCTGCCAACCAAGATATAATTCACCAATCAGAGTGGAAGAAAGAACATTTAGGGCTTGCAGTAACTGAGAAAGCATATCATATGCATGCCTAATCTGAAATACCTGAAAAAAAGTATCCTAAACAAACAACAAATGAGCCCAAGCTGAGTTTAAAAAAATATATAGAAGGGAGGATACACTAAAGCAGATACACCAGTGAGCACTGAATTGTAATTCGGTGGGCACGTGTAATATGAGTACCAGGGAGGGATATTTGAAACACAACAGACACTTAGAGATACATTTTCTTAAACTCTTGGCGGGGAGGGGGGGGGATTAAAAAGAAGCAGGAGGTAGAAATAAGGAGAAGATAAAAACATTTGGAAAGCATTATACTGCATGCATCGAAGGCATACATGTTGCATATATGGAAGAAGATGTGGAAATAAACATTATTATCCTTTGTGGAAAGTAGAAAGGGAGCAAAATTATGGTGATAATGAAGAAAAAAAATGTACTGTGGGTGGGACTGTATTTTGCTACCAAGGAATAGCAATCATCTATGCGTGAACCAGCAAAAAGGGGACTTGTAATTATTATCAGATGAAAGTTGAACCTCCATGTCAATAAGACAATTGTTCAAATCTCAATTTGAATCCTTTTAGTGTAAAATGCATATCAAACAGATATGTGAATCATGGACTGCTTTAATATATCTTTAAAAGGTACACGGACAGATATTTGGCCAAAGAGAGAGGCTTGTGTCCCTTGACCAGTGATGAGATACAGACTGTAGTGATGAATTGTCCAGTGAATATGTCCTGAATATATTGTTGCAGGTAAAGTAACATCTAAGACTCACTCAGGAATTACCTAGAAAACAAAGAAAAGGACAAACTAATGTTTACATACATGCATGCATTTCTTCCCTAGGTTTCCTCTACAGATCATTTAATATGCATCTGGAATGAACATCTGTATCACATGCATGTCACTGCAATGACTTAGGAACTATGGTGAAACCGACTGTTTTCCCCTAGAAATCCCCCAGGAAAAGGGCAGAGCCAAAATCGTCTCATTTCCTTAGCTTTAAATGTACTCCTCTGAAAACATCCCTCACACAGATGTTTTTGGCATCTCTGTGTCTATCACCTCCTACAGACAGAGGCTGAGATCATTCATGAAAACAGTGCCTCCATGACATGTGTCATTAGAAAAGAAAATGTGTCTAAGGAAAGCACGTTAGTAATGTGCATTCCGATTATGGAAGAGACTCTAGTGTAACCTGGTAAAATGAGTCAAAACACACACAATTACTACTGTTTAAAAAGACTGATAGTAAAATTTGTGCAATTTTTTTCCATGGAAATAGTGTGAAAGACGGTACTGGTTGGATGTAAATCTATTGTCCTGAAGTTGGAAAAAGTATTGTTAAATAGTCTATGAAATATTTTTGGTTTGAGATATCATTAAGGAGAATGCATAACCACGTGGTTCTGGTATGTTTGGAAATCTTTTGTGTCACTTAGTTCAAAATAAAATATCTGAAATCAGGGAACATTAGTCAGTTATAACAGGTGGCCAACAGCAAGTTACTTGGAAACACTGGCATAATAAAAATGAAGAGACTAAATAGTTTTCACATTCTTATGACAACAAAAGAAAAAGAACTGTGTATGGGAGTATGGGGGGGGCAGTATATGGGCAGAGAAAAATGTCTTAGAACATACAGAGAAGGGTTTAAGTCAGAGCAGGTGCCTTGAGATTGTGACCTAGAGAATGTGTTACCTCTGGTGCCTGCTTGTTTTCCCAAAGGCTTAGTAACAACCAGGTAAATAAACCCAGAGTTTGTGAACTCACACAGTCACGCAAGGCCCACTTGTCAGCATCCCTGTACAGAGGAAATCAGTGGTATCACTCACTCCTGGGATAACTTTCACGGGGTGCTAAAAATTGTGGCAAGTCAATGCCTGAAAAATCTCTATGTCTTGCCACTTGCCTTTCTCAACAGGGTAGAAAGGAAAGACAACTCAGATTTCATCAGCTTTGCCAGGAGTCTTTAAGATTTTCAAGCCCAAAGCCTTCATTGGACAGATGAAGAAACAATTTGGCTGTGAGATATTAGCTTATTTGTCTAAGGTCACAAGCAGTTTGCAACAAAATTTTTACCTAGTTCTTCTAAATCCCAAACCAATGTACTTTGCACTATTAGACATTTATCATCAAAAGATCTTTAAATCATAAAACTCAGTGGAAGTACAGCTCTGTACTGCTGACCACTTCCAATAACAATTATATTGGCCTCTTTTTGAAGATGATAGACACTTACAAATCAGTCTTGAGTAGTATGATTATGCATTTATAATACATATATGGAATAATTTTTATTATTCTAATAAAGATTGTTATAAGGACTGAAACGCCTCTTGAATTATTTTATAACACACTGTAATACCTAGGTTTCTGACTTTATTAAACTTCTTGTAATCTTCGCATTAAAGAATCATGAAATAAGGGGCGCCTGGGTGGCTCAGTTGGTTGAGTGTCCGACTTCGGCTCAGGTCATGATCTCGCGGTTTGTGAGTGCGAGCCCCGCGCCGGGCTCTGTGCTGACGGCTCGGAGCCTGGAGCCTGCTTCCGATTCTGTGTCTCCTTCTCTCTCTGCCCCTCCCCCACTTATGCTCTGTCTCTATCAAAGATAAATAAACGTAAAAAAAATAAATAAATCATGAAATAAAGATAATATACCTTATTTTCCTTTTATTTATTTTTTTTCAACGTTTATTTATTTTTGGGACAGAGAGAGACAGAGCATGAACGGGGGAGGGGCAGAGAGAGAGGGAGACACAGAATCAGAAACAGGCTCCAGGCTCCGAGCCATCAGCCCAGAGCCTGACTCGGGGCTCGAACTCACGGACCGCGAGATCGTGACCTGGCTGAAGTCGGACGCTTAACCGACTGCGCCACTCAGGCGCCCCCCTTATTTTCCTTTTATCTAGAAAAGATTATGAATATTCATCAGTTCTGTTTTATTTGTTCATTTGTGGGGAGGTTTTTTGGTTCCACATATAAGTGAAATCACATGGAATTTTTTTTCCATCTGAGTTCTTTCACTTAGCATAATACCATCAAGGCCCATCCATGTTGTTGCAAATAGCAAGATTTCCTCCTTTTTATGGTTAATACATACATATAAACATGTGTATGTGTATATATAAATGCTATGCATGTGTGTGTATGTGTGTGTGTGTATATATACATACATGTGTGTGTATATATATATATATATCTATATATATATATATATATCTCACATCCTCGTTATCCATTCATCCATCAGTGAACGTTTAGGTTCTCTTCATATCTTGGCTATTGTAAACAATGCTGCTATGAACATAAGAGTGCATATATCTTTTTAAATTAGTGCTGATATATTCTTTGGATAAATACTCAGCAGTGGAATAGCAATGTTTTTCATTATTTTAGCCCTCCACAATTTATTTAGCCCTCCACAATTATTTTAGCTACACCAATTTACATTCCCACCAAAAGTGTCTAAGAGTTTTCTTTTCTCCACATCCTCTCCAACACTTGTTTTTTGTTTGTTTGTTTGTTTGTTTGAGAATAGCCATTCTAACAGGTGTGAAGTGATATCTCATTGTGGTTTTGATTTGCATGTACCTGATATTTAGTGATGTTGAACATCTTTTCTTGTGCCTATTGAATCTATACCTCCTTTGGGGAAATGTTTACTCAGGTCCTCTGCCTATTTAATTGGATTGTTTGTTTTTTGTTGTTGTTGAGGTGCAGGAGTTTTTTATATATTTTGGATATTAACCCTTTATCAGATACATGATTTACATAAATCTCCCATTCAGGATTGTTCTTTCATTTGGTTGATGCTTTCTTCACTATATAGAGGCTTTTTAATTTGACATAGTCCCTTGTTTATTTGTGTTTCTCTTGCCTTTGAAGTCAGATCCAAAAAAATATCACTAAGACCAATGTCAAGAAGCTTACTGCCTATATTTTCTTCTAGGAGTATTATGACTTCAGGTCTGACATGCCAGTCTTTAATTCATTTTGAGTTAATTTTGAGTTACTGAAGACTGTTTTTCCCCAATGTATATTCCTGACTCTTTTGTCATAAATCAACTGACCATAAATGTCTGGGTTTATTTCTGGGCTCTCCAGTCTGTTCCATGGATGTATGGGTCTGTTTTTATGCCAATACCACACTTTTTTGATGACTAGCTCTTAGTAGTATTCTTTGAAATCAGAAAGAGTGATGCCTCTAGTTTTGTTCTTTCTCAAGATCACTTTTGTGATCCAGGGTCTTTTGTGCTTCCATATAATTACTAGAATTATCTGTTCTAGTTCTGTGAAAAACGCCTTTGGGATTTTAATAGGGACCGCATTGAATGTGTAGATTGCTTTGAGCAGTGTGAGCATTTTAACAATGTTAATTCTTCTAACCCATGAGAATGGAATATCATTCACTTTATTTGTGTCTTCTTTACCAGGGTCTTGTAGTTTTCAATTTACAGATATTTCACCTCATTCATTGAATTTATTCATAGGTATTCTATTCTTTTTTATGCAATTGTAAATTGGATTGTTTTCTTAATTTCTGATAGTTCATTATTAGTTTACAGAAATGCACGAGAGTTCTGTAAACTGATTTTGCATCCTACAACTTTACTGAAAAAAAAATGCTTTTGCTCATCCCATAGACTTTAGACTTTTGTATTTCCATTTTCAAGTCTTTTTGTGTGTCGGGGGGGTTGATTTATCTTTTGATTTCTTCATTGACCCATCAGTTTCTCAGTAGCATGTTGTTTAATCTCTACATATTTTTTATTTTTCCAGTTTTATTCCCAAAATTGATTTCTAGTTTCATATGATTGTGATTGGAAAAGATGCTAGATAGGATTTCAATCTTCTTAAATTTACTGAGACTTGTTTTATGGCCTAACGTGATCTATCCTTGAGAATGTTCCATGTGCACTAGAGAAGAATATGTATTTTCTGCTGCTTTTGGATGGAATGTTCTATCTATATCTATTAAATCCATTTGGTCTAATGTGCAATTTAAGCCCAATGTTCCCTTATTGATTTTCGTGTAGATGATCCATCCATATCCATTGATGTACAAGGGGTATTAAGTTCTACTACTATTGTATTGTTCTCAATTTCTTCCTTTAGGTCTGTTAATATTTGCTTTATAATTTAGGTGCTTTTATGTTGGGTGCATAAATATACATAATTGTTTATATACTTTTATTGTATCCTTTTGTTATATTCTCTTTATCATTATGTAATGTTCTTTGTTGTCTTTTATTAGAGTCTCTGCTTTAAGGTCTATTTTGTCTGATATAAGTGTAACTACACCAGCTTTCTTTTTCATTCCTCATTTGCATGGAGTATCTTTTTCCATCCCTTTACTGTCACTCTTAGTGTGTCCTCAGTTCTGAAGTGAGTCTCTTCAAGACACCATATAAGTGAGTTGCATTTTTTTATCCATTCAGCCACTCTATGTCTTTTGGAGAACTTAGTCCATTTACATTTAAAGTAACTATTGAGAGATATGCCATTATTGCCATTTTCTTGATTGTTTTCTGCTTATTTTCAATAGTTCCTCTCTGTTCCTTTCTTCTTCTCTTGATCACTTCCCTTCTGGTTTGGTAATTTTCTTCAGTGTTATGTTCATGTTCCTCTATAGATTTTTGCTTGTGGTTACCATGGGATTCATATATAATATTGTATATACAGAAGTCTATTTTAAGTTGATAATAACTTACATTTGAGCACATTCTAAACACTCTACATATTTATTCCCCCTGAAAATGTTGTGGTTTTGATGTCATATTTTACATCTTTTTATTTTTTAATTATTTAATTATGTTTTGTTTATTTTAATTGCTATGTTATTGTTAACTTTACTACTTTTTTTAAAATTTTTAAATGTTTATTTTTAAGAGAGAGACAGAGCATGAGCAAGGGAGGGGCAGAGACAGAGGGAGACACAGAATCCTTAGCAGGGTACAGGCTCTGAGCTGTCAGCACAGAGCCTGATGTGGGGCTCGAACTCATGAACCATGAGATCATGACCTGAGCTGAAGTCGAGCACTTAACCAAATGAGCCACCCAGGCACCCTAACTTTACTACTTTTATTTTAACCTTCATATTAGCTTTATAAGTGAATAATATACTACCTTAACTACATATTTGCATTTATAGTAAGATTTTTATTTGTACATATTTTCTTGTTACTAGCCAGTGCCATTTCTTTTCAGCTTAATGAAGTCACTTTAACATTTCTTGAGGGCTGGTTTAGTGGTGATAAACTTCTTTACTTTTGCTTGACTGGAAAACTTTTTATCTCTTCTTTAATTCTGAATGATTACCTTGCTGAGTATAGTATTCTTGGGCTTTTTCCTCTCAGCACTTTCAGTATATCATACCTTTCCCTTATGCCTGCACAATTTCTGCTGAAAAATCAACTGATAGCCATATGGCAATTCCCTTGTACATAACAAGTTGTTTCTCTCCTTCTGCTTTTAATACTCTTGGTTTAAATTTTAACATTTAAGTATAATATGTCTTGGTGTAGATCTCTTTGAATTCATGTTATTTAGAATTCTCTGTGCTTCCTGGATCTGGATGTCTGTTTTCCTACCCGGGTTAGAAAAGTTTCCAGCCATTGTTTCTTCAAACAAGTTTCCTACTCCTTTCTTTTTTTTTCTGGCACCCCTATAATATAAATGTTATTCTGCTTGATGTCCTACAAGTCCCTTAAACTATCTTCACTTTTTTTTTTCCTGCTCTGTGTGATTTCTACTGCCCTGTCTTCCAAGTTGCTAATCCATCCTTCTATTGCATCTCATCTCCTGCGGAAACTCTCTAGTGTATTTTTCAGTTCAATTACTGTATTCTTCAGCTCTGACTTCAGTTTTGTACTTTCTCATATGTTCTGTCTCTGTTGAAGTTTTCACTGTGTTCATCCTGTCTTCACTAAAGTTCAGTGAGCATCTTTATGACCATTACTTTGAACTCTTTATCAGGTACATTATTTATCTCCATATCATAAGGTTATTTTCTGAGTTTCTGTCTTTTTCTTTCATTTGGAACATATCACTGTGTCCTCATTTTGAGTGGCTCTCTGTGTGGGAAATCAAATATCTATGTCCTGGGTTAGGAGATTATAGGGAACTCACTGCAAAGCAGAACATTGCTTTCTGGTCTTGCTTAAAACAGCAGGCCACGTTTTGCTTAGTTAATGTATATCTAGGGGTTAGGTCCTGCCTATGCTCATAAATTCCTTAGACCATGTTATCGAATGGAATATTTTATCCTGTCTTGTTTTTCATGCTTTATATACATTCTGACTGTCATGTAGCCCACTGATATATTGTACAATGTTTCCCTGAATGTATGCTCAATAAATATGGGAGCTTGAGAACAGCTCAGGGACAGCTCCCTTAGCCTCCCTCTCACCTCTCTTGACTTGCGCGGAGTTGAGTAATCCTTTCTGCGGTCCTCAGCTTTTCTGGACAAAGCTGAAAGCCGAACCCACATCTCTGTGTTTGTTTCTATGTATTAGGCAAAACAGTTATTTCTCCCAGTCTTGAAGGAATGGACTTGTGTAGGAGATGGACCTTATCATTCAACTTTGCCCTATTCTTGTTGTTTCTCAAACCTTTGTGATTTTCTAAGTAGCCTGATTTCTTCTTTTTTTTTTTTTTAATTTTTAACATTTATTTTTGAGAGAGAGAGAGAGAGAGAGAGAATGCATGCGCATGAGTAGAGGAGGGGCAGAGAGAGAGGGAGACACAGAATCCAAAGCAGGCTCCAGGCTCTGAGCTGTCAACAGAGTCCAGAGCAAAGCTCAAATTCACAAACTGCAAAATCATGACCTAAGCCTATGTAAGACATCTAACTGACTACGCCACCCAGGTGCCCCCTGATTGGTTCTTGATAGATCCAAGTTGTTGAAGGTGTGCCAAGATGAGTCAGTATCACAAAGGAACAGATAATGCCTAGTTTAGCTGTAAGTCAGATCTGCAGGCAGAAGCTTTTAAGGCATGTAAATATATAGAGTCATAGGAGTCCACTACCATAAACCCTACTGGCCTCAGACAAGGAGATCTGAAGGTATCTCCTGAGTAACCGTTGCAAAAATCATGGCTTTAGATGTAAGCTTCTTTCTTGGAAATATCAGTGAGCTATGGAAAGGCCAAGGGAGGGTACTAATGTGGTGTCTCCCTGCCCATGTTCCCTGGGGGCAACTCTGTAACCTCTGGGATTTGTGGCAAACCTGAAGCCTGTCCCTCAGGCTAAACCTCCAGGACAAGAAAACAATGAAGAAATAAAGAATGGGGGGATGTTTCAGTCTGCTATTTGTGCAGTGCCTGGAGGTGGTAGCCTGCCAAGGACTATTTCTTCAAGTGTTTCAAACCCATGGGTCCCCAGAAACACAATCTCCCCTGGCCACCAGGGCTGGGCACTCAAGGAGCATTCCTGGGGGTAGGCTGTACAAGCCCACCAGCTGTGGTGGGGCAGGCTGTGGCTATGACATTGCAGGGTGGGGTGCTCCCACCAGAGCCACAGGCTAGAAAGAGGGGGTTGAAAACCCCCTTAGGCAATAAAAGAATGCAAAAATGGCACCTACCAGCACCTCCATCCCTGGCAAGAGTCCTAACAGGTTCCTGCCTTCCAGGCAGACACTTTAAGATTAACAAATGAGTCTCCTTCTCATATGGGCCATGTGCCTTTCAAACTATTGCTTCCGGGCTAGGTCATGGGGTGAGTGGGTCTACACAGGATGCCTTTAAGAGTAGATTTTCCATTCCCTATAATCGTATAGTTCTTCTTAAAGTAAGCCCCGCTGGTTTTCAAGGCCATCTCATCTCTCCAATGCAGTTCTCAAAGACTGGGGTGCCTGTGTGAGGCACAAACACCTCATTCTTCAGGAGCAAGCTCCATATTATGAAATCCCTCCCAAATGTGGGTCACTACACCTCGTGTGGTTTCTTCCAAGACCATGTGTCTGCTTCTCCTACCTGTCTTGATGTGGTCCTTTTGTCCTTTGTTGTAGAGGTGCTGTTCAGCTAGATTTCAGGTCATTTTCAGAGGGAACTGTTCCATATGTAGCTGTAGATTTGTTGTGTTCATGGGAGGAGGTGAGTTCAGGATCCTTCTATGCCACCATCTTGAACTCTTTGCTTTAATTCTGATACTCCAATTACTTGTATGTTAGACATTTACATTATATTCTACAATTCTTATCCTTCCTGTACCTATTATACATTCTTTTATTTCCTCTCTGTGCTTCAGTTGGACAGGTTCTGTTGAGCTGTCTACCAGATTATTGTTCCTGCATTCAACTGTCAAATACACTAAGTAATTAACTTAAGATATCATATTGTTTTGTTCTACAATGTCCATTTGATTCCTTTTATAGATGGTACTTCTGTGGTAAAAGTATCCATGTTTTTTATCCATTGCTACTCAGTTTCTCTATCTTCTTGAATACACTAATCATAGCCATTTTTAAATATTTGTCTTATAACATCAATTGTTATCACCTGTGAATATGTTCTATTGACCCTTTTTTTTTTTTTTTGTCCTGATATATATTTTTTGGCCAATTAGAGTTAAATGAATGTCAGGCACTGTGTTAAAAATTGTAGAGGTTCCAGATTACATTATCTTCCTCCAGAGAAAAATTGCCCTTTTTTCTGCTAGGCAGATAGAGTCAGAGTTGATCATCCTTATCCAACCAAGGAATAATCTGCTTGGAGGCTGGGCTGTAGTTTTACTAAGGCTCAATGAACCTCTGGAAGTTTAGTCCCCCTAGGGTGCAGTCTTGTACGCTTCCAACTAAATAGCTAATATGATCACCAGGATCATTATCCCAATAGTTCTTGAACACTAATCTTTGTTGCTTCAATGCTGCTTCCCAGAAGCTCTTGACTTTGTTTTTGTTTTGTTTCCCTCCCCCCACCCCAGCCCTTCATTCATTTTCAGAATTTAGCAGAGGTAATAAGGAAAAAGTAGGCTGTGTTTTGAATCACTTTTTTGTTTTTAATTTTTTACTCCACTCCTTTGAGATGACTAAAATTCTGTACGTTTCTTTTTATAGTAACAGAAGCCTCTACCTGGGCAGAGGCCCTATTCTCTACTTCCTTAAGCCTGGTTTTGTTGTTGTTGTTTTGTTTTTTGTTTTTTTTGAGTTTTTATTCTTTACTTCCTACCCATGGCCAAAAGTAGGGCATTTCCCCAGAGAAAAGGTATCTATCAATCATCAGCTCATATTTCCATGGTTGTTACCATCTCTGAAATTTTAGTCATTCTAGTTCTCATTAGATCAAAAATTCCCTGATGCATTTAAGCGTAACTTTTTACACGGTTATCCATATTTTCCAGTTGTTACAAACAACAGTAATATTCTACCCCCCAAGTCACTCCACCCTATCCAGAACCCTAGTCATATTTTTGTTCATTGTAAAATAAATTCCACCAGTCCCTTCAAAAGTTGTCATGGAAGACAGACAGATGGGGAAGTATTATATTAAGTAGCTGAGAAGAGCTTTGTACAGTGCAAAGGAATTTAAAATGCTACTTAGAATACTGCAAAATCACTGTATTGCAGCCTAAGCATAACGCCACAATGAGTATGCATGTCACCAGATTTTATATAAAAGACAAAGAAGAACAAGCAATATACCTCTTATTTCCAGCAGCAAATCTTGATGCATAGCCCTGAAGGAAGAGGTGTCTTACAGCAATTCTATAATATAACAAGGAAATGACACAGTGATGTACCATGTTGTTCATGTTTTGGGGGGTATGGATTTGCTTTTTCTTTTGGATCTATATACTTAGAAGATGACAGCAATATTTTTCCTAAAACATGTAAAATCACTTTGATATAACTGTCCTTATATGTACGAAATTCTTTAACAACCATTCCATTTGAAGTGCCTATTCTTCTATCTTATTACTTAATCTTGCCATAATGGATCTCATCAATCCCCATACTAGTATGTAAATGAAAGCCTGGAAATGTTTGCAACTTCAAAGTTTAACTTTTCCATATTCATTCATGAAAGCAGCCAATGAAAAGTAAGAATATAAAGTTATCTCTTTCTTTCTGGGATATATTCTTAACAAACATGATATCTGGGATGACCTTCCAACTTTTCAAAAGACCCAGTCTTTATTATATAATTAAAGAGTTCCCATCTTGCTAGTAACTGAAGATCAATGGTGATAGCCTCTAAAACTGGAGAATTTCAACTTAAAAACATAGGAGTAAAACATTGTTTCTAGAGTTTGGATTTTATGGGTTTGTTTCAAGTTACTGAGGCAGTCATAAGGAACATCATACCACATGTTTTGCTTCTAGAAATATGAGCCAGGTTCCTTGATGCTTATGGATTTCTGAATTTATGCAAAGTCCAAAACATATGGTACTGATGGTCATCTACTATAGCAGGAAAATCAGGAAATACTAAGAAAATTAATAGCATAAACTGAGATATAGAACCATAGACTAATTATCAAAGGCCCTAGGCTCTAGGCTTGGTTCTATCAATTACTAATTTTGTTACCTCCAGCAAATCATTTAACTTCTGTAACTCCACGACTTCTTATCTATAAAATGAGGCTTAAAAACTCCTAACATATTTTATGGGGATCATAATTGTTGTGAGGACCAAACGAGAAGGTGTTTTTTAAAATATTATACTTGAAAATGAGAAAGCACTATGCAAATGTTTAAGAATCAGTATTTGTGTAACTCTAAGAGGTATTTTTATCCTATTTCAGAAAACAAACTATCTTCAGGCACTTGAAAACCTCGCCAGCTTTCATTTGCATAAAATTATTATTCTAATTACAAATTATTTTCATGTATTCATTAAAGCAGGTTCATCAGGGCATCTATTAAGCAATTCTTTATTAGCTTAATTCAAATTATGTATATGAAAGTAATAAAGCTGCATTTCTCTTTCAATAATAATTTCAAAGAGTCTCCATTAATCCAACTAACTGAAGTATTACTCTAAATTGTATGCTTTCTGATTGTGAGAGAGGAAAGCCTACATTTGTGACATAAGTTCAGTGCAAACTCCAACAGTTACTGACACTCTCTTTGGTGACAATATCTAAATATTATGGACATGCTTTATGCTTTATTCTGCAATTTCCATTTCACACTCGAGAAACAGCCTATGTTTAAAAAAAAAGAAGGTTAAGTTCAAGAAACATCACTATATAATATCGAGTAACATGAAGAGACTAGAACTTACAACTCCTTGGTCTCCAGCTCATTTTACAGTCTTGATAATCCCTCAATGCCCAGCCCACCTGAATTACGGACACGAAGAGAATCAGGTAAAAAGATATTTATCTCCTTGTATTTAAATGTATCTAAATACGGAAAATAAAAGAAGCATATCTTTATGGCCTGACACCTCGTTTCTCCCCTTCCACATTCCCCCTTCCCCAAATACACCAGCATTTCTTGAGCACTCCAGGAAGCTTGCCTCTTCTGTGTCTTTGCTATTCTCTTGGCCTGGACTGCCCAATGTCCACCAAAATCCTCCCTCATCTTCGGGCTGTGAAGCCATGCCTTGCCATTATTCCACCAAGTGTTCGGCCTAGTAATGGTAAATTGTTCACGTACCTGCCTCTTCAACTAAAGTATAAACTCCCTAAAGACAAAAACAATGCCATATTCATCTTCCTATCGTCCATGGCACGCTAGAGTTTGGCATATGCTTAAAAGGCAAGGACGTGAAAGCAAAAAATGGATGAATGAATCAATGAATGGCTAGATGCTATAGAAGGCCAGGTGACAGACACAGTATTTTAAAGTTCTACAGATTGATACCTATATGCTAGCATACACTTGGCAGGAGAGCAAATTTAAATTATAAAAAAAAAAAATCTACCTAACTTATAAATCTATCCTGATGTAGAAATAATATTATCCAATCTTATCTGGTATGAATATCTTGGATATTATCACATAAAACTTGATTCAATTGTTCACATAAAACTAC
Organism: Lynx rufus; assembly: GCF_022079265.1. Taxonomy (NCBI): domain Eukaryota; kingdom Metazoa; phylum Chordata; class Mammalia; order Carnivora; family Felidae; genus Lynx; species Lynx rufus. The sequence continues at coordinate 191,901,528 of NW_025814823.1, forward strand.
TGTGGATATGAACCATTAAAAAGATTTATGTTCCATCAATAATCTGTCATTTTTCATGTGTCTCCAAGTCATTTTTTATTTTCAAAAGTCTCTAGTACCTGGACCCAGGGGAAAAAGGGACCAGCAATAAAACAACAGGGCAATAACTAAACAAAGTGTTATTTAGCCATATAACTTTGAGGTAACATAAAATTACCAAAAATCATGCTTTTGAAATATCTTCCCAAGAAATGTATTAAGTGAATAAAACAGAATATTCCTTACTTTTCTGAGTAAACAGTTTTACCTATATTTCTGCCTTCATGTACGTAGATAAAAAGCTAGAAGAATACACAATATAATGTGATGCACAATATACAAGCAGTTATCTTTGGTTGGTTAGATTACAGGTGAATTTTTTTTTAATTCAAAATATTTTCTGGACTTTCTCAATGTTATAAAAAAAAAAGAGTCTTCTGTTATTACAATCAGGAAAAAAATGCCTATACATTATTTCCATTTAACGAAAGAAAACCTTCAAAGTCTCACGCAAGAAGAACGGGGCATGATTATCCCGGAAGGAGAATCCAGTGTCCCCCTACCTTACTATGTGAACCTAAAAGCCATCTGATGCTTGCAACCTCAGCCTCTTCATTTTTAAAAAGAGGTGCTCGAGTAGATGAGCGCTCAGGAGCCATGAACCCATAAAACCCTGGAACTCTAAGCAAAAAGCAGATAGCCTTCAAGAGCCTCGGAAATCAGTTCCATCCTTTACAACAAGACAGGATATAAATATGAACCAAGTAAATAAGGAAACCAAAGTAGCAACTGCAAGAACCACAGAAATCCCCCAAAGACCAAATACCATCGCGTTACAACACTGTCACCCAGATTCCTTACACTCACAGAATGGCCCCCTGTCTCTTGAGTTGATTCCCTGAAGGTTAATTAACTTCTTGCTGTCTGGGGTATTCTCAAGATGCTAAGGCGTCATTTGGGGAGGGAATATAAAAGTTATACTAAACAATAATATGCGATTTATAGTCTGGATGTGGCACATACTGTATGGGCTTACTTTTATTTCACAGTTAATCTCGCAGCTCACAAAAGTTTTATCGGATTGGAGGCATGTGCAGTATTCCCTTTATAAAATTTTATAGTCCCTTGCTATTTTCAGGGGTTTGTTTTATAGGCACAATTTGCTGCTTTAATCTCACCCAATTGTCATGTTCTAAATCATGGTGAATAAAAATGTCTTAAAAGGAGAGCTGTGCTGAGGGTAGTACTTAATTACACTTAGTGCCTGATTTAAATGTTATCTGGGCATTGCCAAGTGCCGGGCACAGAGTAACCCAGCAGTGCAAATCTGCATAAACCGACACAAGTCATTACTGGGCCTTTAATAGCAAAAGCTCACTCGCGCTCACTCAGATCACACTCTGGCAGCATTTTGATGAAGGTGGGTCCTCCCGTCTTCCATCAGGATCAGGACAAATTAAGGCAGCTAATGAACTAGCTCCAATCGCTAATGTTCTCCAAGTGGGAAAGCACGGGTTTCATCTTTGAGCCCATCACTGAACAAGGCAATTTCTGGTACATCTCTTAGAGGAGCTTCCCTAATTTTCACTCAGCCAGATGCTACTGATGAGGAATATTAGGGTGGGAAAGGAGAGTTTCACCTGAGGAAAGGCCATTCATTCTTAGGAGTCAATTATGCTTCAGCAAAATTCAAGAGTGCTTAAAACCTGCATAGCCTATTTCTTATGCATTTTCTTTTAGGTATGTGAGGGAGAAAAATGAAAGAAGAGAATCGAAGGTGTTCTATGGCATCTCCAGTTTCAGCATGCCCCCTGGACCCGGCCCCTGGCAACATCACCCCGCAGTCCCTTTAATGAAATACTCCTTCCTTATTCCTTCTACCTGGTGTCTCACACTTCCTTTGCCGGAACCAAATACACCAACTAATTTCTGCGCCATAGTGATTGTTTCAGAAAGGGGCTTGTGAGCCGAGGCAAAACGATCCAAAGCCTCCTGAAGACTCTACTGCAGGAGAGATGTTCTCTGGCTGCTTAGGTGGCTACGTTGGGAGTGAGCGAGTCTGGGGCTGTCTGCCTGGGAGCACTGCCAAACAGAGGGACAGAGCTCACAAAAAAGGTGAAAGGGTCTAGGTCTAGCCGTGCCTAACGAAACATCACCCAGGCTTTTGGGAGTCAAGCCCATAATCCTCATTTTGTCTTAAGCTAGGGGGACTTCAGTTTCTGACATTTGCGACAGAATGAGTCCAGACTAAAAAGAGACATTATTGCAAGTGGAACAAAGTGTTTTCTTCAGAAGAGCAGCACTATCCGTCCTCCTTTTTCTTTATTGAACATTTCCTAAGTAGTACACGTATAGAGAAAGAGAGAAAATATGATCACATACTCCAAACAGATGTTGTCATCAATGACAAATATTGCTTTCACATCCCCCAAGGTAACATCAGCTAACTCCCAAAGGGCCAGTCCAGCACATAAATGGAAAAGTATATGGGAAGCACTAAATAAATGGAAACTAGCAGCAATCATAGTAATATCTGGAACACTCAGGTTATTTATACTGAGAAAGGCTTAATTTATAGCTCTATTGATCTTACGGTGGAACTTATCTTGCTATTTATAGATAAATATACTAAAGACTATGAGGATGTTTTTAAAGAGACTGGTGAAGTCGGTCTGAGTTTTCTTATGCCTTTGTGTGCATTTTACCACATATGTACACATGCAGAATAAGGTATAATGGTTTATGAGTTTTAAAACCTACATTCATGGTATCACAGTATATCCTTTTACAACTTCCCTCGGTTGGCCTGAATTAATTTTTTTTAATTTGTCCCTGTATACAAATAAATCATATATATATATATATATATGATTTATATTTATAAATTATATATAATTTATATACATAAATATATATTTCACTTCAAGATTTCTTAGGCATTTTATTATACAAATAAATCACAATTTATCAGTTTCTCTATAATGGCCTGTTAGGCGTTTTCGTTCATCAATCATTCATTAGAACAAACAGTATTATGATGAATACCCCAGTAATACACACATCCCTTATATGCAAACTGTGTGAGAATTTCTCTGAAGCATATAGCCAGAAGTGGATATAGGAGCCATATACAACTTCAAATTCATTATGTCATAACAGATTGGTCTACAAACTGGACAGATCCATTTTATATTCCCACCAGCAATTTGAATATCCTGACAATTGAGAAAAATAGAATCCTATGTGAATAAATAAAAAGAAAATAAATTCATGTGAAAAATCTCACAACAGTGAAAGAATTAGGAATACCTGACTTAAAAGCACTATGTATAACCTGACCCATTTCATCCCGCTTTCTTGTTAATAGCTGATATTTGTGTATATCTTTATAATTTTCAAACCACTTTTACATACGACTTTTTTGTACATGCTAGAGATAAGGGATCAGGAAAAAGGAAAAAAAAACATAAATAAAAAATGGGCTCTAACATCTTATTTTATAGCCAGGATCAACATTGCCCCACAAATATACCATCACATCATGTTCCTAGCCCAGATTACCACACCACCTCCACCTCCTCCACCTCCTCCACCTCCTCCTCCTTTTTTTTTTTTAGTGTTTATTTATTTTAGACAAAGAGAGCAGGGGAGGGGCAGAGAGAGAGAGAGAGGGAGACACAGAATCCGAAACAGGCTCCAGGCTCTGAGCTGTCAGTACAGAGCCCAACATGGGGCTCAAACTCGCAAACGGCAAGATAGTGACCTGAGCCAAAGTTGGAACCGACGGAGCTACCCAGGCACCACAACCACAACCACCTTCTAACTGGTCTCTCCCAGCTACAGCCAGTGGTCCTTCTCATCCAGTTGGATCATGACTCTCCTCTGCTTCAAACACCTAACTACCCACTCAATCCAAATCCTTTTAACATTGCTGGATACTGTCTGCCTGCCACATTTACCTGCCTAGCATCACCTCTTGCCCTGACCCTGAAACTCTACTCGCTCCAACATTACTCAATAGCTATTAGTTCTGCTTTTTCCTCACAGGTCTTCAGACCTGCCTGGAAATCTCTCCTGTCCATTTCTATCTACTTGCTCCAGGCTAACTTCTATTCCCTCTTTGAGTTTACAGCTTAGCTAGGACTCCTTCCAGAAAACCTACTACAACTCCCCAAATCTGGAAAGGGGGGGGGGGTGTCAAAGGCACACAGGGCACTCTGCTCCAGCAAGCCTGGCACCTAGTCCTTACAAGAGCACACTTGCCTCATCTGTATATTTCTCCCCACTGGACTGGGAGCCTTTCTAGAGCAGGAACCCAGGCTGGTTAACTCACCACTATTATACTCATGATAGCCTGGGCCAGAGAGGAGACATCAGGAGAAAGCAAGACCAAACAAAGTTGCTAACTCGATTTTATCTCTTTTGTGTTCTACTTTTCTTGTTTCTTTGGTTCGTCATACATATAGCTGCAGATTATTCCTGTAGCTTTGTTGCTATCATACATTGTATTCAAAATAATTCACACTCTTCATTTCCACACAGGGGATAGAATGTTTTAGCCTAGCTTTCCTGGTATTTGACGTCTGGAGAGGGAGATGCTTGATATTGTTGCAATGTTATTTTCAGCATGAATTAATTCTAGACTGAACAAGTGTTGTTATTAATCTGGGGCAATTAATCAGTCCTATTCTAGGTTGCTTGGTTTTATCATGTGCTACTGGTTTCCACTGTGACAAATACAGAATGCTTTCAGTGACTATGCTTTTAGACTCCATGAAAAAAAAATCCCTTCTAGATCCTTATTTCTCACTTAGTGTTTAAATTTTTATTGGTTTCAGGAGAATTTAGAATTCATCACTTACATATAACACCCAATGCTCATGCTGAAAAGTGCCCTCCTTAATGCCCATCACCCATTTAGCCCATCTCCCCACCTACCTCCCCTCCAGCGACCCTGTTTGTTCTTTGTATTTAAGACTCTCCTAGGGTTTGTGTCCCTCTCTGTTTTCATCTTATTTTGCCTTCCTTTCCCCTATGTTTATCTGTTTTATTTTTTAGTTCCTCATATGAATGAAATCGTATGGTATTTGTCATTCTCTGACTGACTTATTTCGCTTAGCATAATACCCTCTAGTTCCATCTGTGTTGTTGCAAATCGCAAGATTTCATTTTTTCTTAGAGCTGAGTAATATTCCAGTGGTGCGTGCATGCATGCGTGTACATCACATCTTCTTTACCCACTTGTCAGTCAATAGACATTTGGGCTCCTTCCATACTCCGGCTAGTGCTGCTATAAACATTGTTAGAGTGCATGTGCCCCCTTCATATCAGCATTTTTGTATGCTTTCGATAAATACCTAATAGTACAAATGCTGGGCTAGAGGGAAGTTCTATTTTTAATTTTTTGAGGAACCTCCATACCGTTGGCCAGAGTGGCTGTATGAGTGTGCATTCCCACCAATGGTGCAAAAGGGATCCCCTTTCTCTGCATCCTTGCCAACATCTGTTGTTTCCTGAGCCATCAATTTTAGCCATTCTGATAGTTTTGAGGTGGCATCTCATTGTGTTGGTTTTTTTTTAAGTTTATGTATTTCTTTTGAGAGAGAGAGAGAAAGCAGGGGAGGGAACAGAGAGGAAGGGACAGAGAGGATCCCAAGCAGGCTCCATGCTGTCAGCTCAGAGCCTCAGGGCCCTGTCAGCTCAGGGCTTAATCTCCTGAACCACAAGATCATGACCTGAGCCAAAATCAACAGCTGAATGCTTAACCAACTGAGCCACCCAGGCGCCCCTCTCATTGTGGTTTTGATTTGCATTTCTTTGATTGCATTTCTTAACTTTTAAAGATATAGCAATTCTGTAATTGGCCAAACCAGTCACCAAGCAGCTAGATTTCCTGTCCTAAACAGCAACACCAAAGGTCACTGGAATCAGGAATATGACTGTAGTATCACTTAAGAGCTCAATATTCATTTATGAATTCATATAAACTGCCCTTCAACTTTTTTTATAGTTTAGCTCCATATCACTTTAAAATGTTTAAAATGTTGACATTTCTTTCATTTGTCCTTGCCCGCCTCTTCAAGCTTTCACAGGATAGGAAGTGGGGTTTTTAATTTCCCACCAAGAGCATTCGCACTGATAGAAGTTCCCTTCTACTCATACCAGCACTTCCAGACATGATTCACATACACTGTATCATTTCATCTTCAGAACATCTCACAAGAGCAGATGCCCATCTTTGAATTTTCAGATGACAGACCTGAGGCTCGGACACGTCAAGTTCTCTCCCTTTCCAACCCCCTTCTTGCCGCCCTCCCTCTGTCTCTCCTTTGCTGTCTACTCCTTCTAACTCTGGGATCAATCCTGTGATTTTAGACAATTATTACTTATATGGAGCTGGAATCTATTTCCCTGTGTACTGTTTTTCCAAAAAATAAAAAAAATGAGACTTTAGGCTTTATTTTATCCCTTAGAACATTCAGGAGCAAGACCCTCTTGTGCACAAGAGCTCTTGCCATGCAAGAGATCCACACTCACCTCAGTCAGTTGCTAAAATTACTACTAATAACGAACTAGTCTCTGCTTGTTTAACTTACTGTCTCCCTAATTGAGCTTTAGCAGTGGTTTTTCAAACGTTCTGTGGCAGGCAAACCCTTTGTAGAAAACGAAACCCAAATGCACATTAAGAAAAAAAAAAAAGATAAAATGCTATGGTTCTGACTGAAACGAATGTGAAACACCTGGAGTTCATCTCTAAGACCCTTCCCTCTCCATCCACTTAGCCCTTCCTTCCCGTGAGACCTCCATTTCAAGTAACCAACAAGGAATCTCTGGGCTTCATGGTATGTGGGTACAAGCCACTAACTACTAATACTCTTTTCATCTTTCTCTAGGCAGATGTGGTGGGCTGAGTCTAATGATCAAGTAATCTAAGGAATACAAACATTTAGGATAATTCACCGAAAATATCTATTAGTTTATCAGTCAGCTTATAACCTATCTGGACATCAACAAACTAACAAACCCTCGAAAGAGCCATTTATTGCCATGTTCTTTCATTGGAGGGTTTGTTGGGCTCTATGATGGATGAAAATTACCAAAGAACCTGAGATAAAAAGACCCGTATGACTGCATGACCTATTTATCAGGAAGGTCTCAAAAACAAAAACAAAAACAAACAAACAAACAAAAAAAAAAAACAGAGAGAGGAGAGATTTCTCTTTTGAGAGGTTCCTAAAACTTAAGAATAGGATTTCTCTGAGTCTCAGATTCCTCATCTCTAACACGATCAAGCTAGATGATGAATAGGGCCATTTCTACAACTAACAGTTCATCATTTAATCAAATTGAAAGTTAGACTTTACCTCTCAAGGAAGCTGAATACACAATAAAAGCTGAAGTCATTCCATGATTTTATTTTAAATATACAGACAGGGTTGCCTGGGTGGCTCAGTCAGTTAAGCATGGGACTTTGGCTCGGGTCATGATCTCACAGTTCGTGAGCTCAAGCCCCACCTCAGGCTCCCTGCTGTCAGCATGGAGCCCACTTCAGATCCTCTGTTCTCCTCTCTCTCTGCCCCTCCCATCCCCTCACTCTCTCTCTCTCTCTCTCTCTCTCTCTCTCTCTCTCTCAAAAATAAATAAGTAAATAAATAGACAGACAAGCCAGAAGTATGTGAACCTTAATACTCAAACTATAGCGCTGGTCAGAAGAATGGCCAAGTCAGTACTGTGTTAACTCTAGGTGCCTGAGAAAGTCTGTGAAACACTTTGATAAGTCTGATGATTTCACATACTGTTATCTTGATCCAAGTCCTTTGGGGTCTTTTATTCTCTTCAAATGTGGGGGCAAAAAATATTTCATAGTTCCTCGTGAACACAACAAGTTTGAGAATCACTGCTATACATCAATGTTAACCATTTACTGTGAATTCATACTGAAATGTGCATTTCTAGAAATCACGTTTTCACCTTTGCACCTAGTGGAACCACATGTCACCTCCCACCATTACGGAACGCAACCTCGTCTGAGGCGGGAGTGCTCTCCTCCATTCAAATGACGCTGTACCTCATTCCCCAAAGGAGTAGCAAGACAAGTAATTGTCAACAATCATTGTAAAGGCACCAGATGGAAATTCATGGGAAAAATAAGTACATTTATAGTGCAGTGGGGGATTTCAAATTTTCCTTTCAAATAGAGCCAATTAAGATACAGGAACTCTGACAGAAGTTCCACTCCAGAGGAAGAAAAATAATGCACTATCCATGTCACTATTTTAATTGGCTCCACAAAGAGAGCATTTTCTAACCATTTGAAATCAAATCCTGCCAAGATGCATAAAATGTACTCAGTTGCGTAGACCACACAATATGACTCTGAATGCCACAACGCTTCCCAAGTGTCTTTTCAGAAAGTGACACTATCAAGTTGTTTAGGGGAAGGACCTAAGTGTTGCACAATCAGATAACCCTTCATGCCGTAATCAGACAGAGAAACCAGGAATCCAGAATTTATCTATACTGTTGCTGTGCATCTAGAAAAAAAGTGAATATAATGACCCAAATCTACTAAGAGATTATCTATATTTTATTTCAGGGTCTGAATCCCTGCAAATCTAAGAGTAGCATTTTTTTTTCCAGTGAATTAATGTATGCCCTTTAAAAATGCTTAAAAACTGCCCCAAAACACATGAATACAAAATTCACAAAAGGGAAAACATGAGTGCCCGCTACCTATGAGAAAGTACTCAGGCTTACTCTTAATCAGAAAAGTGCATACTAAAATAATTAATATAGGGACACCTGTGTGGCTCAGTCAGTTTAGCATTTGGCTTCGGCCATGATTTCATGGTTTATGAGTTTGAGCCCTACAACAGGCTCTCTGCTGTCAGCATGGAGCCTGCTTTGGATCCTCTGTCCCCCTGTCTCTCTCTGCCCCTCCCCCACTCATTCTCTCTCTCTCTCTCTCTAATAAATGCAAAACTTAAAAAAATTTAAAAATCATGAATATGATATCCCTTCATACCCACTATAGAGGCAAATATGGAAAATCAGATCATACCAAGCATTGGCAAGGAAGTGAGAGGACAAGCACTGATTTGGAGATTGTAAATTGGAACAGCTATATCCAAAGTCAATCTGGTCATTTCTAGATAAATTAAGTATGAATATTCACTATGGGTCAGAAGTCTCATATTTAAATATCTGGCCCATAGAATATCTCACATTGATTCCTAAGAGGCTTATAAGGGGACATATACAAGGATACTCAACAAAGGCAGCACTTCTGTGGCAACAGTGATCTGGAGACAAGCTAGAGGTCTATCAGTAAGCAAGTGGATAACTGAAGCTGTGGAAAACTTTGTATAGAATATAATTCAGAAACAACATACTCGGTTTCTAACAATAAGCTGGACAGACATCAAAAACATGGCTGAGTTGAAAAAAAAGAAACACAAAACAAGATAAATAATAGCACATGATTTTTATGTAAATTAAAAGCCTACAGCCTCCAAAGCAGTACCATGCATTTCATAAGAATACCTGTAAATGTAGAGATTCATAGAATCTTCAGGAGGAAGAGAATAAGCCTGGGGTTTGGAGCTGAAAGGAAATAACATACTAACACAAGTGACAGGAGTTGTTGGGCCCAGTAACGGAAATTCACTATGTGTTGAGGCGTGTTATAAGCTCACATTTCTGCAACCAAGATTCAAAAGGAGGAAACAAAAAAATAATAATAATAAAAAGTTTCTTCTATGCCGCTGATTGTTTCACTTAAATTAATCCTTCCTACTTACAAAATACCGTAGTCAACAAGAGTAAAACAAAAAATTCAGAGCATCAAATCCTCATTGAGTAACTTCTATGCATAGGACACTACTAGAAAGGCACCGACAAACTAGCCCACAGGCAATCGTCAGTTGTGTACTCACCGTGTACGAGATACCAGACTGGACAAAGGATTAAAATATGAACCCACTCCTCAAGTTCTGTCACTTTGGTTTCACTGGGTTTTAAAAATTTCAGAAATCTACGCGGAGATTATAAAATGGTGAAAGGACACATACATTACAGTAGAGATCAAGAAAGCTTATTCAAACTAAGCTTGCCATACAACTTTTCCCAGCACAGCTCAATTCATTTTAAGAGCTCTTCTTTTGGAACTACCTTCAAAGTCTCTGGCACTTTATTTTGGAAATCCTCAATGATGGCAAAGCTTATATTCAAAAGATGGAGTTCATGTTTTGGTAAGTATTGCCAAGCCATAAAATAACAACTTCTATGAGTGCAGTTCTTTAGGCTTTATAGAGTATTCTCATAAACTCTATTTTGGCAATGTGTTTCACAATCAGACAGAGAAAAAAAAAATAATGATCAAGTAGGGATACTTGATAGACACTTGGTAATAAAACAGTGAAAATGATTTCTTAATATGCCATGAAATGGCTCTACAGGCAAAGGCAAAAGCAAAATTGTTCCAAATTCATTTTAAACAATGGCTGCAACAGCCTAAAAATAAATGTAAAGACCTAACATCTAAGGTAACAAGATTAGACACTTAGGCTCTGGTATTTCTGTGTTAACTTCATTATATTTGAAAACTCCAGAGTGTTCACACAACTGCTAGATCTAATAACACTGCTGCGTAGAGCAAAAAGTGGCAAAGCTTGAAGGTCTCGGTTATATTCTTTTCTAATTATAGTAAGTTCTTCTATAATGCTTATTCTGCTTCTGCAGATGTGTTGTAATGTAATTGATACGTTAGAAAACAATTTGCATGTAACACAAGTTTTGCATTTGCATAGGCACAATTTTGTCCACCAGAAACACTATACTAGGTAAACACAGAAACTCCATCCAGGTGAACGCAGCCATACAAGAAGACACAAAAGGCACGCATCTCAAATATCTAATAGCAACTAGTTCACTGTGTGCATTATCCCACAATGCTGTGTTTCACTGTTCTTTGGTAACTGTGAACTTGCCTGTATGAAAAAACACTCTTTCAATGTCCTATTTATGTCAAAGTATCCAGATTCAAAAATGCCACAAAGTATATGCAGAAGGTAATTCTTAAATCTTGAGAAAAAACTTGAAATAAGAATTTTGAGGCATCTGGGTGGCTCAGCCCATTAAATGTCCAACTTTAGCTCAGGTCATGATCTTACAGTTCATAGGTTCGAGCCCCACATCAGGCTCTGTGCTGACAATTCAGAGCCTGGAGCCTGCTTTGGATTCTGGGTCTGCCTCTCTCTCTGCCCCTTCCCTACTCTCTCTCTCTCCCCCCCCCTCAAAAAGAAATAAACATTACTTTTTTTTTTTAAACTCGAAATAATAATTTTGAAAGCAAGAGAACATGTTGCTCTCCTGAGTAATAGGCATGAAGAAATCAGGATTGCAAACCATCAGAATCAATGTGGCGGGGGGGGGGGGGAACTCTACAGATAGAACAATTCAACTGTTGTGAATTCATAAGGACACAGAAGTAGATGAAGAGAATATTGAGCAAATACAGCAAATAACAAACAGAAAAAAAAAAATCAGAAACAACCCTTTTCATGAACAAAGAGAAAGCACCATCTATCTAAGAAGACCTTAAGCTAAAACAGAAATTGCCAAATCCAGCACAAATGGCTCATTTTAGTGCTAGTAGTGGTGGCCTCAAACATCTCTACAAATTTCCAAAACTGTCAGCTGTTGGGTGAAGCCACAAGTGAAGACAAAAACGCTGTAAAAATTTGTAGCAGTGCTACCAAAATTAATTACAGAATAAAGCTATTCATCCGATCAAATTTTCAATCTGATGAAACAAGTTATCAGTTATAAACATATGCCTCTAAGGCCCTAGTCTCAACAGCAGAAAAATATGCTCCAGGATGTAAGGCTGTAAAAGATAGCAAATGTGTATTACCCTCCTTAAACCACTTCACAATAACTCATCAGGAGGAACCCATTCGTTGTCCATCTTCAAAAGCAAATTCCAGATCTTTTTCAAGATAAAGTGCCATATTTACTGAAGTATCTGTGGACGTGGCTGTGCTGCCGTTTTTGTTATGTTTCTACCCTTTGCTTGTGATGCCCCAACCCCATTTTTACCATAAGCCCATGACTTTTATTGTTTAAATTTGCATAGTGTGGTTATTGTGAGTTCATATTGTTCTGTATTTCATATTATTGCATAACTGCCTGTATGTGACCCCCTATGTCACCATGCAGGGAATACCTGTTAATTTGATCTACTGAATAAATCTGCCATTCAAAAAACTGTCACTTCCCCAATATCAGGCATGAAATTTGATTTCTCCACAGTAGAAAGAGACACGTGACCCTGTCCAGCCAACCCGAGTACCTTGAACCCTGGGCCATCATCATATTTGAACATGAGGTCCAAATAGAGCCAAATGGAGTCCTCCTAAAGAACTATGTTTCCTGGAGCTACCAGAAAAGAACTGTCCTTATTTCTTCTGGGTCTCTAACAGTAAGAAAAACAAAAACATCTCACTGCCTAGCAGCCATCTTTGTAACCAGGAATGAAGAATAAATCCAACACAGAGTTTTAATAACATAATAGAAATTTCCGGATCTAATTTAGAAGCTAGTTTATATGCAGAGATTTTTTTTTTTTAGCAACCTGAGCCAATATGTACCTAAAAGTTTTAGCTATTTTAAAAAGAGTTTCTGTTACTGGGAAACCAAAAGTGCATTGATTAATATATGCTGCTCAGAGAAGCCTTTTGCGATGCCACAGATCCGACACTCCCCTATTATCTGTTCTACAAAACACTCTACTTCTCTTGTGGAGGAGTCATGGCACAGGTAATGGTGCTGGATTCCCCAGAGCAACATAAATTCCTCGAGGGTAGAGATTTTTGTCTGTTTACCACAATTTCCCAAGACCTCACCCAGCATTAGCGCCTCATGAAGTTTCAGTGAATGTCTGTTTAACAAATGAAGACTGAATGAGTGAACACTGGACCACTCAGAGACTGTTTGCTCATCTCTAAAATAAAAAAGCAGGTGATTGTTGCCTGCCTTTTTTTTTAATGGGGATCTCATAATCTAATGTATGTGAAAGTGCTGTGTTAGCTATGAAGCAATAATTGTTATTCATTCAGCATATACTTTGGTGCCCTAGTAAAGAGGAACATAATGGAGTTGATAAAAGCATGGGTGCAGAAGTCAGAGTGGACTGGAATAGTAGCACTGTATCTTAGTAGCTAATTTGAAACAAGTTATATATCTTCTCTGAGCCTGTCTCAGGGTTTTGTGAGCATTAAAAAAGTTAACACATTCAAAGCACCTTAATTATATTTTAGGTATGCTATGTGCTCTATCAGATACACTGATAAAGCAAAAAAGGATTCTGTCCCCAAGAAGCTTACAGTCTAGGGGCGCCGGGGTGGCTCAGTTGGTTAAGCATCCGACTTCGGTTCAGGTCATGATCTCACAGTTCGCAAGTTTGAGCCCTGCGTCAGGCTCTGTGCCGACAGCTCAGAGCCTGGAGCCTGCTTCAGATTCTGTGTCTCCCTCTCTCTCTGCCCCATCCCCACTCATGCTCTGTCTCTGTCTTAAAAATAAATAAAATATTAAAAAATTAAAAAAAAAAAAAGAATCTTACAGTCTAGTAAGAAGACAAATCATGGGGGCGCCTAGGTGGCTCAGTCGGTTAAGCGTCCGACTTCGGCTCAGGTCATGATCTCGTGGTCCGTGAGTTTGAGCCCCGCGTCGGGCTCTGTGCTGACAGCTCAGAGCCTGGAGCCTGTTTCAGATTCTGTGTCTCCCTCTCTCTCTCTGCCCCTCCCCTGTTCATGCTCTGTCTCAAAAATAAATAAATGTTTAAAAAAAAAATTAAAAAAAAAAGAAGACAAATCATGTATATAAACAACTTGAACATAAGAAAAAGTGGGTGCCCTAAAAGAGCTATGAAGTGCTATAAGACGTCACAGAGGATCATGAGAAGTCAATCATGCCAGTTTTTTCTTCTGCCTTTTTTAATGTATTACCTTTAAAAAATTATTATTATAGGGGCGCCTGAGCGGCTCAGACTTCAGCTCAGGTCATGATCTCACAGTCTGTGAGTTCGAGCCCCACATCGGGCTCTGTGCTGACAGCGCAGAGCCTGGAGCTTGCTTCAGATTCTGTGTCTCCCTCTCTCACTGCCCCTCCCACACTCATGCGCTGTCTCTCTCCCTATCTCAAAAATAAACAAACAGGATAGAAGGAACATACTTAAAGATCATAAAAGCCATTTATGAAAAGCCCACAGCTAACATCATCCTCAACGGGGAAAAACTGAGAGCTTTTTCCCTGAGATCAGGAACATGACAGGGATGCCCACTATCACCGCTGTTGTTTAACATAGTGCTGGAAGTTCTAGCATCAGCAATCAGACAACAAAAGGAAATCAAAGGCATCAAAATTGGCAAAGATGAAGTCAAGCTTTCGCTTTTTGCAGATGACATGATATTATACATGGAAAATCCGATAGACTCCACCAAAAGTCTGCTAGAACTGATACGTGAATTTAGCAAAGTTGCAGGATACAAAATCAATGTACAGAAATCAGTTGCATTCTTATACACTAACAATGAAGCAACAGAAAGACAAATAAAGAAACTGATCCCATTCACAATTGCACCAAGAAGCATAAAATACCTAGGAATAAATCTAACCAAAGATGTAAAGGATCTGTATGCTGAAAACTATAGAAAGCTTATGAAGGTAATTGCAGAAGATTTAAAGAAATGGAAAGACATTCCCTGCTCATGGATTGGAAGAATAAATATTGTCAAAATGTCAATACTACCCAAAGCTATCTACACATTCAATGCAATCCCAATCAAAATGGCACCAGCATTCTTCTCGAAACTAGAACAAGCAATCCTAAAATTCATATGGAACCACAAAAGGCCCAAATAGCCAAAGTAATTTTGAAGAAGAAGACCAAAGCAGGAGGCATCAAAATCCCAGACTTTAGCCTCTACTACAAAGCTGTAATCATCAAGACAGCATGGTATTGGCACAAAAACAGACACATAGACCAATGGAATAGAATAGAAACCCCAGAACTAGACCCACAAACATATGGCCAACTAATCTTTGACAAAGCAGGACAGAACATCCAATGGAAAAAAGACAGTCTCTTTAACAAATGGTGCTGGGAGAACTGGACAGCAACATGCAGAAGGTTGAAACTAGACCACTTTCTCACACCATTCACAAAAATAAACTCAAAATGGATAAAGGACCTGAATGTGAGACAGGAAACCATCAAAACCTTAGAGGAGAAAGCAGGAAAAGACCTCTCTGACATCAGCCGTAGCAATCTCTTACTTGACACATCCCCAAAGGCAAGGGAATTAAAAGCAAAAGTGAATTACTGGGACCTTATGAAGATAAAAAGCTTCTGCACAGCAAAGGAAACAACCAACAAAACTAAAAGGCAACCAACGGAATGGGAAAAGATATTTGCAAATGACATATCGGACAAAGGGCTAGTATCCAAAATCTATAAAGAGCTCACCAAACTCCACACCCGAAAAACAAATAACCCAGTGAAGAAATGGGCAGAAAACACGAATAGACACTTCTCTAAAGAAGACATCCGGATGGCCAACAGGCACATGAAAAGATGTTCAGCGTCACTCCTTATCAGGGAAATACAAATCAAAACCACACTCAGGTATCACCTCACGCCAGTCAGAGTGGCCAAAATGAACAAATCAGGAGACTATAGATGCTGGAGAGGATGTGGAGAAACGGGAACCCTCTTGCACTGTTGGTGGGAATGCAAATTGGTGCAGCCGCTCTGGAAAGCAGTGTGGAGGTTCCTCAGAAAATTAAAAATAGACCTACCCTATGACCCAGCAATAGCACTCACTGCTAGGAATTTATCCAAGGGATACAGGAGTACTGATGCATAGGGGCACTTGTACCCCAATGTTCATAGCAGCACTCTCAACAATAGCCAAATTATGGAAAGAGCCTAAATGTCCATCAACTGATGAATGGATAAAGAAATTGTGGTTTATATACACAATGGAATACTACGTGGCAATGAGAAAAAATGAAATATGGCCTTTTGTAGCAATGTGGATGGAACTGGAGAGTGTAATGCTAAGTGAAATAAGCTATACAGAGAAAGACAGATACCATACGGTTTCACTCTTATGTGGATCCTGAGAAACTTAACAGGAACCCATGGGGGAGGGGAAGAAAAAAAAAAAAGAGGTTAGAGTGGGAGAGAGCCAAAGCATAAGAGACTGTTAAAAACTGAGAACAAACTGAGGGTTGATGGGGGGTGGGAGGGAGGAGAGGGTGGGTGATGGGTATTGAGGAGGGCACCTTTTGGGATGAGCACTGGGTGTTGTATGGAAACCAATTTGACAATAAATTTCATATATTAAAAAAAATAAAATAAAAATAAACAAACATTTAAAAAATTTTTAAGAATTATTATTATAGTTGATGTGCAATATTACATTAGTTTCAGATACACAACATAGTGATTCAACGATTCTGTACATTATGCTACGCTCACCAGGATGAGTATTAGTTACCATCTGTTACCACGCAATGTTGTTATAATATCATGGACTGTGTTCCCTATTCTGTACTTTTTATCCCCATGATTTATTTATTTCATAACTGGTAGTTTGTACCTTTTAATCCCCATCACCTATTTCATCCACTCCACCCCCACCCCGCCTGCTCTGGGAACCACCAATTTGTTCTCTTTATTTATGAGTCTGTTTCTGTTTTTTGTTGCTGTTGTTCATTTGTTTGTTTTAGATTCCCATACAAGTGAAATGATACAGTATTTGTCGTTATCTGTTTGACTCACTTCACTTAGAAAAATACCCTCTGGGTCCATCCACATTGTCACAAATGGCAAGATCTCATTATTTTAATGGCTGAATAATATTCCACTGTGTACTTATATACCACATTTTCTTTATTCATCTATCAGGGGAAATCTGGGTTGCTTCCATATTTTGGATATTGTAAATAACACTGCAATAAACATAGAAGTACATACATTTTTTTGAATTAGTGTTTTCATTTTATTTGGGTAAATTCCCAGTAGAGGCTCTCTCTAGTCCTTTAAAAGTAAACATTCTTCTCTTTCTGAAGTTACTAAAGTATCTTCATACAAAGTAGTATCTTCATCGTCAAGCTAGTCACAGGAAACTCTTAGAAACAATGATATTAAGCTTCAATCACTGAATCTCCTATTGACATTGTTCTATATAGTAAATCCAAAAGCATTTAGATGGAAATTAGAAAAAAAAACTGTATACAAACTAAAAAAAAAAAAAGTGCATGGCTTCAATATGGACATCTCTGCCTACATGATCTTGTTCTTATATCCTTTTGACTTCATCTCCTATTATTCTTTTTCCTCATTGACTTGTCTCCAAATTGCTGCTACCATCAAAGGATTCATAATCTGCCAGGGGACCTTGGCAGGGTGAAATAATAGCCTCCAAAAATGTCCTTCATCTAATCTCTGGAGTCTGTGAATATTACCTTACATGGCAAATATTTTTGCATATGTGATTTTGCATATGTGATCAAGTTAAGGATCTAGAGATGGGGAGATTATCGTGGATCATCTGGGGGGGGGGCCTGATAGAATCACAGGGGCGCTTATACGATAAACACAGGAGTCAAAAGAGAAAGCCATAGGGGTGCCTACCAGGTGGCTGAGTCTTTTGAGTGTCTGACTTAATTTCAGCTCAAGTCTTGATCTCATCAGGAGATTGAGCCCAGTGTTGGGCTCTGCATTGACAGCATGGAGCCTGCTTGGGATTCTCTGTCTTCCCTGCCCCTCTGCCCCTCCTCCACTCCCACATTCTCTCTCACACTTTCTCTCTCTCAAAAATAAATAAATACAACTTTAAAAGACAGAGAGAGAGAGAAGACCATGTGATAATGGAAGCAGAGATTACAGTGATGTGTCTTGAATGGAGGAGGAGAACATACGCCAAGAAATACAGGTGACGACTAGATTTGCAAGTAATTGCAAGTAATCAAATTCTTCCCTTTGAGTGTCTAGAAGGAACCAGCCCCGCTGACACCTTGACTTTAGCTCAGTGAAACTGCATTTGGACTTCTGACCTCCAGAACTGTTAATAAAGTAAACTTGTGTTGGGTAACCCACTAAGTTTCTGATGATTCCTTAAAACAGCCGCAGGAAATGACAACAGAGACAGGAAAAAGTGACCCCTGTTCTTTGATTTTGGCTCTTATTTTTAATGAGAAAGAATGTTACAAAGCACCCAGATGACTCCCAACTGAGAGTTCATTTACAGATGGGTAGCAACTGGGTGAAAATTCTGAGAAGAGCTTTCTACCACAACAATTTCCTAAAAAAAAAAAGCTAAAAGGCTAACTTCCAAAAGCACAAAAATATCTTGGAAGTGACCCAGGATTTTGAGCAAAGTTAAAATCCAACATCCTCAAGCTGAAAGAAATTTTCTCATTGTCTCCATTCTTACATGTTAACTTTATGAGAAAATGCATTCCAAACCTAAGTTGAGAACTGGAGAGGTAATGCATAATCATAAAGGAGTCCAATTTTTTATCAAGCACTCTAGAAGTCCATCATCCACGTGCCTGTTATAATCTTTAAAGTCGACTCTGGAGTGAGGAGACAGGAACACACTCATTCTACTATTTCTGGACCACCGTCACCTCTCCACCCATATCCCATGCATAGGTCACATGATCACCTTTTCCACTGCCTGCCTTTGCACATGCTGTTTCCTCGCTTGCGGTGTCCCTCTTCCATTTATTAACCCCAAGACCTAGTAAAAGGCATTCAATTATATATATATATTTTTAAGACTCAATTCAAATGTTGTCTCCTTCATTAGGTTTCTTTGACTCTAAGCCCTAGACCAGCTCCCTGCTTTTTGCTCCACGTGCCATCTTGGGACAGAGTAGCATTAGGAGCTATGCCACTGTTCTGATTACTTGTCTATGCATCTGTTCCCCCAACTACCTGGAGGCCTCTCCTGGGCAATGACTATGCCCCTATTCCTCTCTGAATCCTAAATGCTCACCACTGTGCCTGGCACACAATGGGCGTGACGAATGTTGGCTAAAGAAATCAAAGCATCAAAGTAGCAACGTCAGGAAACCAGTCTCAATAACTTACACCTATCTCCGTGGTCTACTGTATATCTTCAAGACTTGCCTCCAAAAAACATTTGTTTCTAAAAATCAAACATACACTTGAGAAAAAGTTGCCACAGTGGAGAATCTACAAAACGATGTGTGACTAAAAGCTTGGCTTCCGGACTTAGACCCCCACTCAATCCACCTCTGCCACAGCCTCCACGACCTGACTCTTCTTACATCCTTTTGACTTCATCTCTTTCCCTCATTTACTTGCCTCCAAAGTGTTGCCCCTCCTGGAAACCTACCAGGTTTTCCTGAAGATAAAATGAGATAATAGGCACAAAAGCATTTGGAAATATCAAAGTGTTACACAGATAGTTGCTACCATGATGGCTAGCCCAAATAGCCAGTCTTTATAATATGGGGTAGCCAACTTACTCTGTCAATGCCCTTCCTTCCCCTGGAAGCAGCACCTTCTGATTCTGGGGCAGTTAATAGCTCCCCTCTCCCTCCCTATTCATTGGTCCAAACAAACAGGAGGTGTTGCCTTGTCCCAGGCAGAAGCAAGAGACAGAAAGGGCAGGTTCTGAAGTGTGGGGGACCCTGCGGGACCTGAGGCCCACTCTACCTCCCACGGCTTACCAACGTACATCAATATATTCCTGCTTCTGAATTTGGTCTCTGTCTCTTGGAACAAAGAGATTCCTGACTAACGTCCTTCACCACAAAGTAAAGAGGAGCAAATCCCTCAAGTTATTTCTTCACAACAATCAAATGAATAGGTTTCTCGAGCTATTTTTTAAGGAGCATAGTACGAATATTTATCAGGCCTTGTGCTTACAAACATTATACTGCATTACAGATGAATCTGGAGAAAGACAAACACTTCCATATAATAAGTAGCAACATGGCAGAGCATGGCAGGAATCCAGGAAATCCGAATGTTAAAAGGATGCCTTCAGACAAGGGACTTTGACCCTCTGGACCTTGTTTTTTCATCTGGAAGATCCCAGGATCCGTCTATGTTCTAAACTACCAACAAACATATATTGTGTGGTTCAGAATACAGCAGCACTTCCCGAACTTTTTTTCCGTCAAAAATTTAAATGTCTTTTAGTAAAGAAAAATGAAAGAACTTCTCCACGGGATTTAAATGAAAGTTCAAATATCCAGAATACTTAAGAGATCATTTCACAGTTTTTTTAAGGCAAAACCAGAGCCATCATTCAGTATATGATTAATGAACCGAAAATAGGAGATTACCAGGAAAGTTACCTTTTTATGAACTTATCCAGCTTGCTGGATAAAAACCGATAAAGAGAACTAAATTCATCCCCTGCTGAAGTGTGGCTAATTCTATAATCAATCACAGCCGCATCCTTCAATATGGCAACAAGTACTCACTGAGCAACAATTATATGCAGGACACTGTGACAGGTGCTGAGGGGAAGGCAGGAAGGGATAAACTGGATTTATAATCTCACCTCCCTGCTTAAAGTCACCCCTCCCCCGACAACAGCATTGCACTGGGATGGAAATCCACGTTCGTTACATGACCTTTAAGGCCTGACTTTGAAGACTCCCACCTTCCGAGCATCTTCCGCCACTCTCTCCCTCAACCTCCCTCCTCCCAAGTCCTATTTCAGATCCCAGTACAGCCAAGCACTTTCTTGCTTCAGGAACTTTGAATATACTCCTACTTGATATTCCATCTGCCTGGAATGTTCTACTCCCACTCGCGCCATGGCTGGCTGGCTCCTTCCCTCCTGTTCGTGAGGTGGGAAGTAAAGGCGACTTTTTCCCAATCACACTCTCTCTTCTCCTGCACCCCACCGTCATCACTGTTATTCTCTTTCTCAGCCCCGTGTTCATTCTCTTACCATGGCTTTCCCCAAGTGGTACTTGTATCTGCTTGTCTCCTTTGGCTCTGCCCGGGTGTGGGGAGGGGGCAGGGGTGTGGAGGTCTGTTTTATCCACTGCCGTATCTTCAGTCCCCAGCACGGTACCAGATACACAGGAGTCACACCATGAAGATTTACAGAATTAATGAGTGAATGAAAAAAGAAGATTCACAGAAATACAATAGCTGTAACATCAGGTAGTATACATTAAGTGTTTACAGGGTAGGACAAAAATGAGAAGCAGGTGTTTCAAGCAAAATCACAAAAGAGAAAAGCGCAAGTTCGGTCTTCCATGAGGTATGCGAAACGACATAGCTGGTGAGACTGCATCTTGTACAGTCTTAAGGGCTAAACAAGGGAATCTGTATTTATTCCATGAGCAATGGGGATTTGTTTAAAGTTTCTGATAAGGAGAGTAAAATTGTTACGTCTATGCTTTAGAAGAATCTGTCTTATCGTCGGTACAAATGTATGAAGGATAGAGACCAGAAGAGAGTCATACCAGTAGGCCAGGCCAGTGTATCACAGAAGAATAAAAGAGTCAGAGCAGGGGTTCCTGGGTGGCTCAGTCAGTTAAGTGGCCGACTTCAGCTCAGGTCATGATCTCACTGTTCATGGTTTCAAGCCCCACGTCACGCTTTGTGCTGACACCTCAGAGCCTTGATCCTGCTTTGGATTCTGTGTCTCCCTCTCTCTCTGCCCCTCCCCTGCTCACACTCTGTCTCTCTCTCAAAATTAAACTGTAATTTTTTTTTAATTTTTAAAAAAAGGGTCAAAGGAAAAAGTGAAACTACACAAAAGAACCTTTGCAATTGATTAGACAACGGAAAGCAAGAGAAGAAGAAGTAGGTCCTCCCAGGGTTATGCCAAGGTTGAAAACGGGAAAATCTGGGAAGAGTGAAGGTTCTGGGTTAGATAAGGGAGATAGTGAGTTCAACCCTGGCTACCATTTAAAGCCAAACAGAAGAGCCAGACTCCATGAGTTTGTTACCTGCAGCCATGTTCTCATTCTGCTATACAACTCTCTCTTCTACGTTGTTCTTTTTTTCTTTCTGTAATTGAATATGCATTTAGTTTTTATAAAATATGTACATTTATAAAACTGTATTTATAAAAATAATTTATAAAATTTATAAAACCTCCATTCACAGCCCAGAATATATATACCCATCATATATATATATATATATCATATATATATCATATATATATGTATACACATACATATATATATACACATATACATATATATATATTTGTGTATTGTGAATATATATAGAGATCCTACTCATCTTTTTAAGGCAGCAATTTGGTCTTTCATTGTGGTGTGGCCTTTAATATATTCAGTCAATCTCCTACTGGGGGCTCTTTAAGATACTTTCATTTGTTACTATTGTAAGCAATACCTCAGGGAACACCCTAGAATACACATCTTTGTGCAGCTGTTTGGTTCATTTCTGCAAGCACATAGCAGAAGTAGTGAATGGGTCCACTTTTCTGGAAAGCACTTACAGGAGGGTCAGCAGAATTAAGAAGGGCATCAGGGACACAGCCTGGGGCCCAGCAACTCAGGCCTTCCTTTATGAGAGGATAACATGCAAATCAAGAGGAATATCTGGGGTGATTCACTGCAAGGTCAAACAGGTCTTTCTGTACAAAAGATACAGCATTTGTCACCCCAGCCCTTCAGAAGATGAACAGTTTTCTGTAAAATAAAGCCAGAACTTGAAAGAAAGGCCTCTCACAGTTTTTCTTTTCTTTTTTTTTTTTTTTTTTTTTGGTTTTCTAATTTAGGCCCAACACCATGACTAACACTGTGTGACATTCCCGAAAGAGCCTAGTTACCTGCTCCTGGGTGCTCTCTCGGTGTTTGGTTCACACCTCAACTTAGTACTTTTCCCACCAGAGCATGACAATTGATTTATTTACCCACTTCCCAGTCTAGATTCTGAGCTTCCCAGGAACAGGGACCCTGCCTTACCCATTACTGTATCTCAGTGTCTAATTCAGAGTAAACTCTCAATAAGCATCTACTGTATGAATGAACACTTGGACAAATGTATAAGTGAGTGAATACATGAGAGGCCACACAGTAAAACTATTTCCAGTATTATTAGAAAGCATTTAGGGGGAAAGAGAGCTGCTGCTGTTGTTGCTTTAATGCTTTGCCACTATCAGATTCTCACTGCATCTCATAAAACTCAAGGAACTGGAGATCTATATAAAGAGGCAATCACTTTGCCTTCTAAGGACTGCCACATGGAGCGTGTGTGCTTCAGTCACCCTGGTGAAAATCACAGCAGGAGACCCTGTGCAAAGTGCATCCATCAGGCCCTAGCCTACCTCCGTGCAACTGCTGTTGGTCAGGAGCTGAAGCTTCAGCCAAGTGACACACATGTGATCAAATACAATGTTTAGTATTCCCACATGCAGAGAGGCTACACATGACTCATGGGAATAAGGTCATGAGAGCGAGCAGGATGGGTAAAGACTGAAACCATGCCATAAGATGGACCATCACTCAACCTCCCCTTGGCTTCAAAATGCGTATCTGTAAAATGGGCATAATGATAATGGCCTTACAGAGTTCGCAGGAATGAGTTAATATCTATAAAACTCAACACAATGCTTCAATCTCTACCTTTCAATAAATGTTCATGCAGCTAGTAGCTTGGACAAGATTCAAAAGACATAATCATAAAAGCAAATCCATTTTGACTGCCACTGTCCCTAAAATCTGCCATGGTTTAGCTGAAGCCCTATCCTGGATAAAAATGTAAACAGTTCCAGTGATATTTCTCACCACTCTTAGAAAGTTTTGCCGTCACTCTAACTCAGTACCGGTCTTTACTGAGAAATCGACAAGTCCAGTCGACCAGGCAAAACACACAACATTCTTCTCTCCAAGGCAGGGCCTCTCTCCCCTCCCCCACAAGCCACAGCCTTTGCCTTTGACATCTGCCTTTGACAATGGGTTGTGGTTCCCCAAGGCTTCTCTCTCTTTCTTACCGCCTTCCCCTCTAGGTAGCTGCTGTGTGTGACCTGTTTAAAGTCCATGTGGGAGGGGTTGGAGAGTTAAGAGGGATGAAAACTCTTTCATGGATCCTACTGTCCTTTGATGGTTTCCTGTTGCCTGCACCAGGCAGATTTTTAAAGCACTCCCTCTCTCTCTCTCTCTCTCATGCATAAGGTCATGGGTTCTCCCTGCTAGGTGCCTCCACTATGACTTCTCTTGGGTGGCTGAGCTTTTGCCCCTGGGAAGCATCCCAGCCTCTTCCAGTAGTGCGGAGCCCTCACCCTGGCATGCTGCCCTCTTAAGCAGGAACCCTTTAAAATGACCCCTGCCAATAGGCATGCCACAAGTTCTATATATCTCTCCAGGACTTTGCACCCCTTGGACCCCATAAGAGGGGAGGGCAGACACACCCAAGAGCAGCCCCCTTCTCCACAGGCTGCTTGAGTTTTCTTAGATGTGGGTCTGGCTCCAGACCTCTGCCCAAAGTGGTACCACTGATGACCTTCCTGCTGGACTTGAGGTGAGGGGGAGACATTCTCTATCACTCCCACTTGGTGGTAGGCAGGAGCCGGGAATCTCAGCACAACGTTTTCAAAGAAACCCTTACAAAAATATCTTTTTATTGTTTTTTATATTAACCCCCCTTGTGAGTGGGGGGTGTAATGGCCATTCAACTGATTTTGGGTTATCCACTTTGGAATCCTGCATATGGACCAGCGCCTTCTTTGCCCCTGTTGCATCTTGGTGCCTCAGAATTGGTGAATTTAGTGTCCTGTTACATTCATGACCACAAAAGTTCTTCTATATAGAAAATTAGATAGCCTATAAGGCTCCAGATTCAGCCAGTGTTTCTTAGAGTTTTTTCAACTCAGACCACTCCTTTATGAATGAACATTTATTTGCATTTACTTTTAAGGGAAAGTTTAAAGAAAAAATGGCCTATGATCTGATCAGTCCATTTTAATTGATGGCTTAGATACTAACTCTATGCACTTATTGTTTTCTCTCCCTGGAATGATCCCTTCACCCTCACTCCTAGGTCTTAGCATGGTTTTAAGCATGTCTGGGCTCACTGCTGTTCAGTTTCCAGCTCAACTATCAGAGTGGCCTTGACTTATAGTGTCAGTTATTTTGTAGCACATATTCACTTGCATGCACTGTCCCCAGGCATCGAATATAACTCTCCACCCCACTGTTCACTTGGCTTGGCCACAGGACTTGCTTTGGCTGTGGGACATGAGCAGACAATGATGCAAACAAAGGCCTTCACCGGGCTTGCACAGTTGGGCTTGGCTCTTTTGCACTCTAGTGATTTATCATGAAAAGAGTCTCCCAGAAGAGCTGTTGTGCTTTCCACCCGGGACCCAGAATGAACAAATACAGAGCAGACTTGAGTGCAATCTGCAACCTGCAAACCCAGATGACTGACCCACAACTTCCCAGCCATGCCCAGCCTAGATCTGCTGAGTCACAGTTGACTAGCAGAATTGAACAACAGGATAAATGCTTGTGTTAAGGCATCATTTAGGGTGTTTTGGTTTTGTTTTGTTTATTGTACGGAGCATTTAAGGGGCAAGAGTTGATGGTTATGCTATCTAAAATGGCCCTCCCTCTATTAATCTTTAACTCATTTTGTTATTTTTTTTTTAGCTCTTAGAACTCTCTGGTATTTTCTTTTCTGTGTTTTCTTATTACTTTCCGTTTCTTCAGTAGACTTAGCTTTCTGAAAGTTGGGATCTTGCCATTCTTATAGAGAGCATTACATTGCCTGGCACAGTAACCTTTCAAAAAATATTTGTGGAATAAATGACTGGATGATTAGTTATGCAACTTTAAAAAGCAGTAAGGACTAAGTGAAAGTTTAAGTCTCCATCCTGTGGTTTCTCTCCCCAAGGTAGCCTTTCTAGAATAATTTTTAGGTATCCTTCCAGGAGAAAAGGAAAGTCTATGTACATGTATAAGCACAAGGGAGAGGGGGAGGGGGTCATAATTGAGAGAGAGGGATGTTTATTGTTTTTATAAGGTTCGGGGGCTGTTTCCATACTAACGGGATCACACTATTGTTAAATAACAAAAATGCAACTGAGTAAATTTTAAAGATCTCATTGGCTTTATTAATCAATTCATGAATTGAACAGCAAGTCTGTCTAGCAAGGAGAGGGGAGCTCCAAAGGGCTACAGAAAAGGAAAGGGTTTTAAGTGAAAGAGGGAGTGGAAAAAAGGAAATTATTAACAAAGAATCCATTGTTTTAGGCAAGGTCACCCTAAGGGAAACGGAAGGGGTCTATGAGTAAATTTCCTAGCGCTGACCAGGAAATTCCCAGGTCGACTGGGTAAAGGTTACATTTCTGGGGGGCTGAAACTGCAGTCAGGTTAGGTATTAATTGGTTTACTAACTTGAGGCCTTAAAGTGACACCATTTGGGGCTTTGTGGTTTTCTTTTTAACACTATTCGCTGTGCCCTTCATGTTGTTGTTGTTTTAACTTGAAATATATGTTGGAGATCTTCCAATATCCACACTGCTGTTTGTTCACATCAATGGCACAATGATACCCCACTGACTTAATTCAGCCACTCTGCCTTTAATGAGTCTTTTTTTTTTCCAGTTCTATTTGGTTCTGTTATTACAAATGATGCTTCTGAAAACAACCTTGCATATTTCTCCTGAACGGAGATATAGCCCATCACACCAGTGACATTCTGAAACTCTGCCCTGGAGAGAGGAAGAACCCATCTTGTTGGGAATATCTAACTTTTGTGCCCTACCAGTTGAGAAGATTTTACAAGGCTTAACTCTCTATAGCTTGGTTAACAATATTCATTATTTCTCATTTCTTAGCTATAATATTATTTTCAGAATATTGCATATGAGTCTTTTCATACATTGGCAGCCCCTCCTCTCTCTAACCCTCTAAAAAGCCAGCCTCCCTGGTTGAGAATTGCTATTGGGAAACATCAGGTTCCATTGTAATTCCTTCAGCCCAGAGATTAGAAAGTCCTGTACTCCCTCCTCTTCAAAGAGCACCGTGATCAAAACACCAGGGCCAGCTACAATGGTTTTAATCCCAATAACAAGAGAGTTTAACTGAAGAATTAAATGACCCCAAACAAAACTAAGTAAAAAGAACAAAGAATCAATTCTAAGCACACGTGAGGCAGATTTCTGCTCTGGGCATGTTATCGTTTCAACACCAGTGAGCAAGCTCCAGGTGCCAATTCAGCTGCTCTACCGGCAGTGTCTGCAGGGAGGAGGGGAAAGGAGAAACTGCAAATCAACAGTCTCTTCACCTTTGCTCTGCTCCTGACAACATGAATCTCACTCACCTACCCGGGGTGCTCCTGACGCCTAAAGAAATACACATGGCTGCTACCAAGCTGAAAATAGAATGAAGAACTAAGTATTGGGAGAACTTCTGTAATACAATGAACTGTATCACAATACACAGGTATGTTTCAAGACTGTGATACAGCTGGGGGCGCCTGGGAGGCTCAGTCCATGGTTAAGCGACAGACTTCAGCTCAGGTCATGAGCTCACAGTTTGTGAGTTCAGGGTCCTTGCACTGGGCTCTGTGCTGACAGCTCAGAGCTGAGAGCCTGCTTCAGATTCTGTGTCTCCCTCTCTCTGTCCCTCCCCCACTCACACCTCTCTCTCTCTCTCTCTCTCTCTCTCTCTCTCTCTCTACGAGTAAATAAATGTTAAAAAATAAATAAATTAAAAAAAAAGTGATACAGCTTAACAAAAACCTTTAGAGCCACCATAAAGATTAAACGAGCCCCCGGCACATGGTAAGTGCTAAATAGCAGATACCTAGTATTATGATTACTACTATTATTATTATTAAAATAAGCAAAGGTACACTGCAAACTGTAAAGTACCATAGATGATAACATTATTATTAAGAGAGAGCAATTTTGTGAAAATCAAGATGTTAGTGTTTTTTATAGTGGGTTAGCAGACAGGTCAGAAAAATCACCGAAATTTTTATGGGAAGGGACATTAAGCTTCATTTCATTTAAATGTCTTTTTTTTTTTCTTTTTTTTTTTTTTTTTCCATCTGGGTAAACCTAAAGTCCAGATGTGACTTGTACATCGCCACCAGCTGGTCAGCGTTTGAGCTAGCTGGTAATCCTTCACAGTGGTCAGGCCCTGGATTTGTTTTGTCCATCCCCAACCAGCCTGGGTGTGCCCAGGAAAGGGAAGGAGCCAGTCAGGAGGAGTATAGTTGTATAGTGACACCTTGGCACAGGCTTCAGAGCCAAACACAAGAGATGCCCCCACCCCAGCTCGGCCATTTAGTGACTGTTTGGACTTGGACTTGGCCAAGTTAATTTCACTTTCCTGAGACTCAGGTGTCTCATGTGTGCTATATAATGAGGGCTCAGCAATTGGCAGGCACGATGACCATTATGATGCCGGTGGTGATGGCCGTGACAATGGAGAGGATCATAGGAAGGCTAACAGGGAGGAGGCTAAGGAGAACAGTGGAAACTGCTCGTGGGTCTCTTCCCAGAAGTTGCTTTGTCTTAAGGCAGATTAATGAAATTCATGTACACAGACAGGATAGGAGTTACCTCACAAAAAAGGTTCCTGGTCCTGGCAGAAAAGCCGGAAGCTGTTTGACCCAATGAATTTGATAATAGCTGAGGAGTAATTGATGGCAACTAAGATCTGGAGATCAACAAAAGGCTGGGAGTTGAAACCAAGTGACCTCTCCAGTGGGTTCAAGAGAAGATAAGAAAGGCAAAAGCGTGTGTTAAAACATAGTACTTCACTAGTTAATAATACATCTGATCATTTACTTCCTGATGGTGAACACCTCACCATAATTACTCTTGTCAGTGAAATATGCACACTGCTGACTTATGGATTCAAAGAATAGGACACCCTTGTCCACATGCACTCCTGTACACAGAAAGTCCTAAGTAATTAATAAAGACAAGCATCATTATTTTGCATCATTATAGCCTGTGAAGAATGTGTTACGCTCTGGAAGGAAGAAGAAAAAAGAAAAAGTAAAACAAATAAGCACTAGAGAGAAAAAGAGGCAGGAGATGGGACAGAGAGAGAGGTGATATGAATCACTTGTAACACAGTAATGTTCTGTATTAGACATAAATAAAATATTAATTTCAGCCCCTTGGCTATGATACAAAAAATATTTTCTCTGCCAAGGTTAATGTCTAAATACTACTATGCAAATTCAGTACAAGAAAGTTTGGGACAAATTGGAGGCTACGTCACATCTTGAAAAGTTTCTCAGCCATAGTTCCGTGACCAAATACCACAGGAAATGGACCACCAACTCCCTGAAGACAATGAAAGCGTAAAACAGAAGGCTATTAGCCTTTCAGAATGGATCATATTCATAAGGAGAGAGGGGGGAAGAAGCCACAATCACTCCAGACCACATGAAATGAGAAACTACACTTGGCAAATTATCTTTCTGCAAATTTTACTCATGTAATGACAAAACTCTCGATGACTTCAATCATCAAGATGTATCAAAGTTGGATACAAAGACTGTCCTTCCCCTGCCAACAGCGGAGGAAACAGTAAATTTAGGGGTGAGCACACATCTACAGAGGCGATTAGCAATGAGGAAAGTCACTTTGCCACCGATGTTCTATCCTGGCCCTACGCGTAACTCAGAACCAACCTAAACATGATGGGGAACTTCAATTCAAGGTGTTCACGTAGGAGACTCAACAGCTGAATGAGGAGCAGACACACAACACCAGACCAGAGCTGGATGGGCTGTAGAGGTCATACAAATCTACCGGAGAGTTTGAGAACAGAGAAAGAACTCAGATCCTAAAGAAGATGCACCCAACACCCTGTACAATTTGGGGCAGGTTCCTTACAGCTATTGTTGTCAACCACAGTAAGCAAAGGATGAGACAAGAAACAGCAGTGTTCACCTTTTGCTCTCAGAGATACTTGATTTCGCCACCTGGCTTTGCCATTTAGAAACTGCTTGTGGCTAAATGAGGCATCTGAGATCTCCAAGATCTGAGACCTTTCCATTTCCGAATTTACTATCACGAGCCCCATTGACAGTTATCAAGATTAAATGGGGTAATTTATACAAAACCTTCAGCACAGATCTGGCACATAGGAAGACGGATAAAAGACTGCTTAATTTGTGGGGCTATTGTAAGAATTAAATAAGTTGTAATGCAGTGCCTACCCTATAGTAGATACTCAATAAATACTAGCTCATTGTTACTATATAGACATAACAAGCCCTTGACATGGAATCTCACTCACCTACCCAGGGTGCTCCTGACGCCTAAAGAAATACACACGGCTGCTACCAAGTTGAAAATAGAATAAAGAACTAAGTATTAGAGAACTGCTATAATACAATGAACTAACTGTACAAGGCTCTAAGCCTTCCATGATTAGGTAACCTTTGTTTCTTGTTACTTAAACTTCAACCTGGGTTTCCTGTCTCCCAGCCCAGAATGTTGGCTCCCACCCTGCTTAGAAACTGAGTCAGAACACACAACCCTAAGTCAGAAGCCCCAGTGAGGCGCTGAGGACCAGCTTCCCACCTACCCCTGCACAGGGCCTTCCATCGCAGCCTGCGGCCCACAGCTGACGGATAGCCCTGGTATCAGGCACCACTTCCTGTGGAAAAGGACGGACAGACACACACATCCAGTTCTGGCATTTACCCCGGAAACCTGAGGTGTAATTGAGGTTTGAGACGCTTTGAGGAAGGGTCAGGTTGATGCTACACCCATGCCATCTTTGTGGTTGACATCTCACCACATCAGTGTGTGCAACTCACGCCTATCTCAGGCAAAAGCTTCGGGGTGAGGTAAATGCCATTTCTTGGACAGCTTCTCCAAGACGTGCTCAATAATAATGAGCTATACTTAAAAAATGCTCGGCGTTTCTCATAAACCGGTAATGTTTCTAGACTAATTCTCATCACATACAGCTGCAATAGTAGATGGGCCACAGTGACCAAAACAATAGCTAATCCTTACTGAATGGTTAATTGTGGACCAGAAACTTTATTTTCAACATAATCACACTCAATCCCTACACCAACTTGAGGGGGCCGGTGCTGAAACTTATCAGGCTTCAAGTGACATTTGCAGGACCTTTTATTGACCAACATATCAACAATTTTTGTGGGGTGTGGGGTTCTTCCCCCCACCATGGGGGGTTTCCACCCAGTGGGCCATGGGAAGAGGAGAAAAGACCAACCTGTGCAATAAAAGACTATCACCTAGCAACAAGGCAAGAGCTTTTTATAATAAAAATAAGTTTCCGGGCACCTGGGTGGCTCAGTCGGTTAATGGTCTGACTTTGGCTCAGGTCATGATCTCACCCTTTGTGAATTCGAGCCCCACATCAGGCACTGCACTGACAGCACAGAGCCTGCTTCGGATCCTCTGTCTCCCACTCTCTCTGCCCCTCCCCTGCTCGTGCTCTCTCTCTCTCAAAACTAAATAAACATTAAACAAACAAACAAAAAAAAACAGTAAGTCTCATTCCAAGTACAGCTCAAACTCCCCTCCCCCTTTCCGGACCTCCAGGTGACCTTCACATGTGTCTCAATGGGTGCACCGCATTTCTCAGGAAAATGCCTCAGTCCACACACGCTTCTGCGTGCAGATCTAAGAATGGCCAGCGTTGTTTTATATAAGTGAGATCAGCACTCTTTATTATTGCTGCCCCCACTTTATAAATGAAGCACTGAGCCAGGAAGTTCACAAGGCCACACAGCTGGTAAGTGCCAGAAGGAGCACCCGAACCCCGGGCTGGTTGACTCCAGAGCCCACACTCTTCATCATTAGATACACACTCTGTAATTGAACAAATGGCAAGATGTGAATACCAGCCAGGTGGTGAAAATTATTCCTAAGTTTAAATCACCAAACTGTAGTTCTATTGTTTTTTGGGGTTTTTTTCCGCCGTGACTATGAAAAGGAAGATGCAAATACCATTCATGTATTTAACCACCATCAATTGCGCACCAAATATCTACCCAGTACTCTGCTCATATCAGGACCATAAACATTAACAAACTGAGTGCCAGCTCCTGAGTAATTCACAGTCTGGAGGTGGATAAATCACTGTAAAAAAAAGAGTTATATAAAAGGAAATCAGTGTGTTCTCAGAAATCTTGTCAGGGTTACAAGAACACAGAAAGACCTGGCCTACTCCCCAGGCATGCCCATGAACACAGAAGGAAAAGAAAGGCTCAGTGCAAGTCTAGCCATAAAAAAGAACCATAAGAGATAGTCCTTTTTTAATTTACCCATCACTATGCATTAGCTACAGCATCCTCAGCTAGGACAACACGTTGGTTGATCTCCTGACTTACAGAGAAGGGCCAAGTATATGTTTTCCCCACAAATTAAGTGACTCCACGATAATGTGTTTCATGATGTTAGATTGGAGAGGTCTGATTCTTCTATTAGTCTCATAGAATAGGTCTCAGAACAGTACAAACAGAAATGAAATAAAGTATCGAGTCCCAGGATATGAGAATGTTATTTTCATAGTTTATGTGAATCCGCCCAGGTAGGGCACGGTAAGTTGCTAATCTTTTTGTTTTAATAAATGTGTTTACCAGCTAGGAGAATCCAGCTTGATTCAATGTCTCATAGAGCACTCAATTTTGGTAAATTAAAGTTAATAACATTTCTCCATGAGCTATGATAACATCTCGTGGTGAGTCACAAGGAAAATGCACCGAGTTGTATGGAAAGGTACCAACAGGAGCGTCGTGCACCCCGGCAGTCTCTCGCCTCGAGGACACAAAGGTTAACGTGTGTTCTCATCACAGTTCAGAGGTAGGTGGCTGTATGTCGCCCACTTCTTTGGATTCTATCCAGCTGTCATGGCTGCAAAACTGGGCTGACAGTAAGCCAAAAATCCTATCTAGAAAGACATCAAATGCAGAAAGTCGAGGGAGAATTGTAAGTAGAAGGTTAGAAATAATTACAACTACTACTAAGCATGAAATTAAGCCGTATGCAATGAAACGCATTATTGGTAAACTTTCAGTTATCAATTAAAGCTAGAAAAACTCCATTGCCTCTCGCCTGTCTGTTGAAAAGCATAATTGAAGCTCACTTTTGAACAAAGTTTTTTAACGCTAAGAAGTGGTTTAAAAATAGAGTGTTTAATGGTCCACTTTATAATTGATGTCATAACATACACTGCTCCAGAGCCAACACAATACACTGCAGTGTGATCATTTGCATAATTGTATAGTTCTCTGGGACTCCGTTCAAATTCATGTTCCCTCCTCTCTCCTACTCCCTCATGCTGGTGATTGGAAGCAGGGGATCTCCTCCCTCTGTGCCTGTGTGTCTTAACTCTGCAACTCTTGCCCATTTAATTAGTCCTCTTTCTGTGGTGGGTGTCAAAAATTGTAGGGCAGGCTGTCGATGGCCATCTTGCTCTGTCTGAAGCCAAACTCACACTTAATTATAGTCCCTTATACTTGAACCTTTCTCCATTTACTCAATGTTCTCATTGTCCATGATCTCATCTGGCTTTCACAACATCTCCATGGGAAAGACAGGACAGAGATTATGATTCTCAGTTTAGAGATGAGGGGACAGAAGATGAGAGGAGCACTCAAGGCCATGTTAGGTGAACAGCAAGCTTGGGATTGAAGATGCCAGTTCATTTTTTTCTAGAATATGTTGCATGCCTCGTAATTCAAGAAGTGTTTTACCCTGGTACTTCACGCATGGTCTGTAAACTCAAGTAAGGAATATGAGTGAATATTATGACTGAATCATATCGGTGCAAGACAGCAGGGAATGGTGGGGACTATGGCGAAGTGGTAAGCATTTGGGGAGAACTCTGTCTAAAAAAGCATGCCAATTCAAAACAATTTTAAATAGGATATGGGTCAAAAGACAATACACTTAAGGATGGGTAGAAGAGGCCGTAAATCTGGACCTTGAGCAGGCGGTGGTGATTCCTGCATTATACGTATTCGTCAGTACATATCTAAGGAATAAAAGCTCCCAATGCACACAGAGGCACACCTGGGAACCATATTCCTCCAACAACTGAGAAATGAATTCCCAATAGGAAACCTGTCCTTGGTCTTGAGGCTTCACAGTCTACTGAGAAATGATGGGCAGACCCATCAAAACATCACCCCCTCAGGGAAGCCACTCTTCAACTCCTCCCAGTCAGAGTTAGGCAGGTTTTCTTCAGAACTCTCCTAGCCCTTTGCACACACTGGGATGAGAAATAATTCTGTGTGCAATGCAAGAGAAACTGTGTAGCGATTTTGCTTCTAAATTTACCTTAGCATAAAGCCTTCCTGGCACTCAATAATGTTTGACCGTGAATTACAGAAGGTTTCGATAAAACTCAAGTCCTCTGAAGGCAAACAAACAAAAGGAAGAGAGGTAGTTGAGATGAGACGGTTTCTGGCTGTAAGAGGAGCGACGACACTGAGCACTTATTCTAGGTTCTTCAAGATGCAGCAAAGGCTAGAGGTTAAGGGCATGGTATTAGAGGCAAGGAAACCTGAATGCAAATTACGGCACCGGTTCCAATGTGCTGCGTTATAGTAAGCAAAGGCTCTAAAAATGCTCCGCGCTTCATTTTCCTCTTCCATAAGAAAGGAATAATGATGCCCAACTCACAGTGCCATCACAAGGATTCAGTGTAGAGTAAGTGTTCCCTTCATTCATGATTTAATTCATTCAGCAAATATTGATGGAGCGTCTATGATCTTAAGGCAACTACTAGGTGCAGAGGATACAGGGCTAGTCCTTGACCTCATGCGGTTTTCATTCTAGCAGATAAGATGGAGATTGATTAAATAATCACAGAAATCAATACAAAATTATAACCATGATAAGTGTTTTGAGGGAGACATTTATGGCCCTATGAGATTGGGGGTGGGGGAATCAGACCTGACTGGGGAGGCTAAGGGTCAGGGGAAAAAGGAAATAGCTGAGGGTACCTGGGTGGCTCAGTCGGTTACGTGTCCGACTCTTGGTTTGGGCTCAGGTCATGATCTCACGGGTTCATGAGTTCAAGCCCCGCATTGGATTCTGTGCTGACAACACAGAGCCTGTTTGGGATTCTCTCTCTCCCTCTCTCTCTGCCCCTCCTCTGCTCACACAGTCTCTGTTTCTCTCAAAAATAAATAAACTTTAAAAACATTTCTTTAACGATTAAAAAAAGGAAGTAGCTGGAGAGCAGAAGAAATCTGAAAAATGAGTAGGCATTCATCAGTTGGGAACAGGAGAAAAGACTGAGCAGAAACACAGCCTCGGTGAGGGTCCCCTGGGAGACAGTGAGTCAGAGTAGGACACATAAATTATAACAAAGTTAGGATACTTGAGTGATGCAAGCCATGGGGAGCATGGCTGATAATACTGAGGTTAGGTAGCAGAGACCACACCATGCAGAAACCTGTGGACTATTGCTTTTTTGTATGTTTATTTTTGAGAGAGAGAGAGTCGGGGGTGGGCAGGGCACAGAGAGAGACACACACACAGAATCTGAAGCAGGGTCCAGGCTCTGAGCTGTCAGCACAGAGTTGGACACGGGGCTCGAACTGACAGCCACGAGATCATGACCTGAGCTAAAGTCAGACGTTCAAATGACTGAGCCACCCAGGCGCCCTGGAGTATGAGCAATGAAGAGCCTTGGAACTGGTCAGATCATATTAACTTCAGAAATCTATCACTCTAGCTATATGGCATGTGGAGAATTAGGCATTGGGGGAGGGGGCGGGAAGTTAAATGGACATTATGTTCCACCAGATAATAACAAGTGGTTCTTTAGACTACAGTGTTGGCAATGAGACAAGGAAAGCGGAATAGGGCTTAGTGTTATTTAAATAACCCTTGTTATTATTGCTGTTACAGATATTACATGCATTATCTCATTTAATCCTCATAAAATCTCAGTAGAGAAGACCACTAGTCTCATTAAGTATAGAGAAAACAAGATCTTGAAGAGATCATGTGGTTTGCTCAGGGTCAAATGGTTGCCCATAGGCTTGACTTCAAAGTACTCTGCACTATCCCAAATTGCCTTTGGACAGGCAGGCTACAAAATAAAGGTAGTAATGCCTTAGAAGATGGCACCAAGTGAGTCAAAACTGTAACATAAGAGGGGCGCCTAGGTGGCTCACTCGGTTAAGCATCCAACTCTTGATTTCAGATCAGGTCATGTTTTCACGGTTTGTGAGTTCGAGCCCCACATCGGGCTCTGTGCTGATATATGGGGCCTGCTTGGGGGTCTGTCCCTGTCTGTCTGCCCCTCCCCCACTTGCTCTCAATCTCTCTCTCAAGTGCCCTCTCTCTCAAAATAAATAAAAATAAAACTTAAAAAATGTAATATAAGAAAGGGTTGAGGGGCGCCTGGGTGGCGCAGTCGGTTAAGCGTCCGACTTCAGCCAGGTCACGATCTCGCGCTCCGTGAGTTCGAGCCCCGCGTCGGGCTCTGGGCTGATGGCTCAGAGCCTGGAGCCTGTTTCCGATTCTGTGTCTCCCTCTCTCTCTGTCCCTCCCCCGTTCATGCTCTGTCTCTCTCTGTCCCAAAAATAAATAAACGTTGAAAAAAAAAAAAAAAATTTAAAAAAAAAAAAAAAAAAAAAAAAAAAAAAAAAAAAAAAAAAAAGAAAGGGTTGAACCTTGGCTTTTATTTGAACAAAAGAATGTTTTTTGTTTTTTTTTTTTTATTTTAGAGCCTTGATCTGCATCACAAACAAATATAGTCATTTCAAAGTTATATAGCAATTTTGAGACAGAAGCTGTCAGGGTGCTCATGTACATAGATCAAAGAGTACCAAAAACAAAACAAAACATGTGCACTCCTATCCACTGACAATTTGTCAAATTCAAAAATGTAGAACTCCTGTTGGTGAATATTTTTACCACCCACTTCCCTAAAACCATGCAATGGTTTCTTATTATCATCATTGAAAATAAATGTAGCCATGATTTAATTTTGTGTACATTTTTTTACGTTTTTATTTCTTGATTTTGTGAGAGACAGAGACAGCACAAGTGGGGGAAGATCAGAGAGACAGGGAGAGAGAGAATCCCAAGCAGGCTCCGTGCTGCCAGCACAGAGCCCGCTGCAGGGCTTGAACCCACGAAGCTGTGGGATCATGACCGAGCAGACACCAAAAGTCAGACACTTAGACTGAGCCACCCAGGTGCCCACTAATTTTGTGTGCATTTCATCAAGACATTTTGTAGTTGAATTTACATAGTGAGGTGCTAAGCAGGTCTAAAACTATCAAAGAACCACTTTGGCGAAAGACAGAAAGAAAGACAGAAAGAAAGAAAGACAGACAGACAGACAGACAGAAAGAAAGAAAGAAAGAAAAAGAAAATTCTAAATGTGAAAGCGTTTTAGTTAATCCACAAAGGTGTTACCATCTCAATTACATCTCAATTACATCATCTCAATTACATTCACAAGACCACCCCTCTTCCTTTTACCAGAGAGGTTACAAATTCAAATGCTTACAGAGCCCCATCAGGGACAGCAAATGTATACAACAGTCTGGAGGAGTAAGGGCTGTTATAAGCCAGTGAGCACAGGTCCCACCTAAAGGGCAATCCGGTTTCACTGAAACACACTTCCGTCCACTGAACAGCTTCTCGGACTTACATCTAACTCTGGCCAAGGGCCAAAAGTAGCCCACGAACACCAAGGTGTTAAACTGAGAAGGATCCCTCACTGTTCACAAACCATTAAGCACAGTATCTTTTAAAATGTATTTTGTAATGTAAAGTATGAAGCTGTTTTAAAATTCTCATTCTTCAAGAAAACTGTCATTTTAAGACGCTGTTCTATAAATACAGACTAGGAACGGAATCTTTAGAGAAATACTGTTCTTCATACATTAATTAAAAGGGACAAATATGGGTTATTTTTTTTCCTCCCGAACGAAATGCAGCCTTTAATGCATCTCTCCAGGGTGGTTTCCTTTTACCATCTAGCAGATATGGGAAAATTACATGTGGAACATGCCAGCTCTGGTCTATGTTTAAATAAACTCTCTGCCCTATGGTGGGACAAGATGTAAAGGAATGAGTAATACATTTACTTTCTGTACATTCTTGGAACAATCCTCACACACCAAAACTATTATTTATCTAAATCATGTAAAAAATATCTTTTCTATTTGCAGTACATCTGTACGTTCATTTTGATGGCATGTGATTATACAAAATCATTACAAGCACCCAGATTCTAATTGTAACAATGATGGTTTGCTTCAAAACTTTTCAGGTTCCTAGCCCTCTTCTTCCCAAAGTCAGTTTAAAAGCTAGAATCATTTTAGAATCTTTAAGTGAAAGAAATGTTACTCTCTCAGGCCAAACAAGCATGAATCAATATCAAACAGCAGCAATAACTAAAGTCATTATAATTTCAACAAAAACAATTCATGCCAAAGTCACCTGAATTTTAAATAAGCTTACTTGTCTTGCAGAGTAATAGAATTCCATAATTGTGAAATCTATAGGTTTTGGTAACAAAGCTGCCAAAATACTTTGATAAACTTACGGACAAGAAGGAAAAAACGTACGGTAGATTATGATAAGATTAGGGTGGTAAATGTATATCAGGTCAACCCACCATAGACAAAGAACTTCAATTTATGACTGATACAAAGATCAGAGCTTACAAGAATGAAAGCATCTCTCAGAGTGTGCCCCAAGGCTCTGTTTTGCTGCCTCCCCCTATTGTGCATCCTCTTTAAAAAATCTTTTGGGGCACCTGGGTGACTCAGTCACTTAAAAATCCGACTCTCGATTTTGGCTCAGGTCATGATGTCACGGTTCAGTTCATAGGATTGAGCCCTGCGTCAGGCTCTGCACGGACAGCATAAGCCTGCTTAGGATTCTCTCTTCCCTCCCCCACCCTGCCTCTGCCCCTCTCCCGCACAAGTGGACACGTGCACACTCTCGTGCTCTCTCTCTCTCAACATAAACTTTAAAAAATCTTTTAATTAAAAAGTAGGAAAAAGTCCTAGAAGTCCAATCCTGCTTGTCAAATGTATGCATGGCACAAGTTTCATACAATGATTAAAATTTTGGAGTATCAAAGTGATCTAAATAGATTAGAATACAGGGCCAATACCACAAATAAATGCTTGACAAGGTAAACGCCTATTTCTACATCCGAGCTCAAAATTAAATCCATTGCCAAATCATCACACAGAGAAATAATTGGATAATTACTCAGAAGGAACGGAGGGTTACACATGGATCCAAGCCCACCTTAGGCTGCAAGGGAGAAGGCAGCATGAGGGGGAAGGAGGAACATGTGGGGCAGAGTTTAAGACCCCCCCCAGCTGTGAGGCTTGCAAGCTAGGTGATCCCCGAACTTCACTTAAGTCAGTTTCCTTCTCTATCAAATGGCGATAATAATTATTGCTTAAAGAATAATGACTAAATAACATAGTGAACATACTAGGGATATTAATAATAATGATAATAGCATCTATCACCTATTTGAATCATTAATTACAGGCACTATCACATTAATCTGTCTTCTGTTACAGTGTTTGGCACAGAGCAGGTGTCTAATAAACTATGGCTCCCATTATGAACTAGTTGGCCTTACAACGTTATCTGGGAGAATCACTCATAAGCATGTCATTAAAACATCCCCAAAGTTCCTGACTCTCGACTCCAGAGTCCAGTATCTGCAGCAAGCCCCAGAGACCCTGGCCCTTGTGGGGACCAGTTCTACCACAAGTCATGTCTAGAATTTCTGAACCTTTTAATGTAGGGCCCTCCTTTAGAACGGTTTATTTTCTCTGCTCATGATGGCTCAGGAAGTATGGCAAGACTTTCTCAGTGGATGATCACATATGCCTCTTGACCTTTATCATCTAGGGGTACTTGGAAGAATGAATTTAATATTATGGCATAGACCACATTTTTGGTCATATTGTTCCCAACATAACCTCAAAAATATGTCAGAAATCTATGTGGGTCTGAGTGATGTTACAGTGAATCAAAACTTAATTTTTATCTATTGGGTAAGAGATGTTATTTTGGAACACTTTGGGCTACTCTGATCAGGAGAAATTTAACATTTGGAGAACATTTAATTTAGAGAACATCCAGAAGAAGGTAGCTGGGATTATAAAGGCTCTAAACATCATATCTTAGGATGAATAGTTTAAAGGCTATGAATGTACAACTCATGAAGCCTGGTTGGGGTACGGAAAAATTGAGGAAAAAAGGGCACTCTCTCAAAATGTGTGAAAGGATTCCCTGTGGAATCACGAATAGCTGAACACAAGCTATAAGCAGGAGAAAGGAGCTCTGGATAAGTAACCTAAGAACAGTGAGGTGACCAACAATGGAACCAAGCACATTAAGTTCTAGAAAATTCTACATCACTAGAAATATCTGAGCAAAGGCCAAACTACCACATGCTAAGACTGTTGTAGAACGAATACCTCCCACCCGCAATATAATTTTAGATCACAGGTTTCAACCAAACACCCCCACAGACAGATCAGATTATGTTCAGTTTGGCCCTCCATGCTATTTTCCTCCTAAGATGAGTTGTGTAAACATATTTAAATTTAAAACATATAAGTAAAACTCCATACTTCCAGCTTCCTTTGAAAATCAGAAGATGAGGCAATACTCATAGCCAGACTGTGACAATCAGCTGGAGTCTGATTTTGATGGTCTCTATCATACTCTGTGGCTGATGCCATTTGCTTTCATATCTCCTTGGGATTCCTAAATTAAATGATCTCTGGATCTTTTTGACCCAGCACGATTCTGTAATCCAAATGGGAAGAACTCTGGATTTTGAACCAGAAGGTCCATATGTTGTCCAAACTGACTGAGTTTGTGTCCCTGGACAGGAGTCCTCCAGTCTGTGTTTTTCTAATAGGGGTACGATGCGTTTCCCCACCATCTCATAGGATTGCAGTTAAGAATGATATGAAATCATTTCCGCAAGCAACACCACAGCACTTATCAATGTAAGATACTATCACCAAACACACAGATGGCTTCCTTATTCATTTCAGGAACAGAATGATATGGCTTTAGATATTTTCTTAAAATAAAAACAGATTTGGGGCGCCTGGGTGGCGCAGTCGGTTAAGCGTCCGACTTCAGCCAGGTCACGATCTCGCGGTCCGGGAGTTCGAGCCCCGCGTCGGGCTCTGGGCTGATGGCTCGGAGCCTGGAGCCTGTTTCCCATTCTGTGTCTCCCTCTCTCTCTGCCCCTCCCCCGTTCATGCTCTGTCTCTCTCTGTCCCCAAAATAAATAAACGTTGAAAAAAAAAATTTAATAAAAAAAAAATAAATAAAAACAGATTTGATAAATATCTGAAATACCTATGATTTGAAAGGACCTAGATGAAATTACTAGAAGGCCTGATGAAAACAATAAAAATCCTGCAGTAAATTGTGTGTGTGTGTGTGTGTGTGTGTGTGTGTGTGTGTGTTTCACATCTTTAGGTTGAACAAAGTTTATTAATGTATTTTGTATCTGCTTTATACCACTTTGCCTACAGGAGCTTAACAACTTGACTTTTTTTTTAAGTTAGACTAATATATATGGAGAAAGGAAGGCAGAACACTGTGACAATTTCCAGAAATTTCAAACAAACTTGACACTGAGAAAATAACACCACTCCTGAATGACTCATGCTAATTGCTGCATACATCACACGCACTGGATCATTACAAAACTCTCCATTTTCTTATATCTGATTAGAGATGGGGATTGTCAGAGAATCACTGGAGTGAAGCTACTAGAAGGAAGTGAGCTACAGAGTAGAATTTTCTGCGTAGATACTGCAATCATCAAGAACTATAACCGGAGGTGTTTTGAGGAAAGACAGTGAGCCAACCAGGATCTAAAATCTTTAAGAATTCAAGAGCCATGACCTGGGGATCTGTGAACTACCATACCGAGGGACGGTAGCTGGTAATAGTCAAGGGTTCAAACTTTAAATCAAACAGCACATAGAAAGGCCCTATCCTCAGAAAGAACAAGAGGTTGGGAAAAAAAAAACAAAGGCCAGCACAGCCAGTGAGAGGGAGAGACAGGTGTGAGACAAGATGGAGAAGTAGGGGAAGGATTTGATTCTTACCCGAAGACAAAATAAAAAGAACAGAATAATGTTAAAGTAGCCAAATGTGACAGGATCAGATTTGCCTTTTCTTTACCACAGCAATAAATGGTCAGGTTGTACAGTTGTTTAGGAATGTTAAGACTCTAGTTAATTAGAGGTAGGGAGAAATTCTGAGAAATGTCCGGGAGAAGCCTGGGTTTTTGATTTGCCTAACTGGAGCCATTTTACCGAGATAGAGAAGTGGAGAGTAGCAACACTAAGCTAGGGAAAAACTCTAAGACTTTGGATAAGAATAATCTTGTTATAAGCTTGTAACACAGAATATGATAAGTGCTATAATTTAGATATAACTACCTTATGTTATGGTAGACTGTGAAGCCAGAATACGGAGGTTCAAATCCCAGCTCCACCATTTCGTAGCTGGTAACTCAAGCTAGTAGTTAACCACAACACCTTCAAAATGGAAAGATTCAGACTTCACAAGTGAGAATAAAAGGAAGGAAAAGACTGACTATTCTGCATCCGTCATTACAAGGAACTGGTTTGAAACTCATACAAATTAAGCAAGCAAAATTTAAAAGCCAGCTAATCAGTGAGAGTCTCCCCTTCCCAACGTCAATCAACTCCAATAACCACACTTTCTCAGATAAAGGGTAGCCAACTACCTAAACCCTCTGCTTCTCAAAGCCAGGTAATCTCTGGACCCCACTGGCCATGCACCTCTCCGAATGCATCCCCTGCCTCTCCCTCAAGAAGACCGCGATCATACACGACTTGGAACTTCATTTATTTTCCTTCCTCTCAAATATATTATATACATATAAGCAATTTAGTGGTGCTTATTCTCGAGCAAAATGCAAAAATGTTATTATAAATATCATACCATAAATTATGTATTTCTTATTTTTATTTTTGAGAGAGAGTGTGCACACATGCATGAGCAGGGGAGGGGCAGAGGGAGAGAGAGAGAGAATCCCAAGCAGGCTTCATGCTCGGCTCAGAGCCCAACGATGGACTCGATCCCATAACCCTGGGATCATGACCTGAGCTGAAATCAAGAGCTGGATGCTCAACCAACTGAGCCACGCAGGCACCCCATAAATAATGTAATTATCATTCAACGTTTTGATCTCACTACTCATCTCTAGGTTAGCGTATGTAGTCACAACTCACGTGTTTTCTCTGCCATGTCATCCACTGCATAAATATTCTACAACTTATTTATTCACCCTCCTAATGATGGGCAGTTTGGTTATTTCCATTTTTTTACTATTATAAATAATGCTTGCATGAATATTCTGGTATGTGTCAACTGCATCACATAAGCAAGAGTATCTAGAAGACATACACAGAGTAGCAGAA
Organism: Lynx rufus; assembly: GCF_022079265.1. Taxonomy (NCBI): domain Eukaryota; kingdom Metazoa; phylum Chordata; class Mammalia; order Carnivora; family Felidae; genus Lynx; species Lynx rufus. Next base: position 191,945,041 of record NW_025814823.1, read on the forward strand.
CCGCTGGGTCAGAGAGGACACCAATGTCTAACTTCACAAGAAAATGCCACATTTCTAAATGATGGCCGTTGATACACTCAAAGCAATGTATTAAAGTCCTCCCCAAGGCTTCATATGTTAAGGCATCTTTATCTGTTCTAATCAAGCAAGCATAAACAACATTTTATTGATGTCTCATTTTTCATTCCCCCAGTTACTAATGAGGTTTTGCAACTTTTCATACATTTGTTATCATATGTCCTTCCCGGGGTGCCTGGGTGGCTCAGTCAGTTGGGCATCCGACTTCGGCTCAGGTCATGATCTCATGGTTTGTGAGTTCAAGCCCTGCATGGGGCTCTGTGCTGGCAGCCCAGAGCCTGAAGCCGGTTTCAAAGTCTGTGTCTCCTTCTCTCTCTGCCCCTCCCCAACTTGTACACTGTCTCTATGTCTCTCAAAAAAATAAATAAATGTAAAAAAAAATTTACCATATGTCCTTCCTTTTCAGAGTAACTCCTACTAAAGTCCTTTGGCCATTTTGCCATTAGGTTATCTTATTCTTTTGTAGTAGCTTTTTACATATGCTATTCACTACTTCTTCATCATTTACATGTGTTGCAAGAAAATAAAAAATAACTTTCCAGTTTGTGGCTGATCTCCTCACTTTACATATATTTGAAGTAATATAAAACAAAGGAACTATAAAGTCAACGGTTTCTTTTGCAATGTCTAATAAAACTGGTAAGCAGCTAATGGGATCCATGGGGGGGGCAGGAGAGAGGAAGATGGAAGGCAGATTATAAAGCTGTCTGGGAGTTTGATTCTGTGGTTGATTAGACACACATTCCTATTGTCTAGTATTTTGTTTATTTTCTTCAAAAAATACACAGGTGAGGAAAAACAGCCTATTATTTAACCTTGTTTACAATTTACCAATTTATTTTACCTCCCATTCCACCTTCTCTGTACCAGACTTTCTTTCTAGGATACTTTTCCTTTGTACAGTTTCCATAGTGAAGCTCTATTTGTCTGGAAATGTCGTTTATTTTGTTCTTATTATTAAAAGGGTAACAAGTCTTGCTTGACGGCTTATTTTCTCTCAGGTGTTTGAAGAGACCCTGCCAGGTCTTCTTCTTCCACTGCTGTCAAGGAACAGCCTCCCGTCCGTGTTGATTGTGGTTCCTTTGTAGATGACCTTTGCTCTCTAGATGCTTCTAAAACCTTCTACCATTTGTATGTTTACATTTCGCTATGTTTTGCAATTTCACCACAACATGTCTCGGTATGGACTCATTCTTTATTTTTCTTGCTTGTACTTTCTGTATCTGGGGATTGACATCATCCATCGGTTTTAGAAAATTCTCAGACATTATCTCTTCAAATGTGTCTCTCCTCCATTTTGTTCCTTTTCTGGGGCTCCGATTAAGCATATAACAAACTTAGTCTGTTGTTGCAGGCTACCATTTTAAATAACTGCCTTTAGGGGTTCCCCGGGTGGCTCAGTCTGTTAAGCATCTCTTGGTTTCAGCTCAGGTCATGATCTCACGATTCATGGGATTGAGCTTACGTGGGGTTCCACGCTGTCAGTGCTTGGGATTCTCTGTCTCCCTCTCTCTCTGCCCCTCCCTTGCTTGCTCTCTATCTCTGTCTCTCTTGAAATAAATAAATAAATAACTGCCTTTATTCCTTTGACGATTCATCTCTATTTTATATTCTACATGTGCTAATTCCAATAACTAAAAAAGGGGGGGGGTATTTTCTGTTTTGTTTTATGATATCTCTGATAATGGCTGCTTTTCTTGTGTGTTTTTATCATCTTTGATTGTCGGATCACTTCTTTATCTTTACCCATGGGATTCCTGTAGTCTCAAATAAGGCATGCTTTCCTTAGAGAGGATTTGTGGTTGCTTTTGCTGAAAGCCGCAGGAGGCTACCAACCTAGGACCATTTGGTCCCCTTCTGGTCCTGATTTCATGCAGGGGTCAAGTTCTCATTTCTTGTTTCCAACCGGCTTACTCAAGGCTGATCCTGAGATACAGAGCTTTATGGGTATTTGCCTCAGAACAATTCTCGTCATCCTCACTTGTTCCTTGCTCAGTACGTTCTACTTGAATTTCTGCTCAAGCTTTGTGTTTGTTTTCTTTGGGGTGGTGGTTGGGTATTTGGAGAGTTAGGGATTTCCCTTACTCCAAATCTAGCAGTGCATTAAACCTAGGTTTAACCATGATCTAGGTATTTTATACCTAGACCCTTTGAGACAGTCTGCCAAGTGAAAGCATAAAATAACTATTTTTAATTTACTGTTGTAAGAGTTCAGTTGATATAATCTGGGTCATATAAAACTGTTCACTATCCATTATATGGTGGCTCTCTGATGACACGTTAGAAATGCCATCCAATTATGTCACTCCTACCTAATCACTTCCTTCTCTGGATCCTAGAGAATTCACTGTCTACAAGCATCCAGTTTAAGTCTTAACTATAAACAATAGTTTATCATTCTCAATATGCTCTGGGTAAGTGTATGCAATCTCTAAGTTCTCCAAAGACAGAAAGCATGGTCTTTACTTGTCTTCTATTCTCCCAGGACCCCAAGGACAAAAGTTCTTTGACCAAAAAATAATTGTTGGTAATTTCATGTGTTAAAAAAGAAAAGTTCACACAATTGAGTTAAAAATAGAATTCTTGAAAACAAGAACAAAAGAGACACAATTACAGATCTTCTCTTTTCCAAAATAATTCATCCATTTATCACAAGTAAAATCAATGATGAGAAATATAAATACCCAGCCCCCTTCTTAAAACTACAATTTAAACTGTTCACAGCAAAACTTCCTGGAGGAGGTGGGAGGGGAAAGGGTACCACCAATGCCTTGAAGGAAAATGAAACTCTTAACTTTGCACATAATAAATTGCATTTGTTTCTGTATGAATCTCCCTCTCTATCACATTCTTAAACAAGTGATGGGAAGCAGAAATCTATTTCCTCCTCCAAGAGGAACAACCAAAACAGACCTAATGATACAAGCACAATCCCTTAGTGAATAAAATTACAAACAGTCTAGCTACTCGGGTCCAATTTGTAATCAGAGCATCAAGCCATACTGTACGAAAATGTCAATTCTGGCGCAGCCTTGATGAGCTAAGATTGAACGCAGGGGCCAGTTTATCATATTCTCCCGACTGCCCTCTTTTAAAGCTGGCAGGTTCAATTTGAGTACAAAAGGGTTTTCAGTTTGAGGGATTTTGCATCTGAAAAGGAACCACCGGACTGATAGTGTTTTTCACGGCTATGTTATTTTCTTAACAGAAATAAATGCACAGTAAACATCCAATATAAATATTTTCTCAAAATCAAGTAGTCCTATATGTATGTTTCCATAACACTCTTCCCTGGGATGTATAAAAATAAAAATCTTGCTAAGAGTTGAGATATTTTTGCTGTGAAAAATGTGTGTCCTTCAATAAAAATATATTAACACATTTCAAGCATTTTGATACAGTCTGCTTTTATCTCTGTCTTTTGAGCTGGTGGGGGTAGCATGGAAGGAACACATTAAGGCAGGGTGGGGACAGAAGAACTGGCTGGTATTAACTCTGGGCTATTTCCTTTCATTCTATTTCACTCAAAACAACAGATCTTAAAGCTGACAAAAACCTCACAACTTTGAATACAAAGTAAAAATTCCTCCCTCCTTTGGCTGGTATGGAAATTCCCTTAAAACTGGCTGTTTTACAAATTTCACTGAGTTCTCTGCGCGCCCATTAGGAGGGAGCTGCCCCGTTATTTTCACACTAGCCAACCTAGTGAGTTTGTTTTCTGATTCATTCATTTATTCAAGTGTATGTTCCTTCACTGAACATTTACTGGGTCCTTTGCTGTTTCCTTTGAACTCGCCAGAACTATAGGCAAGAGAGTTTCACTGAAAACTCCTGAGCTGTAATATATTCATAGATAGGAAAACCTATTTTCTTATAATTGAGAAATCGCCATGTAGAGCCTTCTTCAAACCTTCTAGAGAACCCTAGTTGGAACATTTCTATTTGTGCAGCACACCTATCCATTGGCCTAATGCACCTCTTTCCTAGGAACCGAGATGAACTACTATAGTTTCTACTTCAAGTACCACTACCTTCCTTGCAGGTTCTCTTTTGTGAAACTCACAATCCCTCCTCAGGGCCTGTGTACTCACTCTCCCTCTGCTTGGAAGGTTCTTTTAGCAGATAACTCCTAGATAACATCTGGCTTATGTCTCAATAACACACAATTATTTATCATTCTCCACCTGTTTTGAGTAAGTAAATGCCATTTACAGATTCATCAAGGACTAGAAGCACTGTCTGTCTTTATCTGCTATCTTCCCAGGATCCCAGAGACAAATCCTCAACAAGAGGATGCCAAGATCCTCAACAAATAATTGTCCATAGTTTCATGATGTGAAAAAAGTTCATATAATAGTGAAAACTTTTTCTTTTGTTTTAAGAGAGAGAGAGCAGGGGAGAGTCAGAGAGAGAGAGAGAGAGAGAGAGAGAGAGAGAGAATCCCAAGCAGGCTCCATGCGGTCAGCACAGAGCCCAATGCAGGGCTTGATCTCAGAATTCATGAGATCACAACCTCAACCCAGATGAAGAGTTGGATGCTTAACCAACTGAGCCACCCAGGTGCCCCATCGTTTCTTAAAAACATGTGCAAATTCAGCTCAATTCACTGGGGCCTTCCCTGGCTTCACTCCCACCCCCCCCCTCTCTCTCACACACACACACACACACACACATACACACACACACAAGCAGGTTCACTCCAGACTTTAGGCTCTTAGTCACTACAGTTGACCACAGCTAAATAAATCCCAGCACATCCATTATACAGCTCATAAAAATAAAAAGGCAGCTCAATACAAACATATGTCAACATTCACCAAGATGTACCATTTAAATTTTAAAAAAACAAGGTCTGTTTTAGGCTGTCATTCACATGAAAGAGGAAAATCATGTGCATATTGTCCCCAGATGTAGTAGGAAAATGCAGAACACACGAGAATCATGGTTGTACCAAGAAAGAGGGAATTGAGGACTTGGAATCAGAAATGGAAGAATGCTTCCTTTTTGCCAATTTGTATCGGTTAGCATTTTACCATTTGCACACAGTGTTAAGTTAAAATTTACCATTTTTTAAAAGGTCTGCCCCCATCCCAGGACTCATCAGAGCTTCCAGAAAGAGTTCTTTGTACACCAAGAACGGCAAAGCCAGGCTCTCATAAGCTCTTCGTATTAATGTCTTTAAACCTAAGAGTAATGGCCTCTGAGTTGAGAAGGGGGAGTGGCCAGAAAGAGAAGGGTATAGGGAGAGAGGACCTCCTAGGTGGCATTAATGCTTCTTCCATCCTCCAGTATCATAGCCTTAATCATATGATCAATACATCTGTGGAGGTCCACAGAGGAGCCACCACCATCTCTGCCTCTCCAAAGACCCTTTAAGCCACAAACACCCACCACCAAACTCATGCATCACAGATCAACTGTCACTCAAATCTCACAAAAAGTCTCTACACAAAGGGAGTGAGTCAAGGCTAAGTCAGAAGGCAGATACCATGAGCAATCAATGACAACAATCCACTATCAGACTGATGCTAAATTATGGTCCAGCATCCATAATCAAAGATGCCTTTACTCATAGGTGTGAGCGGGCACCGGGAGCCCAGGTCTAACACTGGCTCTGTACTAGCTCGTCATAGTACCTTGGACCAGGGAAAATAGTTATCCTTCCCTGGGCCTCACTTTCTCCACCTCTAAAAATCTATAGTGGCTGATTAGGTAAGCAGTTTTCAGATTGTGGGTTTCACACCATTAGTTGTGAAATCAATTTTATGGGTCACAGCAAAATTTTTTTAAAAAATTAACTAGAATAGAATGGAAAGCATCAGAGTGTATCACCCATGTTAAGGGTAAGTATCATTTTTTGAAACTTTTGTTTCGTGTATATTTGTGAGTATGTTGTATCTGTATGTGGATATGTGCACAGTAATAGAACAGGAAATACCACAAAATAAACACAGTCAAGGTAAGTGTTATTTTTTTAAAAAAAACCTTTGTGTCCGTTGTGTGTGGCTATATACTAGATAAGGATGTAAAACGTTTCTTCATGTACATTATAGTCATTTGTAAGCCACAGGACAAGACAGATATTCTCTAAGCTCCTTTCAACCTAGGAATTTTCTAAGTCAACTGGAGACAGTATGACCTAGTGAACTTCAAACCTGAGAAAAGCCTGGGTTCAAAGCCCTGCTCTACACTGTCAGTGGTGACAATTTGGTGCACATTAACCTTTCAAGTGTCAGCTTCCTTAGCCTTCTCTGAAGATCCCACTTGGAGACGGGGGTGTCTGGGAATAGGGAAAAGGAAGAGATCACGTTCCCTCCTGCCCTTTTGCATTGCTGCTCCCCAATATTTTCCTGCTCAGACTACTACTTTCTTTCTTACAATTCTAGGCAGATCCTGCCCAACTTTGGGGTGTATTTGTCAATCTATGGTAACATCGCGAGTCCCGTACCTGTAACTACAACACTGGGCTACTGGGCATATGAAATGAGAAAAAAAAAAAAAAAAAAAAAAAAACATGGAAGGAACTTAGGACCACCTCAGTACATAGTAGGACCTCAATAAATGCCAAGAGTAATAGTGGAATTAGAAGCCATAGTAACAGGTGGTGGTGGTAGTGATGATCGAGTTTATCCTTAATGGCTATCAAAATGCCTCCAGCAGGGTCAGACATATGGATGAGATAGTAGGTCTAAACGGATGAAGTAACTAAATGATATCCTGCTCAGAAAGTTTTACATTTTAATAGAGGACCACAAAATATTCCAAATTATTTGAATCCCAAAGTAATTACTTTTTTTTTTCCTTCCAAGATTGTATTTAAATCCAAGTTGGTTAACATAGAGTGTAGCATTCATTTCAGGAGTAGAATCTAGTGATTCAACACTTTCATATAACACCCCGTGCTCATCACAACAAGTGCCCTCCTTAATGCCCATCACCCATTTAGCACATCTCCCACCCACCTTCCCTCCAGCAATACTCAGTTTGCCCTCTGTAATGAATAGTCTCTTATGGCTTACCACCCTCTAGGTTATTTTTATTTTTCCTTCCCTTCCCTTCCCCTATATTCACCTGTTGTGTTTCCTAAATTCCACCTGAGTAAAATCATATGGTATTGAAATCGTACCATTTGCAATGACGTGGATGGAACTAGAGTGTACTATGCTAAATGAAATCAGTCAGAGAAAGACAAATACCATAGGAATTACTCCTTCATGGAGGGACTTTAGGAACCCAGACAAGGTAGGGAAGAGAGTAATTCATTCTGGTGGTAGGGATACAAAGAAAGATGCCTCTCCCTTGCACCCAGTCCTTGAAGACCAAATCATAAATAGCACCAACCATCTCAGACTGATTGTGGTTGAGAGGAAAGAGAATTCTTAACGGGGACTTCTCTCCTTGAATAATCACAATTTTGTTACTTTTGGTTGGTTTGGGCAAACACTTTGGGATGCGGGGAAGGTGCTATGTTGAGAGATTTCTGCTGCCTTGTCAGCACTGATTATAATGTTTCCAAAAGATCATCCACAATACATCGCACCAATGATCTGTGTCTTACTGTCTCCATGATATTGACACCATGTGATAAAGATCTGTGTGTTAACAATGTCAGAGTAACTGCCCACACTTCTGTGCCTGTGGATGTATTTAGGCTGGTCCATTCAGTCAGACACCAAAGCATCCTGGAGGGAGACACAAAGGTCCCAAGGTGACTACATCCCACATTAAACAAAAAAACAGTCAAGAAGAAAGAGGAGCCTTATCTGAACCACTATTTTGCCAGCAACCCTCAGCCAGGGGTTTGGCAATGCACTTCCATGTATCCTTAAATCTCCCTGAAATATTATGTTTGAACATCAGAGGAAGATCCCTGTCAAGCCTCATTTCCTTGTTTGAAAAGCAGACTGGGAATCCCAGAAGCCCATATGACCTTGGCAACACAGGACCTGCTACCATGCTCTCCTGCAAACTTCTCTGAAACTTCGGGTTTGTCCTAGCTACACACTACCTCAATCTTGCTTTCCTCCTTTCCAGCATGGGCTTGATCTTGGAATTCTGCAGAGGCCAGGCTGTGTCCGTGCAGACGGGTTGCAAGAATGCCTTCGAAGCAAACAAGTAGCTTACCACAGATGTGTTAACGACTCTCAGCTGTGCATTAAGAGTCCTGAGCTAGCAACCAGAAGCCTCTGGAGCTCACGATGGCTCTAGCACCTATTTGCTGGATAACCTCAGAAAAGCCCTTTCCTTCTCCGGGCCTCAGTTTTCTCTCCTACAAGCTGGTAGAACTAGATTATCTCTATCTTTGGTTCTAACCCCAGAAGTCTATTTTTCAAACTTTTGGGCTGAGAAACAAAAGTGTTTTTCTGAGCAGCTAATTAAATGTACAGATAAAATCACGTTAACTTATATATCAGAATGTCCCTTCTAATTATATCTTCAGCAACATCACAATGGAACTTGCCCAGAGCTACCAACATAGTTAATCAACAACTCTGATACCATTACACTCCTTCTATCTGAAGAACTGCTGTCTCTGGGAACATATTATACTTTATGGTTTGCAGTTCCAGTGGTTGGATGTTTGTCTTTTAGAGTTTGTCTTTTAGAGTTTAGACTGCAGAACACACAGTCTTTTAGAGTTTGTCTTTTAGAGTTGTCTTTTAGAGTTTGTCTTTTAGAGTTAGTGACAATGGTCACTTTTTCTGGGCCACCAAGAATTAGCTCGAAGTTACAATTGGTCATTCAAAAGTATTGGGGCGCCTGGGTGGCGCAGTCGGTTAAGCGTCCGACTTCAGCCAGGTCACGATCTTGCGGTCCGTGAGTTCGAGCCCCGCGTCAGGCTCTGGGCTGATGGCTCGGAGCCTGGAGCCTGTTTCCGATTCTGTGTCTCCCTCTCTCTCTGCCCCTCCCCCGTTCATGCTCTGTCTCTCTCTGTCCCAAAAATAAATAAAAACGTTGAAAAAAAAATTTTAAAAAAAGTATTGTGTGAGTTTTCTGTATGTCATGTACTGTCCTGGCCCCTGTAGATACAACTTCAATTAAGACAAGATTCCTGAACTCAAGAAGCCTATACATAGACTAAGTAGCATATAGAGAAAAGTAAAGAGAAATGTACATACACTACAGTTTAAGTAGAGGAACACATTATAAAGACTGTACCCAGCCGTTGAGGAGTCAGGGAACTCTTACTAATCCATGAAACTCGTACCAATTCCTGGAAAAGCACAAGAAAATTTGGGGAGGTAAAGTAACTACCTAAAAGTTATCCCCCCCCCAATTCAAAAGATCCCCACCTAGAACTGTTCTACATCATGTTCTATGTAATGGATTTAATTAAAATACAAACCAGAATATGTTGCGTACGCAGCATCATTTCTTAACGTGTAAGAAAACAACAGGGACTCAAACCAATGCAACAGTAAGACTCTGGGGAAGTTTAAAAGGACAGATCTGGATTTCAAGTCTCCGTCTGTCACTCAGGATCTGGGTGACATGGGCAAGTTGCTTAACCTCTGTGTTGTCAGTTTCATCCACAGTTAAAGGAGCCTGGCACAGGACAAATGTTTAACAAGTACCACCTAATAGATGAGTCCTTACCACATGCCAGATGCTGCACTCAACACTTCAGTCCCTGACGAAGATAAGTCCTAGCAGCATGCACAGAAGGAGCATCCCGTTACTGTCTTCAATGTCCAGGGGAAGAGACAGAGGCTTAGGGAAATTCTATAAGCCGATGGAGGTCACGACAGCCAGCAAGTTGGAGGCAAGCCTTAATCCCTAGTTGTCTGCATTCTAAGCCCCAGTCTTAACCACTAACGGTGTTTCTACCTTCTACTTCTCCATTGCCAGCCATGCCAGAAAAGTAGGTTTTCACCACTGAAATGGCAAAACATTCCCAGTGTATTAAAGACGCAGTAACTACCTGTATATTCCTTGGTTTGTGTTCTAGTCACACACCTGCCATTATTTAAAACACATGTTATCAGACAATTGCTTATCAAAGCCACCTGAGTCTCCATTATAATTCTTCAATAAGAGGTCAGGGTTAAAAGCAACAGATTCAGAGGATAAATCTGGATCTGAAAAGGGAAAGATGACAAAACAGTTTGCTGGACAAGATGTCTGGCCCCTTTGGCCACTTTTCAATGAAATGGAAGGGAAAAGATGTTGAGGTCACTGAGAAAACAATTTAAGTGGGCCAGAAAGAGACACAGTGTGTGTGATGGCTCCTTTTCACCTGCAGGAGACACTGACATAGTCTGAGGCAGTCAAAAGCGTAATAATGAAGAGGAGGAAAGGGGTTTTTCTTACACCACAGCTAGATCCACTAAATTGGGAGACGAAGCTTGACACTTTTTGACACAGCAGCACATTGGCCTGGCTCATGGTGTCATTTTGTGTCAAGTATTAGTACAAATACCGACACTGATGCATTGAAGGAGCATTTGATGTTTCCTTAAATGGTTTCCGACTTGGCACAAGAAAAACCAAGTGTAACAAACATCAATGTGATTGCTATACCTCTCAAAGAGCTTTCAAAGTTGCCTCTGGGTTGACCAGCTTGTTTCCTTACGCATGGAACATTAGCAAGAGCTGCAGAACACACAGAGGATACTACTTTTTGTGTGTCTGCTTTGCTGGAAGGGGGAGGGACTTGGAGAGCTCTTGAAGCCGTTTGAAAGTCAGAATCCAGGAGCTACAGAATAACTGGGGCAAATGGTAATGTGCAGATGCAGACTTGGGGCACCGATAAAATGGGCTCTTTGCCCCAAGGTTTGGATTCAGTAAGCCTCTGTTGGGTTCCAAGAGCTTGAGTTCCGATTGAGATGCTCATGTGACCTTGATGATCAGCCAGGTGCAATCAGCACTGGTCTGATGGGGAAAAGGCTGGACTGAGACTCAAGCTATCAGGGTGCTAGTCCCAGTTCTGCTACCTCCTGGGTGTGGGATCTCTGGGAAGTCACTTCTTTGTTTTTTCAGCCACTTCTTTCCCTCAATTGATAAGGCGGGGGAGAGAGAGTCCGTGGGAAAGATCTCCAAGGATCTCTCGCTCCATCAGTCTCGAACATAGTGTAGGGGTTAAGGGCCACCACAGAGCATAATTAGGACCTTAGACCCTCAAGGCACCGAACCTTGGTCCCCGTTTCAGCACTGCTGCTCTCCAGTTGCCGGACAACTTCTATCATTTCTCCAGGACAAGTAATATAATTTCTAACTCTCAGTTTCCTCAGCTGTAAGTATAAAATGCCGATGATAGGGGCGCCTGGGTGGCTCAGTCGGTTAAGCTCCCGACTTCAGCTCAGGTCATGATCTCACAGCTTGTGAGTTCGAGCCCCATGCTGACAGCTCAGAGCCTGGAGGCTGCTTCGGATTCTGTGTCTCCCTCTCTCTCTACTCCTCCTCTGCTCATGCTCTGTCTCTGTCTCAAAAATAAACAAACATTAAAAAAGATTTTTTTTTAAATACTGATGATAAAAAAAAAAAACAGCACTTACGGCATAGTTTTTTGTGATTAAATAGTTTTGTGTGAAATAGGCAGTGCATGAAGAGTGCCCAGGACAGTGCCCTGCTGAGTGCTCAATAGCTGTTAGTTGTGGATACCCCTGCCAAGGTCAGCCAGAAGAGCTTCCTGCTGTCCCCTGGAGCTACTGTGATTAATGAGGTTCAGGGAAAGGTAACCCTGGCTGCACAATCCTTGGTCTTGTCCTTTTATCAAGAGAAATTCAAAGGAAATGAGCTTTTTGGGAAAGAGTGGGATATTGGAGGGAGGGCATTAAGTCACGCCTCTTAAGAGGAAACGTGGGAACAAATTTGAGAAAGGCATTATACAATCTATACCATGTTTATCAAAGTGTGGTTCAGGGATGATGTGCTGTAGAACCAACCGGGCGGTCATTAAAAAAGCCTATTCCTGTCCCTACTGGATCAGACTCCCAAGGGGGTGGGTCCAGCAATCTGTTTTTCTCACGAGCTACACAGGAGTTGGAGGATCACTGGCAAATATAGTTGATGAAAAAATCCTCCCCCTAATTCTCCAGTCCTGTGTTTACCCGGGCAGGGGGAGGGGGGAACAACACAGTGAAGGCAAATGAACTTGTGCATCTGTGCATTTACCAAGAATCTAAACTTCTTACATTCTTGTCATCTCCAGTGCAGCTGGGTTCCAAGCAAGTGTCCAATTTGTGCATAATTCACAACTCCCCAGAGAAACAAACACTAGCCAAGGGCTGGCTACTTACGGATGTGGATTATGTCAACTTCCTTAGAATGGCAGCATGGTTTGTAAAAATTAAATACAAGCAGTGAGTGCCTCTCCACTTCCTCTGCCTTCCCCTTCCTCTGCTCTGCTCTCCCACCCTGTCTTTCCTCCCCCACTGACTTCGCCCCTGTTTCCACTGCTTTCCTTTTATGCTTTCTGTGCTCAGGCTCTTTTGTTCAAATTTATTTTCTTTCTCCCTTCCTTCCACTCCTCTCTCCTATGTTTGCCCCCTCTACCCTGCAGTTTTCCTTCTCTCTTTTGCCTCTTTCTCTCTCTCTCTCTCTCTCTCTCTCTCTCTCTCTCTCTCTCTCTCGTTTTGCCCCGGGGGGTATATGTGTGTCTGTCTCTGATTCCCCTCCTGTTGTGCCTCTGTCTGTGGGTCTCTCCCTGTCTTTCTATCACACACAATACCTCATTGCCCCTTCCTCCACTTGATGCCTGGCTCTTGGCTCCCCTCTCACCAAGGAGCCTCCAGGGGGCACACTTCTGGGCAGGCAACCCTGTGCCCCATGCTAAGTCAGCCAGCGCCCTCTATAAGAGGTTCGGTCTACTTACAAGTTCTTGGATATCTGCTGCCAGAGACCCCCACTGAGGAGGGTCCTTCAAAGGAATAGAAAGGAAATCTGGGCCGGGAAGATGCAGCAGCAACTACGGAGTAGAAACAGGAGGGCCCAACGGCTCTAGTACCTGGAGTGTCTCCCGCACGGGAAGTCACGGGGCCAAGCCTAGCAGTGGAGGGTTCTTCTGTAGTTTGGTTTGTCTATCACTCCATTTCCAAGATACACACGAGGGCAGGCAGTGCAGTGGGGGTGCCAAGGGGGTGGTTGGGAAAGCTTCAGCCTCTTAAAATTTCTATCAGTCTTCTCAGAGCCCACTAACCTCCTCAAAACACAAACTCTAAATAAAAATTGTGTGTCTGCTTTGTATGTAGCCTCCAGACCACGCTACAACCCCCGACAACCCCCCAGCTGCCCCTCCATCTACCAACCCTAACCCATCTCTAAGCACCTCTTTTATAGACATACCAGAGCTCCTGCCAGGAGCAGGGGTAACTTTCCGGATCTGCAGTTAGGCAAATTGAGGGGCAGAGAAGTTGCACAGCAGGCTCCAGAAGATGTTCCTCTGGAGTGCCGCTGCTATCAGGACCCAGAGTATTTTGCATACTGGAAAACACCAGAGGATGGTGAGTTCAGAAGAAACTTTTTTCAAGGCTGAACCACAGCCTCTCTCAATGTGAATCTCCGTCGGCAGGGGCAGAACTTCGTTCCTAGTTTCTTCCGGTGCAGCTCTCAAACTCGACGGGTCCGCACGCTAATCCGCGCCCACCACCTGTACACGCGCTTTCCCCCACCCTGAGCCCTCTCTCTGGGTCTTAGGATGAAAGTGTAGGAGGCCAGGCCGGTAAAGAAGAATAAACTCAGGCCATGGCTCCTAATGCTCCCGCAACTCCCCCCTCCCCTTGGTGGAGTATAGAGGGGCAAAATGCTGAGGTTTGGCCCGCTGCCCAGCCAAGGGAGCGGGAATACCCGCCACCAGGGACCGCAGAAGGCAGGGGCTCGCGTCCGAGGACCAGCCAAGTCCGCGTCGCCCCAGCTGAATGGCCCCTCAGTTGCCTGCAAGTTGAAACCTCAGTCAGGCACACAATGAGGCCGCTGTTTTCCGACAGGAGGCATTTGGATGCCTCACACACTCAGCCCAAATCGGGCCTGAGAGCAGAGCGCATTTCCTTACCCATGTTCAGATGCGCCCCTGGATGCGGTTCAGTTGCGGTTCCCTTCCCGCGTGCCTGGCCACAGGAAGCCCGTGCAGGCCACCTGTTGGACTCTGTCCGGCCGCCCTAGATCTTGCGCCCTCAAACTCGCACTGAGAAGCAGGGCTTCCAAGGTACCCAATCCATCAGCAACAGAAAAATTCACTTGCGCCCTCCTCCTATGGCTATCTTTCCTGCTCCCAATCACACACATACACACTTCCTTAATATTCCAGCAGTCACTACTCTTTAATGAAGCGCGCTTAGCCTCCCCTAGGGGCCCGGGCTGCCCGTGATCTCCGAGCGCGCCCAGGCGGCAGCGGATCTCCAAGCGCTTAGCTGGGTGTCTGCTTAATGCGCGGGCGGCAGAAAAGCCCCAAATGGCACATTGAGGGGGAACAGCCCGTGGCCTGCTCTAGGGAGCCCCCTTGCACCTAGGGAACCGGAAGGGGTCTCCTTCCTCGGTTCAGAAATGAAGGCATTCGGGGAAACCCCGAAGGCAATCGGATTGGGGGAAACAATGTTGCGTTTCGCAGCCAAATCCCAGGATAGGTGCAAAGGGGCTCAACTTTCTGGTGTTTCCCTGCCTTCCCTGCAAGCAACTAGCTGGGGGGAAAGGTTCGCGCCACGAACGGGCTACTCACCCCTGGGTATGAACGCTGCCCCCGCAGGGGACCCTAACAGACTGACGCGCGTGGAATCCGTGGAACGCCTGGGTGTCTCGCTCGTCTCCCGGGCCACGCGGCGAAGGCTACGCGCTCCAAGCGGGGCAGCCGAGGGCAGTCGATCCCATGGGTGGCGAGTTGGCAGAGGGCGCGCCGCCCGGCTGGGGGCGCATCGCTCCCAGGGCTGGCGCAGGCTGCAGTGGGGAGAGGGGCTCCCGGGGAAGTTGGCGGCGCTGAGGGTGGACTTCGGACTTCGCGCTCGCTTCGGCTCGAGCGGCCGGGCGCGTCCTCTGGGATAGACAAGGGACTCGCCGGTGGAATGGGGGCAGGCGTGGGCCGTGAGGCTGCAGGAAGCCTCCGCTGGCCGCCGCCTAGAAGGAGCACAGCGGCATCGCACCACCTGGAACCCCCAGCAGCGGCTGGAGCACAGAGCGAGCGAGAGAGGAGGGCTGCCTCCTCCCGGTTGCGGGCGCCCCTAGCTCAGAGCCCGGCTCGCCCCAGCCCGCCGCGCCCCTCCTCCTGCCCGAGTCCTCCTCCCCTCCGCTGTTTCACCAGCTCGCAGGGCTCGCGGGGCTGGGCTTGGGCCAGAGGCTGAGCGGAAGGCGACCGCAGAGCCCGCAGCATGGAGGGCGATCTCGCCGGCTAGGGCTCGGGCTCGGGCTCGGGCTTGGGCTCCGGCAGCGGCAGCAGCGGCCGCCGCCTCCCGCGCGCCCACGTGCCGGAGCCCCGGTGTGCGCGCTCCGGCCGGCCGGGCTGGAGGGAGGGAGCTGGGGCGAGCCGCGGGTGGGGGTGGCGGAGAGAGCCTGCACACCCTCACAGCGGAGGGGAAGCCGCCGAGAGGCTCCCTGGGGCGCAGGGCTTCTGGTCTGCAGCTCCGGGAAGACTGGTGTGCAAGGTTCCCCCAGCTCCCCCCTCCGTTTGCAGAACGGAGGGAGCCTGAGCTAAACCCGGGGCGGGGGGGGGGGGGGGCGCTCCACTCCGCAGGATCAGCCGGGAGCCGCGGCCGGAGGCGGCTACGTGTCTCCACCAAAGGGACGGGTTCCAAGTATCCTTGAACCCCCTCACCTCTCCGGGGAGAAGAATAGGGTTCGGAAACACCGAGTGAGGGAATATGCGGGTTCCCAGAGAGAGCTTGTTCCGGCTGGCCCCGCCTTCCTCCCAGAGTGAGCACTTTTCCCGTTAACCAACAGACTCCAAGGGGCTCCTCCTTCCCGGGAGAAAGGAGTTGTCTTGCAAGATGGGCCTGACAACCTCCAATCAAGTGACAAATAATTACTGAGCACTCACTTTGAGTGATGCCCGGGCAGTGTCCTGAATCCTCGGGCCCTCCCCGGTTTCAAGTTGTGTTCTCTGTTCTGCAAGCCCTTTAGCAGGCCCTCCCTGGGCCTCCTGGCTCCAACCAGAAAATGAGGCTCCTTCCTCATTGGAGTAAGAAAGACAAAACAAATACCTGTGAGAAATTTTAAATTAGAAGACACTTCAAAAGATGTGTAATAAATAATTTGATATTAACAAGAAACGTGATTATTTTTTTATAAAGTTACAAAATAGATCTCTAGGGAAACAAAAACTAGCAAAATCCACTTATTATTGGGCACATGTGCAGTTACTTAGAGATCTTTGTCTCCAATCTTGTCATTATTTAAGCAGAAACATTGAAGCTCAGAAAAGACAAATGGCTTGTCCAAGGTCACACATAATCCAATTGGTTAGTCTGGTCTTCTACTGGCAAACCAGTGCTTTCTCTGCCACACACCACGACACAGATTATACTCAGCAGTATTGTGAGGAGACATCAGCAAAAAGGGGGAGACGTTTGTTTCCTCTGGGTTTCCAAAAAAAAAAAAAAAAAGGCTTCGTAAGTGTTGGGATTTAAGCTAAACCCTAAACAGTAGGCAGGATTCAGATATCTGGAAAAGCCAGACCATGCAAGGGGAGGGAGAGAGGTCACAGTGAAAGATGAAGAAGGACGTGTTACAAGAGCAGCAAACAAGTTTGGCAGGAGCAGAGAGCTTGCCTGGGTGATGGGAGCCACTGAAGGGTTTTAAGCAGTAAAAGAAAATGAGAGCTTCATTTTATGATAATCTATACGTCCTGTACAGAATGGATAAAAAAGGGGGGGGGAAGAGATGAGGGAGGAGGAAGGAGACAGAGTGGGGGGGGGCAGGTGGGAAGGGAAGGAATTGCAGGCAGAGAGAACCATTAGGAGGTCAAGGCAGCTGTCCAGATGCAAGTGGTAGAAGCCTGATGAAATGTGGTGGCAGGTAAAGCTGAAATCAATGAAACTTCCTAACTCTGTTCTTTTAAGCCTCCTTTATAGGAAGTACTCTGCTGTTAATTGCAGGGGACACTGTATGGAAAGGGGCATGTGTTTGAGATACAATGGAAACCTGGGCGCCAACCCTCAGAGACTGAAATGGAGCTTTTCACAGTAACTGATCTGAAGCTTATCTGGTCCCTTGGTTTTAACATTCAACACTGGGGAGCTGGACAGCAACAGCCTTTAGAGAAGAATGGGCTAAGTTAGGATTTCTATCAATCAACCAAAACAGAAAACCAGAAAGGGAAG
Organism: Lynx rufus; assembly: GCF_022079265.1. Classification (NCBI taxonomy): domain Eukaryota; kingdom Metazoa; phylum Chordata; class Mammalia; order Carnivora; family Felidae; genus Lynx; species Lynx rufus. Next base: position 191,962,362 of record NW_025814823.1, read on the forward strand.
GGGAAATCGTGTTTTCTTTTATTCCTTGGAGGCTCTTGAAGTCACAAATGAATGACTTCAAGGGCCTCCTCGGGTTCTTCCAGTGGAAATAGTTTCTCTGTGTAGCAACCCACGATGTGGACCAGCACCAACAGCATCTCAGGCTTACCAGGCACAGAATCGGAGGTCCCACCCTCTGATTCCCAATCAATCAGAATCTTTGTCTTAAGATTCCTAGTTGATACATTAAGATTCCTTTCTCTATCTGTTCCTCTCCTAAGCTAGTGTTCTTCAAACTTTTGAGTGTGATGCATGTTTTTTCAAAAGCCATATATTACGCCACAGCGACACACACACACACACACACACACTTATAATTTAAATAAATGTTTCATAAAACAACACATATCTTTAACGTACAGTTCACTTCAATATTTTCTATTCAATTTATTTCATTAAAAAAAAAAAAAAACGCTGGCCGTGCCCTACTAATAGATTCCATGACCTGCTAAAGAGCTGTAATTTGGGGCTTGAGAAATATTGAGCCATGCTATCAATTATTTTATCTTGGGTTTTGTTTGCATGTGTGTGTATCTTATCTCCTCCATTAGACAGTGAATTCCTTGAGGCAAGGTTCAGATTTTTTTATCATTGAACTATAGATCAGAGTTAACGGAGGGTTCTGTATGAGGTAGCAACTCAATAACTATTCAATGAGTGAATCCATTAATGCATAAACCGATGGAAGCCAGGGACTGGGGGCAAGCCGAGGGAAGAAGAGAACAAAGCTTGGAGTGTAGAAGAACCTAAGCCAGGAAAATATTTACCCAAAACTCCAGTTCCCTGAAGCACTATCAATGGACTATGAGCACAGAAGGTCATTTCTAAAACAGTCATGCATTCCAAATGCTCCACTGTTGGCCAGAGTCTTCTTTGCCAATGGTGTTCACCTTTGTTGCTTCACAAAATTCGAAACGTTGGGGACTTGAGTAGGAGGGAAAGAAGCTGAGTAGCGAACACAGAATCTTAGAAAAGGAAAAGAAATGGGGAAATGAGGAAGACATATCCGTACAAACCTGACATGAAAAGAGGGAAGCTTCACATGGTCTTGTCCTGGGACCAGGGTCTCTGACAAAGAGAAGAAAATAACTGGGAGTGGATTTTGTTCGAATACACAGAGATGCTTGGCAACGATATCTTTCCAAAATGAAATAGATTCTTTTGGAGGCAATGATTTCCCTGCCACAGGAAAGAGACCACAGAGAATGAAGAAGTGCTTACTGTTCTTAGAGTGGAGAGTATTATGATTTATTTCATATAAATAAAACCATAACCTAAAATGTGCACAGTAGAGTTACAGTATCTCGTGGTATAGACATCTCAAGTGCCCACCAGTTCAACCCCCTATCTTAAAGGAATCTGTATGGGGCGCCTGGGTGGCTCAGTCAGTTCGCTTCTGACTTTGGCTTAGGTCATGATCTCACAGTCTGTGAGTTCGAGCCCCACATCGGGCTCTGTGCTGACAGCCTGGAGCCTGCTTCGGCTTCTGTGTCTCCCTCTCTCTGCCCCTCCCCTGCTCATGCTCTGTCTCTCCCTGTCTCAAAAATAAATTTAAAAACATTAAAAAAATTTTTAAAGGAATCTGTGGAAGTTATCACAGAGTTCCTTATCATGAGATATCTAAGAAAGCTATAGCTGAAGTATTTAATCTCGGACTTCCAAACGCAGACATATATATTTTACACAGGAATGCCACAAATGACACAGGAGGAATCTCTAATTCAAGGTGAAGATGATCAATGAGTTACTGAAAAGGCTGGAGTGGATATATTTATTGAGTATCTACTATGGACTAGGCACTGGAGCTGCTATTTCTCATGCTTGAATTTCATAAAATCCCCTTTTACAAAAATCCATGAAGTAGGAGGTTTTAATCTCCATTTTGAAAGTGAGGAAAGGCAGGATCATCCAGAAGGGTAAATAATTTGCCTAAGATTTTAAGGTTACAAAGTTCCAGATCAGGTTTTGAACAAAAGCCTGTGTTACTCCCAAATCCCTTCTCCCTCTTTTCTTGCGCTTTGCAGCCCCGCCAAGGAAGATTTCCAGCAAAAACTGGCTGGAAGATGGAAGGACAGAGTTCTGATTGGGGCAAAGGATTGAATGGCTGACTTGAAAAGGGGCCCCTTGTGCTGAGATTCTGGGATGCTCTGAAGGGTTGTTCACACCAAGGTGGAAAGGTATTAAGTACTTTGAGTACTCCCCGCTGTGCAGAATCCACAAACTGACTCAGTGGTGGTCCATTACACTTGAAAGTTAATGCTGCTGTTGAAAGCTGCTTTGGCTGAAGCTCAAAAGGAAGTTTGTGCATCAGGGGAATTTCACTCCCAGTGTAAATTAGCACTCTTCTGTTGTTTGGAGTAACAGACACCAACCTAAGCTAGTTTGAGGCGTGGGGCAGGAAACTGATTTTAAAGAATCGAGGGACTCAAGAAATCCATGGAAAGTAATGAAGCAAGACCTCTGGAAGGGACTGGAAAGTGGGAATAGAATCCTGCTAGAACGCATATATTCTTTCTCTCTCTCTCTCCCTCCCTCTCTCTCTCTCTCTCTTTTTCATCTCATTGTCTTGCTCTGCTTCTACTTTCTTCCCTTCCTGCAAAAGACCTGACTGCTTCTCTGCTCCTGTACAAGATAATATCCATCCCATGCATTTCTTGACTTGTCACTGGGTCTCCCTCAGGAGAGGGTTATCTCACTGGTCAAATGTTCACCTGTGGTCCATCAGACAGAACCAGGAGGATGTACTCATAACAGTAACAAAGATGCTAGGAGCTTAGCCCTGTGATTCAGATATGAAGTGGAGAAGGTAGGTTAGAATAAATCCCAGACAGAATGCAGAAATGTGGCTATGACACTCCTTTTTTAAAAAAAAAATTTTAAATGTTTATTTTTGAGAAAGAGAGAGAGTGGGGAGGAGCAAAGAGAGAGGGGTGACAGGGAATTCAAAGCAGGATCTGTGCTGACAGTAGAGAGCCCATTGCAGGGCTTGATCTCATGACTCGAGATCATGACCTGAGCTGAAGTCAAATGCTTAGCTTAACCCACAGAGCCACCCAGGCGCCCCAGACTACTACACTTAACATGAACAGAGTGCTTTAGAAATGGTGTGAGGGATCTCAGTATGCACACACTAGATTGTATGTAGGAGATCACTAGGGGGACATGAGGACTAGTGATGTTACCACTGATTTAAGCCCAAAATGCAATGGAGACTATTTTAAAGATCCTTGCCACCCATGATCCTGTACAGATGAGCCAAAATTAATGGGAATCAATGACTGTCCCAGGCACATTGATCTGGATATTAAGGTTTCAGTTCATTTGGATTCATTTTAGTTTACCGGGAAGTACACTAAGTCAGGAATCAGAGAACCCTGATTCAAACCCAGGCTCTGCGCCTACCTGTTAGACAAGTTACCTCCCTGGGGGTTAACAAGCATGCCCTGCCTACCTCAGAAAGCTCTTCAAGAAGCGAATGAGATAATATCTGTGAAGCTAACACTATGTAAAATCTCAAGCACTGATAAAATGTAAGAGATTATTAGTAATACAGGAAATAACAGGAAGCCAATGAGTTGTAACACTTAGGTTACCTTTGCAAATATCTATTCCACCATGCTCTTTGGAGTAGAAAAAAAATCATGCTGCAAGAAATGTAATGAATGTGAAGTGTGTTTATTCTATTTTTATGAGCCATGGTTGGGTGAAAAAGATCAGTGCAGCTCAAAAGTGAAGGATTGAAAGTGTACAGTTTTTAAGAAATAACTTGAGCCTTCAGTAGCAGTAGTAGGAATAGTTACAGCGGCAATACAGCAATGACCATGATAACCATATGGTTGCCATGTTCTAGGCCTTGTGCTAAATGCTTTCCACGCATTTGCTCATTAAATTCATATAACCTTCTTAGCTGAGTTCCATTTTTGTCTCTGGTTTAGAAAGAGAAAACTGAAGCAGAGCAAGTTAATAGTTACCCACAGTCTCAGAAGTGCTAAGTCGGAGAGTCCAGATTAAAATTTGATTTACTTCATTCCAAAGTTAAAGTAAGTAACTACTACACTATTCTGGATTTTATATCCTCAGGAAGAAACGTGAGATAAATGTAAAGTTTTAGTGGTGCAAAACGTATTACAAAAAGGGAAGCCTCAGGGCAGCTGGGTGGCTCAGTTGGTTGAATATCTGACTCTTGATTTCGGCTCAGGTCATGATTCCAAGGTTGTGGGATCAAGCCCCTTGTTGGGCTCCGTGCTGAGCATGCAGCCTGCTTAAGATTATCTCTCTCTCTCTCTCTCTCTTTCTCTCTCTCTCTCTCTCCCTCCCTCCCCATCCCTCTCTCCCACTCGCATCCTCTCTTTAAAATAAAAAAAAAGGAAGCCTCTAACAATCAAAACTATCCAGTCATAAATCCACATACATTTTTGATGTGTATATTTTTCTGATGAATATATGGTCACTAAACACAATTTAAGTACTTTGATGACAACACACCTATTAAAATAGATTTTTGTTTTTTATTGGTTTGTTTTGAGAGAGAGAGAGAGAGAGAGAGAGTGAACATGAGCAGGGGAGAGGGGCAAGGAGAGAAAAATAGAGAACCCCAAGCAGACTCCACGCTGAGGACAGAGTCCAAGGCAGGGGCTCAATCCCACGACTCTGGGGTCATGACTTGAGCCAAAATCAAGAGTCTGAGCCACCCACGTGGCCCTAAAATGGATTTATTTTATTTTATTACATTTTACTTATTTTTGAGAGACAGAGAGAGACAGAGCATGAGTGGGGGAGAGGCAGAGAGAGAAGGAGACACAGAATCCAAAGCAGACTCCAGGCTCTGAAAAGTCAGCACAGAGCCTGACGCAGGGCTCAAACCTATGAGCTGTGAGATCATGACCTGAGCCAAAGTTGGACGCTCAACCGACTGAGCCACCCAGGCACTCCTAAAATGGATTTTTAAATAACAATACCAATTATTGGTGAAGATGCTAAGTGACAAGAATGTCCATTTATTGCTAATGGAAATGCAGAATGGTACAGCCACTTAGAAGATAGTCTGGGGGCACCTGGGTGGCTCAGTCAGTTGAGCGACCGACTGCGGCTCAGGTCATGATCTCGCGGTCTGTGAGTTTGAGCCCCGCGTCGGGCTCTGTGCTGACAGCTCAGAGCCTGGAGCCTGTTTCAGATTCTGTGTCTCCCTCTCTCTCTGCCCCTCCCCTGCTCATGCTCTGTCTCTCTCTCTCTCTCTCTCTCTCTCTCTCTGTCAAAAATAAACATAAAAAAAATTTTAAAAAACGAAGATAGTCTGGCAGTTCCTTAAAAGCTAAACATAGTGTTACCACGCGACTGAGAAATTGCATCCTTAGGTATTTACCCAATTAATTTGAAGAAATGTCCACACAAAAACCTGCAGGCGTATGTTTATTACAGTTTTATTCATCGCCCCAAACTTGAAGCAACCAAAATGTCTTTCAATAAGGAAATGGATAAACTGTAGTATATGCATATGATATATATGACACAATGGTATTCATCAATGAAAAAGAATGAGCTACCCATTTATGCAAAGGCATGGAAGAACCTTAAATGCGTATTGAGAAGTGAAAGAAGATAGCTTGAAAGGGCTACTTCCTATATGATTCCATTTGTGGGACACTCCAGAGAACGCAAAAGTAGAGAGGGAGTAAAGAGATAAGTAGTTGCCAGGGGCTTTGGTGGAAGGAGGACTGAAGAGTGAAGCACAGAGTATTTTTCAGGGTGGCGAAACTATTGTGTAGGATATGACACTGTGCGTTTGTCAAAATCCATAGATCGTTACAGCACAAAGAGTAAACCTTAATGTATGCAAATGTAAGGAATCATTTAGGCAATCTCAGGAAGGAATGCAGACTCTGACAAGAGACTCTTAATCACATTACAAATATATGAAACACTGTCACTGGAAGAAGCGAAGGAAGAAGTTGTTGACCTAAATAACTAAAAATGAGTGGAGTCTGTAAGACCAAAGGTAAAGGAAATGTACATATGCACTGTTTCCTGGCTGATCAGGTTGTTTCTTGTGCAGGTGCACGTTAACAATTATGAAATCACCATCCATGTCTGCTGGAATTGAACAATTATGTAAAGGAATGATAGTGGGAGTCTGGTTTCTCACCCTTGGAGTGGGAGATTTCAGATAAGCAATGAGCGAAGGTTAGAACAATCCATGTGGTAATGGATTAGAGTTGGAGAGATCAGTTTGAACTCATACAGATCAGATGGATACATACAGAAATCATTACAGATATGTGAACACATACAGATTAGTATACACACGTATATTTCCTTGTTCTGTCATCTTAGAGGGCCTAAAAGCAATGACACAGTAAAAATGAGTATACCTAGCACCCAGATCCTAGTTTCTAATACCATTTTCCATTTAAAAAAACCCACAGCATCTTAGAGAAATGGCTGATCCTACAGTTAGGGTGGGAAATGTACAAAATGAGCCTGGATCATCTTGTAGTGCCAGAAAGCAAGGATGTACTCCACATGCGCACATGCACGTGTGTGTGTGCGCGCGCGCGCACACACACACACACACACACACACACACAGAGTATTGGGGGAATATGTCAAATGGACAAAGGAGCCAAGACTCCTTTAGACATAGGTATATGTCTAAAATAAATATTAAGACGTCCACACTGATATAAGTAAACAACTGGCTGAATAAATAAATAAGAACAAATATCCCATAAGGAAGAATTCCAAATGTTTTATGTACATACCTCCCTCAAGGAGATGAAGCCTAAGTCTTCCTCCTGTAAGTGTGGGATGGGTGTTGTCACTTCCTTCCAAGAGCGTAGTATGCAAAGTGGGATAAAAGAGGAACTTTACAATGGAGAAGGCTGAAAAACCCTGCCTCAGCCAAGTGATCAAGGTTAAGATCAGCAGTGATGTCATGTTGAGGATATGTACTTTTGATATGATGTGATGAGAATAGCATTTTACATCTATAATCTTCTTCCCAAGGACCCACAACCACAGTCTAATCATGAGGAAAACAGCGAACAAATCCCATTTGAGGGATATTCTACAAAATACTGAGCAGTGCACCTAACACTGTCAAAAATGATCAAACACAGAAAGTTTGAGTAGCTATCACAGCCAAGATGCATCTAAGGAAACATGACAACTAAATGCAATGTATACCCTAATGCAATCTTGAGACAGAAAAAGGGCATTAACTTAAAAACTAAGATGTATGAACAAAATGGGCCTTAGTTAACCATAATGTATTATTGACTCATTAATTGTGACAAGGCTACCATACTAATTTAAGATCTAATAATAGGGGGAAGTAGGTATGATGTATACAAGTATATGGGAACTCTCTTACTAGTTTGGTAATTGTATAAATTGTATAGATTCTATAAATCTAAAACTAATGAAAAGTAAACAAGCTTTTCAAAAAATTAAATAACAACAACAACCAAAAACAAATGTAAAGCCCCAGGAGATAGGCTACAGGAAATACATAGTATCCTTTTCTCACATAATAAAATATTTAAAGCATAAAAAAAAATCCAAAACGAAAACAAAAATGAAAACAAAACTTAACTAATTTAGACTCGTCAATGAGAAAAATATAACAGTTAATTTTCCAGACAAGCCAATTGCCCTATTCAAAATCATTAGAAGCCTCATGTTGTTGTCAAAAACAATCTTCTTTCTCATTTTTCTGCTTTCTAGACCTGTTCTGTTCATATTTGATGGCTATTTAGACATCTCAAAGATAATATTGATCTGTGTCTTAAAGTGGAATTGATTATTCAGCATGCCACTATTAAAATGTCCCTTCATTGCATAGGCATTTGCCTCGGTGCACATTAATGTTATTTTGCCCACAGCATGTATTCGGTGGCTATTAGATTCAATCTCAATGAAGCAGATAAAATCAAACTTGATGAGGAGAGTTTGATTTAGGTTTAGATACCAATAACAAAGTGCAAGTGTGCATTTAGAAGACTGTGTGCCGGTTTATATATGGGACAAAAATAGAGGGAAAAAGGGAATCCTTTAAAAAGATGACTGTTTTCTATCATCTGGTGATTCCTTAGTAGACAAAAATGTGTGGATGGTAACTGTGGCCATTTGAACGGAGTAAAACAATTAGGAGGTGATTCAAATCCTCATTTCCATCCATTTTCCTCGTCTATTCATTGGCTTTTGGAGGAGAGAACAGCAAAATGAAGATTGCCAGCCAGTTCCAAATTACTAAAAGAAAGGATTCTGTATTTCATTATTCACCCTCTATGGCAAACCAGGCAGAACTGAACTATTCTTTTGGGCTTCCAAAGCTGTATAATTTTTTTCACCAATGCTTTCTCCATACAGTATTTTCTTTGGAAAGCATGTTTTATGTGAGTTCTTTTTGTTGTTGTTGTAGTTTTGAGTAACACAAATATTACTTCAATGCAAGATATTGACTCTCCCGGAAAATTTTTCCAGAATGAAAATTTGAGACCCAGCATACCAATAGAACCAAATATTTACTTTAGTACCCTGGAATCTCATGAGATTAAATTATATATGTAATAAGATATGAATTTTGTGACTTTAGCAAACCTAATTAATTGTGACAAAATATTGAAGTGAAATTGCATAAAGTATGACCCAGAAATTCCATTTGTAGCTATACATCCCCAAACTGGTATTGAAACAAAAATGTATACGGGAATGTTCACAGCAGCACTGTTCCCCGTAGCCAAAAGGTGACATCAACTCAGATGTTCACCAATTGATGAGTGCATAAACAAAATGTGATATATCTATAAAATGGAATATTATTCTTCCATAAAAGGAGTGATACATGCTACAGCGTGAATGAGCCTTGAAAACATAATGCTAAATGAAAGAAGTCAGGGGGAGCCTGGCCAGTTCAGTTGGTTGAGTCTGACTTTGGCTCAAGTCATGATCTCACAGTTTGTGAATTCGAGCCCCGCGTCAGGCTCTGTGCTGACAGCTCAGAGCCTGGAGCCTGCTTCGGATTCTGTATCTTCCTCTCTCTCTCTGCCCCTCCCCTACTTGCTCTCTCTCTCTCTCTCTCTTGCTCTTTCTCTCTCAAAAGTAAATAAACATTAAAAAAATAAAAAAGGAAAAAAGAAAGAAGTCAGACTTAAAAGGTCATATATTGTACAATTCCATTTACTTAAAATGTCCAGAATAGGCAAATTCATGGAGATGTAAAGCAGATAGTGGTTTGGGGGGACTGGAGCAAGTGAGAAATGGGAAGTGATTTCTTCCTGTGGGAGGTAGAAATGTTCTAGAACCTGATAGTGGTGATGGTTGCCCAACGTTGTGGATGAACTAAAAGTCATTGGATTATAGATTTGGAAATGGTTACAATGGTGAATGGCATGTTACGTGAATTTTATATCAACACAAATGTATACGTGTGCATGCATATCACGAGGACGCATGTTACAAAGCACCTGTACACTGAACCACCAGCCTTGTCCAATTGTAACAAATAGTGTTCATGTGGAGAGTAGAGGGGATTAGCGCACAGAAAGAGTAGACACTGTACAGGCAAAAGAATACTGAGAAAAAGAGCTGTTTTTGTTTTTTTTTTTTCCTAGGAGAACCAACTCCCTATTGATACTCTGCCACTCAGCTGTTCTTTGCCACCTAAAACATCAAAAGTAGAAATAAGAAAGCAACCTCCCATCAGGCAGAGAAGCAGATGGTATGGAGAGGGCCTGTCAGGCCAAGAAGAGGCTGTGGTGGGTGCATGGACCATGTGTGGAATCTGAGACGTGCATCCAGAATATCCAGTGTGGTCTGCGAAGCCAATGGCAGATTTGGCCAGACTGTAGATGGAGTTGCTTAGCAGACCCACAGATACCAGATTTTGACCAGAGGGACAGTGGACAGGTGGAGAGGATGGAGGGACAGCTAGTCATGTGAAGAAGCATAAATTTGAGAAGGATACAGGTTATAAACAGGAAATCATGGAGGAAGTCAAGTTAAGGTAGTTAAGGTAGTATTTGCCAAACACAGTGGGTGTCAGATGTCTTTTTTGGGGTTTGGTTGGACCTCTCTCATTACCTCTCAAGGCACTGGCATTTCATGAGTCAGAGCAAAGTACAGATGAGGTGAAGCCAATGATGGTTCACAGAGCTACAAGATAAACACTGATTATAAGAGCTTCCATTTACACGGGGCTGACTATGGGCCAGGCATGAGCTAAGAGCATCACAAATATTATCTCACTTAATACTCACAATTACCCCTCGAGGCAGGCATTACCCCCATTCAATGAGCACTTGGGGAAACTGAGACTCAGAGAGGTTAGGGAATTCTCTCAAAGTCTCACACGTGGCCAAGCTGGCGTTCGCAAGCTGATTGTCTGCCAGTCGTGCCTACTCTTCTGGTCACAGAGCTACCTTCTGGAGTAGCCCCACTCACAGAAACTGTTCGGGGTAAGGCCGGTAGGCCCTGGACCCATGCTAATCCGACTCAAGAAATTTGCAAAGGGATTTAGAAAGACCCAGCAGCTCATAGTGAAGACAACACAAAAACCGGGATGTTAGTACCTGTGAAGCAGGACAGAGATACCAAAAATAGACTTAACAGGCTTCATTGCAGTCATCCATTTACGGAACTATCACCCCTACTCAACTGAGAGCCCCTAGAAAGCAGGGACCCTGAGTTTTGCACCACGGCGATCAGCACAGTATCTAGTATAGAGTAAGTCTTTAACAAACTTTTTTTTTTTAATAAAAAAAATATACCAGACTGCTGGTATAGTGACTGACAGGAATAATAAGTGTTGCTACCTTTTATTGAGTATTTAACTTATGCTTACATATGTACACTTTATGAACCTTATGCCTCATTTCCACCTCCCAGCACATGCAAAATGTGCCATTACTCACATTACAGACAAAGAAACTGAGGCGTAAATAACTTTGCCAAATTCAGCCATCTAGAAGAAGTGAGCTGGGTTTCCAACCCTAATTTCTACGACTCTAATCTCAGGTGTTTTAACCTCTTCTCTTTCCTATGATAGACTATCCATCTTTTAGTGAGGAGGGAGTGGATTATTATTGAATGGTGTACATTTTGGCAAAAGAATAATGAAAATGGCACTCTAACATTAGGCTTCAAAAAAAGACTGCAAAATTATACATGTGCTTTGATTACACTGAGTGAAAATTCACATACATACAAATGAACCAGCAGGAAGCCCGGAGAATAAAACAGTTGTATCAGAATGGTGAGACTATGGCTAATTTCCTTCACACTTTGCTTAATTTTGCTACAACCTTATTTTGAGAATAACTAAGACTTGAAAAATACAAGTTCAGTAAAACAAATTACGACGTGCCCACAAACTGATTGCTTTAGGCAGAATCATTGCTTGAGCCCTGGGTTGTAGGGTCCAGGTTAATTACAGGACATCTCCGGTACCATATCTTCCTCAAGATACAGCGGAGCTCTTTGCAACAGGACTTTTGAGTCTTCCTGAATTCTCCAGTTAGGATTACATTTTGAAAATATGATCTACTATTCTCCTCAGTGGGACATTCAAAAATATCACTTGCTGTAAATGTAACTGCAAACCAGTTTCTTCTTTCACGTAATCCATGAAACAGTCTCTATATCCATGTATATGAAGTTTTATTACCCCTGAAAACGTCAACTCAGCCATCAGTCTTTCGTCCTGGGGCCAGTCATCTTTTTAAAAGTCAGGTCAGTATATGGCGCTCCCCTCCTCAAAAACCTTCCAGCACTTCCCATTAAATAGATGGTAGACAGAACTCCGAGGGCTAATCTCTATTCCCTCTTACCATCCTCTGTAGACTACATGCTCTACTCACAATTTGTCATTTACGTTCACAATTTTATGCTTCTCTTATAATAGAGACTTGGTCTCAAATGCATTCCCTCACTTGTTACGTTTTTACTTCAAGTTTCTTCAAGACTCAACATAACTTCCTCTGTTAAACCTTTAATAATACCCCACCCCCCACCCCCTGGTACAAATGACTCTCAATTTTACAATCGCGATGCATAATATTTGCATCGCTAATATCTTACTACATCCTGTCATTTATTATATGAGAGTCATAGATAACATTTATCAAACACATTAGGCATTCTACATGTATTAGCTCATTTATTTTGTAATTTTTTTATGTTTATTTATTTTTGAGGGCCTGTGTGCACACAAGCGGGAGAAGAGCAGAGAGAGAAAGAGAATCTGAGGCAGGTTCTGCATCGTCAGCGCAAAGTCCTACGTGGGGTTCGAACCCACGAGCCCTGAGATCATGACCTGATCTGAAGTTGGATGCTCAACCAACTGAGCCACCCAGGCGCCCCTGTATTAGGTCATTTAAAACAACAACTCCAGGAGCTGAGTACTATTAGCTCCATATTAGAGAAAGGGAATCAAGGGTTTAGGATGATGAAGTGCCTCACCCAAGGGCATAATGAATCAGCATCAGAGACGAGCTTCGAACTCAGGTGGGCCTGAGCTAGAAACCTGTGTTCTTAACCATTACATTAAAGGAAAACCTTCTTTCTCCAAATTTCCAGTCATCTGCCTGAGAAATTAATTGGAGGCAAGTGGTTTGGATGGTAGAAACATATGCATTTGATGTATATGTCAAGTGCTTAGTTCCAGCGCCATGCTGAGCCTGAGGCAAAAGGAAAAATCAGTAATACTGATCCCGTCTTTATTTAAAATTGTTTTTTTTTTTCCTATCATGGATTTGCTTGCACTTTCTTTGATTTAAAATTATTTAAAACATGACATATTATTTATCTTGAATACTGAGTTTGGGGCATTGTCCTTGTAAATTATACACCCAAGATGAGTGCTTAACTTGTCTCACCCTAGTCCTTGCCCTACTTAGCACAGTGTCTGAAACAGAGGGCACTCAGAAAAGAGCTTGGATGTTTAATTTACATGTCAGTCTTTCCCACAAGACCTCAAACTCCTGGAAGATAGTGACTCTTAAGTGATTCCTTTTTGGACTCTCACTAACTCCCACACTGTATCTTTTCAGTTAGATCCTCAAAAAAAAAAAATATTTTGAATGAAACACATTACGTCTCCTACTTTCGGCTGTGGCAGAGTCCTATTTCACAATGCTCACGAGAAGGTAACTTTTATAGTGAAAAACTTGAAATCTGACCATAGTTTTAATTGTCTATCAGTTGTCAAATCAAATGATCCATGACAAACAAAACAAAACAAAACAAAGCAAAAACAAAGTAAGTATTAAAGGTCAACTTTGACTCCTAAAAATCCTTCCCCAAAGTTTTCCCCCACTGAAAGTCTTAAAGAACTATTTTTAGTTTCTCTCAAGGATACCTTACAACACTGTAATCCTGCAAACACAACAACAGGACTCCTGCTGTTAATGAGTCATGATACTTTGTATGACTGGAAAATAGAGGCCAAGGAGTTGTTTCAAGGTTTTGAAAGGTAATGAGTTCTCTCTAATTCGTTTTCTTCTACAGCTTTGTGTTGGGAAAGCCATCGACCAACTGAAGATACTCTGCAGTGTGAAGCAGTTGTTAAATCGAAAATCGAATAGCCTTGGTTTGCATTCTAGATCTGTCACTAACTCTGTGACATTAACAAGCAATAGAACCTCCTCAGATCACATCTGAATCATGGAGATAATAGCAGTACCACCTGTTAAGGGACTGTTACGGGTTTTAAGTGAGAAAATGCTACATCTAGCACACGGTAATTGCTCAGGAAATAGTAACACATTTTTCACGTAATACATTTATATTGAGAAGTACCATACACTAGGTGTGGGGTTAGGCGTTAGGAATGCAGGTCAGAACAGGCACCCGAGCACACGCAGTGGTTGTTCAAGCAAGCTGTCTTCACTGAGCATCTACTGTGTGAAGTCATTCTACTAGACACTGTAGGGGAACAGAGTCAGTGTCTACCCTGGGCGCTGTAGGAGAACAGAGAGGAGAAAGAACAAAATCTCAGCCTTCAAAACAGGAGTCTGGAAATGGGATTCATTTGCAACAACAAAAAAAAAAAAAGGGAAAGGCTACTAGTAATTAAAGCAGAGAAAATGATAAACAAACGTGAGTTTGTTAAAGACGCACCAAACTATATAGTGTTATGGCTAATTCAGTGTAAGAAGGCCTGGAGGGAAATTTTTGCATCTTAGCTCAACTACGTGAAACAAACAGTTTACTCCAGCAAGACGTAGACAGAATTGCATACAGCTGAGGGAAGATGTAGATTCTGGCCACCACGTGTACTGGTAATGATGGCTTGGTGAACTTATTTCACCTTTCACTTCTAAAACAGGCTTGTTCAGGCGATTAGGGGAAATAACCTTTGGGCACTGGTCACTTGAGGTCTTGGGAAACAGATGCATGACCGAATGAGAAGCACAAGAGAGTTACTGAAAGAAATTCTGGTGGCGGTGCTATGGGCTGAACTAGAGTCCTCCCAAATTCATCTGTTGAACTCTGAATCCCAGGAGTTCAGAATGTGACTGAATTTGGAGATAGGCTCTCTGAAGAGCTGATTAAGGTCATTAGCGTGGGCCCTAATCCAAGGTGGCTGCTGTCCTGAGAGGAAGAGGAGGAGATTAGGACCCAGACACGCACACCGAAGGAAGACCACGTGAGGACACAGTGACAAGGCTGCTATCTACAAGCCAAGGAGAGACACTTGAGAAGAAACCAATCCCGTCAACGCCTTGATCTCAGACTTCTCGCCTCCAAGCTGGTGGAAGAACAAACTTGTGTTGTATAAGCCACTCCGTCTGTGATACTTTGCAAACGAATACAAAAGGATAAAGCAGAAAGAGAACATGAGTGGTCAATGAGAGCCCTCAGGCCACAGTGCAAGCCTGACATCCATAAATGGGAAGACAGAAGAAAGGCTGCTTGGGTAGAAAGAGCCTTGTCCTGCAGTGCAGTTCCGAGAAAGTCTCAGGCAGGCCCATGGAGAGCTGGGAGCATAGACTGCCTGTTAGAGAAGTGCCCCATTGGGCAGGAATGGCCTGGCTCTACCGCTGTGTGCAGATCCTACAAGGTATGTGGCTGGAAGCTGTCAGTTTATTGTACTCCAAACAGAAGGTTCTCCCGTGAAGGGGGATGTGGGGGGGGGGTATGCCTCCATAGTGGCCACAGTGAACGGATTTTGAAAATGTTAAAGAAACGTATTATGATGATGGTTACCATTCCCCTTGATGCTGTTTCTGCTGCTACTATTACTAAATTTGTTCTTTTACTCAGTGAAGGACAAGGAGTTGGAGACTCCAGCAGACTCCAGAACCTCAATCCCCACAAAGGTACTAGAACCTAGCCCTCTACTATATAAAGATATAATGCGGGGTGTCTTCTCTGTATCTTAACTGGTCTTACCACCTTGCCCAATAGTTCCCCATTAGTAATTTATCAGTGTGGGGGCACCTGGGTGGCTCAGTCAGTTAAGGGTCCAACTTCGGTTCAGGTCACATTCTCATGGTTTGTGGGTTCGAGCCCTGCGTCGGGCTCTGTGCTGAGAACTCAGAGCCTACAGTCTGCTTCGGATTCTGTGTCTCCTTCTCTCTCTGCCCCTCCCCTGCTCATGCTCTGCCTCTCTCCAAAATAAATAGACATTAAAAAAACTTAAGAAGAATTTATAGGTGTGGTTTAAGATGTGTATATCTAGTAATCTCTAATTAATCCAGATTCATCAACACCAAACCTGTGTTCTTAATCTTGTACTAAACTGGAAATAAATTCCTATATAAGTGTATATACTTATTATTCTTATAATGTTTAGTACAGGTGATGGTCAGTGAAAGTCAGCAAAGTTTTTGTGGTTGGTAACAGGCATACAGAAGATAAAATGAGGAAAAACATTAGGATGCATACATTTTGATAAGAACAGATACTACACTTGATCTTAGCCAAAAGGCTGAGAAGCGATGGGATGCATACATTTTGAAAAGCTAAGTAGTGTAGTAAAACCCAGGTCTGAAATTTTAATTCCTCCTACAAGCTTAAATTAGGTCCCTGGTCAGCTGCCTTCCGTTGAGGCCCTTCAGTCTCAGAGAACTTATTATTCTTTTAGCAATGTCATGTTTCTTAACTAAAAAGGTAGTCTGGTTAGTCTAGTTAATAGAAAGTTTAAATACAACCTGTATAAAAACAACTAATTTTTCAACTATTTTAAATTAAACAAAATACACTCCCCATAGAACTTTACAATATACAATTTCTTTTTGTCCTGTGATTCAGTAGCCCCTTAGGAAGATTTTATTGCTCCCAAAGTTACCACTAAGAGAAAAACTACAAAGAGAAAGTCAGAAGAAATTAACATTCATTGGGAATCAACTTTGTACAAGAAACCAGGTAGGGTACTTCCCACATATTAGCTCATTGGAATCTCAGAGCATCACAATAAAACAGGCATCTTCATTTTCTGCATAATGAAAATGAATCTCAGAGAGGTGAATGACAGACTCAGAACTCTATAGCTAGAGAGGCATAGAACCAAGAGATTTGAACCAAGTTGAATCTGATTTTTATTGTTTACAAAATGTGTTTGGCTTACAGTAATACAGACAGTAGATTTTATTTTTTTATTTTTATTTTTTTAAATATGAAATTTACTGTCAAATTGATTTCCATACAACACTCAGTGCTCATCCCAACAGGTGCCCTCCTCAATGCCCATCACCCACTTTCCCCTCCCTCCCACCCCCCATCAACTCTCAGTTTATTCTCAGTTTTTAAGGGTCTCGTATGGTTTGGCTCCCTCCCTCTCTAACTATTTTTTTTCCTTCCCCTCCCCCATGGTCTTCTGGTAAGTTTCTCAGGATCCACGTAAGAGTGAAAACATAGGGTATCTGTCTTTTTCTGTATGACTTATTTCACAGTAGCCTTTAAAAAAAGGTTTTTTGTTTGTTTGTTTGTTTGTTTGTTTTAAAGAGTAGTGGTTTACTCTCATAGAAAAAAAACAAAAGTCCAGAGGTAAGCTACATGGTACTATTACAGCAGTTCCAGGAAGTTGTCATGGACCCAGAATCTTTCTACCTTTCTGTTTAGCTATCCATGGCGCTGCCTTCATCTTCGAGGACACAGACGGATGCAAGACTTCCAGCTCTCACCTCCAAATCCCAGAGAGAAAAGAAAAGAAGGTGGCCAAGATATAAAAGGATAAACCTCCCAGATAAGTCAGTTCCTTTTAAGATATCTTCTTAGAAGCTCCACTTTCAAACTTTCACTTGCTTTGTCTACCTCCAGCTACAAAGGGGGCTGGGCACTTTGCTTCCAGAATCTAACAGGAGGAAGA
This sequence comes from Lynx rufus, assembly GCF_022079265.1. Classification (NCBI taxonomy): domain Eukaryota; kingdom Metazoa; phylum Chordata; class Mammalia; order Carnivora; family Felidae; genus Lynx; species Lynx rufus. The sequence continues at coordinate 191,979,709 of NW_025814823.1, forward strand.
AAGGGAGAATGGATATTGTGTAGTCTGCCCTAGATGCAAAGCCCATGCCAAGCCAAAGCCCATTTGCCAAGCTGCTAAAGGATGAAGAAGTAGGATGGGTGAAAATATGGTTTTCAACTAATGGGCATGGACCCTCCCCAGTTAAGAACTGTATTTTTAGTGAATGTTTGTTGCTTATAGAAAGAAATCATAATCTTTAGGTATTTTAGTGCAGAGACAAGATAACTGATCAGATACGTTGAGCTGAAATTTGAATGACTGTAAGTAAAAAAAAAAAAAAAAAAGGGTAACCTAAAGGTTAAATTCCTTGAACAATCTCCAAATCATTTAATTGACTTGGTGGCCAAAGAGGTTTTAAGAATATGTCTGAAAAAAATCATTGAGACTAGAATTGTTTCACCTTACAAATTACCATATTTAAATAATCTTACTTGTGGTGATCTAAAGTTTCTCATTAGGAAGTGGGGAGTGAGTTTTTTTCATTAGCTTTAAAATCAGATAAACCAGGTTAGTTGTGTGTGTGTGTGTGTGTGTGTGTGTGTGTGTGTGACATGCATTTGGTACTAAATGGAATTAGCAAAATTTATAAAATCATATCAGAGAGTTTTACAAATATCATAATTTTATGCGTCCACATGTTCTAAATGCAAAGACATGTTCTCATCAGGATCATAGAAGCAATGAATGTAAGAGCTGGGGGCTGCTTAGAGATTATCTTGATTACTTACCCTATTTGAGTATTAGGTTTCTACTGTTTATAGATCTCCTTTTCTAGTACACTTCTGTCATATGTGTGGCCACCTAGCGTCATTTAAAGCCTTCCTTTGCTTGTGGGCTTTCCCACATTCTGAATCTTTCCTTTATAAGGTAGAAGCCAGAACCACTTTTTCCAGACTCTCTAGCAACTAGGACACAGGTATTTCATCTAAGCTTCTTCAATCAGTCACGCTCTCTTGGTACTCTGTTCAGAAGGGAGCAATGTGTAGGGATAGGCATGTGGAATCTACTTTCTGGTGAGCCTGAAGAATAAATGAGGGCTGAAGGCAGAGACAGTGGTTCATGGGTTGCATCATACACATCATCTGTGATACTAGATTTAGTATCTGTTTCTAGCCACTGTGGCAGCACAGGAGTCTCTACTAGGAGGCACAGTGATTCAGGCATTTTTCTCAGATGTATCATCTCCAAGCATGGGTCTCTGCCCTCCATAAAGACTCTGTCTTTTAGCAAATCCTTTTCCACCAAAATTAGTTAGCATGGGAGTTCTGTTATTTTCAAATCAATATCATGAAGAATATACTTTATTTTATAGATGGAAAGCTGAGACTTGGAGAGATTATGGTTTATAACATCTAGTAATTTGATACATAACAGGATAAAATAGGCACAGATTAAAGAATCATAATCAACATGATAGCCAACACATATCAGCAGGAGTTGGGAGAATATACTGTGGAGATGAAACCTGGGGTTGCTTATTAGGGGGGACAGATCATTAAATTGGACAAAGACGAGTTTCTGTCATAGAAATCCCTTCCCAAGATGTAGGATTGAATGTGTTGGCAAAAACCCAAGGAGACAATGATAACACAGAGTTAGGATGGCTCTTGGCAATATGGAGAAAGCAGCAGTGGCCTAAACTCAGTGAACTAGATATGCCAAAACTATTATGGCAGATGATCAAAGGAGAGACAAAAAGGCTAAAAAAGTGTGTGCATGCCTAGAGTATACTTGCTATACAAAGCTAAAAACCAACAGCCAATTATATTCTGTGTGAAGATGTAGAGAATGCAGAGAATGTCATGTTTTACAATGCACTTGGGAATACTGGTGAGCTGGGCACCAGAACCATTGAGAAGCTCAGTGGTGACTGTCCTTTTCTAGACCGGATTTAACAGGAAATTATTTTACAAACTGGATTCCTTTATAGAACTGAGGATGACAGTAAATCCAAGTGGTGGTGCTTGACTATTAGAATCAAGGCACAATTATATTATTGTGATTAGAGTCATAGTGGCAACTAAGAAGGTCTGACTTGCAGAGAGCTACAGAAACAGTTAAAAGAATACCGCATCCCTAGGAACAAGATAGGTGGGCAGCCAACAATGGCAGTGCTTAAACCATAGGTCAGCAAACTAAGGCCAAATCCAGCCTACCACCTGTTTTGATACAGTTTATGAGCCAAGAAAGTTTTTCACACCTTTTAATGGCTAAAAAAGTACAAAGAGTAGTTCATGATAGGTGAAAATTATATGATTCAAATTTGGTATCCATAAACAAAGTTTTATTGGAACACAGCCATGTTGATTCATTCACATGTTATCTGTGGCCACTTTTGTGCTACAATGAAAGAACTTACTAGTTATTATAGTCACCTTATTGCCCTCAAAGCCTAAAATGTTTGCTATCTAGACCTTTGCAGAATAAGTTTGCCAACTTCTGGCTTATACTATACAATCAAAAGAATATCAAAAAGACTTTGGCCCACTGTCCCAATAAAAACTAAACGGTTCCTTTCCTAGTTTCCAGATCAAAACCAGTTTTGAGAAAGGAATTCATTGGTGGACAGTGCCAGGTCTCCAGAGGGAAGGGCAGAACACTTCAGCAAGAGTATACAGTCCTTCCCCCCCCCCAATCTACTGTTATTTAATCCAGTAAACCAAGAAAAGAGGAAGACCCATATATTTCAAGAATTGTTGGACACAGGATCTGAGTTGGCACTGATACCTGAAGTGTCATTATGTCCCCCTTTTTAAATGGGGGAATATTGGGAGGACCAGGTAATAAATGAAATATTGGCCCAGATTTGGTTACCAATAAGTCTAATTTGTGCATGGACCCAACCAGTGGACATTTCTTAAGTCTCTGACTGTATAACTGGCATAGACATTCTTGGTAGCTGGGAGAGCCCCCTTATTGGTTCCTTGTCCTCTCACAGTGAGAAAAGCCAAGTGAAAACTTCTGAAACTGGCTAAGACAGTAAGTCAAAACTTGTATTAAGGGAGTGGGGGAGTCCCATGGCAAAGATTAATGCCAAATTCAAAAAATCTAAAATATACAGAAATGGTACACCAATTATTTTTCCCATTTAATTCATAAGTTCAAGTTCAGCCCCTATAAAAAGCATGTGGGTCCTAGAGAATGAGAGTGGACTACCAGAGACTCAAACAACCATCAGTCCCATTGCAGCTACTGTGCCCAAAGTTGAAACCTTGATAGAAGAGATTAAGACAGCTCCGGGTACATGTTATGTAGCCAGTGGTCTTGTGAGCGCATACTTTTCCATCCCTGTCAGGAAGGAAGATCAGGAGAAGTTCACATTTGGGTAAGATGAAACAGTATAAATTTATAGTCTTGCCTCAGAGTTACATTAACCCTTCTGCCCACTATTAGATCTAAGCTCTTTTGACATTCTGCAGAAAATTACACTGGTTCATTATATGGATAACATCATATTAAGTGGTCCAGATAAGCAAGAAGTAAGTATGTATATTTAGGGACTTGATAGGATACATACCAGATAGAGGGTGGAAAACTAAACCCTACAAATATATGGTATCCCACCATATCAGTGAAGGTTTTAGGGATCCAGTGGAGTGGGACTTTCCAGGATCCCCCTCCAAAGTAGGGAAAAACTTTTTTTTTTCATCTTGCACCTTCTACTCCTAAAGAAGGAGCACAGGTTCTGGAGGCAATAGATTCTAAACCTGGTATATTAGTTGGGATCTACTCAGAAAATTTTAATATAAGGAATTAGCTATTGACTGGGTTTTGGCTACTAACAGCTAACAAGAACTTGGAATAATACAAGAATCACAAACCACAAATGAGCAGTCACTACTCAGAACTGAGGCAGGTACCTAAGGTCTTGGAAAAGGACCACCCAAGGTTGCGATTCTGACCTCACTGGAGAAAGTATATCTATAACCTACTGGACGGCAGAGAAATTCATCTCTAAGATGTTGCAGTCCCAGACTGAATAAAGAGAAACTGCCTCCAGGACTACCAAGAAAGCTTGCTGGGAAGCTGCCAATAGGGGACACTACTGAATTCACTGGGAAGTCAGCTGAAGCCTGTAGAATTCACCAGAAGTTTCCTGTAAGATTTGTCTGAAACTCACTGGGAGTGAGCTCTACCCGGGGTCTGAGGTACTAGCTCAGCCACCTAGAAACTAGTAACAAGGAACATACACCAGAACCAAAATAATAATAATAATAATAATAATAATAATAAGCCTGGTTTTCCTGCAGTGACACTCCGGGGGTTCTACTGGCAAAGTTTAACATCAAGCTCACTGGCAAAGGAGAAATGTTTGCAACATGCAACCCTAGTATTACAAACAGGGCAATGATGAGTAGATTTGGAGCTGACAGGCAATAAATTGGTATCAGTCCACCCCTTTGAATATTCAGCTTCTCTATGCATCACCCTATAGACATTTGAACTTCTGTACAATGAACCAAATATGTTCTAACTTACAGGATATAGCTATCCTTTTTACAAGTGAAGAAGTTCTCACTCTTTTCTCAAGAGAAAGAGACACAACATCCCACAACTTTTGTATCTGTGTCAGACTATATTAATTACTCCTCAAATCTGAAGTCCTGATGAATATTCTGCTAATCAGAAATTTACCCCAAAAACTTACATAAACAATAGTAATGGGGAAATAAAGCAAGAAAAAAAAACTGGTTAGCATATACAAATACAATAAGCAAAGAGAAAATAGTCCTTGTTTCTGTAAGTGGTCACAGAGGCTGGAATTGATATCTGTGACTTCCTTCTTCCGCTGTTCATTCCATATTTTCCTGGTCCTCAGCCAGAACCTAAGCTGGTCAGTTTTCACCTGGTGGAGTGAACAAACCTTTATTTCTAAGGGTTCAAATCCTAAGTGGGCAAGGACTTTGAAGATATTTGTGTCTCATGTGAGTGCTCCCCAAAGTTACGTCCACTGCAGAGAAGTCTCTTAATAACTCCCCGAAAGGGCAGAGATATGGATTTGGGGAAAGGAGACAATGCAACAGATGTCATTACTGCCAGAGCAAGAGATATCTTGTCATGACTTACTCATGCCTTCTGCCCCTATCTGAGCTCTATCTCTCGTTTGCCATTCTACTCGATAGATTGTACACACACTCAACCTTATGGTGGGGTGTGTGAGACACACCCAATTGATGACAAGAAGCGTAGGTCACATGGTCATCTAATGTACCATCATTAGGAATGTAGTAGTCTCCCCAGAGGAACCGGCAATAAAGAAGCCATTTCTCAAAATGATAATAGTTATCAGCAAAAGAGGGCATGGATTTGTTCCAACAACATAGATATGTATGCTGTGATCTATTGGTGCTTGTCAGAGACTCCATACAGCATTCCTAGTGGCCACAGATAATTCAGGTATAATTCAATCTGTAGGATCATAAGGTCCAAGTGATAGAGCAGCTCATAATGCAGCCTGGAAATGCTGCAGAGGCTTTTATTTTTTCTCTGTTCCCCAGTTGAAATTGGCAACCGTACAAGGTGACTTCATAGATAGGTTGAAGTAGCACACTCAAATGTGGTATATATTGACTCCTAAGTCCAAAAATGTCTACCCAACATTGTGTCTCCTTTTTCATAATGTGTGACACAAGATTGAACAACCTGTATTTTACCTTGGAGGATATAGCTTGGCATATCTCAAGTAAGCGAACCCCCCCAAACCTTCACGGAAGTGGTGGGACCCTGAAATTGTATGCGCTTTATTTCCCATCATCTCATTCATATTTTTTTCCAACGTATCAAATGACTCGCTACTTCTTATTTATCAGATTAAAACAACATAATATAACCAGTGTAGTAGACCAGTGTGGTATTTGGTAGATGGTCAAGATGATCAAGATCATTGCAGACTATTTTATGCCAGAGAGCAGAATTGATGTAACGCTGAGGCAAGATGTAAAGATATATTGTTGGCTCTGCAGAGAGAAATAAACTGCTTCTGGTGGTCCCTGAACATTGGCATGGTGAAAACATCATAACCCAGGTGAATAGTTACATACCAAATGCAAGGACCATGTCACTTTGCCCTAGTAAAATCACTATATCCGAGGTGGCAGTTGCAATTGGAATCAAAACCTGATTAACTTATGATAGTCCATAGTCTTCAAGACCCACTCAACTTCTGTATAGGTCAACCAGATGGGTTGAATGAAGATGTGATATGTATCACATGCCCATATCTCTCAGATCTTTGGTGGTGTCATCAATCTCTGCAATTCCGTCAGGAATAGAGTATTGCTTCTGGTTAACTATCTTGGTAGTGAGAAGTTCCAGGGGCTTCCAGTTGGCCATTCCTACCATAATAATTCTGTTTCAGAGAAGCATGTGGATATTCCACCTATTTACTGGTATGTCTCTTCAAATTCTATATTAAGGAGGGGTACCTGGGTGGCTTAGTCGGCTCAGCATCCAACTCTTGATCTGAGCTCAGATCTTGGCTCAGATCTTGACTTTAGATCCGTGAGTTCAAGCCCCACATTGGGCCCTGCACTGGGCATGAAGCCTACTTAAAAAATATAAAGAGATACATTAAGGAACTGGAGCAAATAACCATGGAATAGGTCTAGTGGTGGGAGGTGGTAAACCAGTCATAGTATGATTAAGACTTGAACTAAGAGTCTATCTATAACTTGATTGCCATAAGGCTCTTACTCTGTGTCCCAGAAATTAGCATCAATTCAAAGCCATTGTCTAGTAATCTCTGAAAGATCTGTTCATTTTCCCCAAATGCTTAGTCATTCTAGTATGGCTACAGATTTCTTGCAGAAGGTTTGGAGGAAGATTTATGGTATGTACTTGTGGCGATGTTACAAGGTCTTTCCTCAAAGGGACCTAGACTCCCCTTCAATCAAGGTACCTAAGCGTCTGTGAATTGGTTTAGGCCTGGAAATGAGGCTGTAACTAACTACTGTGGTGATGCAAGTCAGATTTTCTGCTATCAGAGCTAGAGGTTTCTTTAGTTATATAGATAAAGCAATATACTAGCAACTTGTCCATAAATTTTGTTACTGGGACAACACAATCAGTTAAGCACTTCCAAAGGGCTTCATAGGCCAAGGCATTCTAATTACCAGTATGTCCCTGCTGCTCTTTATGGTTGCAAAGTGTGGCCACCTTGTATTTAGAAGTACTGCCACTTGGCCTCTGCTGCTCTGTAATATTATCATACTTATTGAAATCAAGGAACAGCTTGGATGTCACACATGCTAGCTAAGAACCAGAGGGGCAAGAAGCAAGGAAAAGACACCAGAACTAGACAAAAAAGAAAAGACAAACAAAAACACTTTCCAGCACCCTCTACTGGCAAAGCTTTATTACATGCAAGCTGACAAAAGGAAAACATTTACAAAATACAGCTCTAGTATCACAAGAAGGGTGATAAAAAGTAGATTTAGAGCTGTTAGGCAATAAAATGATAGCTTTTACCTTAAGAATGTTGCTTTGAACAATTTATCAACTAAAATGAAAGACGGCTTCCATTGAGTGGGTGCTCAGAGCAGTAAGTTCTCTATAGCAGGTCCATGACATAGTGGAAACAGCCCTGACTTGTAGGTCATATATACTACCAGTCTTTAGGTTTTAAAGAAATTTTTTTTTTATGAACTATTGTGGTTTTTTTTTTTCAACGTTTATTTATTTTTTGGGGGACAGAGAGAGACAGAGCATGAACGGGGGAGGGGCAGAGAGAGAGGGAGACACAGAATCGGAAACAGGCTCCAGGCTCTGAGCCATCAGCCCAGAGCCTGACGCGGGGCTCGAACTCACGGACCGCGAGATGGTGACCTGGCTGAAGTCGGACGCTTAACCGACTGCGCCACCCAGGCGCCCCTAGGTTTTAAAGAAATTTAAGTCAGAAAAGATATATGTATAATGTTGTGACACGCCTCAAAGAAGAATCACATCATCAACACTATAGCATGGTGAAGAAAGGCCATAGCACTGGCAGCAGAAAACTATACACCATTAAAAAAGCTTCTCTTGACAGGCAACTAGATGCTGGTAAAAACAGAGAATCTAATCATGGAACATCAAGTGACTATGGGGACAGAACTGCCCATCATGAACTGGGTTCTTTCAGACCCACCAAGTCATAAGTTTAGAAAGGTCTTGAAACATCATAAGTTTAGAAGGGTCTTGAAACAATCTACTGTAAGTAGAAATTTTTAGCCATTATTTCTTCAAATCATTTTCTGTCCCTTTCTCTTCCTCTTCTCCTTCCAGGTGTCCTTCTGGGCATCCCCTCCCCCAAACCTGGGGAAGAAGACAGGTAACTAGATTCAGGAACCCCAAAGAGTTCCAAATAAGAAGAACCCAAACCCACACGAAGACACATTATAATTAAAATGTCAAATTTAGAGAGAAAGAAAGAATCTTAAAAGCATCAAAGGAAAAGCAACTTTTTATATACAAGGGAACTACTATAAGACCATCAGCATAATTTTCAGCAGAAATCTTGCAGGCCAGGTAGAAATGGAATGATATATTCAAAATGATGAAGGAAAAATGCTTCCAAGTATTCCAGGAATAGTCTACCTGGAAAAGTTAACATTCAGGATTGAAGGAGAAATAAAGAGTTTCTCAGACAAGGAAAAGTTAAAGGAGTTCATCACCACTAAACTGGCCTTTTGAGAAATGCTGAAGGGACTTCTTTAAACTGAAAGTAAAGGGCACATATTAACAACAAGAAAACATATGAAAGAATAAATCTCACTGGAAAGGTAAATATATAGTAAAGGTGGTAGAGTAATCACTTATAAAGCTAGTATGAAAGTTAAAACACTAGTAATAAAAACAACTGTGATTGCAATAATTAGGTAAGGGATACACAAGATAAAAAGACATGGGATGTGAAATCAAAACATAAAGAGTGAGGGAGAGAGTAAAAATGTGGAGCTTTAGAATGTAAACATGTTATCAACTGAAACTTTTACAAATATAAGTTGTTATATGTAAGCCACATAGTAACTAAAGAGTAAAAATTTAATATAAATACGCAAAATTTAAAGAAAAAGTAAGCATATCACTTAAGAAAGTACTCAAATCACACACACACAATAATAATAATAAAAAGAGAAAGAGAAGAGAGGAACCTACAACAAAATTCAGGAAACAATAAAATGGTAATAAATGCATACCTATCAATACTTACATTAAATGTAAAGAAACTAAATTCTCCAAACAAAAGACATAGAGTGGCTGAATGGATGAAAACAAAACAAAACAAAAACATAACCCATTTATGTGTTGTCTGTAAGAGACACATTTTAGATGTAAGGACACACCACTGAAAATGAAGGGATGATAATAAGATATTCAATTCAAAGTGAAAACAGGGGTGCCTGAGTAGCCCAGTCAGGTAAGTTATCAACTCTTGATTTCAGCTCAGGACAGGATCTCACAGTTCATGGAATTAAGCCCTGCATCGAGCCCTGTGCTGAGAGCATGGAGACTACTTGGGATTCTCTCTCTCCCTCTCTCTCTCTCTCTCTCTCTCTCTACCCCTCCCCTGCTTCTTCTCGCTCTCTCCCTCTCTCTCTAAAAATAAATAAACATTTTAAAAACCTAAAAAAAAACCCTGAAAACAAAGAAAGTTGGAGTAGCTATCCATATATCAGACAAAATAGTCTTTAAAACAAAGATCGTAATAAGAGACAAAGAAGAGCATTACATAATGATTAAGGGGTTAATCAGACAAGAGGGTGTAAGCCTCTATTTGTAAATATCTATGCATACAACATAGGGACATCTAAATATATAAAGCTCTTTTTATAAGCAAACCTAATGGGAGAAATAGGTAGCAATATAGTAACAGTACAGGAACTCTAATATCCCACTTATCCACCCATCAATGGATAGATCATCCAGACAGAAAATAAGTAAGGAAACATCAGCCTCAAATGACACATTAGACCAGATGGACTTTAAAAATTCACATCAAACATTCCATCCAAAAGCAATAGATTAACATTTGCCTCAAGTATATATGGAATACTCTCCAGGACAGATCATATGTTAGGCCACAAAACGAATCTTAATATATTTAGCAAAAATGAAACTTAATCAAGCATCATTTCCAACTACAATGATATGAAACAATTATACAAAGAAAACTACAAAATTCACAAATATGTGGAAATTTTACAATATGCTACTGAATAACCAATGAATCAAAGGAAAAATTGAAAAAGAAATAAAGAATATCTTGAGACAAACAAAAATGAAGATATAACACAGAAAAATTTATGGAATGTAGCAAAAACAGTTCTGAGAGGGAAATTCATAGTGACATAGGCCTACCTCAAGAAATGGGAAAAGGCTCAGATAAACAACCTGACCTTACATCTCAGGTACTAGAAAAAGAATAGCAAACAAAGCCCAAAGTTGGTAGAAGAAGGGAATTTACAAAAATTAGAGAAGAAATAAACGAAAGAGAGACTAAAAACACAATAGAAAAGATCAACAAAACTCGGAGCTGTTTGGTTTTTTGTTTTTGTTTTTGTTTTTTTAATAACCAGAATTGAACACATTAGGTAGACTCACCAAGAGAAAAAAAAATAGAGAGATGGCTCAAATAAATAAAATAATATATGAAAGAGATGTTACAACTTGTACCACAGACATACAGAAGATCATAGGAGATGACTATGAACAATTATGTTGCAACAAACTGAACAATCAAGAGGAAATAAATTCCTAAAAACATGCAACCTACCAACACTGAATCATGAAGAAATAGAAATCTAAACAGAGTGATTAGTAATAAGGAGATTGAATCAGTAGTCAAAATCTCCCAACCCAAAAAGTCCAGAACCAGATGTCTTCATTGGTGAATTCTATCACACATTCAAAGAAGATTAATACCAATCCTCAAAGTCTTCCAAAAAACAGAAGAGGGAACTCTCTCCCCAACTCATTTTACAAGGCCAACCTCACCCTGGTATCAAACCAAACAAGGATTCCACAAGAAAATAATATTACAGGCCAATATCCCTGATGAACACAAATGCAAAAATTCTCAGCAAATATTAGCAAACCAAATTCAACAACACATTAAAAAGATCATGTACCATGATCAAGTGGTATTTATTCTAGGGATGCAAGGATGGTTCAATATCCACAAATCAATCAATGTGATATACCATATTAACAAAATGAAGGGTAAAAATCATATGATTATCTCAACAGATGCAGAAAAAAGCATGAAAAATTTCAACATCCATTTAATGTTTAAATAAAAACTCTCAAAAGAGCACATGTAGAGGAAACCTACCTCAATGTAATAAAGGCCATATTTGTTGAGCTCACAGGCAACATCATATTAAATAATGAAAAGCTGAACGCTTTACCTTTAAGATCAGAAATAAGATAAGGATGCCCCTTCTCACCACTTTTATTTAATTTCATATTGGAAATTCCTAGTCAGAGCAATTAAACAAGAAAAAGAAGTAAAAGTCATCCAAAGTTGAAGGAAGTAGAACTGTCACTATTTGCAGATGGCATGATATTATAAAGAGAAAACCATAAAGACTCCATCAAAAAAAACTGTTAGAATTAATAAATAAATTCAGCAAAGTTGAAGAATACACATCAATACACAAAAATCTGTTGCATTTCTATATACTATTAATGAACTATCATAAAGAGAAATTAAGAAAAAAGTCCCATTTATAATTCGCCAAAAGAATAACACCCCTAGGAATAAATTTACCAAGGAAGTGAAAGACCTACATGTTGAAAACTGTAAGACATTAATAAAAAGAAGACAACACAAATAAATGGAAAAATATTCCATTATCATGGATTGGAAGAATTAACATTGTTAAAATATCCATATTACTCCATCTACAGATTCAATGCCATCTCTAAAAAATGCCAATGGCATTCTTCATATATACAGAAAAATCAATATTAAAATTTGTATGGAACCACGAGGGAATCTTGAGAAAGAAAAACAAAGCTGGAGGCATAATTTCAAATTCTGATTTCAAATTCTATAACAAAGCTGTAGTAGTAACCAAAATAGTGTGGTATTGGCATAAAAACACATAGACACATTCATCAATGGAAATGAATAGAGAGCCCAAAATAAACCCATACATATATGGTTAATTAATTTACAACAAAGGAGCCAAAAATATACAATGGGGAAAGGGCAGTCTCTTCACTAACTGGTGTTTGGAAAACTGGAAATCCACATGAGAATGAAATTTGACCACTATCTCACACCATACACAAAAATTAATTCAAAATCGATTAAAGACTTGAATGTAAGACCTGAATCCATAAAACTCCTGAAAGAAAACATAGATAGTAAGCTCCTTGACGGGTCTTGGTGATGATTTCTTGGAATCTGACTCCCAAAGCAAAGGCAAAAATAAACAAGTGAAACTACATCAACAGGCTTCCACAAAGCAAAAGCAACCATCAACAAAATGCCAAGGCAACCTACTAAATGGCAGAAAATAATTGCAAATCATGTATCTGATAAGAGGTTAATATCTAAATTATTTAAGGAACTCATACAACTCAACATCAAAAAACCAAACAATCCAACTAAAAAATGGGCAAAAGATCTGAATAGACATTTTTCTAGAGATGACATACAGATGGCCAATGCTAATGAAAACCACAATGAGATATTACTTCACATCTGTTAAAATGGCTGTTACCAAAAAGACAAGAAATAACAAGTGTGGGCAAGGATGTGGAGAAAAAGGAACACTTGTGCACTATTGACCGTAACGTAAACTAGTGTGGCCACTATGGAAAAGTGTATAGCGTTCCTTAAAAAGTTAAAAATAAAACTACCATACAATCTAGCAGTTCCACTTCTGGGTGTTTATCCAAAGAAAATGAAAACACCATCTCAAAAAGCTATATGCAATACCATATTCATTCATAATTCATTGCAGCATTATTTATAATAGCCAAGATACAGAAGCAACCTAAATGTCCATTGATGGATAAACGGCTAAAGAAATTGTGCCATATTACCATATGTACCATTGTACCATATATACATATATATATATATATATATATATGGTATATATATATATATGGTATATATATATATAATTATATATATATATAATTATATATATGGTATATACATAATTTTATATATATATATAATTGGGCCATATATACACACATATATAAAAAATATATATAGTATATAAAATATTATTCAGCTATAGAAAAAGAATGAAATCTTGCCATTTGAAAAAATGTGGATGGATTTCCAGGTGGTGGGAGGTGAGAGAAATGAACGAAAGGGTTATTAAATATTAAAGAAAAAATTCAACAGAATAAAGGGCAAGGAGATGAATAGAAAAAAAGAAAAATAAATGGCCATTTATGTTCAACTCTACTAGAACTTAGGGAAATACAACACATAATAATATTGAGAATGCACATAAAATATTTATTGCAATTCTTTTTTAGGTATATACATATTAGAGAGATTTTTGCAGATGTAAACAAGTAGATATAGACATAGAATCTCAGCAAAATTTTAGTTGTAAAAATTGGAAAAACCCCAATTCCCATCAATAGGGAAATATATAAGTAAACTGTAACATATTTTCAATAAATAAATAAAGATAGAAGCAGTAGTTGCGGTATCAAACACGTCTATGCCATAGGCATAAGTACAAGTACTATGCCGGAAGGCATAAGTAAGAAGTACAAGCTGATAACCCAGATTCCCACAATGTCCACATGTGTTATACCAGTGCTTCTCCCTCTACTCACATGTATAGCCATGTTGCAGGGTGTCCCTTATTACTAGTGAGCAGAGGAGAAAAAGGCCGAGCTTGGTTCATGGACCAAATAGCTCAAATTGTGTTTGTATGTGAACACAAACCAAAAATGAACTGCTATGTTACTGCCTTACTCGAGAATGTCCCAGAAAGGCAATGGGAAGTGGAAGTTGGAAGTGGAAGTGGAAGTGGAAGAGTTTTAGGTGATGCTAATAGTCATCCACTTTGTATGAGAAGAAAGTGGCTTGGAAAGAGAGAGTTTTCAAACATAAGGAAAAAGGAGGTCTGAGGAAGAAATATGTAGATGAACTACCAGAGTGGGAACAGATAGTAAATATCTTTCATTTAAATGTTAATAACTACAAGACATATGAACAGTGGAAGAGATACTAGTAAGCAGATAGACCAGATGTCTTAGCAAGATGACATCATCCAACCTCTGTCACTCACCACTGCAGTACTGGTACAATGTTACCACAAATGGAATAGCTATGGTGGTTGGGATGGAGGTTAGGCATTAGCCAATAGTAAGGGCAGCCACTCAAGAAGGCAGATACATCTACTGCCAATGCCAAATATATAACTTCCCAGCAGATGACACCATACTGAACCCCCGAACTAGCTCCCATTCAAGGAGATTAGCCAATATAAGTTGATTATATTGGATTCCTTCCACCCTGGAAGGGGTGGCAATTCATCTTGATGCAAATTGGAAAATTCTCTCAATACAGATTTGCCCTTCCTTCCCATACGGTCTCAATCAGCACCACTATATGAGGACTCAGAATGTTTGATCCAATGGCAGGGGATTCCACGAACACTGCCTCAGACTGAGGGAGAAAGGCAATGGGCATATAACCATGATCCTGTCACATACCTCACTCTTCGAGGTTGATGGTCTGATAGAATGATCAAATCACCTTTTGAAGTCATGCCTAGACACCAGCTTGGAGATGATACACTGAATATGGGAAATACAGCCTAACTTAATTCTTATATGGTGCTATGTCCACAACAGGTAGAATACATAGGTCCCAGAACTAAGAATTGGAATTGGAGTGGTTTTGTTAACTATCATTCCTAGAGACCAACTTGGGGAATCTGTGCATCCCATTTTCAAAAGTCTATGCTTCTCAGACCTAAGGGTTCTAGTTCTATGAGTGTAGCATGTCCATAAGAAGACACTGCAAATGTTCAAGTAGACTTCAAATTATGATTGCCACCCATTCTCTTTAGGCTTCTTTTTATTTAAGATTTTATTTTTAAGTAATCTCTACACTCAATTTGGGGCTCAAACTCACAATCCCGAGATGAAAAGTCGTATAATCCACCAACTGAGCCAGCCAGGGGCCCCTTATCTCTGTAGGCTTCTAACACCACCAAACCAGCAGGCAAAAAAGTGTCACCACTCTGCTAATGGTCATTGGGAGTAGGTATATTGGGCACCCGGGTGATCTCCAAGAGCATCTCTTGGTACTCCCTTGCCAATTTTGAAGGTAAACAGACAAGCAGAGCTGCCACAACCTGAAAATGGTGAGTAGAGGCTTAGACTAATCAAAGAAGGTCTGAGTTATTTCAGTGGGTAAGCAACTAACTAAAAGAGGTATTGCCTGAGGGAGAAGGAAGAGGGGAAGAAACGCGTTTCAGTTGAACCTGAGACCAGCTACAGTATCCAAGACTAGAGTCCACTCAACTAATCCTGCTCTTTTAAGTTTCTCCAGGGAGAAGAACAAAGAATCCTGGAGGAATTGGTGCCACATTTAATGAGTTCATTATCTGAAGCAAGCAGCTCTCAAAAGCACATATGATTTACTAATGGATGCTGTGGTGTATTACCCAGATTCACTGTTCAATATCGAAATGACCATTCCATCAGTATCTAGAAGTGTTGCCTGATGATGGCTCAGAGCTGTATTCTTTCCCAAGAATTGCCCTCAGCTCAAGTCTCTGACCCTCTCCTTGGGGATAGCCTAGGAGATACAAGATTTTGGAGTCAGAAAACCTTACCCGAGTTGTGATATCTCTGAAGCATCATCCTAGCTGCATGATCTTTTTGCAACTACATAACAGATCTCTTTTTAAAGTTATATTTAATAATACAAAAGAACTTAAAAAAGTAGAAGTATGAAAAATGTATATATTATGAAAATAATAAAAGAAAACTAGGATGCCTACATTAATAATAGATAAATTAGGCATTAGGCAAAAGCATTAATAAAGATAAAGAGGGTCCCTATGAATAAATGGCTCTCGTCACCAGAAAGACATAATTCTAAACTGATATGGAGCTAATTAATAGCTTCAAAATGTATACAGTCAAAATGATCAGAATTACAAGAGAATTTCATAAATCCACCATCAAGAAGGACATTGTCAGTAACTGGTAGATCAAGTGTACCAAAAAGAAAATTAGGATATAGAAAATCTAAACAACGCAATTAACATACAAGTCAACAAATTAAAAGGATTAGCTTGCTACCAAAAAATTCTCTGACCATAAGAGAACAAAGTTAAAATTCTACATATTTTTTAAAAATAGAAAAATATAAAACATTTATATATTTGAAAATTCAAAAGCACATTAAAAGGGTTAGTGGCACAGTGAAATCATAACAGAAGTTAGAAAATTTTAAAATTTAAAACTGAATATCAATTAAAATATTACACATCAAATTTATGGGATACAGTGAGAATGATTTTTTTTTATTTTAGAAAGAGAGAGTGCAAACAGGGGAGAAGGACAGAGGGAGGGAGGGAGGGAGGGAGGGAGAGGGAGAGGGAGAGAGAGAGAGAGAGAGAGAGAGAGAATCCTAAGCAGGTTCCAAGCTAAGCATTGAGCCTGATGTGGGGCTCGATCCCATGACCCTGGGATCATGACCTGAGCTGAAATCAAGAGTCAGACGTTCAACCAACTGAGCCATCCAGGTGCCCCAGAGAGCAACATTTATTAGGAAAATACGTAACTAGCTTTAAATACACTTTTTTTTTTCTTTTTTCTTTTCTTTTCTTTTCTTTCTTTCTTTCTTTCTCTCTTTCTTTCTTTCTTTCTTTCTTTCTTTCTTTCTTTCTTTTTCTTTCTTAAATAAGCTCTATGGTCAACATGGGGCTTGAACTCATAACCCTGAGATCAAGAGTCACATGCCTGTATGCCAGGAAGGCATCCCTAAATACACATTTTATTTTATTAAAAAATTTTTTAACATTTTTGAGAGACAGAGAGACAGAGCACAAGTGGGGGAGGGCAGAGAGAGAGGGAGACACAGAACCCAAAGGCAGCCCAGGCTCTGAACTGTCAGCACAGAGTCCGACATGAGGCTCGAACCCATGAACTGTGAGATCATGACCTGAGCCAAAGTTGGACGCTCAACTGACTGAGCCACCCAGGTGCCCCAATACACATTTTAGAAATAAAGGCTAAAAGTAAATGAACCAGGCATCCAGTTTAATTAAGAAACCAGGACTAAGTTTGGATATTTTTAGGAATTCAAGTTTACCTTAACATTAAACTTTGATTGATGTAGTTGATTATATTGACCCATTAAAAGAGAAAAATCATGTGAGTCATCTTAATAGATGCAGGGGAAAAAAAGATGAGATAAAATTCACCATCTGCTCTGAACCTTGGAAACGTTCTATTAAGTGAAAAAAAGAAACAAAAGGCTCCATTATTGTGTGTCCAGAAGAGGCAACTCCATAAAGACAGAGAATAAATGAATGGTTGTCAGGGGATAGGAAGTGGGGATGGTAGGGAGTGACTGTTAACAGGTGGAAGGTTTCTTTCTGGAGTGATGAAATGTTCTAGAACAGTGGTGGTGGTTGCACAATACAGTGACTATAGTAAAAAACCACCAATTGTGCACTTTAGAATTGTGAACTTTATGCGGATTGTATCTAAAATATGTCTTGAAGTAATGAACTACTGATACAACTAACACATGGATGAATATTTATACTGATGAAAAGAAGCCAGACATAAGAAAGTACAACCTATACAACTCTAGTCATGTTAAATTCTAAGTACAACAACAGAAATCAGTGACTGCCTAAGGCAATAGGACACAGGGAAACTTTCTAGAGTGAACAAACTAAAATAAATTAAACTCAACATCCACTCATACTAAACCCTCTCAGCATAGAGAAGTGGAAAGAACTTCCTTAGCCTGATAATACATATCAACAAACAAGCAAAGATTTAAGACAATGGTAAAATGTTAAAGTATTCCACTTAAGATCAAATTTTGGCCATCACCACACTCATTCAATATGGTGCTGAAGATCCTATCCTATGTACTGAGGTGATAAAAAGCATAAAAGGTATACAGAAGCATGAAAATTGAAAAGCAAACAAACAAAACACTTAGTATTTGAAGATAACATTATTGTCTCCAGGGAAAACATCAATAATCCACAGATACATTATTTTGATTAATTAAAGAGTAATATATTTCACCCAAGTCTTATAATGGATGTCCATTTCTTCAGTCAACCACTAGAAAAGAAAAGCTTGGACTCTGAGAATTCCACTTTGATAATTCAACCAAAGATATTCATAGCATTGATGGTTTGTAAAATCCTCCGTACCTTTATCCATCCTGACGGCAGGTCATGGCAGGCTAGGAAGTCATAGTTTCAGAACTCTGAAACTGTAACTTTTATCACAATGAAATCTAATTCCATCTTCATTGGTCATTTTCTCTGCATGGAGACATGAGTGGGGCCAAGGTGGGGCCAAGAGCACCAAGGCTTTTGTAGGGTGGACAGAACCTCCTACATTTGAACTCAGGAATTTGTTCTTTCCCTCTTTGGTGCCTGTGGAGCTCTTTGCTGCACAGTCTTTGTAGAGCAGAATGTAGGAGGAAATGATTCCCTTGGAATAGCTATGATTTTAGGATTATATAGGATCCTTGGAGGTCATAGGAAGATAAAACTGTGTTAAAATGATGTCAAGGTTCTGATTTAACCCCAGGAAACCCAAAGATTTCCAAGTGCTTAAACAGCTTTATGTGTAACTAACTATCCATTTAACTTGGTGTAAATTCTCATGCAGAGAGAGACTGCATTTTTTGCAGGCATCTGTGATTATCATGATTCTTCTACTAGGGGTAAAAGCAGACTATCAGCAACATAAGCATACAAACTGAAAAGAGGAAAAATATATAATTTAGGCTTTTAAAAAATCCTTATATCATTTAGTCAATTCTGAATCAGTCTTTTAGTTAGTAATGGTACAAAATCCTAGATTTTAAAAGATGAATGAATACTTAAGCGGTCCAACTTGCAACATTCAATCTAACCTCTGCTTTTAATAGGTGAGGAAATGGATTACAAAGTGGATAGTTTAAATGAGCAGAATGAACAAGTGAATTTGGTGGTGAACTGGGGAGCATATGTCTCACCCAAAGGAAGCAGTATTTACCCAGCCACTGCTGACTGTTGCATTAAGGAATTGTGGACCCTGTGGGGCCACATCTTCTGAGGTTTTCATGATAAACCAGAAATCAAGATTTTCTTATAGAATCCTTTGACTTTTAAAGGTTGGCTCAAACTGTCCCCCACAAATACTGCACAGGTTATAACAAAGACATCTGTCACTTATTCATCAGAACTCGTATGTAAGCTGCCATTTTGTGGCTTCAGGACAAAATGACTGGTCCAGTTAGGTGCAGTACAAGATAAAAAATCCAGTCTCTCCAAAGAAGACAAAATGGTCAAAAGGTACATGAAAAGGTTCTCCACGCAACTAATTATTGGGGAAACACAAGTCAAAACCACAGTGATACATCACCTCACACCTGTTAGAATGGCCATTACAAAAAAGACAAGAAAATAAGCTTTGGATGTGGAGAAGGAGGAGCCCTTGTGCAATACTGGTAGGGATGTAAATTGGTACAGCCACTCTGTAAGCATGGAGGTTCCTCAAAACATTAAAAATAGAATTACCATATGATCCAGCATTTCCACTTCTGGGCATTTATCCAAAGGAAACCAAATTACTGTCTTAAAAAGACCTTCACCCCATGTTCACTGCAGTATTATATACAATAGCTAAGACATAGAAACAACCTAAGTGTCTGTGGATGGATGAATGGATGAAGAAAATGTGGTGTGTGTGTGTGTGTGTGTGTGTGTGTGTGTGTGTAGTGGAATATTGTTTAATCACAAAAAAAAAAAAAAAGAAGAAAATCCTGCCATTGGCAACCATATGGATGGAACTTGAGGGCTAAGGTCCTTATTTACTTATTGACTTATTTCACTTACGCTAAGTGATCTAAGTCAGACAAAAGGTGTCTACTGTATGATCTCACTTATATGTGGAATCAAAAAAATTAACCAGACTCTTGGATACAGAAAACAGATTGGTTGGTGATTGCCAGAGGTAGGGGTGGGTGAAATGTGTGAAGGTGCTCAAAAAGTACAAACTTCTAGTTATAAGATAAATAAGTCCTGGGGATGTAATGTACAGCATGGTGACTGTACTTAACAATGCTGTACTGTAAGTTTGAAAGTTGGCTAGAGAGTAGATCTTAAAGCACTTATCACACAAAAAACATTTGTAACTATGTGTGTGGTGATGAATGTTAACTTATCGTGGTGATCACTTTGCAATATATACATAGACTGAATCATATTTGTACACCTAAAACAAATACAATGTTATATGTCCATTATATCTCAATTCAAATTTCTTTTAATGTTTATTTATTTTAGAGAGAGAGAGACAGACAGAGAAAGAGAATGTAAGCAGAGGAGGGGCAGAGAGAGAGAGGGAGACACAGAATCTCAAGCAGGCTCAGAGCCTGACGTGGGGCTCAATCCGACAGACTGCGAGATCACGACCTGAGCCAAAGTGGAATGCTTAACTGACTGAGTCACCCAAGCACCCTCAACTATATCTCAATTAAAAAAAAAAAATCCAGTCTCCCAGATCCCAGATCAGGGCTCTCTTGGCCCCAGATTGCCTGTCTGGAACATACCAGATTTTATTTTATTTTATTTTATTTTATTTTATTTTATTTTATTTTATTTTATTTTATTTTATTATTTGTTTATTTCAGAGAGAGAGCATACACAAGAAGGGGAGAGGGTCACATTGCGGGGGGGGGGTGGAGAGAGAGAGAGAGAGAGAGAGAGAGAATCTTAAGCAGGTCCAGGTTTAGCATAGAGCCTGACATGGGGCTCTATCCCTGACCCTAGGATCATGACCTGAGCCGAAATCAAGAGTCAGATGCTCAACCAGTTGAGGCACCTAGGCTCTCCTGGAATATACCATATTTTAAATTCATCATTGTTTCCCTTATTATATGTTTCCTAAGTGAGATATGCCTTCCTTATATTTTAACATAGAAAATCTAAAATTGGGCAGGAAACCAAATAGGAAAGGAAAGAAAAAGAAAAAAAAATGTTGAGGAAAAGAAAATAATACTGTATTGAATTATAATTAGCAAAGAAGTGTCTTATTTAATTTTCCATGTATTTAGAAATATAGAGCATATATTTCCAGAGAATGTTTTGTATTTACAGCATGTCTGTCTAGTTATACGGCTGCAATATAATTGTTTTCCTGCTGAGAATTATGACAGTGAAGTTACTCTGGGTCCTATTACAGCTAATTATAGTCTTGCTCTGGAATTTAAGAGCTCCCCTGCAAAGCTCCCTGCTCTCCAGTCCTGCACAATGGACCTGGAGAGCATTCTGATCCTACATGTGATTGTCATTCTCGGGCTTCTGCTAGAAATATGACATTTGGATGTTTAAGGGTATAAATTACCAGAAATGAGTCCAAGTTGATTAGAGTAATTCTGACTTTCAATTATATGAAGAAGGAACACCATTGTGTGAAGAAAAAAAAAGTGTATATATTTCAAACCAGGTCCAGAGAACTATAGCTACAGACTCTCCCTGGTCTGATGTCTGCAAAGAATGAAAGAGTGTGAGCTGGATAGACAACTCCTCTGGGCTATCATAGTTTGAGCAGAAGCACGAAAGTCCACCACAACAAAGATAAAAATATTTCTCTTTAATTTTTTGTTAATGTTTATTTTTGGGAGAGAGAGAGAGACAGAGCGTGACTGGAGAGGGCCACAGAGAGGAAGACACAGAATCCGAAGCAAGCTCCAGGCTCTGAGCTGTCAGCACAGAGCCTGACGCGGGGCTCGAACCACGAACTGTGAGAACAGGACCTGAGCTGAAGCCGGACGCCCAATTGACTGAGCCCCCCAGGTGCCCCCAAAATATTTCTCTTTAACTGATAAACTTCCTTCGGCTCAGAGTTGAAAGACCGGGGTTCTTTCCAGCAATATAACTTCCTACTCTGGGTATATGTTAACAAATCATTCAACTTACTTAAGCTTTATTTTAATTGTTGGTAAAATGGAGAAACTAACGCCTGCCTTGCATTCATTCCAAAATTTCTGTGAGGATGAAATTAGATGGTGAGGTCTAATTAGATTAAGATCGCATGCCTCTTTTGGCTACTACTGCCTGAGAAACCGGGAGGTTACCCAGCATTTTGAGAAGCAAGATGTGTGCAATTAGACCCTGCTAGTCTTGGGAAACTCAAGGTGATGAGGGCCATAAGTGCTTGTTGGAGTTGTTGTAAGGGTTAAATGACACCGTGCACAGTAAGTGCTCTGCTCCATATCTGGCTCATAGAAAGGCCTTAATAGTCTGCCTCTTCTGCATTCATATTATATTGAATTTATTGAAGCTTTTTTATTGTTATTACCAGAGGGCTATTTGCATACACAGGACATCAACTAAGATCAGCACTTCTATTTTTATGGTTGTGATCATTGATTTTTACCAAAAATTGAAAGATTGTTGTTAAAAAATCAAACAGTGCAACAAAAAGCTTCCTGGGTTTTAGAAACAAAGTGAAGAAGCTAAGTTCAGAATGTCTGATCTTGAAAGGGTCTGTTTTACTGTCTCCCCCAGAGCACATCAGAAGAGGAATGAGACAATAAGGAATTTGGAAATTTTTATCTCGAAAAATCCTTTGTGGCAGGGAGGGATACTTCTCCCCTCAGTTTTCTAATCCATGCCTTTTATAACATTTATTTCTTAATTTTATCAAAGGATTTTTCTATATGACTTAGAAGGTGAAGAAGACCACAAGGTTTAGACATGGAAGGAGCTGTCTCCTGCTCTGTCCTTGCTCCCCTCCAGTTCCAGCTACCTACAGGTGGCCACTTCCAAATTTTTTTTTAATTAATTTATTTTGAGAGGGAGAGAGAGAGAAAGAGAGGGAGAGAACGAGTGGGGGAGGAGCAGAGAAAGAGGGAGAGAGAGAGAATCCCAAGCAGGTTCCACACTGTCAGCACAGAGCCTAATGTGGGGCTGGATCCCACAAACTGTGATCATAACCTGAGCTGAAATCAAGAGTTGGAGGCTTGACCGACTGAGCCACCCAGGCGCCCCCACCTTCCAAATTTCTTAGGCGTCTCTTCTGTTATTTATCTTCCATATTCTAAATAACATGCTTATACTGCCATTCTTGATTTATTTCCCATTTCTATATTGACCTCCTACTGTACAATATGCCCTGAAACTCTTCTTCCCACCCCAACCCCCTTTCCCCATCCTCCCAGTGAAATCACATAATACTTTTTAGGCTAATCAATAGTAGTGTTCACATCAATATGACTCCAGTTGTTTGTTCACAGATGTACTACACAGTGTTTCATAGAACTCCTTGCTGATATAAAATTTGTGTTTCCAAGAGTTAATAATGGGTGCTTTCATTTGTTTGCTTATCTTTTTACATATGTATTTCCAGCTCTGCCCCCAAATCTCTGATCCTCAATAGAGTCAATAACATCAGTAAATCTATCCAATTCATTGTTTTCTTTTTCTCTTGGAGATAATGGCTCTGAAACCACCCCCCTCCCAACTAAGTTCTAATCTCAGCTGGTTCTTTTCGAAGCCTGCTGTATAGATGGTGCCCTGTTTTTTTATTTTTTTTCCTTCCCCATCATCTGAGAATTCTGCACACCTGTATTGAATCCTCTGTTTCTTTTTCTTGATTTACTCTCTCGTTTTGGGGAGCATGCTCTCAAATAGCTTCCTGACAAAAGGTGATTGGTAGACAAATTTTTTGACAACTTGCTTCACTAAAAATATTGTTGGTTTATACAGTGACTTATAGTCTCACTGGGTATACAATTCTAGCTTGTCAACCACTTCTGATGACAATTTTAAAAGTATTGTTCTATTGCCATCTAATTTGCAATTATGTTGGTGAGTAGTTTTAACACAAATCGTTCCCAGTCTCTTCCTGGAAACTGAGAAAATGTCTCTTTATCCCCGGTGCTTGAAAGCCTGTGTGTGTGTGTGTGTGTGTGTGTGTGTGTGTGTCTGGTAATTGTTATGCTTGACACTCAGGGGAACTTCTAATCTGGAATATCAGGCACACTTTTTTTGGGGGGACAATCTTTCTATATTTCTTTTGTTATTTCCTCTCCTCAATGTATCTGTCTTCCCATTTGGAGTTCAGTGATGTCAGATGTTAGTCTTATTAAACTCTCCAATTTAGAAATCTTTTCTCATATTTTCTCTTTTTGTCTTAATTTATAGGAAAATCTCATAGCTTTACCTCAAAAAAAAGTCTTCTATTGAAATAATAATTTCAGCTGTTCTATTTTAAATTTGCATTACTTATTTTTTCTTCTTTGAATACTCTTTTATTTTTTAGATTTTTGTTTCATGGCTCCAATTCCTTATCTAAAAATTGTAGTGATGATTGGGTTTATTTCGGTTTTTGTCTGTTCTCTACCATGTCTCTGTTTTCTCTTACATTCTTTTTTTTTCCTGTTTTTTTTTTTTTTCATGTTTTCATGTCTGGCTAACCTTGGTTGTTCAGCCATACTTAAGAGATAAGAATTAAAAAGCTGATAGAAAACTACATGTGACTGAGCAGAGCATTATAGGGTGAATAAGCAAGGGCCTTGAATTTCCTTGGGGGACCTCTTGATGTCAGTACCACTTTATTTTTTTCATAGATAAGTTTTTCCAAGAGAAAGCCTCCACTCACCTGCGTGCATTATATAAGGCTGGTGCCAGCATTCTGGAAACTTAATGGGTAAGAAAGTGGTAGAAATTTTCACGATGTCACCTATGCAGACATCCTGCTCTGTCTTTTCTGTGCCTGATGTCCCAGGGGGAGAGAGACTTTCTGAACTAAAAAGCTCAAACTTCTTTCCTTCCAAGCTGGGAGGGAGTGAAAGATCTTCTGATCTGTCATAATTGTTCAGACTTTCCATCAACCCCCTCACTTTAGCCCTATTCTGAATCACAAGCTTGAAGGATACAAGACGCTGTTAATTCCAGACTTTCTAGAACTCTTCAGCTTGAATCACACACTTCCCACCCCCAGCCTACATGGCAGAGAGGTTACAGCTTTCTCCACTCTGCTCTGACACTTACCACTCATTTGTCCACTTTCCATCTTCCAAACTATGATCAAAGACTGCTAGAATCCCCTTTCCCATTGTCATTGTTGCAGGGATCTGTATCTTGTTTAGGTCTGTGTCAGCTCAGGTCCTCCGAGGAGCAGGGAACAAGATAGAATCAGACCTGCAAGCAATGAGAGGAGACACCTGTAGAGGGTAAGGGAGAGGGAGAAATAGAGGAAGAGTAGGTGGGGAGAGCCTTTGAACTGTGCTGATGTACTGACATCTCTGAAAAGAGAGGGGGAGGGCAGCAGGGGTAGGTAAGAAGATCACGGACATTGGTGAAGTTCTAATAGCCGTTGGGGAACCTCCAGGCAGAGAAGTCCATAGAAGTCCTGCACTGGGCATAAACGGCCTGGCTCTACTTCCTTCACCACCCTCAGTCATTGCCAGGGAGCATCCCAGCAGGAATGTGGTCTCGGTGCCCATAATGTAGTGGGTCTGAAGGTACAACAGCTGGTACCTGTCAGCCAGTGACCCTGCTCACACCAGGTCCTCTGGATGGAGATGAGAGTGGTGTACCTCCACTGCCACTAAAGTCAGTTGTGTTTTTATTTATTTGCCTTATTTAGCAATTTTTGTGTGATTTTACTTTTGGAAAGAGCAGAGAAAAGTCTCTGTGTTGAATGTATTCCACTGAAAGCCACTCAACTTTCAAAAAAGCCACTGAAGTTAGCAAGTGATAGGTAACTCACTTGAAATCACAATATGGCTCCAAGAATAGAATTACAATAGCCCAGCTAATGTCACATACCGTCCAACTAGCTCTCCAGAATTATATGCAGAGACCCCATGAAACAGCTTACTATTTAAAAGAACGATTTTCAATGATCAGAAAACTGATATATTATTGGTAATTTCCATTTTTTTTCCTAGCCCTTTCAGTGCGAGAAGACAGAGAAAGGAGGCTGTTTGGGGTCTAGAGGAAAACTTTGTTTTTATGAATATGCAACCATATTTCAGAGTGCAGTGGGATGAATATTTGTGTCCCCCACCAAATTTCCACTCCCACAGTGTGATGGTGTAAGGAGGTGGGACCTTTGGGAGGTGATTAGGTCATGACAGTAGAGCCTTCATGAATGGGATAGTACCCTTATAAAGAGACCCCAGAAAGTTCTCTAGTCCTCTTTCTGCAACAAGGAGTCAGCAGTCTGCAACCCAGAAGCGGGTCCTCACCAGAACCCAACCAAGCTGGCACCTGACCTTGGACTTCCAGCCTCCAGAACTGTGAGAAATAAATTTCTGCTATGTATAAGCCACCCGTCTATGGTACTTTGTTATAGCAGCCCGAGCTGAGATACAGCACTTGGATTCCTTTGTTACTCTGAGAAAGAAGTGTTCTTCACTCTGACATGAGATGAAAGAATTTTTATTTTAATTTTAGTTCTATGAGTAAAAAATTGAGAAAGTACAAATAAAGCAGAATCTTTATCTGTTACATTTATGTTAACCCTCCAACCCTTCCCCCACCAGGGATAGCCATTTATACAGAATATAATCTTTTTGACCATGTTTTAGTGTGTGTGTAGGTGTGTGTGTCTGACTTTCTGAGTGTATATATGTATCTCTCCATAGATATATATACACAAACACACAAATTATTGTTTCCCTGATTTTTTAAACTATCAATCATATCTACTGTAAGTATTTTTCTCTTTTTGTATAACAATAAGATTTGGAAATCTCGATGTGTCACTGCATACAGATTTACCTCATTTTTTTATTTCTTGCATAATATTCCTCCACTTGTATTTACTCTAACATAGATCATTTAACTTAGAACATCAAAGATGTTCACAGATGTTAAATAAATATGTATAAATGAACGAATGAATGAATGAATGAATACCAAAAGTGTTTTATACGATTCTGAAAAGATAAACTACATTGTTTTTGTCAGCTGACCTGATATTAAAAACACCAGCAGTATCACTGGATTCACAGGCCAGATCTTTTGTTTCTATTCCCTGTCAAGGGATCAGACAAAATAGTAATAGTAATCGTATCAGGGGGAGCGGAATGTAATTCAACAGACCTTGTCGTCAGAAGACAGTGATTCAAACCCTGGATCTTCCAGGACCTAATGATAAATTAGGCATGTCACATCTTTCCTGCGTGTCGATTTCGACATTTGTAATGGGGATAATAAACTCTGAGTTCAAAGGAAGAAAGTATGTGATAGTCTGTGTAAACTAAAGCACATTATGCAAATGTTAGTTTTTATTACCTCCTCAGGTGCCATAGTGATAAGTAAATAGTGGACTCATGAAATGTTTGATTCAGCCTGGACTTCAGCTGAATCAGTGCTTTCTCCCTCCGCACCTCTGATCCTCCTTGCCCCCCATCTTGACGTGCTCTTGTCCCTAAGTGGCCGCACTGCGACGCAGCACTCCATGTATTGCCAACATGAAATGTCAATGAGCTTTCCAGATTAAAACATTAAAAATGGATGGGGAACTACTGTCATGCAAAGAAGCTAATAATACTCATGATTTTTTTTATAAGTAAGCTGTTCATTTCAATAGCAACATGTATTACCATAATCAGTAAAAATGATTCTAATACCTCCTATTGGTTCACACAACAGGAAACAGGCGTTTTAATATCTATCTCAATTTTTACGTGCTGAAGTACAACTGTGTTTATTCTACCAACATATTGCTCTAGTTTTTAAAAAGATATGAAACATACTGCACCAGCTGTAAGCCAATTTATTATATGGAAGTTGCACAGTTATATAATTTTCTTTAAATGCCAGCTAATGTTCAGCAGGAAAGGGAGGCATTTGCTCTATGAAATGTTGAGATGTTTTAACCTTCTTTTTTTCCCACTCTCTCTCTCTCCTGCTTTGTCTCTGCCCACCCTGCCAACTTGGGAGCAATACTCTATCATCCTGTCAGCCTCCTGCCAGGGTGAAGCACATCTGTTACAGGATGCTAACTTCAACCCACAGCAGGCCAAACACAGTGCTGCTCTTGGCTATAGATTTAACCCCAACAGGCAACCACCAATTCCACATTATGCGCCACATCGCACTGATGATAATCACCAACATTTTTCATAGCACTTTAGACGTGCATTCTTAGGGGTTCAGAGTTTGGATTTTGGACTCAGATTGCATGGGCTCACAATCTGATTCTTATTCAGACAAGATATCAAACTTCTCCATGCCCTGGTTTACTCATAAGGTTTTGAGAAGCACTGAGACAACCCAAGTAATGGGCTTTGCGCGGGGCCTGGCACACAGGTGGGACTGATTCACATTAGCTATGACTGCTACTACTATTATTGCTATTTAAGCCACAAACCAGCACTGTGGGGGAAAAAAAGGGACCCCCCCCTTTTTCAGGAAAGAAAACAGACTCCTAAAGGCTAAATGGCCTGCCCAGTGCCTTCCCCCAGCAGTTGGCAGGAACCAAACAGACTCAAAGCCAGATCTGTTTTTGCTAGACTTGTGTGTTTTCCCCCTTAAAAGGGCCACTTCTCCAAGAAAGAGCAACAGTAAAGAATGACAAAGAAAAAAGGGAAGCAAAGTTGGAATCAGATTGAAGTCAGGATGACCATGCTGCCCAATCACCTCTTCCCCTACAAACTTACTCGATTTTGTGGGCCTTTATTCCACTCATTGACTTACTAAAGACACTAGAAATTTTGTGGTGAACAGGACAAACCCACGTACCCATACTCATGGGGTACACATGTCCTGGGGAGAGGGGACAGATAGCCAACCGACAACAAACAAACAAACATGGCAAATTCGGATCATGATTAAGTGCTGTGGAATGTGTAATAAGAACAGTGTAATGTGACCTTAAGTTCAGGACTGAACATCAGGAGGTTGAGCCGGCATGGTATGAGTTGAGAGCATGGATGATGGCCAGAGTCAGACAATTTGGATCCAAATCCTGGCTTTATCACTAACTGGCTGTGTGACCTTGGGCAAGTGACTTAACCTATCCATGCCTCAGTTTCCCCAGGTGATTGTGAAGATTGAAATGAGTTAATACATACAAAGACTGGTACAGCAAGTGTTCTGTAAGTGACAGCTAAATAAAAGAAGGAAAAACAGAAAGATGTGGATGAACAGTACTCTGGGTATAAGAAACAGCAAGTGCCAAGGCTGTAGGGAAGGCCCAAGCTTAGGTTTTTGAGAAAGAAGGCTAGTATATTACAGAGCAGTAAGTGACACAGATAGTAGTGGTTGATGAGGTCTACAAAACATCCATAAGAGAATGTTAAAAGTAGTTCACTTATCTGAAATGAAGGGTCTGGAAGAGGCATTACTCAATGTTCCGTTAACTCTGAGACCGTTTGAAGGGGCTAACATACTAACATACTGCAGGTCACCTACCAAGAGTAAGTATGTAGGCTCAGATGTCCCCAGTGAGCAAGGCTCAGCACACACCAACCACCCTCCTCCCCTCCACAATGACCAATCTGGGAATCAGTAGAGGGGGCCAAGAGCTGAGTTTCTGATCCTCGAGCACCATGCTTCTCAGGGTGTTGGCAGTTTGACCCTACAGGAAGCAAATGACTGACCTGGGCAGCACATGCAGCAGCCTGCCCAGGATCTACTGGAATCAGCCCCCTACATAGCACCAGCTTAGACCAGTAGGTCTGCTTATCATGCGGCGAACTCATGGATCCACCTACCCTGGGAACTGGTCAGAATAGGACCTGCATGGGTCTAATCTAATCTTGGTGAGCCAGCTAGGTGATTTTGGATGTAATCTGTAAAAGGAAGAGAGATAACAGTACACATCTCACAAATCATGGTGAGGATTTAGAGGTAAAGCACGGAGCCTGGCACAGAGAATTGTTCAATAAATGTTAGTGATCATTCTTAGAGATGATCACATCTTGCTCTCAGCTAAAAATAATCTGGCAATAAATATCTGAGAGCTACTTCCAATTATTGACTGCTGAATGATAACATATCCTTCTGTGCTTGCATAAGAATGGAATTTGGGCAGTATTCAGCCCAAAAAACACAGTATTAAATCAATACCTCATGTACCAGGGCAGGCCCTCAGGAAAGATGGGCTAAGGAAAGTGGGTATTGTCATGGAAAGACCATAAGCTCCAGACTCATTCACACATGGATTCATATCCAAATCCCCATTTTATTATATTTCATGATTTTGTGGATCAGACATTCGAGTAGGGCTTAACTGAATGATTCTTATGTTCCATGCGGCAACAACTGGGTTGCCTGGGGATGTTCAGCAGGCAGATGAACTGATCTAGAGCTCCAAGAAGTTCCATGAAAGCTTTCCTCACATACCCTGCTCCTTGGTGACCACTCTCCATAGAGTCACAGGATGCGTTTACTCGGACTCTCCAGCAGGCAAGTTGGAACTCTCAGGCTCCCTGAGACCAGGACAAGTGCTACCGGTCTCTGGCTGCCAAGACTACACTTGCCTTGATGTCACTTCCACATACTCCAAGTCCAGCCCAGGTTCAAGAGAAGAGGGAACGCTTCTTGATAAAAAGACAATCAACGAATTTGTGGCCATCTTTAATGTGCTATAGTAGCTAACACTAGGAATAATAAGAACTTGGAATGATGGTCAACTGGACTGAAAAGCTGTTATCTCCATGCATTAGCCAGTCTCCAGCCCCTTATTTCTTCCTCTTTATATCTGCAGCAC
This sequence comes from Lynx rufus, assembly GCF_022079265.1. Lineage (NCBI taxonomy): Eukaryota > Metazoa > Chordata > Mammalia > Carnivora > Felidae > Lynx > Lynx rufus. The sequence goes on from NW_025814823.1 coordinate 192,010,612, forward strand.
TTCCTCTATTAAGACTCACCCCGTATGCAGTGACAGGTGTAAGCCATCCTGCTAACTGACATGCAAAATGATAATATTTTGCAGAGCACCTTGATTGCGCCATTCATCCAAGAATATCCAAGCCCTCTGCAAACAATAATTAAGCCTCTGCACCCCCGTAATGTTCCATTATCTTTTCTTTATAGATGGAGAAGCACTGAGCCCAGAAGAGTGAATTTGCCAAGGTCACCGGAGTTGGTGACAGAGCTTTGAAGGAATCCACTGCATCAGCAGCTTGGTCAGCACATACATTCTGCACTGCCAGTGATGCCGGACCTAGAAATCCAGGGGAAGCCCTGCCCACCCACTTTCCCCATGGCTCATTCTCACCTTGCCCCTCAATAGCATTACTGTCCTTGCTTACGACAGTATCTCTGGATCCTCAAAGCCAGATGGAGACCATCAAGAGAGCTGGAGAATCTGCACATTCCTCACTTCACCTCCAACATCTCCAATTACTCGGGAAGTCATGCACGATTAAACAGAGGCAGTGAGCAAAGCACGGTACAGGAGTTGTGCTTTCACTCTTCACTGGGCAGAGCTCATTTGCTTTGCTGTCAGATAGCAAGAAATTCCAGAACAAGGAGACAAAAAAACACGGGTGGGGAGGCAAGAGAGTGAGAAAGAGTGACTATAAATGAGATGCAGTATTTGGAATGTATCATTTAGCTTCTGGCAAACTATTGACTCCTGCCTGATCTTTGTCAAATCTTATAAAGCCAAGTGCTATGCCAACTGCTAAAGCTTGCTGGAGTCATTTAACTTTTTGGATAAGTTGGAATGAGAATAGACACATCACTTCTTATGAGCGGACCTTCTTTCTGCTGGCCCTGTCCCCCCGGCCCTCGTGTTCCTAGACCTACATCAATAGAATCAAATTTTTAAGCTGATCTTTCTATATCCATCCCCACTGTAGCCATTCTATTTTACTAGTTCCAGTTTAATATTAGAGTTTCAAACTTCTACAAAATAGGACTTTGAAGGGATCTCAGAATTTACCTAGCTTAACGCCTTAGCATTATAGGCAGGGAAACTGAGGCATCGCTATCGTGTGATTTGAATACCGTGGGAACTTGGACCCAGTCTTTAACCTCTGAGTCTTAGTTTTCTCATCTACGAGATGTGGATAACAAATAGTACTCATCTGCTCTCGGGCTGTGGTGAGGACTAAATAGAAGCAGGCACATAAAACGTTTGTAGCTGTAAACTACTTCAGAGAAGAAAACATTTGCTCAAGGTCGCATAGCAAGTCAATGATACAGTTGGGTCTAAAACCCAAGTCTTTTAATATCTACTTCAAGGATCCATTCAATAAACGTTTACTGTGAGACTACCATGTTCCAGGCACTGTTGTGAATGCAGGAAATTGAGTAAGGAAGGCGACAGTCTTGGTTCCTGCTCTTATTGGAGTTTACAGTGTAGAGGACAATAGGATTTACATTTATTAAACTGTGATAAGCATCATAAAGGAGAAGTAGAGGGTGCTGGGATATTGAATGAGAGGAAAAGAGCCAGGCAAGGGCAGTGAGGGAAGACCTCCCTGAGGAAGAGACATTTAAACTGTGACTGAAGGGTGAGCAGGCTTTGGATAGAAGAGAGAGAGCCAGGAGGTGGGTGGGAAGTCCCAAGGTGGGAAGAGAGAGAGATGTCCTCAAAACTGAAAAAGAGCGGCTACGTTCAGGGACCCACAGAGGCCTTTTCCTGTCTCCAGCACCCCCTTCAACCTTGTTTCTGCCAAATAAGAAAAAATAAAAGCCCGCCCCTTTCTGATGCCTCTTGGAGGTCCCCTGTTAGCGGTGAGTAGGAGGGGAAAGTCACAGCCCTCTACTTCCATCTGGGGCTCTGTATTTCCCAATGTCAGAGAGCTTTATGGCTAAACATCTTGACTTACCTAAAAGATAAATTGGGGAGGGGGGGGAACCTGGGTGGCTTAGTTGGTTAAGGATCTGACTCTTGCTTTTGACTCGGGTCTCCCACTCATGAGTTTAAGCCCCACATGGGGCTCGGGGCTTGGGATTCTGTCTCCTTCTCTCTCTGTCCCTACCCAGCTCAGTTTCTATCTCTCTCTCTCAAAAATAAAGAAACATTTCAAATAGATAAATAAAAGATAAACTGGTGGGGAGCGAAGTAGTGAATATTTGCTTGCACAATATGTTAGCCTCCGTTTGTCTTGTTTTACTGCTCTGATCTCTGGATTGCAAGTTGGAAAATCAGCTAGTTACTCAGGAGTAGAGGTGAGAGAGAAAGAGATGTATTTACAACCAAGACTCCACTGAAATTATACCAGTGGACTGTTTTAAAAAAAAAAAAAGGTGTGGGGGCACAGGATTCCTTTAAATGAACAGCTCTCAGTCTGTCTTCAGTTCATTTATCACTTCTCTTTACTCCTGCGTCCATCAATGCCCCACACAGTCCTGTTTCTTATCAGGTTCAGCCTGTGCTTAACTTTCCATTCTGACCATTTCTTTTTCTTTTTTATCTTAACACAGAAAAGAGGAAAGCTGTCCCCTAAAACTCAGGTGCAGCGCTGGTGATGGATTTGTCCTGGATCAAGAATCAGTATTTGGTAAGCTGAAAGACTTTATTCACCGACTTTAGTAAGCTGTTTATTTTCTCAAAGGGAGATGCACTTACTTTCCACTCCCAGTTTTAAGAGGCCGTCGTTAGGAAAGATACTGAAGACTTACTCCATACCTCACCATCACCAAGAAAGTTCTGGTAAACAACTCTAATTCACATGGCCCTGGGGATACAAGGAAGTATAAGGTATATAACTATAAGGTATAATCAATGGCTCCAAGCGTCATACAAACCAGTTAAGGAAATCAAATAATTGTTATCATGATAATAACTAATATTTATTATGCCCTGCATCAGGCACTGTGGTAAGAGATTTATACACATTAACTCATTTAATCCTCTCCAAAGTGTGATTTGTCCTGTTTTACAGGTAAGGTAACAGTATATCAGAAAAGTTAAGTAGTATACCTAAGATCATATAGATAGAACTGAGAACAAAATCCATGCTGTATAATTCCAAAACCCTGTGCACATAATCATGTCACAATAGATATAATGATGAAAGGCAGTTTGTAAGGGCCACAGAATTCAGAGAATCGTGTAGAATGAGGTGTGAGGTTTAGGGAAGCTGCAAACTGGAGGCTCTGACTTTGAAGAGTGAATGATGCCTTAGAGCAGCGTCTTCCCACCTCAGCATTACTGACATGTTGGTCCAGATAATTCTTTGTGGGAGCTGTCCTGTGCCACGTAGGGATGTTCAGCAGCATCCCTGGTCTCTACCCACTGAATGCCAGTAGAACTTCCCAACTGCAACAACCAAAAACGTCTGGAGACATTGCCAACTAAGCCTGCGGGGGGGGGGGGGGCAAAACTCCCCGCAGCTGAGAACCACTATCTTAGAGAAAGTTGGGGATCCCAGAGGTCAGGGTGAACCCCGAGGAAGGGAGGCCATGCAAAGCCAGGGGAGGTCAGCTGGACCTGAGTGTTCATGTTAAAGAGAAGTTGAGAAAAGATCAAAGTGGAGTTTGGAGCCGGATCGTAAAAGGCTTTAAATGTGAGGCTAAGAAATTGGGGAGCTGGAAGCAGGTGCAGAGTTGTGTTTTTGAGAATAAAGAGGGCATGTACCCCTTACTTCCTACACATCAGCCCCCAGCCCCTGTGCTGTCCTCTGGATATGCCAAGCATACTTTGGCCTCAGATCTTTTGCATCTGCTATTTCCTCTTCCCAGGGTTCTGTTCTCTCACTTCCTGTAGAGCCTCTCTCTCTCTCTCCCTTCTGTCATGTCTGTTTTCTTTTCTTTTTTAAAAATTTTTAAATGTTTATTTATTTTTAAGGAAGAGAGAGACAGAGTGTGAACTGGGGAGGGGCAGAAAGGGAGACACAGAATCCGAAGCAGGCTCCAGGCTCTGAGCTATCAGCACAGATCCTGATGAGGGGCTCAAACTTCTGGACTGCAAGATCATGACCTGAGCCGAAGTCAGATGCTTAACCAACTGAGCCACCCAGGCACACTGTATATTCCTTTTTTTTTTTAATTTTTAATGTTTATTTATTTTTGAGAGACAGAGCATGAGTCAGGGAGAGGCAGAGAGAGAGGAAGACACAGAATCTGAAGCAGGCTCCAGGCTCTGAGCTGTCAGCACAGAACTCAAAGACAGGTTAAAACTCAAGCACCTTGAGATCATGACCTGAGTTGAAGTCAGACACTCAACCAACTGAGCCACCCAGGCACCCTTGTCATGTCTGTTTTCAAACATCATACGTGAGCTCTGTGACTTCACCACTGGAGCCACCCTGCTATGTTCTGACACCCCAGAAAAATCATCAGTTCCTGAGTGTCCTCAGTGGCAATTTAAGGTGTGGCCAGAACTCAACCAGGCATCAGGTAAAGCTATGGTAAAGTTATGAGAAAGACGGGCCCCTCCTGTAACACTCTACCTTCTTACCCTGCTTCAGTTCCTTTCATAGATCGGCCTTTCCTGCGCACCAAGCCCACCATATCATTCGTTGATGTGTTTAGCATGTTACTGCCTGCCTCCTCTATTAGAACATCAGCTCCATGGGTGCAATACCCCAGCCCCAGGGACAATTCCCGGCACATAGTATACACTCACTGAACACTTGTTGAATGAGCGAATTCACTTCCAAGAGAGTGTTTTATGAAGAGTGTTTCCTTAGAAGCCAGGCATCTTTGTGTCCAACCTGTAAAGGGAAGGTCTTGAACAAGGTGGGAGATTCAAAGGATAGTTTGAGTTTTCTCTGAATCAGTTAACCCGGGCAGCATGTCTATTAAAGGGTTAGACTTCTGTGGCCCAGGCTAGGGTCTACAAATCAGAGTACCTGGATGGTAGGACCCAGAATGCATTCCAAAGTTCATAAGACATGTGGGAACTCTTAACATTCTGAGACAATTAAGTCATTGCCTTTTTCGGTTTAACGTCACCTCTTGGAAGACAAGAGTCAGATACTCAGTGGTTACTAAGCATGGGATTATAATATAGAACATTCTGAGATTCCACATTGGTGTCCCTCTGGTTTATCAAAATACAAAATGTTCACGGTATGTTGATATAGAGCTTAAATTCTCCCAGCTCTTTTTATCCACAGCATTTCACATTCTCAATTTTTTCTGATCCTCGTCACAAACTTCAAGGAAGACTGACAACAATTTCCTCCATTTTGTCAGTTGATACATTTAAAACTCAAAAAGTTAAAGTGACCTGCCTACAGCCATGCCATTTACTAAAGATAGAGCAGGATAGTATTCACCCCTGAGCCACTTCATTGATTGACCTCTTATACAATTGAATGCATTGTAATCACACAGAGTTTTCTAAAAACTTTCACAAAACCTTACGAAATATATTTAATTAAATAGTATTATCTACATTTGCAGATTAGCCAATTAAAAGATACTGTGAAATAAAATAAAATAAAATAAAATAAAATAAAATAAAATAAAATAAAATAAAATAATACAAAATGAAAGAGACTGTGTAGTACCATAGTTAAATTCTAATGCTCTGGACTGAATGTCCTACTTGTACCACTTGTTCCGTGTTCTTGAATAAATTACCTAACTTACCTGAGCGTCAGTTTCCTTCTGCAAAATGGGGATAAAAATAACTCTCTTAGAGAGGGGAAAGTGGGTGATGGGCACTAAGGCGGGCACCTGTTGGGATGAGCACTATGTGTTGTGTGGAAACCAATTTGGTAATAAATTATATATATAAAAAAATAACTCTCTTAGGATTTAAGTGTCATAATTTATATAGAATGCAGATAGCCTGACACACAGATTGAATTCAACAAATGCCAACTCGTATAAGTGATAATTAGGGTTCTGAGATTGATAAAAACAGAAAGAATGTCTCATTGTAGTCTTGTTGCTTATGAATGGCATAGCAGGAATTCAATATATACCTCCTCAAATAATCCAGGAATGAATAATAGAGGTTAAATGACTTCCCAGGGTCATATAATTGATAAAGAACAGAGCAAGACCCAACCCCCTGTCTTCCAACAACAGGTCTGGTGTTCCTTATACTACACTGGCCCTCCAGCCTTTTTTTTTTTAATTTGTTTTAATCTTTATTTATTTTTGAGAGAGAGAGACAGAGTGTGAGCAGGGGAGGAGCAGAGAGAGAGGGAGACACAGAATCCGAAGCAGGCTCCAGGCCCTGAGCTGTCTGCACAGAGCCCAACATGGGGCTCGAACTCACGAACTGAGAGATCATGACCTGAGCTGAGGTCGGACGCTCAACCGACTGAGCCACCCAGGCACCCCTGGTCCTCCAGCCTTCTTAACTGAGCAATGAGGTGATGGCAAGGATTTATCTCACCATTGTGCAAGCATAGTCTGAGAAACGTGTCCACTCGTGAATATAGAATTGTGAAGCTTGGCTCTGAAGAAAATGTACTGGACCCAGTAGGCCAATCTAGTCTTTGTCCTTATCATCCTATCTTCCTCCTTGATGCCTGGGTGCCAGGAGCTGTACATGAAACAATGTCAAGGTCACTCAGATGCTTCTTTCTAATTTGAGGATGCTGTCTCAGTCTGCACGCTCCTCTGGCTCAGGAGTGAATCTAGAAGGTAAATGGCTAACATGTTCTGGTCTAAGCATGAAGGAAGAAGGTTTGCGTAATTGTGATTGTGCTGCCACATGAGGTTAGTAAATCCCCTTCCTTCTTTCCTAACCCTTCAATCACTGCTGCTACCAATTTTTCCACCCCTGCCTCCTACTAGAGAATACAAGCACTTGAACTAATCTAATCCATTTTCAACCACTTCTGCTACAAAAAAAAATGTATTCCCCAAACTCCTCAGTTTATGGTTAGTGTCAAATCTGCATTGAACAGTAACCACGAATCAATGTTTATTTGTTGATAGTTCAGGAGCTAATTTCTTTGGAGCCAGACTGAATCATGCAACAAAGATTATAGTACTCCTGACTCAATTTAAATGTGAACATTATTTGGGGAGAAAAAACATGAAGAGTGCAGAATCAATGTGTATTTCAGACGGCAAGGAGTTTTTTTTAAACAACAAAAACTTGTTTGTGAACTAGAGTCCTGGCATATTAAAATGGATAGACCTTAGAAACAATCTGATCCAACCATCTCGGTTGTGAAAATTGAGACCAGAGGGAAAGATGGAGGACTCGTCCAGGCTGAGCAACTTCTTTCTCTATAGCTGGCAATGCCTCTTCCCGGCCTGCCCATCACAGATGTTTCTAAACAAACCCTAACATACACACCAGGAAGCCCTGTTTAATATGATTCTCAAGTGGCGAGCATGGAGGGCTATTAGAGTTGATTAGAAGGTAACAAGACGGCCCAGGAGTTGAGCCTCTGCTGCCTCCTGGAGAGATACTCTAGTCCAGGAGATTGCAGGTGGAGGGAAATTTGCCAGCTCAGAGTGTGAGGGAGGGAACAGGACTTCAAGTCAGATGGCAAAGATTAGAGGCACATGATAAAGCTTCTCTATTAACTTAAGCGATTGGACATACTCAATCAGGAATCCCAGCTCTATCAGTTATAGATGATCAGTGACATCAGGCACTTACATATGAGGCTGTCCTGGGCTCTCAATGCTAAACTCTGGAAGATAAGAACTGGAAATCCAAATGCTTAAAACCTAGCCTTCTGTGGCTGTGAGATACTGGCAGAGAAATTTGGAAGACTGCCATGCTTGTGTGCACGTGCACACACACACACACACACACACGAGCAATGGTAATTCTTATTAGTTTTTGGAAACCATCCTTAGAGTGAAGATGCACAGGACCTCTCAAAAGGCTTTCTCTTAATCTATTATTTTGAACCTGCTTCCAAGGTTAACCAATGCGTGAACGGCAGGATCAGAGATTCTAGATGGAGCTCGATCAGTTACACTGGGGTACTGTGGAACAGTGGCCTCTGTTTGTTGAGGGCACTGATGAACAACCTGTGCCCCGCCCAGCCCTGGGATATGATTTCAGGATAAAATATCACAGTGCTGCCTCCATGTTGCTACTTCTCAAAATGTCCTGATATTAACATTTTAAGGGTTAAAATACCAGACTTATATTGTTTTTATTGGCATTGTTCTCTTCAATAAGATAGTAGTAGAGAGCACAGAAATAGCAACAGAAACATCAGTTGAATGTTAGTTTCACCATGTAGTAAGAACTGTGCTAAGTGCCATGTGGGTATTCTCATTGAATTTTTCCTACCATGTGACAGATATTGTGCTTTTTTTTCTTTTTTTCATTTATTTTTAAGAGAGAGAGACAGGTAGATAAAGAGAGTGAGAGAGCACATGTGGGGGAGAGGGTCAGAGGAAAAGAGAGAGAGAATCACAAGCAGGGGCTCAATCCCATGACTTTGGGATTATGACCCGAGCCGAAATCAAGAGCTGGACGCTCAAATGACTGAGCCACCCAGGTGCCCTGTGTTCTTATCTCCATTTTACAAATGAGAAAACTGACTTTAAACAGTAACTCCAAATTATCCCAGGCACTAGGTAGCAAAGCTAGATCAAATTCCAGGTAAGTCTGTCTCCAGAGTTCTTGAGAATCAAGAAAGTTGTTTTACTTCTGTATTTTACTTAAAAATTAATTTACCATAAAATTGCCTTTTTGCTGTAAAATTTTAGAAATTCTAAAACACATATTAATTCTTACAATCACAATAATATGAATACAGAACAACTTCATCATCCCTAAAACTCCTTTCAGCAACCCCTGTGTTGTCACATCTTATTCCTGATCCTAACCGATGACAACCATTGATCTGTTTTCCTTCACATTCGGTCTCTTCAAGAATGTCATGTGAGGAGGCAAAGCAAGTGTCCATCAATAGAGGAATGGATAAAGTAGATACACACACACACACACACACACACACACACACACACACACATATACACACTGGAATATTACTCAGACATGAAAAAGAATGAGATCTTGCCATTTGCAACAACATGGATGGACCTAGAAGGAAAATGCTAAGTGAAATAAGTCGGACAAAGACAAATATCATATGATTTCACTAAGATGTGGAATTCAAGAAACAAAACAAATGAGCAAACAAAAAAAAAAGAGATTAAAAAACCCAGACTCTTAAGTATGGAAAACAAACTGGTGGTTGCTGGAAGGGAGGTGGGTAGAGGGATGGATGAAGTAGATGAAGGGGATTTAGAGTGCACTTACCATGATGAGGGCTGAGTAATGGAAATCATTGTTGAATCATTGTACTGTACACCTGAAACTAATATAATGCTGGATGTTAACTGCAATAAAAAATTAAGAAAAGAATGACGTATAAGTGAAATGATATAGTATGTAACCTTTGAGACTGGTTCCTGTCACTTAAGCACAGTGCCTTTGAGACTGATCCAAATTGTTGCATTTATCAATAGTTTGTTTATTGCAGCACTGTATTCCACTGTATGGATATCCTAGTTTGTTTACTCATTCACTCACTGAAGGGCGTTGAACCGCTTCCAATTTGGAGCAATTATGAGCAAAGCTGCCATAAACATTCATGAGGAGGTTTTTGTGTGAACATACTTGTCATTTCTCTATGGTAAATACTCAGGTGTAGGATTGAGGGGTCACAAATTAACATGCAAGAAAACTGCCAAACTGTTTTCCAAAGTGGCTGATTACTTTTCACTCCCTTAAGCAGTGAGGCAGTTCTAGTTGCTCTTTTCACCACTTGATATCTTCAGTATCTTAATTTTAGTTATTCTAACAGGTGTGTGATTCTCTATCACCCTGGAGTTGTAATTCATATTTCCTCAGTGACTAATGATGTTGAACATCTTTTCATATGTTTATTTACTATTTGTATATCTCCTTGGGTAAAGTTCAAATCTTATGCCCATTTTAAAATTCATTGTTGTTTGTTTGTTTTTTGTTGTTGTTTTTTCATTTACTGTTGAGTTATGAGAGTTCGTTCTGGATACAAGTCTTGGGTCAAATGTGTGTTTTGCAATATTTCCCCCAAATATTGTATATTATATATATATATATATATATATATATATATATATATATATATATTTCTTTGAGAGAGAGACAGAGAGAGAGAGAGAGAGGGAAGGAGGAAGAGAGGGAGAGAGAGAGAGAGAACAAATGGGGAAAGGGGCAGAGAAAGAAGGAAAAAGAGAATACCAAGCAGGCGCGACCCTCAGCACGGAGCCCTATGTTGGGCTTAGTTTCACAACCTCAAGATTATGTCCCGAGCCAATATCAAGAATTGGATGCCCAACGAACTGAGCCACCCAGGCACCCCTAGCTTATTTTTTGCATTATTTTAATAGTATCTTTCACAGAGCAAAAGTTTTCGAATTTTGATGAAATACAAGTTACCACTTTTTTAATGGATCATACTTTTGGTGTCAGATCTAAGGCCTCTTTGATGAGCTCTAGGACTGGAAGAATTTTTTGTGTGTTTCCTTGTAATTTTTTCTAGTTTCCAATATATATTGAGATTGATGATGTCACTTGGATCTAATTACTGCATAGGGTGTGAGGCTTAGCTCAAGACTCATTTTTATTTCATATGGACGTCCAATTGCTCCAACACCATTCGTTGGAAAGAAATGAAAGACAATAAATTAGCCATAGTAGTGTGGGTCTACTTCTGGAGTCTGTATTATTCCATTGGTCTATATGCATATTCCTTCTCCAATACCACACTCTTGATACTGGTCTTTTTTTTTTTTTTTAAAGTTTTATTTATTAAAGTAATCACCACCCAATGTGGGGCTCAAACCCATGACCTTGAGATCAAGAGTTGCATGCTCCCCTGACTGGACCAGCCAGGCACCCTTCTAGGCGGTCTTTATATGATTCCTTCAACTTCACTTATATATATAAAGCCTATTGTGATTTTCATAGAATTGTATTAAAGTCTAACTGAATTTGGACAAAATTAACATTTTTATTATGTTAAGTCCTCCAAACCATGAATATATGTCTCCATTTATTTGGACCTTTCATTTCTTTTGTCCACGTTTTTGGGGGTGGTTTTCAGTATAGAGACCCTATACATGTTTTCTTATATTTATACATATGTATTCCATTTTTGAATACTATTGTAAATGCTATTTTAAAAGTTTGTTCTATTTTTCATGGCTAGTGTATAATTGATTTTTGTGCGTTCACCTTATATTCTGTGACTTTCTCAAACTAATTTATTTAGGAGGTGCCTGAAAGGCTTAGTCAGTGAAGTGTCTGACTCTTGATTTTGGCTCAGGTCATGACCTCACGGTTCATGAGTCAAGCCCTGGGTTGGACTCTGTAGTGACTCTCTCCTTCTCTCTGCCCCTTCCCCTGCTCTCTCTCTCTCTTTCTCTCAAAATAAATAAATAAGTTTAAACTCATTTATTTCGTTCTAGGAGTTGTTTTTATAAATTCCCTGGGATTTTATGTTCCTTAGGATATTCTATATAGACAATCAGATTTCTGGAAATAGATACAGTTTTGTTTCTTTCACTCCCTTCTATTCTGACCCCTTAAGACTTTCTTTTTCTGGATTATTTTCTCTTTCAGGTAAACTTCCTGAAATGAATTCTAGATAAAGATGTGGGAGAGAGAAAATGAGAGTGTTGGATACAGTCTTAATTATACTAAGATGTATACCTTCTAGAAATATCTGAAACATCTTTAATGCTATCAGCTTCTGGCTCACATCAATTCACTGAATATTTACTTGGTCCCTACTGTGTGCAGATATTCTATGTAGAGGGAGATAAACTGTGAGATAAGAATAAAGTCCTTCATCAGAAATTTACAGTGTAGTAAGGGTTACAGACAGTTACACAGATCACTTCAGTGCGATGCGGTAAGTATTAATGATGTAGGTAGACACATGAGAAAAAAATGAGAGAAATTTTTACTTTGGACTGGTAACGGATGGGGTGACCGGATTACTCTTGTTCAAGCCACCACTATCTCCTGGTTGAACAAGAGCAACAGCCTCCTAATTTAGTTACATGTCTCTAATCTTTCCCTACAAACAGTCTATTCTTTAAAAAAAAAAAAAATCAGCTTTACTGAGATACAGTTCACATACCATACAATTCATCCGCTTAAAGTGCACAATTCAATGACTTTATTATACTCACAGAGTGGCACATCCATCATCACAGTCTATTTTAGAACGTTTTCATTATGTCAAAAAGAAATCCCTCTCCGCTCAACCATAATCCCCCAAAGTCTTCTTTCCCTCCATTCCAGGTAACCACTCATCTACCTCTGTCTCTACAGATTTGCCTATTCTGGGTATTTCATATATGTATAGTCCTACAATACATGTTCCTTTATAACTGGTTTCTTTCACTTAATATTCTCCAACTTCATATGTGTTTTAGCATGTGTCAGTGTTACATTTATTTTTATTGACAAATAATATTTTATTACATACATAGAGCGCAATTTATGTATCCATTCATCAGATGGCAAACATTTGGGTTATTTTCACTTTTTTTGATTGTCATGAAAAATGCTGTGTAAACATTTGTGTGAATCTGTTTTCACTTTTCTCGAGTACATTCTCAGAAGTGGGAATGTTGAAAGATACAGTACCTCTGTGTTTAACACTTGAGAAACTGCCAGACTCTTTTCCAAAATGGCTGCACCATTTTCCATTTTCACCAGGAGTGTATGAGGGTTCCAATTTTTTCACATCCTAGACAACACTTGTTATTACCTTTTTATTATAACCATCCTAGTGAGTGTGGAGTGGTATCTCACCAAGGTTCTGATTTGCCTTTCTCTAGGGGATGATGCTGAGCATTTTCTCATGTTCTTACTGGCCATCGGTATATCTTTGGAGAAATGTATATTCATGTCGATTGCCCATTTTTGAAATGAGTTGTTCTTATGTTATAGTTATAAGGCTTATTGCACCAGCCTTTCCCTTTGCCCTTGGTACTTGTCTCAGCTCTATTCATGGCCATCCCACCCCAATATTCATTTTTTAGCTCAAATGCCATCTCAGGCATCATGACATATCTTATGCCTTCATAGAAATTAACACTTTCTGTAAATGTTTTATTTCCTTGTTTGTTGGTTTACTTATGTATTGTCTATCTCTCTAACAGACATATATAGAATACATAGAATGCAAATCCCATAAGAGCAAGGACCCTGTTCAAGCTTCCCACCAATCTTTTATATAGTACGTATTCAGTAAATATGTACGAAATTGTAAAAATACACGAATGAATGAATCAATGAGTGAATCAATGAATAAAGCGAGCCAAAGAGGTCATTGTGGAGTAGGTGGCACTCGAGATAAATCTCCAGAAAACCTAAATAAGACTCACTGTGATCTCTGCATGAATTACACCCTGTATGGGACCGTTTTACAAAACCTGAAAGAGCAAGGTCTATAGTTGATCAAAAACACCATCGATAGAGAAGTTAATGTTTATTGTGTTTGAGAACATGTTTGAGAGCATACATTAGTAAATTGGAGATTTGTAGCCAGATGTAGCATCTTTAATTATGCAAACAGAGTAATAAATGTTCCTTTCTCCTCTGTCTGCTTTTCAGACTCTATTCTGAGCCCACCCTCTCTCTGGTTGTAGTTTTTCAGCTACAGATTTGTGAATCAAGTCAAATGTTTTTTGGGCTGAATTGTAGTGCCAACTTCGAGGCATTCCTTGCTACCAAGACCAGCTGTCACATGAGGAAAATGCAGCCCACTTCCAACTGGCACATAATGCTTAACAGCTAGACTGAGCAGTACTCCCGCACTGGCAGCTGGACCCCAGTGGAGTTTTGCAGGACTTTTTTTTTACCTCCCTGGCCCGACTCTTATAGGGAAACAACATGGTATTTGCCCTCTTGCCTTAATTCCTTTCAGGACTCCTTTACCAGGTGTTTATACTGCTTGTCAACATTCACCATTAATAGAAAGTCACAGCAATAGCACGGAACACAATGGACTTTGGAGTCATACGGTCTTGGATGCAAATCACAATTCTATTCCTTACCAGATGTTTGACCTTGGGCAAGGGACTTAACTCGTCTCTAGTTCAGATTTCTTATTCATGACATGGAGAATATGCATCCTCAAATTATTCACACACACACATTCAACTCATACTCACAGGTGCCTGTGATAACATGCAGTTGCCATGTCCTGAGAACATACCATAAGCCAAGCATTGTTCTTTTATTCTTGGGACACTCTAAGACCTAGGAAGTATTCCGTTTTACAAATGGGGAAACAGAGTCCCAGAGATATGAAATAAGTGCCCAAAGTCACATGGTTAATGAGTGGCAAAGACAGAATTTAAACCTGCCTCCAGTCTTCATTCTTAAGGACTACCTTCCACGAGGGTCAGGATTTTTGCAAGTTCTATGCACTGCATATTCCCTGTTACGGAGATTTATCAGTGTCTATTGGTCGGGTTGCTCCAGTACAAAGTAAACGCTCCATAAACACATGCTGAAGGAATTCACAGACATTCTACACTGCTCTGTACTAGCCCCTATGCAAGACACTGAGGATACCGTAACACACAGGGAAGGCTTGATCTCTGTCCTCCTACAGTTTACAATCTAGTTCACATTAACTAAGATCCTGCCTATAAAGCACCTGGCACTGCATCTAACACATAATACTTTAAAAAAAGTCCTGCTATTGCTATATTTTATAAGATGTTCCTTTTTTTACGTAACCCAAATACCCATATTCTCACGCGCAGTAAGGGAATAACTGTTTTATAATTAATGTTAGGGCATTCATCTGTAGGAGCTGTCATAATTTATTCTCATTCATCCTTTTTCTTTTAAGTTTATTTATTTTGAGAGAGAGAGAGAGAGATTGATTGAGGGAGGGGCAGAGAGAGACGGAGAAAGAGAATCCCAAGCAGGCTCCGCGCTGTCAGCACAGAGCCCTACACAGGGCTTGAACTCACTAACCAGGAGATCATGACCTAAGCTCAAATCAGTAGTCTGACAACTGATTGAGCCACTCTTGCACGCTGCCACTTGTTCTTTTCAAAGGTATTTCCTGAACATATATTCTGGGTTAAAAAAAAAAACAAAAACAAAAACAAAAACAAAAAACACAATTCTATCTGCCAGAGAACCTGGCCTCGTTCACCTGGCTATTGGCTTCCATGATCCCATTACTTCTGGCTGGAGGAGGAGGAGAGGTACGTCTCAGGACCCAGCAACCTGACCCTCATGTGGAGCACCTTCCAGAAAACCCAAGAGCAGATCTGATTTGCCTGTAGTCATTTTCTTCTCCCACTAGGAGATGACACAGTATCAAGGGAGGTGGGTGCAAATGAAACGAAGGGTGGGATTGGTGGCAGCGAGAACAAATAGCCTAGAACAGAGTAGGCTGGGCCCCAAAGCGGGCACTTCAGCGTTTATCTCCTTTTCCACACTGGTAAGCTTCAAGAGGCTGACCTGAGGAGGCAGGTTTAGACCTGCCATGTGGGGCCCCTAACAAAAGAAGCAGAAGTCTTCGCAGACAGACAAAGCAGAGCATCAAGAAAAGAGAAAGAGTTCGGAGCAACAGAGAGGTGTTCTGCTGCTTCATTTCACCGCACAGAGGTAGGGACTAAACAGGCTCCTCGCCATTGACTAGAAAAAGAGAGAAATAATGAGAAACATCTGGAGCTTTTTCTGACGCCTGGTCAGATTCTGTCCTGTCCAACTGGTTTTTGTGGGCTTTTAAGTTTTGCTTTGCATTTTCTGAGACCGAAACTAAAACCACACTTCATGCCAAGTAACGAAATATCATTACATTTACATTTGCCACAAATTTTACCACAATCCTTTGAGACAATTACCACGACAACTATTATATTACCACTACTACCGTTGCCCCGTCTTACAAATAACTGAGGCTCAGAGAGGTTACGGAACTTACCCAACGCCATGTGATCAGTCAGAGGCAAAATTCACACCGTGACTGCCTACAGGGTCACGTGGAAAGGAACTATGGGAAGCCTCTCGGAGCAAAGAGCGGTCCCTGACTGACAACCAGCAAGGAAACAGGGGCCTCTGTCCTACAATCTCAGGAACTGAACTCTGCCAACAACCTGAATGAGCTCGAACGAGCTCGAATGAGCTCTAGGTGAGCGTTCATCCCAGCTGGACTCACTTTTCACCCTGTGAGACTTCAAGTGGCGGATCCAGCTAAGCCAACCTCAGACTTCCGATCTGCAGAAGCGGAGAATACATGGTATTGCTTGAAACCACTAAAGATGTGGTAATTCGCTGTGCAGCGATAGAAAACAAATTCAGTGTTTAGTGTAGAGATTTGGGACACCTGAAGGAGTTGAATGGAGGAAAATAAATATCACCCATCATCTCACCATAAGAGGTAGTAACCCTGCTGACACTTTTGGTGTGTTTGTTTCCGGTATTTACGAACACGTGTTCCATACCGGTAACAAACTGTTAATAAATTTTGTTCTCTCGCCTTTCATTTTCTATGTTGTTCATCAGTACTCCAATAAGAGAATTTTTTATGTTATCAAATATGACTTGCAAATTTAACTTTTGGCAATTACTATATTCTATGCATATATAAATATTTCTGTAACTATGCCCTTTGGAGGCATCTAGATTGTCTTCATATTTCTTTTGTAATAAACTTCATTTTGATAATTATTCTTTTCATAAACCTGTACGTCATCTCTTTTATCTTTAGGACAGATTCCTGGAAGTGCTCTGGATGAATCAAAAAGCTTTTGAAATCCTTCAATATCTTGACACACATTATCAGTTTGTATCTAAAAGGGAAATACTGTCCCTACCAGCCATAGGGAAGGAGTTAGAAACTACTAATCTCACCACGCTCTCACCCCACTGGGTGTTATTGCCTTTAAGAAATCTTGGCAAATCTGATAGGCAAAATGTGGCATATTAATTTGTTTTCTTTTATTCATACCTTTATTAGCCGTTTGTACTTTTAATGAATGATTTATTTGCTCGTGCTCTTTACTCATTTTGTTTTCATCTGGGGTGTGTGTGTGGTTTTGTTTTTGTTTGTTTGTTTGTTTGTTGTAGTTGATTGGTAAGATTTTTTGGTAAGATTTCTTCCTACGTTGAAGAAGTTAACCAAGTATTTATTTCAAATATTTTCTCAGTGTGTCATTTCCTTTTTTATTTAGATTTATGGCCCATAGTAGCTTTTGTTCACTCATATACAAACTATCATCTCTTACCTGTGTGAACTTTTCCATTGTTTTTAAAGAAAAATGATTGCCCAGCATAGTATCCAATAGTGACATGTGTTTTCTTCCGCATTTAAACTCTTCTCTTTTCTATTTTTAAGTTAACTGTAATCCATCCTGTGTGAAGTGAGGCTTCCCCTCCAGTGATGGGGCACCTACCTAATGACTAGATGGGGGATGACTGTCAGGGAGGCATGAACTATACCCTGCTCAGGTCTCCTCCATGGTTCTAGCACAGACATACACCCACCTAACACAGTGTAAACATGTCTCTCGAATCGACGTGGGTTCGACTGATTCAAATGGACCCTCAGAAGCACCACAGTCATGGACAGATGATCCCAGGATCCTCATATTGATCAACATGCTTGGGTCTGATCTTGTGTCCATTGTAAACTCACTGGATAGCAGTTGGAGGAAATGGCTTTAATAAAATCATTTATTTCAGCTCTCCCAACTCAGTGGCAGATGCTTCTGGTTCCAGACCTCTTTCCTCCTGCCAAATTTGTCAGATGAAGCTGCAGACGTGAGGGTCTGTTGCCATTTCAGGATCAAAAGGCACACTTCCACCTGCTGTCATTTGTCTGATCCTAAACAGGCACCAGGTGATTGGATGTGACAGACATCACATCCAACACAGAAATAATTTCCAATCACCTGAGAACTATCCCCTCCCTTTCACCTCATGTTCACACTGGATAGAATCTAGAGCTTAACTCAGGCAGAATCTTTTTTCAGTCTTTTTTCAGGTTACATTTATTTCCAACTAAATGTATGTTGATTACTAATGATGAAGCACAAACAAATACTTTTAAAACAGGAAAGCTGTGGAAAACCTATTAGCCACGGGCCCCTCGGTAGTCCTTTTGTAATTTATGAGCCTAATTCAGACCATGTGACTTCCTGGAAGCCAATGTTCTTAGATAATCAATTGAGGCTGGTCTTATTTTGGGTGAAAGAATGCATGCAGAATGTACACTTTTTTTTTTTTTAGATAAGGCAAATCATCTCTGCATGGTAGAAAATAATTGTGCTGCACCTTCTCCCTTGATGAGTTATTTCATACTCCCGTTTTCAACTATCTTGCAAATGCTCATGATGCTTTGACTATGTAGGTACTATCTTAGGTCAATGTTCTGGTTGTCACTCCAAAATTCAGTGGTGTAAAACCATTTTACTATGTTCATACACTATTATGCATATGATTCTGTGAGCTGGGAACTAAGGGCACAGTGTAGATAACCTGTCTCTGCTCCATGATGTGTTGGAATCCAACTGAGAAAACAGGGATGGCTTGGGGTGACTCCTATATTGGGGCCTGAAATCATCTGGAGGCTTCTTCACTCACATGTGTCACACTTACACTAGAAATGACAAAGAGCAAGGTGCTCATTGGGCATCTCACTATATGCCTATAGAGTGTCCAGAACCCCATGTGGTCTTTCAGTGTGGCATCTCCAGCATGGCAGCCTCAAGCAAACTGGATTCCTCACCTGGAGCTCAGAGCTCCAATGGCAAACGTTCCAGCGAATGAGGCAGAAGCTCCTTGGTCGTTTATGACCCAGGCTCAAAACTCACAAAGCATTACTTCCACTATAAACCTACAGGTTAAAATACAGCCAGATTTAATGGATAGGGATCTAAATCCCATCTCTTGATGAAGAGCATGTCAGAGCTTGTAGCCGTGTTTATTTTTTATCATTTTAACTTAAACAAAAATGTTTATTTTTGAAAGAGAGAGAGAACACAAACTGAGGAAGGGCAGCGGGGGATGGGGGCAGGGAGGGTGGACAGAGGATGCAAAGTGGGCTCCCTGCTGTCAGCACAGAGATGTGGGGCTTGAACTCATGAACCTCCAGATCATGATCTGAGCCCAAGCTGGACGCTCAACCAACTGAGCCACCCAAGTGACCCTGTAGCCATGTTTAAAAGCTGCCACCAAACAACCTCTGAGCCAACAAGTCAAGTGCAAGAATTCAGGGTGACTTAACTAGTGGAGTAGTGCTATAACCAACTAGGGCTCAACCTCAGCGGCAACTATGTGATGCAGCATAGAATAAGCCCACTGTTCTCCCCAACAGTGAAGTAAGGTTGAGGAGCTATTTATCTACTAACTCCTCATAGTCATTGGCTGAGAGTTACTTGGCAAGGGAGGTGTGGGAACCCCCTGACACTTCCAGAGGGTTCCCACTGCCAGAGGACCACCCCCCCCTCAAAAAAGCATCAGTTATTTGAAGTTGGAAGTTGTGGGATTGGCATGTACAGTAATGTTGAGAGCTGAGTAGATATGTAATTTGGGGCATGTACAGGGTCTGCTACAGGACTTTCATCATACCTTAATTATACTGCTAATCATCTAGACAAGAAATTCAGATTGGTTGATGTATCTCTTCTCCTAAACTGTGACCTCCGTCAGGGCAGGAGCTGGGACTTTTTCATTTTTGTATCATTAGCAACCACAATGGAAACTTGCACATAGGAGAGCCCCCCAAAATCATTACATACTAAAATAAAGAATGCATGCATGCCTTTCGTTCAAATCCCTTTCCAATAAATTCCCCAGATTTTCTTACTACCTAATTTTGTGCCGCCTTGGAAGCCTCAAAGTTCACACAAATAGTCTACTGCTGTCTTTTTCACACTGTGCTCTAAGACCTTAAGCCTGCTTCTCCTCCTGTATCTACTCTCTCGATAAATGGCTCCATCATCTATCTATTCAGTATCCGAGGTAAAAACTCTTGATTCATCTTTTACCTCATTTCCTCCCAGAACCCTCCACATGTATGTTTTGCCACATCTATCTTTGGAGTTGTACTATCTCCCTCTTTGCCATATCTTTCTGTTACTGCTTCTAGATCAAATGCTCATCATCTCTTGCTAGACTATTGCTATAATTCCCTTATGGGTCTTATTGCCTCAAATGGCTCCTGAAAATTCAGTGTACTGAAAGCATCCCCCAGCTTAAAACCCTTTAGTTATTCCAATATCAGGTGAAAATAAATGCTCTTAGCTTTCAATTCTCAGCCAACACAAATTAAAGCATGTAGATCTTCAAATGTATCTCCCATCCTATGTATAAAACCATACATTGGTCCACACAGTTCACAAAGCCTCAAAACCCCCAAACTCACCCTCTATATTTGGGTCATTTCTTCCTAGTCTTTCTTCCCAGAATACATTCTATGTCAGTCTCCATCTGACAAAGTTTCAGCTATCCTTCAAGGTCTAATAGGTGCCACTTTCTCTATTAGAATAACCACTATCACTAACCCTAGTTAACTAACCACTCAGCCTTAGTTAAAAGTACCATATTTCCTCAATTCTAAGACACTATGAATTACATGATGCTTTATAGATTTACTGCCACATTTTTAAAGATGGCAAGAAACTAAATGGCCTGTGCACATTTTAGAAACATTACATGTGAACAGTGTTGGAAACTGTAGGGGTTCATAGCTGTCACCCAAAAGTATGTTGCCTTGATACATTGACTATTTTGAGTTGAAGGTACTTCAAAAACAGCAAATGCAGTTGTTTAACATAGTGTTGGAAGTTCTAGCATCAGCAATCAGACAACAAAAGGAAACCAAAGGCATCAAAACTGGCAAAGATGAAGTCAAGCTTTCACTTTTTGCAGATGACATGATATTATACATGGAAAACCTGATAGACTCCACCAAAAGTCTGCTAGAACTGATACATGAATTCAGCAAAGTCGCAGGATACAAAATCAATGTACAGAAATCAGTTGCATTCTAATACACTAATAATGAAGCAACAGAAAGACAAATAAAGAAACTGATCCCATTCACAATTGCACCAAGAATCATAAAATACCTAGGAATAAACCTGACCAAAGATGTAAAAGATTTGTATGCTGAAAACTATAGAAAGCTTATGAAGGAAATTGAAGATACAAAGAAATGGAAAAACATTCCGTGCTCATGGATGGGAAGAATAAATATTGTTAAAATGTCAATACTATCCAAAGCTATCTACACATTCAATGCAATCCCAATCAAAATTGCACCAGCATTCTTCTCAAAGCTAGAACAAGCAATCCTACAGGGCGCCTGGGTGGCTCAGTCCGTTGGGCGGCCGACTTCGGCTCAGGTCATGATCTCATAGTCCGTGAGTTCGAGCCCTGCGTCGGGCTCTGTGCTGACAGCTCAGAGCCTGGAGCCTGTTTCGGATTCTGTGTCTCCCTCTCTCTGACCCTCCCCCATTCATGCTCTGTCTCTCTCTATCTCAAAAATAAATAAACGTTAAAAAAAATTTTTTTTAATAAAAAAAAAAAGCTAGAACAAGCAATCCTAAAATTTGTATGGAACCACAAAAGACCCCGAATAGCCAAAGTAATATTGAAGAAGAAGACCAAGGCAGGAGGCATCACAATCCCAGACTTTAGCCTCTACTACAAAGCTGTAATCATTAAGACAGCATGGTATTGGCACAAAAACAGTCACATAGACCAATGGAATAGAAGAGAGACTCCAGAATTGGACCCACAAGAGTGGAAAGAATATCCAATGGAAAAAAGACAGTCTTTTTAACAAATGGTGCTGGGAGAACTGGACAGCAACATGCAGAAGAATGAAACTAGACCACTTTCTTACACCATTCACAAAAATAAACTCAAAATGGATGAAGGACCTGAATGTGAGGCAGGAAACCATCAAAACCCTAGAGGAGAAAGCAGGAAGAAACCTCTCTGACCTCAGCCACAGCAATTTCTTACTTGACACATCTCCAAAGGCAAGGGAATTAAAACTAAAAATGAACTATTGGGGCCTCATGAAGATAAAAAGCTTCTGCACTGCAAAGGAAACAATCAACAAAACTAAAAGGCAACCAACAGAATGGGAAAATATATTTGCAAATGACATATCGGACAAAGGGCTAGTATCCAAAATCTATAAAGAACTCACCAAACTCCACACCTGAGAAACAAATAATCCAGTGAAAATATGGGCAGAAGACATGAATAGACACTTTTCTAAAGAAGACATCCAGATAGCCAACAGGCACATGACAAGATGCTCAACATCGCTCCTCATCAGGGAAATACAAATCAAAACCACACTCAGATACCATCTCACACCAGTCAGAGTGGCTAAAATGAACAAATCAGGAGACTATAGATGCTGGTGAGGATGTGGAGAAACGGGAACGCTCTTGCACTGTCAGTGGGAATGCAAAGTGTTGCAGCCGCTCTGGAAAACAGTGTGGAGTTTCCTCAAAAAATTAAAATTAGATCTACCCTATGACTCAGCAATAGCACTGCTAGGAATTTACCCAAGGGATACAGGAGTGCTGATGCATAGGGGCACTTGTGCCGCAATGTTTATAGCAGCACTTTCAACAATAACCAAATTATGGAAAGAGCCTAAATGTCCATCAACTGATGAATGGATAAAGAAATTGTGGTTTGTATACACAATGGAATACTACTTGGCAATGAGAAAGAATGAAATATGGCCTTTTGTAGCAACGTGGATGGAACTGGAGAGTGCTATGCTAAGTGAAATAAGTCATACAGAGAAGGACAGATACTACATGTTTTCACTCTTATGTGGATCCTGAGAAACTTAACAGAAGACCATGGGGGAGGGAAAGGGGGAAAAAAAGTTAGAGAGGGAGGGGAGCAAACCCATAAGAGACTCTTAAAAACAGAGAACAAACTGAGGGTTGATGGGGGGTGGGAGGGAGGGGACAGTGGGGGATGGGCACTGAGGAGGGCACCTGTTGAGAAGAGCACTGGGTGTTGTATGGAAACCAATTTGACAATAAATTTCATATTAAAAGAAAAAAAAGAAAAAAAAAGAAAAAAAAGAAAAAAGAAAAAACAAACAAATAAAAAACAACAAAAAAGGAAAACAGCAAATACAAAATGGGTACTCTCACCTTTTTTCTTCTTAAAAGCAGGAGATATAACTCCCATGTGAAAGATGCCCTACCTATACCAGGAAGAAGGAAGACATCAGTTTCACCAGAGATGGAGAGTGGGGATCAAGAGAAATCTGTACGAACAAACCTTGTTAACCTAATGCTTATCTTCTTAGTTAGTTTTCCACAATTAAATGCCCTAGCCCAAACCTCTTTATGCTGTCACTTTTTCACAATTTACTACTTTGTGTCCAACCCAACATATAAACTCTGGCTTCTAACCGCTTCTTTGGGTCTTCTTTTTTCTTGTGAAGTCTCTAGTGTATGTGCAAATGTTACTTTTAAAAATTTTGTATGCTTTTCTCCTGTCAGTCCCAGCTACGGACCCTGAATGTAGAAAAAACTTTACTTTCCTTATGAAATATAGCCACTGATTCTTCTTCTGTATTCCCAGAATTCCTTTATGGCCAGCTGTACCTCCAACTGAAAGTCCGCTGCATGCTCTGAGAAAGCCAGCCTTCTAAATAAAATTTCTTGAAATATCTCTTCATTTTTTCATTGTCACGGAATGTTCTAGGTTAACAAAAAACAGAAAACCAGCCACATGTCTCACAGTACTGAGGACAGAGGAGGATTGTGGGTAAAAATTTCAAACTAGATTATAACTGGGATTCAGATAAGCCAATGGATAAGGAGCTCCTGGAAGAGGCCAGCCTGGGAAAAGGGGCAGTGAAGATCCTGAGAGAAAGGAACCCTGAGGAAGCACCTGATAGAGTGACTGTTTGTTACTAGTTTTTGAGATGCTGAGTCAGGTTCTGCCACAAGAGGAGACCAAGGAAAGATTCAGGAAAAACAAAGTTTACATACTCACAGTTCCTAGGGACAGAAGCCACAGCACACCACATGGGGTCATATGGGCTGTAGAGGTGGCTCCTAGGGGTCCTGTACCTGGTCCAGGGATGATAAACACAGAGGAAGATGACCTCCTGGGGTGCAAGGGCCAGAGAGAGGAAATATGGCTCTGGATTAGTTAGTTTGCATATCAAAGAAGTGTTCCCCACTGGGCCCTTTGCTATCCTAGGAAGATAGTAAATTGCCCAGCTCAGGCAGTATCACTCTCTCCTCCACCAGAAAGATTTTTTTAAATGTCAAAACATCATAATGCAGAGAAAGAAAATGCATGCACATGCATATGCACGCACACACATACACATTACATGGTCAAGACTGAACAGCAGGTCCTCCATCTGAGTCTGGCTGTCGCCAAACTCCAATCCGTTCTTTCTCTGCTACTCACCTGTGCCCTCACACCAGGCAAGAATTATACAGTATAAATGAAAAAACTAGGTTACCAACAATCCAAAATCTATGCCGCGGGAACTCTCTCTGAAGGAGTGGTCATATAAAGGGGGGGAAACTTTCCTATTAACTGAAGAAGGACAAAAGTAGGTGTACTCTGTGGCCAGAGGAATTAAATTGTTCGCAGGCAGTGGTGGCCTTAGACCCTGGCCTTAGACCCAATGTTACAGTAGAAGTTGACAGCGGTGCAGGCAGTGGAAGGACAGAAAAGTAGGCGGCAGAATAAATAATGAAGATAAATGAAAAGGAAGAATGTCAGCAGTAGAGCACACTAGGGAACAGGGTATGTCTATAAAGTGACACATGGATTCAGATAGACAAGTCTATGGATACATAACTACACTTTACTTCATTATGGTTAGGAACAAAAATACATCAGTAGTTACTGTATGTTTTCATTCTCTCTCTCTCTCGCTCTCTCTCTTTCTCCAAAGGAAAGACACTATTGCCTACAGGGTCAAAATTTGAGTTTCAAACTTAACAAAGGAGGTGACACAAGTGTACTCTGAAAACTACAAAACACTGATGAAGGAAATTGAAGAAGACACAAATGGAAAGATAGGCCACACCCACTGATTGGAAGAACAAAAATTGTTAAAATGTCCATAGGACCCAAATCAATCTACACATTTAATGCAATCCCTATCAAAATCCCAACAGAATTTTTTTGCAGAACTAGAACAAATAATCCTAAAATTTGTATGGAACCACAAAAGACCCTGAATAACCAAAGCGATCTTGAAAAAGAACAAAACTGGAGGTATTGCAATCCCAGATTACTGCAAACGGCAGTAATCAAAACAACATGGTACTGGCACAAAAATAGATACATAGATCAACTGAACAGAGTGGAGAGCCTAGAAATAAACCCATGATTCTATGGTCAATTAATCTTCAACAAAGGAGACAAGGATATGCAGTGGGGAAAAAAGACAGTCTCTTCAACAAATGGTGCTGGGAAAACTGGACAACTGGACCACTTTCTTACACCATACACAAAAATAGTCTCAAAATGGATTAAGAACCTAAATATGAGACCTGAAACCATAAAAAGCCTGGAAGAGAGCAAGGCAGTAATTTCTCTGACATTGGCCATAGCAACTTTTTTCTAGATATGTCTCTTAAGGCAAGGGAAACAAAAGCAAAAATAAATATTGGGACTACATGAAAATAAAAAGCTTCTGCACAGTGAAGGAAACAATCAACAAAACTAAAAGACAAACTATTGAATGAGA
Source organism: Lynx rufus (assembly GCF_022079265.1). Taxonomy (NCBI): domain Eukaryota; kingdom Metazoa; phylum Chordata; class Mammalia; order Carnivora; family Felidae; genus Lynx; species Lynx rufus. The sequence goes on from NW_025814823.1 coordinate 192,036,350, forward strand.
GAAGATATTTGCAAATGATGTATCCAATAAAGGATTTATATCTACAATATATAATGAACTGAAAACAAAAATGAAAACAACTCAACACCCCAAAACAAGTAATCCAATTAAAAAATAGGCAGAGGATATGAACAGACATTTCTCCAAAGAAGACATACAGATGGTCGACACACACGTGAAAACATGCTCGACATCACTTATCATCAGGGAAATGCAAATAAAAACTACAGTGAGATACCACCTCAGACGGGTCAGAATGCCTAAAATCAAAAACATAAGAAACAAGTGTTGTCAAGGATGTGGGGAAAAAAAAAGAACCCTCATGCACTGTTGTTGGAATGCAAATTGATGCAGCCACTCTGAAAAATGGTATGGAGTTTCCTCAAAAAATTAAAAATAGAATTACCATATGATCTAGTAATTCCACTACTGGGCATTTATCCAAATAATATGAAAACACTAATTCAAAAACATATATGCATCCTTATGTTTATTGCAGCATTAGTCACAATAGCCAAATTGTGGAAGCAACCCATGTCCGTCAATAAATAAATGGATAAGAAAGACATGGTATACACACACACACACACACACACACACACACACACACAATGGAGTATTACTCAGTCATAACAAAGAATGAAATCTTGTTATTTACAATGATATGAATGGAGCTAGAAGGTATAATGCTAAGTGAAATAGGTTAGTCAGAGAAAGACAAATACTATATGATTTCACTCATATGTAGAATTTAAAAAACAAAACAAATGAAGAAACAAAGACACAAACCAAAAGCAGACTCTTAACTATAGACAACTGATGTTTACCAGAGGGAAGGTGGGTGGGGGGATGGGTGAGATAGGTGATGGAGATTAAAGACTACACTTATCATGATGAGCACTGTGTAATGTACAGAATTGCTGAATCACTCTATTGTATACCTGAAACTAATATAACACTATATGTTAACTATACTGGAATTAAAATTTTAAAAAAATTGAGTCTTGATGGTTGTGAGGCTCCTGAACAATAAGCAAAAAACAAAATCCAGAGATCCTTAAACAGAAGAGGAAAGGGGAAGAGAAGAGAGAAAAGAGAATGAAACACAATAAAGGAAACCTTTTCAGGTAGATGTTGGTAGAAATTTGGGCAGCCTGGAAGCTGAAAGTAGGATAGAAAAGAGAAAAACATTTTAGGCAGATATTGCTGACCATGTGGAGAATGAGAGAGGCACCAAAGAAAAGGAAAGATGGTAAAAATATTTTCTATGACTTAGAAATACATATTTAGTATTTTAGTATTTTTACATACAAAGTAAAAGATTTACATTAAAGATGAGAATTATTCTTATTTGCATACTTTATTTCAGATTTGCTATTTCAGTTTTAAAATTTCTTTTGGCTTTTTCTTATATCGTCTATTTCACTGCTGAGGTTGTCTATGTTTTCATTCATGAATATATTTTCCTTTACCTCATTAATTATAGTTATCATAGTTGCTTTAAACTGTCTGCTAATTCTGACATCTGAGACATCTTGGGGTTGGCCTCCATTGATAACAATCAATTCTTCAGAATGGGTCACATTTCCCTATTCTTCATGTCAAGGAATTTTGGATTGTATGCTGGACATTGTGCTGTTATGATGTGGAGGCTACATTCTATTACATTCCTCCAAAAATTGTTGACGTTTTTAGTTTGTTTATTCTAGGAGACAATTTACTTGGTTGGAATACAACTCCAAACTGTGTCTGTTGGGCTGCAGTGCAAATCTGTTTCGTTAGGGTTAGGGTTAGTTTGCAGTATGGCAGGGATATGTGCTGTTCAGGGATCAGCCAGAGATCTGGAAAAGATACACAGAATTTTCCCTCTTCCTCCCTTTCTGGTTCTCTCCTTGCGAGGATCCCCACCTCACGTCTTAATGATTATGGTTGCCATAAACTCTGCCCTCTGTTTCTTCAGGCCAGGAAGGCTATAGGGTTCCTATCACAAGTTTAGATGCTGCACATGGTGCCAACCTTGCCTACACTCAGGCTTAAATTCATATTAACAGGAAATTTATCCTATGCTAGTCCTTTTTTTACAAGTATCTGTTACTCTCTAGAATTTGCCAGCTTTTGTTTGTTCTCAGATCCTTAAAGTAGTTGGGTTTTAGATTTTGTCCAGAATTTATAGGTATTATCTGCAGCAGAATACATCTATTAGGAGCTTACTTTACCATGCTTAAACTTAAGTTGATTTTTAATCATTGGATTCTGTTTCTTTGAATAGGAAACCAAATTCAGCCTAGTCCTCATTGACTGTTTCTTGTTTTTTTTTTTTTTTCCTTAATCTATCAGGTGGCCAAACACATTCTTCAATTTACTGTGGGAGAGAACTTAAACCCAGATTACAACTGAGGTTCCTAAATGTTTCTTAAAATGAATTAGATTTTAAATTCATAAAGGAAATATAAACATAATCCCAATTAATGAATTTATTGGTGGAATTTATTAAGAGAAAATAGGAGCCGTAATATTACTAAAGCACAAAAAAGTGTCATGAACTGTACCAGCTACCTAACAAGGCATTTTATTATATCATTATGTTTATGAACAATAGCTCATTTTGTCATTGCCCTGCAGCCTACCTCTACAGTTGATGATTGCTAATACAACAACTCTTGTTTTTTTAGACTCAAATTCATAGAACTTATATATCTCTAAATACAATGGTTTTCACTACCATTTATATGTGAAAATTTTACTTTTAAGTCTTGAATATTCATACAACATTTTTAACAAAACAATGGGTGCCATTTGCAACAATGCAGATGGAACTAGAGGGTATTATGCTAAGTGAAATATGTCAGTCAGAGAAAGACAAATGTCATATGATTTCACTCATATGTGGAATTTAAGAAACACAGCAGATGAACATAGGGGAATGGAAGGAAAAATAAGATAATAACAGAGAGCGAGGCACACCATAAGAGACTTAAATACAGAGGAAAACTGAGGGTTGCTGGAGCAGAGCTGGGTGGGAGGATGGGCTAAATGAGTGATGGGCATGAAGGAGGGCATTTGTTGGGATGAGCACTGGGTGTTATATGTGAGTGTTGAATCACTGGGTTCTACTCCTGAAACCAATAGTACACTGTATGTTAACTAACCTGAATTTAAATGAATAAAAAAAGGAAGTGTAGAGAAAAACTCTCAAGTTACATTCCAGTTACAAATTGTGGAAAATCAGAATCCCGTTTTTTATTACATGCTGATTATCATCAAAGGGAATGTTGCTAGTGCAAAGAGGCATCAGACCATTATGTTCCGTACATAAACTGTTTGCTAACAATCATATTGACAATTTGGTTATCAGGAAGCAATGTTTTAAGCGTTTGATATCCTAAATGATAAGTTGTTACATATATATGTGTGTGTACTTAAATTGTGTTTTAGTAAATTAGTTGTAAATTTGGGGTTGATGAATAATGCATTATAAGTTTTCCCACTTAAAAGTAAATATGCTCTTGGTTAGCGTTTTTGTGTAGAACATTAGATTTTTCAAGAAGAGATTACTGATTTCATGCTAAGCCGAAGATGTTTGTAATTAAATTCTTACATGGGTATGCAGGGGTACTAAATATTACAGGAAAACATTTTCCAATTTTCCAGTGCATTCCACAAAACCTGTGCAAGTTGTTAATAGGTATCCCTATGCCTTTCCCCATCATTCTTGAAGAAGTCCTAAACTGAGGTGTTAATACAAATGTGAATGTTTCTGACAAAGAGGCTAAGCATTCTGTTTAATAATGCAAACTGCTGAGTGCCTGGGTGGCTCAGTCTGTTGAGCAACTGACTCTTCATTTTGGCTCAGGTCATGGGATCTAGTCCCATGTCAGGCTTGTGAAACCTGCTTCAGATTCCCTCTCTCTCTCTCTCTCTCTGTGTCTCTGTCTCTCTCTGCCCCTGCCCCCCCCTTTTTTAAAATTACTTTATTTTTTTTAATGTTTATTTATTCTTGAGAGAGAGAGAGAGTGTGTGTGAACAGGGAAGTGGCAGAGAGAGAGGGAGACATAGAATCCAAAGCAGGCTTCAGGCTCTGAGCTGTTAGCACAGAGCCTGAGGCAGGCTGGAACTCACAACTCACCTACTGTGAGATCATGACCTGAGCTGAAGTCAGAGGCTTAACCAACTGAGCCAACGAGCACCCCCTCCTCCACTGCTCTTAAATAAATAAATAAAATAATATAGACTGCTTTCTTGAATAGGCTGAAGTCAAGGTTAAAAACTTGAGGATGTTCTCGTTATAGATGCATACCAAGTTGGATAATATATGACACACACATACTTGTGCACATATAACTATATTCATGTGCATATCTGCTGTATATGGACTGCATTTAGCTTGCACAGAGGTTTTGTTAAGGCCCACGCAGTGTTTTAAAATGTCCTTCCATTCTCCTCTGTCCCAACCTGGTTGATTACATTAAAGTCATCTGCCTAAACCGTGTGCCTATTTGAGTTTGGGACCTTAGATGTAGGATTTGGAAGCAGAAAGTTGGGTCTGAGAACACTAGCTCAGACTGGGGTGCAGGGAGGGCCTCAGTTTATCTTTTGGCCCTGAAAAATCAGTCAAATTCTCCTGCAAATATTTCAGAGCCGTCCCTTTCCCAAACGTTTCTGGTCTGTTTTAAAGACGTTCTTCTCTTTTACTATTAGAGTAAAGCATTTTCCAAAACAGAATAAAAAACAAACAGAAAGAGATGAAGTTGTAAACTCAAATTGCAAGTGAGCAGGATTTTCAAAAAACAAGCTTCAACGAAAAAAGCAACTAGTTCTTTTTTGCCTTCCCATGCTTTCCTGGCCCTGTCAAATGTAAACAAACTCCCACAAAACCTCCTGTTTAGAGATATAAAAAAAAGAGAGAGAGAAGAAATCAGCCTTCTCTTGAGGCATCCATTGAAGTATTAGATAATTTATTTTAATAATACCTTCCCATCAGAGTGTTGAGGAGACTTGCAAGTGTGCCCCAGGGATGCTTGACTCCAGATCACTTCCCCACTCAGCTGCTATGACGTCACATAGGCTCCATTGAAACGCAGGAAGAACCCGTGAGTTATCTGCCTCAGAGATTTGGACACCAGCTATAGCAAGATCAGTACTGCGGCAGAAAACCTTGACCTGATAACATTTACAATCATTGATTGCAGGATTGGGAGGCAGACTGGTTAGAGGGCTAGATCCAGGTCATACTGTGAGATGGCCAATTTATTCCTGAAGTCAGTACTGACATGAACTGCATCTGAAGCTAGAGTAATTTGCATCCATTATGAAAACGCACATGTAAGTACAGTTAAGTGCCTTCATCCATTACCTCATTTAAATGACCCTGCTAGGCTCCTAATTGCTACAGTCTTTCCAATCGAAAAACGCCTATAAATACTTACACACAAAGATGTTCCTCTCTGTGCTCTTTATAAAGGAAAATAACTGAAAACCACCTAATTGTTCAACGTGAGGGAAATGAGTGTGTTATGATCTATACATATAGTGCAATAAAGTTATGACCCTGAGGTTTTCAGAGTTTTTTGGGTTCGTTTGTTTTCACTGGAAAGTTCTTATGAAATAGTGATTTTAACAATATAAAATGCGTTAGGGGAGCCTAGGTGGCTCAGTTGGTTAAGCGGCCAACTTCGGCTCAGGTCAATGATATTGCTGTTCGTGAGTTTGAGCCCCCACCCCCACCCCACCCCACCCCACCCCCCGCCGGCGCTGGGCTCTGTGCTGACAGCTCAGAGCCTGGAGCCTGCTTCAGATTCTGTGCCTCCCTCTCTCTCTGCCCTTCCCCCGCTCATGCTCTGTCTCTCTCTGTCTCAAAAATAAATAAATATTTAAAAATTTTTAATAAAATAAGAGAAAATAAAAACAATGCAAAATGCATAAAGATGCAATAAAGCCTGCCAATGTGCAGAACCCTGTAAGCAAGAAGGGGTCTGGATTTTATTCTAAGTGTAAGTAGAAACCATTTAAGTCTGTTGAGCAGCACAATGACGTGACTGAATTTGCATTTTTATTTAAAAATTTTTTTTTCTTAACGTTTTATTTATTTTTGAGACAGGGAGAGACAGAGCATGAACAGGGGAGGGTCAGAGAGAGGGAGACACAGAATCTGAAACAGGCTCCAGGCTCCGAGCTTTCAGCACAGAGCCCAACGCAGGGCTCAAACTCACGGACAGAGAGATCATGACCTGAGCCGAAGTCGGCCGCCTAACAGACTGAGCCACCCAGGCCCCCTGAATTTGCATTTTTAAAACAATTACTGTTTCCTCTATAGCTCTTTGTTTCTTTCAATTTTTCTGCAGCAAAGACTAATGTTTTAATTTTTTTAAGTTAAAAACAAAACAGAAGGAAAAATAAACCTGTAGCCCTTGCTTTGCAATCTATTTGACAACCCCCTAGAACAAGCCCAAACCAGGAACAAACTTCAAGAGCCAACTTCAGGACCTCTAAAGGAAGGCACTGCAGGGCATCTCAAACATGAGGAGGGCCACGAGCCCCCAACGGCCCTTGATCTTTCTGCCACTATGACACCCTTTGCGCTTCTCTGTATGACGGCTTCGAAAGTGGGAATATATTCGGATTCGAGCTAGCTGGGGCTCGGTCCGGAGAGAGTAGCTGTTGGGCGGGGACAGTTTTAGCCTGATTCATTACCCAAAGATGGTAAGCCTAAACCAGAGTCTTTCAGGACACAGGGGCCAGTGGGGAGAGAAAGCGAAGTTGCAAGAACTCACAGAAGGGGCCAGTGGAAGGAAGTACAGGGGAAAAGTACAGGCTGAATTTCCTGCAGACTTGTTTCCCCCATCACTCCAAGACCTTGGGCAGGATACGCAACCTCTCTAGCCTGAGTTTCAAAATGGGCGTGATAACAACCACCTCTTAGACCAGTGTGATGATGTAGACAATCTTCAAAACATCTCAGGCTGTGGGGCGCCTGGGTGGCTCAGTCGGTTGAGCGTCCGACTTCGGCTCAGGTCATGATCTCACGGTTTGTGGGTCCAAGCCCCGCATTGGGTTCTGTGCTGCCAGCTCAGAGCCTGGAGCCTATTTCAGACTGTGTGTCTCCCTCTCTCTCTGCCCCTCCCTCGCCCGCACTCTGTCTCTCTCTGTCTCAAAAGTAAATAAACATTAAAAAAAAAAATTAAAAAAAAAAAAAAAAACCATCTCAGGCTGCGCATGATACGTAGGAAGCCGGGGGCTCTGCAGTGTGGTGCAGAAACCATAACTGCGGCCCCATTGCCATCTTTGACAATTAAAAAAATAAAAATAAAAATAAATAAATGAATAACTGAGGGCTAGAGTCCTCGCTCACTTAATGGACTCTCACAATTTCATTCTGCTGTTATGACCTTAAATAAGGAAATGCATTTTCCAAATGATCCCTAAATCTTCAGATCCTGAATCATGAGAAGAACACAATTATGTTCCCCAGAATTATGAAGACAGGGAAGCATACTCATACATTTTGGAAGGTTTTTCAACATAAGCTGAAGAGGAAGATTCTATTTAAACTCTCAATCAGGAAAGTAAAGTAACTAGAATGCTATTCTTAGAGTCATGTAGTTAAGTGAGATTTTACTATATTTAGCATATAAATACAATGGTCAATGTGATACTCCCTAAACCATCTATGCTAAATTGATCTTTTTCTTTATTTAAGAGTGAGAAGGGGGAAAGAGTTACCTTAGACATGAAAGGGTGAGTTAATCAATTTTCTTATCTGATAACATACATATTTCTAAATGATATATGACCCTTCTCTTGTTTTCCCCCCCTCTGGCTTTGCTAATTATTTTTCACATCTTTTCAATAAAATGCAGTTTTTAATACCCCATCCCCATCCAGCAGATCACACACATCCATGCACCCACGCTCTCCACTAGACAACAAAATTCCCAATCAATATTTAAGTTGTGTGTCCGAAGTAAGGACGGAGAGATCAGGCTGAAAGCTTAAGTATAAAGAAGCACAAAACTACAGTGGTAATGGAATCTGAATAAAACGTGGTTAAGATACCTATTTCAAGCAACACGCTTCTCGGCTGGAGCCTACATTCCAATGAGAGCCCAGCATTCCAGATAACTGAAAAGGAAGGCCTAAGATCTCTGCAGATCCTTGGGGCTGAAGTCATAGTTCTGGAGTGGAAAGAATACATGCCCGAGAACACCTTTTTGGGATTCCCATGCCTGGAGACTTGTCAGATGTCCTACATTTCATGTTTGCTGGCTACAGAAAGGAAGTTTGGGAAACAGAAGCAGCCTCCTGTGACTGTTTGCTCCATATTGTACCAGCCATCTGTTACTGATAGTAACAGGGAAGTCCTGATTAAGGAGGAAAGCCAAAGAAAACGCCTCAGGTGTGACTCTGGAGAGTCTAGTGGCCAGCCCACCTTATGGCAGTGCTGGCTTGTGTCCTCACCGAGCAATACTCATTTCGGATTTGCTTCAGTCCATTCCATTCAATTGAGGTGCACGCCCCACAACATATAAGGACAGATGGGACGCAATGTTCTAGTGTCAAGTGGATACTGAGGGGTATTAAGGCAGTAGAGGGGTGCCTGGGTGGCTCAGTTGGTTAGGCATCTGATTTTGGCTCAGGTCATACTCTTGCATTCAGTGAGTTTGAGCCTCGCATCGGGCTCTGTGCTGACAGCTCGGAGCCTGGAGCCTGCTTCGGATTCTGTGTCTCCCTCTCTCTCCATCCCTCCCCCGCTTACACTCTGCCTCTCTCAGAAATAAATAATAATTTAAAAGCATTTAAAGAAAAAGAAAGGGTGTAGAGAAAACAAAAACATTGTTTTATATTAAATCAAACAATACGTGATTGGATAGAATGCAAAAATCTCACGAACTTTTAAGATAAAAACATGTCCCTCTCCTCTGCCGTAGGGGCACGGAGTGAGGGCAGGAGTTAAGAAAGAAATGGTGCCATAAAGCAATGAAGGGTAAGGGGGAAGAGAACTGGGTTGGGACTGAGGATATGTCAATGCTAGTCCCGAATTGGATATTGCCTTGCTGTGTGACCTGGGACAAACGCCTTACCTTCATTGGAGGGATTATATCACCTTTCCATAAAACTATCATAATTACGACAACATTGTGTGGGTACAAAGATAGATATATAGGTTAATGGGATAGAGTAGATAGTACAGAAATAGGCTCTTATGCACATGATCAGTCAGTTTGCAACAAAATTCAGAGGGGAAGGGATAATCTTTTCGATAAAAGTGACTGGGTGTACTGGAGATGCAAAATAACGAATCTTAACTCTTAGCTAATGCTGCACGTAAGAAATTAACTTGAAATGAGTCACAGATTTAAATGGAAAAGCTAACGCTATAACATTTCACAAAGAAAATATAGGCAGTTTTGGTTCAGGCAAAGGTTTTTTTTAAGGTAGCAAAAATCACGAGATCAGAGATGAAAACACCGACAAATTGGATATTAAGACTAAACATTTTCCTCTTTAAAAGACGCTGCAAAGATCTTTTAAAGGTGCTGTAAAGAGCACCTGGGTGGCTCAGTGGGTTAAGCGTCTGACTCTTGATTTGGGCTCAGGTCATCATCTCATACTTCATGAGTTCAAGTCCCCACATCAGGCTCTGCGCTGACAGGACCTGCTTGGGATTCTCTCTCTCCCTCTCTCTTTGCTCCTCCCCCTTCTCTCTTTCTCTTTCCCTCTGTCCCTCTCAAAATAAATAAATAAGCTTAAAAAGAGATGCTGTAACGAGGATGAAAAGGTGTTTCATAGAATGGGAACAAATTGCAACACATACCTCTGATAAAGGGCCTCTTTCCAGAATACATAAAAAAAGGTCTACAACTTAATAAGAAGACAAAATAAGACACTTGTTTTAAAGTGTGAAAAATAGTGGAACAGACACTTCACCAAAGAAGATACACAGATGGCATATAAGCCCATGAAAGCATGCTCAACACCATTAGTCATCAGGGAAATGTAAATTAAAATCACAAATGAGGTACCATTACATACCCCCCCCACACACACACACACACAGCTGAAACAACTAATCATGGCAAGTGTCGGTGAAGATCTGGAACAATTGGAATACTCATAGATTTCTACAGGGGATGCAAAAACAGTAAAACCACTGGAATAGTTGGCCATTTCAAAAATAAAAATATATACTTACTGTATAGCCCAGTAATCCTATTGTGATTTACCCACGACAAATTTTTAAAAAGTATGGTTCCACGCATTTTTTTGTGTTTACCTCTATAGCAGCTTTATTCACAACAGCCAAAAATTGGAACTAATCTGAATGTTTCTCAACTGGTGAGTGGATAAACAAGTTGATGTAGAGGCATATACTACTACTCAGAAAATTAAAAAAACAAACAAACTCATGAACTACTGATCCACACCACAACATGGGTGAAACTCAAGTGCATTCTCCTAAGTAAAAGAGATGAGACGTAAAAGAAGACAGCCCACGGTACCATTCCATCTGTATGGACTCTCAGAAGAGGCAAAGACAGAAAACCAACATGGCGGGAGTCTATGGTGACCAGAGGCAAGGGATTTAGGAGAGAAAACTAACTGCAGAGGGGCAGCAAGGAACTTTTGAAGGTGAGGGAAATGCTCTATACCTTGATTGTGTTGGTAGTGACAGTATTCTATAGATATGATGATCAAATTGTACATCCGAAATTGGTAAACTTTACTTTATTTAAATTACATCTCAGTGAAGCTGTTTTTTTTTTTTAAATGTATGTGTGTGTGTGTTGGGGGGGGCGGTTAGATTGTAGAACTTCTAATATCCTTTCAATCCATAAAGTGTCTCAGGGAGCACAAATCTTTAAGACTTTGCCTGACCTTTTGCCTACAGGAAGACATGATCTTTATTGCACTGGACAGGAAATAAACCTCCCTCCTGCTCCTGAGGGGGCATGATCTCTACCTTTCAAGGCTCTGTGCTCTACCAACATCCTTGAAAAGATGGTCTAGAACAAAGGCAGTCAGCGCCTCTGTGGGCAAGACACCAAAAAGATTGAGAGACCTGGTGGAGAACAGGCTTTCAACATCAATTGCTTACACCTCCTCTGAACTTCTGTGGTTCGAGTTTGCTGTCACATCATCTGAGTTCAAAACCAGGCTAAGCCACTACCCAGCTGGACCAATTATTTGATTTCAGTGAGGTCTCATTTTCCTTGTCCAGTAGACTCGGGTCATAATCCCCGCCTTAAAGTAATTCGGTGAGCCAAATAAGACAATGTATTTTAAAGTGCTTTTTAAGCCACAAGGAAGTAGATAAATAATTACTTCACCATGTACTTTTTATGTTATTTCATTCTTTTACACTGTCAGGTTTGTTGTCAGCTCCTTCTACTCTTCTTTTCTTCCACGGCACTTAACACAAAATGAGCAAGTGATGAGTATTCAATTAACCCTTGATTGTTGCCTAATACTTTGAATAACTGGTTGAAATTGGACTTGCCAATTTCCCCTTATAAATTCCATGGTTTCTCTTTTACTCTTTCTCCTTTGATCACCTATCTCCAATCACATTTAAATTAAAAAAAAAAAAAAAAGCAAGCTAGTCTATTTTCCTGAAGAAAACGCTTTGGATTCTATTCCAGCACTTAACAGGTGGTTACTTCTATCTGTGACAAGTCCTTAGCAAATAAAGAGCTCAGAGGGTGTGGTGCACTCGTCATGCTCACCAAGCAAGAAACATGTTCCTATGAGTGGTCAGCACTTAGCGTGTGTTCATGTTCAATGGGGAATGAAAATGGCATATGAGAGGCTAGAAGAAAATAATCATCCCTTGTGTAATTCTCTCTCTTTTTTTTAGTGTTCTGATGAATCAACCCGAGGAAGCAGTTTCTTCAGTCCCTTTTCCTGTATGAATGATCGCAATGTAGAGTTTAGAGAGACATGGATTGGCCCATCTGTTGTGGGCACAGTAATGGCAGAGGTTACCATGATGATGATTATGGTTGAGAATGACAAAGTATACTGCAGAAAATATCTCAACAGAAGGTAGGTTCTAAAGTCAGCACATAAAGTGAAAAATGTGAAAGGTCAAGACCATCCTTGAAAAAACTAGGAAGGTGACACATTGGGTATGAAAATATTGTGCTTAATAGGGCTTATTACATTTATGTAACAGCTTATGTAATATCCAGATTTCCCCAGCAGAGCGTCACATGATGGACGTGGCTTGCATTTATGGGTCATGTTATTTTTTTTTAATATAAAATTTTAAACTCTATATTCTCCATAAGATGCTCCCATTATGGAAGCACATGGGCACATAAACAAACTGAACAGAAGCAGATTCCCCTCTGCCTTCACTCCTTCCTGGTTAAGGTCAAAATGCCAGTCAGAACTCTTTCCTTAACCTTTCTCCCTCTCCCTTTCCCAGAAAGACTATGTCCACTCCAGTTAAATGGGATTATGATGACACTGCTCTATCCTAAAAACGTCTTAATTTCCTTTCTCAACTTTCCATTTTCCTTCTTATTTGATGTACCTAGATTCTCATGGAAAACACTGGACGCATCTGCAGACAGCTTTTTCACATATAGGGTATATCTAAACTGGATACAAAAGAAGGTCATAATAAGTCTTCTCTTGGTTACATGATTAATGTACTCTGAGGCTTAGGAAAAAGCCAGTAATTGGGAAGGTTTAAGAGTACATTGAGTGAATTCATTGCTGTCAGAGACAATTCACCATTTCACTGATAGAGCCAGCAGCAGCCCTTCCGAGAGCAAGAAATAGCCATAAATCTAAACAGGAAAATATCCGAGTTTTGCTACCATGTCACATAAAATATCTCTTCTCAGAGCTGGAGGTATTTTTCAAAACTAAGTTAGAGTCACAGCTGTGAATAAAACCGGGCTTCTTCAAGAATGAGTAATAGAGACAACATTTTATAAGACTCCAAATTTGACCTTTCTTGGAAATTCTAATATCTAGCAAGAACTTGTCTTTGAGCACATAAACATATCATTTGTTTGCTTTTCTTCCAAATTTCCACTAAGGTAAGATTGCAGTTGAAGGAAAACTAGTAGGATGTGTAACGAGAGGAACACAGTGATTCCCCTCGAACAGAGGACATCACCAGAGGCCAGTGGGCTCGACTGTTCCACAAGTATGTTTGACTTGGCCCACACGGTGGTGGCCTGAGATGAGTTTAAAAAATGTCTGAATTAATTGCTAATGAAAAGAATGGTGGTTTCACGTTGGAAAAAAAAAAAATCTAGAATTCCAGCTTCTCTTTAAAAAAAAAAAAACAAAAAAAAAAATGCAATGGCGGGCAATATTAGGTTGACACCTCACCCAAGCCAAATATCAGCTGGGCCCGAGTGGAGATCACCCCTTCAGACCCCGGGGAATCTCGGGTTTGCTACACTCTGCACCACTTCTGGTTATTTCCGGGGCTCCAAGGCCAACTGCTGGCTGTGGTTTTATGTAACAGCAGAGTTAAAAGAAAAGTAAAAGTTTTCTACTTATATGGCTACCAAAGGTCTTGGGGAAAAAGGCAGACTGAGTCCTGGTTCATATATTTGTGTTACCTGGTTGGCCCCTGTGAACATCTGAGTCTGGACTTGCTACCTTAAAAATTCACCTCCTGGGGCACCTGGGTGATTGAGTTGGTTACGCCTCTGACTTTGGCTCAGGTCATAATCTCACAGCTTGTGAGTTCAAGCCCCGTGTTGGGCTCTGTGCTGACAGCTTGGAGCCTGGAGCCTGCTTCGGATTCTGTGTCTCCTTCTCTCATTGCCCCCTCCCCCTCTCGTGCTCTGTCTCTGTCTTTGTCTCTGTCTCTCTCTCTTTCAAAAACAAACATTTTTAAAAAATTAAAAAAAAAAAAGGTCACCTTCTTCAGGAAGCTTGCCTGATTTAACCGACTGGGTTACAGAATGTGAAATGCTCTCCACCAGAGGATTCCATTAGAAACCGATGCAACTGAGATTTTAGATGCGACATTTTAATTATCCTTACATGAATCATCCATAATTAATAATTTTAAAAGAAAAACATTTTGAGTGTCTCAGGTTAGCACAAGGGCTTTCTCACTAAATGACCACCCCAGTAATTTACCACAAATGTTGACATTCTTCTCAGAGCTCTCTCTGTTTCTCACTTAAGAATTTGGGAAGGGGCTCCTTGGTGGCTCAGCTGGGTGAGCGTCTGACTCTTGGTTTTGGCTCGGGTCATGATCCCAGGGTTGTGGGATCGAGCCCTGCATTGTGGTCCATACTGAGCATGGAGCCTGCTTGAGATTCTCTCTCTCCCTCTCCCCCTGCCCTTCTCCCCTGCGCACTCACTCACTCTCCCTAAAATAAAACAATAAAATAAAAAAAGAAAGAATTTGGGAAAAGGAAACAGGCATAGTTATGACTTCTAATATGAAAACCTCTAAGTAAAAGGTTTGCCTGCCATAATTATGTAATTATTACAACGAAATATAACTTACCTCACCACCCCATGAGAAAAAGTAATATTTTCCTTACTGAAAGGACCTGACTCGTTAAAAGATTAAAGGTGGTTACTGCCCTATTTCTGAAACAAGAGGGAGAAACTTAACGAATAAACATTGCTTTCAGCATAGCCATGGTGCCACAATGATCTGATTGTTGCAAGGACACTGTTCAGAATATTACACGACGCTAAAGAGCGACAGACTTTCCATATTTAATATGAGCCTTTGAACAAAATTAAATTTTAGAGCAGTCTAAGGTCACACAGTCAATACGCCAACGCTTTTTACATTTATTTTAATCTCATCTCCCAGCACTGTCACCAGATCCTTGCCATCTCTTCATCACCATAAATAAACCGCGTTGACTCTTGGACCTGCTCTCAGTCTCTTGGCTTAATTACCTTCCATGATAAGGAATTCACTTCCCATTTCCCTAAAGTGGCCCAGATGGGCACCTCAACTTGTTTCCCCTCTCTGCTCTGCTAATCTTTGTAATACTCTGTAGGGAGAGTAGAAGAAGCAGTAAGCCCCTTCCTAAGTACCCCCCACCCCGAACCCTGCCGGGGATGCTCTGAAGTGGAGGTGACCTCAGGGCTCTGTGTCCTCTTGGGAGATGCGTCTTTCTTACCTGTGGCCAGATGCTTCTCGGAGTAAGCATCTGGGAAAGATTTCAGGTAAGATATCTCAGGACCAGATTCCTTGTTCATCTGAGCACGATTCAGAGTCAGTGTCATTTGAGCACTAAAAGAAATATGACCTTATTTTGTTTTTATCATAGGTTGCTAAAATCTGGGGATATTGTTAACACTTCAAATCATAGAATCTTAACACTACAAAAACCCAAAATGCATTTAATCAAACTTGCCCATTAAGGACACAGGAAAATTGAGGATCAGAGGCCATTGTCACATAATTATATACTAGAAGACCCAAAAGGCATTCATCTTGTCTGTCTTTTAAATATTTTTTGAGCAGCTACCACGGGGCCAGCTTTCATAGATAAACACATGAATTCAAATCGTTAAACAAATTTCCCACTATGAGCCTGGCACCGTGATGGACATGGGGCATATAAAAATGAATCAGACAGGGAATTTTTCTTGAGGAGCTTACTGTTGAGTAGAGAAGCAGCAGCTTTACATAAACGAAAGTTTACACAGTATGATAAATGTCACTTCTGATGAATGTATATGGTGGGATCACATCGTACACATGTAAAAAGCCATTCCTTATCTTATCCGTGATCACAAACTAATCTAATAACACGTATCAGTGTAATGAAAGAAATTTATTATTAAAACTGAATGGCATCAACCCTGTAAACAAGCAGGAATGCTTCAAAATCCACACGATTAGTCACTTGGGAAATGCAAAATAAAGCCACAATGAGATACTACCACACATCTCTTGGCACCTCCAAAATTTAAAAGACCATATCAAGCATTGGCAAAGATGTAGAGGGATTGGAACTCTCACACCCTGCTGGTAGGAGAGCTAAACGGTAGAACCGCTTCGTAAAAATAGCCTCGAAAATAGATAAACTGCACTGTGTTTAAAAAAATGAGACATACACCTACTACACAATCTAGTCACTCAATTTCTAGGTATTTATCCAAGAGAGAACAAAGTCAAAGTTTGTATATGTGAACATGAATGTTCACAACAGCTTTATTTGTAATCCCCCCAAACTGGAAGCCACCCAAACATTTACTAACAGGTGAATGGATAGCCACATGGTGAGATATCCGCATTATGGAATAGTGTTCAGCAATAAAGAGGAATGAACTATTGATACAGACAACACCACAGATGAATCTCAAAAGAACTAAGCTGAGTGAGGGAAGCCTGAAAAGTAGCACACATACTGTTTGATTCCATTTTTATTCAATTCTAGAAAAGGCAAAGTAACTGTAGTGATAAAACATAGGTGAGTGATTGTCTGGCGAGGGGTTGTGGTGCCTGGAGGGGCTGGAACAGGGGGTTCAGAGGGGTACAAGGAAAATTTTAGGAGTGATGACTGCACAGGTATATCTTGTATCACAGCTTATCAAAGTACACACTTGTGCTCAGTCTATCAATAAGGCTGCTAAAAAGTAAAGAAGCAAACAGTAATAACAAATCCTAAGTGAACACAGAAAAAAAAAATCAAGGAGTTTGGAGTTATAGGGCATGAGCCCGGCTACCCATCATCTGCACAGCCATGCCTAAGTCTCTAGACTTTTCTGGAACTGTTTTCTTATCTAGCAAATGGGGGTAATAATTCTTGTCCAACTCATTTCATGGGATTATAATGAGGAGCTAATAGAGGAACAAATGCAAATGGGCTTCATAAAATTTTAAAATATTATGCACCAGGTGGTGGTTGTCCTCGTTGGCAGACATGAGAATCTATAGGGGCAGGAATCTCTGTGAGGGCTGGTTAGGGGGAGGAGGGCTGGAGGACAAGAGAACCCAATTCAAGTATGAGGTCGATAAAGCCAGGGCCAAGAGGCTGCAGACGAGGGTAGGGGGCAGGTGCCTCAGGGCAACAGAAAAGCAGCAAGAACCAAAGCAGGTCTGACTCTGCGGCTGGAGAGCAGGGGAGGAACCAGATCACTAAGGAAGAAGAAGGCAGAAGGCAGAGCCTGGAACCCACACTGAGGACAACAGCACTCTTGGGAACACAGGCTTGTGAGCAGACTCTGCTGTCCTCACTGCAGACAGATGGATCATCATGTAACTCAACCACCCACCGGCTCTTGGGATGAGGACAACAAATCCTTAGCATGGCCACGCCCCCGGCCTGTCCCTGCCTACCTCTCCAAGCTCATGGCCTACCACTTTCTCCCAGCAGTCTGCACCCTGCCCCTCTCCCAGCAGGCACCACAGAGACTCAGTCGTGCTACTTCCTCAGCTTCCACTGCTGTGCTCTCTCCTGTTTGCCCAAACTCCTACTTACACATCACTTCTCAGATCAGCCGTTGCTTCCTCAGGAAGCTGGCCTGGCCTCCTGAGCTTAATCGGATTCCCCTCTGATGCCCCTCGTGGCAGCTGGAACCACTCCTCCATAGCATGTACTGCTGTTGCACTTACGGTACTTGGAGTGGTGAGTTCATCAGGGTCTGTCTCTCCCATCAAACTTCACCTTCATGGGGATGGAGAGCATGTCTAGTTTTGCTTGCCTTTTGCACCACCTGCCACAGGTGCAAAAGAGGTGATGCATGAAGGAATGAGTCAGAGTCTTGTGGGGAAAAGACTTTCTTTGAACCCTTAAGAATTAGAGAGCCAATGACATGTGTGTTCGAGCTCAATCTGCAGGCATAATCTATAATGGAGACCTTTTAATTATGTCCATTTTATAGACGCTGACATCAAGGTTCAGAGAAGAAAGGTAAATGCCTAACATCACACCAATCATGAGCGGTGGATCTGGGAGGTGCCCCTGACTTCCTGACCAGCCCTGTCTTTCTAATTTTAAGGGGAAGGTTGATACCTAAGGCTCTGTCCAGCTCTAACTTTCTCCAATCCTATAGTCTCCAGAAAATTAACTGGTGGATCCTCCAACAATTCAGCCCCCATCAATGGCCTGCAATAACCTTTCAGATCCTCAAGGCCTGCCAACAACACCCTCTTCCACTTGTAGGTTAAGAACTGAAAGGGGCATCTGGGTGGCTCAGTCAGTTAAGCATCTGACTTCGGCTCAGGTCATGGTCTCGCAGTTCATGGGTTCAAGCCCCGCATCGGGCTCTGTGCTGATGGCTCAGAGCCTGTAGTCTACTTTAGATTCTGTGTCTCCCTGTCTCTCTGCCCCCTCCACCACTCATGCTCTCTCTCTCTCTCTCACCCCCCACCCCCCAAAAAATACATAAACATTAAAAAAAATTAAGAACTGAGAATACGTTTCGGTGGACTCCTTGGGCTAAAAGGAGTGCCTATTTAGCTTATATCCCAGCAGTGCTGACTCTGAATTAATAGTTTGACATCAGTCTTCTTTCACTGTGTGGCCCACTCTGAGGCTTGTCCTCCTTGAGTGTGCCTGAGGCAGCCGGACCCAGAGAGGGAGAAGGGACAGAGGAGGGCCAGCCTCCAGGGGTCTAATGAATTGTTTCGCTAGGTGAGAGACTTCTGCTCAGATACAACTTCTCCCTCCTAGTGCGCAGACTGTCCCCACCCCTGACACCTGTTTCCCCAGTGGGAATGGTGTAAAAGTGCATTTTTCCCAATCAGAAGTGTTTAAGCACTGGCTTAACACGGTCAGTTATCCGAACAAGTGTTAATAATTTATGGGGGTCTATCAGCTCCCCAACATGTATGCCAGTTGATAAGCCTCTTGTTATGGCCACAAGCAGCCTCAATATTAGTCTAGTTTGGTATCTGTGGGGTAGGGTGGGGTAGCTAGGGAACAAACTTTGAGCACCTACTAGGTGCCAGGCATCCCTGTCTCATCGAATCCTCATAATAATCCATCCAGGTAAATATTAGTATCCCCATTTTAGTGTTAATTAAACTGAGGCCCAGAGAAACTGTTACTCAAGGTCACATGGATTGGCAGGATTAGATTTGATTCCAGATGTGTCTGGCTTCAGGTCCGCCTAATGTCTATGAGCTTAACAACTGATACTTGGAAGACAAGGTCTAACAACCTACAAAGAAATAAAAATTCATTTATATCCAAACACACATTTGAGGAATCACGTTACTGAAAAGAATGCAATTAGACCAGTGCTATTCAGAGCATGGTCCACAAACTCATGCCAGCTCACGAACTGTCGATTATCAGCCTACTGGGGTAAGTGCAGAAATTAATGAAAGCATTCAGAGAGTTTGATAACAAGTTGACATAGGTATAACATCCAAGCATGTGATCACATAACTCACTGTTATCGTATTTTATAGAAGTATTAATCCAGAATATATCGGAGATGAAATTTGTCAGTGGTCCTCCTCCACAGTTTTTGAATAGGACTGAATTAGATAACACTGGGCCTGGCAGTCTGGGATCATCTGATGGGTGCTGTAGTCAGTACTGTGTCAAGCTCAAGGGTAAGGGCTCTTGGAGGCTCATTATTGCCAATCAAATTTCTGCTCCTCCGTGTATCTGCTGTGTGACCTTGGGTAAACCACTCAACCTCTCATGTATGTAGAGAGACAATGATGGCGCTATCTAGGATTACTGTAAGAATCAAGTGGAATTATCTACGTGCACCACTTTGCACAGTGCTCAGCATAAAGTAAGCACTCAATAAATGCTAACAGCTGCATTTATGATATGCCTAGCCAAGCTGGCATTATTATTATTATCCTTATTACTGACCTTTTATTGGCCTCTCTTCTGTCATTAGAATGTATTCCTTCGAGTTAAGCTAGCAGTCCTATGTGAAATATGAATATGCCCCTAGAAAAGTAAGTTATGTCAACATATCAGCTCAATATATCAAATATCATTGTCAGTAACGACTGGGGGAAGTGAAGTCAGGGAATGGGAAAGGCCCCAAGAGGTCATGAGATGGCTGAAGGTGTGGGAGAGAGCTCATGAGCGTGGCCTAGGAAAAATAAAGTTGGTCGGGAAGGGTCTTGAAGAGTAGGATTCTGGAGGCATAGGGAAAGGGATGGGGCCAGGTGATGACTTGAGAGAATTATCTTCCAAGAGGCAGAAGACATATTCAAGTCAGCAGCACAGAATATGGTTAAGAGCCAGAAAGCTAGAGCCAGATTGCCTAGGTTCAAATCTTGTCTTTGCTATTTAATAAGACTGTGACTCTAGGATAAGTCATGTTACCTCTCTGTGCCTCGATGTTTTTGGTCTATAAAATGAGGATAATAATAGAACCAACCTCATAGGGTGCTTGTGAAAAGTCAACAAGAGTATACAGATACAGATATAGATTTATCTTAGTGCCTGGCACACAGTAGGAGCTATAGAGTATTTGCTTGAATTAACAGTACTAGTAGCAGTAGGAAAAGAACATTCCAACCCCAGGCAGCTCCATCAAAAGTCCTTGCTAATAATTTCAAGACACCCCAGGTGAGGGTATGAAGATATCTCAGCACACCCCAATCTCACTGCACATAACAGGTCAGTAAACCCAGCCTCTGCACCCAAACGACCAGGCTCTGAAAAAATTAAAATCAGTCATCCTGAAGTAGTCTTCTTCTAATTACTCCCTAAGATCCTTTTGACGATTATGGCCTGAGACTTTGGCAGGCAAAGAATCTTGTTTGTCAAGTGCAGCTCTGGGGCACTCTTCACCCAGAGCCCTCCTGGCTGCACTAGGCTCCTGCCGCTTCTTCCCACACCCAGGGCTGCTCTTTGCCACATGGGGAACCAGTGTGACCTCCAACATTATCACCATATGAAAACATACAGCACATCATGTTAAGAACATTTATGGGTTCCTGATGACAAAGCTTAAACTCTAGAAGAATCCCTTAGGGGCAACCCTCCCTGGCATATTGCAGGTTTGGTGAATGAATAAATAAATCATCCAGTCTCCAAATTTGATTCCAATGAAGGCAAGTGATGTATCTAAATTTTAAATGGGAATAAAACATAACGTTTGATGAAACAAAGTATGATTTTATTTTAACTGGAAACTATTTGAAAAGACTGAAGGGTTGGGACCTCAATGTAGACATCTCAGTCATCTTATATATAAAAAGGGAGATATTTTGGAATGGGGTATGAAAAAAAAGGGAGTCTTATGACTGCCTTTCTAACCATGCTGCATAGACAACATTGTGCCTACTTGTAAGATCGGCTCCAACTGGGAGAATGTAAAGTTGTCCTTACCCCCCCAATTTGTCAATCCCATCACATCCCGATCCAGTCACTTGGTGACCTCTGCTGGCATCCTCTGGGTAATACACAATATGTGCAGGTGGTTCCAGAGCCCTTCCTGGAATACTTTTACCCCAGTTATGTGTCTTTGGGTACCCATTGTCCAGATCCTGCTTTTTCTGACTACCATTCTCTAAGGAAAGGAAGAATGGGTCCTTGGAGAAACAGCTCAGTCTAAGGTTGGGCAGGAGAAACACAAGATGACCCTGGAAATTCTTGTAATGCCTGAAAGTGAAGATCTGTTCAAGAACCAGACGGTTGGGGGCATGTCAAAGGGACACAGGCTTCAACCTGAAAGAACTCTCAACAGCCAAGGCTGGAGTAATTGGAAGCAAAAATAAGTAGTATTGGATTATAACCCAAAGTATAAAATAAATATATATGAGCTCATACTGAATTTTACTGATGTAAATAAATGATTGAATGAATGAATGAATGAATGAATAAGTGAGAAGGAACAAAACTTGTTCTAGGAGGTGGAGATTAATCCCCCACCATCTCTGAATGTGGGCTGGACTTTGTGATTTGCCTCCAAAGAAAAGAATATGGAAAGGGAGACAACAGTAACCACTGTTGAGAAACCTGTTAGATAACCAAGTGATCGAAATTAACACTACCAGCTGGAAGTTAATATCATGCAACCCCCGTTGTGATATGATGAGAGGAACACTTAATTTCTGTGGCATTCTTCCCAAAAAAAGAAAAACATCCACAACCCCAGTCTAATCATAAGGACGACTTCAGACAAGCACACCCTGAGTTCCATTTTGCAAAGTGTAAAACTGACCACTACTCCTCAAAACTGCCAAAGTCAAGTAAAATACAAAGAGACCAAGAAGCTGTCACAGACCAGAGGAGACTGGCGACACACGATGACTGAATGCAGTGCAGTGCCCTGGCTTCTATCCTAGAAAAAAGAGTACTACTGGACAAATTGGGTGAAATCCGAATCAAATCTTGACTTTAGTTAAAGGTATATAACAATGCTGATTTCTTCATTTTGACAAATGTACCTTGGTAACGTGAGATGCTAACATGAGGGGAAACTAGGTGGGGCGGGTACGAGAATTTGCTGCACAACCTTTACAATTTTTCTGTAAATCTGAAATTATTCCAAAATACAAAATTTATTTTAAAGAAGTCATTCAGGAGGTTCACACCAAGAGAGTTGAGCTCCAGGAGTATGGAGAGATTTCTGAATGGGCTACCAGGTAATTAACTCATCAGGAGCTTGGGTGTGTGTCGGGGGGGGGGGGGGCGGTGAGGACCTGGATGGTAGACCAGCAATGATACAAAAGGATAGTTAAGAATTCACTCCAATGAGGGGGCGCCTGGGTGGCTCAGTTGGTTGAGTATCTGACTCTTGATTTCGGCTTAGGTCATGATCTTGTGGTTCATGAGTTTGAGCCCCGCATCAGGCTCTGCACTGACAGTGCAGAGCCTGCTTGGGATTCTCTCTTTCCCTCTCTCTTTCTGTCTGTCTGTCTCTCTCTCTCTCTGTCTTTCTCTGTCAAAATAAATAAATAAACTAAAAAAAAATTAAATGAATTCATCCCAATGAAAGAGTGAAGCAAACTAGGAAGTTCCATGCTATTAGATGGGCTCACCCCAAAATCCTCCTACTAGGGAAAAAAAAAAGTATGGGAGCTCCTGGTGGCTCAGTTGGTTGGACATCTGACTTTGGCTCAGGTCATGATCTTGTGGTTTGTGAGTGCAAGCGCCATATCAGGCTTTGTGCTGATGGTTCACAGCCTAGAGCCTGCTTTGGATTCTGTGTCTCCCTCTCTCTCTGCCCCTCCCCTGTTCATGCTCTGTCTCTCTCTCAAAAATAAATAAATATTTTAAAAAGAAAAAGAGAAAGAAAAGCATACTCATCAGTACGCTTCTGTGCAGAGAGACAAGGAGATATACACACAGATAACTTATAGTCTTGGCCCAAACCATAGGGCCACCAGATAAATTATAGGACACCCAGCAGTATATGAATTTTGGATGAACAGTGACATAGAACGTGCAGTATTTGGGACATACGATATTTGGGACATATAATTTGGGGCCATACTTGCACCAAAATTTGTTGTTTACCTAAAATTCAAGTTAAACTTGGCCACTGATATTTTTATTTGTGAAATCTGGAAACTCTACATAAATGTCATCTCGTCACTGAAGCCTCCCATGATCTTTCTCTTTAAAATTACAACCTACTCTTCCTACGAGCTCTGTTCTCCTTTTCCTCCTTGACACACAACCTAACGTGTTATATATTATATCTGTTTATCATAGTCACCATTTATCTTCTGTCTCCCTATGCTGAATGGGAGCTTCCTGAGGGAAGGGATCACTCGTTGATCCTTAGTTCTGTAGGCTGGCACATAGGAGGTGCTCAATAATTGTTTGTTGAATAAATAAATATCTTAAAGAAGTAAGATTTTATTGAGCTTCTACATTATAGCAGGCATTGTGGTAGGTGCTTGGGAGATTTGAGAAAATGATCTTCAGATTATTGATTTGGTGTGCCCCAAATGGCATTTTGCAGACGTATGGGACAGAATGCAAGCGATTGTTCTCCACTGCTCTGTGGGATCCTGTCCTGCATCAAAGCCACCTGGCCTCACTTGCCTCTTATCACGTTCAAAGCACACATTTGTTAAATTGTTTCAAGATGTCTCCAAGGTACAATTTTGTTTTATAGTCACTGTCAACCCAAACCATTTAATGTTAATTTCTTACAACCTACTCCACCGTCAGCTTTCCTCATCGTTGATATTTATTTCCCAGCTAAATGTGCATTTATTTGTTGACATTTTTATTAAATTAGACTGTAATAAATCTGTCTGTGCTCATATCTATTTTCCCTTTGTGCTCAAGAATTCAAAGTAAGTTGATGTGTTTATTAACTGCCTGACCAATTGCCCACAGCAACTGATGAAGGGTAAGTGCTGTGGTATTAAATCATGGGGAGGCAGGGCCTGAAAAGCCCCTTCGTGGTGTTTTGGCTCATCTTGAAGTCTAGGATCGGTTCTGACGCCTGTACCACTTGGATAGGCACCTCTGAGAGATACGCAAAGAAGACATATCGTTCTCCATGCCATTAATCTCTGAGAACTTGGAAAGGGGGATGGGGTGTCAGGGAAAGCTTGATGGGTGAGTAGGGAGCCTGGGAAATGATCTCAATCTCCTGGTGCATCGTCAGCAAGTGTAATCGAATGATTAAGAGCTCAGGCTTGGGAGTCAGACAGATAGAGCCTGCCAGCCTGCCAGCTTGCTATCTGTCTAACACTGGGCAAGTTACTTAACCTCTCCAAGCCTGAAATATCTCAAGTATAAAATGGGGGTAATTACAATATCAACTGCATAAGGTAATTATAAAGATCTAATGAGATAATGCACATATGTGCTTAACACTACTGCTAACGCTGTAACCGCTCTAGAAATAATGCATGACTACCATTAGAATTTCCCCAGATTCCAGTCCCCTCTTCTGCTTGGTTTTGTCTGGCTTCTGCTGCTGTTCTGTATTACTATTTGCCTGTCCTTAGTTCTCTTGTGGAAGCCACGATTCAGAACTGTGACCCATCCAAGTCAAAGCGGAGTGCCTTTTTTTTTTAATTCAGGTCAAGAAATTCCCAGTGCACCTAACAGAACATGGGGGAGCTCCAGCAGCACAAAGGATTAGAGCAGCTTGCGAACTTTGAGGCCAGAGGACCTCTCTCAGAGACCCCAGCGATTCTGCCAGAATTGCAATAGCTTGGGCAAGCTGGTTTAATTTCCCAGAAACTCAGTGCGCTAATCCAAAAAATGGGGACAATATCTTATCAACCTGCTACCTCCTGTGTAACTGTGTAATACGCTGAGAAGTGTTGGACAGATGTTCATGAAAAGCTTTTTAACCAGTCTAGGTTTTACAGAAAAGGAGGGGAGAGAAACTTCTGTAGAATCTAAATTTGGGGAAGAAGTGAAGAGAGGAACAATTAATATGTTTTGTAGCTACTGGGATGATCTTGGCTAGCTGTAGTTCTTGGAGGCAGCAGAATGAAATGATAGTTTCCTCTGGGGAGCTCACAGATTCCCTTCACATTATTAGGGACATCTTCAAACCTGACCTAAAATGAAAATCAGTTTGCTATCAGGACCTTCCAGGAGTTTCGCTCCACTATAATTTTCTCCTAACTAAACAATATAATGCACAATCAAAGTTATATAGAATTATTGCAACTAAAACACCATGTTACTGCTCTATCAAATGGGCCATATTAATCTGCCTAGCCCCAACAATGAGGATATGACTGATGTCATAAAAGACTAGCTTCCGTAGCTGGAACTAAGGTTTGAGTCACTGCCTCACAAACTGCCTGCTTAAAAACACATGTGCCAGCAGCATTAGGTCCTAAAATCTAAAGTGCATATAAGATTTCCATAAAGCAAGTATGAATGGAAAGGAAGCTTCAGAATGAAAAGCTTTGAGAAACGGTGTAATATCAGGGGAAAAAAAACAACAATGGATTCTGAGTCAGAGGTCTTACTTCCTGGGACCTCACACAAACCCAGAGCCTTGGTTTTCCCACCACAAAACGGACACTATCCCTTCCTGGGACATATGCCAGATGGGAAAATATTTCAGAAAATCCAAATCATCACACAAATGTAAGGAACTGTTGGAAACAAATGAAATAAATGAAAGAGTCAAGATCTTGGGTGAGATCTCCAAACCTCCATCCTGTTATCCAGGGGTGCTCTTGCATGGTGCAAACAGCCTGGAATAAGGAGCAGAAAACCAGGGATGAGGCCAATGTCCAACAAGTAATGGGAGTGGGGGCAGGGTTCCTCCTATGGAAAATGGAAACAACTCTCGTAGACTTCGTGAGATATGGGAGATAACATACATTAAAAATATTTTGCAAAGCCCTCTACGACATAAGAAAACATTTTGAGCAATATCGTAAATATTACTCTTGAAAGAACCCCCCCAAAAAACTACTTCACCTTTTTTCTTCTCTTTCTTTGTTCTTTCATTTTTCTTTTTCTTTTCTCGTTTCATTTACTTCCTTTCTTTCCTTTAGTTTAACTTTGCTTGCAATCCATCGTAATTCGTGCATAAAGCCAACTATCCAATGAACACATGAAGTAAACAGGTCTTGCACTGATAACAGATCACTTTGAATTCATTTGTCTCTTGAATAAAAGCCAGACGCCTTGGCACAACTCGCTAGCCTTACACAGGGCTCTGCCTCTGCCTAGTCTCACCTCCCAACTCCCTCCCCTTGTTTCTGGCAACCTACTTATCTCAGTCCTTTAGGGCTGCTAGATACCACAAACTACATGGCTTATAAATAACAAACATTTATGTCTCATAGTTCTGGAGGCCGCGAAGTCCAAGATCACCGTGCCAGCAGATTCTGTGTCTGGTGAGAATCCGCTTCCTCTTGAATGGCCATTTTGCCCCTTCCTCATGAAGGGGCAAGGGAGGGATGGCTGGGTAGCTCAGGAGGTAAAGTGACTGACTCTTGGTTTTGGCTCAGATCATGATCTCACAGTTTGTGGGTTCGAGCCCCACATCAGGATCGGCATTGGGGGAGCAGGGCCTGCTTGGGATTTGTTCTCTTTCCTTCTCTCTCTGCCCCTCCCCTGCTCACATACTCTCTCTCTTTCAAAATAAATACATAAATAAAATTATTAAAAAAAAAAAAAGAAGAAGGGGCAAAGGAGATCTCTGTGGTCTCTCTAACCCCTCTCATGAGAGCTGTGCCCTCACAATTTCATAACCTTCTCCAAAGCCCCACAGCCTAATGCCATCACTTTGAGGGTTAGGAGTCAACATATGAATTTAGAGAGAGATACATAAACATTCTGACCACTGCACTGCCTTCCCAACACACACCACATGTTCTTGCCTCAGGACCTTTGCACACATTTCCTGGACTTTTAACACTCTTCCCCAGATGTTCACTAGGCTGCATCCTTCCCATCATGCAGCCCCAGCTTGGTTCCCACGTCTTTGGAGGCCTCCTAGAGCACTCTCAGCTGACTGTTGTGCCCAAACTCCAGTCTCTGTGTGACATCTCTCACCTCAGGGTCCTCTTGCCACTTTCTGTGATCCACATCAGTGGTGCTCAGCCTGGGTCAATATCGCCACCTGAGGCAGTGTTTGAACATGTGTGGGGAGAGTTTTGATTGACCTACTAATAGAAGACCACCACTGGCATTTAGTGGATGGAGCTAAAGAATGCTAACTGTCCAGCAAAGCCTGAATGATTCTGAACCACAAAAACCACCCGAAGTGCCAGTGGCGCCCCTGTTGGGAAACACCAACATGCTATCTTACCTGTTGCTCTCAGATGAAATGTAAGCTCCTGTATCAGTCTGCTATTGCTCTGTAACAGAGGACCACAACCTTGATGGCTTAACACAACACAAATGTATGTATTCTTTTACAGTTCTGGAAGCCAGAAGTCTAAAATCGGGCTGTCCCGAGGGCTGCATTCCTTCTGTAGACTTCAAGGAAGAATTCATTTTCTTGCCTTCTTCTAGAAGTCACCTGCATTCCTTGACTCACGGCCACATTCTCAGATCATTTCCCTCTCTTGCTTTCATTGTCCTGTCTCCCACAAATGGTTCTTATCTCCTGCCTCCCTCTGCAAAGGACCCTTGTGACTACATTAAGCCCAGTGGATAATAAGGATGCTCTCTTTGGCCGAGGATCCTTAACTTAATCACATCTGCAAAATCCCCTTCACTCTATATGGTAACATTTGAACATTCCAAGAATTAGGACACATCCCCGGAGGCCCGTTATGCATCCTACCACATTTCCCAATGAGCAGACCTTATCTGTGTTGTTCAGTGTTCCTGGCCCAGAGCCTAACACAGACCCTGGCACATAGTATGGACATACTCAGAAAATAATTGCTGTGGGATGAATGAATGTCAAGTCTGCTGTTCACTGCAGCCCCGTCAACATGCCTGTGGGTGGGGTCTTGTGTGAATACTGCCATATGAAATAGAGCTGCAGTTTAGAACAGTTTTGTTGGCCCTCATGGAATATGGATTTATTCATGCTGAAAACTCCTTTGCAAGCTGAGTCCTTACTCAGAATCAGTATTGTGACTTTGTCAGCATCTGCCCCAACCCTGAACTTTCAGAGTAAATCTTCCCACGAGACATCTTCAGTCATAAATCTTTCCACTGGTGGTTTTCACAAGGAATTGGGTGTAAATGAGGAAAGGGAGTTAATCCTAAAAGCTCACTGTTACCAGCTAACTGATGCCTTATTTTAAAACAATGTAACGAATATCAGTGTTTGAGGCTGTTGGTGTTACAGAGGCTTCCCCTTGGAGATTGGATCCGGAGGAATATATAATATGATGCAGATTACTCAGAAAGGCTAGCATGGAACCCAAACTGAAAACCAAAACATTTGCAAGTTTTGCCCTTTGGAAAATGTTTTCTCGGCTCAAACAAAGATCGGTATGACATGCCATAAATTTCCTCAGGCCAGGCTGACACACACAATTTACAAACCCACACTTTTACATTTATAGGGCCTTGATGCTTGCCTCCTATGCCCTTTGTGTTCAAGCATTGCTCCACCATACAGATGAGAATCAGAAGCTTAGAGACTGAGAAGAACAAGACAAAGGAGGCAGTGCCAGTATTAGAAGTTAGGTCCCCTGGCTTTCCAGCCAAGGATCTTCCTGTTCACTGCACACACACCCCGTGTTCTTCCAAGGACAGGATTCTCTGAGCCCACCAGAAAGCCAGAGGTGGACTCTTCGCTAACGGGGAGGTTGCTCAACTGGAGACCTCAACTGTGGGGGGAGTTTCTGTGCTCAAGATTCTTAGACCCAACATAGAAAGGGGTCCCAGGCCCTTCCTCTATCAGTGTAACCTGTGTGGGCCAGGGGTGCCTTCGCGGTTAGTATAAAGAATTTGGAAGTGGGAGGAAGAGTGCGACGTGGAGAGGGACAGGAGACTCGAAGTGAATCACTGTCTTTGTCAACTACTACATGCATCAAAGGGAAATGCCCGTGTGTAGAGCAGATTACATTTGCTGCGAACTTCAGGCAGGGCTTCTGACAAGCCGAGGAAGGAATTACTCTCTCTCTCTCTCTCTCTCTCTCTCTTTTTTTTTTTTTTTTATGGAAATTCAATCTAGTTTGATGCCGGGAAACATGGATCCATCTGAAATGGTAAGTGACAGGCACAGCAATGTGTCGGGTATCTGCTCAGGCAGGCAGTGGAGCTGCACCCCCGCCTACTTCCACACGTGTACTGGACGGCCAGCCCTCTTGCTGTCACCATGGAAGCAGTGGGAAATCGTTAAAGCTTTCAAAGACACTTCAGGGTAGGAGCTGGGAAATAGCCTCTTCAAATTGTGTGTTGTAGACCCTTCACAGTTAATTCAGACCAGCACCCTCAGCTGATGGACTGCCGGCCCCGTGCAGAAAGCCCTGGAGGTGGGAGGGTTCTCTCATACTTGCAGCCTCGGAAATGCATGCTCTACTCTTCTGCAAGGCAGCTGGAGCCCGGAGGAGAAAGCGTGTGTAAGAATCGGAGTCTCCAGCTTTGTATCTTGACTATAACCTTCCCATGACTCTCAACCCTGGAAAAGACGTTTCCTCTCTCCAGAGGGCATTTCCTTGTCTATTACAGCAGGGGTGTCGTGGGCTGTGGTAGCTACTGTTGTTTGGTCTTCCCAGAATGTACGCTTATCTCCTTTGTTTTGGGTACTCTCCCTTTTGTTTTGGAGAAACTCTCTTCTCCACACACTCACCCTTGACTTGAGGGCGCACCCTAGACAAGGGCCGGGTCAAGCATGGCGGCCCACCCCCCGGCCAGTGAGGATTTCAGGAAATCTGACTCCAGCAGAGCCAATAAGACTGTCTGGGTTCTAAATTTGCTTTGTCACTTGTAAGCTGTGTCAACTTGGATAGCGTCCTTAACGCCGCCGGATCTCCACTTTCTCAGCAGAGATGATAACAGCAATTCTCAAGGAATTGTGTAACTTCACGGAAGGGTAAGTACAAAGCCAGGAGCACAAAGCAAGTACCCAATGAAAGTTGGCTATGCTACTTACTATTATGATTTCCTGGTATTATTAAGCGAATACTGAGAGGGAACTCTTCTACCTTCTGCAGCTACAAAATTGGCGATGTGAAGTTGAAGACGCCAGGACCATCCTGCCTGGCAGCAGAAAAAAGCCAACCACAAGAGGAGAGAACACAGATAGACAAAGAAAAACAAAACCGTGTGATGGTAAAAGAGACAGAGTCCTGGTAATTCTATAGGAATGACTTGATGCAACCAGACCTGAATCTCAGCCTCTGGAAAGGCCAGTTACATGGGTTGATGAACGCTTCTCTCGTTCTAAAGGCAGTTTGAATTGGGTTTTTTTCGACTTTCAAATCAACACAAGGGGATCTGATTAAATAATTTCTATGGGTTTTCCCATTTCTGACATTTATTTGACCGCATCAATTCATGTTACTTATTCATCATACATTTGAGGCTATCTGAAGTGTAAAGGGTCTTTTCCTGACAAAGAAGACAGTATTGAGATGTCCCCATTACAACAAAATTGCCCATAGATGCCCAGAATACAGAAAGTTGAGAGAACTGACTTGGATCAGTGAGGGAAAAATTTAAGAAGGCCAATGTGAAGAAGTACATTTAAGTTGAACCTGAAGCTTGAATAGGATTTAACATAAGGACAAATAGTAAGAATACACCCTTTTTGGTGATCAGGAAATACAAATGAAGATCATAGTAAGATACAAATTTTATACTACTGCAATTGCACCAAAGATTCTATGTATTGTTGAACTTGTTAATTTGTGCCAATGGAGAGCGGGACCAGGGATCGTTCATACATTGCTATGGAGTATGAATTAATGGAGTAACTTTGGATAACTGCCATTATAGCATAAAGTCAGCATTCACATACCTACAACTCAGCACAATTCCCCTCCTAGGATATATACCAAAGAGAAAGTTTTGCACAACAGGAAACCCATTTGAGAACGCTCACAGTGGCCCTAACCGTGTAACAACAAAATCTTAGAAGTAGCCCAAATGCCCACTGACAGGAGAATAAATAAATTCATTGTGTCCTAAATACCACAGGTAGGCACAGAAGGCATTTCAGCACAAGAGAGACGTGATCATATTTAGATTGTAAAGGGTCACCTTGGCTTCAGAATAAAGAATGGACTGGGGGATAGGAAGGCAGTAGGAATGGGAGCAGAGAAAGGAGGTAAAAAGTTCTTGCACTTCACCAGATAAGGGAGATCTTGGTACCTAAGAGCACTCATTCAACAGAACATGGCAGCCAAAGTGAGTGCAGTACAGGTATTTACACCCAAATGGGTGAATCTTAACAATATAGGGTTGGGGCACCTGGGTGGCTCAGTTGATTAAGCATCTGACTTCAGCTCAGGTCATAATCTTGTGGTTCATGAGTTTGAGCCCCTCATCGGGCTCTGGGTTGACAGCTCAGAGCCTGGAGCCTGCTTCAGATTCTGTGTCTCCCTCTCTCTCTGCCCCTCACCTGCTCGCACTCTGTCTCTCTCTCAAAAATGAATAAACATTAATATATATATATATGTATATATATATACATATATATAGTATTGAATGAAAAAAGTAAAAAAAAGAAAAATTACAAATTATATACATGATGATAGCACTTTCAGAAAGAAAATAAACTATAATTTAAAAATGTACATTTTAAGAATATACCAGTATGACAGAAAGAAAGGAAGAAGAAGAAATGGAAGGAAGAGGAGAGAGAGAGAGAGAGGGAGAGAGGAAAGATCAGCTCAAGATTCTGATGGTTTCCTTTGGATGGAGGGAAAGAGATTAGGACAGTGGAGAATCTCATGAGTAAATATAAGTTATTGTAGGTATTCTAATTTCCTAACTAGTACCAATGTAAAGAGTGTTTTGTGAGCTGAGGATTATGATTATTTTCATTCTGTGCACCTGAGTTTTGAAGAGAAAAAATGTAAGGAAGAGCATGAGAGACAGAAGAAAAGGCATTTTTGAAAGCCTTTTCCCCCCATCTCTCCCCTCCCTCTACCACTGGCCATGGGTGAAAGCTGTGTGTGCATGTATGCGTATGTGTACCCACACTTGTGCATTTTTTGGTAAGGAGTGGAGGTAAGTCAGAAGAGTAGTGTGGGGCCAGAGAAGTCACAAGGTACATATCAGGGCATTTTAGGCCGTAAGGACTTGAGCTTTTGTCCTAAATACCACAGGTAGGCACAGAAGGCATTTCAGCACAAGAGAGACATGATCATTATTTAGATTGTGAAGGGTCACCTTGGCTTCAGAATAAAGAATGGATTGGGGGACAGGAAGGCAGTTGGAATGGGAGCAGAGAAAGGAGGTAAGAAGTTCTCGCACTTCACCAGGTAAGGGAGATCTTGGTACCTAAGAGCAGTGATGGAGAAGGGTGGATGAATCTAAGAGAATTTGGAAACAGAAACTGTATCTTTCTAAATTTTCCATTTTTCTCTTCTAAGAGACAAAAAGAACCAAAGGCATTCATCTATAATTTGCTATTCATGATGTCAAATGATCAATTTACACATTCACCATTAGATAGTCGAATAGAGTCGTTCAATGAGGGGCAGCTGCATTTTTATCCAGAAGCTCTCACAAAATAAGTGGCCTTTGAAAACCTAGGCTAGCAATGCCCACAGTAGCCACCCACCATGCTCCAGCAGAAATTGGGGGAAAATCCAATCCATGTATTCATAGAAAGGAAAAAGAATGGCTCCCCCACAACCCTCTCCCTCAAATTTATGACTTAGAAATCTAGGCCATAGGAATTGAAAACAAAAATCCAAAAACAATCAGAAATTTTGACCATCATGTACCATGTAGGAAGGCAAGCCACATCATTCCTACTTTCAACCAGAATGCCTAGAACGCCTAACAATTTTAATTTTCTATTCATGTTTTTGTGACAATTAAATCAGACCTTGATGAATTTGGAGGAAAAAACCCAGCAAAGTGATTATGAGTACTAATTAGGAAGCAAAATAGTGGCTTTGATGAATCTGTGCTTGGTTTGTCCCTTAATTAATTGACTGGCTGCTGTTATACTTGGTGGTTGATTGCTTGAAAGGGTCCACTAAAAATCCAGTATAGTCAGGGTCCTTTATTCTGAAGAACCTTCTAAGGATGAAGAGTGAGTGAGAAATGGGGATGTGGAAGGCATTCATTCTCATTCATTCATTCACTCCATTCATTCATTCAATTTATTGTTGAATGCAGAGGGATTTTTTTGAGCAAGGTTCTGAGCATATGTCTTCATCCAGGTACAAGGTAGCCTGCATAACTCTGGGGAAATTTGCTTTAGAAGTAATGAACAACTTGTTCACTGTGCTAGATGAAAAGGGGCCCCTGGTAGTCCTCATGGCCTGCTTTAAACACTTACTGTGCCCACATATTTACCCATGACTATGGCATTACCATGTGAAATGCCACAGCTAGGTTGGAACATCCTCCCTGTTTTTGTGTCTATGGGGGTGGCTCTGGCTGTCCATCTAAAACATTACCAGGGCAAGTCTCAGATAGGATGCAGGGTGGTATTTCCCCGGTTCAATCCCTCTAATTTTTTGGTTGCCTTAACTCCTTTCCTCCTGCAAGATCTTGTGGCATTGATCTAGAGAGCAGATGGCAGCAGTCAAGCTCAAGTCTTTTTCCCTGCTGCTCAAAACCACACCCTCCTTCTTGGTACTTGCAAAGCAAGTGTATAGCATGTTGAGACTTCTCAACGAATAATTTTCTAGAGATCATTCTGAAGAAATTGTAAATCTGACTCAAACCAAGAAACTGTTGGGAGTCACTCGTGGCAGGGATCCTACAACAAGTCAGCTCACCATGAGAGCTCCAGCCTCCAAATTCTATTTTGATACTTGCATCCCGTGCCCAAGTATGACACCCACCCTTGACTCTGCAGCAGGCGGTAAGAGCAAAGGAGAGGCTGACTGTCCATAGCCATGCTGTGCCCATTCCTACTGATGCAGAGGAAATTCCTATTTTACTAATTATAATTGTATGTAAGAGCAATGAATATCTACATGGTTAAGTGATGATGCAATGATGAATATTACTTTTATTTTTCCAACAAACCCACACTGGTTGGGGTAAGAGTGGATAGGGGTGCCTGGGTGGCTCAGTGAGTTAAGCGTATGCCTCTTGGTTTCAGCTTAGGTTATGATCTCATGGTTCGTGAGTTCAAGCTGCGCATTGGACTCTGTGCTGACAGCGTGGAGCCTGCTTGGGATTCTGTTTCCCTCTCTCTTTGCTCCTCCCCACTTGCACTGTCTCTGTCTCTCAAAATAAATAAATAAAACTAAAAAAAAAAAAAAGATTGGCTAGAAACCTAGACAATTACAGGACAAAACCTCTGAGTTCTTAGGTTCTACGAATGCAATGTTATGCAAAGTCTACAACTGCTGTGACTTTCAGAACAGAAAAGAATCACCGGCAGCCTATTCGGAGGCAGAGTGCAGGAACCTGCAGGCAACCTCCTTGTCCTGTCTGCAAATGTCCTACACTCGTATCAGAGATCCAATAGCTTCTTCAGCAGGAATGGGCTTGCTAGATGGGACAACACCCGTGTCTGCTAAAGGACACGGTTGTTCCCTATGAGAACATGTGTCCTATGTGATATCGGGGGAGTCACACCTAGGAGGAAAAAGACAAGAAATGTTTTTCTGTGTTTTCTTTGAATCGCCTACTTGCTGACATTGCCTCAGCTCGCACAGAAATGGAGCGGGCACTGCTGTGGGAGGTCCTACCCGATCTGCTTCTCCAGGCTCCTGCTTTTCATCAGCACCTTGTGCAATGTCACTATGACCCTGACAAGCGGGGAGGAAGAGTGGCGAACGTTTGATAATCTGGCTTGCTTTAAAACCATTTCTAGGTGGAATTCTGAGCTGTTGGGGGTTGTCAGATACCCAGCTCTGTCTGAAGAACCCCCCTTACCATTTGACACAACTCCAGTATCATTTTCTCAGACGTCATATTTCCTTCCTTTGAAGATTCACACCTCACTCCTTTGCACAGTCCTATCACACAAGGTTTTACTCTATGTTCCAGCATTTTGCATTCTTGCCTTATTCCTCTCTACTATAATATAAACACCCAGAGGGCAGCATCTATCTTTTATTAATCTAAAGATCCAAATCTGGTTTCAGGCATCCAATGGGAGTTTAATAGAGAGAACACAGACTTTACTCTTAGACCCACATGAATTAGAACTCAAGCTTCCGGATGTACTAGCAGCTCTAGGACCTGGGAGAAGGCGCTTGTCTGCCTGGAGCCTCAGTTTCCTTAGCTGCAAGATGGCGATAATGGCAGCATGTGTTATAGGGCTTTGGGCAGTATTAAATAAAATGATGTACAAAGTATCTAGCAGAGTCTCTGGCATAAGACAAGTGCTCAGTAAGTGGGAGTTATTAAACTTATTGTGAAATGAAGCCCGATCTACTCCCTGTCTCTCTTTGTAACTGGAAGCTCCTTCCAGTTAAAGGTAAGATTTTTTCCCATTTCCATAGTACCTAACATTGAGCTTGGCCCACAGTAAGTGCTCAGTGTCTCTCAAAAGTGTGCATTCCAGATGTCTGACTTGCAAACTTATGTCCTACTGTTGCTTGTACAACTGGAGGATCTTTGATTCCACTGCTAACAGAAATGAGAAAGCTAATTGTCTGGGTAGCAGAGGTTGGTGGGGGGGGGGGGTGGTCTGCAGGCCTCCGGTTTAAGAACTAGAGACTGCTTCCCATCATTCACTAGCATGAGGTTACTGCTTCTGTTTTCTATTTTCCGCATCTCCCTCACCCCTTTTTGTTCTTAAAAAACAGAGAAGTGAAATGGGAAGAAAAAAAACATTATATTGAAATGCTAATCTCATTTTATTAAATGAATTGTGGAGGCTGAGATAGTTATCTGTATCCTCAAAGAATAATTTCTTTAAATACCTTGAGCTCAATATTCCCTTCTGGACAACTTTTTATCTTTCTTCTTAAAAAAAAAGCATTAAATTATGTTAAAGAGCCCCAATTAAGCCTGGCTTTCAGAGCATCCAAGCTTAGGGGGATATACTCGGTGGTGAGGGTGAAGTACAAATGTACCCTGAAATCTCCACTTAAAAACAGTTCTGCCCTGCCTTCTCTGGCTGGCTCACATCCCCTGAAGCAACTCCCTGAAGCTGAGCAGTGCTTATTTCAGGAAACAGCAAATAAACACACCGTTTCAGGTCAAGTCCATTACAAAGTTGGTCAGGGCACCTGCAAGCTTCTCTCAGAGG
Organism: Lynx rufus; assembly: GCF_022079265.1. Lineage (NCBI taxonomy): Eukaryota > Metazoa > Chordata > Mammalia > Carnivora > Felidae > Lynx > Lynx rufus. Next base: position 192,072,977 of record NW_025814823.1, read on the forward strand.
CTTTGGCCCCAAAGCTTCCATATTTATTGGGAGCAAACCTCTATCTAAAAGAGCATCCATTTTCATTCTCCAGGGAGGACAGCCTCTGATCCAAGTGACATCCCTTCTAATGAGGTTGGGGTTGAGTTCCTGAAGGTGTTCAAGGCCAGGTCTGTGCCTATGGGTTTGTACTTGAACTTGCGGAAGTCAGATTCAAAGTTATTTTTAATTACAGTTTTTTTTTTTTTTTAAGACACTTTAACCTAGAATGAAAGGGTTGGGAACATGGAAGAAAAGAGGCGCTCCCAGAAGAGAGAGAAACGAGGGAGGGAATTAAAACAAAGCAGATGATCTCACAAGAGCCGGAGGAGGCCAGGACAGATAGGAGGGAAGCTGCCGTGTTCCCAAAGGCACAGAATTTTATCCTAGAATATCAAGGTCTCTAGAAAATGTTGGGAGGGCAGGAGAGGAAAAAGGAGAGGCGGGAGGAACTATTAAGACAACACAAATAATTAACTGTATTCAGAAAAGTTCTAGTCCTTTGGCACCAGAGGAGAGAGTAAGAAGCCAAGCCATTCTCTCTGGATGTGTGTATATCAGAGAGGGCTCTGAGTTGCCAGAAACTAAGTCTGGTTCATTGAAGCAGAAAATTATTCATTAGAAGGAAGTTGGGTGGCTCCTGATCACCAGGAAGGCTGGACAATGGACTCAGCAGCTAACTGGTCAGAAACAGCACCTAAATTCACACAGCAGATACCCCACTTGCTGTCACGATCAGGCCAGTCACTGGCGAGGGAGTCCAGTGTTAGCAAGCGCTCTCCCTGAGAACACAACCTTGTTACAACCAGCCCCATTGCCAGCGAGGGGCCTCCGGCCACTAGCTCCCATTCAAAGTCCGGGTGAGCATATGTTCGAGCGTAGCTCATGTGCCTGTGCCCTAGCTGTGCCCTAGCTGACTTTCTGGCATCTTCAGCCTCTCCAGTCAGGGCTGAGCCCTGTGTTTAGCAAATTCCTCAAACAGAGGGAGAAAGTTCTGAGAGGAAAGCAAAAGTATGACAGAAATTTACTACATGATGGAAACTTCTGGGGTTTCTAAAAAATTAAGAACAATAGGAGGCCACGGTGCTGAGAAATAGCCACCAGGCGCTATAGCCACCACTGGACATGTTGGTGATAAGCACAGGTTCTGAAGGCAGAGAAACTTAGGTGCATTCCTGGATTTAGGACCTCTTGCCTCTCTGATCCACTTCAAGCCTCTGTTTCCTCATCTGCAAAAGGGGGCTAGCAACGATTTGGAACATTGATGCCATGGCATCTGCTGTGATATCTGTTGTCTTTGCCTGCCTAGAGCTTCTTCCCAATCCTGTTGTGCCAATAGGGTCCCTCTTTCACTATGGAGAACTTGTGCAGTGGAATCCACTGTAAATCAACGTGCCCTCATTCATGTAAGTGGATACTACAATATGCTTTTACTCACAATACTTCCGGCACCAAATGTGTGGGTTTTCCATATCAAACAATTCTCCAGTTTGGGCAGTAACTAGACAGAGTTAGCACAGACCCTACAGGTTAAAGGTGCAGGCCCACCAAACTGTTCCTACTTCCGACACCAATCGCAAACAGTGAGTTCTCAGGTTACCCACACTTTCGTCTGACTTGACTCCAAACTGGGGGGATCCCATGACCCCTGCCTCAGGTTTGATAATTTGCTGTAAGAGCTCAGGAAACTCAGAGAATACTTTACATACCATTATCATTTATTATAAAGGAAATTATAAAAGATACAAATGAACAGCCAGATAAGAACATAAGAGGTACATAGAGTGAGGCCTAGAAGGATCCTGAACATGAGAGATTCTGTGCCCATGAAGTTTGAACCACACCACCTGACTGGGATGTGGATGCACTCACCATTCAGAAGTTCTCTGAATCCCTTTGTCTAGGGTTTTAACGCAAGTTCCATCACATAGGCATAATTGATTATATCACCGGCTACTCAATCCCTAGCGTTTCTCCTAACCCTGGAGGTCTGAGTTGGGGCTGAAAGATCCAACCTTCTAATCACATGATTGGTTCCCTCTGGCAACTAGCCCCATCCTGAAGCTATCTGAGGGCTTCTAGCCACCAGTTATCTCATTAACATAAGCCCAGGTATGGTTGAAAGAGACTTATTACGAATAAGAAGACCTTCCTCTCACACCTATCACTCAGGAAATTCCAAGGGGCTCTGTGTCAGGAACCAGGGATGAAGATCAAATATATATATTTTTAATATACTGTAATAGCACAGCGGCAGACGCAGGTCTGACCAATCATTGTACACCATGTCTCTGTTCTCAGCGATTGGCTCAGGGATGAGCATGGGACTCAAATTGGGCCAGTCAGAACCCTCCGTGGAACCTTTCTCCTGAAGATGCCTCTAGAGGCAATTTCTTTCCCCTGGGCCTGCAACGTTAGTACGCGGTGAGTATGAATCTGCAGGAGTCCATCTTTTCTACCTCAGAGAGAAAGTCGGCCTGAGGTAGAGAAAAATGACAGAGTCCTAATGACATTGTCTGGGCCCTCCGTCCAGCTGGACACAAACTCAGCTCCAGGAGAGTCTTAGTTATGAGAGTCAATACATTTCCTTTTATGCTTGTGCTAGCTTGTATTGAATGTCTGCCACTCACAACCAAAAGACTCCTGAAGAATCCGGTTGTTGAAAAGATTACATGAGATAATGCTAGAAGTAATAAGCTCAGTAGGGTGTCCGGTGAATATTTTGTTTCTGACCTTACTTGCCATCGGTGCAGGCATTAAACTTGACTCCATTGAAAACTGGTGTCATTGTCAATTGCATTATTAAGACTGGCTATATCTGCATTACTTGTCTCTCTATAGGATAAATGCATTTAAATTTTGGTAATAACGTCCCCTCACTCCTGAGTGTATTTTACTTTGCCCTCATTCTACCTAAACCCTACACCTTTCACGGCTCAAATGTTGCTATGTACAGAAAGTCCTCCGGAACTCTTCGAGACTTCCTCAGTTTCCCCTCTCTCTATGCAAAGCACAGCACAGCACGTTTCAAGTGACTTCTTATTTGCTCTCCTAGATTCCCTCATCCTGTTAGCTGTGTCATATTTGTCCCATGTTCCAAACTGCATTGTCATCTCACTGAGAAACAAATCTTGTGCTTTTAAATTTAAATCCCACTGCACGAAGCAGGGGGTAGCGCTGCTCTTTTCCGAAAACAGAGGGCAACTGATCAGGTGACATTACAAAAAGTTGGGTTTTGCGAGCATGGATGCTCTGAAAATACTTGGTGGCAGACCGGTTTCACAGACTGAACCAACAGATGCTGCATTCAAACCCACAGAGGGCGGGAAACCTGCCCAAGTAACACTCCCGGGAACCAGCAGACTGAAGCTCAAACCCAGATCTTCTTTCATTGGAATATCACTTCACCAGGACAGTAGATGACTTTAGTGATTTTGAGGGTGCAGCAACTACAGAGTTATTGGTATTTAATATTATCTAAACACGTATCATGGGCTGGTGCCATGCTTTCCCTGTGTTGTCTCTAATCCTGTGAGATACATAGTATTGCTCTCCCTTTTTGCAGTCGAGAAAACTGGGTCTCAGAGAGGGTAAGGGATTTGACCCAAGTTTCACAGCTATTAAATATTAGCCCAGGACTGTCTGACTTAACAGACGCTTCTCTTAACTACTGGATCATTGTGTGCTTTCAGTAACCAAACAGTACGTGTCCTCATTGCCTCTGAAAAGTCAACGGAAGCCTAAGACCTCAGTAGCTTTGACACATACCTTAATGCCCCGAGGAAGCCAGGGCCTCCTTGCTGTGCTTCTGCCATTTTCATATGTCAGACGATGCGAGCGCCTCTTTACAGCCATGTCTCACATTTTGCTCATCAAAAAAAAATTTTTTTTAATGTTTTTACTTATTATTTTTGCATGAGCATGAGCAGGGGAGGGGCAGAGAGAGAGAGGGAGACACAGAATCCGAAGCAGGCTCCAGGCTCTGAGCCATCAGCACAGAACCTGACACAGGGCTCAAACCCATGGACTGTGAGATCATGACACCTGAGCTGAAGTCGGACGCTTAACCGACTGAGCCACCCAGGCGCCCCAGCTCATTTTTTAATGGAATGTTAATGTTATATGCATTCTGCACACCCAGATTTAGACAAGGCACTCAGTTGAGCACACTCAGTTTTTATCTAGATGTGCCATATCCTGGGTGAAAAATGTGCTGCCTGCAATGTAATTATGTATTCAGAATAATGTGTATGTCTGCTGGGGGGGCTTATAAATCAAGAGCTCATTGTGCAATATATTGTCCATTTTTTTGGTCATAGACATATTCGAGGAAACTCAAGCTTGTCAACTGGTTGCACATTAATAATGAATTTGAGGTTTGGACAAGAAAGGAGAATAAATCTGAGTTGACATTTGTTGACCAAGAAGACCTCCACAACTTTCTCGTCTGTCTGCTCTACCCAAGACGTGAGCAAAGTCTAAAATTAGTCTGTATCATCACAGTAAGGTAAGGCCTAGTTCTTTGGTTTTCCAGAATAGCCGTTCATTCTCCATTCAACAAACATTTATTGAATATCTGCACTAGGTCCCAGGACTAGAAGGTGAACTGCACAAGGCACCTGCTATCTTAGGAGCTGGAATATAAGTGGAAAGTGACAGACAAGTACACAAATGCACAAACTGAAAGATTATTTCACGTGGCGACACGTGCTTTAAAGAAAATAAAACAGGCGTAGTGAGATAGAGAGACACTGGGGTGATGAGGCAGGAAATGTCAATACACAAGTATTTAGGAAAGGCTGCACTGAGGAGAAAAATATATGAACTGAGACCCAGAAGCTGAGAAGTCAGCTACACACAGATGAGAGGGAGAACATTCCAGGGATAGGGGACAGCATATGGAAAGGGGACAGTGTGTGCAGAGGAAAAAGGGCCATGTGACTGGAGAGTACAAAGCAGAGGGAGAGAGGAGTATGAATGAGAATTGACAGGTGAGCCAAGGTTTGGTCATGTAGGACCTGGCAGGTCACTATAAGAGGCTTGGATTTTGTTTTAACTCTAGAATGCAGCCATTGGAGGGAGTTTAGCCAGAGAGTGATGTGGTCTGATTTATAAGCTTTCTGCCACTCCAGCTAAATTGCATGTACTTACTGCAAATTTAAAGTTCTGGAAGAAAAATTAGCTCTAAGCGAGAGCTGCCTGGGTACAAACTGTATTACGCTCTATAGGTTTGTTTTTTTTTTTTTCTTGGGAGAGTGGGAAAATTCTTTCCCAATAGCCACATCATTACAAGGCAAGTGCTTTTGGGAAGAGATTTGCAGTATCCAAATTGCCAACAGACTCCTGGAAAATTTACCTTAGATGTTATGGTTAGAAGGGGGTTTTCTGAATGACTTACTGAGCTTCACTGAAAAGCATGCGGCAGGAAAGGCCTTTCTTTGTAAATGGCGATAAAGATTTTGTCCTCAACCACCCCAGGAGCGCATCTATTAAGGGCTATGAATTGTGCTTCCTAGTAATTGTGTTACTGGTCACAACGAATAAGCCATCCACATCCACCCATCCAACTGAGAAACCAGTTCTGTATCTTCCTAGTTGTGCAATTAATTTAATTTAATCTGAATTAATGATGGTACCTTCTTTCTTGGGTTATAATACAAAGTAAATGAGTCATGCGTTAAACCCAGGACAAGGAAAAAATACTTGCCATTAGGGGGTCCACATTGGAAAGGTGGAGAAGTATCAACCATGGCACAAAATATTCGGCAGGAGAAGGCAAACTGAACCCTAAGGGCGACTCTGCCTTTTAAGAGAGTGACACTCAACCCAAGGGTGGATTATCTATGGCTGATGGGCTGAATCCAACCCACTACCTAACAGCATGGCCTGTGAGCTAAGAATGGTTTTTATCCTTTTCCATGGTTGAATAAAATAAAGAATTCGATGGCATGTGAAAACGATATGAAAATGCAATTGAAATGTCAGTGTAGATACATAGTTTTATTGGAACACAGCCATGTTCACCTGTTTACAGCATCCCCCGGCTGTTTGCATACAAAACCAGCAGAATGGAGTAGTTGCAGGAGAGACGCTAGGCCTGCAAAGCTGAAAATAGTTACTGCCTGGCCCTTTTCAGAAGAGGTTTGTTGACTCCTGCTGTAACCAGCTGAACTGGCTACACTAGAACGAACTAAACCCACATTCTGTTAATATTCTCATTTACATTCAGGTGTCTTTTGACAAGACTTCAAACTCCCAGCGGTGGTTAATTCCCACCCTCCCTCCCCCTAGGATATCCGGCCTGTAGTTAGTTAGTGTGCACTTACCCTGGGTGGACTGTAATAGGTGTGTTAGGATTCCGTGGCCATCCCACCTGTCACCCTGAGGTAAACTGAACAAACAGAATGCGGTGCATTTTCCTACTCAGTTTTTAGTGGAGAAATTCTTTATGAAAAAGCCAACCAGAATCGTCAACAAATATCACAAATAACTGATATAAGACATGGTTTTAAGAAACACAACCAGAAGCACCTGGAGATAACTTCTCACAAGGCATTAGGGTTTTCCAAACCTCAAAATATAATATAATAATTATATTATATTAATTAGGGTAATTAATATAATTTTGACGACATCTTCACACTTGAGAAGATTTCCATCTCCAGACACAGAAAGCTTATATGTAAAGATATTAAAAACCCTACAGGATTTCTGGACCATTCTCTATCAAAAAGCCTTGGCAGGCATTCCCCTTTTAGCCTTTCATCTCCCTGTCAAAAGATGTCTGTCAGGGAGCAAATTATCAGGCAAATGCCCTTCCAAGTTCCTTGCTCTTGATCTGTCTCGCCTTCTCAGAGAGTCAGGATAGATCTGTGCTTTAAAGAGAGAAAAGTTATGTGAAAATGTTGTGCTTTTGGTATGTTTGAAACCTGATGAGTCTTTTCATAATCAGAAGAACTCATTGTCTCTATCAGCCTTTCCTGTCCATATTTTTCTTGTGAATAAGCCCTCATTGTCTCCTAATCCTTTAACATACAAAAAAGTACCTCTCCCACCATTTGCCAAAAGTTATACTGCCTACTTCATTTGTATGGTTTCTTTTAACCCTTATTCAACATTGGGTTGTATTTTGTTTTCATTTGACAAGTATATAAACTGACACTTGGAGAAAATAAGTCATTTGCCTTGGGTCACGTAACTTGTAAGTGACATACCTGGGATTTGAACCCAGAGATTCTAACCCCCAAAACTGCCCTTAAAGACTACAATCCACATAGTTTTCTTTGCTTTGCCTAAGTTTCACCTTGATCATTCAAGATCCCCTTCCCAGAATTAGCCAAAGGTAAATAATTTAAATCATACGTAATAAAGAGACTTGGTGTTCCTACGAAGAATTAAAAAATAATTTTTTTTTCCAGGAGGCTTACTGTGTTTGGAAAATGGATCACAAACTCTGTGAACCAATAACATATGTTTTATCTAGGATGAGACTGATAGATTTGGGACACTGCTATGGTGTTCTTACTCCTTAAGGATTTAGCAACCAATGAAAACATTCCGCATTCGTGTTACTGGAACACAATACGATGAGAAGATGTGAATTATGTGACATGTTCATTCCTTATGGTTTATTCAAACCTACTACAGGAATCTGTACTTCAGAGTCCAACCATTTACCCAACCTGTTTATAATCTGATAAGGAATATAGAAGTAATACCGTGGGGCACCTGGGTGGCTCAGTGGGTTAAGCGTCTGGATCTTGATTTCAGTTCAGGTCATGATCTCACAGTTCATGAGTTTGAGCCCTGCATCGGGCTCTGCACTGACAGCCTGGAGCCTGCTTGGGATTCTCTCTCTCTCTCTCTCTCTCTCTCTCTCTCTCTGCCCCTCCCCCGCTCACACTATCTCAAAATAAATAAATAAACTTAAAAAATTTTTTTAAAGAAGTAATAGTATTATTGAAAGTTCATTCTACTGTGCTTATGGTATTTTAATGGTATTTTATTTTTAAGTACTTTTATTGAGGGATAATTTGCATATAGCAGAATGCAACTATTTTAAGCGTAACTTTTGGTGCATTTTGACACATGTATTTACCTTTGAAAACATCATCTCAATCAATATAGGAAACTTTTTTATTATTCCACAAATTTTCCTTACAGTCTTCTGCATTCGATCCCATTGTGAACCTCACCCCAGGTCACCCCTAGTATCAGTTTTGACTGTTGTAGAATTTCATATCAACGGACTCACGCAGTATGTACTCTTTATTTTTTAGATTTTATCACTTGGCACAGTGTCTTTGAGATTATTTTATGTGGTTGTGGGCACTGGTAATTTATTCCCTTTATTACTAAGTGGTGTTCTACGTTATGGGTATGCCACAATTTATTTATCCACTCATCTGCAGTGTCCCCATTGGCTGCTTGCAGTTTGGGGCTACTGCAAGGCTGTACATCTGTATACAAATCTCCGGATGGGCAAATATTTTGACTTCTCCTATGAATAACCTGGAGTGCAGTATCTGAACAATCTGGTGTGTCAATTTTGTAAGAAACTGCCCCAAAGTTCTTCAAGATGGCTGGACCATCTATGTTCCCACCAGAAACGTGTGAAAGTCCTAATGTCTTGATCATAGCTATCAGGTAGTAGATTTTAACTTCATGCCAATCTAGGCCTTTTTCATCGGAAAAATGACTTTTGAACCGGAAGAAAAATCGTCCCCAGGAGGCCAATTTTCGTGACGCCATAAAGATAAATAATATCACCTCAACGGTTTTCAACTTAATTTCACTGGTTAATTTCCAAAAAGGAATGCTCACAGGTTTTGAAAGAATAGGATTTGAAATTCAGTCTGTGAAAACTAAATTGACTTGGGTGTTCTGTTGCTTAGAGACAGGACTCGAATAAGGAACTACTGTTGGGGCATTGGCCATGGTACGATAGCCTCTTGGGATTACTAATGACTTGAAAATGTGCCCCACCTCAAACCACCATCTGATGGCTGCAGTCTGCCTTAGTTGGGCACTCAGGCTAGGCCTGACTGCTTCTAGGTCATCATGAACACATGGGGACTGCTGTATCGGAGGAGAAGCAGATTGAAAACTGAGGACGAGGTCAGGAAACCCAATCTGTACCCACACTAGCACCCTGCGTTCTGTTCTCACAAAGGAGCAAGGGAGTGAGGGACATCCTGTGGCAAAGTGAACTTCCACTCTCCCCACTGAACTCAGTGAGAGACAGTCAGGAGCTGAGCAGCGATCGGAAACTTCCCTCTTAATAGCGTGAAACGGAAAGGATTTTGATTTCATAGCCAAGAGTTGTTAGTTCCCCAAATTAAACTGAATACTCACAAAGACTGGCAGAATCAAAGGGAGTGGCACCAGGGGGAGAGCCCCAGAGGACAGCACCCAGTGTTAGATAGAGCTATCAGATAATGAAAATACAAAGATGATGCCCTGTCTTAAATCTAATATATGAGAACATTGCCGTGTATGCAATTCTTTGTCTCGTTGCTTGCTAAAAGTAGCTTTTTTTTTTCTCCAAACACGATTTTAGTTTTAATATATGTAGGTAGGCATCGACATAAAGCATATGGTTATGTGTTAAACAGTGGAGTAGGGGTTCCTGATTTATGGAGCGTGGATTTGGAGGGCAGATGCAGAGTTCTTTGAAAAGAATAGCATTTATTAGTGGCCTTCTCAACTGATAGAGACAGATTCCCGCAGCTTGAAAAGCAAGAAAAACCAGCCTGAAATTGTATAGGGTCGTAGGATAGCACTGGAAGAAACAAATGTACAGAAAGAACTCTCCTAGTGATTAATACCTAACTTTTAAAGTATTTGCCGTCATGCAAAATCCATGAAGTATGCTGTCTTATTCAACCTTTACAACACATTCATGAAATACTTTGTTTTCAGCCCATTTTATAGCTAAAGGAATGGAGTCACACAGAAGCTTGCCCACGTTTACACACTTGAAAAAGAACAGAATGTGCCAAATCACAAAATTAGCAAAACAAACGTCCCACTCATGAAGTAAAGCTATGGTGCCTATGCTTGGCCCTGGCAAAGAGTAGCCTCTTGTCTCATAGCAGATAAGGATCAATTCCCAAACCTGAGGAGAGAAATGCTAAAATGATGGAGCACAGGTGAGCAGAGGCCCCTGTGGAAAATGGCTGTTTACACACAGGCAATCTTTAAAAAAAAGTTTTTTAAACATTTATTTATTTTTGAGAGACAGAGAGAGACAGAGTGTGAGTGGGAGAGGGGCAGAGAGAGGGAGACACAAAACCAGAAGAAGCAGGCTCCAGGTTCTGAGCTGTCAGCACAGAGCCCGATGCGGGGCTCGAGCCCACAGACCATGAGATGGTGACCTGAGCTGAAGTCCACGGCCCAACCTACTGAGCCACCCAGGCGCTCCTATACACAGGCAACGTTTACATCTGTAGAGCACTTCCTGACAAGTGAGGTATTTCCCATAAAGGATCTCATTTAATCCCCGCAACATTGTGAGGGGCACAGCAGGGCCTGAGTTAATCATTATTGCTATTTCACAGAAAAGGCAATGAGGTTCAAAGTTATCAAAAACCTTGCCGTAATTCCCACAACCAGACTGGGAAACTACCACTAGAGCCCTTGTTTTCTGGCTCCAGTTTCTGGTTTCCAGTTTTAACTCTTCTTCCTCCCTATAGGGGGGTGAACTGGGTGACAAAAATGTAACTTTATAAACCTTCACCAAGATTCCCTGGACTAGACTATTTTGATTTAACGATCATGACAAAAATAACATCAGCAGAGGCATTTATTGAAGACTGTTGCCAGATACTATGCTAAATATCTTACGTATATCCCCTCCTGAACCCTCTTCACATAAGCCTATGAAGTAGGAACTATTATTATACCCATTTCACAGTGGAGGAAATTGAGTTAAAGTGATGGTTAGTGGACCACAGCCCAGGCCTGACTTCCTCCAGGGCCCCAGCGTTAATCAATGAGATATACTGCCTCCTGCTGTAGATTTAGTTTCTTAGATTAAGGTGGAACACCTCCAACTTGATGAGATTTGGAATTGTAACAAAGAGGCTGCAACACGACCCCTCGTTGTGAATGTACAGATCAAACTTCTACATCACCACTAACGCGAATCCATTGTCATAGCAACAGACACATCAGATGTTCCAGCTCGAGCACACAGAAGCTACATTCTCAAATGATCCACAAGAGCACTTGCCTGAACTCAGTGTCATCATTCCAGATTTCGTGTGAATTTTTTTTAAAATTCCATTTGCTCCCCCTTTTAGTTTAAACAGAAAGCCCAAGAAGCAGAGAAGGCGCTCATGAGAGAAATTAAGACACAAAACCACTCAGTCTAAGAGATCCAGGGGAAAAGAAAGTTTTGCAACATGTGGGGCCATTTTCCTGATAGGGAAACCTTTCACCTTTGTATCTTTTCACCACCTACTACTAAATTCTACCCTGATTTCCAGTCAGTCCGACAGTAGAGAATTCCAAATTTCCTGTAAGAAACAAGAGTTCTGTTCCAATTTAATTTTCTCCAGGTGAACTCATTTTACCTGCTGAATCTATAAGCTACTGGTAAAAAAATATATTACCCATGGGACATGCTTAAGTAAAATAATTATTCATAGGTTATCTAAAATTCTAATTTAATTTGGCACCTAGTATTTTTATTTGCTGAGTGTGACAACCCAATTTGGAACCAGACTAAACAAATTTCAACTTCTAGGTCTACCATCTATCAGCTGTGTCCTCAGGTCAGTTATTACAAACCTGTATATGAACATGTCTAGTTATCTAAACATATCCACCTTCTCATCTGTAAAATGCAGTTAATGTTCATATCTACTTCATAAGTTTGTGCTGAGGAATAAAAATTTTAATTCTGGAACTGATAACAAGCACTCGATTTATGTTTGTTACTTATTGCTACTACAATTATTATTACCCGTTCATCTTTAGAACCACCACATTCCTCCTAAGAATGATAAAAAAAGTACCAAACTTCTTTCCAGAAACCCAAATGATGTGATGAGTCAATGACACTTGACTAATGATAAATAGCAATTAACTAAATTCAACTCTGTAAACATTGATTAATTTCCTAAGATATGCAAGGCACAGAGCTAAGAGCCAGAAGAAGTACAAAAATCATAAGCTGTCAGAGAGAAAAGGAAACTTACAGTGCCCCTCACTTTACAGAGGAGGAAACGAGTCAACGCAGGTGGCCTGATCTACCCAGCACCATGAGGCAAAATGGTGACAGACCAGGACCGGAAGCCATCTTCGTGACTCTGAATCCATAGCACTTTTTATTCATCTTCCTTGCCTGCTTGTGCAGAGAAAGCCCTTGTCATCTGAAGCATACACTTGGGTAGTGAAATGTCAAACAGATATAACCACTATTTTGTTGTTTGTTTTTGTTTGTTTTGCCAGGGGTCCACTAGAGTCAATTTCATCTAATAATTTGATCCTCACAAAAATCTTTTGAGTTAAGAGGAAAGAAAGAAAGAAAGAAAGAAAGAAAGAAAGAAAGAAAGAAAGAAAGAAAGAGGGAAGGAGGGAGGGAGGGAGGGAGGGAGGGAGGAAGGAAGGGTGGGCGAGCATTAAACTTATCTTTCATTATCCTTAGGAAAACAGAATCCCCTAGAAGTCAATTGATTGACATAAGATTTTAAGGGAGTTCAAGTCAGAGTTTAAAGTAGATGCTAGAACTCCTGGCTTCTTCTACTGAAGCTGGCTACCCCTACCCAAGAAACAGAATTGAAACATTGTGTGAAGCAAAGTGAGCCAAGCAGGTGTTTCTTAATAAAGACATCTTGACACAAAACTGCAAAGAAAATTAGAGTGAGCCTGGAGACCAAGCAGAGGGAAATAACCAAAATTAGCCAAAATTCAGAAAAGCCCCTTCACTACAAGCAAACAACCTGCCTGCCTAGATGACCCAAAAGAAATTCCAGACTGATACCAAAAACCAGGACAATGGAGCAACCAGAGCTCGTACTTACAAATTTCAGAGATATGGACCAAGGTTGTGCTTGAGGACATAGCAAACCAGTGGTCCAGATGGGCTTGTGCCCAAGTCTTCTGAAATTCAGTTTGCTTTCCACAGAGCCACACTGTCCCTTTGTCCCCTTCTCACAACCGTGAGATCATGTCCTGAGCCAAAATCATGAGTCGAATGCTTAACCAACTGAGCCACCCAAGTTCCCCATGATCCATTATCTTCCATTCTGTTTTATTCCATCCTGGCCTAGTCTCTTCCCATATCTCAACTGATTAATTCCTCCTGCATATTTGTAAATCATATCTGCTATTTTAGCCGTTCTAGCTGTACCATTCAGTGTCACTGAATACATTCACAGTGTTGTGCAAGTATCACCAACATCCATCTGCAGAACTTCTCTGTCATCCCAAACAGAAACTAAATTCATTAAACAAAAAAACACCCTATTCTCCCCTTCCGCCCCTGCCCCCCCTGCCCCAACCATCATTCTACTTTCTGTCTCTTTGAATTTGCCTTTTCTGGGTATCTGACATAAGTGGAATTACATGACATTTGTCTTTTTGTGTCTGGCTTATTTCACTTAGCATAATGTTTTCAAGATTCATCTATGTTGTAGCATGTACCAGAATTTCATTCCCTTTTATTTTAAGGCTGAAAAATGTTCCATTGTATGTGTGTACCACATTTTGGTTGTTCATCCCTTCACTGACGGACACTTAGGTTGTTTTATGTCTTTTGTCTGTTATGAATAATGGTGGTAACGAGTGCACAAATATCTCTGACACCTTGCTTTCGGTTCTTTGGTGTCTATACCTAGAAATGGAATTGCTGGACCATATGGTCATTCTGTGTTCAACTTTTTCAGAAACGACCTTTTGTATATTTTTAAAACAGATTTAAGCAATGAGACTTTACTTGTAGAAGCTCAAGAACTAAGCTTAATTATTCTTGGATTCTCAAAACTAATTACTGACTGAGCAATGCTACATGCCAGGATTGTAGGAGGTACTGGGAATTCAGCGTTGAGCAAATACAGACATAGTTATAGTTCCTAACCTCATAGAGTTTTCAGTTTGGTTGGGAACCAGACATAAAACAAATATATGCACAATGATTTTATTCATAAGTGGGAATATAACTCAACTACAAAAAATCACAAATAAATAATCTGATTTAAAAAATTTACAAAAGATCTAAATAGACGTTTTCCCAAAGAAAAAGCAAATGGCCAAGAGGTGCATGGAAAGGAGTTCAGTATCACTAATCAACAGAGAATTGCAATTTGAAACCATACCTCATACCTATTATAATGGCTGTTATCCAAAAGACAAAAGATAAACAATCTGCATGTCCATTGATGGATGAATGCATAAAAAAGTATTGTGTACACACACACACACACACACGCATGCGCACATACACACACAATGGTATATTAATCATAAAAAAATGAATTTTTGCCATTTGTAACAACAGGGATGGACCTTGAGGGCATTATGCTAAGTGAATTAAGTCAGATAGGGAATGATAAGTACCATATGATCTCTCTTCTATGTGAAATCTAAAAAAAAAAAAAAGGCTCATAAATGCAGAGAACATATTAGAAGTTGCCAGAGGCAGGGGGTGGGTAGTGGGAGAAATGGGTGAAGGGATTCAAAAGGTAAAAAATAGTAATAATTGAAGTAAATTAAAGTTTTAAAAAAGACAAAGGATAACATGTATTGGTGAGGGTATGGAAAAAGGGGAACCCTGGTACATGGTTGGTAAAAATGTAAATTGGTAGAGCCACTATGGAAAACAGCATAAAGGTTCCTCAAAAATTAAAAATAGAAATACCACATAAGCCAACAATCTCACTTCTGGATACATAGCTGAAGGAAATGAAATCAGGATCTCAAAGAGAGATCTGTACCATGTTCAATGCAGTATTATTCACAATTGCTAAGATATAGAAACAACTTAAGTGTCACCAACAGATAAAGATATAAAGAGGAGATGATATACACCCACCCCCCCACACACACACAGAGAAGTATTATTCAGCCATAAAAAAAGAAGAAATCCTGACATGTGCAACAACATGGGTGGACTTTGAGGGCATTATGCTAAGTGAAATAAGTCAGACAAAGGCAAAATGGGTGAAGGGAAGTGGAAGGTACAGGCTTGTAATTATGAAAAGAACATATCATGGGGTTAAAAGGTACAGTATAGGGAATATAGCTAATGGTATTGTAATAGCATTGTGTGCTACATTTGTGGTGAGCATAGCATAATGTATAGAGTTGTTGAATCACTAGGTTCTATACCTGAAATAATATAACATTGGGTGCCAACTATACTTCAATTTAAAGAACTAGAAAAAAAAGAAAGACAAATATTATATGATCTCACTTACATGAGGAATCTTAAAAAAAAAAAAAAAGATGAACTCATAGCAATAAAGAGTAGAATGGTGGTTTCCAGGGGTGAGGGGGTATAAGAAATGGGGAGATGTTGGTCAAAGCAAACTTGAGTTTTAGATGAATAAGGTATGGGGATCTAACGTACAGCATGGCAATAATAGTTAACATAACTACATTATATACTCAAAAGTTGGTATGAGTAGATCTGAAATGTTCTCATTACAAAGAAAATAGTAATTATGTGAGGTGATGGAGGTATAAATAACTTTACTGCGGTAATCATTTCTCAATATATATATGTATCAGATCATCACATTGTACCCCTAAAACTTACACAGTATATGTCAATTATACCTTAGTAAAAGCTGGAAAAAAATACTCATAAGTAGAATAACTGATATGGAGACCTAAAGAGTTCAGGTGAAGTTCCTGAGGAAATGATGTTTAAGCTGAGATCTGAAGAATAGCAAAAAGCAATGGTAAGCAAGCTATTGTACGCAGGTAAATCCAGACAAGCATCTACTTTTATAAATCAAGTTTTACTGAAACACAACCATGTGCATGTGTTTACATGATACCTACAGCTATTTTCATGATACGATGTCAGAAATGAGTAGTTGTGATAGAGTATATTGGTCACAAAGCCTAAAATATTTGTAATCTGGTCCTTTACAGAAAGTCTACTGAGAACTGACCAAAAGTCACTGAAGAACTTCCATTGAGTGGGTGGAAGTTACCACAGGAAGGATACAGTATATGTACTGTCTCTGAGAAGCGAGAGCACGCAGGAAAAAAACTTTGAGTGATTGCTTTAGTCGTTAGGGCAGCTGTCACAAATTATCATATATTTGGTGGTTTAAGGCACCAGAAATTTATTCTCTCACGGTTCTGGAAGTTACAAGTCTGCGATACTTAACATCAATACAGCTCTCAGCAGGACTGGTTCCTTCTAGAGGTTCTGAGAGAGAATCCATTCACTCCTTCCTTGCTTCTGTTGGGAACTATTGGCATTCTTTCGTGTGTAGATACATCATTCCAATTTCTGCCTCCATCTTTACATGGCTTCCTCCTCTTGTGTTTCTGAATCTTCTCCTCTTCTGTTTCTTATAAGGGCATCTATCATTGAGTTTAGGGTCCACCCTAATCCAGGATAATTTCATCTGAAGATCTTTACTCTGTTTACAAAGTCCCTTAGTTCAATTAAGCCCACTTTCTGAAGTTCCATGTGAACATACATCCTGGCGAGTCCCAATTCAAAAAACTACTGTAGTCAAAGAACTCACGAAGGCCAGTATGATAGAAAATATGATGAGAAATGAAGAATGTCAGGAGATGAGCCTTGAGAGACTGAGAGGGATCAACGCTTAGGGGCCCTTGAAGGATATACTAATGATAGAGGAGATTCCTCTAGCCCTTTTAGGGGAGTTGGACGTGGGGAAGGATATTGTCATGCAATCTGACACAAATTTGAAAAGAAAAGAAAAGAAAAGAAAAGAAAAGAAAAGAAAAGAAAAGAAAAGAAAAGAAAAGAAAAGAAAAGAAAAGAAAGAAGAAAAGAAAAGAAAAGAAAAGAAAAGAAAAGAAAAGAAAAGAAAAGAAAGAAAAGAAAAGAAAAGAAGAGAAAAGAAAAGAAAAGAGAAATGAACATGTAAAAGATTGTGTTTTACAAGATTGGATCAGCCCAAAAGTCACTCCAGAAATACTTTTAGTCATGCTTTCTTCCAAATGGAATCCCCTCTCCCTCGTGTCAGATTAGTAAGTACCAAAAATGCTTGACAGAAAAATTAATATTAATGATAAGATTCTTTCTTGGATTAAAACCTACAAGGTTTTTAAACACAATATGAGTAGTGTGGACACTATTTTTACCTAGTAATTCACACTGTCTTTTTTTTTTAAAGATTCATTTATCAAAGACTGAATCACTTAGACAAGTATTCTCAGGCTTTTAGTCCTCTCTGGGACTGAGGCCATGTGACTCTCCCTCTAAACTCTGCCCATCTCATTCATTATAGCCAAGGATGATTCTTGAAGGAAGGCCTTTAAACAGGTTACATCCCATGCTCAGAGCACCACACAGGTCTCAGCCATTGCTAATTCAGCTTGACCTTGTCCCTGAGTTTGGGAACTCAGCAACTTCATTCATTTCCCAGGCCCTGCAGCCTCCTTGAAATATAGTTCTGGTCCAGGAGTCCTGCCTTGCTCCCAGAGAATGAAGTTCTGAGTTGATAATATTTTTTTTGTATACTATACCCTCAATCCTAGAGTCATGCTTTGGTCCTATCAGTCACCCATGCAGAGCTTGCCCTTAACTTTGCGATTGTTGCTGAGATGCCAGTAACTGATCAACTTCTATAGCAACTATAAATGGTAGACCACAAGACAGGAGACAGGAAATGTAACTATGTTTTTCTTACATTGAATTTAATTACCATTCTGAGATGTCCTTCTTTGCAGTAGAAACTGAACTCACCCAATGCAGAATGTCCCCACCCCTCTTTTTCCCCAGGATTACATGGGGCCATGGTGTAAGTGGGAGGAAGCTGATAAGGGCCATTGTCACCCATCCATGTTGGCATCCTCTCAGATAACTTCATTCCAATCTAGTCTCATTGAGATCACTGCTGTACCCTCCTTTCCCAACCCCAGGGCTTCTGCAGGTCTGGCTCTGCAGGTCTGTGGTTTACAGGAGTGACTAAACTATTGTGGGCCACACTGAGGTTTAGGAAGCCTGCTGGTTCTACCTAGATATCTTATGCAGTCATTTCTGCTCTATTTTTCCTGTACCATTCCAGGTGCAAGGGAATTCTGGGATCTTACCTACTCCCTGTGGTTTATCCAGGGATGGAGGAGTACATTCCTGTTTTCAGACTCCTTAGATCTTTCTGGGGATCTTCTCTCTACCTCCAGCCCAAAACTCAGAAAAGGGGAAGAGAATAGGTAACTCTCCTCAAGGACCCTCCTAGGACCACTCTGATCCTTCTTTCTCTTCTAGTCAAACGTCCTTTTGATTTCATGTCACAAACAAGGAAACTGGACACAACCAACTATATTTTCCTGAGTCTTTTTATCTTATACTTACTTGAACCTTAGCTTTTGAAACTCCAAAGTTAGAAATTTTATTCCTTTATTTTTTGGTTATGGCTGCTTCACCCCTTTCTTTGAGGGCAGGAGTTACAGAATATTCTAGCTGCTCTATAAATGGAAGGATTATAAAATACGAGAAAGTAAAGGGAGAAAAACATATGTTAATAAATCAAAATAGTAACCTGATACTCTTCTCTTATGACAACTGCCTTTGGACTAACATCAAAATTCATCGTGTTCAAGTTCTCTTAGCCTGGTTGAGTCCAACATTAACTGGCAGTGTCTCTTCTAGGACCCAGGTGATTACTGACACTCACCACAAATGAAAACCAGTCTGCATTGTTCCTTCTGTCATCCATTCTTGCACTGTTTTGGTCTCTACTCCTTTGATGCATGTATATTGAGCCCCATTGATATGTCAGGCACTGTGCATCGCACGTGGGACACAGAGATTATCCTGAACCACAAGGATGATTTCATGAAGGAGCTCTCTGTTTAGGACAGGGCTACTCAGTCTTGACAATAATGAGATTTGGGGTCGATAACTGTGATAGAGAGCTGTCCTTTGCATTGTAGGATTTAAAGCAGCATCCCAGCCTCTACCCACTAAGTGGCAGTAGCAGTCCCCCAGTGTGACAACCAAAAATGTCTGAAGATGTTTTCAAAGTTCCCTTGTGGGAAAAACTTGCCCCAGGTTGAGAATCAGTGCTCTAGCAGAAGAAACAGGCACATAAATATCATTATAATGCGACGAGTCAATGCATGGATAAAGACACACACAAGTTAGTACGGAATCCTAGAAAGGGCATCTAACCCACCCGGGGGTGAAGTGGGATAGTGGTACCTGAGAACATAATGCTCTTCTAATGTTCTAAACCATAGCCCATATTGCTGTTCCACATTTCTGCTCTGTCATTCACCACTTCCTTATTCATTCCATAAATATTTCTGAGAACTGACTTCAGGAGCTAGACATTGGAATACAGAAATTAATAAGGCATGGCTTCTGTGTGCAGAGAGGCCATATGTTATTATAGTTAAGACCATGGGCTCTAGTGTCAGACTGCTTGATTTCAGACTCTCACTCTACCACTTACCATCTCTGTGATGTTGGATACATTACTTAACTTCTCTGATCTGCAGTTTCTAATTCTGAAAAATAAGGAAAATAATGGCAACTACCTCTTAGAGTTAATGAGATTAAATGAGATAATTCTTATAAATCTCTTAGCATCTGGCCTGACAGATGGAAGGCATGAAATAAATGGCAGATTTTTTTTTTTTTATCAGTGGTCATCCAAGTTATATATTATTGTGGGAAAGCCTTGTTTCAAGCCGTGGCCTCTCATCAACGCCAGTGCAATTAATTGGATTATGTTTGGTCATGTCCTGAGATGTGACAAGCAGAGACGCACTATCTTGTCCATCACTGGATTTCTATTAAAATGTCATTAAGATTAAAAGTACTATAAAATCTTAATTAGGACATTAATTTCCACCATAATAAATTAAAATTTCCAGGTCAGCTACAGTAGCTATAATAAACAAATAGGAAAAAAAAAGAAGAAGAAAAAAAACTCTAAAAAATAAACCTTAGATTTCAGATTTTAACCTTATTTCTCCATTGATATTTTCAGTCAAAATTTGTTTTTCTTCAAATTTAATACACAAACATTAGTGTGGAGACTCTATCTTCTTCTAGGCTTTGCACAATTCCTAGAGCATGTCTGAGCATAACAATTACCCAGCAAAGAGAAGCTTGGGGATGGTTTAATAACAGTCTTCAAATATATGAAAAGTTATTACACGGAACATGATGACCAGCTGTTCCCTACTTCCACAGAGAACCAAGAAAAATAAATAGGATGAAAATTACAGGGGCTGACAATTTGAGGTAGATTCACTGAAGAACTTTGCAGAGTATAAATTCACTGCAAAAAAAAAAAAAAAAGAAAAGAAAAAGAAAAAAGGGGATTTGAAAATATGGTATAGCAAAAAGAGGACAAAGATCCAGATGATGCAGCCTCCTGTGCCAACTTGAAACCCATGATTTCCTGCAAGCCACTGACCCTCTACGTCTGTTTTCAAATCTGCAAAATCTTCCACACATTCCTCATTTATACGATGGGGTCATAATATCACCAGAATTTTCCTGGGACTCAACAGCTGTGGCTACAAGTAGGTCACTTGTAGAGCAGTGGTTCTCAGCTGGGGGTGATTTTGCCTCCCACAGGACATTCGGCAATGACTGGAGACATTTTTACTTGTAACAACTGAAGGAGACAAGAGGCTACTGGAATCTAGTGAACAGAGGTCAGTGATGCTACTGAATGTTCTACAATGCACAGGCTATCCTCCCCACCCGACAACAAAGAATCATTTGGTTCAGCATGTGGACAGTGCCAAGGTTGAGAAACTATGCTCAAGAGCAAGAACCTGACTTTCTTTAGTTTGTGCACCTTCCCATTTAACCCTATGTCTCAGTGCCCAGGTTTTGTCTGGTAATTTGAATCTTCAGATACAGGAAGTATTGGTATTTGTGGAATATTTCCAGCCTTCTGCCTCCTGGGTCATGGTAAGGATGTACTTTCCTACGCTTTTTGAAGTTAGGTGTGGCCATGTGCTTTGGTTTAGCCAGTAAAATATGAGTGTAAGTGATGTGCTTAATTTTTAAGGCTAATGGGTGATACACTGTGTTCTCTTCCCACTATTGGGACAGCCTTGGAAACATAGCCCAGAGGTCACAATGAAGCCCTTGTCCGCCTGGCTTTCTCAGTTGGTGCTCCCTGCTAACTGTATTGGACATACAATGTTGGTAAATGATTTCCCCATAGTTAGGAAGATCCAAGAGTATGATTATTCTGAAAGCGCAAAAATAGTCCAGAATATTCCAGATTCCAGAAGAGCATCACGTGAAGAATGCAGGGTACCAAATCAAACTTCCTTAATTCAAACCTGGCTCTACTACTTGTTAGTCATATGACCTAAGAAAGTTACTTCTCTGACCTCCAGTTTTCTCATATGTAAACTGGGATAATAATAGCATCTTCTTCTGACATCAAATGGGATGTAGATAGAGCACTTAGTAAAATGCCTTGCTTAGTTTTCCAAGCACATTATAATTACTGACTCTTTGTTTACTTCTCCTAACAGCTCTGTGAGATAATTACTATCCCATTGCATGGATGAAGAAACTGAGGCACTTAGAAACAAAAAGACTTGTTTAAGCCCGCAGAACCAGAAAATGACAGAGGCAGTATCCGAATTCAGGCTGTCTGGCTACAGAGTCCATGCTATTAACCATGACACAACTATGATAACGTGATGATGATGACGAAGACAATGTAATTATCCTAAAAATACTATCTGTTGGGCCACATTGAGTTACAGAGAAGTACAGGGCCCAGACTCTACCCTCAGAGAGTTCACAGTCTATTAAGAAAGATAGGACATGAACTTTAAAAATGCCAAGGCAACATATTATGTGATAAATGCCATAAAACAGATAAAGATAAGTGCTTGGCAATTTTATTAAATCTCCCATTTAACCCTCAGTTAACCTGAAAATTCAATTAACCAGAAGCATTACCCATATGTTTCCATTAATCATGGTTTTATAGTATCAGTTGAACTCATTTAACCTTAATAAGCAGATGATTGCATATGGATTACAAGGGGATACAGAAGCACAATAACTCAGAAATTGGCTCCATGGCTAAGTGTTTTCCTAAAAGCAAAGGGAACGTCGCTGAGCCAAAAAGGAGGGGAGAGAACAATGAGCTCCAGCACAACATGGTAACAAAGGGGAGAAAATGTTGAATTGTGGAAGACTAAGTAGGTCAGAGGAGAAAGAAAAAGCCCTTGGCATTGCTGACGTTATCTGGGTAACGTCTGTCAGAACAGATGGCCCTGCTTTTCCAGCAGACAGTGCAAAGGACAGTAGCTGGCAAAGCAAGGTGTGCCTATCTACATAAAATGAATTGTGAGGATGGAGGAGCCAGCACTTCTTGAGCCCCCCAAGCATGACTATAAGGAACGGTTAAAGAATTTAAATGGCAGTGGGATTTAGGACATGTGCAGAGGAGCCATGGAGATCATGCTAGTTCCCTGTATAAAATGACCTTCTTTCCTCCCAACCTGGGAAAATCCAACGCATCTTTTAAGGCCCAACTCAAGTGCCCTGAAAACTGTTCCCTAAATGCTCCAGAAAAAAATCAAGTTGCTCCTTTTTCTATATCCACATGGCTCTTTATTTATGTCTTCTCTATGCCAGTTTTCGCATTGCAATGTATACAATAGGCTTTTCTAGAAAGGAAAAAACAACAGGGTCTTGACAGGTGTAGACATTTTTGTCACTATCAGTGTGTACCACTGAATGCAAAGGTCTGGAGCTTCTCTCTCTTCAGACAGCCATGACCGTCTTCTACTTTTGTGAACTACGTGTCAATGCCTGTGACCCAGTGGTTCTCAATGAGTATGTCTCTCACTGTGAAAATTAGTTTTATGGTTTTCCTTCCTCAGCCTTCGCAAATAGTACAATCAGAAGACTAGGGCCCCTAAACCCAAGTGGAGAAGTGAAGCTTTGCTTAGTGGTAGAGGTAGAGGGAGGGAGGGAGGTGAGTAATATTTCACATGAGTAGGACTAATCTTATTGACATGTGACAAATGAAGCAAAAGTTCATCACATTAAACCAATGTCTTCCAGTTTGAGAGCATTCCAGGTCACGCCAATAATAGAACTGAAACATACTGCTTGTAGATTTTTTTCTTCCCCAATCTCATTCTTCATAACCTCTTGAACTTCTACTTTTGCATTTTTATTCACCATGGCAGTCTCTGCATCCCCAACAAGATTTTGAAGCTTGTTTGGCCAAGAGGTCAACTTTACTTGTGTCTCTTGAATGGGCTTGTAAAGACGACCTTACCAATCGGTTTTCCTAATGGCAACCTAAAAGCTCAGTCAGACCTGTTCTCTCTTTCTAGAGAGCAATGAAGGATTTAAATCTGATACAAAGAAGCAGACATGAGTTCACCCATCCTTTCCTTAGAATCAAGGATGCGAGGTTATTGTCCACTATGATCACCTCTTTGAGCTCTGCAGCCACTATAGTCATTGCCGCCAGCTATACTTGGAGAAGTTACAATCTCAAAGTTAATTTTAGCAAAGATTAGCAGAGATTAGCGATCTGGGTCCAAGCTTTCTTTTGTAGATTGGAATCACTCTCATTTCCCAGCCACCCTCCTGAACGGATGTCATCCAAATAGTACTGTGAATATGTGGTCTTGGAAGACTGGTGAACAATTAATTCCTGGACTGGCATTTGCCTTCTCAGGTTTGGAGTAGGCTTAGACTGAATGTTTGGGCTAACACCTGGAGCCGGTCAATGATGTCTCTTGCATGTGTGTTGGTGGAAAGGCGTATGTGCTGGTGACACGAACAACTCCATCTGAAGTTGTTTCTGCTTCCTACGACACTGTGTTCACCTTCTCATGAAAAGGGTGTTTATGACCAAGTGTCCATTTCAGCCCATTAAGCACTTAGCAATGTAACTTGATATTTAAGTTGAAACACAATGAGCCTCACATGATATTTCCAGCCGTGGCAAACAAAATCAAGCAGGAGAAGTACTTGCATATACTATGTGATTCCAAATTCCAGAAAAAAAATCATAAGAAGTTCCTCCATTATTCCCTTCCAATATATAACTTTACATGCTCCATATTTTACAATTCCCACTGTCATTATGGGATGGGGGGCTGTGAGCGACTGGACTACATTTCTCAGGTAGGTGGTTCTGAAGATAAGGACTGTCAGTTCTTAAAGAGGATCATAAACTAGAAAAAGTCACTTAGAGATTAAAATATTCATTTTTTTACTCAACCAATATTTATGAGTACTACCATATAAAGAGAATATCACAAGGTCTTATAGTAGGTGTTTGCTTTTATTCTGTGATGCTTACAATGCAGAGGTAGAAATTACCAAATTAATCCTCTTTCTTGCATTTTCCAGAAGTGAGGCTTAACTTACGTGACTTACCCGAGACCTATGGCCAGAATAGAGTGTAGACAAAACATTTCATACATAAGAAGAGGTAATCACTTGAAATGTGTATTTGGGTACAAGTTATTTCCGATACCAATATTGGCCCAAACTGGGAGTGGTTAAATCTGTCCTCACCACCTTTGTTAACTCCCTTTTATACTCTGCTCAATGATCTTCTCCAAAGGGTTTTTTAAATGAAGTGTATTTACTTTATTTATCCCAGGCTCTATGGTGAAGAGTTTAATAGAAGATTATCTAAGAAGTAAATAAATATTAATCTATAGAGAAGAATTAAGAGCCCTTGGTTTCCAATTATGGGAAGGGGTATTCTGGTATAGGTAGCATAGTAATTCAAAGAAGCCCTCCTGCTGAGGACAGTCAGAAAATATGGGCAGAATATTAAGTGTCTGCTTAAAGGCATCAGAGAGGGTAGTAAGGTTGTAGAACCTTACAGGGCCAAGCTGCTGGAAGAAGAAATACAGAGAGGTTAAGTCAGATATTTAGGGCCACATTCGACCTTAGGGTATTTACAGATGGGATTAGACATGAGAGGCTAAGCAGCACTTTGACAGTCTCCTAGGGAGTGTTTACCCAGAGAACCCAAACAAACTATGGATAAATCATTAGAATTAATAAATGAGAACAGCAAGCCCATGGATACAAAGTCAATATTAAAAATGCCAACAATAGACAGAAAATGACATTTAAACAAAATTTAAATTAAAAAATTCCAAATAAATTGGAATCAGTCTAATAAAATATATACAAGACCAGTATTCTGGAAATCGTAAACTAGTGATTCTCAAAGTATGGTCCTAGCACCAGCATCATAAGCATCATCTGGGAATTTCTTAGAAATGCAAATACTCAGGTCATACCCCAGATGTACTCAGACTCTGGGGTGGGAACCCAGCAATCAGGATTTTAAAAGCCATCTAGGCTGGCTAAAATTTAAGGAGCTGTGCTCAAAAGCATTATTAAGTGAATTTAAGGAAGACAATTAAATTGAGAGATATGCCATATTTTTGGATTCAAAGTCTCATGACGTAATGAAGTTAATTTTCTATTTGAATTACAGGTTCAAAGGAATTCCAATCAAAATCCCAACTGATGTCTGTGTTTGTAACTTGATAAGCTTATCTAAACATTCATATGGAAATACAAAGGGCAGAGAATAGATAAGAACTTTTGAGGAAGCTGGTTTGGGAGGACTTGTTATACTAGATTTCAAGACTTACTATAAAATATCAGGAGGTAAAACAGTGTGGTTGGACAAAAGAGACAAAAGAGGGCCCAGAAACAGACTTATACTTACAAGAACATTTGACTTATTATAAAGTTTGTACCATAGAGAATTTTCAATAAATGATTCTGGGTCAGTAGGATAGATATCTATGGAAGGAAATGAAACTTGAACATAACCTCATACCAGAGGCAAACAGGTGATCTAAATATGAAAGCTCAAACAATAAAACTTCTAGAAAGATAACATAGGAGAATCTCTTTCCCTACCCCAAAGTTGGAAAAGACATCTCAAACAGAACTCAAAAGAAAGAGATTGATAAATGTGACTATATTAAGTTAGAGTTTTCAGCTCAAAGGATGCTCTTGAGAGAGTAAAAAGATGAGCAGTAAGTTGAAGACTGTTTACACTTTAACTGGGAAGGATCTCATATTTTGAAAAAATAATGATATATATATATAATATATATGGATATATATTGATATATATGGATATATATCGATATATATGGATATATATAATGATATATATAGATACATATATGGATATATATAACAATATATATGGATATATATCGATATATATGGATATATATAATTATATATATAGATGTATATATGGATATATATAACGATACATATATGGATCCATATATATATGTTTCTTGTGTGTGTGTGTGTGTGTGTGTGTGTGTGTGTGTGTGTGTGTATGGATATATGTATAAATCCCTAAGTCAATGACAGCTAATTGAAAAATACACAGGTAAATTGAACAGGCACTGGCCAAAAGGGGATGATAAAATGTCCAGTAAGATATGACAGTATACTCAGCCTCATTAGTAATCAGGGTAATGCAAATTAATACTACTATGAGAAAGCACTATATTGTCTCCAGAGTATCTAAAAATAAATTGAACAATAAATAAATAAATAAAAACGAACTGAACATACCAAGTGTTAGAATACAGAGCAGTGGGAAATCTCATATACTGGTGGTGGGAGTTGCAACTGGTTAAAAACACTTTGGAAAAGTGTCCATAAACGCTAAGCACACACCTACCCTGTGATCGAGCATTTTCTCTCTGCAAGTCACCCAAGTCAGATGTTTGTGCATCTGTACCAAGAGATATGTAGAACAATGACTGCAGCAGCATTATGTATAATAGCTAAAAGTTAGAAACAACCCGAATGTCCATCAACAATAGAATGGATAAATACATTGTGATATATCCAAACAACATAGCGTGAAGATAAAGGTACATGTATATCATGGATGAATCTCACAGCCCTAATAATAAACAGAAGAAGACACAAATGAATGAAAATATTATTTCATTTAAAAGAAGTTTGAAAACAGCAAAAACTAGCCTGCAACATTAAGGGATGCATAAATAGGTGATAAAAATATAAAATATTAGTGTATACCATAAAAGTCAGGACAAGGCTTACCTTTGTGGAAAGAAGATTAAAATTAGGAAGGAATATGGGGGTCCTTATAAAGTGATAGAAATGTTCTATTTCTTTTTTTTTTAATGTTCATTTTTTTTGAGAGAGAGAGACACACACACACACACAGAGTGTGCATGAGTGGGGGAGGGGCAGAGAGAGAGGGAGAGAGAGTCCCAAGCAGGCTCCATGCTGTCAGCACAGAGCTGGATACAGGGCTCAATCACATGAACCATGAGATCATGACCTGAGCCAAAGTCAAGAGTCAGACACTTGGGGCACTGGGATGGCTCAGTTGGTTAAGCATCCAACTCTTGATTTTGGCTCAGGTCATGATCTCACAGTTCATGGGTTCAAGCCCCATACTGGGTTCTGTGCTGATGGTATGGAGCCTGCTTGGGATTTTCTCTCTCCCTCTTGCCCTGGCCCTCCTCTGCTCATTCTCTGTCTCTCTCTGTCTCTCAAAAAATAAATAAACTAATAAAAAAATTTTTTAAAAAAGAGTCAGATGCTCAACCAACAGCCACCCAGGTGCCCCAGAAATGTTCTATTTCTTGATGTGGATGGCGTTTCCATAGATGGTGCTTTATACTAATTAATTAAGCTGTGTATTTATGTTGTATGACTTTTCTCCATGTGATTTATTTCACAACAAAAAGGTTAACAATAAAGCCATTGATTTTTAAAATGAATTGTAAGTCATAGTTACTGATTAAATATAATGTGTCAGATATTATACTAAGACCTTTACATTAATTAACTCACTTAATCATCAAACAACCCTAGAGGTACAGACTGTTATTATCCTCATTTTAGGGATAAGAAGATGGAGCAGTGGTTCTCAACTTTGGCTGCACATTAGACCACTTGGGGAACTTTTATAAATCCTGATAGCCTGGCTTTTCTCCAGACCAATTAATCCAGAACTTCTGGAGGCAGGACAGAAGCGTCATTATTTTTTAAAACTTTTCTTGTATTTCCAAAGTGTAGCCAAGTTTGCAAACCATCAAACAGCATCACAGGAAGATTATATAATTTGTCCACAACCAGAAAGCTTCACCGGAATTCAAACACAAGTAGTGTAATTCCAGGTCTCCTTCTCTTGACCACTATACCAGACTGCCTCTTGGATGAATGAAATAACATCCCTCCCTCAAGAACCCCACAATCCAGTCATGAGAACTACGAGATGTGCAGGGAATATGCTCCCCAGAACGACTAGAGCAAGACGTGAGTGTTAGGATTGGGCCATGTTGCAGGTGAGGCTGAAAGGACAGATGAGAATCAGGGACGGGGGCAGGTCTGTTATGACAAGTGTTTGGGGCTTTATTCTTCTGGAATTGGGGAGTGCTGTGCATCTTGGAGAGGGCATTCTGACTGCATGGGCAGAGGATGGGGTATGAAGAGGAACAAGACAAGAGGCAGAAGAGGCACCTCAAGGTCAATGGCAATCACCAACAAAAGGGGTGAAAAGGATCTGAACCGAGTCATTATGGTAGGAAGGAGCAGGAGAAAGCATTTGTAGAAGTACTTGAAGGGAAGATTGGCATGACTCCATTCCAGTAGGGGATGAAAGATAGAGGGGATCTAGGATGACACTGAGGCCAGGGTGGAGGATACCATTAACCTGCATCAAGAGAACAAGAGCAGAGGACTTGGAGGGGAAGGTATTGAGATCCATTTGGGTTGAGCTGGAGGTGACTACGGGAACTTCAAAAGGCAGCTGGAAAAAAAACCCTAAAATTTAAGAGAGAGGTTATGACTTAGAAATATTAGTTTTGGGGGTACCTGGGTGTCTCAGTCGGTTAAGTGGTTGACTTTGGCTCAGGTCATGATCTCAAGGTTTGTGAGTTTGAGCTCTGAGTTGGGCTCTGCGCTGACAGTGTAGAACCTGCTTGGGAGTCTCTCTCTCTCCCTCTCTTTCTGCCTCTCCCCCTGTCCCTGTCCCTCCCCATTCTAAAAATAAATAAACCTTAAAATTAAAAAGAAAGTTTTAGACATCAACATATGGATGATAGAAAAACTCTGAAAGTGGGTGAGAATGCCTCAGTTATCATTCTCTTGTGTATATATTCCTATATATACTTTTTGAATGTTTATTTTCTAGATCTTCACTACATTCCTACCTCTGAAGTAAGCAGGAAATGATGGCTGGAATGACCCAGTTCACACCTTGCAAACTGGCTAATTCTTGGATATGCCATTTAATCTTTTGGAATCTCAGTTTTCATGTCTATAAAACTGAGCTAATTATCAAAAACTCTCATAATTTTACTTGGAGAATCACTTTATAAGTACAGAAGCTTATGATTATTAATATGGTCATTTTTACAGTAAGAGAGACCAAAGCACAAGATTAAAAAAAAAAAAAAAGTCTCGCATCACATAGATAGCATTGGAACTTAGGAACTGAATTTCTAGTCCTATGCTCTTTCCTTGGATAACTTGTTTCCTAGCCTTCATTCCCCTACTCCTGGAAAAAAAATTGTAAACAAGAAACAGGTCTTTGAGGAGATACATTATAATGCTCACCATCACTGTTAGCCCTCATTGGATACTACATGCTTGGGCACTGTTTTCTTAGTGCCTTATGTGAATTAACTCATTGAATTCTTGCAACAACCCTATAAAATGGGTGCTAGTATAATTCCCATTTTATTTTTATTATTATTACTTTTGAGAGAGAGAGAGAGCATGCATGTGAGCAAGGGAAGGGCAGAGAGAGAGGGAGAGAACCTTAAGCAGGTCCATACCCAGTGCAGAACCTGATGTGGGACTTAATCTCATGACTGTGACATCATTACCAGAGCTCAAATCAAGAGTAGATGCTTAACTGACTGAGCCATCCAGGAGCCACAATAATTCCCACTTTAAAGATAAGCAAACTGAGGCACTGAGATGTCAACGTTCTCAAAATTACACAGCTGATAGGGGCGCCTGGGTGGCGCAGTCGGTTAAGCGTCCGACTTCAGCCAGGTCACGATCTCGCGGTCCGTGAGTTCGAGCCCCGCGTCGGGCTCTGGGCTGATGGCTCAGAGCCTGGAGCCTGTTTCCGATTCTGTGTCTCCCTCTCTCTCTGCCCCTCCCCCGTTCATGCTCTGTCTCTCTCTGTCCCAAAAAAAATAAATAAACGTTGAAAAAAAAATTACAAAAAAAAATTACACAGCTGATAAATAGCAAAGCCTTGATTCAAACCCAGAGAATCTAACTTAAGAGACTACACCCTTAACTACATCTCAAATGGTGGGACTTCAGATGACAAACCAGGGTTGTAAGGCAGAGGGAGATTGTCAGGGATTGTCCAAATCTCTCAAATGACTCCACAAAGGCAACAGTGTCTGTATGGTCTCTGCAGCTGCAGAAGCTACTGTGTAGGAGACTGATTCCTTGAGGTGTGAAGTTCCTTCAATTTAGTCAGAGATCAGTTTGGGTAGAAAAGAGCCTTGAAATCATTAAGGAGAAAAATCCATGACTCAAATGGACAAGAGAAAACATCACAGAGAACTTGCTCTGAAATATCCTGACTTAGGGCACAGTATTAAAGTAACAGAACTGGGGAGAGGAAGGGACACAGAAGGAAAAGGCTATTGGCTCCTGAAGGGAGTATATCTGAATTTGAAAAGAAGGTATTTGTTTTCTTTCTTTCTTTCTTTCTTTCTTTCTTTCTTTCTTTCTTTCTCTTTCCTTCCTTCCTTCCTTCCTTCCTTCCTTCCTTTCCTTCCTTTCCTTCCTTCCTTCCTTCCTTCCTTCCTTCCTTCCTTCCTTCCTTCCTTCCTTCCTTCCTTTAGTAGGCTTCATGCCTGGTGTGGAGCCCAATATGGGGCTTGAACTTATGACCCTGAAATCAAGAACCTGAGATCAAGACCTGAACTGAGATCACGAGTTGGATGCTTAACCGACTGAGCCACCCAGCGCCCTAAGAAGGCATTGTTTCTTTAGGCAGCTGAGAGGAAATCTAGTGACAGAAATATACAGGATTCATATTTTCCTGAGTGTAGGATGCAGTCCCTGGCTGCCCACAGGGTGATGCAGGGCAGTAAGAAGTATCCCATTAGGTGACACAGGGATGTTGTTAAGAGTGTGTGGGCACATCCTTAAATAATCTAGGGAGAGAATAATTCAAGTCATTGTTATTTAAATAGGGAGAGAATTATTCTTCTATCATTTTCCTTTCCATTCTTCTAATTATTATAAAGTCTTAATTTGATACTAGTATGTTTTTAACAACTCTCTGACACCTATAACCTCCCCTTGCAACAAAGAAACTTTGGCAGGCAATAGAGTATTTAACTAAAAGTGAATAACATTCTTTCATTTTTATTGTGTTCATTTTTATGTCTGCCTTCTATTTATGTCAACTATTTTTTATTGGTGGTAATAAAAGGTTCTTTTCAAAGTAAATTTATGTAAGAAAAATGTAAATGTTTTAAAGAATTATTATATAAAAAGTTATAAAGGTCGTATACATGTATGGCAAAATAACTGTGATGATGGTTGCCTCTTTCTCAACCCTTCAAGTGATCCCTATTCTGCCTTGTATCAGTGTTCTGTCCCGCAATGGTCAGTCCATACTGGTAGCATCATGTCTGTTTTCGGAGATCAGTCTCTAAGAGAGATGGAGACACACTCAAGATGTCTAAAGTGACTAAAGAATGACTAGAACAGTGCACAAAACCATTATCACAGCACAAGAACATGAGTATCATGGAGGCCTCTGCACTAGGGCAGAAGGGCTTCCCTGAAGAACCTAAAGAACTGTCATGTCGATGGTACTTTGTGGGATTTGGTCTTGTCCACAAAGGATAGACACAGTTCTATTCATCTAGGTGTAGACACTCTCAAGAAACAGGGTTTTGAATTTCACAGGTAGAAGGTAGTAGCAAGAGAATAGGTGGAGGGACCGGAAGGTATGCCTGGATTCTAGCCTTCCCACCAATAATTCTTGGTAAATGAGACTGTAGACAGGAATTCAGCTCTCTGAGTCTTTGTTATCATGTACAAGATGAGACAGTCAGACTAGATGAGAGAGAGTGAACAGGTTCACCTCGATAACGATGATTGCTTAGTATTTGCTGCCTAGAATTCCTTATTTAGAAGAATTTTGAAGCTATGTTCAGGCTTCATGGGAAGACACACTGATTAGTAGCAGCCACGTGGATAAGAGAGGTGAGTCACCGTATTTCTGATTGCCATGGACCAGATGATCACTATGATTCCTCCCAGCTGTATAACACAATGTTAGCGTCACATCGCTTCATTTAACTTGCAAATAGGTACACTTCCAAAATCAATTCTTGGTTACACTATCTATCACGTTAAAACATTTTTATTACTGGGGCGCCTGGGTGGCTCAGTAGTTAAGTGTCCGACTCTTGATTCTGGCTCAGGTCATGATCTCAGGTTCGTGAGATGGACCCCCCACATTGGGCTCTCTGCTGATAGCATGGAACCTGCTTGATATTTTCTCTCTCCCTCTCCCTCTCTCTCTGCCTGTCCCCCACTTGGTCTTGCTCTCTCTCTCTCAAAATAAATAAATAAATAACTTAAAATTTTATTACTGCATTCGTGAGTGTCAATTGTTTATGGATATCAACAATGCCTTTTCTAAAATGATAATAATAATAACTTTTCTATTTTTATGGGATTATTATGACAGTCAAAAATCATGGATCCGGTGGCACTATTCAGTGTTTTCAGAAGCAGACTGGTGGATGCCTAGGACCTTTAGGAACTGAAATTAAATAATTGTTCAAAATTAACCTGTCCTTGAGGTTTTTATAAATGTATTGATTTAGTTGGCCTTCCAGATGAATGAAAGGGAAATTCTTCTCCCTCTACTTTTCTAGGTTTGACCTGCACTTCTGAAGTGTGCAAAAAGCTTTCATTCATTTCTTCATTTCATAAAGAATGTTTTTAACAAGCATGCCTTCTTGCGAGGGGGATTTCCTCCCCCAGACGGAACTGTGATGGTATCTAGTAAATCTGCCTTTACGATGATTATGTGAGTTCCATTTCATTTTATTTCTCTCCTCGTACATAACATGCAGGATAATAGATGATCCAGCACTTGAATGCCATGAAAAGATCTAAGGGAGAATGCATTTGTCAAGGGCCACAGTAGACCCTGCCAACTGCTAGTGCTGCTAGATTGTGACCACACTTCATTTTTCAACAGCATTCTGCTTAATTTACCACGAGTGTCATCTCCCGGGGCTGTCAGCCTGGAAAGATGATGCCCTTGTTGTGTGGGCTTCACAGGTACTACCTGGTGAGGGGCTGGGGCTGTAGGAAAGAGAGCCGTCATTCATAATTTCCCACTCTATTTAGTTGAGGTGGGCAGATACCTCAGGGGGCTGAGGGAAAGGAAGACATGAAGCTAAGCAGATGGGCAAGAAAATATCTCAGAAGCATCTGCTGCTGGCTGTGATGTTGCTAGCTACCTATCTTCAGGAAAGGGACTTCTACTTAAGGTAGAGCTCTGTACTATCTGCATGTGACTGCTGGGCACTTGACATGTGGCTAGTCCAAACTGAGATGTGTTGAGTGTACAAAGTACATACCAGATTTTGAAGACTCCATTAAATAAAAAAAAAAAATGCAATGATTTTTTATGTTGATTGCTGCTGAAATTATCATTTAGTGGATAAACTGGGTTAAATTATGATCAAAATTAGTTTTACTTAGTGGTCTTTACCTTTTTAACGTGTCTGTTAGACAATTTAAAATTACAAACGTGGCTTGCATTATGTTTATATGGGAACTCACTGCTCTAGAGTCAGTCGCCAATCCCCAACTCCTTCGCTTTACAGAGAGAAAAACCAAGAACCTATTATGTAAGTTGATTGACGGTGACAACATAGCTAATGAGTGAGGGTTGGGATGAGTCTCCAGATCTCTAATTTCTAGTCTTGACCCCTTTTTTCTTCCACCATCTTCTAAGGGAAAGCACACAATTCTAAGAGTAGGGATACGTGGAGATCATTACATATTCAATCCCTTACTCACTGGTGACAGTATAAACTTTCCTGTGCCTCAGTTTCCACTTTGCTAAAAAGTGCAAATGTATCCCACATAGGTGGTGGGGAAATCAGAGAAATAAAAAAGAACCTTGGAAATCTTAAAGGACAACACAATACTAAGACAATCGGGTGTAGAGTTTATAAGCACAAACCCTGGAGCAAGACGACCTATTTGGGTTTCAGTTCTGACACCACACTACCACCATTTTGGGTTACTTATTTAAATTCCCTGGGTCTCAGGTTCCTCATCCATAATAGTATCTATGTTATAGAGTGTGTGGGAAAATCACATTAGATAATACATGTAATACACATAGAACAGTGCCAGGCAGATAGTAAATACACAAGAAGTGCTAGCTATTATTTTTGGAGATGACACTACTCCACTTCTGTCATCCAAATTCCCATAAGTAAAACCCACTGAAAGAATTGTTCTTAAATATAAGTGCATGAATGATCCCTCAGTCTGTGTGATTTAAGGATAGGTGGATGACCCAATGCCCCTAAAGGAAAAGCGAATTTCAATGACTCTAAACATTGGTAATAATTCACTTAACTTACTGGGTAGAGATAATTAAATGCCCAATATACTGCTCGAAAATAAATGTTAACATTCTACTTTAAACAAAAACAACAAAAACCTTTCCTACCCACTAGCAGATGTCTAGATGTCTAGCATGTCTAGCACCCATGCTAGATGTCTAGCACCATCATCGGAAATATATCACTTCAATTAAAACTTTGGTTTTGTTTGCTTTCTCTACCTGTCCTTTTTCCTTCTCTCTCCAATCACACACAGAACTCCATCAGCTCCAAATAATTTCCTCTACATCTGGCATTCTTCTAACTTCAGCTCTTTTTCCCTCTAAACATTACCTAATTTACGTAATTAACTGGTCGACACATAAGGCCTCTTTTCTTTCTGTTGATGATTTTCTGATGCCTCAAGCCCCTGGACTGAGTCTACACCACATCTCATTTAAGTGGGTTTTCAAAAGCACCACAAAACACCATATGGCAGGGCAGTACCTTTTCTTTGTCTTTTTTCCATTGAATTTACTGCACATCCTCCTTTTAATTCTTTGTTCTCCTGCTAATTCTCTGATGACACATCTTCCTCCTCTTGGTTCAATCTTCCCTTCCTTCACCTGGACCTTCCTTAAGGTCTAGCATTTTCCTTTTCACTCTATGTCTTCTACTCCAGTGACTGGATTATCCCCCATGGCTTCAACTCACTGCTATGAATATGCTACAAATCTTTGTCCCCCTTTTCTTTAAGTTTATTTATTTCTTTGGGGGGGGGAGACAGAGAGAGAGAGAAAGAGAGAGAGAGAATGAGAATGAGTTAGGAAGGGGCAGAGAGAGAGGAAGACAGAGAACCCCAAGCAGGTTCCACACTGTCAGTGCAGAGACCAATGTGGAGCCCCAAACCAAGAACCATGAGATCCTGGCCTCAGCCAAAGTCAGATGCTTAACTGACTGAGCCACCCAGGTGCCCCTGTCCTTCTTTCTCTGTCTTTCTTACACACACACACACACACACACACACACACACACACACATTTATTATGAACTGGCTCACGTGATTATGAAAGCTGAAATGCCCCCATGATATACTGTCTGCCAACTGGAGACCCAGGAAAGCCAAAGGTGCCTGACATTTCAGTAAGTCTGAAAGTGTGAAAACAGAGGAACTGATGGTACAAAGTCCCAATCTGAGTCCAAAGGCCTGAGAACCAATGGACTTGATGGTGTAGTTTCCAGTCTCCGGGCAGAAGTTCGTTGTCTCAGCTCAAGTAGTCAGGCAGAGAGAGGGCAAACTCTCCATTCTTTGACCTTTTTGTTCTACTCAGAACCTCCATAAATTGGATGATACCCACCCACACTGGGGAGAGCAATCAGTTTTTTTCAGTCTATTGGTTAAAATGCTACTCTTATCTAGAAACACCCTTACAGACACACCAGAAATAATGTTTAACCAAATATCTGGCTATCCCGTGATTCATCCAGTTCACACATAAATTTAACCATCACACTAGCTGTATAATTTTGACCAAGTTGCTCAACTTGAGCCACAATTTTCTCATCTGCAAAATAGGGTTGTTGTGGGGATTATATAACACCTTCAAGACACTTAGCATATCCTTTTATCCACCATGAATATCGTCTTCCAACTAACTTCTTACCTATTCATTAAGATAAATTGTCCATGGTGTTTCTTTTTTCCCTCACAAATAAAAAATACTTATTTGATGTCAGACACTATTTTTACTATTATGACTCCATATTAACTTGCAGCATTAACTTGCAGATTTTTTTACACTTGTAGTAACTCATCATAGTTACTCATGGTGTAGTCATCGACTTATAGATTCTTCCTATGAAATGTTTTTTGTTTCTCTATACTTTTTTTATTTTCCATCCACACTATTTCCACAAGGATTTTGTCATTTTATAATAAATCTGCATACAATTTCCAACAATGTCTTCTTCTGGCTCTTGTTTAAATTCATCTACTCTGCGTAATTTCTCTAAAACTCTATTATTATCCTGTCATTTCCCTGTTATAAGCTTCCATGATACCCCATTGCCTGCCTGCAGTAAAAAAAAAAGTAGTAATATGTAGACTCTTCATTATCTGACATTAAGTTAATTTTCTAGTGTCATGTCCCACAATTGCCTGCAATTTCCTCCACTCCAGTTCTACCAATTTATTTCTTGGTTTTTGAATCAACTTTGTGTTCTCACATCAAGGCCTTTGCTAACAATATTATCTTCCAGGACCATGCTCCAAGCTCCTCTCTATGCATTCTTTTGAAATTCTGATTCCTTGAATTTTCTGCAGACCACTATGACTCATGTGAGTTTCTGCTTCCTGTGAATCCATAGCCATATCTGTTTACTTCTTGGTTGGTTTTAAATCATGTATTGCTCTGGTCAGCACGTTCACAGATTTTCAACCCAATATTTAGTTTGAAAATAGCTCCTGCTTCTTTCTAACTGTATGAACTTGAACAAGCCAAATACAACTTCTATGACTCTGTTTCCTCAGCTATAAAATGGGTATAATATTGCCCATTTCACAAGGATGCTATAAGATGAAACAATATATTGCATCTAATGTGTGCCAGCTACCAAGGAAGCAAAATAAAACCCAGACATGAGAAAAAAAGCATTTTCCCATCATATATCTGATAAAGGACTAGTATCCAATATATATATATGTCAAAGTATAATAACTTTGACAACCCAATAATAAAAGAACAATCCAACTTAAAAGTGGGCAAAGGATTTGAACAGAAATTTACCCAAAGATGTACAAATGGTCAATAAGCATGCAAAGATGTTCAACATCATCAGTTATTAGAAAAATTAAATAATGGAAATGCAAATCAAAACCACAATAAGGTGCTCACCAGGATGATTATAATTAAAACAAAAAATGGAAAATAGCAAGTGTTAAGGAGGATGTGAAGAAATCAGAACCTTTATATATTACTGATGATAATGTAAAATGATGTGAGTGCAGTAAAAATATAATCTGACCCTTGCTCACAAAGTTAACATGGAGTTACACGTGACTCATTAATTCTACTACTAGGGGTGCCTGGATGGCTCAGTCGGTTAAGTGTCTGACTTCAGCTCAGGTCATGATCTTGTGGGTCCCTGAGTTCAAGCCTCATGTTGGGCTCTGTGCTGACAGCTCAGAGCCTGGAGCCTGCTTCAGATTCTGTCTCCCTCTCTCTCTGCTCCTCCCCCCACCTCTCTCTCTCATCAGCATGGATGAACCCTGAAAACATTATGCTAAGTGAAAGAAGTCAGACATAGAAGTCCATATATCACATGGTTCCATTTATATGAAATGTCTAAAATAGACACAGAAAGCAGATTAGTGACCCCAGGTGCCGGAGGGAAATGGGGAGTGATTGTACCAGGTATGAAGTTTCTTTTGGGGGTGATAAAATTAGATAAAGAAATTCTAATGTGGATTTCTAGATTAAATTGTGATAACAGCACAACCTTGTGAATGTACTAAAAATCACTAAATTGTAATACTTTTAAAAGGTGCATCTTATGCTCTGAATATCTCTAAAAATAAAAAAAGAGAGAGAAAAGTACATCAGAGAGTGCTGAGCTTATAGACAACGAGCAATTTGCTAAATTACCCCTTGCCCCTTTAAGAATGGCAATGTCAGGATTCAAAAATTAAGTCATTCTAATATGAAGACTGGGCTTTTCACCACCCCACTGACCTTGACTCTCACATGTGCTGAAGCAGAGGTCTGTGAGAAAACAGAGATAGTGAAATAAGCCTTTCTGATGGTTCAGCTACTCTGACAAAAAGTTGTTTGTTCAATTATATGATCAGTTTATGGTGATTAAAGAAAAACGTTACCATATCTTTTGTTCAACTAAGTGGATCTGTTGAGACTGTACTAATAAATCCAGCCAAAGATACAAAAGATTGTACACAGATAATTTAGGGAAGGAAGTAAAAGAATTAGGAAAGGCATGGAAAAAACTAACACTGCTTTTGCCTAAACAAAATCCTGCAAGCATTGCTTTTGCCAAAAAGGTTATGAAAGGAGTTAATGAAATCGAATTAAACTTGAGGGGAAACTGGTTTGACAAATAATTCTTTGGCTAGAGACTATATTAAAGCAGGGATTAAAGGGAAATAGCAAATGTTTCTGGGGTGCCAACCATGATGTAATAAATCAGTTACACATGGTTTCACAAGCCTCTTCTGCCGTTTGCTTAGCCAAGTAACCTTGGTCAAGTTACTTAATTTCTCCAATCATCTTTTACCCTCTTGTGTAAAATACACATAATAAAAAATGCCTTCATAAGATTATTATTAGTATATAAAGGGCAGCAAGTAGGTACGCTAGATAGTAGCTCTGGTCATTATTTATTATACAGGGCAGGAAGGATGGTACCCAGCATTCGGATGGGGATCAAATGACATTACCCACTTTTGAAGGGAGAGAAGAATTTTTCTATGTCAAATATAAGCCTCTGAATATACACAGATCATGCCCTAAATCCTCTATTGGTCAGGAATTTTTTATTTGTAATTTTAAAAGTTCAGAAAGAAGCATCATCATTACCCTTGGCAGAAAAAACATAATGTACAGAAAAATGGGATTCTCTTTTTCAAAATGGCAGACTAAACTGACATAGCAAATTCTCCATCCCATATCAAATAATTTGAAATATTTAAAAATTAAATATTAAAAATATTAAAAATAAAATAAATAAAATATTAAAATATTAAAAATCTCACAAAGATTTCATGGCCCAGACAGTTTCACAAAGGAATTTAACAAATGTTCGAAATCACTTACAATTTAACGTTTATTTATTTTTGGGACAGAGAAAGACAGAGCATGAACGGGGGAGGGGCAGAGAGAGAAGGAGACACAGAATCGGAAACAGGCTCCAGGCTCTGAGCCATCAGCCCAGAGCCTGACGCGGGGCTCGAACTCACAGACCGCGAGATCGTGACCTGGCTGAAGTCGGACGCTTAACCGACTGCGCCACCCAGGCGCCCCAACAAATGTTCGAAATCACTTACAATTTAAATGTGAAATGTAAAGTGTTTCAAAGATTAGAAAAAGAAGACAACTACCCAAATGATTTTCTAAGACAGGGATATTTTTACACCAATACTAGAAAGGGACAGTAACAGAAAAGGAAATTACTGACCAGCTTACTTTATATACATGGATGTAAAATTCCTATATTAAATGCCCATTGGTTGAATCCAGCAGTATTTTAAACCTCATAAATCATGCACAGGCAGTGTTTGTCCCAGGAATGCAAGATTGTCTCAGTATCAGTCTCTATAAAAAAATTACCACAGTAAAGAGAAGTGTTGGGTCACCTCAATGCACATAGAAAGGACAGTAGACACACATTCATTTCACACATTCTAATAAAAGTTTTTATCAAAGAATAGCAATAAAAGCTATTGTTCTGGGGGTGCCGGGTGGCTCAGTTGGTTAAGCATCCAACTTTGACTCAGGTCATGATCTCACAGTTTGTGGGTTCGAGCCCCGAATCAGGCTCTGAGCTGTCAGCACTGAAAGCCTGCTTCGGATTCTGTGTCTCCCTCTTTCTCTGCCCCTCCCCCATTCACACTCCATCCTTTCTCTCAAAAATAAAACATTCAAACATTTTTGAATTTTATTATTCTGATAAAAGATACAAAAACGTTTGAAACCTATAGCAAACACCATACTTAATGATAAACTTTAGAAGCATTCTCATTAAATTTAAGGAACAAGACAAAAATTCTCATTATAATATCTATGATTATTTTGCTGAAGGGCTTAGCCTATGGAATAAGATATGGGAAAAAATCTAATACAAGGATTAGAAATTTTTGTCATTTGCTAACAATTTGTCTATATAGAAAATTGAAAGAAAAAATCAAACTGCCAGAACCTGTAAAATAATTTGGCAGGATTACTGGATATAAAATTAACTATAAACATCAATAAGTATTTATGTATTATCAATAATTAATAAATATAAGAGAAAAACTGTTATTCACAATAAAAATCAAGAAATTAGGGGTGCCTGGGTGGCTCAGTCGGTTAAGTATCTGACTTCAGCTCAGGTCATGATCCCACACTCAGTGAGTTCGAGCCCCGCGTCGGGCTCTGTGCTGACAGCTCAGAGCCTGCAACCTGCTTCGGATTCTGTGTCTCCGTCTCTCTGACCCTCCCGCGTTCATACTCTGTCTCTCTTTGTCTCAAAAATAAATACAATCATTAAAAAAAATTTTTTTAATCAAGAAATTAGATTTAATTAAAGATGCTTAGGATCTTATGGAAATATGATTAAATGTATTTAATATATTAATAGAGAAGGAAGGAGAGAATCAAAGGGACAAAAATTTAGAAAGACCCTCCCTGAGGCAAAGTGCAAAGGAAAACCTAAACTTGATGGTGGAGGTGACCTTGAGGAAAATGTTATTGAAGGTCACAAAAAAGATCTGAATAAATGGAGAAATAATTAGGTTTTTAGATAGAAAGATTCAATATCTTAGATATTAAAGATTTTTTGGGGGATTAAAAACCATTATAGGTAAAACAAAAGAGAATTCCTATTAAAACAATAATGGGGAGTAAGGCATTTATACATACACAAGTAGATTAATGAAAAGTATAGAGAACCGAGAAACAGACGGAAGCATTAGCAACTTAAAATATAAGATCACAGATTTGAATGAAAAGCAAGATTATTTAGGGGCGCCTGGGTGGCGCAGTCGGTTAGGCGTCCGACTTCAGCCAGGTCACGATCTCGCGGTCCGGGAGTTCGAGCCCCGCGTCAGGCTCTGGGCTGATGGCTCAGAGCCTGGAGCCTGTTTCCGATTCTGTGTCTCCGTCTCTCTCTGCCCCTCCCCCGTTCATGCTCTGTCTCTCTCTGTCCCAAAAATAAATAAACGTTGAAAAAAAAAAAATTAAAAAAAAAAAAAAAGAAAAGCAAGATTATTTAATAAATGGTGTTTCTATTTGGAAAAAAAACTAAAATTAAACCTTTATATCACACTATACACAAGAATTCCAGATGAGTTAGCGGCGCCTGGGTGACTCAGTCAGTTAAGCATCCAACTTCGGCTCAGGTCATGATCTCACAATCCATGAGTCGGAGCCTCGTGTCAAGCTCTGTGCTGACAGCTCGGAGCCTGGACCAGGCTTCTGGTTCTGTGTCTCCCTCTCTCTCCACCCCTCCCCCTGTTTGCACTCTCTCTCTCTTTCAGAATGAAATAAAGACATAAAAAATAAAAATAAAAAATAAAAGAATTCCTGATGAGTTAGACCAAAATGCTAAGAAAAAAATTTGAATTTATTTGATGAAGTGTAGGAGGAAGCCTTTTTGACACTGGAATCTGAAACAATTTATTAGACAAAACAAAAAAAGCACAATTAATAAAGAAAACAATTGTTCAGTTTGGCCTTTTAAAATTCTGGGTGGTAAAACACCATAAACAAATTTGAGAGATAAGTAGCTGGCTAGGAGGAGTTACAACACAGAACAAGGATTAATGAAAATAATTTAGATGCCGGCCTACAAACTATTAAGAAAAAGAAATAGAAAAAGTAGCAAAGGATGTGAAGAGGAAATCAACACAGTCAATGAACAATATGAAAAATGTACCACCTCACATCAAAGAAATTAAAATTACATGGCATCATTTCACACATATCAGATTAATAAAATCAAAAGGTAAAATAATACCAATCTTTGGTGAGGATGGAATAAAAACAGATAGGATTATACATCATTGTAATCACTTCAGATACTAATTTGTGTTACATGGTGAAGTTTAAAATCTATGTAGTATAATCTGTGACTTAGCAATTCTGGTTGTTAGGTGTAAACCTTAGAGAAACACTGGTACTAGACTTTGCATGCGAGGTCATTTATTGAAGCAAAAATGTAAAGAAGAGAAAAGGCTTTTGACAATCTACATGCTCACTAATAGAAAAATTGATAAATAAATTGTGGTACCTTCACAGATGAAATACTATAAAGAGATTTTGCAACGCTCTAATTTAAATGATGTAACTAGATCTATGTAGATGGATACATTTAGAAACCATAATGTTAAAGGAAAAGAATAAGATATACAGTAAGTTTTAATTATATCAATTAAAACACACAAATCAATATCACATAACATGTAATATGTATTTTATACAGAAAAAAAGTACAGGTAGGAAGGCATCCCAAACAGTTTGCCTCTGGGAAGGAAAAGAAGAAATACAGAAAGAAGATCTGACACAACATATTGATTGGAGACCCAGAAGAAGCAGAAAAGATGAAGCAAAAGAAATATTTGAACAGATGATGGCTAAGGATTTTCCCAAACTGCAGAAAGATACTGATGTCCAGATTTAAGAAACCCAATGAACTTTCGGTCTGCTTGGGATATAGAGAGCAGAAAAAGCATTCCTTCCTTACAGTAAGAACACAAAAGTCAGAAAAACTTCAAGGTCATGACTTTTCTTAAACCTATCAGAAAGCTGAAGTCTTAGGGCAATAGCAAGTCTGAAAACTAAGGAAAGACAAGTGCTTGCAGAAGAGGATGGGATGTGAGCACTTGCTTACCTGGAAAAGACAAAGGCAGACACCGGTAAGAAGAGTTCAGCTGGAATTTTCATTCATGAATTAATAAAGAACAGATGTGGGCTGGTGAGAATATGGAGAGTCCCTTAGGGCTGCAAATACAGAAGGGGTTTGTATGACCCAAATGTACTTTCTCCTCTATGGCCCTCACTGGACACCTGCCCAAAGACTCCTGAGAAGACATCCCTCCCGGTACAGACCTAGGAAAGGCGAACAGCAGCCACAGCTGTAGGGCCACAAAGCCTATCCAGATCCTTCTTCCTTTCTCCCCTACACAACTGGGGCAGGCAGGAAATAATGTCACCCCCCATTACTTGGGTGAAAACCCACTGAGAGAAGGTAACAGGAAAAGTCTGTCTACCCTTGAGAGAGAAATAAATACAGCTGAGCCCAGAACTACTGCTGGGGAAGAGGCAGGAGCTCTGAGAAGACCATACTCATGAGACCAATAGACATGATACCTGCCAAAGACTCAGGCTTAATCAAAACAAAGAATACTCCTCACCCAACCCTCACCAACAAGCATCCAGGAATCAGCAATAGCAGAAACTTCTGGGAGAAGGAAGGAGAGAATCAAAAGGGCAAAAAGGTGAGAGACCCTCCCTGAAGCAAAGTGCAAAATGAAACCTTAAGTTCATAGTGGAGCTGACCTTGAGGAAAACCATCTAGCAAACTATCCCTTCTCCTAAACGCAAGATACAGCTAGAGGAATATAAAATGTGATACACAGAATGCAACCATAGCAACCACACACCCCAAGCCCAAGTCATCTCCTGATTAGATTGGTTCAAAATCCTCAAGCAAAGGCAAAGATTGAATTCATGAGGAAGATGTGAATTACCTAATAATATGGCCCCAAAATACACCAGATAAAAATCCTTATCATTACAAGGAAATATAAACCAGTTGACAATCACAGTAGATAGATTTAAATACACCCTTCTGTAATTGACATAACAAACAGACAAAACAGCAAAGACATAGAAA
Source organism: Lynx rufus (assembly GCF_022079265.1). Classification (NCBI taxonomy): domain Eukaryota; kingdom Metazoa; phylum Chordata; class Mammalia; order Carnivora; family Felidae; genus Lynx; species Lynx rufus. The sequence goes on from NW_025814823.1 coordinate 192,117,392, forward strand.
ACTTGAACACATGTAGTGATCACGACCTAAGGGACATATATAGAAAATTACGTCCAATGACTACAGAACACACATTCGTTTCAAGCACACATGGAACACTTACAAAAACTGACCATGTCCTGACCCCTAAAGGTGGTATGGATTTCAAGAGATGAAAAGTCCAGTTTCTGACTCCAGTGTATTTAAGCAAGAAACAAAGGAAAGGTAAGTAGAAAACTTCATGTTTATAAATTAAGAAATATACTTTAAAAACCCATGAATTAAAGAAAACATTAAAATCTAAATTGGAAAATATATTAACTGAATAATAATTAAAATGTTCCTTATCAAAATGTGAGATTAAGCCAAAACTGTAATCAGAAAAAAATTACGGCTTACAAACATATATTACAAAAAAGAGACTACAAGTTAGTGAGTAAGCATCCATCTTAAGAAGTTAGATCAAGAAGAGAAAAACAAAACCAAAGGAAATAGAAGAAAACAAATGTTTAAATAATAATAGAAATCAGAGAAATACCCATAAAATGAATAAAAAAGTATTATTTGTTTGAAAAAAGTAATAAAATTAGCAAACCTCTGATGAGATGGTTAAGGAAAAGAAAGGAAAAGGAACTAGGAATGCCTGGATGGCTCAGTTAGTAGAGCCTGTGACTCCTGGTTTCAGGGTCATGAGTTGGAGCCCCACATTGGGCACAGAACTTACAGAAAAAAATAATAAAAAATAAAAAAAAAAGAGAGAGAAAGAAAAGATGAGAGGGTATTATGAACAACTTTAAGACAATACTTTGAAAACCATGGTTCAATGGATAAATTCCTACAAAATATACAAATTAAGAATACTGAGCCTAGGGGTGCCTGGGTGGCTCAGTTGGTTAAGTGCCCACCTCACGGTTAGTGGGTTTGAGCCCAGCATTGGGCTCTGTGCTGACAATGTGGAAGCTGCTTGGGATTCTCTTTCTCGCTCTCTCTCGCTGCTCTTCCCCTGCTCATGGGCACTCTCTCTCTCTCTCAAAATAAATAAATAGACAAATATTAAAAAAAAAAGAATACTGAATTAAAAAAAATGGAAATCCTGAATGGCTCTGTAACTACCAAATAAATGGAATCCATGATTTAAAAACCTATGCCCAAAGACTTCCACCAAACAATTAAAGAAATATAATATGAATCTTTCATCAACTTCTCCAAAGATCATAAAAGGAGGGAAAGTTCCTGAATTCATTTGATTATATTTTGATACAAAAACCTGGCTATGTCAGTATGAGAAAGGAAATTTTAAGCAAGTCTTACTCATAAATATAAATATAAAAACATTTTTTAAAAACTGACCTGTCCAGCAATACATAAAAAGGGTAAAAATTATAACCAATTTGAGGTTTATTCCAGTAACACAAGTTTGGTTTAACTTTTCTTAAATATCCAATTTTAATTTTAATAAACATACCATGGTTTTAGCATTACAAGAAGCTGGTGAAGGCATATGGAAACACTCTGTACCATCTTTCCAACCCTTACATGAATCTAAAATAACTGTAAAATACAGAGTAAAAAAAATCAGTGTAATTCCTTACATTAACATGTGATGAAGGAGAAAAATATGTAAGTATTTTAATAGTTGTGAAAAAGCTATTAAACAAATTCACAATCCATTCATGATTTTTAAAAACCCTTAGCAAGCTACAAGTAGAAATATAACTTCCTTTATCTAATGAAGAAGGTCTTTATAAAGTCTAATCAGCAACTTAACTGTAAAATATTAAAACTTTCTCTTTGAGACCAGGAGTGAGGCAAGGATGTCCATTGTCATCCTCCTGTTCCACACTGGATTGGTGGTCCAGCCAGACGGCAAGGCAAGAAAGAGATACAGTCATGCACAGAATGGAAAGGAAGAAACAAGACTGAATGAATGCTATGACTAAAATAGGTAGAAAACCTAAATTATCTACAGATAAATTATGGTAATGTACTAATGAGTTTTGCAACATTACTAGAACTTTCTTTCTCTTCCTTCTTCTTTCTTTCTTTCTTTCTTTCTTTCTTTCTTTCTTATTGAAGGTAATTTCAATCAAAGTCCCAAAAGCCTCTAAAATGTACATAGAAATGCAAATACTCATCATTCATCAAAACATTCTAGAAGAGGGGTGCCTGGGTGGCTCAGTCAGTTGAGCATCTGACTTCGCCTCAGGTCATGATCTCACAGTTTGTGGGCCCTGTGTCAGGCTCTGTGCTGACAGCTCAGAGCCTGGAGCCTGCTTCGGATTCTGTGGCTCCCTTTTTCTCTGCCCCTGCCCTTCTCACACTCTGTCTCTCTCAAAAATAAACATAAAAAAAAAATTAAAAAAAAAAAAAACCAACATTCTCGAAGAACGGGTGGGAGAACATGATCTACAAGGTAGAAAGATTTAGTATGAAGCTACAAGTTTCAATACAGTGTGGTATTAGTTCAAATATTAATAAATAGATCAATGGATTCAAATAAGGATCCTTTTGTGAACCACATCACGATTGTCTCCATTCTACCTTTAACTTTAGCCTGCTATTTGCAACAGCGTGTTGGTCTTCACCAGCATCGTGCATGTGCTGGTCGCCACATCTTGCTTTTTTAAAAAGATATATTTATTTATTTTCTGGGAGAGTGTAAGTGGGGGAGGGGCAGAGAGAGGGGAACAGTGGATCTGAAGTGGGCTCTGTGCTCACAGGCTGACAGCAGCAGGTCCGATGTGGGGCTCAAATTCAAGAACCATGAGATCATGACATGAGCCAAAGTCACCCAATCGACTGAGCCACCCAGGTGCCCCTCCACATTTTGCTTTTGACCTACACTACATACTTCTTTCTTCCTACCCTAGGATTTCTCTAATACCAAGGTATGGGATGCCCATTTTCAGCACTCACACATTGCAACCTGGAGGCGTAGATGTTTTAACACTTGTGAAGCCAGCTTTGGAGCCAATGAAGAGTTTTTTGTTTTTTTTTGTTTTTTTTTTCTTTTTGTTCCCAGGCAGTGTTCCAAGTTGTATTTATTTCCTATGGCTCCTTAAACAGGCTGAGCAGCAGTGACATATAGCAGTGGCCAGCTCTATTATACATCTTGAATTGACTTTTTTTTTCTTATTTCACTTTCTCTGTCTTGTACTTCTCCTGCCTGGGGTTCCCAAATAAATGACCTCTGTGCACCCTTTGCCTCAGGACTCTACTTTTAGGAAAATCCAGATGAAGACAATAACACTGTTGAGGAATGGGGCAAGATGGCATTTGCAATATATGGTGCTGTCACAATGAGATATCCATATAGAAATAATAAAAGCTGACCTCTACTTATACCTCATTTAAAAAATCAATTTTAGGTAGATTATAGATCTAACTGTAAGAGGCAAAACAATAAAAGCTCAAGAAGATAATGTGGGAGCACATATTCCTGACCTCCGGGGTAGGAGAAGACTTTTAAAGTGAACCCGTCAGTAACAAAGAATCAAAGTCTGATAAATTTGGCTACATCAAAATTAAGAACATCTGTTTGTCAAGACATCATTAAGAGAATGGAAATGCGAGGCACAGAATAAGAGATTTGCAACACATAGCACCAATAAAGGGGCTTGTATCTAGAATATAAAATGAAGTCCTATAAATCAATACAAAGACAGAAAACCTAGGAGAAAAGTGTGGAAGAGAGTTGATCAAAGAAGATATCCAAATGGCTACCAGACATGCAACAATGTGTTCATTAGCCATCATGGGAATGCAAACTAAAACCACAAAAAGATTCACAGCCACCAGACTGGCTAAACATTTTTAAGCCGACAATTCCAACTGTTGGCAAGGATGTGGAATAAGGGAACTCTCAAATTCTGCTGATGGGAGCATACATTAATACCACCACTCTAGGAAAATTGGGCAGTATCTCCTTAAACTAAACATGTTTATTGCCCATGACCTAGCAATTCTGCTCCTAGAAATACATCCATCAGAAATGCATATTCATGGGGGCGCCTGGGTGGCTCGGTTAAGCCTCTGACTTCAGCTCAGGTCATGATCTCACAGTTTGTGGGTTCAAGCCCTGCGTCGGGCTCTGTGCTGACAGCTCAGAGCCTGGAGCCTGCTTCAGATTCTGTCTCCCTCTCTCAATCTGCTCCTCCCCTGCTCGTGCTCTGTCTCTCAACAATAAATAAATGTTAAAAAAAAAATTAGAAATGCATATTCATGGAGCCTGAGTGGCTCAGTTGGTTAAGTGTCTGACTTCAGCTCAGATCATGATCTCACGACTTGTGAGTTCAAGCCCCTCATTGGGCTGTCTGCTGTCAGCACAGAGCCTGCTTGAGATCCTCTATCCCCTCTCTCTCTGCCTCTCCCCCACTCACAAATGCATACTAGCATTCTCTCTCTCAAAAATAAATAAACATTCAAAAAAAGAAATCCAGATTCATGTGCACCAAAGAGAATGGGCAGGAATGTTCACAACAGCATTACTTTAATAGGCCAAAGTTAGAAAACAGCCAGGAGTTTATCAACCATATGGGACAAATCAATCACTGAGTATTCACACAACAGAAAACAGCAGTGAAAATGAAACTATAGCTCTACACAATAACAAGAATGATTATCACAAACGTTATGCTGTGAAAGAAATCAGACACAAATGTCTGCATGGATTTGGTTATTTAAAATTCCAAAACAGCCAAAATCATATTGTTTATAGATGTATACTTTAGTGTTAAAAATACAAAAGGAAAGCAAATAAAGCGACTGTCATAAAGGCAGAATAACGGTTTCTCTTAAGGGGAAAAAGGGAGTTGTTATGGAGTCAGGTCACTTTGAGGGTTCACGGTGCTGGCAATGCTATTTCCTAATCTAGACTGTACTTATACAGATAATTACTTTCTAATGATTTATGAATCCACATGTTTATTTTCCTCAGTAAAGTATGTAACATTTCACAGTAGAAAAAACATTTCACAGAGAGAAGAGCAACACCATCCTAACACTAAATGAATAGTGGGTTTTCATTAAATTTTAACACATTATTCTCATGAAGAGGAAGTTTAATAAGCAGCCAAAAGCTGAGGCATGAGACCTAGAAAAGCGTTAGTCATAACAACGCTATACTATTGGCCACATGGCAGAGTTTTCCATACTGCTTCATATGCTTGATGACATTTTTGGGGTGGTGAAGAAATTGTCATTCAGAAGAGTCAAAGGACTTTTCCAAGGGCAGAAAGCTATGAAAGGCCTTTAACAGGACTTGAACTGGGGCGTTCCCCTTTAAGTTCAGCACTCTTTCTCCCAAATCCAGCAAAGGGACCCGAGAGGGGGAATAAGAACCTATAGGAAGAGTGGTCGGGAGAGTACGAAGTGAGGCATTGGTCCTACAAAGTGGTTGCTGTTTAAGGATTTTGACTTTTTATTTGTGTGTGTGTGTGTGTGTGTGTGTGTGTGTGTGTGTGCAGACGCATGCACGTGCTTGTACTTTGGTTTGGTTTTGTAGAGGACACTCTCGCTAAGCCACTTAACCAAGGAGAAAAGAAAAAATGGGAAAGATTATGATCACTTACCACAAGAGGCTTTCTTTCCTTAGGTCCTGGCTGTGTGAACCTGTGTTAGGACCGGAACGAGCTCATGTTCGCATGTTCATTTTCAGCTTACCTCTTTTAATGACATCTATTGCTGCAATAATAATCACCCTCCAAGCTCTGGGTGCTGGAACTCACTCTCTGAAAGACGTCTTAAGAAACTGCCATATCTCACCTATGAATAAATTACCCATCATGAATGCACTTCAGCCCCAGAATAATGTGATTTGCCCTGACCCCATTAGATTACATCAATGTAACTACACAGATGCTAATTGTAATACTCTGTTATTTGCACACAGAATCAAGGGGCAATGTCCTGCCTTAAGAGTTTAATGGCTCTAAAGCAGTGAGAAGCAGACTTCGTTATCCCTCTCTGGCTTTTCAGCAGCTGGTGGTCTCTGTAGGAAAATGCAAATGCAGAAGCAGAGTAGCTGAACCTTGGGTATGTTTGCATTTATACCTGCTAATTAAACCAAAGGAAAACCTTACCTTCCCAACTGAAAACCTTCTGCTCTGGGACCTCAGCCCAGTTACAAGCCAAGATTGTGCTGTTCTCTTCACTTAGAACAATGCTGTCCACTGGAAATACAGTGTGAGCCAAAACTGAGACCCATGTAAGTAATTTTAAATTTTCTAGTACAAAAAAAAAAAAAAAGGCAAAATTAGTTTTAACAATATCATATTAGGCCAGGATATCCAAAATGTTGTCATTTATATATTTAACCAATATTTTAAAAGTTGAGATATTTCACATTCTGTTTTTTTAAAGGGGTTTATTTTATTTATTTCTGGGAGTGAGAACGCAAGTGGGTGAAGGACAGAGAGGGGGACAGAGGATCCAAACCAGGCTCCATGCTGACAATAGCAAGCCCGATGCGGTTCTTGAACTCATGAACGACGAGATCATGACCTGAGCTGAAGTGAGATACTCATCCGACTGAGCCACCCAGGAGCCCCTACATTTTGTTTTCATATTAAATCTTCAAAATCTACATTTACAGCTGTAGAGGATAAAAAACATCTTTTCCTCTACTTTCTTATATTCGGTAGCGAATGTCTGTGAATTAAACTGACAAACGACAAATTAACAGGTGAAAAGCATACACATTTTATCTGATGTTAGGATTTTAATTGGTACATGCATGGAAGGCTTCACAGAAAAGAAGTGAGACCGAGAGAGGCAGTTAGACCTAAGGGCTTACGTATCCCTTTAACAAAGGTTGATTAGTTGTAGAGAAGACATAAGGAAAGGAGTTCAGGCTTGTGGGCATGGTCAGTTGTGGGAAGGTGAATGTATTGAGGAAACTAACTGAAGGTGAGGGTTGTTTTAGTAAGCTTTGTTTGTGAAAACCCATCTCTCTGACGACCTTCTGTCTCCAGTGGTAATGACTCTTTTGTCTTCCAGGTACAGGAGAGGGGAGAAGGGACAACTTCACAAAGGCAAGTTTATGCCAGCTTTGGGTAGATGGGGAGAGCACAGAGCTCTCTGTGTCTACTGTCTCTCAAGTACTATCAGCTCAAAATAGTCCGTACAGCAAATTGGCATATTTGGGCATGTTCTGAACTCCTTCATGGGACCTCTCAATTTGGACCCTATACATTTCAGCTGCTCCACGGACACAGGTGATGAGGGGCAACCATACAGGACAGTGCAGATTTTTTTTTTTTAATTTTTTTTTTTTCAACGTTTATTTATTTTTGGGACAGAGAGATACAGAGCATGAACGGGGGAGGGGCAGAGACAGAGGGAGACACAGCATCGGAAACAGGCTCCAGGCTCTGAGCCATCAGCCCAGAGCCCGACGCGGGGCTCGAACTCACGGACCGTGAGATCGTGACCTGGCTGAAGTCGGACGCTTAACCGACTGCGCCACCCAGGCGCCCCCGGACAGTGCAGATTTAAAGCTTCTTTGTGTTCCTTCCAGAGAAGCTTCTCCAAGTGCAAATGAATCTAAGACTGAAATTAGGCTAGGAGTATTCAAGTGCTTAACATAATCTCTAAAACATGGTCCGCTCCAATAAATGATAGCTATTATTGTTGTTGTTGTTGATCTTCTATTGAATACATTCAGCTTGCCTCATATCAAAGTCCACATCTGGGGGTGCCTGGCTGGCTCAGTCTGTAGAGCACACGACTCTTGATCTTGGGGTTGTGAGTTCAAGCCCCACACTGGGCATAGAGCTTACTTCAAAAAAAAAAAAAAAAGATCCACATCTAAATTTTTATACCCGTCTATTGCCCATCTATGCAAAACACCAAAATCTTATTATATACAGCATTTGTAAAATGCCATGCATAACATTATCTTTAACTATAGTTTTTATGACACAGCTGTCTCACACTTAGAACATTTTTACCATACATTTGATTTTACCAAATCTGCATAACACCTGTACTATTATTTTATATTTGCCTTCAAATCACCTTTTTTTTTTAATCTGAGTATTTTGGGACTTTACTCTCATCCAAGGAAGTCTCAGTCCTGAAATTGGGGGTTTGATATGCTAGATTAGGACTTTTCCTAATATTAATATAAATGCATAACTTAGAAAAATTTCTTTGTGCCTTTCCTAAAGACATCATATATACAATAATAGTACACCTTAACACACTTTGAGAAAAAAGTGATATAATCACTATTTTTATACAGCATTCTATGCTGGCTCTGTTATCTTGAAGCTTTGTTGCCTTGGCAGGTTACTTAAACCCTCTAACTAATGGTTATCTAACTAATGGTTGTTTTATCTGTAAAATGAGGATAACAAAAGTATCTATTGCACAGAGATTTAGAGTATTAGATGAGATAATGCATATAGAGTGTTTAACACAGTGCCTGGTTTTCTTGAGTGCCTTGATCACGAAATGTTTGCTCTATCTTTATTATAAGTGATTTATAGTATACAAAGCATTTCCCATGTATTAATTCCACAAGAACATGCTAAAGAAACCAAGTATCATTATTTCTACTTTATAGATAAGGAAGCCATGCCTGATAACTTATTCAGGGTTAATGAACCAGTACGTAGCAGAGTTGGACTTAAATTCTTCTTTGAAGGCACATTCATTGCTCCTTCCATTAAATTACATATGCTCTAGTAGGAAATGTCTTTGCCTGTTTTTTGTCATTGCCACCTACTAAAAAAGGAATTTTCCCACTGGCAAAAAAATTGAGTACAGGAAGGTGGAGAGTCATTTCTGTCATGACCATCAATACGCATTTATGAAGCACCTAGATGTGCAAAGCCCTTTTCACCAAGAAGGTATGATTTCCTCTGCTCCCTTAGCTGACCACAGAGCAAGTCACTGTGGAACTGATTGTCAGAGCAAACACTCAAACATGCATTAAAGTGAAGCCATCACTTCAACTTGGACTGCCTATCACCAGGTGAATTCAAGAATCTGAGCAACTTTTCAGACAATGTGGTTCTGGTGCTTAAAATAGTGTGGTATGTTAGGTTGGAGGAGGACAGTACAACATTCTTTTGGAATTTGATTTTCAAGTCAAGATCTAAATGCTTTGTTTCACTCTATGAAATTAGGGTTTTGCTTTTTTTTAAGTTTGTTTATTCATCGAGAGAGAGAGAGAGAGAGAGAGCAGGGAAGGGGCAGAGAGAGAGGATTCCAAGCAGGCTCTGCACTGTCAGCGAGGACGCTGATGCGGGGTTCAAACTCATGAACCATGAGACCATGACCTGAGCTGAAATCAAGAGCCAGATGCTTAACCACCTGAACCACCCAGGCGTCCCATCACTCTATGAAAGTGTTAAGGCACACAGCCTTAGTGTCTTCCACAGAGTAAGAAGAACAGATTCTGCCTTTCAACATTTCCAAGAAACCTTTCAAGGCAAATTTAAGTCAGAAAGTCATTCTAGAGGGGCGCCTGGGTGGCGCAGTCCGTTAAGCGTCCGACTTCAGCCAGGTCACGATCTCGCGGTCCGTGAGTTCGAGCCCCGCGTCGGGCTCTGGGCTGATGGCTCAGAGCCCTGGAGCCTGTTTCCGATTCTGTGTCTCCCTCTCTCTCTGCCCCTCCCCCGTTCATGCTGTCTCTCTCTGTCCCAAAAATAAATAAATGTTGAAAAAAAAAATACATCTTTAAAAAAAAGAAAGTCATACTAGAAACTATCCTCCAGATATGAGGCAGCTCTAAAAAACTGCAGGGTCCTGTTCATAAGGAATAAAGAATTGCTACTATTGATGCCATATTTTCTTCTGTTTTCTTCCCCAAGAAGAAATTTAGATTACTAACAATCACAACTTACATTTCCAGAAGAGACACACCTATAAATGCCTGAAACTATAGAATCTGCAGCACAGCATTTACATTTTAATATAAAACTCTCTTAAAAATGATTGTATATGTGCTGGCCAACTATCCAACAAAAATGCAAAATCTGTTGGGGCAGATATATTGTTGACTTAAAAAAAAAAAAGATTCCAAGTGTTGCAAGTGATCCTATTTCTGTAAAACCACAACTACATCTTAAAAATCTCTTTTATCTGTATATCTTTATCTATCTGCCTAGCTGGAAGAGAGTATATCAAAATGTTAACCGTGTCCCTCTGGAAGGGGGGAAGATTATGTGGGTTTTTTTTTTCTCCATATAGTTTTGTATTCTAACTTAGACAATGAGCAGGTGTTAGTGTTCTTTGCAGTATGTTTTTTCAAACTATTTAAAAATAACAACTCCAGGGCACCTGGGTGGCTCAGTCGATTAAGCGTCCAACTCTTGGTTTTGGCTCACGTCATGATCTCACAGTTTGTGAGCTGGTGAGTTTGAGCCCCACACGGGTGCGCTGGCAGTGGGATTCTCTGCCTGTGTGGGATTCTCTGCCTCCCTCTCTCTCTGCCCCTCCCCCACTCGCTCTCTAGCTCTCTCTCAAAATAAATAACCCTTAAAAAATAAATAAGTAAAATAAAAATAAAAATAACAACTCAGGACCACTTTGGCTATTTGGTGACTTACAGGTTGCAGCTCCCACAGGGAAAGTAAGGATGAAGGATGATGTTCAACATTCCACCAAACTCCTGGATGTAGCACATCTTTGGAGGGGGAAAAAAAAAAATCCATGTAGATCTCATCTTAAGCAAACCTCTGGAGAAACCCAATACACTGGGTGGGGACCACCAACAAGCTATTCACTAATCAGGAATTCAGGTAACCTGACTAACATCTTTCCCATGACCTAGGAATTGAATGTGAGTTTTCAGCCTACACTTATCACATGGGAACATTTTCTCATCCAGTATAATGAGGATAATGCGTTTCTATTTCACAGGGCTGCCTGAGGACGGGGTAAGGTACTATGTGTGAAATGCCCAGCCCAATGACTGGCAGAGAGCAGAGGTACTTAATGAGTAGGAGCTACCTGCAGCCAGGGCCAGGCCAAGTCCCTTCCCCAGGGGAGAGGGAAGGAGACATTAATTCCAAATCCCCAAATTTCCTCTTACTTTTAAGTAGTACAGGCAGACTCTGAAACCTCTCTCTGCTTCAGCTTCAGCTTCTCAAATGTGACTGGTGACGCTAGAGTTCCTGTTAGGATCCCAGAGACTGCAAGCAAGAAAAAGAAGAATCCTTCAGGAAAAGGAACTTACTCTTAACCATAAACGTCAAGAGCTAGAATCCTGAGTTTGTTCTGTTCACAGAGAGAGAATTAAAATTTCGATAACACGGTTCAGAAATGAGCACTAAACATGGATAATGCAAAGCCATTGAAGAGAAAGTAATTGTCTTACAAAGAAGAAAATGTGACATAGTGATAAGAGCGAGGCTTAGAAAGGCTAGCTTCACCAGGTCCACACAGGTAGGAAGTGGTGATACTGGGATTTGAAGTGGGTTCAATTCCACCAGCTTCCTTGTCTTACTACAGTTATCAAATCCTCAGGTTCGAAATGAATGTTAGAGGCTCCAAGTCAGTTTCCTCGTCTCTAAGAGGGTTCAAACACTAGTAGATCAGGGAATCGTGCTCCGGTTTGTAAACTTGTCCACTAAAATATCATTAGTTTGCCAGATTTTGGAAAAGAAAAAACACAGGATGCCCTGTAAATTTGAATTTTTGATAAATAAATAAGTTTTAATATAAGTGCATGGACATACTTATATCAAAAAAAATGTTGTTATTCTGAAATTGAAAGTTAACAGGTTCCCTGTCTTTTATCTGGCAACCTAAGATACGAACGTCGGCCCAGCATTCCACGTACAATCTAAGCAAAAGGAGAGATTCTTCGCAGAATGTTGAAATGTGTAATTCAAAGCGAAAGGATGACATTTTTGAGTTTTTAAACCATAAAGCATTTGTGAAGCACTTTACACTTGACTAATAACTTCCTTTGATTTCGGTCCTCCCAGACTGACACTCAAAGAAATTATGCTACTCGCTCACTGTCACACAGCTAGTAAGTTAGAATGTCTGACATTAAATCTAGATAATCTAAAGTCACTGCTACTCTTACTACCATTGCTAATAATGGTAAGCACAGCTATAATTTATTAAGTGCTTGCTATATTGTCTGTCAGGTGCTGTGACTGGACTTTTATACATCATCTCCTCCTTTATGAGGACAAACTTCTACACAGAGAAGACTCTCATGGAATACTATTTACAATCTTCTGTCTCAAAACATTTCTTTCGAATTCCAAAATTATGAGTGACTAAATTGAGGAGTACATTGCAAATAATTTAATACAAAATTTGACAAATTCCTGGGAAGTTATGGAGGACGGGGAATATGTATTGGCCAAAACTAACTCATCATCCTACATTGAACCCAGCACTCGGCAAAGAAAAGGGATCCAAAAATCTTTTTTATTAAATGAAAGAGCAAACGAATAAACAGAAGTCTACAGATATCAATCTAAGATTCTAGAAGAGTTGAGAAGGCATCCTTTTTTTCCAGTAAACAATTTAAAACCATCACAGAGCCTTCCAAGAGAAAAAAATAGATTACACAATAAGTAAGTAGTGTTGATCTGTACAACAAGCCTCCCTTCTCTAAGCTTTGCTTGAAAAAAAATATTGTCAGAGAAGGAGGAAGATGGAGAAAAGAACAAAAGGTCTTTGTTTAATTAGGCAGTATTACGGTTCTTCAATAGACAACTTGCTTCATTGTGCAGCCTACAAAATTCACGGAGAGTGATCTCAGAAAGAACCCACCTGCTGCCGTTGCCATGTAAAGTTCTGTTGTCGAGAGACTCGAAGTGTCTGATTTGTGTCAGATACTAGGAGGTGGCTGAACTGTGGGACTATCCACAAGAGTTACAAATAACCTAATGACAGAGGGTTCGATGGCCACTTTTCTGGTACAGAAAAGCATAAGGGAGGAGGGCAGGAATGGAATAGAGGAATAGAGAAGACACCAACAAATATCAGGGGAAGAAAAAGAAATGAATTCAGTAAGGGTCAAGAGGGTGAATTCTAGGGGCGCCTGGGTGGCGCAGTCGGTTAAGCGTCCGAATTCAGCCAGGTCACAATCTCGCGGTCCGTGAGTTCGAGCCCCGCGTCAGGCTCTGGGCTGATGGCTCAGAGCCTGGAGCCTGTTTCCGATTCTGTGTCTCCCTCTCTCTCTGCCCCTCCCCCGTTCATGCTCTGTCTCTCTCTGTCCCAAAAATAAACGTTGAAAAAAAAAATTAAAAAAAAAAAAAAAAGAGGGTGAATTCTAGCTCTAGCTCTACGAGCTGCTAGGGATGGGGTTAGATGAAGTTCTTTCCTTCCTGGGCCTCAGTTTCTTCATCTGTAAAATGAAGGCATGTGAGGGTTCAGGCTATGTCACCCCCAAATACGCCCCTTTAGCATACGAGTTATTTTGAATTAAAGCTGGTTGAGAAACAGCCAGTGCAAGAGGACACTCTGGTCACCTTATGTGCCCCTAAATGCAGGAGATAAATCTCCCACGCGAAAGGTACCCTTGCCGTACCAGAGGGTAGAAGACATCCTTATCACCAGAGATGAGAACCTGGGGCTGCTGCGAATTTAGATGGGAATCCATGAACAAACCTTATTGCTCTCTTGCCATATTTCTACCCCTAGCCCAGACCCCCTGATCTTGTAAATTATTTACAAACTGTTTCTTTATTGAGAAGCAAAAAAAAAAAAGAAAGAAAGAAAAAAAGCTGCCTGCTTTGGTCGCTTCTTTGAGTCTTATATCTTTGGGGGGAGGGGCCTCCCGTATGTGTGTGTGAAATTACATTTCTTTTTCTCCTGTTCATCTGTTTTACGTCAGTTATTAGACCAGCCACAGGATTAAGAAGGAAGGAAGGAAAATGTTTACCTCCCCTATAGGCGTTAGACTTGAATGTTTCACAGAATGTATTCATGGATTCACAGGATATCGCCAAGTGGTACACAAAAGAAAAAATGCACTTGTGTGGTTAATTAAATTTGGAAAACGCTGGATGAAGCAAGGCAAAATGGGTTTCTTTATTTTAGGATTTTTAAGTTCAAATGTGCTTTCTTTTCTCATCTTTAAGGGGGGTGATAGTGCCTACCCCATTAAGTTCTGGTGAGGATTAAGTGAGTCAATTCTAAGCGCTAAACAGATATTAGCTTCTATTATAGTGGCTATCGTCATCATCGTTAATCTCGTAAGTGGAAGGGTATAGAATATAGCATCTTCCAAACTTAAGAGCAAGAGACTTGTCTTATTTATTATTTGTGATTTTCTCAGCGGGCGAACATTGCTCACTATACTGTCTGAGAAATCTTGATCCAGAATTGACTCTAAGACCCCTTCCATCTCTGATATTTTATGACTCCGTGGTAAATTAAGCTCCTAAACACAGGCTTCTATGCTCTCAGCAAGAGTGCTAAAGCCCACAATATGCACTAAATGAAATTTACTGAACAAATGATTTTTTTTTTAGTCGAGGACCCACAAACTCCACCTAGTTCACAAGCCCAGATTCCAGCCCTACGTCCAGCTGCAAGAGTTTTTCAGAGACTGGTTTTGATACTTGGAAAGGGGACGAGGAACTTCAGTGTATCTGCAAATGCTTAGCACCACCCCTCGCAGGCTAAATTTGCCCTAATCATCCAAGCCATTAGCTGTTTCATTCATTCACTTAGTTATTCATTCATTCAGAAATGTCTACACAATTTCCACCATGTTCCAAGCACTGTCCCCGCAATGAGGAGATTACAGTGATGAGTCATAGAGTAGGCCTTCACAGTAATTACAGTCTCCTAGAGGGGAAAAAGTATATACAGTAATGGTAAGATCAGGTGAGGAGTGCTGAGAGCAGCAGCAGTTTAGTGCAGTAACAGATTACAGTCAGCTTTGGAGAGCAGCAGCGTTGTCAGGGGAGAAGCATGTGGCATTTAAAGAGGACCTGGGGGGCGCCTGGGGGGGCTCAGTCAGTTAAGCGTCTGACTTCAGCTCAGGTCACTATCTCACTTTCGAGTTGGAGTCCCACATCAGGCTCTATGCAGAGAGCTCAGAGTCTGGAGCCTGTTTCAGATTGTGTCTCCCTCTATCTCTGTCCCTCCCCCGCTTGCACTCTGTCTCTCTCTCTCTCAAAAATAAACGAACATAATAGATAGATAGATAGATAGATAGATAGATAGATAGACAGATAGGACCTTGAAGGAGATAGGCATGTGGACATTCTAGGCAGAAATTCACGGGCAAAGAATTAATACCTCATCATATCAACAGCTCACGTTGTAGTGTGTGGGCCAATCACGTGGCACAGACTCACAGGCTGTGAAGCCCTGGAATGACACCCCAGGTCTGCCACCTGCAGGTCACTTCCTTAAGCAAGTAACCTCTCCTAGTTTCCTTATTATTTCCCAAGTGTAAATATTAATGTGAGATGAGTAAGCAACAATAAGAGTTGAATTTTATTTAGCCCTTGCCAAGTTGCAGCTGCTATTTTAAGCCCTTTGTACGTATTGGCTCATTTAATCCACACAACAAATGCATTTCCCAGGTGAAGTAGTTTGACCAAATCAAGGAGTAATGATAATCGAAGCCCAGACTTCTTCCCAACTCTTTCTGATTACAGACCCAGGCCAAACCACAGTCACTGTTATGATGCTCTCTCTTGCACAGTGAAGAAACTGAAGCCCAGCAAAGTTACGAAACTCAAAGGCTTGAGGTTACACAGCTAGTAAATGTCAGAGCTGAGGCTCAGATCTAAGACTGAACCTTCACTTGCCAGCACGTGCTCTGAAAGGCCCGTGCAGGTTCTTCTAATAACTGTACCAGCACATATGCTTCAAATAACTTACTGTGTGCTAGGCACTGTTTTAATCATTTCCATGGATTAACTCATTTGGCCCCCTGAAGTGAGTATGGATGAGAGCAGGGAAGTATAGGGGCACAAGGTAAGTGACCCACAGACTCACAGGTAGGAGCTAGTGCACTCAAGACTTGGACTCAAGCCAGGAGGCCTCCCAGTCTGAGTTCTCACTATGACATCGTACTCCCTCTTTTAAACTTTGTTGAATGTTTATTTTTGAGAGAAAGAGAAAGAGAGAGAGAGGGAGGGAGGGAGGGGCAGAGAGAGAGGGAGACAGAGAATATCAAGCAGGCTCCATACTGAGTGCCGAGCCCAACACAGGGTTCGAACCCACAAACCATGAGATCACGACCTGAGCTGAAATCAAGTGTCGAGTGCTCAACCAATCGAACCACCCAGGTGCCCGCTCCCTCTTAAAAAAAAAAAAAAAAAAAGAAGAAAGAGGAAGAACGGGACAGAAGACACTGAACATTCAGAACCCCACTTCCCTTACTCAGAAGACACTTGAGATGATCTAAAATTTGAGGGTAACATGGCTAAACGATAAAGTGCTCCCCTGGGAATTACCCCTTTCCTGATTTGAATCATTCATATTTTCCTTTTTTTTTTTAATGTTTATTTATTTTTGAGCAGAGAGAGACAGAGCATGAGCAGTGGAGGGACAGAGAGAGAGGGAGACACAGAATCCGAAGCAGCTCCAGGCTCTGAGCTGTCAGCACAGAGCCTGACGCGGGGCTCGAACTCACAGACTGTGAGATCACGACCTGAGCTGAAGTCGGACGCTTAACCGACTGAGCCACCCAGGCGCCCCGAATCATTCATATTTTCATTGCAGGAACTGTGTAGGAGTTGGGGAGAGATTTCATTAAGTGAACGATGCGGCACTTTCTGTATGTTCAAATTGACTTTGTCGATATGCACCCTTATGGAAGACACTTGAAATCTTTAAAATTGGAGCACGTACACAGCGGGTGATAGCGGTTGTGAGCACGCACACTAAATGGAAAAACAAATGGAGGGAGCTATTTAAAGTATGAGAGCCAAGTGACAGGATACACTTTAAAATTAGAAGAGATGATGGTCTCCAAAGCTTAAATGAAAGGAGTCCTGTGGAGCCTTTTTATTTCTACCATTTCATGTTCTGTAACCTTCTTTTTAATAGTAGCTATCATCTCAATGTGGTGGGCATTTTTGGAAGCTAGAAATGATCATTAGCTCTTAGAATTAAAAGACACCAATAATTGACTGATAATCTGTCTCAGTTAAGCTTTTTCCTGACGCTCTTTCCCTTGTATTTATTCAGAGTGTGAAAAATGCCTAGCAGGTGGACTTTCTGTTGAAAACTGAAGGAAAGATGTATTTTGGCTAATTGGTTTGTGCAAGAGTTGGTTAGGAAATGAGAGCTGGCGTTAAAGGCAAGATAAGTGTGCAATTAATGACAACTGGGTAGGAATTAAAGAGCAGGAAAATATTACAGCGAGTCTACGTTAATAGCATGAAAATAAAACCTCTCCACTTGAGAGGCAATCTCCTCTGCTTCCTTGGTTTATATCTTGAGTCTTTTTCAATTAGCTGCAGGTCATGGAAAAACAAATAACAAATCTATCATCCATCTTTTACTTCCATTTGAAACTACAGTATGAGATTGTTTTGGGTAGAAGTAAAATCGGTCATTTTAAAAGTTTATTATGTATATAAGTGCACATAAAATATTAATTATGGTATGCCTTATAATATGCTAATACTAACAATTCCTGAGAATTACTCTGTGCCAGGTACTGTGCTGGCGTCATGGGGATTAAGTCACTCAGTCCCGACAATTTAGAAGGATGCATGGAGATAACCAATGAGGAAACCAGGACTCAAAGAAGTTAAGTAATTTATTAAAGGTCATACAGATTACTGGTGGTGAAGAAGGATTCCAACTCATGGCCTTGTGACCCGAAACCCATTCTCTTCATGGCCACTCTGTATGCCAGTCTTACCTGTTGTTATTCCTTACGCCACTTGCTTGAAACAGCAGAGAAACCTGTTAGTGGCCATATTATTATCTGATCCTTGTATAAAATTGTGCTTCTCAGGTTGGAAACTGGGGAACACAGGGAGGCACCTTGGTCTCTGAAGCCAGAGGATATTAAATGATGTCCCTTCCTAGAATGTTAAAGCTAGTTAATTGGTAATTAAAAAACAATGTGGATGGAACTAGAGTGTATTATGCTAAGCGAAGTAAGTCAGTCAGAAAAAGCGTATGATTTTACTCATATGTGGAATGTAGAAACAAAGCAGATGAATACAGGGGAAGGGAAGGAAAAATAAGCTAAAAACAGGGAGGCAACCCATAAGAAACTCTTAAATACAGAGAACAAACTGAGGGTTGCTGGAGGGGTTCTGGGTGGGGGATGGGCTAAATGGGTGATGGGCACTAAGTAAGGCACTTGGGATGAACACTTGGTGTTATATGTAAGTGACGAATTACTGGTTCTAATACTGAAACTAATGGTACACATATGTTAACTTACTTGAATTTAAATAAATACATTTTTTAAAAATGCATTTTTACATTAAAACACATGTTATAGAGAATTCATATGAATTTTTAAGGTAAAACATGATAAACACTAAAAAGAGATGTTGGGTTCAGCTGTACATTCCAGAAGAGCTAACCATCCCCAAGTTTTGGTTCATCTTTCTTTTTTTTTTTTTTTAATTTTTTTTTCAACGTTTATTTATTTTTGGGACAGAGAGAGACAGAGCATGAACGGGGGAGGGGCAGAGAGAGAGGGAGACACAGAATCGGAAACAGGCTCCAGACTCTGAGCCATCAGCCCAGAGCCTGAGGCGGGGCTCGAACTCCCGGACCGCGAGATCGTGACCTGGCTGAAGTTGGACGCTTAACGACTGCGCCACCCAGGCGCCACTGGTTCATCTTTCTAAAGACATCATCACAGCTTACCCCGCCCACCTGCCCCCTTCTTCTGGTGATTGCACTATATCATTCTATAGGGGACCACCCTCGTGTACATTTTCACTCTCAGTGACTCAGTGGTGGACCCCATTCCTGGCTCTAATGGAAGACTGTGATCCAGGGGGACCCAATTATAGGTAATTGGGAAAGAGAAATTCTTTTGTATTGACTTGAAGCTGGGAAGATGACTGCCTAGAGCTGCTCTGAGCCATCTGGCCTCTATGTGAGCAGACCTTGCCCGAGAATGACGCCAGCATGGAGCAAATCAGGGCCAAGAGATGGAGCAAGACCAAGTCCTGCTGAAATCGTTGGAGCTCTGGCCATGCTTGAGGCGAAATCCTGAACTCATTCATTATGTGAGCCAGTAAATTCTTTTTTTGTATAAATGTATTTGTGCTCTCACTTGTAATGGAAAGTATCCTAATACAATGCGCATTAATCCCTTTGATCATTACAGAAACGCCCAAGTCAAGCTTTTGGCCACAAGATGGAAGAAAAAAATCCATGGCCGCTGGTGGTGTTTCCACAATACAATACATCTGTATAGGATGGGAGAGGAAGGATCAGAACCTCAGAAAAAGGAAAGGCTCATGGAAATGAATAGCCAGGACCCTCTACCTACACAAGTACATAAATCAAGGAATGAAACAAAAATGATGTATTGAGAATATGGGCAGGATTCCCAGAATAAATAATTCTTTCTGTTCCCATAATAATGTGATGGTGGATATGCCTGGATAGGAATGACCTATGTGATGAGACAAAGAAAAGAATAAATGTAACTTAGCCAACCCTCTAAGAAAACCATTGGCCACGTTAGTGAAAAAAAGACGGATAATTAGAAATAATGCGCATATATCTTTATACATACCTGCTGTATTTTTCAAGAACCTGGGTCTAAAATTGGCTATAATTTTATTTGTTGGGCCTCCTAAACTTTGAAACTTAATACTTTTTAGCTCTACAAAAGCAGAGTGGTGTCCAACTAAGACCAAGGTCGAAGAAAGCCAAGAGCTCTCAGCTCTAGTCTCAGCTCTGCTCGTAATTACCATGTGGTCTTGGGAACCTCTTTCATCTTGAAGGTATCCCCAAGTTTGGCCCCAGTGTAATGATCTCAACTTCCTTTCCTGTAGTCAGCACACCCTCATCCCCTCTGCCAGACAAGTGTCCCTGTGCTCATGCCACCCGATACTGCCATACTGGCTGTTCTAGGTGCACCCTTCCTTTCCGCAACGATTGCAAGTCCTGCCTACACTACAAAGTCCTCCTTACTGTCACAGTTTACATTTATTTCTTCCAAGTTTTCAGAACATAGAATATCAACAAGGATATTTAAAGTGTCATCTAGTCTAATCCCACCCTCTTTCCACCAATTTGTGGCTTATGTATTTGACCGGTGCAAACTCAAAAGCCTGCAGGGACCCTGAGAAGTGCAGGATGTACGATGATGGGGTGAAGGTGTATAATTGAAAGTAACACTTGCCTGGTTACCATAACTTCTAAAATATCGCACCCACCTCTTAGCCAAACCAAACACAGCTGTAACTATTCAGACCAGCGGATCAGCACTCTAGACCCTGCCTTTCATTATCTCAGCCATGACATGGCTGATCATGAATGCTAACCAAAAATTATAGTTGTATGAAACATGGTATTTCCGCTTCCGTATTATTTCAGCTCTGTTGAAATGCCTTCTTTAGGAATCAATTAATACCTGGAGTGTTCGCTACACTAAGAAGCACTCAACTATCTCAAACCTCTGCTATTTTCCACAATCATTTCAAAGGTATTACTAGTGTTACTCCCCAAATGGAAGCCCCTTGAGATCAGGACACAAGCTGTTATGTGGCACACAAGTTGGGTTAGAGACTGATTTTTTTTTTTCACTTGACTCATGCATGCTCTACCCCTGACCATGAGAACATCTTGTTGGAAGAGAATTTCTCTGGAGGCCTATTTTAGAAAATTACAAATAAAGTAGTGAAGCAATTAAATCCAAACTGCTCACCCATAGGATGTGGGAGAGGATCTCTCATTTCATCCAGAAATCTTGATTGTGGGATGATTTTTTGTTTTGGTGTGTCTGCAAAGTAAAAAATCCTCAAGCATTCATCACCCAGCAATTATATATAAATGTTGCAATTAAATTTTCTATTTTCCCAAGCTGATAAGTGTCAGGAGAAAAAAACCACATTAAATCCACTTAGGCAAGGCAGGTTTAAAAAGAAAAAAAAAACACTTTAATGGACCAAAATTATGTCAACAACTCTCAGTTCCTGTTTGCAAGTAGAGACATCACGATTATTCCACTGGTTTTCTGATCGTTCAATGTATTGGGTTCCCTCACCTGTGCTAGACTCCAGGTCAGGTCCTTCTGCCTTGTGAGTAAACCTCAGTTAGATCAAAACAGTCCACCTGCACTGAGGATCCAGAAGTTAGAGGCCTCCAACATCCTTGCCAAGTGACCAATGAAGACATGATACTCGCTCTCTGTTGCTGAAAATGGAATGAAGAAATTTTAGGGCTTCACAAATTCCTTTCAAGAGAAACACCTGGGGGAGCCTGGGTGGCTCAGCCAGTTAAGCGTCCGACTTCGGTTCAGGTCAAGATCTCACGGTCCGTGAGTTCAAGCCCCGCCTCGGGCTCTGTGCTGACAGCTCAGAGCCTGGAGCCTGCTTCAGATTCTGTGTCTCCCTCTCTCTCTGACCCTCCCCCATTCATGCTCTGTCTCTCTCTGTCTCAAAAATAAATAAACATTAAAAAAAAATTAAAAAAAAAAAAAAAAAAGAAAGAGAAACACCCGGATCCACGCCTGGCCACTGACACTCCAGCACTCATCTACAAATGAGAGCTGAATAAGCATATAATTTCCTAACCTGATTAGGTTTTATATTTGGTAGTTTTGCAAAAGGAAGGAAAACAGAGGCAGGAAATATAGAAACTGATAACCCAATGACACTTGTTTGTGTCATTTGTTTATGTGCAACGTAAACGAGACTTGCCATTATTTTGTCAAAGGGGTATAGACGTGTTTTCGTGAGTTTACTCAATAAAAAAATAATTTTTTCTAGAATATCTTAGCTCTTGTGCATGAGCCCATTCACATAAAAAAATAAAGCTTGACATTCTCAGAGAAAATATTGACATATTTAGAGTGTTAGTAATGAAAATAATATTTATGGAGGAAGTACCACAAAGAACTTTACATTGAATTTTGCAATTAATCCTAACAATCAGTTGAAATAACTAATATTACCCTCCATTTTACAGAGGAGAAAACTGAGGCACAGACAGATGAAGTATCTCAGCCACAAGGATATAATTACTAAGTAGTGAAATAGAGGGGCACCTGGGTGGCTCAGTTGGTTAAGCGTCCAACTATTGATTTTGGCTCAGGTCATGATCTCACAGTCATGAGATCAAACCCCACATCAGGCTCTACACTGAGCATAGAGCCTGCTTGGGATTCTCCTTCTCTCTCTCTGTTGCCCTCTGCCCCTTTCCCCTGCTCTCTTTCTCTAAACTAACTAACTAACTAACTAAATAAATAAATAAATAAATAAATAAATAAATAAAATTTTAAAAAAAATAGGAGTACTGGGATATGAACTCAGGAAACCTAAGTTCAGAGAATGTAAACATTCCATATATATGTATGTATTTTTTATTTCATTTTTACTGCATCAACTGGTGCCCCAATGGCCTACTTTCATGAGACAATTGTGTTCCTAAAGTAGCAACCACTTTAAAATCACAAATCAGCATCATCCAGTATGTCTTCCAGGGGACACAACTGTTCTGTCAGATAGCACTCATTAGCAGAGCAATTAGGTCCAATACGTTTTGGAAACTTGGACATGGTTCAAACAGGCTGTTCTACTGCAGGACCCCTCAGAGCCTTTAACGCATCAGTGTGCACTGCGTTTAAAATAAAATGCAAACTCCTCAGCATTGCCTACCAGAGCCATCAAGATCTGGTTTCTACAGACCTTCCCAAAGCTGAGCCACTGAACTCATCATCTCCACCCCAGTCTGTGCCAACCACGCTCACCCACCTCTGCTTCTCCCACCAGCCAATCTCTCTGCTGCCTCAGCATCTTTCTTTGCACTTGCTGCCCCCCGCCCCCATACTCTCCCAGCTTCTTACAGAGTTCTTTCTTCTTCTCACCACTCAGGTATCAGCTGCAATATGGGCTCTTTCAGAAAGCATTTCCCACAGCCCCGTTTGAAACCCAGATGGCCCATCCCTGTTGTCTTCATCCTATTACCTCTTTTGTTTTCTTCACATACCTTGTTCATTTATCTACTTACTTGATTATCAGCCCTTTTCTAAATAAAAGGTCCTGGAGATATGAGGACACAAGGCCCAGAAGGACAAGGACGCTATTTTATTCAGTGCTGGATCCTCACTAGTTGGCACAATCCCTGACACATACGGATGCCCAGTAAATGTTTGTCAAATGAGTGAATGAATATCCAAGAAGTGGACCCAATTCATTCCATTTCCTGAACAAATCCGACACCTCACCTTTTTAATATCTATTATATCTCAGAGAGGGTTTGTGCACCACTGAACGCAGTTTGTGAAAAGCAAAACTAAGCCAAATAAAGTCTCACTATTATTTAAAATAAAGGAATATTTAAATTACCTATCTCTGGCCTACCTTAAAATAGCTGTGCTTAAAATTAATATTGTGGGGTATTTCTAATGAAATGTTTAAATGCATCTAATTAGTATAATTATGTTCCATTAGATTAATTTAAATATGTCTAGCACTTTTTATGGTTTAAAGAATACAGGATTTTCCATCCTCAAAAATACACCTCGGCCAAGTGATAGAAGCACTTGAAGTGATGCAGATTTTAGATATAAATAGACTTACTGAAATTCCTGAATTCTCCAAGAATGATATACTAAAATGCATACTGTGGGTTGAATAATTGTGTCCCCACCCAAAAAGATGATAAAGTCCTAACCCCTAATACTCATGAAAGTGATCTTTTTTGGAACTAGAATCTTTGCAGACAATCGAGTTAAGATGAGATTATTAGGGTGAACCCTGATCCAGTAAGACTGTGTCCTTATAAAAAGGGAGAATTTGGATACAAAGACAGACATGTACAGGCAGAAGATGATGTAAAGACACAGGGAGAAGATCATCTACAATTCAAGGAATACCTGAGGCTACCAGAAGCCAGGAAGGAAGCCTGGAACAGATCTTCCCTTATATCCCTTAGAAGGAAACAGCCCTACCAAAACCTTAACCTTGAATTTCTAGCCTCCAGAAACATGAGATGATAAATTTATGTTGTTGAAGCCACCCAGTTGGTGGGTCTTTGTTACGGCAATCCTAAGCAACTAACACAATAAATTAGAACTAATTATAATATATTAAGAGATTAATTAGAAAAATACCTGTTCAGGAAAAGGAAGATGGTATAGAAGGTGTCTGGGAGAGCCATCAGAGTGCCATGCAGTTCTATCCCTTATGAACCAGAGAAGGATAGAAAAAAGGAAGGAAGGTATGTTGGCTGAATAGAAGAGCCTTAGACTGCATTTCAATTCCGAGAAAGTTACACAAAACTGATGTGGAGTCCCTGAACAAAAGTTGCCCATCAGATAAGTCCCATGTCTCCCAGAAATGGGTCTGCCTTACCGTCTTTACCGTGCCCAGTCATTAGCTGGGAGCAGTCCATGGGAAGCATGGCTTTAGCACCAGTGCAGCAATAAATTTTAAGGCATGGCAGCTGGGACAGTCAGAGATCCGAGTGACACCACTGCCTCCACACTCTAGCCTTGCTGTTATCATGGAGGTCTTGCTAGAAGTTAAGCTGGAGAGATTTGGGAATCCTCCTATGAAAGTAACCAGTTACATAGTGGTTAAGAGTTTGCCATTCCAATTAGAAGACCAGATCTTCTTGTTAGTTCTGCACTGCTACTTACCAGCTCTGTGGTCTCAGGCAGCTAATGATCTCTGAACCTCAGTTTCCTCTTCTGTAAAATGAGGAATAATAATATCTAACTCAAAGGTCATTGTGAGTTTTAATCAGATAATGTAAGTGCTCATCATAGTTTCTGGCATGCTATTACCAACAAATAACATTCAATGCATGGTTTTTAACTGTTATTATCCTAAATATATTATCAATGTAGAAAACATTTTTGAGGTTTAGTTTGTGTATTTGTTTTGCCTGTCCCACACTGCTTAGCTTTAAAAAAAATAATGGAATTAGTCTTTCCTGTGGAGAACCCAAGTATTGATCAGTCCCTCACCACTTTCCCACATCTGGGATAATTGCAAATCCTAGAGAAAACCAATTAATGGGTTTCATTCCCTTGCCACCAGACAGCATGCTAATGTGTCCCTAAATGGGTCCAGTTGTGGTCATTCCCTTTACCTACATTCCCATGGTAGAGACTATTTTTACAAGGATTGCAAACTGTGGGATATGAAGTCCTAAATGTCTCTGCATGAGCTGAGTTCTTCTTGGCCCCACTACATCTATTTGTGGCATCCTCTCCCTTTTTCATTATCCTTTAGCCATATAGGCTTTCTTTCAGCTCCTGAGATGCCATAATACCTATCCCAATCAACGCCTTTGTCCAGAATGCTCTCTCCTCTTCCCTTTGCCACTTCTGCACTTGGTCATCTCATCCTCCAAAATTTGGCTTAGACATTCTTTCTTAGAGAGGACCTATATTTTCCCTGAGGTGTCTAAAGCATCACCAAGTCAACATGGCCAAACTCTAATCCATGCTCATCTCCCAAACCTGGCCCCCTAGCTCTGCAACGTTATCTAAGCTAAAATCACCATGCTTGACCTGAGAGTGATGATCATGCCTACCCTGTAGATGTAATGATTTGAGAACAGAAGATGCAAAATCCTGGCTCCAGCTTGTACTAGACTTTCTTAAGTGAGTCAGCAATCTGCTTTTCTTCTTAAGCTAGTCTGGCCAGGGTTTTTATTTCTATAGCAAAAAGAGTCCAAACTAATAAACTTATCATTATCATCATCATTATCTTCATCACCATCATTAATATATTTGTTGTTGTTGTTGTTAATATATTTGTATTTGGTGCTGGGTGGCTTAGTTGGTTAAGCAGCCAACTTTTGGTTCAGGGCATGATCTGGCTGTTCACCAGTTCAAGTTCAAGCTCCGGGTCAGCTGTGCTGACAGCTCAGAGCCTAGAGCCTGCTTTAGATTCTGTGTCTCCCTCTCTCTGCCCTTCCCCTGCTCATGCTCTGTTTCTCTCTCACTCAAAAATAAATAAACATTAAAACAATTTTTAGCTAAAAATAATTAAAAAATAAAAATATATTTGTTATTGCACATATATGGAAAAAGGAGCAAACCTACCTCTCCAGGAGGTATAAATGTGAATTCATTGACAAACAGTGGGGTAGGCTTGAGGACAATCAGAACTTCATCTAGATAAATGGGTTTAGGAGCTAGAATATCAGAGGTGAGCTTTCTTGCTCAGGTTTCGACTGCCCTTAACCTTCAGCAATGCTCATTTTTCACATTCACCAAAACCATTTCACTAAACTTTGAGTACTCCATTCATCCATCCACCCAGGTGTCACTGGGAGTGATTTAGAAAGATTACAAATCTCTGTGCCTTTCCATTGTCCTTAGAGGATAGACAAAATCGAGCCTGAGATCCCAAGGCAGCATGAACTGGGAACACTATGACCGCAAGTCTCATTTCTGTTGGGGGGATGAATATGGTGTAGGAAACCCTGGGTGGAAACCATGACCTGGGCTAAGCCTATGAGCACATTCAATTATACCAGCCACAGTGAGTGACACACTGATGGGCATGTAAATTTAGTTTGACCAGTCAGCTTGAGAATCACAGAATATTTGCTGGGAAAGCTGAGGCAAAGACTCTCTCTTTTCTGCTGGGGATAAAAGATTGTGTGTGAAAACTCAGGAACACATGAGAACCATCCTGGGACCCCAAAGTAAATCAGCCATGGGATAAAGTCAAGTCTGGAGAAAGAGGAGCAGAAATGGAGGAAAAAATACATGGCCGTCACATTGTTGTGTTACTAGATCAAGCCTCACCTGGAGCCAGATACTTCTGGACTTTTTGGTTACTGGAATCAATAAATTTCCTTTAGAGTTTAAGCCTGTATCATAGGGTTTTCTATAACTTGCAACTAAGGCATCCTAATAGATTTATTTTTATATACATATTTATTTCTGTGAGAAGAGTTAAAATTTCTCATATTCTCATGTTACCTGTGACCCCAAAGAAATATTTTAAAACTCTGAGCCAAAGAATTTCCAGGATTTCTTGCAACATTAGCATTCTGTAATCTTCCAATTGATTTTGTTTTAAATTCCAAGCTTAGCTGATAATGCATAAAGCTAGGCAATGTAAAAATATGTTTTCAAATAAAATTGGACTTTCCATTATAAAAAGAAACATTCTGGTTAGGAAAATATTTGAAAATATAAGAAAGAATAAAATAACAGAGAGACAGCCACTGTTGATATTTGGGGGATTATTTTTCTATGCATTTTTTATACATAATTTTATGGAAGTTTCCATGTGGTTCAGCTGATACCATATATACACATTTTTTGGCCTTTTATCACTTGACACTGTGACAAATATTTCTCCAGATTATTAGGAACCTTTGGTAAACACCCTTTTTAATGGCTGCATAACTTTCTACGGATCACTACAGTTTCCCTGATGTTAGACAGAATGAGGTTGTTGTTTTTGTGATCTTATTTCCCTTTTCTGAAAACAAACTCTTGCCTAAACGTAAAGGAAGGAGCGACAGTGGTGACAGTGTGTGGCAGCCAAGCTATGGGGAAATAGGAAAGGAGGCACGATCACACCAGCATTCTCCAGGTAGTCCTTTCCTCTTCTCTGAGTATCATCATCATCTTTCTCTTGCTGCAGGGTATCCTTCTCTGGTTCTGAGGCCACACTGAAGTTTTAGCCATCAGTGGTTTTCAAGGTCTGTGCCCAATCACCTGGAGAAACTGTCTCTAGATAAATCATGACTTCGATGAGCATGAGTCAGGTGCTCACCTTCAGTTCATTCAACTCTGCCAGGGTGGAGGGTAAGGGGTACAGCGTCACATTGTATAAAATGTCTGTTGGGAATCCACCACCATGGATTTGGACCTCACCCATACGGATCAGAAGAATAAGCAGAACCCAGTGGGGAAGAAAGAAAAACCAAAACAAAAAACATAAACCAGGGCTCATTAACTCATACTCTTAGAAAACACCCCCCCCAACTATTCACCATAACAGATTATAAATATAACACCACCCTCCCTATACTCCTGATCCTTAACTTCTCCATTGTTCTTTGCGCTAAACCTTAACCTTTATAGGTTTCTGAGAGTTTTCCAACAACTGAGAGTTTTCCTGCTAAGTCTCATGCAGTGCTTGGATGAGAAGTTACACTTTTCATATCCGTGGCTCTTCTTAATCATTTTATGCCCAATTTCTTCAAGGCCAGACTTAGCTGAGACTCCATGGGCTTCCTCATTGTTTATAATACAAAACCCTTCCCTCCTGGATCTGTTCTGACAAACAGCTAAAAAGTCAGCTTATTCTGGTTACTGGATTCATTAGGCTTTGATGTCTCCTGCCTGCCCCAGCTACCCTACAGGTCTGGGGACGGGGAGGTGAAGGCGGAGCAGGCAGCTCAGGTAAGAGAAAAGGAGCAAGGATTTAAGTTACTCCTCTGAGCTCCACTGTGTGCCTTGTAAACATTCACTGAGAACTCTCTGAAGTTTACACTCTTTTGAAGGGCACAGTTAATAAATGCGTATCTCTAAGGAGACATAAAAGGGCTGATGTATCCTGTTGCTTGCTGATACAATCAGTCAGTAGCTACACACATCTCACATGTGCTAACTGTTCATAGTCTGAGGGGCAATGATTGAAGAACTTTTCTTCCTTTAACAGTCGTTCCCCTTCTTTCTATCCACCCACCAATAAACCAGGACCTGTACCAGGTGGCATAAGTTGACAGAAACAGAAATATGACATAACCCAGATCCTAAAGAAGTTTGCAGTGAGCAAAAGGCTACAATAAGGTATGAAGTGTGATCTGAATGTGGACAAAAGAGGTGGTAATTCTGACTGTGAGATCAGAGAGAATCATGGAGAAAGTGAAATTTACTCAAAGTCTGTTAAAAGTGGATATGATCTAGACAAGGGGAAAAGGGAGTGGGGTGATATTCCCATAATAACACACATAAAAATGAAAGAGTATAAAATAAATAGGGCTATTCAGAGACCACTGCGTATTCGAGAAGATTCCAGCAGAAGGTGCAAATGGTCCATTTAAAGGGAAAGCTGGAAAGGCAGATTAGGGTCAGGCACTGGCAGACCCTTAAAGTTGGGCTAAGGCGTTTGAGCTTCATCTTGTAGGCAGTGGTAAAGCCATAGGAGATTTTCCAGCCTCATTCTTACTGAAACATAACTCTGGAGGTAGTTAAAAGGAAGGACTGAGTGAGGGAGGAAAGACTGGAGGTCAAGAGAACAGTTGGGAGGTTGTGCTATGTTTAGGCAAGAATGCCTACGACCCGAGTTTTGGCAGCAACAAAAGAAAGAAGAAAACTGCCGCCAAAGCTTTGCACCCACAACACGCACTTGAAATAGTTCCCTTGTTCAAGTCCTAGGAAGGAAGGATTCATGTAGGCTGGTTGTGTCTGAGAAAGAAGAGACAGAACATAAGGAAAACTAAAGGTAAAATTCATTAAAACTGTATGAGGCAGCACTCTGCTAAGGATTTCTACACATCTGTAATTCAGGTGAACATGAAAGACATAAAATCTGAACAATGCAAAGGTAAGAGAGGAAGGAGGGGGCAAGATAAACTGCACATAGTCAAGATAATATTAGATTCAAACTTCACTCTGAGTATATGGTTAGCAACTGCAAAGAAAAAAAAAATGGCAAAAAAAAAAAAAAAGCCCCGCACAACTCTTTTTCTTGCACATACAACATGTATTAGCTTCTATGCTAAAGGCTTTACATGTGTAGTCTTATTTAACCCTTCAAAGAATTCTACGAGATTTTTATTCCTCTTTTTCAAATAAGAACACTGAAATTCAGAGAAGTAAGGGCCAGGTCCAAGATCACACAGATAGTAACAGAGTGGAATTTGAACACAATCTGGCTGGACTATAGCTCAATCATGTAACCTCTATACCACACTATCTCTGAGGGACTCCAAGCCCCTACAGCATACTTTAGAGCTGAGTTCAGGCTTGGACTTAGAAGAACAACAACTTAGAGGCGCCTGGGTGGCTTAGTCGGTTGAGCGTCTGACTTTGGCTCAGGTCATGATCTCGTGGTTCGTGAGTTCAAGCCCCGCGTCGGGCTCTGTGCTGATAGCTCAGAGCCTGGATCCTGCTTTGAATTGTGTCTCCCTCTCTCTCTCTCTTTCTCCCTCTCTCTCTCTCAAAAATAAATAAACATTAAAAAAATTAAAAAAAAAAAGAACTTAGCCCTGGATAGGCTGTTAAATCTGGGGGTTGGTAGCTGGAGCCCAAATCCCCCTGAAGGCACAGGTCTAATCTAGTGCCAGGCTGCAGGAGGGAAGGAGAAAGGGAGAGTGGAAGGTGGTCAAAAGCAAGAGAAATGAGGCACAGGATGAGTAGGTTACAACCACAGGGATACACACATAGCAGAAGAGTAGAAAATTACTATTTGTGGGGTGGATGGATGGATAGATGGATGGACGGATGGATGGCTATGTTTATATATTTACTGGTTTGAAGGCCTCTCATATTGCTGGCAAATTGTCTTCCACCCACTTGTGTTACTTTCAAACTATTCTTCTCTTTACAGTATTACTTATGAAAAGTTGAAAAAAGACTTTTGGGGAACAGACTCCCATAATTACTAGAACAAAGCATTGTAGAGATTCAGAAAAAGAGAGTACCTTGCAGCCAGCCCCTGAATGCCTGGATTCTAGGTGTAGCTAAGCTAAAATCTCCTAGTTAGCTGGTGCACTAATCATTCTATCATTAAAGGGCTGCTATGGAAAAAATCAGTCTCGCAGCCTTCCAGAATGACATGTCCAGGGAAAACAGTAGTAGCCAAATACTTACATGGCTCTGTCACAAAGCTATAAATGTCATCGATGAATGCATTTCTGGTGATGCTACGTATTCTGTATGTTCTGCACTCTGAGTAAAGCTTTTCTACCTAATACTCCTTTTATTTGTTAGAAGGGAGAGGTAGAAAATAGAGTTGTGGCTCTACCACTGACTATATGATCTTAGGAAGTTGACCACCTCTCCACAATTCAGTTTTCTGAAGAAGAACAATAACAGTGCTTATATCTAGGATTATTCTGGAGATAAAGTGAAATGATACATGTTAAGTACTTACCTTGGTGCCAAGAATATGGTCATATTCCATAAATGTTAACTGCTTTATAATTATTACTGTTATCATTCGTGACCCATTTACAATGGAGAATTCTCATGACCCATCCTCCAGCAGCAAAAGCAAAGAGGCAACGTGTCCTGTTTCACAATCATTAAGATATTTCTCTTCACAAAAGAAAAAAAAAAAAAGAGGAACGGTATGTTTTCTTCCATCACTGCTTTATCTGAAATGAAGTTTTTATCAGGTATGTTATACTTGATAAATAAAATATAAAAAATAAAAGAAAATTTACCCCTCCACACAGCTATAAATTCAGGTGGGTGCTCTCAGTGTTAGCATGTTGTAGTCCTCGCAAGGTACCAAGTAGAATGGCCATCAGATAAACTGCCAGACACAGGTGGCCCAGAGGCAAGAGTGAGGAAGATTGTTCGGAGCAGATTAGAATTCCATCCCTCCAGTGGCCCATGGCTCCCCACCAGACAATACAATTGATTCTGGCATTATAATAACACTTCCTACCCTTAGCACAATACCCATGACTCAGGCTTTCTGTAGTTTTTAATGCCTTTTTCTTTTGGCTCAAGGTTATAATCCTTAGCTAAAAGAATGATGTCTCATTTCATGGCCAGTTTCTTTTGGATCTCAGAGTTTCTCAGAACTTAAGGCCAAGTAACTGATCTGGCAGAGAGACTGCTTACAGGCTGGGGATAAGATTCCAAAGTGACAGGGCTAAGATGGTAATAGAGTCAGGATTCTGGACAGGGATTTATGAGACTGTCTAAATGCGGATCAGGAAGTGAGGGTGTAGGAACAGAGATTCTTGGCAGAGTATGAACTCTAGCATATTCATTCTGGAGAGACTTCTGGGAATTTTGTTATTCCAAGTTGGCAAACTGGTAGCTTGGAAATCAAAATAAGCCCAAATGAGTTGTGTTTGATGTACATAGTCTAAGATTAATTTGAAGGAGATACGAACATTTAAAAATTGGGAAATTACAGATAAAGCTTGTATTTCTCGGCTTGCTATAAAGGATGTGAAGATTCTGATACCCCTGGGTCCAGCAGCAACGATCTGAATATCAGCTGCTCCTTCAAGGGTTCACGAGAGTCCTCATTCTCTCTGAACTCTGAACACCAGCACCTATGGAGAACTGTCACTTACCATTGAAACCATGCAATAATATTTCCTGTCAACATGCTTCTATCAAAAGTAGAATACAAGATAAACCGAGAAAGCTAATTTTTTCAAAGAAGATGAAAGGGAGCCCATTTATATCTAGACATGAGGTCAATTTCTGTTTATTTAACATCCCAACAGAGTATGTCTTTGTGGAAAGAATACAATTTCAGACAGACATCACTTGGAAATAAACCTAGCCTGCTTTGGTCATGATTTACCTATCTGGTCCTTTTTGCCATCTGAATTTGTAGCCCCGGGATAATACAACCCCATGGTTGTACAGGAGGAGAAACTGAGGCACGGAGAAGGCCTAAGACTCAGGCACACAGACTTTAGAACATCCATGACCGCTCTGGCACAAGGACGTAAACCTGTGAAAAAATGGCTCACAAGGTCAAGTAGCAGGTGCCCAGGTGAATGGTTTGTGCTGAAGAAGACAGACAGTGGATGAAGCAGGTAGCAGAACTGGGCACAGGAGCAAGAGTTGATTTAAATCCTGAAGGGAGATGCATGTTGGACACTTCATGTGGAACACTGTAAAATCCTCTTGTTGGCTACCAGTCCTATGCAGGCTTCAATCAGCTTGTGCAGGTCCTGCGCTGGGACTTGGCATTCACACATGCACAACCTAGGAGTGTAGGTGAACTGATAGTCCTTGGAATAGCCCTTGACCAAAGGGGACAGGAGCTGATTGTAAATGTGTTCCCTCTTTGTTCCCTCCAAGTATACACTTCTAAGACAACTTCATATGGCTTCTGAAAATGCCCTGCAATATCAAGTAACAGTTTCTTGTAATGGTGGCCAATTTGATGACATACCGTCTAACTTCTCTGGCTCCTCCCCCCAGTGTCTCAGTTATGGCTTCTGTAACAACAACACCGTGGACTGGGTGGCTTCAACAACATTTACTTCTCGCAGTTCCAGAGGCTGGTAAGTCCAAGAGCAGGGCGCCAGCACATATGGTGTCTAGTGAGGGCCCGCTTCTCAGTCTATAGACAGCTACCTTCTCACTGTGTCACCACATAGGGAAGAGAGAGTGTGGACAAGCACACAAGCTCTCTAGTGTCTCCCCTTCAAGGGCACCAGCGCCATTCATAACAGCTCTACCCTCATGACCTAATCACCTCCCAAAGTCCTCACCTCCAAACACCATCACATTGGGGAGTAGGCTTCAATGTATGAATTTGGGGAATACAAACATTCAGTACATAGAACCCAGCCACCCAAATCTTCATCCCTAACTAGAAACACATCACCAAATAAACAGCTCTCACAGAAACCTTTGCTTTACTTGGCTAAGATACAAGTTCAGCGGTAGTGGAAGGTAGATACTATTTCATTTAGGAAGGCAGGTGGTATTCAGGGGACAGGACTGCATATCTCCAGTGCAAGGGTTTTAGGCAAAGGAATACCTGGGAAGAATTGATTTCCTCAGTATTACATCATACGAACCCTTGTGAGCTTTAAGTAAAGGATATTAGAAATGCCCCAAGAATGCCCTGCTCAGTGGCTCAGTGCCGAGAGAAGTTGAAATACAGCTGTAAGCTTAAAAAAGCACAGGACCTAGGAAGGACGTTTGTTTTGTTTCTTTCTTGGTGTCAGCTTTCGAGTCAAAGTATTTGAGAGTTTTTCAATTGTATAAAACAGCCAAAATTTTTGGAACGCTGTCAAGATGTGTCCAAAAATTCAATGTCATTATTTGAGAAAGTTTTATAGTTTAAAGCATTTCAGATGCTATTACCTGCTTTCACCTTTCATGCTAATTTTAATAAGTAAAGTCTAGATGTAATCCTTTCGGGATTCCCAAGGTAAGAATTAGGATTATTTCCTACGGCACTTGAGTAAGAAAACATGTGTGTGCAATATGCCATTAAACAAAGATAGTTCTGGTCTAGCACTCATTCCCTGGATGAGCTTAGTCAGGAAATTGCCTTTCCCTCTGATGCTTCAGTTTTCACATGTGTAACATGAAAGACCCTACCATATTGTTGGGAGGAAATCCGCACATTTTGTAGTTCAGCCCAAGGGTGCAAATCCCTTCTTTGTGAAACCCAGAATAGTAACTAAACATTCGATTTCAGCATGAACATCCCCAGTGACTTCCACTGCATGCTTTCCAAAAGAGCCCATTCAGGTTTTAGACAGTGCTAACCTGTTCTGATGTCCAACACACCAGTTTAAAATGTTCATGAATAGAGAAAAAACACCCCGTTTGTTTGTGTGCTTACGTGCTTGTTGTTTATGTGTCTGGTTTATAGCAGGCTTGCTGCAAGGATAATTCAATATGGCAAAGGAGGTGGCACAAGTCCTAGGCTGGGTTCACCAAGAGCATTAATGATTTTCTTGCTGTCCCTGCATTGTCTCATTTTAAGTTAGCTCTGAAACTTCCTCACTGAAAGCTCTTGGATTTTGTACCTTAATTAATCCACCTGGAAGACTCAGAAACATTTTTCCCCAAATGCAACATGACTCTTCAAAGTACTGGAAGTGGCATAACCTCATTGGTGGTAGACACACACCCCAAAAATTCACCTCTGGCCCCACATGGGCTGACTCTACCTACTTCTCTGCACTTCAGTCTACCATTTCACTTCTGGCATCAGCATAGTTGGGGCTGAGTATCCGTTATTTTAATCTCACAGACTTGGCTTCAGGATACTGCTTCCAAAACTCTTTTTGGAAGCAGGTGCATAGCAGAGTTCTGACCTGGCCCTCTCCTTGACTCCTGCCTGAGAAGATTGGGCATCAGGCACCAACCAATGCTGGCATTTCTGGGTCCTCTTGGTGTGGGTGCCATCTGATTAAGCATCTGTAGGTATCAGGACCTCGCTGACATCCAGATCTTTCCTTCTGGCTGGACTTCATTGGCCAAATGTGGCCTTTCAGTTCACATCTGTCCTCCAGGCTGGCCATACGCAGGATATTCGCATTTTGGCAGACAATAAAAGCACCCCCATTACAGCTGTCTCTGTGTGGTCCTGCACATCCAAGCTCTTAATTAGCTGACTTGCCTTAGGCTCATTATTCGGAATCTTGCCCCAGAGCCCAGCAGTGCAGATTTTCCCATAGAAGTTTCACACATCTTTCATTAGTTTTATTCCTAGGTTCTTGATATTGTACTTACTCTTATAGTGGTGTCATTTCTTTTCTTTTGTTTTGTTTCTGGTGTATGGGAACTACAACTGGATTTCTACAGTAAAACCCATAACATGCTCTGTAATGATGCATATTTAGACATGAAGCTGTTGGTGTTTGAGTCACCTCCATTCTCATAGGCTAAAGTTTCGTCTTCTGGGGGCAGGAGGGACACAGTTAGAAACTGGTCGCTTTTGCTTTAGGGCCATGTAGGACTGTCCTGGGTCCACACATAGTCAATTGCGTAGAGCATAACTGTCATTTTTATTTTGTATTTTGTAGATGAATACAGAGGACTTGAAATATTTTGCTTTGCATTAACCTCACCAGAAATGAGTCCTCTCATTTTACTGATTCAATTCTTGGACCCCACTTATAACATTATGGTGTGGTGTTGTCATATATTGATTTCATTTCCAATCATCTTGCTAAATTTGTCTATTCTCTCTAATTTTCTATAGAATATAGATTTAATTTTTTGTATCAACTATAAATAAAGAAATTTTGTTTCTTCTTTTCTTTATACCTCTTTTCACCCTTATTTTATTTTATCTTTTCTCTTCTTTAAAGTCATTTATTTATAACAGATTTTCAGTAGATCAAGGACTGTTTTCATTAAAAACAAAAAAGAGTCTATTTTCTGGAAAAGCATGTTCTATTTTCAAATGAATAATATTAGGTACCCATGAAAGAAAATTATGTAATTGGTGTGCATTAAATGATGGCTTCAGAAAAGAAAGACTTCAAGACATTGTTTTCCTTAAAATTGAAGAAGGTACAAAGAAATGGAAAAACATTCCATGCTCATGGATTGGAAGAATAAATCTTGTTAAAATGTCAATACCACCCAAAGCAATCTACACATTCAATGCAATCCCAATCAAAATTGCACCAGCATTCTTCTCAAAGCTAGAACAAACAATCCTAAAATTTGTATGGAACCACAAAAGACCCTGAATAGCCAAAGTAATATTGAAGAAGAAAACCAAAGCGCGAGGCATCACAATCCCAAACTTTAGCCTCTATTACAAAGCTGTAATCATCAAGACAGTATGGTATTGGCACAAAAACAGACATATAGACCAATGGAATAGAATAGAGACCCCATAATTGGACCCACAAATGTATGGCCAACTAATCTTTGACAAAGCAGGAAAGAATATCCAATGGAAGAAAGTCTCTTTAACAAATGGTGCTAGGAGAACTGGACATGCAGAAGAATGAAACTAGACTTTCTGACACCATACACAAAAATAAACTCAAAATGGATGAAGGACCTGAATGTGAGACAGGAAAACATTAAAACCCTTGGGAAAAGGGCAGGAAAAAAAGGAAAAAGCAGGAAAAAAACCTCTCTGACCTCAGCCGCAGCAATTTCTTACTCGACACATCTATAAAGGCAAGGGAATTAAAAGCAAAAATGAACTATTGGGACCTCATCAAGGTAAAAAGCTTCTGCACCACAAAGGAAACAACAAAACTAAAAGGCAACCGACAGAATGGGGAAAGATATTTGCAAATGACATATTGGATAAAGGGCTAGTATCCAAAATCTATAAAGAACTCACCAAACTCCACACCTGAAAAACAAATAATCCACTGAAGAAATGGGCAAAGACATGAATAGACACTTTTCCAAAGAAGACATCCAGATGGCCAACAGCCACATGAAAAGATGCTCGACATCACTCCTCATCAGGGAAATACAAATCAAAACCACAATGAGATACCACCTCATGCTGGTCAGAGTGGCTAAAATGAACAAATCAGGAGACTATAGATGGTGGAGAGGATGTGGAGAAATGGGAACCCTCTTGGACTGTTGGTGGGAATGCAAACTGGTGCAGCCACTCTGGAAAACAGTGTAGAGGTTCCTCAAAAAATTAAAAATAGAACTACCCTATGACCCAGCAATAGCACTGCTAGGAATTTACCCAAGGGGTACAGGAGTGCTAACGCCTAGGGACACATGTACCCCAATGTTTATAGCAGCACTTTCAACAATAGCCAAATTATGGAAAGAGCTTAAATGTCCATCAACTGACGAATGGATAAAGAAGATGTGGTTTATATACACAATGGAATACTACTTGGCAATGAGAAAGAATGAAATCTGGCCATTTGCAGCAACGTGGATGGAACTGGAGGGTATTATGCTAAGTGAAATAAGTCATACAGAGAAAGACAAATATAATATGTTTCCACTCATATGTGGATTCTGAGAAACTTAACAGAAGATCATGGGGGAGGGGAAGGGGGAATAAAAAGTTACAAAGGGAGGGAGCCAAACCATAAGAGACTCTTAAAAACAGAGAACAAACTGAGGGTTGATGGGCGGTGGGAGAGTGAGAAAAGTGGGTGATGGGCATTGAGGAGGGCACCTGTTGGGATGAACACTGGGTGTTGTATGGAAACCAATTTGACCATAAATTATATTTTTAAAAAAAGACTTTGTTTTCTTAAAATACATACATGTAGTTTAATGTATTTTGATCATTTTAATATGATAGTGACAGGAACATAAATGCATAACATTGGCTTTCCAGATAAATAATGAGATGTGATTCTTTCAGCTTTTTGAGGTATAACTGACAAAATCATGATATGTTTAAATTGTGGTAATTTGATATATGTATACACTATCAAAAGATTCCTCCATTTAGCTAATTATTCTGTTCATCACCTCATTTTAAGTTCTATTCTCTGCAAATTTCAATTATACAATACAGCGCTATCAATTATAGTTTCCACGTCACACATTAGATCCTTAGACTTTATTCACGTCTTTTGGAGGTTAGGGGGGAAAGACTCTCAAGCAGGCTCCATGCTCAGTGTGGAGCCTGAGGCGGGGCTCAGTCCCACGACCCTGAGATCATGGCCTAAGCCAAAATCAAGAGTTGGACGCTCAACCAACTGAACCACCCAGGCTCTCCTCAGACTTTATTCATCTTGAAACTGAAAGTTTGTATCATTTTACCAACCTCTCCTTTAATCTCCCCCACCACCACCCCCCGCCCCGTGAGTCCCTGGTAACCACTTTTCTACTCTCTGTTTCTAGGAGTTTGACTTTTCTTTAGATTTATGATATAAGTGATACCATGCAATATCTGTCTTCTCTGTCTGGTTTATTTTACATAGTTTAATGCCCTCAAAGTCTATCCATGTTATTGCAAAAGACAAGATTTCCTTCTTTCTCATGGCTGAGTATATTCATATATATATGTATATATATGTGTGTGTATATATGTATATATATGTGTGTGTATATATATACACACACATATATATACATATATACATATATATATTCACATCTTCTTTATCCATTCATCTGTTGATGAAAACAGGTTGTTTCTGTATCTTGACTGTTAATAATGCTACAGTAAACATGGGAGTGCAGATCTCTCTCCAATATTCTATTTTTATTTCCTTCAGATATAGACTGAGAAGTGGGATTGCTGCATCGTAAGATAGTTCTATCTGGAGTTCATTAAAGAAGAGAAGGGTTTGGAGTGGACATTCTCATCCAATATCAAAAGGAAAGTTACAATATTTCACCATTCAATACAATGTTTGCTTTAAGTTTTTTATAGATACCCTTCATCCAATGAAAAAAGTCCATGTGTATTTTTTATTTGATATGAGTTTTCATTTTATGTGTATAATGAATTTTCCCAACACTTTTTTTGCATCTACTTAAATGACTGTACAATTAATCCTCTAATGTTCAACATAACCTAATATTCCTTGAATAAACAAAAGTTGGCTTTCATATAATATATAAATATTATCTGTAATATATATTATACATATCATAATGCTTGATTCAGCTTGCTGGTGTTTTCTTGGGATTTTTACATTTATAGTCATAGCCAAGATTAGTCTGATTCTCATAGTACATCATAAAATGAATTGGAGTGGATACTCTCTTTTCCTATATTCTAGAAGACTTGGTATAAAGCTGGAATATTTTTTATTTAACATGGATAATATTCACTAGTGGGTCTGGAGGTTTCTGTGAGGGGAGGTTTTTAAAAACTTGTTATAGGATTTTCAGATTTTCTTATATCTTCTGTGTCAGCTTAGTTTGTATTTGCCTAAGAATTTGTCTAATTATTCTGAAGTTTTGGCATAAAATTATTTTTAATACCTTCTTGTTATCTTTTAAAAATACCTGAAGACTCTGTAACAGTGTATCTTTTTTCAAATCCATGATATTGGTTATTTGTGTCCTTTCTTTTCTTGATCAGTTTTACCAGGGGTTATATTCTTCTTTTCAAAAAATCAAATTTTGGCTTTGTTGATTCTCACTGTTGTCTATGTGTTTTCAATTTCATCACCTTCTATTTTCTTCCTTCTACTTTCCTTGGATTTCACTACATATTGCATTCTCTAGTTGTGCTGTATTTCCCTCTTTTTTTGTTTCATCAGTTATAAAGAAAGGGTTGTGACACTTTGTTTAAACATAGATTTGTTCATTTCTCCTTAGAGTCTATTATTTTCTTTTTCACCCTTTTAGGGCTTTTTTTTTTTTAATTTTTTTTTTCTACGTTTATTTTATTTTTGGGACAGAGAGAGACAGAGCATGAACCGGGGGAGGGGCAGAGAGAGAGGGAGACACAGAATCGGAAACAGGCTCCAGGCTCTGAGCCATCAGCCCAGAGCCTGACGCGGGGCTCGAACTCCCGGACCGCGAGATCGTGACCTGGCTGAAGTCGGACGCCCAACCGACTGCGCCACCCAGGCGCCCCTATTATTTTTTGCTTTAGATATTTTGAGGCCATATTATTAGAAGCTTGCAAATATATCTTTTCTGTTGAATGACATCTTTTACCATTATGAAGTGACTTTATCTCTAATAACACTTTCATGCCTTAAATTCTGGTATGTCTGATATTAACATGGCCACACCAGCTTTGTTTTGACGAAGATTAACACAGTATATTATTTCCATCCCTTTGCTTTCCATTTTCTTCTGTATTCTTGTTTTAAATCTGTCTTACAAACCTTACACAGGATTTTTTAAGTGCTCACAGTTGGTTTCTATTAACTAGAGTTTCTAGTCCACTTACATTTATGTAACTAATGACATTTTTAAGTTTGATCGACTGTCTCATTTGGTGCTCTTTGCCATCCTGGTTCTGGTTGTGCTTTCTCTCCATTTTTGCCTTCTTTTGGAGTAATTACTCACTCCCTTTTTTTAAAACCCCTTTTAGTTTGGGGCATTATATCCTTGGGTTTTTTTAACGGGTACATTAGAAATTAGAACACGAATCTTTAGCTTATTAAAATCTAATATTAAACAATATCTTCATTCTTCTTCACAGACATTCAAGAAGCTTATTTACAACAATTTTGCATTTTATTATACAATTAATTCCATATTTTCTAATTTCACAAGATATTACTCTTATTTTGTACATTTCATGTATCTTTACCTCTTTATTGTTTATTTCTTCTTGCATCTCAGACTTTTCTTTATAGACCACTTTTTTTTTATTGAAGTTTTTTCCCATAGACTTTCTTTTAGTGAGGACCTGATGGGAGCAAATGCATTCCATTCTTGAATGTTTAAAAAATTTTTCCTATGTTGCTTCCATTCTTGAAAGATGCTTTCTTTTGACATAGTATTCCAGACTAGTAATTTTTAAAGTCACATTGAAGATATTATTCCACTGGCTTCTAGCTTCTGTTTTATTGCTAAAAAGGTGGCTTTCACTCTTGCATGGGGTAAGCAAACTATATCTCATGGTCAAATCCAATTCATAACCTGATTTATAAATAAATTTTTACTGTAATACATCCAGGCCCATTCATTTATGTATCACCTGTGGCTGCCCTCACACTACAATAACACATTTGAATAGTTGTGACAAACACCCTGTGGCCATCTGAGCTCAAAACACATACTTGTTAGAAAAAGTTTGCTGACCCCTAATCAAGCAGGAACTCCCTTTGAAAGTAACTTACCCTTTCTGGCTTCTTTGGAGATTTTTTTCTTTCATTTTCTCCACTTACTATAATATGCTTCTTTTTATTTATCGTGCTGGAAATTTTTTGTATATCATAAATCTGTTGATTCATATCTGTTATTGGTGCTTAAAAATTCTTAATCATTATCTCAGTTATTTATCAGTGCAATGTCCTCCATCTGGGGAGGAAATTTGAGAATGGCTTGGCT
The DNA here is from genome assembly GCF_022079265.1 of Lynx rufus. Lineage (NCBI taxonomy): Eukaryota > Metazoa > Chordata > Mammalia > Carnivora > Felidae > Lynx > Lynx rufus. The sequence goes on from NW_025814823.1 coordinate 192,159,042, forward strand.
GAGCAGTTCTGGCTTAGGCTGTCTCATAAGGCTGCTTTACACACACTCATCGGCTGTGGATATAGTTAACTGAAGGCTTGACTGGGGCTAGAGGGTTCAATTCCAAAGTGACTCATTCACATGGCTGGTCAGTTGGTGTTGGCTGTTGGCAGGAAGCCTGAGTTCTCTTTACAAGGGCCTCTCCACACATCATAATGTCCCCGTGACATGGTCGCTTACTTCCTACAGAACAAGAATCCAGAAGAAAGAACCGGGCAGAAGCTTCTCTTTAAATGAATTAGCTTTGGAAGCTACACAGAATCATTTGCCCCACATTCATTAGAAGCAAGTCATTAAATCTAGCCCACAAACAAAGAAGAGGTAAATTAAGATCCAACTAGTTAAGGAAGGGGTGTCAAAGAATATGGACATATTTCAAAACCACCACATTACCCTTTACAGTCTTTTCCTCACTCACATTTTCTCTCACTCCACTTGCTCTGGGACTCAGATTAAATATAGGTTAAGTCTCCTCACTATATTTATATCTCTTACCTTCTCTTTTGCGTTTTTTGACTCTTTTTCTCTCTATGCTACACCATTAGTAACTTCTGACCAGTTTTCCAGTTTTTTTATTCCACCACCAACTATGTCTGATCTGCTATTAACCCCACTCACTTAGTTTTAAATTTCAGTCATTTTATTTCAAAAGTAAATTTTTTTGTTAATTCAAATATACATTGATTCTAGAAGTTCTATTTGCTTCATTTTCAAATCTGCTAAATCACTTCTTATAATATCTTATTCCTTGCAAATAACTTCAATTTTTCATTATGTTTCTTTAAACATTATCAATAATGTTTTCAGATCTGTCTTTGTTAATGCCAATAACTAAAATCTTTGTGGGTTTATTTCTTCTTTCTTGCTGATTTTTATTCCTAGAACCTACTTTTTTCATATGCCTGAATCTTTAATTGTAATGAACATTGTATTTAAAAATTGTTTTGTGGGGCGCCTGGGTGGCGCAGTCGGTTAAGCGTCCGACTTCAGCCAGGTCACGATCTCGCGGTCCGTGAGTTCGAGCCCCGCGTCGGGCTCTGGGCTGATGGCTCAGAGCCTGGAGCATGTTTCCCATTCTGTGTCTCCCTCTCTCTCTGGCCCTCCCCCGTTCATGCTCTGTCGCTCTCTGTCCCAAAAATGAATAAACGTTAAAAATTGTTTTGTTCTGCCATGCATCTGAAGAAGAGGAAACAAGTCCAGGAACGTCTTCAAACAATTTCAAAGTTTGAGACTCCCTCAAAGACTCAAAAGATTCAATCTCTAACTATAACTCCTCCAAAGAGCTTTCCTAGTCTTCTCTTTCCCACACATCCTTTGTGAGTTGCAGCTGAGCATGGTCAAAGGATTGATTAGACTCTCACCTTACAAGTGCCCTGGGTTTTTATGTCCACCTTATCTCACAGAATGACCAAATAACCTCCCTGAGAAAGCACAGTAAATAGACATTAGAGTCAAGACTTAAACCAAGGTTTCTGTGTTCCCTTTATGCCATATCCGATCTCCAAAATCAATAACTGGTGATGTTAGACAGTGATGATGATGGTGTTGTTCTTTCTTCTCATTTTCCCACAACACAACCTCCAGGGACAGAGTTTACTTAACAATGTCAAGTCATGTAAGAACCTAGACATTCTGGCAAAAGACCAGCCCACAGATGCTGAAGGCAGAAATGCTGTCTTTTACTATCTGGACTGTCAATGGTCAAAAGCAAAACCTTCAACTTGAATAATCTGAAAGGTGCTAGCCACTAGTGGGAGAGCAACTGTGTATTTTCAGTGTCAGTACTGCCTCTGTTGCAGAAATTTAACAGCACTGTCTATAAAATAACAGGGTATCTTTTCATGGCACATGTCAGCAGGGCATCTGATTGATACACTGCATTGTTTTCAATCACAGTTTTATGAGACCCACATTAAATATTAAAAACTGAGCTATATATTTGGAACAGTAATTAGTCTGAAGCAGCCTCTGTGCCTTATTTCCTGTTAAAGTTTTAAAGTAAACCAAGGATGATGAATATTTAATGTACTGTACCTCATTGTCATCTGATAATAAGATTTGTTATAGGGTTATAAAATGTTATGTTAGGTTCTTACAGCACATCATTAATATTGTAAAATGTAGCTGGCTCTCAGGCAGAGCTGCCTGACCAAAAAAAAAAAAAAAAAAACAATAGAAAGATAAGTGATATCAACCATTTCCTCCAAGGGCTTAGAAGACAATCAGCCAGGAGATGAAAAGAAGTATTTGAGAGTTAGATGCTTTCACCAAACATTAAAGAGAAAAGAAGGAAGAAGACAATAAGGAAAGTAAAACAGAACAAGGGAAAGGATGGAAGGGAAAGAGGAAGAAAATAAGGAAAACAAAGGCGAAAGGTAGTGAGGAGGTTAGTTGTGAGGAACATTCAAGGATCAGACGGAAGTTTGGATGAAATGAATGATGTAGAACTCTTCCACATTTAGATTCTAGGGCCATGCTGGCTCTGAAGAGATCAGAATATTCAGCCTTCAAGACATGTCTCTTTGGCCTACAGTTTATTTTGAGCTGAAGGCAATTGAGAAAGAGCAGACAAAGGAAGAGCTCTGTGTTCTCCCCTCTAGCTGCCTAAAAGCAAGCTATAAATTTCCCTTGTGAAGGTATCCCCCTCGCCCCATACCTGAAAGAGGAGATGAACCCCTGTCATCAAAGGTAGAGATGGACTAAGAGGAGGCTGCCTAAAGAAATCTTGCTAACTTACCCTTATTATTAGTTCCCCCATATATTTCCTAGTCACCTTCCCACAATTTATCACTCTTAAATGCCCAACCCCCTTCCCTTTGTCTAGTCACATCCTTACAATTTATCTCCCTTTATTAAAATCGTGAGTCCACTAGACCAACCCATTGGAGGTGGGGTGGTGAGGGGGTTCTTTTCCCTAGAGCCCCATACACATAAAATTAAAAATAGTGACATCAATGAAAATTTTCTTTTTTCCCGCTCATCTTTCCTTTGTCAATTCAACTGGCAGTCTCCACGCACAAACCTAAGAGGGTAGAGGAAAAGTTTTTCCTCCCCTATACCTCACAATCAAAAACCTCTAGGGGCGCCTGGGTGGCGTAGTCGGTTAAGCGTCCGACTTCAGCCAGGTCACAATCTCGCGGTCCGTGGGTTCGAGCCCCGCGTCAGGCTCTGGGCTGATGGCTCAGAGCCTGGAGCCTGTTTCCGATTCTGTGTCTCCCTCTCTCTCTGCCCCTCCCCCGTTCATGCTCTGTCTCTCTCTGTCCCAAAAATAAATAAACGTTGAAAAAAAAAATTAAAAAAAAAAAAAACAAAAAAACAAAAAAAAAACCTCTACAGCTTTAGGGATCTCCTAAGACCATTTAGTCTACCTAGTGGATTCTCCCAAAGAATCCAATAACGCTCCAGAAAAATTGTCTACATTGTAAACTCTGAAAATAAAATAAGTATTATTTGGCAAAAGTCATAGTAAAACAAGATTAGAGTTTAGACACTGTTGTTTACTTAGCATCCATTCTTCTCACTCACAAAAACAGGACAAGATGTTAAAGATAGCAAGCCAATTTAAATTAGGACCACAACTTTCAAAACCATTCGTGTTAGAAGGTACTATTGGCAATCACAACAGCATACGGGTTAGGACTGTGACCTTATAAGACAGATAAATTCATGTTTGATTTCTACCATACACTAGCTTGTAACTTTCTGGGCATCACTCTCATTATCTATACAGTTTGTGCTTAATAATAACTAGGATAATGCAAGTAATACACTTAACAAAGTAACTTGATATTTTAAACACCAATATATATGAATGTGATAATGAGCGTGGTGAAGGAGGAAGAAGAGAGAAATCATCCAATTCACTCTTTTACAGAAAGATTCCTGAGGGCCAGGGAGAGATTACTTATTAAAGACAGTATAGCCCACTATTGCTGAAACTGAAGGTCAAGTCAAAATCCCTTTTTCATTTTAAGTAATAGTATATAGCTCTTATAATGTATCCATTCCAGCAATAGGTGCCAAGGGATCAATACAAAAAGAAATATAAAACATGGTCTTTAAAATCAAGGAACAAAATTTATCAAAGACTGAAGGATTAATATAAAATTTATGCCATGAATTACATTTATTTGATGAAAATATTGTAAAAATTAAATACATCTTCCAAAAGTTTATGAGACTAGGAGGAAAATCCTTATGCTATAATGAAAAACAGAAAAGTAAAAAATTAAAGTATATATAGATATAGAAGGAGAAAAAGAAAAAAGATCAGAATAAAATATGCCATAAAATAATGACAGAGATTTTCCTCTAAGCAGGGAGATTATGAGCAATTTTCTTCTTCATACTTTTTCTATACCCTCTTCATTTTCTACAAAGGCACATATTACTTTTTAGAATTATAAGAAAGGTAAGTTTTCTCTTGCCAAAGAAATATTATATGTAGTGTGAAAAGCTTCTCTTCATGATAGGAACTACAGCATATATAAAAGGTACCTACAAATAAAATTTTAAAGAAGGTTTATAAGACTCACATGAATAAAAACAATCAACCAAGTATATTATTATACTGTATTAATTCCAATAGGATTTTTTCAGAACTTGACAGAGTTCTTCTAAACTTTATCTGGAAAAATAAAAAAATACTACTATTGTTATAAACAATCATTTAACTCTTAAAAAAGAGATACTTTTTCAGAGTTCTGACTGATCAGGCTGAAACAGATTGGCAGTGTCCAGTATTGGTAGTTTTGGTGAATGTGTAAACTGTCTTTCTATAAAACAGTTTGACAATATGCATGAAAATTTCAAAGGGATATTCTCTCTGATCTTGTGATTCTCAGTGCCAGTAATTGAGGCGGATAATCACACAAGTATACAAAGAGGTTCAGAGAGGCAAAAATAAAACAAAAGACAGGTGATCTATAAATTCAATGCATTCCCAATCAAAATTTCAACATGCTTTATGCAGAAATGGAAAAGTTCATTCTAAAATTATATACAGGGGTGCCTGGGTGGCTCAGTGATTTGAGCTTCCAACTTCGGCTTGGGTCATGATCTCTCAGTCTGTGAGTTCGAGCCCCGCTTCAGGCTCTGTGCTGACAGCTCGGAGACTGGAGCCTGCTTCGGATTCTGTGTCTCCCTCTCTCCCTGCCCCTCCCCTGCTCATGCTCTGTCTCTCTCTGTCTCAAAAATAAATAAACATTAAAAAAAATTAAATGTATATAGAAATACAAATACTTTAGAATAATCAGTACAAATTTTAGCAAGAACAAAGTTGGAAGACTTGCACTATTGTATTACAAGACTTATGTGAAAGTGAAGACCACCCAAATGAGAATAAGAAAAATGTATTTATTTAGAGCTTGCTTTAGCAAGGGTGTCAGCCACCAACACTTGGATTTGGCAAAGATTCAAAAGCAGGCAAGGAAGACTGGAAAGCTTTAGAGTGGGAAAAAGGAAGGCTTTAGGTATTAGATTAGAGATTGTTGGCATGGGTTATCTGGAAGTGCATGCTTTTTTGACAAAAGTGCCCAAGACACCCAATGGGGAAATGATAAACTTTCAACAATCAGTAATGAGACAACCGTGTATCAATATAGGAGGAAAATTAACCGTTAACTGACACCATTCAAAATAATTAACTTGACAAAGATTGTAGAGCTAAAGACAAAAGCTAAAACTCTAAGATTTTTTTCAAAATAAACACTGAACAAAACCTGTCCCTTTTAGGTAGGTTAAGTTTTCCTATATAAAAGATAAAGTGCCGGGGCGCCTAGGTGGCGCAGTCGGTTAAGCGTCCGACTTCAGCCAGGTCACGATCTCGCGGTCCGTGAGTTCGAGCCCCGCGTCAGGCTCTGGGCTGATGGCTCGGAGCCTGGAGCCTGTTTCCGATTCTGTGTCTCCCTCTCTCTCTGCCCCTCCCCCGTTCATGCTCTGTCTCTCTCTGTCCCAAAAAAATAAATAAACGTTGAAAAAAAAAATTTAAAAAAAAAAAAAGATAAAGTGCCTAATCCATAAAAAGAAAAAAACAATATTTGGGGTCTTATTAAAACTTGAAAGTTTTGTTCTTTGAAATTCACCATTAAGAAAACCCACAGACTAGGAGAACATAACTCTCTCCACATTTATCAGACAAAAGTCTTGCAGCAAGAACATGGATAGAGCTCTTCTAGTTTGACAATGTGTCCAACAACTCAATAATAGATGGGCAGAGATCTGAACAAATACTCCCAAAAGAATATAATGACACACAAAAGCCAAAGACACACAAAAAAGAAGCATTACTAACAATGAAGGAAATGCAAATTAAAATCACAAGGTAGTACCCTATCACAATAGCTTATATTAAAAAGTCTGACAATACCAAGTGCTGGTGAGGAGCTATTAGCAGGAATATAAAATGGTACAACCACTTTGGATATCAGTTTGGCAGTCCCTTAAAAGTTAAACATCAGCCTCCTGTACAACCCAGACGTTCTATTCCTACATATTTACCTAAGACAAGTGAAAACACATTCACACAAAGCACTGTGCATAAATGTTCATAGCCAATGTATTTGTAATTGCTAAAATTAGAGAAAGCTAAAATATCTTTCATCAGATGAGAAAAAAAACTAAATGTGTTATTTCCATACACTGGAACATTTCTTAACAATAAAAAGGTAGCAAACAGTTGACCCAGGTAACAACACGAATGAATCTCAAATTTATTATTCTGCACAAAGGAATGCATATTAAAAAATAGTACACTAGCATTTCATTTATATAAAATTTCATTTTTATACAATTCTAGTAACAGAAAGCAGATGAGTGGTTGCCTTCAGGTGGGATATGAAAGGATAGATTCCAAAGGAAGAAAATTTCGGGGTGACAGAAATAGTATCTTAATGGTGGTGATATTTTATATCTGTCAAAATTCATCAAACTGTACATTTTAAATATGTACAGTGTGCTGCATGCGATCTATCACTAAATAAAGTTTTAAAACATGAATAACGATGGCTAGAGATATACAGAGACCCTTACATCCCTTGCATGGGGAATAAGTATATATTTTTGTATGCTATATAACGTTTATAAAAAGAACAAATTGATGCTTTCACAACAAAAACTTTTAGATTCTAAAATAACTGTGGAACTAAATAAAACCCACGTATCTCTTAGGCTATATATATAAATACTATGAAAAATCCCAGGTGAATCCTAAGACCAAAAGGAATTATCAACTAAAAAAGAAACTTTGTACTTAAACCCAGAGCACAAATTAAAACTCTACTGAGAATACATATCTGCAAAGCCTTCATCATTAAAGAAATAATGAAAATAAAGGAAATGGAATTCATCTTTGAAAAGATAAAAAAACAAAATAACACAATCACACTAGGAAGCTGAAATTCATATGAATGAAAGGACTTGATGAAAACAAAAATTTGTAGGAAAAATAAACAAGCTGACTTCAGGAAAAAATAAATTCACATGCACACATACATAAATGATTGGGAAATAAAAGAGAAACCCCACAGGAGGCACAGGAGAGATTTAAAAAAATTATAGCAAGAGACTTGTTATGAGCAAATATATGACAATAAATTTGAAAACCTAGAAGGAAGAAAGTAGCCAATATAAATTACCATGGCTGACTCAAGAAATAATATATTTGACAATGTAATGTAGAGAAACTGATGTTCCATTTCAGAGTGGGAAGGATAGGATTTTTTCAAATGGCATTGGCACAATTGACTATCTTTGGAATGAAAACAAAATTGAACCCCTAACTTACATAACATAAATCTGAAGGAAAGATAGAGCAGTGGGGGAAAAAAGAGAAAAATAGAAATGCTACAAAAGATATATAATAAGAAGGTGACTTTATGTACAATTTCATGGTAAAGCAGACTCTTATCCCAGACCAGGAAATAAGGTGTTTTAAAAAGTGTATTTAGCTATATAAAAGTTCAAATATTTACAGCAAAATATAACAAATTCCAATGCTAAGGATGAAAATTTAGTACTTCTAATATATATTTTTAAAAGTCTTTTAAACTGACAAGAAGGAAACTCCTCAAGAAGAAAATAGGTGAAGTTATGAATAGGAATTCACAGAAGGACAAATCCAAATAGCCAACAGAATATGGAAAAGGGCTTAAAATCAGTAGTCATCAGGAAAATATGAACAATATGAAAATCCAACAAAAAGTTATGATTTTATAAACATCAGATTGGAAAAGACCAACAAAACCATTGCCAGTGGGGATATGGGAAAGACAGGGTTATTCTGGCACATTTCTGGTAAAATGTGAATTGTTACTGGCTTTGTTGGAATACATTCTGCCAATAATTATTTTTTTAAAAAGTATGTATGTGTATATATATAAACACACACACACACACACACACACACACACACACACACACGTACACACCCAGCAATTCTCCTAGGAATTTATTCCATAAAAATGAAAGTCTCAGTATATGAAGATATGTATTTTAAGGATGTTTAATGCAACGCTGTTTCTAGTGGCCAAAAAAAAACCCACCAAAAACAAAACAAAAAAAAAAAAACCATATTGGATATAAATTTAATATCCATCAATTAGCAAAAGGCTAAGTTATAATAATTCATACCATGAAACAGTGTGCTGCCATGGTAAATTATCAATTAGAACTTCAACAAAAACAAAATGCAGAGAAGTATGTGTATCAGTTAAGAATGCATTTGACTACATACAAGGGAAAACCTGATGATCATGGCTTAAACGAATAGTGGTTTAAGAAATCCAGAGGCCAGCAGTTACTGGTTCTAATACAGCCACTCAAGTGTCATCAGGTACCCAGCCTCCTTTCTATCATGTCAACACTAATATTCTGCTTTTTGTCCTCCTACTAGTCCCATCATGATCCAAACTTGGAATTGTCATTTCAAGCAACATTTCCACTTCCCAAGAAGAATGAAGGGAGAAGAATTAAAACTAGCCTAACTAAATTTATCCTATTTATTAGGAACTAAAACTCTTCTAGACATCTTGCAACAGATTTTTCCTTGAGTATAGCGGACTAATACTAAGCTCTTGCCCTCCCCAGCCCCAGAGCCCTCTCCATTTCCAAGAGCAAGGACATCTGCTGTGAATTCAAAATGTAAGCATTGTAGCCTCCATTAGTACAGAAAGGACCAGGAAATGGTGTTTTATAATTTGCAAATCTTACAAAAATATATTATATTTTTGTAAACCAATGACAAAAGCTCTATGTGAATATTCCTATGTGTGTTTGTCTATGATGATACAAGCATGAAGAAAAATACACACACTTAGCTTTTAAGTGGGTTTCAAGACAGGTCATATGGAAAAGCCTTACAGAGAGGAGAATCTAAAAAACATTATTAACTATACTGTGACATATGTGTGCATTTAAATAATATATGTACTAGTAATTTTTCAATGTTCCAAGCATATCATTAGGTTAAAAATAGAAATTTCTATCACAGTACACATAATGAGGTACGATTTTTCTTTGTTAAAAAAATACCTAAGTTTGTGCCTAGAAAAATAATAGTACCCACTGTTCATTGAGTTCTTATGTGGTTCCACATACATGTATACAAGCGATAGACACCTTTCAATCCTAACAGTGCTAGAGGATAAGTAATGTTATTCCCACTTTAGAGTTGCAGAAACTAAGCCTTGGAGGAGTTCAGTGGCCTTCCCAGTGTCACCCAGTAGGTGCACGTAAGAACACAGGTAACAGTGCTGACCCCTGGGGGTGGCATAAGGGTGGGTGAGGGAGAGGGCAACAGAAGGCTTATTCGATTCCTTCTATTTACCTCAGAATATTTTCACCATTTTATGATGAGTCCGTGTTTGAAAAACAAGTTCAGATTTTTTGTTTAACTTGACCTACACCTCACCATAAAAGTGAAGAATTTTACTTTCCTTTTCTGTCCCCTTCTGATATTTAAATTTATTTCCCCTACTTATTTCTCTACATCATTTTTTCTTTACCTTTATTTTGGCCTCTTAACATTGTTCAGTCTCTTCAGTTTTTCTCTCTCATCTTCAAAGTAAGATAAATTATATCCCCTACCCCTCACACATACGCACAAATCCGAGGGAGAACAGAAACCAAGCTCTCTTGTCAAGCTTACAGAGGATTACACATGTCAGAGAAATGCATTTTGATGTGAAACAGATCTGAATGCAAAGTTCTAGAGAACTGGACCATCAAACATTATTTGAGGAGGGCAATCAGACAATATGCCTGTGGTACCATCAGTCAGAATTTATTGTCATACATGTTTAAAAGGGAACAAAACTAAGATAGAGAATGTGGATACCTTCAAAGACCCTGTATTAAACAGGGATTGGAATGCTGCACTCCAGTGTCAAATCCCACAGCAGTAGGAGAAAAATTTGGACTCAGAGAGAGAAAATCTCTTCAGCCTCTTAAGTCACTAGATCCCTGCCTCCGCTTAGCTCCTGACTTTGAGCATGTTCCAAGCTCCAGTTGGAAATGGTGATAGGGAGTGGATTAGGCACAGTTGGGCTTTTACGCTTAAACCTTGAGCATTAACGGTTCAGCAAAGCAAGGTTTTCCCATTAGAGCTACCGTACTTCCAACTATTGATAAGCTCCTAAAGTTTAATGCATCTGTAAGAAATATGCATGTGTGCTGGCCACAAACTAGAGCACACATCTTAAAGTAGAATCAGGAGTCTAGGAAAACAGCCAAGTTGAGACTGCCTTGGCTAGACAAATAGTATTTCTCATATGTTGCTGGGCTTAACAGAATAAAAGTTTTCCCAACACCAACTTATCAAATATAGTAACAATGAGACATTTAAGGGAAGGAAGAGAGATCCTTTCAATTACCTATTTTTTAAAAAGACTCCACAAAAACAAATAAACAAAAAAGCAATGTTAATATCCTCCATTGTAGGAGAAACAATAATTTCTACAAAGCATTTTCACAAAGTCTGATCATTGAACTTCAAACTCATTATTTTTGTCATAATAAATATATACAGACCTACTTATCCAAGTGGACTCTGTTTCAAAAGTCTTGTTATAACATCTTCCAAGATGGTGAGTGAGGTTTTACCCTAGATTACATCATCTACAATCATATATTTTATCTGGAAGTTTACCTGGATCTTCAAAAGACCATGGGAAGTGAGACAGATGAAAGTGGTAACACTCCATGAAATAATTATCAAAATTATGCTTGATTAGTTTAAGGGGAAATTGACCAGGATTCTCCTAAAGGATAACATTTCTCCATTGTTAGTAAATTACTCCTAGTAATTCTATTGTAGGTTCCCTCAGAGAGTCATGACTCTGGAGCAAGGGAGGGGGAGGGATTGAACATAGTGAGTCGACAGTTGAATGGAATAAGGCAAAAGTAAGTGTAACAAGCATGTTCTGAAAACAGGTAACGAGAAATGTCCTTCCTTTTTGGAAGGAAATAATAATAATAGTAATAGCTACCAATCCTTAAGCACCCATCATGGGCCCATCCCTATGTCATGCTTTCTTTGTAACACTCACATGAACAACTTCTATTGCTTCCATTTTGAATATGAGAAAACTGGTCTGGAAAAACAAACTTGTTTTGGGTCACACAACTAGCAAGTAGCAGTGGTAAAATGGAATCTCTCTTCTGTCTGATTCTGAAGTCCTCACTTTTAATCACATAAGAGAAAGAGATGCTGCTTAATAAATGTATAAAGATGAACACAATAGCAAGCTTGTAAAAGGTATGTGCATGAGTAACAAGAGAGGGGAGAGATGAGGAATGGGAAGGAAGGGGAAGAAGGGAAGACAAGGGAAGAGAAAAAACAGGGCTTACTTGCATGGTGATAGGAAGTCAATCAGGCATGATGGAGACTATGTTAATTTTCAAGCTAAGAAATCCCTACTTGTGTCCCTCAGTTGTTGAACTATTTCAGAATCCTCTTTCTACCTGTACCATATATATCATTTATGGTGTGTGTGTGTGTGTGTGTGTGTGTGTGTGTGTGTAATGCCATATATTTATCTGTCTCCACAGATAATTCAAAAACTTTGCTAATGAAAAGAAACAAGGAAAAGGAGCCTAGATGTGAGGTTCAAGTTCCAGCATATTCAAATTTGGATGGATTTTGACTTGTTAATTAAACGTACCTGGGGAATACATCTCCAGAACCCAGACCAAAGTCTGTACAATTATGATCATTTACAACTCCAGTTTTATTATGACCCACTCTATTAATTCTCTTCCAAGTAAACATGGCACTAAGCCACCATAGTCTGCCCATTCAATTCTCAGCACCCCATCAAGAGTGTGAAAGAGAAACTGTGTCCAGAGGATCTGGCAATTTAAAATCTGTGAAACCAAGACTTTCTGCAACATAATCTCTATATCAGTTGGGTCTTTATCTACAAACAACAGAACTGGTTCGGCCTGCATTAAGCAAAATAGCTTTATTGAGGCTATAGGATTACTCAACAAATTAAAAGAACTACTCCAAAGCCAATCTTAGAAGAAAAGAGGAAGCAAGGATTCAATAGGCAGGATCTCATCAACAGTCACAATGACAAAACTACAAAGAATCATCTCCCATCATCTTTTCAGTGTTTCACCATTGAATTCAATATTTAAAGTCCCCAAAGTGAGAACCAAGTTGGTCTTGTTTGGATCACACGGAGCCTTTGGCTAGGGAAGAGCAGGGCAATTTAATTGACAATTCCACCAAGAATCTACACAAAGGGGAAGAAACAATCACTGAAAAGAAAGCTAGAGAGAAAGTTTCCAAAAATGGAGAGGTGGGAAATGGATGCTGCGCAGAAGAAAAAATCCACTACGGCATCTCAGGGCTTTGATTTCCCTCAGGTTACTTCTATTGTTTATTGGTTTGAGCTGGATTCTTTCATTCATATTGTCTCTTTTTCTATCTGAGAAGACAGGAAGGGAGGGAGAAAGGGAGAAGAAAAGAACTTTCAGAAAGAAGGATGGCTTTCAAAAGTATTCAGGGCAACCATTCTGACTGAAAATAATGAGCTTGTAACACAGGCAGTTTTTAAAGACTTCTGAAATGTTAAAGCAATAACAGAAATGTTTGTTTGGGCAACTTAAAACAGCTGTCTCCTAAGAGGACCGATTTTGATGAATGTAGGGCCCTTTATTCAGCTGACACCTTGATATGCAAATCTGGGAGGAGAGACAGAGAGCAGGGAGTGTGTAATAGAAGAGAAGGTGGAGCGCCGTGAGATGAGAATGTGGAATTGGAATTCAGAAAGTACGTTCAGTTAATTACAAATCCTAGACTGCACGGGGCATGGAAACTGAGACTGCTGCTTTGGGAAAGCCATTTATGGTTTCTGTACTATGATCAAGCAGATACAGGTGATCAACAAAGCAAATCAAGATTAAAAAGCAAAATAGTAGGGCATACATGTAGAGAGTAATCTATGTGGAACTAGAGTGTGAACAAGATTAACCGAATATCTGTCATGGTATCTGATGGCCTTTCAAGTCCACTTTATGTCATTCCTAAAGAATGGATAGATTTCTAGGTCTTGGGCTCAAAGACATACCCCTCATTTCTTATAATAAATATCTCTCAAAGTGAGCCAGATGAATTGATTTCTGGCTTACTGATATTATGATAGGAGAAGATAGGATGCAGGAGGCAGAGAGGGAAAGATTAGGGCCTGAGGTCCATTGGTGGGGAAAAAACCTATTTTGGAACAATGCTGGGAGTGTCTGACCACAGCAAACCCCCGCAGGTGTAAGGTTTCTGTTAAGAATGTAACAGACCCCATCTACTCCCCCTCTGGTTTCCCCTCAGAAATTTGACAAAGGACCTAAGGACAGCCATTGACCACCCCTCATACAATGGAAATGAGCCAATCAGGAATGGACAACCCAGCACCTAGAACTATCAACCCAATAAGGGTAGAACCTAGAAGGCACAAGGAGGAAGGGAAGGGGGAGGACTGACCAGAACCTTATAAAGAAGGACCCTTGCCTATAGTCCTCGGGCATCCACTTTCGAGTGTCCCCTCTCTGTAAAGAGAGCTTTCCTACTATCTTTCATTTCTAATCTTACATTCTAACAAACTTTTGCCTGCTACTCATTTTGTGTCCACCTCTTCATTCTTTGAAGCAGTGAGACAATGAATCCCAGGTCTTGTAAAAAATCCTGCAACAATATCAAAACAATTCCAGAATAAGACAGGTACCTTAATTAACCTTAGGAAAAAAGTTCAGGGCCTGCCCCCGAAAGTTCAATGAGGAATGCCAACAAAGTATAGCCTGGAAGCCAAGAGGGAGCATTAGAAAAAAGGAGGGAACCCTGCCATGGAAGCTTCAGCATCAGAAATCATGGGGATAGAGATGCAGGCAGTGAAGTGTCAGTCCAGACCTATTTGGCAACTCAGGAAAATAACAATTATAAGCAGAGATAAACTTGCAGCTCTGATGGGCATTCCATTGCTAGTCTCACAGCCTGTGTTAGGTGAATCTTAACTTTCCTACCAGCCTCCCTCAAAGGGTGAGAGACCTAAGTGATGAGAACAGTCATCATGACTTTTCACAGCTTATGAGTGGTGAGCGATTACTGTGATTAACAAGGACACTGGGTCCATTTGCATGATGAACTTGCAATTTTGGGCAGAGAGGAATTATGGTGATTAGCTATTCAGAGTGATTAAAAGTTCACCGGGTAAGGCAAAACCTCAACTAATGAGGGAAAAGTGACAGAGAGGAGCATGCCTATTTCAAGGGGGGAGGGTGGATGCTGATACAGAGCCACTAATATGAGGACCAGGGGATAGACATCAATTGTCATTAACTTGGTTGCATTTACAATGACCCATAATACACAGAGTTTTTCTGATAAAGAAAAAGGAGGAGCAAAAGAAATAATTAACAAAAGAACATGGTCATGATTGGGGGAGGAAGGACTGAAATCTTCTTTATCCCGAGAAAATAGGTTTAACTTTAAAACATTTCCATTAACTCTACCTTGGTCAGATTCAAGGATGGTTGAATCTAAAAATACAGATGTGTAGAAACAGTGTAGAGAAGACCTAGCACAGCGGTTAAAACTTGGACTCTGGGGCAGATAAGTCAAGGTTAATCATGTTATTTTACCTACCACCTGTGACCTTATGAGGTTCACTCCAAGAAACTCTCACCACTGAGCTGCTGAAGGCTTCAATGAGAAAACACTAAGAAAGTATTTAGAAATGTGCCTAGCACATCACACTCAAGAAATATTATTATCAATAACAACAAAATGATCTTGAAAACATTTTGTCCTTGTAGTTTCAAGGAATTAACCTACTTTCATGTGCCCTAGTGAAGTCACTACCATTTGGGCACACTTGTCAAATTTACACTTGATACAATACTGGCGAAAATGTTCTATGAAATGGATGACAGAACTGAAATTCCAAATGTTCTCACCTAGCTGAGATGATAAGCCAACTTTGACATAATGAAATTGAATTCTGTAACCTATTCTAAATCAGGCATCATATTGATTACTGGACATAAAAAGATGATAAAAAGTTGTCCCTGATCCCAATAAGCTCCAAGTATAGTTAGAGAGAAAGACATATACATCAACAAAGGTAATTTTCTTATATAAGCATAGTTGTAAGGCCATATCCAGAGGAAGGGTGTGTAATCCTCCATAGGATGGGAGGGAAGAAGAAACTGAGGGGGCATCATCTCCCCTGAATTTCAGGCAGAGGAAACACAATGAACAAATAATGAAACATTAAATGGCATGGCATAGTTGAGAGGCTACAATAAAAAGAGAGAAGTCAGGAAAGAAAGGAGAAAAGAATGGGGAAATATAAGCTGGACAGACCTCAAGTGCTATGTTTAAGAGATGGAGTCTGTCTTGAATGGAGCCAGGGAGGAGTTACTAGCTTATTCATGAAACATTAGGCACTTACTATGTGCAAGACCTTTTTCTAGGCACTGAGAATATAGTGTGTAGCAGACAAAAGCCCCTGTCTCCTGGGTCTTTTTTTTTTTATGGAAAAAGGAAATAGACAATAAGCATGTAAAGAAATAAGACATTTTTATTTTCAGGTAGTAGTAAGTGTTATCAGGTACGCTACAAAAAATGTATAGTAAGGTAATGGAATAGTGATGAAGATAATCATGCTACTGAGGCCCAAGTGGTCTAGGAGTAAGCACTTCTCTGAAGAGGTTGTCATTTGAGCACTAAATAAGAAGAGGAACCAAGTCAGGGAAAGATTTGGTGGCACAATAGTCCAAGGTACAGAAAAGACAAATTCAACAACTCACTATTTAAGAGAGAAAAAGAAGCCATTGAGTTTGGAGCATGAGAAAAAAAGGAAAAAAAAAGGAAAAGAAAAAAAGGAAAAAGGAGATATAACTAGAGAAGAAATTAGGAGCTAGATATCACTGGGCAGGAGCTGTCCATGGAAACCATAGCACTAGCCACCTCTGTGGGCATTTCTAAAACTCTGTTGGGATGGGTTTTGTTATTTGCAATGACAGAAACTCTCTCCTGTCATCAAAAGGGCACAGGCCAGGACTGCTGGGCTTTCTGTACCATACAAGAAAGTCCACACATCAAAGAGCTGTCATTCATTCTATATGACTTGCTAATGTCCCAATGGAAAATTGTTTAGAGAAAATACTACTTATAATTTTCTAAGCCTAGAACCTAAAACCATTTTATATCATGACACAACTTGCTTAAATGAAGATTTAATAACTCCTAAACTCTCTAGAAACACAAATACCTTAAAAATTGAGGGAACAGTGTATTTTATTTGTCCTGAACATTACCAAGAACATTTCAGGATATAATGTCACCAAGAGCAATGCTGCTTGAAGCATTTGAATCTCTAGTCAAAACACATATGTGTATCAATCTGCATTTGTCACTCACATATTCCAGGTGACTTCCCCTATAGAGGCACGCATTTATTTTTTTATGTCTTCCACTTTAATTATGCCTATGCAGTACATATTGAAATACATATTGCATTATTTAAAAATTATTTTTCAGGGGCGCCTGGGTGGCGCAGTCGGTTAAGTGTCCTACTTCACCCAGGTCACGATCTCGCGGTCCGTGAGTTCGAGCCCCGCGTCAGGCTCTGGGCTGATGGCTCAGAGCCTGGAGCCTGTTTCCGATTCTGTGTCTCCCTCTTTCTCTGCCCCTCCCCCATTCATGCTCTGTCTCTCTCTGTCCCAAAAATAAATAAACGTTGAAAAAAAATTTAAAAAAAATTATTTTTCTAGCTTTCCTGGTGAATTATACCAAATATTTAAAATAGAACTAATATCAACGCTTCTCACGCTCCCCAAAAATATTGAGCAGGAGGCTACATTTTATGAAGCCAGGATTAGTCTGATACCAAAACCAGAAAAGATTACTACTAGAAAACAAAACTACAGGAGAATATTCCTGATGAATATAGATACAAAAATTCCCAAGCAAATGCTAGCCAACTGAATTGCATGGCACAATAAAAGGATCACGCACCATGATCATGTGAGATTTATCCCTGGGATGCAAAAATGGCTGAATATACTCAAATCAATCAATGTGATATATCACATTAATAGAATAAAAGGAGCATATGATCATCTTAATAGATACAGAAAAAGCATTTCATAAAATTCAACATTCATTCACGATAAATAACAAATTAGTCATAGGAGCATATGTTAACATAACAAAGGCCACATATGACAAGCCCACAACTAACATAATACTCAATGGTGAAAGGTTGAAAGCTTTTTTCTAAGATCAGAAACAAGACAATGTGCCCACTCTCAATTACTACTATGCTGCACTGTATGGAAGTCCCAGCTAGAGTAATCAGGCAAGAAAAAGGATAAAAGATATCAGAATTGTAAAAGAAGAAGAAAAATTTCTATTTGTGGATGACAATTATTTGATATATGGAAAATTTAAAGACAGCCAAAAAACTATTAAAGCTAATCAATGAATTTAGTAAAGTGTCATGATAAAAAAAATCAACATATGCAAATCAGGAGCATTTCTAAATACTCCTAAAATTTATATGGTACCACAAAAGACCCCAAATATCCGAAGAAATTCTGAGAAAGAACAAAGCAGGAGGCATCATACTTTCAGATTGCAAGCTATACTATAAAGCTATAGTCATCACAACAGTATGGCACTGGCATAAAAACAAATAAATCAATGGAACAAATCAAGAACCCAGAAATCTAAGAATATATGGTCAACTATATTTGACAAGTTAGCAAAGAACATTCTAGTGGAGAAAAGACAATCTGTTGACTAAATGGTATGGGGATAATTAGATATTCACATGTAAAAGTATGAAACTAGACCCCTAAATTATACCACTGACAAAAAATAACTCAAAATGGATTAAAGACTTAAATGTAAGATCAAAATCATGAAACTCCTGATTGAAAACATAGAAGTAAAGCTCCTTGGAATGGGTTTTGGTAATGATTTTTTGGATATGATATCTAAAGCACAAGCAACAAAACAGAAGATAAACAAGTGGGACTACATCAAACTAAAAAGATTATGCTCAGCAAAACAAACCATCAACACAGTGAAAAGAGCTATAGAACAGACGCAGTGTTTGCAATCCATATATCTGATAGGGGGTTAACATCCAAAATATATAAAGGACTCATATAACTCAATAGCAATAAAAACTCCCAAGTCCCACCAATTAAAAAAATAAGCAAAGAACCTGAATAGACATTTTTCCAAAGAAGATACATAAAAGGCAAAAAGGGACACAAAAAGATGCCCGACATCACTAGTCATTAAGGAAATGCAAATCAAAGCCACAATGAGATATCACTTTACACCTGTTAGAATGCCATCATCCAAAAGGGAAGAGGTAACAAATGCTAGCATGGATGTGGAGAAAAGGGAGCCCTATACACTGTTAGTGGGATTGTAAATTGGCACAGCCACTATGGAAAACAGTTTGAAGGTCCTCAAGAAATTACAAATTGAACTACCATATGACCCAGCAATTCCACTTTTAGGAACATATCCAAAGGAAATAAAAACACTAACTTGAGAAGATATTTGCACCATGTTCATAACAGTATTATCTACAATAGTCAAAACATGGAAACAACCTAAATGTCCATCAAATAAATGGATAAAAAAAGTTGTGGTATATATACAATGGAATATTATTCAGTCACAAAAAATTAGGAAATCCTACAGTTTACAGCAACTTGGGTAAACCTTGAAGCTATTTTGTTAAATGAAATAAGTCAGAGAACAATAATGTATGGTCTCACTTATAGTGGAATCTTAAAAAACAAAACCCCAAAACCATAGAAAAAGAGACGACACTTATGGTATCGAAGGCAGAAGGTGTAGGGAGGGGGAATTGGAGGAAGGTGGTCAAAAGGTGGAAACTTCCAGTTAGAAGATAGGAAAGTACTAGGGATGTGATATACAACCTGATGACTAGAGTTAACAAAGCTCTCTGATATATAAGAAAGTTGTTAAGGGCATAAACCCTAAGAGTTCTGATCACAAAGTGAAAAGTTCTTTCTTTTCTTCTTTTTATTTATCTATATGAGATTATGGATATTAGCTGAACTTATTGTGATAATCAGTTCACAATGTATGTAAATCAAACCATTATGCTGTATGCCTTAAACTTATACAGTGACGTATGCCAATTATTTGTCAATAAAACTGGGAAAAAATTTCGTTGTAATCATATAAAGTTAAGACATTAATTCTATTTTTTAAAAAAAAACTGTTATCAGATAGCTTATATTATCTGTAGATTTATTACAAGAGAGCGAAAAGGAGGATTAAAAATAATTGCTTATAAAATGGAGTCTCTGAATCTGATAGAGATGGAGACCAATGCAGGACCTCATAAGCACCGTGGATTTTAAGCCCAGTGAGAAGTTTGGAGAGTATTGAACAGAGAGTGTTGGGATCTGACTTGCAGTTTTAAAAGCTTAAATCTGCATTTGTAGAAACCTGATTATAGAAGGCAAGAAGAAAATCAGAGACAAGTGAGAAGTCTGATACAGGGGTCAAGGCAAGCAATGATGGAGGCCTAGACTAAGATGCTAAGAACAGAGTTGGTGCAAGTTCATCTCTGTCTACTTAGAACCCTTTCAGTATTTGAAGGAAATTATCATATCAATCCATACCACTTTTCCTTTTCTGCTAAATGTACCCAGACCCTTCCATTGTTTCCTTCATGACAGTTCCTAGACTTCTCTCTACCTTGTTAACATTGCTATCTTTGTTGATATCCTCTGAAAAACTTCTAGATTGGAACTATCCCTCTTAAAGTAGACTTCCAAGAATTGAGGGAAATTCTTCAAATTGGATTTGGCTGATTTTCTGGAAACTTAAACAATTGGCACATGTGACTTTTCTATCCTGTTGTCTACTACAGAGTGAGCTAGTATGTTCTGTACCTGCATTGCACTGTTTATTTACATTCAGCTTGTGATGAAATATGGCTTCCCTTCCTAACTTTGACATTCTTTGAGCCTTTACACCTGCCTTTACATTTCTAAGAATATTACCCTGATTAGTTTTGATTGCTCTCTATCCTTTACCCCTAGAAACCAATATCATATCATGAAGTGGAAATAGAAAGAGTAGCCCTCTACACATTAAAAAAAAAACTAAAAAAAATTTTTTTAAAGGAAGCACAGAACAAATTCCAGGTGAGTAGTCCAAACAGCAGGTGTTACAGTGTTTGCCACTTTTTTCATGACCTCCAAGTTGTATAGGTAGAGCTTTTCCTCAAAGTCACTTTCTCTTAGACAGCTGTGTTTGTTCTGTCACCAACCATCTCTATTTAGCAATAAAAACATCTTCCTTTAGTGTATCCAGTTGTACTTCTGCAAGATAGAGTGCTTTGTGAAGTTATGACTTCTTCATTACTGGAAGTAGATAAACAATGAGTAAATTATCTCTGTTTAAATATGTTAAACAGAAAATTCAGATTAGTAGCAACTGCAAGACTGTAGATTTACTAGGAGATACTTGGGATCCCTTCTAATTCTGAAATTCTACCAATTGCATGATTCTTATAGTCTTGTCAACTGTGCTTCCAATTACCCTACTTCTCTTACTTGGCACGTGGAAGTTAGCTCAATGAAACCTACTGTTCCAGCTATCTATTTCTGCATAACAAAGCATCCCCAAATCCCATACCATAGTGACATAAAGTAACAACCATTTTATTATGCTCATGGATTCTGCAGGTTAGGAATTGGGACAAGAAATAATACAATTGCTTTGTTTCTGCTCCCCAGTGTCTGAGCCTCTGTTGGGAAGACATACATGGCTGGGGTGACAAATAGGAGATAGCTGGGGGCTGGAATCATCTGGGAGCTTCCTCACTCATATATTTGACACCTGGACTAGGATGACACAGAAGCCAGTTTCAGCTGAAACTGTTGACCAGAGCATCGGGAGACTACTTCATGGGGCCTAGGCTTCCTCACGATATGGTGGATTAAGAGTAGTCAAAGTTCTTACATGGTTTAAGACTACAAGAGCAAGATGGAAACTACATAGTCTTTTATGACCTACCCTTGAAAGTCATCTAGCATCATTTTTTATAGGTTGGATCTACCCAGATTTAAGGAAAGGGGACATAGACCCCTCCTCTCAATGGGAAAAATGTCAAAGACTTTGCAGCTGCTTTTTAAAGCTGTCACATTTCCTATGGTGTTTATTATTAAATTTTAGATAATAACAACCAAAATCCTTTTTTTCCCTAAATTTCCTCATTCTGATTGAAGTCAAAGTTGCACCTGTGTAGCTTACAGACACTGGGGCTTCTAAGCACAATAGGGAAGAAAATAGTGAACCAAAGCTTCCAGTGGATATGACAGAGATTTTTCTGGAGCCAAGAGCACATATGCCTTTGGAGTGGAACAAAGACTGACATTCTTGACACCTGCTGCTTCCTTTATAGACCCTAGGAGCTCCAAGATTAAACTCTGCAGTACTCCAAACCCTGGGAGAAAAAGCCTTGCTCAGACTCAATTTATTGGACACTGACCTTTAATCCACTGAAATTTGTATGTGTTCTACAAGTCTCTCAATGCTCTGTTTTGGCTAATTGGTTACCTAGACATGTCCTCATCCTCACCTGGGGACTATAAACATGCCTGAGCCTGGGAGAAAAGGTACAGAGAAAGAGATGACTCTGCTTCCCACAGAGACCCATCAAGTTAAACTTCTGAGCACAAAGGAATGGAAGGAAAGCTACCTCAGCAAGGGAATTGAAATGCTAGAAGAAGCACTTCCCTCATGGCTGAGTGCACTGCTGTTCTGTGCACCAAATACCAACTAATTATTCCTTGCTGCACATCAGCAAATGCTGATCTGATTAAAATCATAAATCAGTCCTGTATTTCTATGGGAAGGGTGTGGAACTGGGTGTGTTCATTAATATGTACAACATCATCAAAGATGAAGGCTTTGGTCAAGTCATGGGCTTTCTCTACATTGAGCTCAAGATGCCAGAGTTTTGAGTTCAGAGACGTTGACCTCTCACTTTGACCAAACCTTTGAAATCAAAGACAGATTAAGTCAACATTCTCACCTTTCATAGCATAGGTCTGCTATGAGAGGATTGCCTGTAATCCTGGGCAGGCAAAAGATATGAGAATGCCATATGGTGATTGACCAGTCTTCCTGATGGTAATTAATTAGAGTTAACTAAGTCAACCAAGCACTTACCATGCAAGTGCCAAACGACTTTACATGTATTATCTAGTTTCATTCTTGTAACAATCCCATTTATGCATACAGAGACTGAGATTCAGTGAAATGAAGCAATCTATCCCAAATTATAGTGGAACTAACGGCGCCAAATTTGAGCTAACACAGTCTATGTCTAGGCCTAAGACTAAATTTAGCAACTAGGTAATACTGCATCTGCTCGTGAGTGAAACACCTTCTTGGAGCTCCCTGGGAAACCAGGAAGGGCTGGAGAAGATGATGCCTGATCTGAGTTGAGCCTTCAGGGTAAGGAGAAAATAACTAGGCAGAGAAAGGAGAAAGGGGTATTGCAGGGAGAACAATGAAGGCACAGAAACAACGTGTACAAGGGCCTGAAGGTGCTGAGAGCCAAGCTCAAGTCTCCTTAAAACCAGGGGTCATGTTTTCTTGCTCAGCATGGAAGCCCTTGGTGTCTGCCACACAACAGTCACATGAAGAACCAAGAGAGCAGAGAAATCACAAGCATGGAGTCTGGAGTCAGAATGCTAGTGTTGAGCTATAGGACTTCAAAGAGTTTGCTCCACCTCTGTGAGTTTTGTTTTTCCCATGTGTGAAAAATGGGAGATGGTAAGAGAATCAGCCTTCCAGGGTTGCTGTGAGGGAGGATGAGAAAAGATCACGTAAATAAGACACATGAATAGTCTAGTGCAGCCATAGTCAGAGCTCAAAAAACGGCCACAATGGTGATTTATTATTAAGCCCTCAGGAAGTGTCTTCTAAGGAAAAGAATGAATGATGTTGGCATGACTTATTAGAGGGTAGAGAGGATTTCAGTGTGACTATGGAGTGTGGGGAGCACATGGTGCAAAGTAAAGTTGATGCCAAACTGGACATCCTCACCTTGCCTTCCACTTTTCCTGACAGTCCATGATCTTAATGGTGATGGTGATGAGAAGAAAGGTACCACCTTGCCTTATACTGCAGTTTGCACTTTACAACATACCTACACAATCATTATTTTATTCAACTTTCAAACAAATATATGACAAACACATGATGTGTGTGCTTTGTTCCCATTTTGTACAAATCTGCAGAATCTCAGAGAGCACAAGGATCTGTAAAAAGTGAACGGGCTGATTAAGTAACAGAAAACAAAGCTCAGGTATTCTGACTCCTGGCTCTTTATCTCTCCAACATGGATAAGAGAGCTAGTGAGGACACTCAGGGATTTCCTCATTAGCAGAGAACCCATTTGAAAGGCTTGCTGGCTATTCAACAAATTTATTTTCTTTTCCTCCTGGAATATACCTTTTCTACATTCGCTATATATTTTTAAAGTATCTTTTTAAAATGTTTTTTGGTCACAAGGGCTTATCATTTTCTGTGTTTTGTTTATTTTAATAATAATCTTTCTCCCTTAAAAATCCATTCAAAATGTTTAAGTCTTTGAGGTAAAGACATTTTAACAAAAATATACCAGCCTGATCTTTAAACAACAACAA
The DNA here is from genome assembly GCF_022079265.1 of Lynx rufus. NCBI lineage: Eukaryota > Metazoa > Chordata > Mammalia > Carnivora > Felidae > Lynx > Lynx rufus. The sequence goes on from NW_025814823.1 coordinate 192,183,300, forward strand.
CAACAACAACAACAACAACAACAACAACAACAACAAATATTGAAATTCCATCAGCTTGGTGAATAGAAATCATCTCTTCTTGCTCTGTTCTGGTGAACATAAATGTATTTTATATTTTATATGTACATTTACTATATCACTCCATTTCCCTTGTAGTGAGGTATCACCATGCCACAGAGCTCTGGTCAGTGGATCGTGGGCAAAAGTAATTTGTTGCACTTTGAGGTCTGATCCAAGAGGTCTTCCTCTCTTTCCCCTTGAGCTTGCTCTCCTTGAGCAGCAACATTAGAAGTTAAAGATGGCAGATCTCCAACACAGAAGGAACTTGGATCCCTTAGTCACAGTTTTGGATGAAATTGCCAATTGCTCTAGAACACTCATTTTGGAAATTATATGAGCAAGAAATACATTTCTATTATGCCAGTCCACTGAGACTTATCTGTTTCAATAGCTAGCATTACCCAACTAAGGAGTATGAAAAAAAATTACAAACCTAGACACTATTTAAGACTATCTACAGAATTACCAGACCCTATACTTCAATGAATCTTTGCTTCTTTATTAGAATTACATCATGTCCCAATCTGAAAAGCAGGTGGTAATAAATTAGAGTTGCAAAACTATAAATCCATTTTGAGCAGGCATCCTATCTGCCTTTGCACCTCTAGTATCTCACACAAAACCAGATATGGGGTAAGTGTTCAGTAAAGGGTAATATGTAGATGGTAAAGAACCAATGTAACTCCATCATCTACAGAGATGACAGCTGACTGGGATTTGAATGATTAGATTCTCCAAAAGGAAAAGGGTAATTTCCCACAGAAGGCATCCTATGGAACAGAAGATCTACCATGACTTGCTGACAGTTAAGGTGGTAAGAGACATGATTCATGCATTCTTCAAAGCTACTTACTGAGTACTTGTTATATGTCTGGCACTATTCCAGGGAATAAGGGTACAACAAAAAAATAAAATAGATAAGGCCTCTGTTTTCATGGCTCTTACAGTTAAAGAGTAGTAGAGTTACCAAACTAGAAGATGCCTCTTTGGCATAAAGATTATTGAGAGCTGATTATTTCTGAGAAACAGCAGACACAGGAGAAACTGAAAACAGTAGAAATTACCCTTCTATAAGGGAAATTTACATTTATAAAGGACATTTCCATTTGTAAGGGTGTTTCCCTTTCTGTATCAGGAAGAAAACTATAACTCTAATTCACAAGAAACTCTTATCAATAGAGAAGGCATAGAGGTGAATCTGCATAACAACTTTATCCTTTTTCACTATGCTTTTCATGTAACCTCCATAATTGGCCTTGCCTCCATCCGCACCACCCCACCAGAATTTTCTTTTGTTTTAGGTTTGAGATGGTATTTGAACTGGTGTTTTGGGCCATCTCTGAGAGTTACTCAGTTTTTCGGGGTATCTCCCATGTACACATGGGATATACATGTTAATCAATGTATTTGTTTTCATCTTTTCAATTTGTCGTTTGTTACAAAAGTTCTCAACCAAGAACTCAGAGGGTAAAGGGAAATTATTTTTCCACCTTTACACATTCTAGTAAATTTACATATGTGTTGAAACCCTTGCACACAAACCTGGGTCCCCTAGTCAGCTAGGTGCTCAATCATCTGGGTCGATATTATAAGAATGAGTATATGCCAAGTTAGCAAAGTTATAAAGAAATACATTATGATAATAATTCACTCTCTGAAAACATAAGAACACCTGCTCTAAAGTTGTAAAGAAAGGAAATCATCAACTGAAAGCTTGAGAACAAATTAACCAGATCCATACTCAAGAAGTTAAACCACACAGGGAAAAAAAAAGCACAGCAATGAAAGTAAGTAAGTGGTAAAGATAATACTCTGCTGCTGATCTTATAATTGGTGAAGGTATCAATCCACTTTATTTCTAAACTCCTATTTTATAAAAGTTAATCATATAATTTGGCTACAGCAACAGCAGCAATGGCAGATGTGCTGTCCAACTGACCAGGTTAAGAAAAATAAAGGCAGATGGTTTTAGATTAAAGTCTGGATGGCGACACTGCCATTAGAGAATAGACGTTCTGTCACCAGGCCAAGGTTCTATTTACTTTACTCTCTAAATTATCTGCCACCTGGTGGTCCAGGGAATCATTTAGAAGCTTAGTCACGGGCAGTTAATAAAAACTTATTAATGTGGATTCAGTGATTTCATCTAACAAATATTTATTGAGGGCCTACTATGTACACATAGGCTCTAGGTGCTGGGGAATACAGCAGCTACCAAGACAGTAAGCAAATGAGACAACTAGATTTTGTTAAGTGCTATCAGGAAAATAAAACAGGTAATGGGGGCAGGTGAAAGAAAGCACTATAGAGCTGAGAGAAAGCCTCTGGGAGGAAGCCACACTTGAGACAAGAGGAAAAAAGCGATGTATTAATGTTCTATTGCTGCATAACAACAAACTGTCACAAACTTAGCAGCTTAAAACAACAAAAATGTACTATTTCACTGTTTTTGTGAATTAGGAGTTCAGGTACAGATTAGTTGAGTCCTCTGCTCGGGATCTTGCATGCTGAAGCAAAGGTGTTGGCATGAGTTGTGATCTTATCTGAGGCTTGGGGTTCTCTTTGAAGCTCACTAGTAGTCAGCAGGATTCATTTCCTTGTGGCTGTGTTGTGACCATGGTCCCTCTCTTCTTGCTAGGTGTTGGCTGGGGACCACTCTTAGTTCCTACACATGATTATACCTTGCTATGTAATTACCTTCTTTCATACATGCTTTCTATTAAGCCAACAGGAGAATGTCTCCCAAACATCTGACCTTCTTTTAAAGTGCTTACTTGATTAGGTCAGGCCCACCTAGCACTCTTTTTGATTAACTCAAGTCAACTCATTAGTAACATAATCACAGGAGTGATACAGCATCGTATTCACTGGTTCTAGTCACGGTTAAGAGGGACATGTACAGAGGCACCTGGGTGGCTAAATTGGTTAAGCATCTGACTCTTGATTTCAGCTCAGGTCACAATCTCACAGTCTGTGAGTTTGAGTCCCACATTGGGCTCACAATGACAGTGCAAAGCCTACTTGTGATTCTCTCTCTCTCTCTCTCTCTCTCTCTCTCTGCCCCCCCCACTCACATTCATTCTCTCTCTCTCAAAATAAATAATCTTAAAAAAATAAATAAGAGGAGCATGTACACTAGAAGGGGGGGAATCTTGGGGGCCTTTTAAAATTCTACCTACCACAGATGAAAACCAGCCATGCAAAATCAGGTGAAATTCTTTCCAGTCAAGATCACCAGAATGTGCACAGAACAAACTTGATATTTTCAGGAAAGATAAAGTAAGTTGGTCTACTGAAGTATGGTCGAGGCAGGGAGAAGATGAGGGAGGAGGTATCTATAGGAGCCAGACCATCTAGGGCTTTGGTGGACTTGTTAACAAGTCTGGATTCCATTCTATGTGTAAAGGGAAGCATACTAACATTAACTGAGCATGATATTAGGCTCATCAGTGGCGTAAAGATCAATGGATCCAATGTCAAGAGAAATGGGACGTATTAATTTGCTTTGGCTACCTCTCATTTTGAGAAATGAAAGCCTATGCTCTGACATCCCATTTTTTCTAGGCCCCTATTAAAAAGACTATTCAGGTGAAAGTAAAAATAAAATTAATGTAATCACTTTCTGGTGTTGGCTGACCTAATTAGAAAGGAAATTGGTCTGCTTCTTTCAAGTATCTTCTAATACTCACGAATGCACCTTTGGGTCACTTCATAAATTCTATAAATAACAATAGTTACATTAATAATATGGGGACATTTCCAGAAGCAACATACACTTTGTCCTTTGGTCAGGGGAGGATTCATAATTACTGTTTTTAGAAATTTCCAGCAATGCAGATTTTCAAAGATAATACTGAGGCAAGAGTTTATTGTTTAGAAATGCTAGCTCATCACAGTCATTTTGTTTTCTTCTTTCCAAGTTGAGGTTGAAAGGGAAATCCAAGTTGAGTTAAACAACCTATAGAAATGTCACTATGTCCTAATCAACTGAGGAGTCAGAAGTATAACTGCTTTTTTAGTTTCTTCGATTGAAAGTACTAGCAGGATTTATGTGAGGCTTCCCTTTGAGACTATGATTAGTACAACAGAAAAAATTTTTAAGAAATGATAGAACTTAGAATGTAAAACTTGATGACCCAATGAGGACCATTATATAACTCCCACTTTTTGTTGTTGTTGTGTGTACTCTTTAGTGTAATTTCCTAAGTCTCATTTGGACCAAGATTTGGATTATCAATAAAATAAGGCAGTATAAGATCCTCCTTTCTCAACATCCTTGTATTGTTTCCATGACTGAGCCCTCAAATTGTAAAGATCATATTACATTATTTTCCTCTCAGGAAATAAGAGAAATTTATTCAGTGAAGCAATCTAAAAATAACTCATTGGAGAGCCAGTGGCTTCCATGGTTACCAAAAGACCCTGTTGATTCTTTGCTCTAACAGGCAAGCACAATTGGGGAATCATTTGAATTGAAAACAACGCATACCCAAAATAGCATGAAGGACCCTAGAACAGGACTGTGGAGCCCTACATTCTGGTATGTGCAATCTTCTCCTTCACAGCCTCATAAAAAAGCACATGCCAGGAAGAAAGGAATATACTTCTGAAAACGAAATGAAACTTGACCCTAAATCAATCTCTTGATTCTGGGAATCCCTGCCGTGCTGTTAATGCTCTGACAATGCCCCACAAGGTTCATGACATACATTTCAAAATACTACTTTTACAAATAACAACTGATTATATATTTAATTTCTACTAAGGGCATCAAAGGAAAGTTAGATTTTTTCCTTTAAGTAAAATTATATCACATGACTTTACATGAAAGTTACACATAATGTGTGTAACATAATGTCATCTTATGATGGTTGGGATAATGGGAATGGAATAATGTGTATTGCATATGTATATACATATATATGTTTGAAAAATACATGCTCATATATTTATACATTTATGGATTCCTTCATACATATGAAGTCTTCTAAGATTCTGATACCCCATTCCAACTGTTTCCAGAAGCAGGGATCTAAGAAAAATCTATTTTTTTTAATATTTTTAACGTTTATTTATTTTTGAGACAGAGAGAGACAGAGCATGAATGGGGGAGGGGCAGAGAGAGAGGGAGACACAGAATCCGAAGCAGGCTCCAGGCTCTGAGCCATCAGCCCAGAGCCCAGAGCCCGGTGCGGGACTCAAAACTCACGGACCGCGAGATCGTGACCTGAGTTGAAGTCGGATGCTTAACCGACTGAGCCACCCAGGCTCCCCGAAAAATCTATTTTTGAAAAAAGAATTTCATATTTTCATCATAGAGTCCAAGGTCTAGCATACTTTAAACATGTTTATTGAAATTTGAAAAAAGCACACAACAAAATACATTAGAATTTCCTAACACATTAACTAAACTGAGTAGAGTACCAAAGATATAAATTTAATTCATTATTCACCAACCATTTAGAATGGAGGTATAGACATTTAGATAGGACATAAATTGATTCAAAAAATATTTAATTAGCTTCAATATTTTTTGCACCAAAGGTGGTCTTACATTTAGCAATATCCAGCATGCATCTGCCATGTGCTAACCAGTATTAGAAGTATAAGGCTGTGACTATGAGCAACATGTACAATGAAGCTTATATTCTAATAGGAAAGAAGGAGAAAACCAAGATGATTCCAGACTCTAACCAGTTTGTAACAATTAAGGTTTGAAGTGGTTTGATAGAAAGTGGGTCAAAAGTAGATGGAAGGTTACATAGTGTGATCAGGAAGTCTTCTCTAAGGAAATTGTGAGCTCTGACTTACAGTAAGTAGGAGAAGACAGCCATGAAGAGACTCGTGTGGAGAGTACATGGGGGAGAGAAAACAACAAATGCAAAGACTTGGAGGGAACAAAGATCCAGGCTTGACAGAGAAACAGGAAGTAAGCCAGGGTGCTTAGAGCAGAAAAAAAAAAAAAAAAAAAAAAGAAAAAACAAAAACAAAAACCAAAAAACAAGCAATGCAGGATGAGTTGCAAAGGAGGTCTGAATGGGTGATAGTAAGGAGCTTAGATTTCACTCTAAGTCACTAGGGAAAGCCATTAGAATTTAAACAAAGCAGTAATAGGCTCAGAAATGAATTTTTAAAAGATGACTCTGATTGCATGGACAAAGGACTGTATAAACCAAGAGAATGAGCAAGGTGACTACTTAGGGGGTCTTTGCAGTAATCGAGTGGGACATGATGTTGGCTTGGCAAGGGTGATGGCAGAGAGTGAAGAAACACAAAGGATGTTCCTAACATATTAATGTAGGACAGGCTGGAAAATGGTAAGCCTAAAGTCTTCTATTTTCAGATATGTGGGTATGAGTTAAGATGTATCCTATTTATGAGTGGGCTGTATTCTAAAAGCTTGTTTATCATTAATCTCAATCTCAAGCCACATTTTCCCACAGGTACAGTATTAGTATCTGCTGTTGATTCATTTTAAACGATGAATCAGTCTAATATTTATACTGGTGATGGGCAGAAAACCCACAAAGTTCTGCCTTTTTCCCATTATCTGACCTAATCTCCAAGAAGAATGGCTTCAAATCATCACATGCTGCCTAATGGATTTTTAATGTTTTTTTTTTGTCTTTTTTTCTGTTGCCCAACTATTTATTTAAAATATCAATTTTATCCCCTATATTTCTCTAATAGAAAATAATCCTGGTAATATATAATATTAAGGTATTTAGGCTCTCCAAAAAGGAATATTGAACTGTTTAATGGTCTTATAAATCTTGGTTTACCAAGGATCTATCCCCAGAGTAGAAGGTACCAGAAACCTTTACTTGCAAAAGGGTAGCATCTGAGAAGAAGTTAGGGGGAAAAAGATATTTGGACTCACAAAACTTAGGAAATGATTCCTTCTCTGAAAGAGTGTAACAGGACATGATATTCACAATGAGACTGGTGAAATCTCTTAAGACAATATTTCTCAAGCTTAAAGGTTCAGGAACTTCCAATTTGGGCTATGGTGGACTAGAGGGAATGGATTTACTCTCTTGACTTAAACCATAAATATAGACAAAATATATCAGCCAACAATATTAAGACATTAAACAGGCAGCCCAGTTGAGAAAAAAAAGTTGAGAATTTGGGAAGCCACAGTGCTGAGAATTTGCCAGAGTAACTAGAGAGGAGAAGGCTGCACAAAGAACTCCAGAGATCTGCACAGGTTTTCACTCAAGTCTTCAGCTGAGTGCTGATTAGAGCATACATTTAAGAAAACTACCAGATCCTGAAGAAAGGAAACAGAATAATCCCTGGAGCTCATAGAGACTGGGTCATAGTTTATGTTGCCACCAGCCAGAATGGGAAAAACCTTGTAATCATGGGGAATCAGAGTTCTCAGAAGGGCATTGACTCTGAAGATGTAGAACAAAATTAGCCCTCAACTAAAAGATACTCTGGTCCCACCCTGAAAAGTTTATTAAAAACAAGCCTTAAATGGTCAGACTATTTCTAAATAAATTGTGTCTCAAAACAAAGTGCATTAATATTTAAAGAAATACAAAATTTATACCAACAAGGTAAAACCCACAGGTAGACAAGTAAGCAGCAAAATAGAACATATAATGAGAAAAAGAATCAACTAATAGATATAAACTCAGAAGTTACACAGATGTTGGAACTAGCAAATAAGGACATTTAAAAAGTTATTATAAATCTCTTCCATATGTTGTAGAAGGAAGAAGAAAGCATAAGCATGTTAAAGACACATGGAATATGTACCTTTTTAAAATAGATTCAAGTTGAGGGACACCTGGATGGCTCAGTCAGTTGGGTATCCAACTCTAGGTTTTGGCTCAGGTCATGATCTCATGGTTTATGAGTTCAAGCCCCACATTGGGCTCCAGGCTTGGGATTCTCTCTCAGAAATAAATAAACTTGAAAAAAGATTCAAGTTTAAACTTCTAAAGATATAAAATGCAGTGACTGAGATGAAAAATATACGTAATAGGATTAACAATGGATTAGATAATGTTGAAGAAAACATTAGTGATTTTGAAGACATAGAAATGAAATGTATCCAAAATAAAACCCAGGGTAAAAATGAAACAGCATCAGTGAGCTGTAGAAAAACTATACTCTGTCTCTCTCTGTCCCAAAAATAAATAAACATTGAAAAAAAAGAAAAAAAAAAGAAAAACTATACAAGCTTAACACACATATAATTGAGGTTCTTGAAGGAGAGGAGAAAGATGTGGAAAGAATATTTGTTGAAATAAGAGCTGAAACATTTCCAAATGTGTTAATCCCAAAAGCCCAATGAATTCCAAGCTCAAGAAAATGGAAAGGTAACTATACCAAGGTACTTCATAATCAAATTGCTTAAAATAAGTGATAAAGAACAAATCTTTAAAAAGTCATAAAGAAATTTCATTGTGAATACTAATTACTTGCTCATTCGTTAATGCAGATTCTGACTCAGTAGGTATGGGTGGGATCTGAGATTCTGCATTTCTTAAAAATTCTAACAAGTTGATTCCAATGCTGCTAGTATAATAACCACACTTTTGAGAAGCATATTTCTAAGATTCCAATGCTTAAACTATTTTGTTTTTCTAAGTTAATCCAAGGTAACCAAAAGACTCACAACTGAAAGAGATAGGATAGATCCAAGGAAGCATAAAAATGTCTGGGGATCCAGCCAGTTTCATACCAGTTATACATTAGAGAACTACATCAAGATCTAGCCTTTTATTTATTTTTTTTTTAATTTTTTTTTTCAACGTTTATTTATTTTTGGGACAGAGAGAGACAGAGCATGAACGGGGGAGGGGCAGAGAGAGAGGGAGACACAGAATCGGAAACAGGCTCCAGGCTCGGAGCCATCAGCCCAGAGCCTGACGTGGGGCTCGAACTCCCGGACCGCGAGATCGTGACCTGGCTGAAGTCGGACGCTTAACCGACTGCGCCACCCAGGCGCCCCAAGATCTAGCCTTTTAAAATTTACCTTAAATTCCTGTTGCCAAGTATAGAAGGTGTTTTTTGTTTGCTGTTTGTTTCTTTGGCTGTTTAACAACCATTTCTTCTTGTTTGGTGATTTTATTCTGATTTCTTTTTGAAGCTTACCCCCTTATCCACTCCCAGATTTGTGCTTTGAGTGGAGATTCCCTACAAACTCCTAGGATAGAACCTATAGTCCAGTACTAGCTAATTAACACACTGTATTTCAAAAGGGAGATTGCTCTTCTACTTGAACTCAGAAGAACACAGGCTAGATCTACTAAAATTAGCTTGCCTCCTTTGGACAAGGGAGTAAGGATGAGTCCAAACAGAAGAAGCAGAGCCAAGAGGAGAGAGAAAAATTAGAGTCTAGAGTGTCATGCTAATCTTAAATCATGACATTACTGAAATTAGACAAATTCCTGGGCTCTTCAGGTACATAAGACAATAAATAGTCCCCTTTTTTTTAAAGCAAGTTTTACTAATATTCTCATTTTATTATACAGAAAGAGCGCTAAGAGAAACAAGAAGCATAAGTTAAATAAGCTTCTGTGACCTAGGCCAGGAATCTAATAAAAATTTATAGCATAATTTCTATTAATGATCACAGGTTTCAAATCAGATCTCAGAATACTTGGAGACTTCTCTCTCCCACTTGCTGTTATGACATTTGTGAATACAGGAAGAATTAGATTCTGCCTGGGTGGGTCAGAGTGGTTTGTCAAAGAGTCCCTAAAATTGTGCATCTAGTCCGAAATTCAGTAATTCATGTCTCAGAATATTCCTAAAAGTAAATATCAAAATAAATCTGCTGAATAAAGTGAAATAGAAGGATAAACACTATGTACATAAACATCTTCACTTAGAATGAGGCCACTCATTAACCAAGACAATGGGTAGCTGATTTGTGCTTACCTTCTTTCTTTTGTTAATAGGAAAAAATTTATACTGAAATGAAATTGGAGTTCTAGATATAGTCAGGAAAAAAACCATTTAATTAAACATATGCATTACTGCTAACAAGACCATAGGATACATACAATGGAAGGAGTGTTCAGGAAAGTTATTTTTCCACACTCTGGGCCTCAAGTTCCATATATTAGGCCAGAGACTAGGCTAGATCATCTTTCCTTTTAGTTCTAAGTTTCTATGATTCTGTTGAGAAATAATAGCTAATTAACTTTACAAAGGCCTGAAACAATTGAGACCTAATATGAATCATAAAGCTGAATAGTTTAGCATGAGGCAAATTCAAACAAATAAAAAATATTTTAATTTGTTGACAACTACATCCCATGCTAGGCTTCTGACCATCCAAAAAGCATGCTGTTCACACAATCACTTCCTTGTTACTCCAATATATTAGAAAGCTTCGGAAAACATTTGGCTAAAGTCTGGATTTCTGTTAGAATAGAGACATTTCTGGGGTCTTCTGAGAAAGACCCTCAAAGAAAGAAAGGTAAAAATGGTACTCCAAGGATGTTGGCCTTTGGTGATATCTAAAAACAAGGAAAGACAAGACTCCAAGTAGAGATAGCAACAGAAACCTCTCTACTTGCTTTGTTTACTATGTGGTTTACCACTGAGATGGGAGGGGTGGTCTTTAAGGAGACTGGTGAAAGAAATATAAAGTTATGACTTACAAAATTTTTATTTAAGTACCTCTCTCTAAGTCACGCTTATAACTGAATATTACCTAGTTCCCTGACATGGTGAGCACCAGTTTACTCAATAATAAAATAGCTCATCTTTGCTGGTTTCTACCTTCTTTTCAGTAATCCTGAACACTAAAGGTCCAAAATGACTAGAAAGTAGGTCTTGGTCATTGTAAAGATATAGCTGCTTTAAAATAAAACCAAATGTGTGCCTTTTAAACAAAGCATATTTTTAATTCTGGTTCCCACAAATCAATCCTGGAATCCAGTAGTATTCTACAGAATTTATAAGCAAAATATATATATATATATATATATATATATATATATATATATATATATATAAAATTCCTTCTTGTATTCCTAAGCAATAGCTCTCCTGAGGAAACACATTGCCAAGATTCTGAAGAGCCATTGTTGTCCATGTTTCTTATTCATTCCAGACTCCCTTTCTCTTGGTTTCTGGAGTCAGAGCCTGGCTTCTCTCTTTTCCCTCACAAACAAAGAAAAGATGCACTGAGGCCAGAGTGACCAGTGTTCTGACAATTTGGGCATACACCGTGAAGCTTTCCAGAACTTAAAAAAAATTGTGAAAGGGCAATCAAATCTCCACCACTACCCAAACTCAATCAATAGTAAGCCATGGGAGATGGATTAGTGGATCAAACACCTGTCTATAGCTTTCGGACTTTCTAGAATCATGGGAGATAATCACAGTGTTACATGTTCCTTAGGCAAATAAACACAACCCCCAGGAGTTGACACTGAGGGCTCTTCTGGTGGAGACCACAAAAATCCAATCTTGCCTCATCTAACAGCAAGCTGCGTAACAAACATGCTATCTTAAGCCTCCAAACAATATAGATTTATTACTGCTTGAATCCTATGGACCAAACCTTTAATCCTCCATCAGGTAATCCCAGTTTTCACAAATGATGTGGTTCCATTTTGTATACACTCAGAGGATTTCCTGTCAGTAGCTCTGAGATTCTTCCTGTTAAGGAGGACAGGGCGGTATCTTATTTAGTGCTAGAGATGCTGCTTCTCCTCATTTGTATTTTGTATATGTGTGTGTAGTTGGGATGGAGCTATTATCTCATTCATTCTTTTATTCATTCCACAAAGGTACTTGGAGACTTACTGTGTGTCAGGTACATGTGGGACATGGAGATGCATGGGTGACTATGGCAGTCACCTGTCTCTGTACTCAGGGAACTTACAGATCAAGGTGGAAGAGGAGGGTAAGTAACTCAATAAGCAACTCAACAAACAGTGATAAAGAGAATGAGAGGAGTAATGGCAGGGAGTAATAAGAGCTTATACAGGCACACCCTACCAGGTTTGGGAAAGTTGGAATGATTTCCCAAAGAAGGGGGCATCTGAACAAAAACCTGAAGGGTAGGAGGAGCTGAACAGGAGATAATGAAAGAGAAGATTTTACAGGCAAAAAGAATAATAGTATGTGCAAAGTCCAAGAGGAAGAAATAACATAGTACAATGGGAAACTGCAAATAGCTCAGTCTGGATAGGGGAAGGAATGTGAGACTGGGGTATAGAAAGAGATGTGGCTTGAGAAGCCATAGGACCCAGAACATAATGAACCTCTGGAGCACATTGAGGAGATGACCTTTATTCTTAAGAAAAATTTCTTTACAATCACCCTTAAGAACAGAGGAAATATATCTGGCTTAGTTAATGCAAACACAATCCATTCAGTCAGGGAATTAAGGACCCTGTGCTAAGGATCAGCACAATATTGTGTATAAACAGAAAATATGTGGAGGAGACTGGACTACAGAAGCTTCATAAGCTTTTGTCCCAAGGATAAAATGAGCCAGGAGCAGAGGTGACATCTAGTCTCTCAGTGCTGTGGTCTTGGAGGGCAGATACTACACATGCCCCACCGTTGGTGCCTTAATCATGAGCCTCCAACATCACCCCACCTCTGCCTGATTACAATAGGAAGAGGTACATGCAAATGAAGTCAACAGGAATGATGGGCATGGCTCACTCCTCATTGAGTGAGGCTTTCTGTAAGAATATGGAAAGGGATTGATGTTACAACAAAGAAAGAACAAGATAACGAGGAGAATGGATCTGCGATTGAACGTGGGTTCTGCATACCTGTGGTCTTCCCTAATAGCCATGCTGTAGCTCATAAAACAATGTTTCAGCCTCCACGTTGCCTCAAGGCAGGAAATCACAGAGGAATCAGATGAGTCAGTTTACAGTAGGTAATGTAATGTCTCAGTTTTACAGGTGAAGAAGCCTAGGATGAATTAACCTGTTCAAGTTATGTAGCTAATAAATAAGGTCTGGAGTCAGGATTCCAACCCCGAGATGTTTGAATGCCAAGCACATGCTCTCACCCATTACAGTGTATCACAGATAATCTTTTTCCAGTAAACACAAAACAGTGCACAGGTGATCTGTACAAGGGTCACCTCCTTGAAAGTATGTACAAGCAAGCTGCAGATGACCACTCTTGAAGCATAGCCTTTATTAATGCTAATTGAGATATGGCACAAACCATATTAGATTATGTCTTGCTCCTCTGCTACTTAGAATAAACTCAAATTCCCAACCATAGCCTACCATTTGCTCTCAGCACCTGGCCTCACTTGCATCTCCAACCTTATTTTATACCCTCTCCCCGACTCCAGATACACTAGCTTCATCCTAGAACTTTTCACACTAGGGTCTCAAACATGCAGGGCACTGCCTGGAGAGCACTTCTGTACTTCACCTGGCTCACTCCTCCTCCTTTTTCCAGGCCTATGCTAGAAAGACCATCTCCTCAGAAAAGCCTGCAGTGACCACCCTGACCTGCATCCACCATTATTCTTGAACACTGTCCCAATAGCTCCATGATATCCATCCCAATTACACTATATTTTGTATTATTTCTTTGACTCCCATTCTACACTGCAGGCTTTAGAAGGACAGCATCCATATGTTTCTATCCATGCCAAGAACAATATTCAGAACATAGCAAGGGCTAAATATTTTTTGAATGGATAATGAATTTTTGAGTGAAATGGATTCATGTGATGAATCCCTTATACAGCCTTATACAATTGCAAAATCCAGTATTCAAACCTTCCCAGACTTCTCTTGTCACAAGAATATTTATTCTCTGCATATACCACAGACTATTCCCTGCTAGAATCACTGGACACCATTGACCATGAGCTCAGGGCTGAGTCAGCAAATGTCACCCAGAGTACATACTTTTATCTTAGGGCTGCAGGAAACCAAAAATCCCAATCCTCTCACACCTACTTGCCAATAAACACGATAAAGATGAAATCTCTCAGAGCTCTGGGAGATGATGTTCCAAACTGCTGCTATTTGGATTGGCTACAGGTAACCCCATGAAAGAAACGGACTCCGGTTCCTGAAGTAGCTACAATAAACATTATCTGTGTGCAATGAAGGGAATATTGACTGAAAGGGATGAATCTTTTGTTGAGAGTAAAATTGATTCTCTAAAAAATAAACAGTTATTGGCAGAGAGCCTGCTGGTGGCTTATTTGAAAAGGAATTTTACAAAATTATTTTTAACAAAGAGCTCTACTTTCTTAGGGTGAATGTGACTAAAGTTAGTGGAAAATGATAGAAAACCTTAATATGCATTTAAGCCAAAACCAAGATGGATATTCTTAGTCAAAAAGTATGTGTAACTAATGCTTGGGGTTCTATAGGTCTATAGAGTTAGGTTAGTCTTTCAAAATACAAAGAACTTCAACCTGTAGGCATAGGTAGGAGTGAACTGGTTGCTACCTGGGATGCACTGATGGAAGTGGGGTATGAAACCTCAGGTACATGAGAAAATCTACTACAACCTGAACCACTAACCCCCAACTCAGGATTTGGAATTGATGTTGCCCCAAGCTATGGGATAGAACCTGGAGGCAAAACCTCTTGAAGGCAACCCCTTCTTCAGTCACCCCTTGTGCTAAGAACATTTCCGTATACAGGATAGATGCCAAACAAGGTGTGCAATGGGTGGATGAATAAATGTGCTGTGATATGAACATTAAAGCCTGATGATACAGAGAATTGGTGCTGTTTTTTTTCTTCCTATGCAAAGGTAATTTCTGGATTTTGAAAAAGTACTGCCATAACTATATACAGTACACATTTACAAAAGAATAGTGCTATCACAATTCATAGAACATTCTTAATATTTGTAATTTTTTTCAGTTTATTCATTTTTGAGAGAGAGAGAGAGAGAGAGAGAGAGAACACTAGCGAGGAAGGGGCAGAGAGAGAGAGGGAGACACAGAATACAAAGCAGGCTCCAGGCTCTGAGCTGTCAGTGCAGAGCCCAACCCAGGGATTGAATCCATAAACCGTTGAGTTCATGAAGTCGAACACTTAACCAACCAACTGAGCCACTCAGGCGCCCCTACAGAGCATTTTTAAAGACCTTTAGATAGGTTAGAACTGAAAAAGCCTCAGGTTCCCTTTGAGTTGGAAGAATGGGGCAGGTGACAGATGACAACAGAGGAGAGCTGTCATTCTCTCCTCTTGAGAACCCATTAGAAGGCTTTCATCAGACGATTACCACTGGAGAATTTTAAGAAAGTCTTCTCAGCTGAAATTTATAAAGTATTACTATTTTGTATTCAAAGCACATTTACACATATTGTTTTCTTTTAAGTTTATTAAGTTATTTCTGACCTATAAAAATGAGAATTCCTACCTTGCAGGACAATTTTGAAAAGAAAGCAGTATAATGTTTGTACAAGAGTTGGCTTTTTGCCTGGCCTATAGAAAGCACGCAATAAATGGTGGCTTCTATTATCATGACTCATACTATTACTATTGCTGTTCCAGACTAGGTTTCCTGAGACAGAGATTAGCATTCAGGGTCTTTATTAGGGAGTACTCTCATAAGCAACACGTGTGGAAGGGGGGTAAAGGAAACTGATCTGTCAGATAGAGAAACTAAATTGTAGCTAATCCCAACAAAGGTCTTGGTCAGACCCACAGAGAGCTCTGGACCAGATTGACTCTTCAGAATTGTCTCTGACTGTGGTGAGGAGGCTGGGCCTTTACACCCCTACTGATCAGCCAGGCAGGCTTTGGACAAGTCCTGAAGTTTTCCTCAGGTGAGGCCATCCCCAAAGACAGCTCCAAGCTGAGGGCCATCTTCACTAAGCCCTTCCAGAAGCTGAAGGAGTAACTCATTCATTCCTGAGGAGACGTCTAGGCACATCACAGACCTTATGCCAATTAGTAAATAAGAGGAGTGCTTCAGAGGGCTTCTATGACTTGTCCAAGGCTACAGTTAAGTAGCTAGCACTGCTAGGAATAAAGGTTAAGTCTTCTGACTCTAATTCAGGCCTCTTCAGAGGGCCAGGATTCTTCTGAATCTTTTGGTATTTCTATCCTTTATTGTGCCAGGCACTGCTCTGCCTCCTCTAAGCCTACACAGATCAAGGAACATCTGCTAAACATGGTTCCTGTGTCTTTTCCTAAGGATCTAGTGGTTGAGTTTACTCGAGAAAAATTAAAAAGGAGCTTCTTCAAGCTACACTTACCCTTAAAAAGGTTTTCGTATTCTCACCCTGCTTCCTCTTCTTTTGAAACAAGTACTTGTACACACACACACACACACACACACACAACATAGACCCTCAAAGGGTCTGTTTAAGTGAAGATTTTATCCAGAGATATACCACATTAGAGACTCTAAGGATAAGGCTCTGTAATCAGCCTTTTTCAAAAGCACCTCAGATGAGGTTCAAGTATACTGAAGTCTGCAAACCACTGTTATAAATTAACCATATTGCTGGTCTCAAGTTATGATCACATTTTTTCTTCGTGCTAGAAACTGATCCCAAAAGCAATTAGTTGAATCAGAAAGTTGTCAAGTTAGAAAGCATCTTGGAGATTATTAAGTCTCCATTTTTAAGAAGAAAAAAATCAGGGCCAATGAGGGAGG